>NC_140507.1:46833654-48033654 GCF_964339955.1 Pipistrellus hanaki
TTAATTGACTTCAGTAAGACTATTGGTTCATTGAAACCAAAGCCAGGATGATGGCTCTATCTATCTTCAAATGGGTATTTACACTGCAGACCTCACACAGAGCAAAATGTTACCATCCTGCTGGGCCGGAACAGCATGAAACTTTACAAAGAATAATATTATACTTGATTTCAGATAATTTATTGAATCCTACTTCTGAAACTTTTGATGAGAGATCTTGTGGCCAGGACACATTCCAAAAATTGTAAAAGAGAAAATTCTTTAGGCACTAACTTCAAGCTCTTCCTGGACAGCAGCTGGGAGAG
Organism: Pipistrellus hanaki; assembly: GCF_964339955.1. NCBI lineage: Eukaryota > Metazoa > Chordata > Mammalia > Chiroptera > Vespertilionidae > Pipistrellus > Pipistrellus hanaki. The sequence goes on from NC_140507.1 coordinate 46,833,960, forward strand.
TATATGGGGATCATTTTGTTTCAGCTATAAAAAAAAAAAAAAAAAAAAAAAAAATGGAAGCGTGTATATTCTCCATAAAATCAAAGGTAATTACATTGCAGTTTTTCTGCCAGCAAAGGAGGTGGTTTCAGCATCTTGCAGTTGTTTTGTTCTTAGAGGACTGCTGTATGATAAACAAACTGAACCAAGTTGAACAGTATTAATATTGGATGGATCTGGTGAGGTCTGCCAGAGTATGGACAATAAAAGACATTTAAAACATTCTTGGAATGCAAATTCTAAGTGTCTGGTGTGTATTTCCTTTTAGAAAACTTTAACCATTTAAGCAATTGTCATTTAAATAAGTTGATAAAAATTAAAATCTACATATAATTGTGATTAGTAGTGACTTCTGAATATTGTAGATAGTTGTAACATATTGTAAATTTTTTTCTGAAACTGGGTACCTTCTATGGAATTTAAGTTGTTTTGCTCTTGAAGATCCAAATTTTGTGATCACCTAGAATATATTTATTCTAAATAAAAAATAGAAGCCATATGATGTACTCAAATTAGAACCTCAGTTTGTGAATGACATATTTGCTTTAAACAATGATCTATGTATTAAAATATTAACTCCAGCTCATACTTCTAAAGAAATGATTAGGTACAGATATAGTTACATAAATTGGGAAGAGGTTGAAAATTCAGACCCATTAGGGTTTTTTTCAATATGAAAAATCAGTTATTGGTTTAGACAGCACTACATTTCACATCTCAAATACTGTGCTGATACTGTTCCTCTATATTAATTAGAGGGACTCCTGAAATCCATTTTTTAAAGTTAGTACTAAGGCACTGAGACCTAACTTCAGTGAACCAATGACACCCAAATTGGTCTTATTGAAGTAAAAGACATACTACTGTGTAAGTAAAAATAAAAGCATACCTTTTCCCATCAAGACTTACTAAATACTATACAAAAGCACTTTTATTAGACTCTTGAGTTTATTCATGCATATAACATACCTGAGGAGCTAGTTAGAAAGTTTTTTCTGGCTAAGATATAATGAATAATAAAAATTGGTCTTAAACCAGTTTGATTCAGCTCCAGGTATTATTTTTATAGAGCATGAAAGGGAGAAATGTAATTCAAGTTAACATTTTTGAGAATATCAAATTGGGAATTTCAGGAGTGAAATAGATTTTTACCCAAGACACAAATAAACCATATATATATATATATAATTCTGCTTTACATATACAGATTGTCCTCCAAAAAAACTGTATATACACTCATTTCTCATTTCTGTACATTCTTTAAATTTTGAAAATGAACTGTAGGTTAATAAACACTGACTTTATAATCATTCAAGATGTGTACATTTTTGGGGTGACACCCTGTTAGTGGATGAAGATATTTGGAATTTTAAAGTTAAGTATCAGTCACTATACACTTTGAAGCAGGCATATGTAGAGAGGGGTTTGGATGAGAATGGGGGGGATGAGGACAATTATGTGATACCATAATCAATAAAAAAATAATAATAAAAATAAAATAAAATTAACTGAAAAGAAGAAAAAATAGAGAGATAAAGGGTCTCACTATAATTGTCATTTAAAAATTTTTTTACACCTGAAAGGCAGATAAACCACTCTGATTTGCAAGGGTAAGAAGACTTTTGTCCACCCCCTACCCTTGGCTCTCCCATCCCACACCAGAGAGGACTTGTGTATCCTTATAAAGGCATTCTCTGTGGTCACATGGCAATTCTTTTCAGACAACTGTATTGGCTAAGTCATGCTTTTCAAGTTACCTGATTATAAAATAAAAAGCAACGAAACCTAACTTCACATCACTAAAAAGGAGTTTATTTCTGATTTACGGTTTTCAGATATTTTCTGTGAACAACAACACCGAATGTGGGAAGTTACTGGAGGAGATCAGATGTGCGCTTTGCTCTCCATATGCTCAGAACCTGTTCCACTCACCTGAGAGGGAAGCCTTGGACAGAGACCTAGTCCTGCCCCTGCTCTGCAAAGACTATTGCAAAGAATTCTTTTATACTTGCCGAGGCCACATTCCAGGTAAAGATGCGTGCATTACGTAAACTGCAGAACATCCTTTCAAGATACCTGTCCTTCAGTGCTTGCATCCGGGAGTCTAAAAATGTATCTCACCTTTCAACAAACCTATTCTTCCCTCATCACTACCCTTTTCAAACTTGTAAACTTTTATTGCTGCTAAATGGGATTACTGTCATTTCGGTCCACAAGTAGTACATTGGTTTTGTGGAAAGGTTCTGCTTTTTGTTGTTGTTGTTAAATAGGTAATACAGTCGGTGATCTTTCCACATGTTAGATTATCAGTGCAAGTTTCTTACTGGTTTCTCCTTTACCCAACTACCTCAATATCAAGACAGCCTCCCCCTCTTCAGTTGACACATAAATGCAGATTGTCCACTGACTTCGAAGGTATTCCCTTAAATAAGATACAATTCAAAAAGAAAAAAGAAAAAAAAGTAAAGCCCTACAAAGCACTTTGACATATCGTGACTAATTTGCACTTCAAAAACCCTGGGAGATAGGTAGGAATGGCCCACTGGATTGATAGGACACCTGAGGCTCCGGAGTGTGGAGGGTGAAATGCTGCCCTGAGCTGTGCGGTGAGAAAGTGATGGGGTGCACAGAGAAGGTCTCATGCTGACAGTCATCCAAGTCTACCTGGTCACTATCATGGTCTGGACCCTCATAAACATATACATTCTTGGGCATTGATTAATTTTACCATCAACTGTTTGTAAACCTTGGTTGTTGGTTTAGTTGGAAGAATCAACATAGAGGTAGAAAAGAATTTAAGGAGACAGCTTTAGTTTAGTTAGGCAAAGTCACACACAAACAAACCTGGAGCTAACAACAGTGTAGAAAACTCCCTGGCACTGGAGGAAAAGGCAAGCTTTAAGAACTCTGGGATGCACTTAGATACATTTTTTTTTTTTCATTGCCATGCACATTTCACTCTTTTCTCTGACCCACAGAAAGTATAGACTTCCTTTTTTTTTTTTTTTTTTTTGCATTTTTTTTTTTTTATAGAAGTCTCTTAATAACCTAAGAAAACATTTTGACTAGGGTTACTTGCTTCCTTTGGTATAGCATAACATGGTTCCAAACCCATTCAATGTGAAAATATTATTATTGTCTTTATAAACTATAGGCATGTTTCGAAGGCTTTTTTTTAAGCCAGCTGTTTCTCCCTCTTTATCACATTCCCCAAAGCAAAGCAGAATAGGTCACGGTTGCCTAGATGGCCTGTCGAGAAGCGATAACAGATTAGGTCCCATAAAGGCCTGCTGCAAATTTCAAGTCTTAAAGGTTCGCCTTGACCACCGTTAAGCTGAAAGGGATGTGAACACTTAGCATTTTCATCTACCTCGATCTACTTGAGTTCAAGACAACCAGGCTGGGTTTTGGGAACTCATCTGTGGGGGTCTTCCTGTATCTGAAGTTATTTTAGCTTCCAAAACAAACAACAGAAAGCGATACCCACTGTAAGAGGGAGCACAGCAAATAGCTCAGGAGCCAGAGCGGCAAGCACCTCACTCCCCAGATCAACATATGTGGTGACGAATGACAAATTTATTTTTCTACAGAGTTTGTATATATGTAAAACTGCTGAAGTGCATCAAGATGTCAAGTGCTTTCGGTGGCCACCCAGGCTGCCTTGAAAGATAACCAGATGAAAGCTCCACTCCAGTGGTGGACGGAGCAGCCAGGGCGCTTCCCCGGGACAGGCTAGCAGGCTGCAGGCCCTCGCGGAGGGGACCTTCCTCAGGATCCATCAAATGCAAATAATCGCTCGAAATACAGGTCCCCAAAGTTAGCTGTAATAACACTATTTGTGTTCCTTATGTTGATCAGTTTGTTAGCCAGACTGATCCTTGGCACGTAGGTTATCATTTCCTAAAGTATGATGAATGGATGGTAATCTGCCTTCTGCCCTTCCCCCAAACCCGACTCTAGAATTCTAGAACACTGATTTTTTTAGAAATTGCTCAAAAAGCAAGTGTATAGTATTTTCACCTTAAGTCTATTTAGTGGCATGGTTTACCTTTCCCTGAAGTTCAAAATGGTAAAAACAAACAAAAAAAAAACCAGCTACTTTGTGGGGGTTTTTTTAATAAGAAGCTAGTTAACGTATTTTGACTATGCTTATTAATACTCCATCTTTCTGTAAATCATGAAGAGGAAGGTATCCAAAGGTATGTATTTTGCTAAAGCAAATGCTTAAAGGGGCTGAAAATAACTCCAGAGACATCTTCATTTCTTCCTCCCTTGCCCAATACATCCTATATAATAAAGATATAATATGCAAATTGACTGTCATGCCCTCTCAAGATGGCTGCCTATGACCAGGATGGCTGCCTACGACCAGGCTGGCAGGGGGGTTAGTGAGGGATGACCAAATGACTGAACAGCAGGCTGTGTGGGGCGACCAGGACAGGGTGTGTGTGTGTGTGTGTGTGTGTGTGCACACGTGCACGTGAGGGGCAACCAAGCCGGTAGAGGGTGGGTTGGGGATGACCAGGCCAGCACTGGGGGGCGGGGGGGTGGGGGGGGGAGAAACAGGACACACAGTTAGGGGTGACAAGGCAGGCAGGTAGGTGAGTGATTAAGAGCCAGAGGTCCCGGATTGTAAAAGAGATGTCGACTGCCGGTTAAGGCCCAGGATTGGGCCTAAACTGGCAGTTGAACATCCCCCAAGGAGTCCCAAATTGCCAGATTGGACAGAGTGCAGGCTGGGCTGAAGGGACTTCCCTCCCCCCCTCCCCCCTGCCCCATGCACAAGTTTCATGCACCAAGCCTCTAGTAAAAGATTAAATACGTAAATGACCTGTTCCTTTGCTTCACCTTCATGGTTTTAATAACACACCAGTCACTTTGGAACACTCTGACACCTAAAAGATAGCTACTTTCTAGAAAATTTAATGTAGAAATATTCATGTCCTGCTTATCCACACACACACACACACACACACACACAAAAAAAAAAAAAAAGAGAGAAAAGAATTTAAGTTAAAAATCACAAAAGTGAGGATACACTAGAGTTTTCTTCATCATAGTTGTGAATTTACTTTGGGAGGTAAATTCTTAAAACTTCTCAAAAGTACCAAAATTACAAAACAAAACAGAACACCACAGGAGCTCCTTTCTGCACACCACAGGTCTTCTCTTCTGCCTGAAGTATGACGGACAGAGTGGGTGCTTTGCTGTTCACTAAGTGATGGCACACCACACTAGACATCGCTATCAAAATGATTTTTATCACTCTAAGATGTCATCTCTAGGTTACTGCAGTGTGAAATGTCTGTACACAATTAGTTCAATTGGTTTAATCCTGTTGCTAATGAGGCCAAGGTCATTTTTTCCTTATCGTGATGAACACCACATGCAATGAGGAAAAATAACTTTTCTCCAGCATACATGCTGAGAGAAAAACTAGAGCTGGGACTTCTCCACTGAGAATATTTATTCACATGTTAGTGTTTGATAGGGTGCTTCATGGTGTAGTAGGACTGGGTTCATGATCCAGGAGGGAAAAGTTCCAGGTTCAAGATAGTTGGTAAGTTATCAGGAGTTTAAACAAAAAATATGGCTTCTGGAATAATAAGTGGACATCCATTATGAGTGGCCACTTGATCATAATATGATGATCCAAGGTGAGCTAAACACTCACTTTGAATAGGATGTGCTTCAGTTTTCCAAAGAAGGGTACCATTTGGCAAATTAATCTTCCCTGGCAATAAATGGTAGCCCAATGTCCTGAGCATCTCAAACATGCCCTTTTGTATGTAAAAGTCTTCTGAGTCTGCTTCTTCCTTCACACTTAGATGACTCAGTGAATCTAAAATTTGTAAAAAGCTCAGAGCAATTAATTGTGAACCTTCTGTTTTTGCTTAGTTTTTAATTTGCTAAAAGAGTGTGGTACCCCCAGGAACCACAAAGTTTATGAATCGGCACCACTAATCTTCTGATGTTCCATTTGAAAATGATTTTTCATTTCCTCGTTTGTCCCCAGCTAATAATTCCTTATAAAATGGAATCAGCCACCAGCATTGTTCCTTCATTTCCCCTTAAGATGTTATTGGTTTGCAGACTGTAAGGCTGGAATGCAGACTTAAAAAAACAAAACAAAAAAAAAAAAAAACAGCAACAGCAAACAACCAAAATCAAAATTTCTTCTGAATTGTGCTTTGAAATTTTTCTATGACTCTGGAGGCAAACATCACATTAACACTAGATTTCTCCTTCATACATTCAGTTATAAATATATCCATAGTCTGACAGTCTTCCTGAATGCATGGAGTTCTTCTTGCTTGATGGTCAATTTATATATAATAAATATATACTATATATCTTATATGTAATGTAAATATGTAGATATAGTACACATAATATATATGGTATAAACGCATATAGTATATGTAATATAAATATATAGATATATTAGATATGTGTATATAGTTGCTATATATATATACACACACACATATACATAGCAACTGAACGACTGAAAGACCAGTTACTATGACGCACACTGACCAACAGGGGGCAGACACTCAATGTAGGAGCTGCCCACTGGTGATCAGTGTGTTCCCACAGGCAACCATCGCGCCCCCCTTACACCCAGCTATCTGACCCCAATCAATCTCGATTAGGGCAGGCTGGCCTACCAACCTCCCACAGTCCCTTCTGTGGTCCCACCTGCTGTCCAGCCTGCTCTGATCAGCCTGGGCCCTGATCAGGGTGGGAGACAGCCCCGATTGCCCCAATTACTATCCAGGCCGAGGGACCCCACCCATGCATGAGTTTGTGCACCGGGCCAAGTTTGATTTAGCAGCTCAGTGTTCCTTCTTTTTCCTCTGGCAAATTTGTTGGACATCCCTAGACAGCTTTCCTCTGTCTGCTTAGCCATTAAAGACTGGAGGAGAAAAGTGACCTTTTGCAAACAGTGAATTGCTGCAGATGAGTAAATGCTGCTGCAGTGTTCACCTCGCTCTTCAATGTCTAATCGCTGATTTTTTTTATTAAACAAAGATAACTTCTTCCAGCTGCCTTGCTCTCCCTTGCAAGGAACACCCTTCCCAGCTGCCCTGCCTCCTTTTTCTGTCCACACCTCCCACTCAACCCCCACCTCTACACACATATACACATACACACATACCCTCTCAAGGACATCTGCTCTTTTTTGCCTGGTTCAAAAAGTTTTTCAATAGCCTAACCAGATACTGGCCTTGAAGAATCTGCCTTAGAAATTTAGGGGTGATACATTTTACCCAAAAGTTAGGTAAAAAAAAAAATCTATATCAAGTTTTAACCATTTGGGACCCTCAGTTCCCAAGAATAGTTTTAGGTTTGAAGGGACTTTGGTCAAGCTCATAGGAAAGAAATATGTCTTACATAATCCATTGATAAGCCTCGCTTAGTTGTCCCCAAATTCTTGTTCTTAGAAATCCACGCAAACTAGGATGTATTATACAACTTCTGAATGTCAACTAAGTTACCACATGCCTTTATCACAACATTGATGGGCATGTGGTAATCATGATAATCTGATTTATTATGTAAAAATCAAAATATTAAACATAATGAAAGATATGAGACCAAAAGCAGAAATTTGGTACTTCATAAATTTCATATAAAGTCAACTCTAATAGCAACAAACTATTTTGATAGCAGAAATTATCAGAATATGGAAGTGAATCATTAATATGCCCTCCTCCCAAAAAACCAACACCTTATTAACTCAAATGTTAAAAGTAATGTCAAAATTATATATGATCATGCTTTTTATTTCGTAGAAATTGTTACTTTGTAAGCAAAATTATTTGTCTTTCAGATACCTATATTGCATTTTTTGTTTTTGCTTGTTATAATTATTTTTCAGTGAAGGGTGGTATGCCATCTGTTGTGCTTTAGAAACTTGAAAGGATATTTTAAATACTAGAAGTCTGGTGCATGAAATTTGTGCACGGGGGCAGGGAGGTGTCCCTAAGCTCAGCCTGTACCCTCTCCAATCTGGGACCCCCTCGAGGAATGTCCAACTGCCCATTTAGGCCTGATAACAGGCAGTCATACATCCCTCTCATAATCCAGGACTGCTGGCTCCCAACTGCTCACCTGCCTGCCTTCCTGATTGCCCCTAACTGCTTCTGCCTGCCAGCCTGATCACCCCCTAGTCATTCCCAGGCCAGCCTGATTGATGTCTAACTGCTCCCCTGCCAGTCTGTTTGCCTCCAACTTCCCTCCTCTGCTGTCCTATTCACCCCTAACTGCTCTCCCCTGCAGGGTTGATCACCTCCAACTGCCCTCCCTTGCAGGCCTGGTGCCTCCCAACTGCCCTCCCCAGCTGGCCATCTTGTGGTGGCCATCTTGTGTCCAAATGGGGCAAGATCTTTGATCACGTGGCGGCAGCCATATTATGTGTTGGAGTGATGGTCAATCTGCATATTACTCTTTTATTAGATAGGATAGAGGCCTGGTGCACAGGTAGGGGCTAGCTGGTTTGCTCTGAAGGGTGTCCTGGGGGGTTCCCTTGGAGAGTGGAGTGGCCTGAGTGAGGGGCCTGTGGTGGTTTTCAGGCCAGCCATGTCCCATGGTAACCGAAGTGGAGGTCCTGGTATCTGGAATTTATTTACCTTCTACAATTGAAACTTTGTAGCCTGGAGTGAAGCCAAGCCTCCTGCTTGCTCCCTGGCTGCTGCCATTTCTGTTTGGATTTGTTTACCTTCTATAATTGAAACTTTGTACCCTTGAGTGGAGGCCTGGGTCCACCAGGGTGTGTGGAAAGCTTGGCTTCCTCTATTGCCTGGGAAACCCAAGCCTCCCTCCTGCTCTCTTAGCTGTAGCCATCTTGATTGGGTTTATTTGCATACTCACTCTGATTGGCTGGTGGGGATAGCTTGTGGGTGTGGTGGAGTGATAGTTAATTTGCATATTACTCTTTTATTAGGTAGTATAATTTTTGTTATGCAAAATAATCTTTTTCTCCTATGAGTGAAGTGTACGAAACAGCACCTATATATTTGAAAATGGTGGCTCTGTTATCAACATCAATTTGTTGCCCAATCATTCATTATAGTGTATAACCTTGTGATAGTTATTAGATTTTTTAATCATATGTAAGTGACAATATAGTAAGAATTATAAAATGGCCCGAACTAGCACCTGATGGTCTATCTCTTTTTTGATTCTAATTTGCAGTTCTTAGGAAATTATTAGTACTCTAGGGCAAAAAAATGCTGAATAGTGATTGGATAAGCTCACCAGTGCAACATGTGATCACTGGGGAAGCTTGAAAATAAATCAATGCAATAACAAGAAATGCTGGGTTTCATATAATGTGTACTTCACATGAGCCTTTTAAAATATCCAATATGACATAATTTCACTCTTACTGAACATCTCAAGTTTTGATTAAAAAATGAAAATCCCAAACAAAGAAAAGTTTTTCTTTCTTTTTTGTCTATATACTTTCCTAGATTATTCGTAAAGTTCCTAAAAAATTCTTTCCTTGTGTTTTTATCTTTCTAATAGGGTGTTTTTACATGCCACTATTTCTAATGAGCCTTTTTACATTTTTTAAAGGTTTCCTTCAAACTACTGCTGAAGAGTTTTGCTTTTATTATGCAAAAAAAGATGGTGGATTGTGCTTTCCAGATTTTCCAAGAAAACAAATCAGAGGACCAGCATCTAACTACTTGGACCAGATGGAAGAATATGACAAAGTGGAGGAGATCAGCAGGTTCATAAAGATAATGCTCTTTAAACCTTTTTTAAAAAAAAAAAAAAAAACCTGAAAAAACTTGTGGTTTTGAAAGTGACTCATCTTTCTTTGCTCATGTCCAGCAGCTATACTCTCCACATGCTTTTTCTTTTTCTTTTTAGTAGTTTGCTTCTCTAACGTCATATTAGCATAAGTACTCTTAATGCTTAGATTACTAATCTTGTTATGAGCTTGGCTTCTCTATGATTCATGTGAATTTTATGAGTATAGTTTTAACTTGAAATGTATGCTTGCTGTTAGGTTATGATGCATATTATTCTTAGCCAATCAGAGTTTTAGATATAGGTCTTAGAACTTTCTCTCGAGTGCCCTTCTCTAAGGTTTAATTATTGTGAGTAAAGCTCATTTTAATTATAGTCACTGAAAGACGAGATAATGAGCTTATGAAGTTTTAAAATGTTCGTATTTTTTGAAGCTAGGTTGGTGTGTGAATGGTAGTTCTTTAAAACACTTTTTAAAAAAATTTGTTCAATTACAGTTTACACTCAATATTATTCTGTACTAGTTTCAGTATACAGCATAGTGGTTAGACAACTATACACTTGGCAAAGTGTTCCCCTCAGTATTTCCAATACATGTTTTGAAATTCTCTTTTACTTTCTGATAGGGGGCAGTTTGGTTTTATTTCTCCCCAACTGAAAAGAATTTCAGAGAATCATATTGTGCCTTTGGGTCAGCAGCCCTTCAGGACCATTCTAAACCATTGCTTCCTAGAGGAAATGTATTTTGAAAGGATGCTAAGTGCATCCCTTCCATCCTTCACCTTAAGCACCGCTTACCGGTTTCTTTCCTTTGTCTAGAAAGCACAAGCACAACTGCTTCTGCATTCAGGAGGTTGTGAGTGGGCTGCGCCAGCCCGTCAGCGCCCTCCACAGCGGGGACGGCTCTCACCGACTCTTCATCCTGGAGAAGGAAGGCTACGTGAAGATACTCACCCCTGAAGGAGACATTTTCAAGGAGCCTTATTTGGACATTCACAAACTTGTTCAAAGTGGAATAAAGGTTGGCTTTTTAAATTTTATTTATCTTTGCTCTGGCTATATTACTTTTATTTTAGTGGTATCCTCACTAGAGGCATTTCTTTATAATAAAAGAATGTTTAAGGAGACAATAAGAAAACACCATAGGGGAGCAATAACTATGGCAACTGAATAGGCACAATGACAATTTTTCTAACTTTATTTTTCTTGTTGACACTATTACAGTTGTGTCCCCCCCTCCCACCTCCCCACCCCTTTAATGATGTTTGGTAACTATTAAGCAGTGCAAGCAGATTGGTACTTGGACATGCTTTCCCTGTGTAATTTGTACATTTGAAATCATTCTTGGTTTTATAAAGTATTTGTTGAAATGTTATTTAACAGGCATAATACTTGCAATTGTAGATTTGTATATCAGCATTTGCTAGTATAAACTAAGAGGTCTTTTGGTTATTTTGGCAACTGCAAGTCATTCTTTACCACATCTGTGCTTGAGCCTGTGTCATAAAAGATGCTACTTATACTGTGACTTCCTTGAATAATGTTTTTGCAGGTAAGTTAAATATTTTTATCTATGGTACAACAAGCCATCTTGTAATATATTAGCACATCTTTTGCCTTCTTTCCCACTTCTCCAATTTGAGCTTAAGAAATCTAGTAGGTATGTAAATAAAATTACCAAATTTGTTTCAAAAGAGAGTAATGCAGTATAATATTAGCAGTACTGAGCTGTAAAGCAAATTGTGGCATTCTAAAATTGAGGCAGTGGAACAACTCATGACTATTTTAGAATGAAACAATTAACTGTATGCGATTGGAAAAGAGCTGTCTATGATTTGAGAAGAACTAATCATCTTTTTCAATTTTCAACTGGCAAAAACATGAAAGGAGGATTTATACTCTTCTACTCCTATATAAACTCCTGGCTTTCTTGAGCTCTACTCATAGGTAAGAACATCAAAACAAGAACAAACAAGTTGGAAAAAATATATTCCTCAGATCTATATATTTGGTACCTAGCATGTAAAACAATTAGAATGACTTAATTAGAATATAGGAAATGTCATATTGTTGGGACCACCAACCTCAACCTCCTGTGTGACAGCATCACTGAGGCATACTGCATAACAGAGGTGCCTTATGGTACTTCCAGTCCCCTACGGAAAAGGACTTTGGCACCAAGACACAGATCATTTGGAAAATCTGTTTTGCCCAGTAGTTTCAATTGTATCCCAATAATTTTTTTCTTTAAAATTCACTGCAAATAATCAAAAGTCTCTTAAAATGATGCATTAGCATTTTGCACATCAGAGTTCAATCAATACATTCTGAAATGTGTTCTGATCAGTCACTGCCAGTGTCCCTAGTGAGGATAGAATGAAGATGCAGCCATTCAACAGCACTGGATTTTTCCCACTGTGCAAGATGAGCAGGCTCTCCAGAAAAGAGAAATTGCAATCCCATCAATTAAAGAATATCATTAGTAACATCTTGACATACTTCCTTCCAGTTTTTATATTAACATTGAATGAATTTTTCCTGAGTACAAAGCGAATACAGGTCCATATTATTAAATGCAGAAACATACAAAAGAAGATGCTTTCTTATAGTTTTTATCCTAAAAAGCTTTAAAATAAAATTGAAATCAAACCATATAAACATCTTTTTAGCCTTCTTCCTTCACCTAATAATATATCATGAGTATGTTACCAGATTTGGAAATTTTTCTCAATAAGTCCATTTCCTTTTTATGAGACATTTGAGATGACTCTAGTCTTTTCTTTTTTATCATTGTTACTTATCATTCTTATGGATGACTTTCTTAGAATTCATAAAAAGGTCATTACTGAGTCCACCATTTACATGCACATTAACAATTTGCTCTAAAATATGTTTTCAAGTATTTGCAAGGTTAATATATAGTTTTGTAATATTATTTTAGTAAAAATGTTGGTCTTAAAAGGATACGTATGAGCCATAGCTGATTTGGCTCAGTGGATAGAGTGTCAGCCTGTGACCGAAGGTTCTTGGGTTCAATTCCAGTCAAGGGTATATGCCCAGGTTGTGGGCTCAATCCCCAGTGGGATTGAGGGTGTGCAGGAGGCAGCTAATCAGTGATTCTCTCTTATCATTGATGTTTCTGTTTCTCTCTCCCTCTCCCTTTCTCCTTGAAATCAATAAAAATATTTTAAAAAGAAAGAAAAGATACATATGATAAAGTGTAAATTAAAGAAGTGAGCTAAAAATACTTTAAATTTTTGTTGGGAGAAACAACAACCAAAAACTAGTGTTCTTATTTCTGTTTTCACTGTCTTCCTGTTATATAGTTTCTTCAGAGTCTTTTTTTTTTTTTTTAATGTATGCCCATTCACTGGGACAGTCCATGAAAGTAACTTCTCTGCTATTGAGACTGCACCGTGCCATAAAGCTGCACAAGCCAGGCATGCAGCAGTGTGATGGTTCTGCCCTAGGCATGATTTGTAGGCCTCAGGGAATTCTTCAGAATGGCCCTCCTCTCCTAGGAGAGCTCCAGGGCTTGAAATAAACTTCAAAATCCTTTATCCTATGTAGGCTGAGTTATTACATAATATTTTAAAGGGCAGTATTTTAAATTCTGTTCATCTTTGACACTTGTGACATCAATAAGATATCAATCTATCACATGGATATTTAAATATATATAACAGTGAGTGATGAGAACATGTCCTTATCACCTCAAGAAGGTTATACAACTAGCCTGTATCTCAGTCTCCTTGGAACTCCTGTCACAAGTCACGGATTGGAAGCATTAGTAGAGGCAACTATAGCTATGATGGAGCAGGTGCCGATACATTCATGAGGTGACCATACCATTGATTTTCATGGTGTGTTCTTCAGAGACTTCTGAAGAGAAAATAATTTCACAGCTATTTTACAGTATTGTTTCAGGCTTCTTGATATATGAATTGTTAGTGTGTTCATGGCAATATTCTGTTTGTTAATAATCACTTTGCCTAAGTAATGCAAATCAGAATTTTCATAAATTATTATGCATATCACTTCTTTACTATTCTTTCCATTTTAAAATCCCAAGAGAGAAAATAAAGCTGTTTTAATGGAGCACAGTATTGATGGCAATACTCAGATCACAGAATTAATAATGTATATTAAACCTGACCTTCCTATGTTTGAAACGAAAACAAGACAAAACACAGTGGGATCCCCCATGATATTAATTAATGACCAGCATGAGTGTATTAAATCAGACTTAAAGCAGAATTTCTGATTATAAGCGTTTCCAAAACTAGTGCTGGCTGTAAGGGAATCTGGAGTTCCTTTTCTGCTAATTGTCAATTAAGACTTGATAGTGACTCCTGGCATATGGAAAAGGACTGATCTTTTCGTGGCCAGGAGCTGGACTTGGTTATCTCCTTATTCTAGCCCTGATTCTAGCCAGCAAAGAGCCAGTCCCTCAGGGAACTGGGTCAGCTCCTCCCTAAGCGGGTCCCGTTTGAGGCTAAAAGTGATGTCTTGTTTTAAACACCCAGGCTGTGCTGCCTACATTGTGAGAGATTTCGGGACTTGGGAGTGTCACTGTCTAGTTGCCCGGAGCAAAAGTTCTGTGCAGAAATGCAGAGCACAAGTAAAAGAATTGACTTCCTTTTGCTCTAGGAAATAAATTGTGGCATTGGATTAGTGGAATAAATTCTATGCCATATGAATTCAAACTGCCATTTCATTTAGGAAGAGATCGTGTCATTCACAACAGCTCAACTCCTGCAACACTGAAGACTGTGAAATTGCCAAGTAAAGAGTGCATCAGAAATATGTTTTTAAAATATACAGTGGTTAGACAGATCTTTGATGGCAGTGCGTTGTACAAGCTAACCACCAGTAGGGACATGGTGGAGAATGGCTCAAGTACCAACTGGTGAGGAAACTTAAAGTTTTCAGTGTGTGTGTGTGTGTGTGTGTGTGTGTGTGTGTGTGTGGAGGGGGGAGGCATATGCATTGTTTGTTATTGTTTTATCCCCAAAGGGGAAATTCCCAGACATTAGGGATTTGCAATCTTTAAGTTGAGTTTATGCCTGTATCACGAGTCAAGACTTGGGGCAGGTACTCGAACCAGCTTTATCCCAAGTCCTTGGGAAAGATAGTCCAGTGTTTTCTCAAGAATGACTACATAGTTAAATTACCTGGGAACTTTAAAAAATTCCACTGCCCACTATCTGGGGTTAAACATACTAGGCATTGGTATGTTTTGAAAGATTTTCCAGGTGATTTTGATATGTAGCCAATTTGAAAACCCTGGGTCTAGACTAAGCCAAACCTTGGCTCAGACACATTGAATGAGATGCATTTTATTGATATCTGCCATGCCTATGCCCAAACCCAAAGACTGAAATGAACACTGGGACCCAATAGTTGGATACCACCTGTCATTTGCCCTGTATCATTGGTCATTTACTTGGCCTCCACACACGGCTTGTTCACTCTGATTGAGATGAGCTAACTTGGGCAGCATGTAAGATTCTTGATATAAATTTTTGAAAACTGGTATTTAAAAATCTCAGCAATTAATTCTAATTGGACGATGGTTTTACTCATTAAAATTTTCCCTATTTTATATTTATCTAGTTGACAAAACTATTATCATTCCTTAAATATGTAGTTTGCTAAAAATACCTAAAAACCCCTTGTAAAAAATAATAAGGACACCAGACGTTTCTCTAGTGTGATTTCACCAAACTTCTGACCACCAAGGATCTTCAAGTCCCCCTTGGCTTTGTGTGTGCGCCGTGGCCATGCCCAGCCTTCACCTGTCACCTACAGGTGGCCCTTAGAAACCAGCAGGCCTTCTCTCTGCCCCTGAGCTCTCCTGAGTGGTGGGGGACGGTGAGGCTCACAGCCATGGCCCTTCGGCTTGCGGCCCACAGCAGGCAAAGCTGAAAGACTTGTCTGTCACTAGGACAAGTGTGACTGGACTCCTGTCCCTCTCTATCTACTTGGATCCTCATTTCAAAAGAAGCTTTTTGAAGCGGCCGTTTTATGGGGGGAGGAGTGGACGTGAGGCTGAAAGCTGCTGATTGTCCGGGTGACTGAGCCCATTGAGGTGAGGCTCTTGAGAGACAGCAGCCGAGCCCAGGAGCATGTGGGGAGGACGCAGGGTGCGCCAGGGCAAGCCCGACGGGGCGGCCTCTGATTTCACATGCTTGTAAATCACTCACATCATCACGAGCAGCGAAAGTGGGGTTGGTGTCCTGCTTTTCTGAAGTTAGTCAGAGACCTAACCGTTCACATTTCCCTCTGTCTTCAGCTTGCGATCTGATGAGATGTTGGTGTATTTTTGCTAAAGTGAAATGATCAGAGCCTAAGTTAGAAGCAATTTACTTTCTCACGTAGTCTTGAGCATGTAGCACGCTCACTTATACGTAAGGCGATACTGGGCCAGATATCAAGGGCTTCCTTGGGAAAGTGGTTACAGGTCTGGGTGTGCTCTGTTAACAGAAAGCAGCAAGGCATATGTGGCAAACGTTACAAGAGAAGAATCACCATTTGAGGACGTGATCAGTTTTGACTTATCAAATTACTGCATTTGAAGTTGTTAAACCTCATCTAAAAGAGAACTGCTATAGTGCTAGAAATAACCATTAGGTAAATTCATTCCAAATGTGGTCTACCACTTTTAATTGAATAGTCTTCCCCCAAATAAAAATTTTTCAATGACTTCTCTCTTTTTTTTTTTTTCAGTTTAAAATTCTGGTCCCAAACCATTAAATTAAAATGTAGACAAAATATAGATCTACAAGTAAAAATTTTTAATACACCTATTTTTTAAACCAAGGTAGTAATGATATGGTATTAAACTCAGGTATATGTTATTGAGTATTACTGACAATTTACATAAAAATGTCCTATACTCTGTGAAAAAATGTTTTCCATTTTAAATCAGTTTTTATTTTAAATCTACTATGAATGTCCACAGAGAAAAGCAAAAATTCTCTTTGTGATGTGAAATAATCTCAGTGTAATCTTCTGTTTAGTTATGTCAGTTTTCATTTCTGGTTTTCTTATTTCTTTATTGTGGTCTTGGCAATTCTAGTGATAAAACAGTTTTATAACTATGATTGTGCATATATGTGGTGTATGCCAGTGTAATAAGCCAGCTTAATCTATAATTTATCTTCCAACGTGCATCCTCTTTTACTGAAGCGATGTACACAGTGTCCCTCCAGTTGAGTAAAGAAAGGCCTGCCGTCTCCCACATAAGCCACCTGAGTCACAGGTGAGGCAAGGAAAGTTTTTACATCCAAGTCCTCACATTTACCTAAAACTTGAAGGACAGAGGAAATTAGTCTATACATCTGACAAGCCCTGTGGTAATCATTTAAAATAAGTGAAAAACCAAGAAATCTGGACCCTGAGACGATCTCTGCCACCTTAAAAAACAGCAACAAACAAACATCTGATTGAACCTGGCTGCCACCATCTCTCTGTATGTGACCACAAAGAGAAAGAGACCTGTTGATGATATGAGGTTTTCCTTTCCAATAACCATTTTTATTTAATGAAAGGGAAATAGCAGGCATCACAAAACTGTCTCTAAACTGTAGAAGGCAGCACAGCCCTCCCTCTTAGAAACATTCAATAGCTTTTCTTCCCCAATGCCACAGTCTCCACGCAAGACATCTTGTTAGCAAGACACCCTGGTCTTCCTTCTTACTCATCATAACCATTTTGGGAGCATTTACTTTGCTAAGCTGTTACTTAGATCATTTCTGTAATCCTTACAGTAAACACGTGAGACATGTAGAAATAGCCCATTTCACAGATGAGGAGCTCGAGGCCCAGAAGATAAGTCAACTCCCCAAGAGAACACAGCTAGTAAGTTGCTGAGGCTGATTTCCAAGGCTGTTGTCTGAGGTCATGCTCACACTACAGATTCTGCTGCTACCAGCCTCCCATCAGCAGCACTGCATAGGGCAGACTCAGGAACACATTCCAGAAGCAGAGATTGGACTATTGGTGCTAGCATGCTTAGAACAATGAGCAGGCTGAGGGCATGGGTTCCGGACTGGGTTCCAGGCACTGCATCAAGACGAGAGGCTGCATGTGTGTGTGTGTGTGTGTGTGTGTGTGTTTTGTTTTTGGGGGGCTCTAGGCAACTTATTTAACCTCTAGGCTTAGTTTCTTCGTGTGTAGAATGGAGATAATAAAAGGTTTCACCTAACACTTTACACGCAAGACCTCACACGAGTCTATAAACACTAGCTGTTATCATCCATCTCACTAACATGAAAAGGAGGGGGAGGAAAGGAAAATGAGTCAGCTCCGTGAATGACCCACTCACAAGTTCCAGGGGCCACTGTGAACGACACCCTCCCAGTAGCAACAATATGGGGTTGAACAATAATGTATGGAATTCCTGTGACGATGTCAGCATTTGCACCAAAACTATAGGGCAAATCCCACAGAAACACAGTTAAATTGATGGATGGTCTGGGTTTTCTTTCATTCAACCAGATAAATCTGGAATGGATTTGTATTTGAAGGCATCACTAGAGAAAGGCGGCACCTTTGTTTTCCCAGCATCACCTTTCCCCGTGAAGTGTAGGGCATTGCAATCTACCTCATTCAGCCAAAGCCCCCAGTTCCTGGAGTTTGTCAGAGCGCATGCCTAACGATGATGAAGCACACACCAGCTGACCCGGGAGTCTGGCAGCAACCTTTCATCAGAACTTCCTTGCTTTCAGAGTAGTTTTTCTAAACCTGGATATTATAATAATGTATGTCTTTTTGTGTGTTTATTTTGGAACACGGTTTGTGTTGATCTGCCCTAGAGTTAATAAATTGTGGGATTTGCAAAGGAAATATACTGGGACTGAAAACTAAGAAGGCACGTATTTTTGCCCGCTAGCAATGACTGCTCAAAGCCCAGATTTAGAACCTCTGGGTCTGGGGAGGGGGCAGTTGGGCAAGCTGCTGTAAAATTAACATGTAATGTCATGATATGGAGAGTGTACTACTCAAACAACAAACATTTTTTTAAAAAATTTTTTAAAAAAGCAGATCGGCAAAATGTTCCAGGAAGTCAGGGAAGGGAAAACTTTAAAGAAAGATTACTAAGTTAAACAACAGTGACAACAAGCATCACTTAATGTGTCCGTGGAATGATCAGTATAAGGATGCATACATGGAATGACCTCAGCTATCTCCTTCCCAGAGCCTAGCCTACAACAGACACTTTTCCTGTCATGTTAGTTCAGTATTTTATAGAAAATTTCCTAAATCTGCAAGCATGCCTGCCCTTTGGTTTGTCTCTACCTTCCTATGAGCGATTTTGGGAGCTTATGTAGCATTTTGCTTTTACCGCGCTTCTTTCATTTTTATATTTATATAATAAATACATAGATTTACTTATACAATATATAATATTTATCTGTTATAAATATGTCAATTACTACCATGTATTTTAATCTGTGTGTTGGTAGTATTCATCCACTGACATTTAGTGGAAGTCTATAAAGTCTGTGATTATGTTGATCTATCCTAATGGCAAGGGGGCCAGAACTAGGGACATATCTAAAGTGTTTTTTTTAAACTGAATCACTGCCTAGAAATTAAAATCAACTGTGGATTCTTTAGTCAAAATGTGCTTTGGAAAATAAGGTGCAATTTATCGAGGTCATTCTGTAATGTGTTATCATGAGAAAAGCTTGAGAAAATCTTTTTCTAAATTACCTAATTTTCTATCCTAGCATGACTTTGTGATCCCATGTGACAATGCATATGGTCCCAGGGGCTCTCAGGAATTACCACCAAAAGGGAAGTAGAATTTGAATCAATTAGAGCGGGGGTGGGGAACATCTGGCCTGTAGGCCCTATAAGATCTGAAAAACGATTTGGCCTGGCCCTGCCAAGGCATTAGGGGTGAGTTAATGAAATGTTTGACCAGATCTAGCAGACTAATTTTTAAGCTGAGAATTTTTGTATGGCCTGCAAATGATGTTATAAATATCCAAATGGCCCAAGGCAGAAAAAAGGTCCCCACCCCTGCAAGTAAATGTCCTTTTTATTCTATCCAGGCATGCCATATACAATTTTAATTTACATTTAAAATATTGTGTAATTCCACAAGACTGAACTCCAAATCATGGAAAATCTGTAAAAAGATATTATGTGTTTAAGATAAAATATATGTTCATTATTCTACCATACATATAAGTGGTAGGACAAAAACAGAAAAAGAGAACATTAATGAATTTGGTCTAAATTAATTCCGTCATCGCTAGCAGTTGAAATTATTTAATTCAATCATAGAATCGAACCCAATAAATGGAAGCTAATACGGAAATAAAACACTATGACAAAGGATCTTAAAGGTTTGTATACTGCCACAAAACTTTTGAGGAAGGAACATTCATTTCAACTATTCAAAAATCAAATATTCTGGCTCTCTCTTTAAGACCAGCTAAATTGTTTGCCTTAAAAAAAAAAAAAATTCTAATAAGTTGTTTCTAAACCAGCCTCTTATCCTAAAGCACCTTTGATCCAAACGGATCACAATCTTAAATAAAGTGACATCTGTCCCCAGGCTACTTCTAGATAGGGAGAACACATCTGCTCTAAGAATCCTTAGCCAATATTTTGAAACTATTCAGAAGAATCCCTTTAAAAAAGAAAAAAGGGAAAAAAACTTGAGAGCATAGTGTGAAGGGAGGATGCTTGAGGTGGGGGGATTAGGAAAGCACTAGTCTTAAGAGGATAAAAAGATAAGCAAATTCAATTCCCATTAAATGTTTAGCCTTTCCCTGAAAGGTTTGGTGAGGAGGCTCCCACAGTGAAAACGTCTTTGTGGATGGATGTGAACACACCTGTTCAGGAAAAGTGAAACAAAACCTGAACTGACTTCCCGCCACACACAGGTCACCAAACATCTGTCATAACTTATCAATTACTGGCCTCGACTGGACTCAAGTCTGTGACCTGAGGTTGAAAAAGCCACATAGCTCATTCTCTCTCCTACACAGCCTGTGGTTTCCCCCTGTACCACCATTAAAGCTTCTGTTTGAATCTCCAGGGGTCTGAAGATCAGACTGACCCCATAACATTAATAATGTATTTACGCCAGGGGTTGCTATGAACATTACCCGGGGGCTGATCTTAGCACGGATTCTGTGACTTGCAGTGATGTGGCTAGATCCAAAAACATTTACCTAATAGTTAGCATAGTTCCTTAATTGCATGAGTTTCTTAATTGCAACCTAGAGACAATGTGCCTTTGTGTGTGTATGTGTGTGTGTGTGTGTGTGTGTGAAGACTTGGCTTTGATTAAATATCAATACATATAACACCTCTGCACAAAAATAAACAAGCAAAAAAAAAAACACACACAAAAAAAAAACTGCTGAAGTGAGCTTCTTCCCTTGTAAATAATTAACTGGAGGTACCACTGAGTAAAACTTTTGGTGACAGCATCAGCTGTCAGCACCTTTGATCCTAGAGTGTCACATTCCTGAAATATCACCTCAGTTGGAGAACTAGCCACTGCCTGGCCATAGCACGCATCCATGTCTGCATCAGGACACCGGTTCTGCCCGTCGTTGAATGACTTGGAGCAATTCGCTTAACTTTCTGGCATCTATGGAGCCTCATCTTTGAAGTCTAGGCTAAAGGACACCTTTGGTCCTTCCTAGCTCTAAAATTCTGTGAAAATAGAAAGCAGTGAGAGAGAGAGAGAGAGAGAGAGAGAGAGAGAGAGAGAGAGAGAGAGAGAGAGGAGTGCAAGTGGCCAGTGTGGCTCTGGTGTGGGAAGTCCATGCTTGCCAGGCTCAGGTTGTTGCTTACTCTGCTTTATGCTTACAAACATCCCCCCCCCCCCGCCTTCCCTTCTTACCTCGTCCCCCCTGCGCCTAGGTTCAGATCCAGAAACCCAATCAGCGCCTCCCAATGCAAAGGCCACTGAGCATCCCACCTCCCTGGCAAATAGGTGCACTGTCCATTCTGTATGGTCACCATCTCTCCAGTTATACTTCTAAAAACAGAGTACCTCAGCATTAGCAAGGTTTCCAGTTTTCGGTTAATGGCAGGAGAATGTCTTTAATGTGCAGGGATTACAGGGTTGTAAGTTTTCAAACCAAGTTTGAAGGTGAAGATATACCATGGCCTTGAAGTGGGCAGTGCTTGGCTCGCTGGGAGGAAACCAGTGTGACCCTGAGTGAGGGGGAGGACAGGAGTGGTAGGAGGTGAGAGCACGGAGTTGAGCACCGGTTTGCCGGGTGGGTGCAGGAAGTGGGCATCAGATAGTGGAGGGTCTTTGGCTTTACCTCTAAGTGAAATGAGGAATTTGGGGCAGATTTGAATAGAAGAGTGACATGATCTGACAAACGTTTAGACAAGGGAATAGCAGCCGTGTTGAGAGTGGTCAGGAGGGGCAGGAGTAGGAGCAAATGGTAGGGAGAATACTGACTTCCTGGCACTAGTGCTGCCCGAATGCACTGTGCCCCTGGACCAGTCACGGCCCACTGGAGCCTCAGTGCTTCACCGTCACTTGAGAGGATTTATAATATGGCTGGGGCTCCTTTCTATCCCAATGTTCAGCGGGTCAATAATTGGAGGAATACTTAGAAATTGGTCCAATTAAGTGTAAGCATTGTGTACACATGGTGTTTACTGAATCTTTCCAATCGATTTAAAATACAAATTTTGAAACAGTACATTAGCAACACGGGACATTGAATGGGTTCTGGTGGAAAGTTTTAAATTACAGGAGAAGAGCAGCTGTGGTAATGTAAAGAAGAGGGCTCGCTCTGTGCCAGCCGTAAATGATAATTCGTGAAAAGGGTAACCACAACTAAAGACAGTGTGTACACACACGTTCCTCTTTGGGGAAATGCACATTTAAATAGCAAAAGGAGGTCAGATGTTTATTTATAAGAGGATAATTATACTTGGATTTAGCATAGAAGAGGCCAAATCGGGTATCTTGAAGTCAGAGAGGACTAAAATTGACGATGGAATACAAAACTAGGGACCTTTGATAAGGAGGACAAGCAAATGCTGTAGGGAATTTCTAACTCTTTAAATTATAAAATAATGACCTGAGTTATAAAATACCCATAATTCACTCTCAATAGTAGAAATTCCCAGGTATATACCCTCAGTGAGTTTCTTTCTCCTTTATTGTTGGCCATTGAACCTCATGTAGCTAGTCAGTCTTCCAGGCTGTAAATTAACTGGGGGAGATGGGGGATAGGGAGAGGGGGAGGTGGCGGGGAAGGAGCTGTCTGCTTTTCTACCTGCTTGTGAATCTACAAAAGCTTGATGTGGTTGTGGACAGAGTAAACTAGATGTGAACAACTGAAAAGGGCGGGAGGAAATGCTTGATCATCTCACTCGCACATGTAAGGATTTCAGTGTTGTTTCCTAGGGAGAAATCTCATGGTGCCAATTAACCTAACTTATTCCAAAACAATTCTCTGTTTGGAAAGAATCATTTTCATTGTGGGTGTTCCTGGAAATTGTATGCCTCCTCCCCTGTTATTACTGAGATGTGTGCTTTGCAATTGAACATCTCAGCTTCCACGCGCTGCGTAGATTCAAGCTGTATCCCACACACAGTGGCAGGTAATCTGTTTTAATTTTGTCCAGGGCACACATATTTTAACCTTTAGTACTTTTTTTTTTTTAATGTGGAAAAACCATCTCTACCTAATATGAAAGCCAAATATTTCATGTCAAAATTATCAAAGACACTAAAAAGCAGGAGATTTGTTTTAATCAGGAAATGGCTTTTCTTGCAAAATGTTTAAAGTATGTTAACGTTCTTGGCTTCGGTGGCATCTTCCTTTTTCTTTGAAATACTGTGAGTGCATTTTCCCTCCAGTGTGAGCGCAAACTGGACTAGGAGAAATTGAAAAGTACTTAACTGGCTTGGTAACAAATACATTCTCAATTTTATTATGCTGTTTTGGCTATTTGGATTTCTATCGTATTTAAAAACACACACACATACACACACACAAAACAAATAAATCAATTAACCGATGTTCATTTGAGATTTAATTTGGTGAATAGAATATATGTGCTTTTCATCGGGTCACGCATCTTTTTTTTTTTTCTAAGTCTGAAACCACCACACACAAAGAATTTAATTCTGACAGACATTTGTTCTCCGCATAAATACTCTCAGGGCCAATCATTGTCCCCACTTAATCATGCTTCTTAAAAGTGAATTCCAGAAGACTTGAGGCTCCAAATGACCCCTGATAAGGTGAGTTGTCAGTAAATTACTTTTATGATGTGCCCTAGGGAGGCAGGCCTGCTAGGAACTTGGTAGGAAGCTGGCCCCCTTTTGCCTGGAGGGGGATGACCTTTGACTTTATCTAACCTTTGCATTTCTAATTCTACATTTCTGGGAGGCATTTAGTCACATGGCTGGATATCATATGAAAAGAGAGGCCTCTCCTGCGCCCACAAGATAGGGTTAACCACACCTTCGTTGTGAAAACTCCCAGATGAAGCATGCCAGTAAGCTTCTTATTTCCACAGTTTAATTTTAAATACTAAACATTCAATGAGTTGAAATAGAAATGAGTTCAAAATGGATTCATAGTCAAACGACGACTGTCTTGAATGCCATTTGGAAACCACCGTAGAAAAACATAATCCTGGTAATTTTGCTAATTGGAATTCATTGTGGCGCTTGAAAATTTATAAGAGATATTAAAGATGGATAATTATATTGCATCAGAGTAAATTTATTTTTTCACAAAATATTTAGTTATTGAAAAAAGGTTTTGTCAATTCTTAGGTTCTGTCATTATGAGAAAGATTTTATTGTGCTATTTGGGGATAGTAATGTCCATCAAAATTGATTAGTTTTGGGTGAAAAAGATATACCTTTATTTGGCTCTATTAGAGTGAAAACATTGGTAGGTGATGCTTTTTACAGGATATAAAATACAAAGTGATCGCCCTGGCTGGTGTGGCTCAATTGGTTGGGTGTCCTCCCAGGAACGTAAAGGTTGCTGGAACCCAAACCCTGGTCAGGGCACATGGCCAGGTTTCAGGCTCGATCCTTGAGAGGGGCATGCAGGAGGCAGCCAATTGATGTTATGCTCTCAGATCAATGTTTCTCTCTTCTCCCTTCCTCTCTCCCTAAAAATCAATAAACTATTCTTTTAAAAAAAAATACAAAAAAACAACAAAGTGATCATTAATTTTTCATTAATGGCCAGGGCCCAAAATAGGGAGATCTAGATGTCTATGTTTTAGTTCCATGAATTTCTAATTTTTCTTCTTTTACCATTGGTTTTGGATAACATTTAATGGGCCAGTATTTTTAATTCTTTCCTAAAGAAAAGTATTTCATTGCTCAGTTTTATTGTCTATCAGTGGTATTATATGATTTTTCAATATGTATATATATATATTTACATATTCACATATATATATAATAGAACACTGGGTGGTTGAATGAAATATTACTAAAGATAAACTTTTCAAAAAAATTACACACCTAATTTTTAATCAGACAGTGTTTAGGTATGTAAGTGCATAGACTAAATGTGGAATATTTCCATAATCTCTTTGATTTATATTTCATGTTGTAGCATAAGCAAAGTCAAGCGGCGAGAGCTTTGCATTTGATATCAACCCTTTGAGGAGATCAGCAATAAGCAGTCATAGACGCAATTAATGTTAACTTCAGTAATTTTTTAGTGGGGAAGGAAAGAGATCAGCACATTCTTTCCTGTAAACCAAAGGATCTGGCTCAGGAGTGTATATAAACAAGATGTAAGTTTTAAATATAGCTTAAATGCCACCCAGGAGTGAAACTCAATGGTAGAAGAGTTGTCAACAGACAGAGAACAGGTTTTAAATGATGAGGAAATATTAAACTGATGACACTAATGTGAGGAATACCCGGGCATCAGCCCAGAATGTCCTCTTCCCCTACCCCACCCCCAGTTGTTTATCTTTGGATCGGGAAGACGTCTTAGTAACATAGAATGTAGCCATAACTCATTGATAACTCTAGAAGATTTTACTTGAAAAAAAATGGCAGCCAAACTCACTATTTTGAAACACATTTGAAAACAATAGTTAGAATAAAATAGATGAAACATTAAGACACTAATATTCAAACTGTCCTTCGATGTTTGCTTATGTTAATCCTACCAGAAGCATTTCTTTGTCCTCATGCCTGACACTGCTGAGATATGACTCTGTGATTTTTGTTTGTGTGTTTGTTTTGTCAAAAATTCTGATGGTTTTAACTACCATAGCCTGTTCCATGGCGTCAGTGTTTAGAGACTTGCTGTTCAGTTACCATTAAACAAGGACTTGGAGACACATTCATCATATGTGTTAGATAGTGAACAGGGCCCATCTCTGGAACCCAGCCCAAAGCACAGGACCTGTGGAAGGTAGTTCCCCAGGAAAGCATGGTGGGCAGGATAAGCAACAGGGAGAGAAACCAGAATAAATGACCTGCCATAAGCAAAGCTAAGTACTATAAGCAAAGACCGCAAGAGCCCAATGGGAAGAGCAGGTAACTGCATCCACCTGAGGATGGGGCACCTCACATAGGGGATGACTCCTAAAGGGGAGGGGCAGAACAGAGGGAAGAACCTTTCTGGTAGGAAACATCACGAAGGGATTGAGATCAAGCTAGACATGTCACCTGAATCAAGAGACAGTCCCCAGAAAGGGTCTTACACACTCGGCCAGGGGTTCTGGATCTCCATCTACAGAGACAGCGGGGACGGTTATAGCCAGTGCCCCTGCAATGTGTTAGGCTCCTGTGGTGCCAGCGGTTTCTTCAGGCTATTGTGATTGCCCTACTTCTCCTGGGAGGGGTTTTGGGAGCTTCTCCTGGTCTGGAGGGCAAGGCAGCTTAAGTACTGAATCTAGAAAGAATTGAAAAATGAATGCAAAGAGAGAGAAGATCCTCAGAAAAACAGAAACCCAATTCAAATGGGCTTAATCAAAAGACAAAACAAAACAACTCTTGGCTTGGCTTTCCCCGTCCTGGCTTCACTTTGCCCTGTGTTGGCTTCATTCTTGGGCAGGCTTTCTTCCTGTGGCACAAAGCGTAGCAGCTCCAGCTCACATCCTACCAATTCAGCAAACCCAGAGGAGCAAGAGCTGTTTTTCCCTTTGAGTCCCAACGGCAGTCACAGAACCGATGCCACTCGTGGGTTTCAGAACATGTGCTACCATGATTAGCCTGGGTATGTGCCGTTCTCGGCAGCCACAGGCAGTGATCAGCATAGTCTAAGCAATTTTCAACCCGTGTGCCATATGAATTTTTTTTTTTAATTGACAACGGTCAACACAATAATGTCCATCTGGTATGAATGAGTCAAAATGACACGTGGTTGGTTTTTTTTTTGGCAGTTCAGCAAAAAATATAAAGTATTTTTTGGTGTGTTGCAGAATTTTAGTCTTTAGTTTATATATGCCATGAGAGGAAAATGTTGAAAATCGCTGGTATAAAGCATAGAAGTTTGAAAGGAAAATCAGCATGCTGTTACCAGCAGACTTTCACTACTCCTTGGACAAATACGATTCCTTTAAATTGGAGTCCAAGCTCTTACTATTCAATCCTGCCTTCCTGCCTCCCCATGCTTCTAACTACTGGGCTTTACTCTGTGACACACTTTAGGAACATTCAGGGTCATAAAGCAACCCAAATAAAGCTTTCTGCTGGCACAATATACCTGATCAGATGGTACTTTCTTAATGTCCACATAATACTAGTTTCTTGCTTATGTCTGCTTTCATTTTTAAGACTTGTAGACCAATATACTTTATTTGGTGTACCAATGAAATATGCACCAGGAAACAGTGCTAAATCACCAGAAGCATTAGGCTCAAAAAGACTGACTTAATAATTTCTAAGTTGCAGAAAATGACTCAACTCCCCCCACCCTCCAAAAAAAGTAGGTGAGCCCCTAAAAAAAGCACACATCTATACACCCTCAGTCCTCTCTTTACTTTGAAAGAGAATGATTGTCAAGTTGGTATCCAAACCTATAAAAACACTGGAAGTATATAGTAGTCTGCCTGCAAATGCTTTAATAGAGAGTAGAAAGCATTTAATGATAAAGTTTTGTATTTTTGAAGCATATAATTTTGGAATATTTTACAGTCTGTGTTTCTATAGTTCACAGTTTCTTTCTGATGATGCTGAGTTCCATTATGTACAATCTAACTAACCTTGGTAAATGAGTATGATATGTTTTTAGCTTGTCTTTAATCATACTAGTGTGATTACTGTGCTATAGACTAAAGAGTAATATTGCCATGTTTTACACTTCAAATACTCATTCACATAAGCTTTTTCGTATGCCATTGCTAACTATTTAATATGCATATTAAAATCTGTTCTTATTTATCCCTTTAAATGAAGGCAAAAGTCTAAAAAGCACAAATTCTGACTCTATCCAAGAATGTGTGTACTTTTATCTCAGTTAGGAAAATCTTTAGCCAATTATTTTCTCATTAAAGCCTTTGTCACATTTAAACATATTCTTTGAATTAATGCTGACTATATGCAATAAGCAGTCAAAAACTTTAAAAAAATTCCTTTTAATGGAAAAAAGATAGCTTATGTCTTATGTCTGAGTGTTAAGCAGGAATGATGTTAACCTACATCTATGACAGACTTCCCCGATAGTCCTCTCTGCTTGAAAGCGTGCCTTCGTACTCATGATCCCTCACTGAACAAAGCCCTTGTTTTCCTCAACACATACTACACCATTGTCTGTCACAGCCATTCCTTCTAAAAGCAATGTGTAACGTATTCATGTAGAAAGTTGAAATGATTTGGCCCTTCTGCTTTTTGCCACCTGATTATGTCCATGGATGGGAAGCATTTTCCTTTGAAACTGGCTTTCCACTCATGGAAGATCCAGGTAGGGATCCGGCCAGAGGATTGCAAACCAGAAGACAGTAATAAAGCTACATACTGTTGGATCAGAAAGCCGCCAGAGATGTGGAATCCAGCTCAGAAACAATCTGTTTTCTGAAGGTGTCTGTGTAGTAGCGTACTGACTGTGTGCCTTGTGCTTCGTAGGTCTACAAGAATAATATGGCTCAGGCCTGCATGGGGGAGATATTGTAGCTGTGTCATCCATTCATTGGTGGATTTGTTCATCAAGCTAATGTTTAATAGGACTTCTAACTGAGCCAGAGGAACTGGGAAAAGTCCAGAAATTCTGTCTCTATCGTGTTGATGGATTACAGTGAACTAAACTGTAAACAGAGATTTACAGTATTAGAAAGATGGAGGAATTAGGGCACTTGGGGTAGTGTCTCAGGGTTACTTTCTAGGCAGGTTCAAATACTTCCCCATTTGCTTATCCCCTTTTTGGGCATGAGGTCATCTCATTGTTCCCAGTGTTGACCTACAAAATACTAAAGTGAATAAACTTACCATTTATTCATACAGGGAATGGGGAGCTTTTATTAACTGAATATTTTTATTAACTAATAATTGAAAAGATACACCGTGAAAAATACCAATTTTCAAAGAACGTACTTGAAATTTTCGTGAAAACAGTACCAAACACTACTTATCCTCAGATGCAAACTTTTGAGATATTGTGGTATGCAGGTCATCATGAGAAATATTTTGAGTTTGCCGTCCCTCATCATCCTTTACATGAAACCCTTAAGGCTAAGTAAGTTTTAGAATTTGGGGATTTTCAGGTTTATACTAAGTCAATCGGGTTCACATAGGATGTATTACCTGACAACCCTGATGGGGTCTGGGATAGCACATCATAATATTATTATCAATATTAATATATCTGCGGGAAAATATCTGAATAGTCAGACTGAGCAGAATAAATAAAGGCCTTAAACTGCTTCACAACAGTTCAGGTTTTTCTGGCAAATAAATTTGCACTAAACTTGTTTTTAAACAGCCTTTCAAAGCTTTTGGGGCTCAAAATTGCATAGGAGAGATTGTGGACTGCTTAGATTTCAGCGCTGTGCTTCAGCAATTCAGTTGTCTGGCCATCAGTTCAATATCAGCTTTTAGGGACAGAGCTGGGAAAGCAAAATTAAGCAAAAACAGCTCCTGAGCTTCAAAGAAAATAGCTGTCACTAAATGCTTTCGTCACAAAATCATAAAACTTTTAGAAGTCGAAGGGAGCTCTGGAGTCATTCGACAGCCAAGGAAACTAAAGCCGGCAGAGGCGAGATCATCTGAGGTGGGTCAGCCACACAGAGAGCCATACTGACATGGCATGCGGTGTAAAATTCATCTTCCTTGTTTAACACGCCTGATGTTTTGCCATAGGTTCTTCCAGCATGTTCATGTTTCTGAGCAATGGTGGCTTAGAAACATGGGAAGGGATAGAGGGGACTCTCAGGCTGCTTCTCTGAGAAGTGGAAATTGATAGCTGGGTGAGAAGCAGCAGATTTGCATGGAGAACAAACTTCATCCCGTAACCTACCCGAGGGCTAGACAGCGTGACTAATGGATTCGTGGCAGGGTGACAGTACCTGTTGGTTGTTCAGATGCTCTTAATCAAAGGAGACCCAGTGTTTTTCCATGAACGTAAAGGGAAGGTCTACATGGCATTGCTTGTTGCCAAGCTATTCACCCCGGGTGAAACTTATTTCTTTTAAGACACCCCCAAGTATCAAAAAGAAGAGCAGTCTCCACTGCTCAATGATATTTCAATTAGATGACATTTCTTAAGGGAGAGTGATATGAAATAGGAACTAGTGTTGTTTGCAGGATAAAATATGTGCGAAGCAAAATACAGACAAGATTGCTTTTTTAAAGGGGGACACTTAAGACATAAAGAAAAAGTTAAAATTGTATTTATACAAGTAAGGAGGTATGAAATACTCTTTTCATTAAAGAGCATCAGTCTGATTTTTATAGCTTAATCTGTGTTAAAATGCAAATACCTCTGAGAAAGCAGACCATACCTTTATCGGACTTTTTACTGTAGTGAGGACAAATTTCTTTCTCAAGTGCGGATTTTGATGGGAAGAAAGCTAGAGGATGTTTGGGTTTAGAAAGGTAAAAATAGCTTTCAGCAGGGAAAGAAAGGCAAAACCTGTGAGAGTTTGGGCACTGAAAACAAATCTCTGGTTTTGTAATCTGGCCCACATGAAAATAGTAACTTCCAGAATCAAGCTCTACTGAGGGATCATGGAATTTTATGTTCTTGGTTTAGAATTCTTAAACTTTATTAATTTGCTTAGACTGTTAATATGCAATCTGATGGATGTTCCTCATTTTCTTTTTAAGATAAGGACTCTTCAATCAGATTGAACAGAGATAAAATATTTTCTCAGTCTTGATCCTCACTTGGGATAAATTATCAGAGCCAATGCTATTTGCTTTAGTCTTCATTTTTATAGAAGAAATAAAGAATAAGTGCAATATATTTATGAAAAGTTTCTGAATATAAAAGTTGGCCCATGGTTAAAATAATGGAGCTAATAATTTTCTTTTTGTTTTAGTAATGTTAAAGAATTAACAAAAGATCATTGTGGTTACAATGGTGGATTTGGGGAAATTAAATTTAAGATTATAGTGAAATAATTTAAACCTTGCAATAAATTATACCACATATATGGATATTATATAACTTGTGGGCCAGAGTAAAGTATACTTAAGACATACTATGTAGTAATGACTTAGATTAAGTATTGGCAAACTACAGACAGAATCTGGCCCATTGCCTATTTTTATAAATAAAGTTTTTTTGGAATACAGCCATGCCATTTGTTTACATATTATCTATGGCTATTTTTGAGCTACAACAGTGGAGTTGAGGAGTTGCCATTAAGAGACTATATAAGCCTGCAACATCTTAAATATTCATAACCTTAAGAAAAAGTTGGCTAATCTCAGATTTATATGGCCAATCAGTTATTCTCAATATACTCCTCTCTAAGAAGTTACGTTGCTTTAAATCTTTGAGACACTAGACTATTATTTATACAGCAATATTTGAATACATCAGGGATATCTTGAAAAGTTAGCATAGTTCTCTAAGGGAACATTTTAGTTCTATCAAAAAAAATCCTACTTTTTTATGGTTTATATTTTCTAGGGCTTCGAATTTTTTAGAACATCATTACAAAGAACTGTTTTGTTGTTGTTGTTGTTGTTGTTGTTGTTGTTGTTACTCCTCACCCAAAGATATTTTTCCCATTGATTTTTAGAGAGAGTGGAAGGGAATCTGTAACCCAACTACATGCTTTTTGATTCCTACTGGGAATCAAACCTGAGACCCTTCAGTAAGTAGGCTAATGTTCTAACCACTGATCAATAACAGTCAGGGCACAAAGAACTATTTTTTGAGGGTAGTTAAAAGCAAGTGGTTTAGGTGCTTTTGATAGCATTCTGCAACTTTCTCCTGTAAATTACTTGTGTAAAATTTCCACCAGTCATTGGCATGCCTGGGCTTTTGATGCATACATATCTCATCCCAATCCTGTTGTCTTGAGCCCCTGAATACACTGCTGTTCTCCACCATGAAGTGCACCACTGACTGTGTAACCGCATCCTTTTGCAATATATGAAATAGCTCAAGGATGCTCTTTATAAGTTAGAACCTTCGCTGCCATCATCTGCCATATGTTCCTAGAGGACAGGGACCATACTAATGTCATTAACCCACAGGCCAGCCTTTGGCACCATTTACTATACAAAGCTGTTATTTTCATCTAAAAGTGTACTTTTAGAATTTTCCTCCTTTGCCCACGCTCAGTAGCTCAAACATGTATTAAGAAAGGGTGACCATTGCCAAAACTGATTTGGCTCAGTGGATAGAGTGTCAGTCTGTGGACTGAAGGGTCCCAGGTTCGATTCTGGTCAAGAGCATGTACATTGGTTGCAGGCACAAAGCCAGTAGGGGTTGTGCAGGAGGCAGCTGATCAATGTTTCTTTCTCATCGATGTTTCTAGCTCTCTATCCCTCTCCCTTCCTCTCTGTAAAAAATCAATAAAATATATTTTAAAAAGAAAAGAAAGGGTGACCATTGAATTTACCACCCAAACTGAGATACTTGTGAGAGTAAAGAGAGTCTCTTAATTATCTTACTAGAATGTAGACCAGAACTGTGTCCAGGCAAAGTGGGATAGGTGGTCAGCCTAAGTTTCATAAATTTTGAAATCATGAAATATCCTTAACTTTATCACATCTGATCACTAACTTTTTATAATAAAATAGACACAAACATGACTTTGATGTTGGCAACAAAATGACTAAAAGCAAAAATATTTTAAAAATGGAGGGAATGTCAGTTAACTTGCTCTTGGCACATTGTATCTGCTACAAGCAACATGAAGACCAAGCCTCCTCCTTTTGCTTCCTATTTCCATACCTTCTCCTTTCAATCATCAGGAGAAGCAGGTGGCTGTATGACAGACAAGTGCCATGAGAAGTAGAGGGTGGGGGGGAAAGCAGGAGTAAGAAGAGGGCTGATGTAGGGTTGTGTCGGGATTAGGAAGCAATATCTTGCACAAGCCATCCTGTTTCATTTTTCTTCCTTTTAACCACTGCTTTTTAAATTAAAAAAAAAAAGCATAATTGAGCATACATTGATCTTTCAATAAGCTTTACTTATACAGTCAAACCTGAACACATGTTAAATTATGCAGTTCACTATATTAAGCCAGGACTTTCCAGTCCACCCAAAGTTTCCAGTAAAGTTCTGTTTGACCTTTGTATAAAAGACCACCTTTACTAGGTGACTTATTTTTGCTGCCCTCTTGGGTGGTCGAATGAGACAGATTTCCCTGTTGAACAACATACAACCTTCTTTTTGCCAACTGAACATTACACTGGGATGTGGCTTGGAGGAACAGTTTCTCAATACTATAAACAACGGCTTTCTTGGAACAGCTTGTTGCTTAAGCATAAAGAGAGGTTACTCTTGGTTTCGCCTTGAGTAGCATATAAATTGGTTGAGGAAGTGAGTGTGGCTGACCCACCAAATGACAGTGGCCATAATATAATTAAGTTCAGCATCCTCCCTGGAGGCCCTAAGCAGTATTATTATGACACCAGACTTAAGGAAAAGGAATTTTTTAAGAGCCAGGAAATTAGGGAGAAGCAGTCTTTGGGGAAATGTTGCAAAGTTAGAAAGAAAAAAAAAATCAGTAAAAGTTGCTCAAGAAAAAAAAAAAAGCTGTTTAAAATACAATATTTTGTTTTCTGTGATCCTGAGTATGTTAAGTCAATATCTTTCAAAAGAGTAGATTGTCTAGGGATTCAAGATTTAGGATGGGGAACAAATGGGGGTTCAAGATGCACTTGAAATACTGAAAAAACGAAGGAAAGATAGAAAATGTTCCTAAAAGGAATTATTGGAAAGAAATTATTTCTCTGCTTATCCAAGTTAAATAGTACTTTCAAGTAAAGTTTCTAATAACAACTTGGACTATTAAATTATAGACTTGGTATAGACTATTAAAAAGTTATTAAAGGCGTAGATGACTTAAGTGGAAAGAAGGGAACAAAGGAATGAAATTGTAGAGAGAACTCTGGCTCACCGTAAGGCCACAGTGTTCTCAGCAAAGCCACCTGTGCAGCTGTCAGAACTCCCCCATAAGGCTTCAGACTGGCCTCCACAATCACAGAGACAGTTTCTCATAATATGTATGAAAGCATAAACACCAAAAAGAAAGATGCTGAGTTTCCTTCCATTGCTGTTCAAGGCATTGTTCTTATCTCTTAGGCTCCCTGACAGATTGGCTTAAAATGAATCATCAAGGTTTATTTTATAATCAAGGACAAGGGTGATTTATTCTTTGGTAATATACCCAGCTTTATCACTTTACCTAATGGTTATATTCAGCTAGTCCTCATACCATTCATTGATTATTGCTGAATAACCAGGTAATCCTACTTATGTGTGTTTGTCTAGGCATCAGCCATCCATGCAGTAACTCCTTTGATATCCTAGTAATATTCTCTTCACATATCAGGAAGGCTACAGTGCCATAAACATTGCTTTCATGTAAGTAGAGTGCTTTGAGATAGGGGATTGCTACTTGGTATGAAGTATGACCCTACAATGATGCTGGTCAAACAGATCAAGGGGCTGAAAGTAGTATTTGGCAGATCCAAATCTCACACAGCCAGTCTTCTATACACCTTCAGTTTAGACCAGTGGTCGGCAAACTGCGGCTCGAAAGCCACATGTGGCTCGTGAGCCGCAGTTTGCCGCTCTGTTGACTAATGAGTTTGTGGACCACTGGTTTAGACAATGAATTAATTGTATACTAGTATAAGACTTAATGCTGCAGTCCTGCTTAATTTCTCCAAATTCCATGGAGGATATTTCAGCCTCCTACAAGTAGGAACTAAGACAGTTTATTAGATATGCTCAAAAATCAGTGCGCTTTACATCAGAAAGGAGAATCCAGCCCCTTTCTGTTCTTTGGTTCTATGTGGAGTTGCCCTAGATTAGTCCGGTGCTTCAGTGTCTTCCTTTCTCCCACCACAAAGCATATAAGTTATTGGATCTAGTACATGCTTTAGGTATTCCAGGTACCTGATAACTCATGGAATGTTTTTGCTATTGCCCCATAGGCCATTTCAGCATTATCAAAGCTAAAGCTAAATCTTACACTATTTGCATACACATTTTACTTGATAAGGAAAGCCATATATCTTTTTTGAAGTTCTACTAGTTTCAGAGACTTCACAAGACATTCTCTACTTAATCCTTGCAATAGCCCAATAATATGGGTATTATTATTTTATAGATGAGAACATTTAAGTAATCTCCCTAATAATCTACATCTAGAAATTAGAATTCAACCTCATGTCTGTCTGACTCTGGTAACTGTGCAAATCCATCCAAAATCCAACCTGTGAACATTTGAAGACATTATGTTCCAGAATCAGCACTGATTCCCAACTCCGCTGTCTTCTACCAGCATTACACAGTAAAGCCACACAAAGTTAGACTCGGGTCATGTTCCTGTTCCCATCAGCCTCTGTTCCCAAATGGGGTCAACCTTGGGACAGCTTGTTGAAGCAGAAAAGAAGCTACGCTTGGTTTGACCTCAAGCACTATGAATTGTAAAGGAAGTTAAATGTGGCCTGCTAGGAGCCCCAGTTTGATGCTGGTTGATGGAATGTCCTGCTATAGAATTAATTGGACGTTTATTTTTTTTTTAGTCCTAGGCTGTCAACAGGTGAAAATACATTATTCCTAAAAGTTTTGGTAAAAAGGCTCACCTATGGTGAGATAATCCCTTGAATGGGTGGGAAGTTGGATTTTTCTACCGAAATAAATTGGGAGTCTAAATATTAGAATTTATGGAGAAGGATTATGCCCTTCTGATGTACTTGAAGAAACTTCGCTCTTTTGTTTTCCCAAGTCCATGGCATACTCCAAAAAACACATGCTACGGGGAGCATGTAAAATGTCGAAGAAACTGTGAACTGGTAGCCATTCATTAACTCTGCCAGATGAAACAGTTGCAGAATGGGATAAATGAGGAAGTGCATCATCCAAGAAGCTATATGCAAGAATGGAAGGGTTGAGAATGCAGTCTCATTTCACAGAACCTAATTCTCCTGTCTCCTATTCTGCGTAAGTTGTAATTACTTATAAATTGAATGTAGATAATTGCCATGAATGTTTTATAGATTTAAAGTGGGTGCATCAACAACTATAACTACAAATGTCATCTGAACACTAATTTCTCCAACAAGTTTGACAACTAGTTGTGTTATAAGTGTTATATATTCAAGACCCATGCCATACCAGTAGGCAACTATCATTTGTATACTGAAACCATTTCAGTAACCGATAAATACCTTCTAAAGAATTTGGGTTATAAAAATGAAAAAAGCTTTTCATAGGTTGCTGGATTAGGTCATACAGTTGTCTCAGTCTATAGTGTTTAAGCTACATCTGTACACTTGTGATTTACAAAGATAATTTTACTTCAGAGGGCTTTTACGAATGTATTTTACTTTACCCAGAAAGTGTTCCTTATAATAAACAGGAAGCCTCACTAAATATAACCCAAAGGTTAAGCAATGGAAAGGCACATTGATGATGTCATACATTATAAATATTTTTTGTACTTGCTAGTTTATTTCTAAGGAAATTATGAGAATGACATCATAATGATGACTGGCTTTTATTAGTGTTTTTGCTCTGAAGCTCCAAATAGTTATGAAGGGGGAAAAAAAATTGTCTAGCTATTCCTTAATACCTGATGTTTTCTAGTGACATTAATCCTAGGAAGTAATTCTAAAATTACTATATTACCTTTTGTTTTCTTTTACACCTCTGTCATGAAAAACAGCATGGTAGGTAAGCATGAATTTTCTTAAAACTCATAATAGGAAATAATTGCCTTTTTTCTGAACTATTACTTGGACTAGTGTATAATTTAAAAAATAATTTTAGATGATCATTTTATAGACAATTATTTGTTGCTATCAGAGGAAGGCCTTTTTTAAATTGTGTATTTTAGCAATATGCTTCTTTGTTCTACTAATACCAAATGAAAGTCATAAACATCCGATTACTTCTGAAGCTTTATGCTTGCACGGGCTGATGAATTACTACTTCTAGAAATTTACTTTGTTGACCATATGACGATTCTTGAAATATTTATGTAGCTTTTGCTAATGTATTTGTGTTTAAATTTTTTATATTCATAAACATAAGTATCTTTGTTTTATTTACACAATTAAATAAGTCTATGTGAATCTAGATTGTATATATAAAAAGGCCTTTTAAAATTGTTTTTTTATTTCAAATATTAAAAATATACAGTAAAACAAGCAGCTTTACTACAAATGTCACATCCAAGGAGACTGTTATCAGCAGTGGCCCCACTGAGAGTATCACTCCTAAAGTCATTTTGCCACATGTGCCATCAGATAAGGGAAAAAATCAAACACTGCATCCAACTATGGTGTACCACTTGATGCCATAAAAATGCAAAAGAACACACACGGTTTTTCCTATTACAATGAAAAAATTATATGTGCTTAGGAGGAAAAATTGAATTATCATTTCTTTTAGAACCGACTTTATACATTTCAAGGGTGGCATTTTGGTTTGGGGTTATAGACAGAAAAATAAGTGGGGGGAAAAATGGTTATTGATCCCTGAATATAATCTTAAACTCCCCATCCTTCCTGCCATTTAAGGATAGCACTTCTCCCGTCCACTGTCATGTCCATAAACGGCATGCCCATCCCTCACCCTTCACCATGAGGAAAAAAGGGCTGAGAAGTAAACAGCTACCACTACCAGCTGAATGCTAGTGATTTAAAATTTTTAGTTTGTGTATTTTTCTCTTAAAAGGAAACTTTATGGTGTTGAAGTTCTAATTCATTTACAATAGAAAAAGTCAGGAGAGTGGAACCTTTCTGACCACTTCATTTGCCCTGAAGCTCAAAAGTGCTAAATTACCTCCCTAAAGTCAAGTCTGAAAGTCAAAAGGCAAGGATTCAAACACTGTATCCAGCTCTGGTATCACAGAGTCCACATTTGTTCCACTCTGTTGACATGTGCCCTCTGATAGAACTCTTCACTGTCAGAGAGCAAGAATGGGAGTGCATATGGACTTCTGTACTCTTTCTCCAACTGTAGTACAATAGCCCAGCCATGGCATATAGTAATACTGGAATGGCTAACTTCTGTTCAGCACCAGGAGTGTGTCTGGCCCATTAATCTATGAGATAAGAAATGTCCCCCATTTTAAAGATGATAAAACTGAGACGCAAAGAGCTAACAAGTAGAGGAGCTAAGTTGCAACCCCAGGCAATCTACTAGTTAAATCTCCAAGTCCATACTCTTGAACACAATGAGTAGGAATTTGATGCACAATGTCACAGAAGCAACTGGCTTACCGTATTTGTCCCTGATGACTGAGTGGAGAGCTGGGATCTGAGAGCAGGAGCTGTGTGGCAAGTGAGGTCAGATGATCATGACACTGTGGATGCTGAAGAGAGTAATTTGCCCTGGGATATAGAACCAGGAACTTGTCTCTGCATGGCGATCCTGCGAATTAAGATAGGAAGCTTGAATGTGCCCTCAGTTTTGTCCAAATTGCTATGTATGTTCAATTATGAGTATATTACAAAACTGATCTATCACTGTTTGGCTCTTCCCTCAGTTAACTAAGAACACAATCTCATGCAATTTGAATATCAAAAATTTCCCCAAATTTTTTCTTTTGATCCAAAATTATATTATGTCTAGCTACTTAATGTAGATTTTCCAATATTGTCAGAAGTATAAGGAACATACTTCCTTTGCTTTGAAAATACCCACTGGCGAAACATTCATGGAAAGGGTGAACAGCCATACACTGTCCTCCAAATTAAAGGTACTCAGATTTGTTTTTTAAACATAAAAAATCCAAGTGCCCCTTTTTAGACTTTCTCCATAAATCCTTCTCTGATATTATAATTACTTTCCTATCTTTAATATGGACTTCAGATCTTTCAGGTACCTGTACTATGTAGTTCCCACACTTAGTTCATCTTAGCAGAATAATATCATACTTTCCTGATTATAGAAAACATGGAACCGCAAAACTTTCTATTTTAAATTTTACATAATTTAATGTTAAAGATGCATTTTCAGAAGTGTTATTAATTTATTTCATTCAGAATTAGTATAAATATGTAAACATCAAACAGAGTTGCTTAAGTTGAATATCTGAGGCATAGCAAATGTTTAATTTCTAAGTGTTGATTTGTAACTAATGATATTTTGGTATTTAATGTAAGATAATTTTAGTATAAAAATGGATG
This sequence comes from Pipistrellus hanaki, assembly GCF_964339955.1. NCBI lineage: Eukaryota > Metazoa > Chordata > Mammalia > Chiroptera > Vespertilionidae > Pipistrellus > Pipistrellus hanaki. Next base: position 46,873,528 of record NC_140507.1, read on the forward strand.
TTTAGGTTGATCATTTTTTTAGTCTTTTAATGTTGCTAGAACTCTGCATTTGATCATCTTGTAAAATTGTGATTAATGAAAATACCAGAGTCAAAGAACTTGATTTGCTATTTTGGTAAATTACAAGTTTAATTGACATATAAATCACGTAAATACAAACTCTACTCAGAAAATAATTTTTAAAGTACCATAATTTTTATTTGACCTTGAAGTTCCAGCAATCTATTGCATAACTTCTCAAAAGAAGTCACATAGAGGAAACCTCATATTTTCTTAAATTTATTAGTGCTTCTTGGTGGTCTAAACTGTTGGAGGTTTTTTTTTTTTCTTTTTTCTTTTCTTCAAGGTTTCTTTTTCAAAACAATAATCTTACTTAATTGATTAATGTTTGTTCTCATATAAGTCAATTTGAGTTCTTCTTTAGAGTAACAATAGGAAATACGCAATACCAAAGAGCAGTGAAACACGACTAGGAAACTCAAGTCTACCAGTGTTGTATTTCTGTATAATGATGTGAAGATAATGCTTTTAGCTGCATGACCACCATATTAGCTACACATCATAGAAAGCAAACTTTATAAAAGCAAGAGGTCAAATTCATTAAAAACAATTTTGTTCTCTTTGCTATAGTTAAGGATTTATCTTTAATATTGTAATCTTTCTTTCATTGAAAGGACCCTGAGTGTCCCATTTTCTGATAGGAGAAAAAAAATATTTTTCAAACTACAAAGGTATAAATCAGGTGAAACTATCAAGGAAATGCTTTATATTGGGGGGTTTAAGGCTTAAAACAAAATGGACAGACTTGATAGCTCAGAGATTTTAGCTATCAAGTAGGTAAATGAAATCATATGAGTTCATTTTATTTTATTAATTTTAATATAAAAATTTAATATTATAAATAATTACATTAAAATTTAGCTTTTATTCTTATATAAGTTAATAGTCATTGGGTTCAAAGGACTTTTATTCATAAATTGGGACAATTATTTATCTTTATTATAGACTCAATCATCTTAAGAAAGGTACTTCTAAGCTGTAAGACAATCGAAGGACAACTTCTTCTTACCCATCAAGTAAAATCAATTTGGGGTTTAAAGAAATTAATGCATTTTCTAAATTATCTTCCTTGTTCCAAAGGAATTATTTGCTTTTCAAAAATATATGCCCATATTTGTCAATATAGTAATTTTTAGAAATATTCATACTTTAAGAATGATTCTAAGAAGGAAATCCTTAACAGAGTGAGAAAAAGAAAAATTGAAATTCCCTGAACATAAACCAGTATTTTCTTTATTCTATAGCATTATCTAATTTGGGGGTTATGTATATTTTTTAATGGATGTACATATTTTAACATACTCTTTGAGCAATCTTATATTCTTTATTAGTTTTTAATTGGATATCCAAGGCTGAATCTGGATTCACTATCTTTCTTATAAATATGTGAAAATATTTCTCTGAGATAATTTTCACATCTTTGCCAATATTAAGAATGCATATATAAATCTTGGAAGTGCATTTTTGTATAGAGTTTGTTTTTGGTAGGGAGAAATATATTGCGACTTGTCATCAGTATTATTAGAGAACACACAAATGTTGGGGTTGATTTGTTTCCACTATCCCCTTTCTTTGTTTATAAAGACATTACTTTATGTTTAGAGTATATAATCTCCATATTTTTAACTGAAAAAAAAGTAATTGTCCTATAGTGGCCAGGTATGTATGCTTCAACTCAAAAATAAAAATTCAGATTACCTCAAGTCTTGGAAATCATTCATTAATAAGCCACTGGTAACATATACCCTCTAAATCTCCCAAAAAGATAGAGGCAGATCTTTATCAAAACTATGTGGTGAAGCTGATGCTAAAAATAAGTAGAAATGTGCCTTTCCATGCCTGCAATTTTCTGAAGTCCAAAAGTTCTTTGGGTGGTGGGCAGCAAGATAATAATACCTTCTACATAATTTAAATGCATTCCTCATCAGATTAAAACGTAGGGCTACATGTTCTCTCCCTCCAAATCACATTCCCGTCCAAAATCTTATTAGATGGATCAACTGAATTTAAAGATGGCTTTTACATCTCTATTGTAATTAACTGTATCTTCAATTCAAATATCGCATTGGAATTTACACAGTGACTTTAATTACATTGCCTCCTGTAATTATCTGTGTGAACTTCTGGCAGGGAAGAAAGTATCTTACTGAGGAGTTTTCACTTGCCTCTCTCCCGCATCAAACAACCAGGTGAACTCCTTGACGGGGTTGCTGAGTGTTCTGCTCTATTTTTTGATGATCTGCTAGTTTTTATCTAAAAATGTTTCAACTAAAAATCCAGTAAGAGATACCTTTTCCTTCCTGTTTAATTAATGATCTATTTAATTCTTTAAATCCTGGGTTAATGCACAATAAGATTTGGGTGCTTCACGTAAAAAACAACAGGTGTGACAAACATGTTAAAAGAGGAGGAAAGAAAGAAAAGGACAGAATAACCGCGGAGGGAAAGAATCAAAGAGGATTGAGGGAGAACGGAAATTCTACTCTGGTGGCCACAGGCTTGCGAGAGCAAACTGTGCTTGGCTCTGCACACACCAGTCAGTAGCATCAAGTCGTCCATCTGAAATTGGCTGTGGGGACAGTATTTACATCATGGAAAAGCACACAAGTCAATTCTTTTCCAGATGGTCGGTTTATCAGCACATTGCCCTAAAACATAAATTAACCTTTGTGTTAAAATAACTGATAAAAGCTTCATGATATCTCACACAAGTTCAAATAACTGAGGTGTAAGCTTCACTGTGTTCCCCTGTGGAGTTTTGGAAACCCAAATGAGACTCTATCAGTCCTGCCCCAGCCTGTGAACAATGCACACTGGTGGGGGGAAACAATCCATTCTCTGTTAGCTCATTTCTTCATTCAGGATATATTTGGTGGGGTGATGTAACAATGGTTTATAGTATTTGTCTTCTATTCACAATCTTTGGCACTTCTGGTTGTGCATTTTGAGAAAGTTACTCAAATCCTTTACCCAGAAAATAAAGGATAATATAAAATAGCATTAAACTCTAGAGTTGTTACAAAGTTTAAGAAGATAATGCTTGCCAATTACTTAGCATCCTCTCTGGCATACAGTAAGTGCTCAATACATGGTACCTTTTATGACATGGCTTCTAGTATAGATGAGATCCTTTGCAAGACACCAGAAATACCAAGATGAGATCCCTGCCTTCAGGAAGTTTACAGTCTAGAGGAGAATTGATCTAGTTTTTAGTTTACACACCTGAGATTTTGCCATGTCTAACAATATGACTGCCCGATATTTTACCCTTTTACAAATCAGTCTAGAAATGTATACTTTTAAAAATCTGAGGTCTAAGAAGTATTCAACCTATAGGTTGTAATAGATGAGGTTAGTGTAGTTACAGAGCTTTTCAAGTTGTCATTTGTATTCATTTTTAATTTCCATAAATAATATTCTTGTAGTTTTTGCTAAACCTTTTATTTATTTTCATGTAACCTAAACAGATACACAAGCGTAAGAGCTTTGCTTTCTCTCTATATTGCCAATTTTTCTATAAATTTTCCTTCTTCAAAAAACTGTTCAGTGCTAGGATTTTGTTTCTGAGAAAAGTTTAGACTTTTTATTATTTTGCTACTTTATTATTACGAATAGCTGTTTTACAGTTTCATTTTATTGAAGCATTTTATCTTTTGGAAAAGATGTTTTAGAGAACTGAGTTTTGGAAAACCACTGATATTATTAATATTTCACACATATTGAGACAATAGTCCCTAATATTCAAGCCATTCCCTGATATAATATTGGATTCCTTGGGCAGCAGGTAGTGAAAGCTCTAACACAGCCAATCGCCACCTAGACAAGGGTAAAGATACATGGCAATCCATTAAGTAATATACCATACTGTATCCAATATCATAGTTCAAATAGGTAAAGAGCCTAGGGAAAAATACAGTTATGAAATTCAATTCCATTTGGCAAAGATAAAGCTTATATAAAAGAAATCATGTACATACATACATCAACTATTGTGACCATAATTATTTTAAAGTATATAACTGAGTATATATATACATCTTCCCCCATAGGCATGAAATGTCAATAGAGCATTAGTGTAGGGAATAAGCAGCAGCTGGGAAGTTGGACATTCTAGAAAATAACTACTTCTTGAGTCTTCTTTATGTGTAGGTTGTAACTTAAACCCAGGGTAACAGATTTATTTTGTTTATGTTTGAGAGGAGTGGGCAAGAGCCAGTGAAGAAAGTTAGTGTGGCTTTCAGGTAGTTGGTCTCCATCTAGAATATATTTCATTCTCCCACTTGCACTTTGCTAATCTGTGTTTGCATTTGCTACATGTAGAAGAATGAATGTGTGATCCTAAACATACACTTGATATGGACCGATTGCTAACTACAAGAAAATTCATACCCAAGGAGATGCTTCCTTAAAACACTGACTTTCTGGGTATCTTCTAGCAGTTCTCTGTTTGAAGAAGGCCATGGTCTTTGTCAGGGGAGTGTGGTGCAGGTGAGCTTGGGTTCTGCCAGCATTTGAGAATCGGATATACTTTCTCTGAGCACCTAGAGTGATGAGTAAAGACAATCATAAAGAGGCCTTGAAGAGATGAGGTGATCCTTACCATTTGGTTATCAGGAAACCAGAGAATAACTTGAATAAGTGAAAGACTTATCTTAAAGAAAACCCAAATTATCAGATATCAAGCTATATTATCAAGCCACAGTTCTCAAAACTGCCTGGTACTGGCAAAAGAACAGGCATATAGTCCAATGGAACAGAACAGAGAACTCAGAAATCGACCCAAGCCATTATGCTCAATTAATATTTGACAAAGGAGGCACAAACATACAATGGAGTCAAGACAGTCTCTTCAATAAATGGTGTTGGGAAATGTGGTCAGATACATGCAAAAAATGAAACTAGATAACCAACTTACACCATACACAAAAACAAACTCAAAATGGCTAAATAACTTAAATATAAGATGGGAAACCATAAAAATCCTACAAGACTCCATAGGCAGCAAAATAGCAGACATATGTCGTAGTGGTATCTTTATAGACACAGCTTCTAGGGTAATGGCGACTAAGGAGAAAATAAACAAATGGGACTACATCAAAATAAAAAGCTTCTGCACAGCAAAAGAAACCATCAACAAAACAACAAGAAAGCCCACTGCATGGGAAAACATATTTGCCAATGCTATTTCAGATAAGGATGCAATCTCCAACATTTACAAAGAACTGATACAACTTAACAAAAGGAAGATAAATGATTCAATCAAAAAATGAACAAAGGATCTAAATAGACACTTTTCAAAAGAGAACATACAGAAGGCCCAGAAACATATGAAAACATGTCAAAATCACTAATCATCTGAGATGTGCAAATCAAAACAACAATGTGATACCATCTTACACCTGTCAGAATGGCTACCATCAACAAATCAACAAATGACAAGTGCTGGAGATGATGTGGAGAAAAAGGAACCCTCCTGCACTGCTGGTGGGAATGCAGACTGGTGAAGTCGCTGTGGAAGACAGTATGGAGTTTCCTAAAAAAGTTAAAAATGAAACCCACATTTGACCCAGTGATCTCACTTCTAGGACTATATCCCAAGAAACACAAATCAGAAAGGATATATGCACTCCTATGTTCATATCAGCACAATTTACAATAGTTAAGATTTGGGAACAGCCTAAGTGCCCACCAGCAGATGAATAGATTAAAAAAAACTATGGTACATCTACACAATGAAATACTATGCTGCTACAAAAAGAAGGAACTTTTACCATTTGCAACATCATGGATGGAACTGGAGAGCATTTTACTAAGTGAAATAAGCCAGTCGGAGGAAAATAAATATCACATGATCTAACTCAATGTGTGGGATATAATGATCAACATAATTTGATGAATAAGAACAGATGCAGAAACAAATGGCACGGGGGCGGGGGGGGTTATAGAGAACAACCAAAGGACTTTTATGCATGCATATTAGCATAACCAATGGACACAGACACTAGGGCGGTGGGGGCTTGCCTGGGGTGGGAATGACTTGGGGGGGTGTCAATTGGGGGAAAAGGAGACATATGTAAAATGACCCAAGCCATTATGCTCAATTAATATTTGACAAAGGAGGCACAAACATACAATGGAGTCAAGACAGTCTCTTGGTTATAGACAATAACCAAACAAACAAACAAATAATAAATAATAAAAAAGAAAGAAAAGCCAAATCTGAAAAAATAGAGGAAATTTTAAAGAAAGGGAAATATCAATAATTTGTACTTCAAGCACCAACCACAAGTGGGGTGCCCCGGAAACCCACATTTCTGCCCAGCTGACTATAAATTGAGGGTTTCCCATATTGGGCTCAGTAATTCACTAGAATAGTAGAAAGTGTTTTACTTATTATTACTGATTTATCTTAAAGGCTAGGACTCAGGAACAGCCAAATGAAAACATTGCATAGGGGGTGGGGGAAGAAGAGCCTCCAAATCCTCTTCGGGTGTGCCACCGCCACCCCCACCCCTTGTGTGTAGAACAGCCCAGAGCTTCATACCCCACTGTTTGGGTTTTTTACGGAGAAATTATTGATTAAATTATTGGCCATTGGTGAGTGGGCTCAGCCTCCTGTGCTGCCCCACTCTCAGCAGGCTGGGGGATTGAAAGTTCCAACCCTGCAATCACATTTTTTGGTTTCTCTGGCTACCAGCCCATCCTGAAGATTTCTAGGGATCCACCAAGAGTTACCTCATTATCATCAACTTCAATAAAGCTGACAGGGGTTCGTTATGAGGAACAAGAACCGTCCCTTCACTCAGGAACTGGGGATCAAGACCAAATATATTTTTTCATTCTATCACAGAAACAAATCATGCAATATCTCCCCAAGCTAACTGGGGATCCTCAGAGGATTAACTCTTCTTCTGAGACCAAATTAGACTAGGAACCAGTGAAAAGCAACACTTCTCATCTTTTCCAGGAACTTAGGAACAAAGCAAAATAATACCATTTCAGTGAGCTTAAAATCTGCCAGTTAGTAGAGCTAACATTGAACTTAACCTTCTTGATTAACACAGGAGCCTTGCTCTTGACAGAGTTCTTATATGAAAGGGTCACAGGCCCATGTTACCAGATGCTCCACGGCATCACAAATTCTGAAAAGTGGGAGAGAAGAGGAGGTCAGAAGCATAAGATGTGCCATGTGATAAGGACTCAGTCCACTGTCGCTGGCTTTGAAGAGGGAGCACAGAGGACACAAAAGAGAAATGCTGCTGGCTTCTAAACACTGGAAAAGGAAGTGGATTATCCCCTAGAGCAGTGGTTCTCAACCTTCCTAATGCCGTGACCCTTTAATATAGTTCCTCATGTTGTGGTGACCCCCAACCATAAAATTATTTTCGTGGCTACTTCATAACTGTAATTTTGCTACTGTTAATGAATCGTAATGTAAATATCTCGGTTTTCTGGTGGTCTTAGGTTGAGAACCGCTAGCAGGGTCACCTAAGACCATCAGAAAACACAGATATTTACGTTACGATTTACAACAGTAGCAAAATTACAGTTATGAAGGAGCAACGAAAATAAATGTATGGCTGGGGGCCACCACAACATGAGGAACTGTATTAAAGGACCGCGGCATTAGAAAGGTTGAGAACCACTGCCCTAGAGCCTTCAGAAGGGAACACAGCCTTGCCCACACATTTATGGTAGCCAGAATGAGACCCACGTTGAACTCCAACCTACTAAGTGTGTGGTGATTTTTTTCCCCCGCAGCAATAGAATACAACCTGGTATTGTGTTTGAACCAACAATTCTAAAACAAACCTATTTCACATTTTTTGAACAGCCAAAAGTTCCTGCCTCAGAGAAGCCATGGTGTGCGCGAGGCGGGGCCCGTGCAGGCTCCAAGTCCTCCTGTCCCTTTCCTGAGGTGTGCCAGCAAACCGTAGACATGGGAGTGGCCAGCAATAAAGGGAATGTGATGGCTTGCCTTATAATACAGTATATGTTTCATAGAGGAATAAAATTATTGCCACTCTGTTCTTACAGAAATTCTTAGAAGCTCCTTTGTTATTAGGAGGACAACAATTCTACTGGAGATCGTCATCCATACCTGCGCACCTGTGTCATGTACATAAATTAGAAGATGGTCTTACTTTTTGCAGAAAATGCCTAATTCATGTAATTTAGCTTTCGTACAGCCAAGCTTTTTTCTTTTTCTTAACTAAGTTTTGAGTGTAGAAACCTCAGATGCTAACATACTAATCAGCCTTTGTGTCAAAGTTACCCAGATTCTTTATTTATTCTCTTTAATACTTGTCTTTGGGTCGTGCACACTTCTCATAATGTAGCATTGCTTAGCCTCCCCCAAAATCAGCATCGTAGTATGGTGGGAATAAAACAACTGATAATGGTACTTTGTTATCTGCTTCCATGTATAAGCTCCTTAAGGGCAGGGGTTGGTGTGTTTTTTTAATTGATTTTAGAGAGAAGAAGGGAAAGGGAGGATTAGAGAGATGAGAGAGAGAAAGAGAGAGAGAGAGAGAGAGAGAGAGAGAGAGAGAGAGAGAGAGAGAGAGAGAGAGAAACATCGATGAGATAAAGGCATTGGTTAGTTGCTTCTCATATGCACCCCAACTAAGGACAGAACGGGCAGCCTTGCATGTGCCCTGACTGGGAATTTAACTGGTGGCCTTTTAATGCACTGTATGAAGTTCAATCAACTGAGCCACATAGGCCAGGGCGGGGGTTGGTTCTTATTGATTGTCTTAGCCCTAGCACCAAGCACAATGCCTAACACACATGAAAGGTATTCAATAAATATTTGTTGAACGGACGCCAACTACAAACTTTTTTTGAACAAGGCAATAACAAGGAATATCTTGAACTTAGCACTGCATTGTTTACTTTAATGGATGTTTCATTTTTTTTCTCAATGCCATAGCGCTTTTTTATAGACTACTGAACTTGAAGCCAGTCGCTTGCCAAAAGGTCACTAAAAAAAAAAAACAAACAAACAAACAAAAAAAACAAAAAACAAAACAAAAAAACAACTATGCAAAAAAATGGGAAATGCTGCTTCCGGTTCAGTGCTGCCCACTCCTGTTTCCTAAAATATACATTCCTTGAAAGAGATTAAGGCAAGTTTTTAAAGAGGCCAGCAGTCAGGAAAAATTAACTTGATCCCTGCTGAAAGTATGAAGGGAATGTTTTCTTCCAAATAATATCGCAGCCCTGCCAGCATGACTCATGGTTGAGCATTGACCTATGAATCTGGGAGTCACAGTTTTAGCCCCTGGTTTGATGCCTGGATTGAGGGCTCCATCCCCTGTGGAGGGTGTGCAGGAGGCAGCCAATCAATGGCTCTCTCAACACTGATGTTTCTATCTCTCTCTCCCTCTCCCTTCCTCTCTGAAATCACTAAAAATGTATTTTAAAGATATATAATGTCACAGTGAAAGACCATGCCCCACAATTCCTTTTAAAAAGAAAAAATATTTTCTAGTATAATCACTTTGTGAATACTTCTCTTTTTCAAATGCTGCTTACTTTGTTTTCTTCAGAGACCAGGAATATTCTCAGCCAATTGGTTAGAACTTTGACCTATCCACCAGGATAGAGTATCCCCAAACTATAAAACTAGATCTGATCTTGATTTATACCAAGGTCACCAATACTCTTTGTGGGATTTTGCCTCTCTTCTGTTGATCCTGTGAAATTTCTCCTGAGAGCTGAATGGCAATTGGAATGGCAGTTTACTTATTAAGAGTCCCTAAGGGTGAGAGGGGTGGCGTGGTTATGATTTACTCTGAAACATGCATTCATCTCAAAGTTCCACAGTGCATAGGGACATTATTTTCAAATCATTCAAACACCTGATTTTGAGGAGTCACTTGTGCTTGGTGTGGGGCTGTCTAGAAGAAGATGCAGTATTGGGAGGGCCACGCAGAGGGGAGCCAGGGTCTCATGGTAGCTTTGGATACTCCAGTGAGGCAACCCTAATGTGTTTGTAAATTCCTTGCTGCCTGCTTGTGATAGGTGACACTTGGGATTTGCATAAATCTCTTTTCCCATCAGTCTTCCCACAGTACATGAATTCTGCTTTCCTAATTCCTGAAAAGCAACCAGCAGTTTTAAACCGTGTTGCTTATCCAACTCCAATTGTATTTCAGATGATTTGATTAGAGACTACAAAAGAACTACTTTCAACAAAAGCTCCTTAGAGTGGAACACAAACAGTTGTGAAGTGGGCATGCAGCCCTTTCTCTGCGCTCACAGCTTCAGAGGGAATCTGTACCGAAGAGGAAGCAGCCACACACTGACTGCCACCCCCAGCCCTTCTTATGCATCTGCCCCAAGAGGTTTAGCTGTGCAGTGGCTTTCCTGTAACCGAGTCCGAGTTGCACATCCCAGCTTTCAAAGTCTCATAAGAAAGGGCAGGGATATTTGTTTAACGAAGATGTAAACAGAAAAACAGCAACCTCAACTCCATATTAAAATCATCTTAAGATAATCCCTGTAACAGAGGCACATATATAAAATCATAGTCATTAGATTCTTACCCTTCAGTGAGATTGTTCTTTTCATTTAAATTAATATGAAGCATATTGTGATGTGCAAATGCGGAGGGTGACTTGACATTTGAACGACGATTGGGTAGTTCTGGGATATTTGCATCGACTTTCTTATTTATACCATCTTAAAGTGTAGATGTTTCCACTTCGGATGGCACCTATCTGAGAGCATTTTTTTTCTCTGTTCCAGGAAAACAATCAACAATGTTGACTAAAACTGAGCTTTTATGCCTAAAAATTAAAGTACTCAAATCCATGTAGAATGCCAACTACATAATTTTATGCTTTGCAAGGAACACATGCTTATTCTAGAGACAAAAAAAAAAAAAAAAAAAAAAAAAGCAGCACAAGAGTGCCTACACCATCCCCTTGTGAAGTCATTGCAGTGGTAGAAGTGTTTTTCCCCCCTTAACCACTTACTTCTAAGAAGCAATGTGTAGCTTTCTGCCCCAGGTCGAGCTTTTAAGGAAATGGTGTGGAGAAGGTGATGCACTAGCAGCTGTCCGTGTCTGTAGCCACTGTCTTCACCTCTGTGGATGACTCAGCAGACTCCGGAGCAGACGCTTGCTGCCGTACTAGAATAGGGACTTGAGTCTCTGATCTAGATAATTTTAGATACTTTGATTTCATTATAGAAATTCCTAGACTACTTGTGGGATAAAACAAATGTTAAGACCATATTGAGTTTCAAGCTGAATTAGCAGAAAAGATAAAATGCCTTTCTATTTAAGAACATGATGATGTTTTAATTGTTACAGCATTTGGCATGCCTAATGTACACAGTCCTTGACATTCATATAATAACAAAAGAAAGTTGTTTGGGATTTTTATTTCCTAGTGTCCCCTTTCCCCTCTCGTATTTCTCCCGCCCCCGCCCCAGCCCTGGCTTTCCGCTCTCCTCCCGTTTCCCCATCCTTCTATGAAGAAAAGCTCTGAGCGTGGAGGGGATGCCTGTGAAAATACCTTGTTCTACGTAGAGAGACGGAGGCTGCTTATTACCTAGCGATGATGAGCAGACCACCAGCGTTGTGACAACCGATGCAGATGCCTCCGGGGTAAAACAAAGGTTTACATATTACACAAGCAATTTAACTGTTTTCTAAACATATTGCCAAGACAGTGGGAGTTGGCAGCCCACACTGTGTTTTAGGTTTTGGAGACTTGGATTAGAAGTGACTGCTGATTATGAACCTTTTTATTTGTCTTCCGTGCACAAGCAACATGGTAACCCGGCAGAGAATTCTTCCCGGCACTTAACCTTGTCTTCCTAGTTTCCCGAGATCACAGGCACAAATCACTCAACAAAAGTAAGGCGAGGGTCTTGTGCATAGATAACCGCGCGAGACAACTTGCCCTGACCCTGAAAGAGCTCCGCAAAGTGAAATGTTTTATAATCCCTCTCTGGGCAGTAGGCAAGGAAGAAAAGAAAAGAGTTTGGGCAAAGATTATCCAAAAGGAAGAAAGAGACTCATTCGGGGGTTCCCGTTGAAACACAATAAAGAACATAATTAACTTTGCGATTCTTTGTGTTTTTCATTTGACTGCAGGGAGGAGATGAAAGAGGACTGCTAAGCCTTGCATTCCACCCCAATTACAAGAAAAACGGAAAGCTGTATGTGTCTTACACCACCAACCAAGAACGCTGGGCCATGGGGCCGCATGACCACATTCTTCGGGTTGTGGAATACACGGTGTCCAGGTATCACTGAAGTGCACGGAGGCATACATACTTTTCCATCTTCTTTTCTCTGTACCTCTTCATCCTTTTTTGTTTCGAAGTTACAAAGAGATAGCCACACAGTGGCAATAATTAAAACCCACAATCTCCATCTTGCTTAAACCCCCATGCCTGTCTTTGTAGAAAACTGGAAACACACACACACACACACACACACACACACACACACACAACGATAGCTTGGGCACTTTTCCTCAATTATCTTGCAATCTAAATGCTACTTGTGAGGGTTGGAAAATAACGTAATTTTCTGGTGGTTTTTTATGAGCCCCATTTCAAGTCTGTGATTCCTTATTTACAGGCCAGGTGTCTGCTTCCCTAGGTGTGTACTCGTCACTTTCCAGCGGCTTCGCCTTCCCGCGCTCACAGTCGTGGTCTTGTTTCTGCCCCGCAATGCAGGAAAAACCCCCACCAGGTGGACCTGAGGACCGCCAGGGTCTTTCTCGAAGTCGCAGAGCTGCACAGGAAGCACCTGGGGGGACAGCTGCTCTTCGGCCCCCACGGCCTGCTGTACATCATCCTCGGGGACGGGATGATCACGCTGGATGATATGGAAGAGATGGATGGGTTAAGGTAAAAAAAAATAATAATAAAATAAAAATAAAAAGTCAGGTTCCCACTTGATGTCAAAGTGCCAGGGAGTGAAAAGCAGTCTGTGAGTTGTGTCCCCCGGGTTAAGCGTTTAACTTGGTTTTCATGCCTGCATTGGGGATGTGAAGAGGCATTCAGTAGCATGTGATGTGATTTTTTTTTTTAAAAGTCGCTGCACTTGGATGACCTAACATAACGTAAGGCTATGCTGACATCCTTATCTGAGCCAGTATTTAGCATTATCTTCTATCCACGCATGAAGCAGAGTGAGAAGGCAGAGACGCAAACAGCGCCTCTTCTCTGCGTGTCCACACTGCTGCCACCACCCTGCAGAATGGACCGACATGCTCCGTGGAGTTTCTTGCAGAATACAGACTAGATGGGTCAGCAAAAAAAAATAAAATAAGAGGACAGGCGCAAACAACAGCCCCCTCCTGGGGGTGCAGCCTGTGGCCACTTGTCTGAAAGCAGACTGCCCCTCGCTTTATTTCCCGCCGTATGGAATTGGGAACTGGAATGATTTGGTCTCAAACAGGGGCATGGCCTGTAGAGCAACCTCTCTGCATTTGGTTTTGGTGAGATATATAATAAAAACGAAAGCACTCATGTTATCCTCCTGTTTCCCAGTGACTTCACAGGATCTGTCCTCCGGCTGGACGTGGACACAGACATGTGCAACGTGCCTTATTCCATCCCCAGGAGCAACCCGCACTTCAACAGCACCAACCAGCCCCCCGAAGTGTTTGCCCACGGCCTCCACGATCCAGGCAGGTGAGAGCACCTGCCGGCTGCTGGCCTGCGTGAGCGCCAGGCTGGGACTCGGGAAAGGAGAAAAGACAGACAGACAGACAGACAGATGGGCCCAGACCCAGAGCAGCAGGAGTGGTGCTAGAGGCTGTGCCGCTAAAATCACACAGGCTCACTATCCACGCCAGTGGTTAGCACTCTCCTCTGTGAATGCACGAAGCAGATTTAGGAGGCTGATGAGACATGAAAAAGGACAAATTTCATGGAGAAAAATTGCCTTCACGTTTTGGAGGGCTATTATTAGAGAAGCATGGTGGGCCAGTGCCATGACTCAAACTCCCATCTGAATAATCAGAGAGATAATAAACCTCTTGTCTCCTTAAGTCCATCTACACGATGCTTTTCTTGAATATTAAATGGGGGTGGTAAGCGCTACCTTGCAAGGATGCTGCAATGATTAAAAGTGTGCAGCTACAAGCAAGTCATGAAACAGGGTCTGACACACACATGGTAGATTTTAAATAAATTATAGTTCTCACTTTCATGGCTTCACTTAATATACATATGATGATACAGTACCCACTTATAAGGAATTGACTAAACATTAGCATTCTTTTCCTTGAAGAAAAAAAAAGTTGCAAATACTAAAGGAATGCTAAATGAAATACTGACCACTTACTAGAATGAACCATAAAGAAAGGAACTCTAAAGAAGAATGTAGAGTGAAAAGCTTGGGACACACTTTTAAAAAGTGATGAAGTCTACTAACGTAATTCTGTGAGGAAAGCTTCACCGGATCCGTGATCTGCTGGTCGTACCAAGGGCCATCGGGCCATGCTGACTCCTTTATTGGCCGCAGAATTATTGCTATTTTAATGTTTATGGAGTGTTCACTGTGTGCAAGGTGAGCAGTTTTCGAACTTTTTAGTTTTATAATCCCTCGTGCCCTTCATCTCCCCTCCATCAAAGTCCACGTCTACAGTTCATTTCCTTTTTGGCATCTCAGCAGATCTTTAAAATCTGGGCGACAGGGAATACTTAAGGTGGGTTCAGGATGTGGAGGAAGCTGTCACATTCCATTCCCGCAGCTCAGCTCTCGCAGATACCACCACAGAGCAGCAGCACTTTGAAGTCCAGCGGCCTGAGTCACCACAGTCCCACCGGCGCTCTCGGGCGCCCTTCCCGGGGGTCCCGGGCCCTCCGTGTAAAAACACTGTGGGGGGCACGTTACAGGCCTGACATAGGGCCGGGCGCCTGGGCTGCGGTGCCCCCTCCGCCCCCCGGCGGACAGCTGGAGACACACGCATGCCTCCCGCCAAGGTTATGTAGGAACATTTAATAAAGCAGAAAGGAAACTAAATCATTATTATTGGCTAGACATGAAGCTGACTTTTAGGAAGCACCTGGGTGCAGAATACTGAGCTCAGTATCTTATGCTCCTTATCTCCTTATGCCTCTCGGGGTGCTCCGAGGTAGCTGGCATCAAGCCCCTCTCCCCCTTTTTTGAAGACTTTAAACTCTTTTTTTTTTTTTTTTTTTTTTTTTTTTTAGTAGTTTTACTAGTAAGTTCACCACAAAATTGATTGGAATGTAGAGAGATCTCCCGTAGACCCCTTGCTGCTACACATGCAGAGCCTCCCCCGCTATTGCCAACCCCACCAGAGTGATCCATTTGTGACAGCAGAAGAGCCTGCATCAACTCATCATAGTCCCTCCAAGTCCACAGTTTGCATTAGGGTCCACTCAGTGTCACACCTTGTATGGGTTTGGACAAATGTATAACACGTACCTGCCTTTACAGTATCAGACAGAGAAGCTTCACTCTCAGCCTCTCCTTTACATAAGAAACTAAAGGTTCGAAGAGGCACGTGGGTCTCAGTGGATCTAGTATTCAGCCAGAGGAAAAGCCTCATGGCTCCCCCCTCAACCCCCCCCCCCAACAAGACTTTTCTTCCAGATTTGCCCTTTCTTACCAGAAAGAGGGCACACCTTTTTGTTGTTATGTGATGGTTTCATGTGAAAAAGAAAAGCAAAATAGGAACATTTGCTCACCCTGTGTGGATTTAGTTCCACCTTCAGTCACAGCATGTGGATGTCATGATCCCTGCCAGGCATTGTATTCTGTGAGTCCTTGGTTTAAAGAGGACAATTGAGAGACTGTTGTCCCAGAACAGCTAACCCATCTCTAGCAGGTCAGGCTTATGGTTTCCCTAAGATGGATGGAGCATTTGGAGGCAACCGTTTCTGTTTTGTTGTTTTTCAAATAATTGCAACATGTTGCCCAAGACCCAGAACCTACTCTCAGATTGTTTTATTTCTTAATTTATTGATTTCCCAAAGGGTTTTTGTTTTTAAATGTGTATACCTATATATTTTTGCCTAAAACAGTGATTTTTAGAGGATGATTTGGCAATGTCTAGAAACATTTTGGGTTTTTACAACTTTATAGAAAGGAATTATGCTACTGACATGTAGCAGGTAGAGGCCAGAGATGCTGCTAAAGGTCCTACAATACCCAGGACAGCACCCCCCCACCACGACCACCATTACCACCACCCACCAAAGTTTGGGAAACCTAAAAACAATGCAACACCATCTTCCACATTTGTAGGAACTTCAAAATTATAGTATTCAACTTTATTCTTCCTCAACCCAAACTCCTCATGCCTAATTCCTCATTGACTTAACCATTGAACAAATATCCCCAGGTTGGAACTAAGTAATACAGAGATGAAGGTGGACGTGGCTCCTGTCCTCGTGGAGGTTATAGTCCGTGGCTTAAGTCACAGAAATATCCTGGCCCTGAACATGAAGACTACCGTCCACTGAAAGACCTCAATGGTTGTGGGACCAGCCTTATTGTGTTCCCTAAATTGGAGTGCACACTTTCCTTTGGTAGAGCAGCCCAAGTTTTAGAATGTAAGGGGTTCCATGGAAGACACACAAAACTATTGGGTCGGCAGCTAAGTAATTGCGGATTTTTTAAAGAAAATCAAAGACAATTTTTTCATGGAACTAAATAACTTTATTCTGTAATGTATTGCCCATTTTGATCAATGACCTTTTGCCATCTTTCAGGCAGCATCATAATCCCACGTTCAAAAAACTTCTGGTTTTTATTAGCAAAAAACTGAATCAGGTACAATTTGACATCATCATCATTATTGAAATTTTTACCATTCAAGGAGTTTTGTAAAGATCGAAACAAAAAGTAATCAGATGGTGCAAGGTCAGGACTATATGGTGGATGTGGCAAAACATCCCAACCAAGCTCCATTAATTTTTGCCGAGTGACCAAAGTTGTGTGTGGCCTTGCATTGTCATGATGGAATGCAACACCTTTTCGATTTGTCAATTCGGGCCGCTTTTCTTCAACTGCATTGTTTAATTTCGTTAGTTGTTCAATGTAGACATCAGAATTGATCGTTCGGTTGGGTGGCAAGAGTTCAAAGTAGACAATTCCTTTGTAATCCCACCAAACTGATAACAAAACCTTCTTTTGATGAATATCAGCTTTTGATGTTGTTTGAGTTGGTTCACCTGGCCTGCTCCACTATCTTTTCCGCTTGATATTGTTGTAAACAACCCATTTTTAATCGCCAGTTATCAGTCGTTTTAAAAATGGATCATTTTCATTACGTTTCTTTAGCAAATTGCAGCTGCTAATGCGTTGCGTTAACTGTGATTCTTTCAGTTCGTGAGGAACCCATGTATCGAGTTTTTGAACATAGCTAAGTTGTTTTAAGTGATTTTCAATGCATGTATGTGATACATGAAGCTTCTCTGCAATCTCACGTGTTGTACTGTGACAGTCTGAATTGATTATTGCTTTGATTAGGGCGTCATCAACTTCAACTGGACGACCAGAGCGTTTTTCAACTTTGAGTGAAAAATCACCAGAACGAAATTTGGCAAACCAATTTTGACACTGCCGTTCTTTTAAGGCTTCGTCACCATAAACAGCACATAACTTTTTATGAGCTTGCGATGCGTTTTCCCTTTGTGGAAATAAAAAAGCAAAATATGACGAAAATGTTCCTTTTGATTTTCCATTTTTCAACGAACGCCAAACGAAAACTACAAAACAGATCAAAAAACTTTTTTTACTGATTAACAGCTGAATAGCCAACTATCAAATAACAAAATGTGTTTTACATTTGTACTACGTCTGCAAACTAAAAATTCAACTGAAGCCATATATGTGTGAAACCCGCAATTACTTAGCTGCCGACCCAATAATACAACAACTAATTTTATATTGTGTGTTGCCAGTGTGGGCTGTTGCTGATTCTTATACTTACCAGTTTATTGTACATGTGATATCCTATCTAATAAAAGAGTAATATGCAAATTACTGTCACTCCAATACAGAAGATGGCCTCCCCCATGTGGTCAAATATGGCTGCCCCCATGTGGACACAAAATGGCCTGCAGGGGAGGGCAGTTGTGAGCTGTTAGGGGTGACCAGGCCAGCAGAGGGGGGCAGTTGGGCATGACCACGCTAGCAGAAGAGGGCAGTTGGGGGGGAAGGGGAGGACCCAGGCCTGCAGGGGAGAGAAGTTGGATGAGGGCAGGCCTGCAGGGGAGGGCAGCTAGGGGTGACCAGGCCAGTACAGGAGGGCAGTTGGGGGTGACCAGGCCTGCAGGGGAGGAAAGTTAGGGGCAGTCAGGCAGAGGCAGGCAAGCAGTTAGGAGCTAGCAGTCCTGGATTGTAAGAGGGATGTCTGACTGCCCATCAGACGTCCCTCAATGGGTCCCAGATTGGGGAGGGTGCAGGATGGGCTAAGAACACCCCCCCACACCCTCATGCACAAATTTCATGCACGAATTTCAAGGCCTCTAGTTCCTTAATAACAGATTAGCAAGTGTTTGAAGTCAGTGTGCACATTCACAGTGTAAGGAGATACCCAGAGAAATTAAAAACTCTTCTCTAGAGATCATTTAAGATTCAGCAGATACACAAACACATCAGGATGTTTCCTTCAGCCTCTTCTAGTGGATCCAAACCAAGTAGCCCAAAGGACCTGCCAGCCCACAAAGACCTCTATATCAGAACTCTCCAGTCTGAGCTTGGAAGACACAGATAGGAATTCATGGGTGTCCCCTTTCGTTACACAGATGTGCCGTGGATCGACATCCCACTGACATCAACATCAATTTAACAATACTGTGTTCAGACTCCAATGGAAAGAACAGGTCATCAGCCAGACTCCTACAGATAATAAAGGGGAAAGATTATGGTGAGTACAGCATCCTTTATTGCTTTTGGTTTAGTTTGGTATTATTTTATTTTAGTATATTAATTGAAGAGAAAAGGATTTCTGCAGAATGAGCACTGGGAAAGCATGAAAACACTGGCCTAACAGTGGTGAAGGAGTAAATTGCTCACTTTTTAAAGGTCCGGGAACTCTTATAAGCCCCCAGGGTTCCATTGGGGTAATTACCTTTCCCACAGATTAAATGGTGCTCGGTAAATCCAAAAAAATGTAATGGACCTTCAAAAGTTAGCAGTTTATATTTTGCTCATCTGAGAATCAAGATGAATAACTTCTATTTATATAATATACAAGGGGAACTTGTCTTAACATCTTATATACAGAGCAAAAAACAAGTGTTAAGTGTAAGGAATTTTTCAATAACCAGCATGCTGATCTTAGCAATTAGGAAAATTATAAGTGTTTCAAATAAGAATGTAACTTTTTTTAAATGTGTTTATTTTAGGGAAAACAAGGTAATATCCTTGCAAAGACATGTCATGGAAATGGGATGTTTAGACATTATTTTTAATAATGTGACTACTAGAGTTATTTAGAGATACATATAAAATATAAAATTGTATAATATGAAGTCAAAGATACTTAACATCTTTTAATGTTTTAGTATTTATCCCTTTTGGAGGAAGCAACATATCAAATATTATGATTTAAGAAACACAGTAGATTATTAAATTGATTGCTTCTTCTATTTACTCATTAAATACAGATATTTATTCAGTACCAAGAATGAAGCAGCTGTGTTAGTTCATGTGGTATTCAGTTATTTTACGTTTTTTTTTTTTCAGGTATTCATGTATGTGTGTGTGTATGCATCTTACAAAAGCCAAACCAAAGACTATGTGGTTTGGAAAAAAAAAAAAAAAAACATAATGAGTCACTAGCTTGATGGAATTCCAGCTATATTTGTAAATTAAGCTAAATTCTACAAGCACATTATTTGGGGTTCAGCTGAAAATAGTTACAATACTGGCAGCCCTATGTTTATGTATTAAAAACACATCCACTGAATCTTTTCCCAATGTATACATATATCAAATCACCACGATATACACTTTAAATATCTTACAATTTATGACCTAGCCAGTTTGGTTCAGTGGAAAGAGTGTCAGCCTATACACTGAAGGGCCCTGGGTTCAATTCAAGTCAAGGGCATGTAACTCAGTTGCAGGCTCAATGCCCCGCCCTGGGTGGGACATGTGCAAAGGCAACCAATGGATGTGTCTCTCTCACATCTATGTTTCGATCTCTCTGTCTCTCTCCCTCCCCCTCTCTCTGAAAATAAATGGAAAAATATCCTGAGGTGAGGATTAACAAAACAAAAACAAATAAATATCTTACAATCTTATTTGTTAATTATACCTCAATAAAACTGAAAACAACAAGTAACCACAGCCACAGTGCTTACTACATGCCAGCCCTGGTAGTAAGCACTTTATAAACTTTACTCATTTCATTCACAGAACAACCCTGTGTGATAGGCACTAGGCCACATTGTACAGATGAGGAAAGTGAGATACAGAAAGATTAAATATCACACAACATAAAGTGGCAGGGCCTGGATTTGAACCCCAGAGTTCAGCAGCCTGACTCCAGAGTTTATGTCCTCAATCATTCAAATAGTCTACATCAAGGTGTCGGTATAGTGGTGAGCATAGCTGCCTTCCAAATAGTCTACATCTCAGAGTACTGGTTATTTAAAATCTTTTCTACGTCTTATAATATCATATTCATCATAATCAAATGGAGGGGGAGGGGACTTTAAAATGACTGTCTTTCCACAAAAAATTTGTGCCTAAAATACTGCCTATTGATAGTGATTTTATATTAAGCCCATAATGTACTTAATGAGTAATAAGTAATTTTCAGATTGATTTATAACTGACTTCAAATCTTTTCCACTGCAATTAGCATATGTGTATTAAAGTATATAGTGACATGTATGAAAAGAGTGAGGTCATGTCTATACACATGATTCAAAAGGAATGACTGCGTTTGGCTTTGTTAACCACACAACTCTATCAACAAAACTATTAAAATATTTTAAATGAAGATATTACTTGACTAAGTGACAATATTTGAAATGTGCAAATGTGGTTTTAAAGGCCTTTTATGCACTATACTTTTATTTTCATTAAAATGTGAACCTTTAAACAGTATATATATATATATATATATATATATATATAATGTCTAGCTCCATTTACTAAATATATGCTGAAGCATTTTTATAAAAAAAATTAGTATTAAAAATTAAGTATTATTTTTAAGTATTTTCGTTAAATTTACACCAGTTAAGCAACAGGAGTAACTCTTTTCACTAAATATCTATAGCAAGGCTCTACCTCGTGCATGATGGAACACACTTCAGGGTTCTAGTAAATGACTGGAATCATCGTGGCTGGGCCTACATCACTTTTGCTTTTATGCAAATATGTTTCCTCTGATCTCATGCTATGTACATTTCTTTCCAGAAAGTGAGCCATCACTTTTAGAACTCAAGCTATTTAGCAGTGGTCCTCTGGTCGGCGGGTTTGTTTACCGAGGCTGCCAGTCGGAAAGGCTGTATGGAAGCTACGTGTTTGGAGACCGTGATGGGTAGGCGTCCTGATCCCATAATTTGACATATACATTGTGGTTAGGGGGCAGGCTGCCGTAAAGTATGCAAATGCGTGTCTCCCTTTGGGGGTCAGCTCTGGGGGACACACAGATAATATGTTTAGTTCCACTATTGTATGGTGGTCTGAAGAACTACCTAAGAGATGCTTTTTAAACAGCCATGATCAAGTTCATAAAATAATTTTCTCTGTGTACAACACCTCAAACATTAAATCTTGGAATAATATAATAAAATGATTGTAGCAACAGATTTAAAATAAACCATACCTTGATGTTGCATCTTCATCAATCATAAAAAAAATAATAATAATTTTCTTTAGTGCAGAGAAGTCCTCAGGACTTTTGAGATTATGTAAGCTCTGCCCTTCATCCTTACCAAAAATTCGCCATGATAATGAGTAGTTTGGAAACTATGGCTTTATATGAGTTCATAAATATTTTAAAGATGATCTTGGTAGGCTGAGAATTTTTGCTTTTGCTTTTGATTTTCAGGACTTTGGGCAAGTTGATTAGTCTCAAGTGGTAGGGACACTCCAAAATTAAATTTCGGTCTAAAGTTAAGGTCACATTGTGGATAATTATAAGAAATTCTGTGATGAAGCTCAAATTCAGAATCTTGTTTCCCAAGCCCCTGGCATTGGCAGAGCTGATATGCTTGGTCACTACAGGACTAGAGAAGTGTACTGAACCCCTAACCTCCCCCTGCCCTCTCTCTGATTGATAGCTCAGCATGGAGTCTAGTCCTAGAGAGGAAGTATCATTCTCTGGGTGAAGGGGCGGGCTTTTCTCAGACTCAGGTACATTGAGTGCCCTGGGGGAACAAAATCCTAACTTTACGCACTTCCTCCCCACGGGGGAATTTCATAGCATTCACACACATGTTGGGCTATAACATTTTTCCCTTTAGAAGCCAGGCCTAGCGCACAACAATTATTTATGGAGTTTTATTTTAGATAACTGCTTGTGTTCTTTTAAGCAACTGTGTGTTTTTACTGTAGGTTTGTGGTATGTTTGTGTTGCAGGAATTTCTTAACTCTTCAGCAAAGCCCTGTGACCAAGCAATGGCAAGAAAAACCGCTCTGTCTCGGCAATGGCGGTTCCTGTCGAGGCTACTTCTCAGGTCACATATTGGGATTTGGAGAAGATGAATTAGGTACCGCACAAACTTTTCTATTAAGTTCCCTTCTCATCCCTTGGCCTGGGGGTTTTGTTCTGCTCGGAAGAATAAACACCACCCTCTCATCCTCCTGTGTTGGAAATGTAACCTAGAGCAAAGATGGCCTCCTGGAGAGATTTCAGATGGTCCAGTTATCTGTTGGGTTCTTTCAATAATCTTTCGGTAGGGGGCCTTTACATCTTATTTCCACTCCAGAAATATGTAAGTCAACAAAGCAGGAAAATGAGAGGCAGGAACAAAAGGAGAACTTTTGAATCCCAAAGAGAGGGAAATTTTAAATGTCTACTGATATTTTTGATGCATCTGAGTCATTTGTTTAGATTCTCTATCTGAAAACCTTCCCATTTATGCATGCCTCTTGGAATAAATTAAAAATTTGTTGTAATCCAAATTGCACTTATCCTCTATTTCCTAATTTTCGTTTTGTGTCCATTGGGACATAAAATTTGTGCAAAATAATCTGAGTTTATTGATCTGCTTTGCAACAGAATGAAAATTATCTTTTTGTTGATGATCTACAGAATAACATACAATTTATTTGTTGGTATCTATAATAAAAACCTAAGCAATAGTTATGGTGGAATGACCAGAACAGCCAGTCTCTATGATGTGCATTGACCACTAGGAAGCAGACGTTCAATGAAGGAGCTGCCCCCTGGTGGTCAATGTGCTCCCACTGGGAGATTGCCACTCAGCCAGAAGCCTGGCTCACGGCCGGTGAGCGCAGTGGTGGTGGGTGGTGGTGGTGGGAGCTTTTCCCTCCTCCACAGCAGCGCTAAAGAAGGAGTAGCTAGCTGAGCGGTAAGAAGCAGTGAGCAAGCAGGAAGTAAGGAGCTAGGGGTCCCAGACTGTGAGAGGGATGTCCAATGCCAGCATAGGCCTGATCCCCTGCTGGCCTAAACTGGCAGGCAGACATTCCCAGAGGGGTTCCAGACTACAAGAGGGTGCAGGCTGAGCTGAGGGGACCCTCCCACCTACAGTGCATAAATTTCGTGCACCGGGCCTCTAGTATCTCTATTATGTCTGCAAAAAAAGGTTAAAATTGGAATGTGATCAGAGTGGAAATACCATTAATTTTAAATTTTAGAGATAAATGTCACTTTCATAATACTGCCCTTTAAATAAAAATGACAACTATGCCCCTTTAACATCAGAGATAAATTTCTCAGTGTTAAGAAAGAGTTGTGTTTCCCATTGAAATCAGAATATTTTCTCTAAAAGTACAGATTTGGTTTTCCTGCATCAAATGAAGGATTAGTCAGAAATCATTCCATGCCATTTCCTTACAGTAGGTTAACAAAGAAATCAGACAAGATTCCTTAAACACATAACACATATTTCAGAGCCACAGGAATATAATGATTCAAAGAAGAGAAATCCAATCTGTCCTTTTCTTGTTCCAGCATTGGAAGTGTTTTACAATTAATTTTCCCTTGATAGTCTCCTTCTCCACTTATAGGACCCAGAAAGATACCCTTTTTCTCTTAAATTATCTGTAATGTAATTTACATTTCACTGGCCAACTCTTATTTGAAATACAAATTAGGATTAACTTGCTTATGCCAGAGTTAGAGATGAATATTTAGATGCTGTGGCTGAATAGTTTAGATTTCCCCAGACCTTGCTACAAATGATTCACCCTCAGTCATTCTATTAACAGCAGTATCACTGGTTAAAATATCCAAGTGTCTGTCTACACTTAATACTATGTTGGGAGCAGAACCAACAAATAAAACATACACAGTCCTTCCTTCTCCAAAGCTATAATGTCGTGTATATTTTATAATTAAAAATATACTTTCACTGAATATTGATTTAATGTGAAACTGTACTTAAGAGCCATTTAAGGAAATGAGTAAGTTTTGGAATATTTGGGGGAAAAAGTATTAAAAATCTGTTTTTCCTATGTAGTTTTTAAAAATAATATTTGTTGATTTCAGAGAGGAAGGGAGAGGGAGAGAGAGATAGAAACATCAATGATGAGAGAGAATAACTGATCTGCTGCCTCCTGCACGCCCCACACTGGGGATCAACCCACAAGTTAGGCATGTGCCCTGACAAGGAATCAAACCTGGACCTCCTGGTTCATAGATAGATGCTCAAACACTAAGCCACACTGGCTGGGCCTGTGTGCGGGTTTTTTAAACTATAAAATCAGGTTGGGTTTGTAGGAAGAATCAAATGAGGTAAACTATCTAAAGAACTTGAAAGTAAATGTAATTTTTTACTTACATTCCTTTGCTTTTTAACTTCATTTTTAGTTTTTCTATTGTGCGTAAGTTTTAAGCGTATACCATGTCATGTCCATTTCAGGGTTTTCTTAATACGCAATATATAGAGGGGAATAGAGAAGTATAGAGTAAATCAAGAACAATATAAAGAGGGGAATAGAGAAGAATAGAGTAAATCAAGAACTATCTCATGAATGAGAAGCAAATATAAGTATTAAAGCCTTATAAACATGTAATCATAAGTATAGCTTCTAACTCCCTATTTGTGTTATCCACTCTGAATGAACACTGAGTTACATGGAGGTACTGGTAATAAACAAGAGGGGTTCTCTCCTGACAGGGTCAGCTGTCTGTTGTATTTCACCATCATGAACAGAGCCTAGGATCACAAGTGAGGGAGCTAGAATTGGGATTGAGCTTCAGGGTCTCTCTCCTTCTGTCTTTCCAAATTTTTATTTGTATTGTTTAATAGCTAAACATTAAAAAGGTGCGAGTATCCCAATTCCATCTAGCCTCAAATTATCCATTAACAGTGACAAGGTAATCAAACCTTTCAGTCTTGGGCAGAATAAATCAAGATAAAACCTGCCATCAACACTCATTCTACAAATATATTCTGTGCAAAGCTCTGTTCTAGGTGTTGTGGATACGGCAGCAGATTTAAAAAATCTAAACTGTTGTCATTAAAATCATATTCTAAAAATATATACTGCATGTCAATTGGTAATAAGTGCTGAGGAGAAAAATCTAGTTGTGAAGAAGGATACAGATTGCTGGGGATTGGGACAAGTGCAATTTTAAATAATGTAGTCAAGAAAGATGATGTGTAAGCACAGACTTAAAGGAGAGAGGGGGGCAGGGGTGAACCCACTGAGGATCTACTGAAAGACAGGAACCTGAGGCAGGAGCCTGGGTCAGGAACCTGCCTTGTGTGGTCAAAGCCAAGAAGCCAGTGAAGCTAGAAAGAAGTGAATAAGGGGCAAAACATTGCAAATGAGGCAGAACAATAAGGGGCGAAGGGAGACAGCACAGGCCACTGTCAGAGCTTGGCTTTGCTCTGAGAGAGATCAGAAGCCATTGGAGGCTATCGAAACGAGTGTGATCCAATTCATGGGATCTAACTTACTTTATAAGAATCACTGTGGCTGGTATGTTGAGAGAAGACACAGAAGGACAAGGATAGAAGCAGGGTGATAAGGTTAGGAGGCTGTTGCCATAATCAGGGTGAGAAATTAATTAGAGTAACAATGGAATGTGGAGAGAAGTGGGTGGAATCTGGGTGCAATGTGAAGGCAGACGAATGAGATTCATAACTTTTAGGCAGGTGATCTTCCTGAGGGGGTGTGTGTGTGTATGGGTGGGGGTGTGTACGTGCATGGGAGCACACACACACACACACACACACACATGTATAAATACATGTACTGTGGAATAATTTATTGTATTTCTCTCTACATAGGGGAAATTTACATTCTATCAAGTAGCAAAAGTATGACCCAGACTCACAATGGAAAACTCTACAAAATTATAGATCCCAAAAGGTAAGATTTCTTTTTGTATTCCTTTGCGTGAAGAAATATTCTTCTCCACATTATTTTAGTGCGTTCACAGTAGTGATAGGCAAATTACAATGAGCAACTGAGAAAGATGACTGCGCCTGTCCTGAGAGGACCCTCGGCCCCAATCTGTGAGAGCCAGACTGGACTATGTTGAAACTCAAAAGTCTTGTTGCTGTCACACATTCAGGTCGTTCTTGTTGCATGAGGGCAGCGTTATGGGTGTGGAATGAGTCCTCAGTTAAATGTGAGGAAGACCCAGATGTACGAGGCAGTGGCTTCGGCTCTCCTGGGGAAAACAGTCCCCCACCCCCCACCCCTTGTCTCTTTGAGAAAACTAGAAACACACTGGCAGACGTTGCAGCTGCTCACTGTGATTTCTGATAGGCAATCAGGGGAAGTTATTTTGGCAGTTCAACATCTGAGCCTCATTTCAAAACCCCCTGGAAGTTCACAGCTCGTATGCAGGTTTCTGTGACTAAACAAACAAAAACTAAAAACGTGTTTTGTTATTTACCTCAGCAAAAAGGAGACTTGAATGTTTTTGGGTTGTTTTTTTTTTAAATATATATTTTATTGATTTTTTTTTACAGAAAGGAAGGGAGAGGGATAGAAAGTTAGAAACACTGATGAGAGAGAAACATCAATTAGCTGCCTTCTGCACACCCCCCACTGGGGATGTGCCCGCAAACAAGGTACATGCCCTTGACCGGAATCGAACCCGGGACCCTTCAGTCTGCAGGCTGAAGCTCTATCCACTGAGCCAAACCGGTTTTGGTAGAGACTTGAATGTTTTAATCCTTTGAGGAGTATATTTATTCCTGTCCTGCTCCTCTCCACCCACCGATCACAACACACACACACACACACACACACACACACACACACACACAAACACACACACACACACACACGGTGTTTAAATGATCTTGAATTGTAATTAGTCAGTCGTTAATGTCATGGATAAAATTGGACTATCAGGAGCTGCTCAAAGTATATACTGTCAAATAGAAATTAGACACAGTTTGGAAACAACTATCACAGAACGTAAGCATCCTCACAAGCACGGCCGTTGTTGGGCACCAGCAGTCACGGGAGCCCGCTAGCCCCTGTGACGAGCTTCACATCAGTTCTCTGCTAACTTATCTTCATGAGCCCATTTGCAAACTCACGTTCCTGGGTTTCAAGTCTTTTAGAAGAATAAGTTCTAATAACCCTGAAAAGTTTACCAAAAGCAGTATTGTAGCTCTATTTTAAAAATATTTTCCCAAGTTGTAAATTGTGTATCTTTTTTCTGAAAAAAAGTCACTAACAAAATGGAGATTCTTGCCCTTGTACCACAAAACACTGTTTTTCCTGAGGCGCTTCAGAACAAAAAGGAGAATACTCCGTTCTAAACCATCTGTCCAAAGCATCCCACCTAGACATCGGTCCCACAGTGATAGCATCCCTTCGCTGCCTAAGGAACACGTTTGCTTTCACAATGAGACAAGGACCGGCTGTGCCCTGCGGGGGTTCTTTTCCTCCTTGAATGTGAAGCCAGTTGTTCTCTTTGTGGAAAGCAAAGTAATGAATGAAAAAAAAACGTCAGACACCACAGTAACTGTTGAAGTTGGCACTAGGAAGAACGGAATCCAAACTCATGTTAATTCATAAAATACCAGCATTCTAATGATTCATAATGAGGCCTGGGGGTTTCGCTCAGATCTGACGCTCACCATTCGTTTCAAAATAGCCATTGTTATTCCATTACGTTCGTCCAAGTTGGTCTGCTTTTGCAAGCTTCCTGGTAGTGGTATAATGAATTCTCCCTCCTCCTCCTCCTTCTCCCTCTCCTCCTCCTCCGGAAAATCTTTCTCTCTTCATCTGGATTGTTTAGTCTGTTGGTGGTGCACGGAGGTGAATTTTACACCTTCAACCCATTATTAGTGTCTAATTACCAGGGTTGCCATGAGGGACCTTGGCTTTGTGATCTGAGGGCCCCCTCTCATAGGGTGGTCTCCGAGTGACATACCTGAAAGGCCTGACTTCTCATTATGGTGCCTGTTTCTGGTGAGTCGTGTCATGTGTGGGGCCAGGGTTAAGATGTGTGTTTGGTTTTCAGGAGGTTGGGGGAGTAACAGACCCCAAAGACATGGTCCTTGTACACAGGCAGAGGCATACATTTCAAAATCAAACTGACTGTAAGAAAACAAATGTTTTCATAAACATTTGTTGGGAGACTCGTTCTGTTTTGATTTGGATGCCAACGTTTATTATTACAGTATTTCAGCCTAGATGAATTGAATTTCTATATGAGTAGACACTTTCGTGTATGTGAGCGGGATTATTTTGCAAACACAAGCTAATTACTGGCCTTGCAGTATTCAGAGTATCTGCTTCAAAGCAAAAAGTGTTTCTCTAAAACTTTTGAGGGAGAAAGAAAGGAAGGAAGGAAGGAAGGAAGGAAGGAAGGAAGGAAGGAAGGAAGGAAGCCTCATCAACTGAAAAAACAATATATAGACATTTTTTGTCATATCCCAAATCCATCTCAAATTAAAATCTTAGGTTAAGTCTAGTCTGTGGAGGAGTCCCAGATTTGTAATGTTTGCATAATATCTTTCAAACATGAGTTGACTCCTGGCCCTGGAAGAGAGGAACAACAAATTATAAAAATATTCTATATTAGATGTCACAGAAGTTACTTTCTTACCATAGGATTTGTTTGTTTCTATTTTTCCCTACACACACACACATACACACACACACACACACACACACACACACACAGTAACTCACATTCAAGAAAGATGAGGGAGTTCATAAACCATTTGTAATATTCTTAAGTTCCTTTGACAAAAGCAGGCAAACTTCCCTAAGGACAATGTGGTCTGAGGCTGTATGTTACACATTTACATAAGTGCAAAATCATGTATAGTGGGCGGCCTTCTCAGAAGAGGATGGTAAGATAACCTCTTATAAACATCAAATGCTGCCCTAGCTGGTTTGGCTCAGTGGATAGAGTGTCAGCCTATGGACTGAAGAGTCCTGGGTTCGATTCCAGTCAAGGGCACAGACCTTTGTTGCAAGCTCAATCCCCGGCATGTGCAGGAGGCAAGCAATTGGTCTGTCTCTCTCACGTAAGTGTTTTTCTTTCTCTGTCTCTCCCCGTTCCTTTCTCTCTCTCTCTCTCTCTCTCTCTCTCTCTCTCTCTCTCTCTCTCTCTCTCTCTCTCTTTCTCTAAAAACCAATGGAAAAAATATCCTTGGGTGGGAATTTTTTTAAAAAATCAAATGCCATTATTTATCACGAAAGAAACTTCAGTGAGAACACAACCAGGTTTCTCTATGGCTTCGCTAGAACTCTGGAGTCGTTTAAGGAAAAAAGCAGAACATTTCACCTCGGTGTTAGTATCCTCCGAGTGGAGCATTACATCTTGTGGTGGAGTTGCATTAGGATCAAGTCCACACCAATCACCCAGGGTGCTGGGCCCACGCACTGGGTCCCCCACAGTCCGTAGGATGGGTTCTCATGCCCTACCTGGGAGCTCTTTCAGCCAGCAGTTCCAGAAAAGATTCCAACCCAGTGAGCACAAAGGCCTGGGCCACAATTCGAGTTTCACATAGTAGTGCCCCCTGAGACTGGCCGAGAGAAGCAGCAGGTCTAGCCTGATAGGACAGAGAGTCCACTGGTCTTGTCTCTGACTCTCCCTTAGTGTAGGCCCGGGGCTAAGTGGGTTCCCAAGGTGTGTCCCTTCTCCTTTGCTATGGAACTGAGTTCACGCTGCCCTACACCCTTTCTGCAGAGGGCTATGGAGGTCATTAAATACTACATTTAAAATGTTAAACTCTGAATATTGTTGGTATTCAGTACGTGCACTAAAGAATTATTTTCAGGTGACCTCTCAACATTTAAGTTTGTGTTAGTTCCAAAGTTAGGGTAAAGGTGTCCATGGAGCTGTAAAGAGCTCTTCATACATAGCTTTCAAATATCCAAGGCATGCCTTGCATGCTTGCTCTTTATGAAATCTTTTCAGGGTCAAACAGTGCTCCTGGGGGATAGAAACTAGAGAATTCCAAAAAGAGTGATGCATTTTCCAAGCTTTATTGTGTGTGTGTGTGTGTGTGTGTGTTTGTTGTTGTTTTGTTGTGTTTTTTTTTTGCACTTTTGACAAAGGTTCTTTCATTTTTGTTCAGATGAACTAAAAGCAAATGACTTTTTTTTTTTAATTTTGAAATATTGCTGGGGTTTTTTTCTCCAGGAATTTACATAACAAAATCATTCTTAATCATGTTGATTTAATTACTGTGTACCCAGTCATGCTGTATTTTAACATACGGCTTATCTGTTACCCAACCAAGTCCCACAGACCGTTCCCTTAAGGGGTCTATAAATGAACAATGCGAATTCCAAGCTGGAGAGGTCATTTTACAGAAACGCTGTACCTCAGACTCCTGTGTGACCAATATCAAAACCTACTCCTCTTGCCACCTCCCTACCGCTCCCCTCCACGGCCCCACTTACTGCCCGTTGTTTATTTTCTTAAAATATCTTCATCCTACTCCTTATTATACTGGATGCTGAAGAGTGCTTTATTAAAAAAAAAAAAAATCACTTCATAAGAGGAAATGGTTCTGTTTATCCTCCGCCTATGTCTCAGGGAGCCGGCAGGCAGCTCTGCTATCCCAAAGAAAGTCATGCATAATAGAGAGGCTTTAGCCCAATAAGCCAGTCTAGTCCCAATTCATCAGTCAAAGTTTTATGCAAGTGGCCCCCCTAGGTTGATAAATCCCCACAGTGCCTGTTGACCCAGCTGCCAAGCCTCTTGCTGCAGGCGGTGTTTTCATGGCCACCCTGACAGTAATACAAACTGTTTAGCAGCTCCATTGACCTTTCAGCTATTAACAGGGACACAGCCTCCGCTAGGGACTAGTTTTCAAACATGACAGAATTTCTTAACACTAGAGGTCATGAACAAGTATATGCCCTATAAAAATCCATTCAGCATGGTGGATTTGAAACCTAAAAGACCAGGAAGCATGTCCCACAGTTTGGCTATCGTTATTTTGTTACATATCCAATAACTGAAAAAATGGATACTATATCTGCCAGGGTGTATTTTACTCTTAATGTACTGCATTGTATGTTGTGATGCACAATATCCTTTTTACCAACAAATCCTTTTCTAAGCTGTAAGGCAGCATCTGAAGTTTTAAAGAAACATTACCAAAAAATGGGGTGAGAGCAAAATCAAAATTTCTAATGAACGGATAAGCATGCATACATAATGTATGGCAAGAGCCTAAGCATAACTGGAATTTTATTCATACTTTACCAAGATTTGCTTATGTGGTTTTTTTGTTTTGTTTGTTTGTTTGTTTGAAGTATTTGCTTATGTTTTTGAATAAACTATCCTTATGGAATCCATACAATGCTATATGAAACCATCACAAATTTCAAAATGAATAGAAAATATTATATAATAATTTAAGGAAAGAAATATCTAAATTACCATGTTATTTTTTAAATAGTTATATAATTCTTCTTATATGAATATCTTATTTCCTGGAGACATGATCCATGACCACAGCATTCAAAGGAATTTTCTGCTTTGTACTATGTAGTATACTCTTTCTTAAATTACCAAATTTAAATGTTAGAATACCAGCTCCTAGAGTAATTACATAGATTGCTTTAAAAACTTGAATTACCACTTATAAATGGCATTTGTTGAAAGGACATAAAATGGAGAATATGAACAGAGAAGAGCGTATTCTTCAGGATGACACTCATTTGTTAAGAGTCAAAACTCGTAAAAGCATTTCTTGGAATTCCCACATTTCTCCCCTGCCTGGAATGGCGGTAGATGACTAAACCTTCTGAATACCTTATACTTCTACTGCAAGGCAATGTGTCACCAGATATTGTAGTACTTGAGATAAAGGCAGGTTTAATCTTGCATAAAACAGCCACATACATTTGTAAAATGATGTTTTCTAGAGGAAGGTGTAATTTTTAAAGAAAAACTGCATATTATCATCATTTTTTCACTAATCCATTTTAGTTGGGTTAAAAAATCTGTTGCTTAAATGACTTGTTTTTATCGATAACGATAAATGAATCAAAAAGTGTAACATCAAAATTTGGGAATTTATCTTCATGGAGTTTATATATCAGGAAAAGTATTTGAGAAAGTTTCTACTATATGCATTCAGCTCAATTTAACAAACATGCATTGAATGCCTATATTTTCCTAGCACCTATGAATGTAAGTAGTTGAAGGAGATAAAATACTTTGATGGCTTAAATGTCATCTTTCTATAACATCCCTCAATCCTAAGCTAATTACTGCCTCCTCTATATTCCTGTGTTACTGCATTTATGCCTGTATCGCAACAAAGATCATACTGATTTAGTCTGTGTTTGTTTGTCTGTCTTCTTCATGGTTTGTCCATGAGGATCAGGATTCTGTTTTGTTTATATCTTAGCCCCATGAAGAGCACAGTATTTGCCCGAGTAATGACTGGACTTGAAGAGGTTTGAATATGTAGTTTTTGTCCTCAAAGCTTTATTCCAATTGGGAAGGGGAAAGGGGAGGATAATCTATTCCTTAAGAGAAGTGAAGTTCTGTAAGAAATGAGCTGTTTTATGTAATTTTGAGTTAAGGTATTCCCAATAGACTAACAGTTTAAAAGAGAGGATTTATTGGACATGCCAAGTGAGGAATGTTAGTTGTCAACTTTATAACAGAAGAAAAAGATGATTTTTCCAGGTATTTAAATAAAGAAAAAGGAATCACAATATTTATTTATATGACAACCACACTATCATTTATAAGCTAAAGTAAACAAGCCCAACTATGAAATATTTTCATCCATAGTTAGATAAGTATTTACTAAATCTTAGGCAGAAAAACAAGTTAGAATTCTGCCCGTAAGCTCTACATCCACATATATGGTGGAAAATAGTCAGAGCATCTAATTGGAGGGTCAGTGTGGACACAAGTCTCAGATACCCACCCTGAAAAACTGCACTTCAGAACTGGACCCCTATTCTCCTGTCTGCCTTCCTCTCCTCGGCAAATTCCCATGGGAATCAATTCCCTTGCACCCTGCCTCAAACTGGCAGCATCTTCTGATTGTTGTCCTTTAACCAAAGCCACTTCCATTCTTGATCTAAATGGTGTCTTCTCTTTAGACTCAGCTGCTTAGGCATAAGCCCTACTGTCGAGCAGTACATGAGCTGTGTGTCTCTATGTTTTGCATGACATACAACATGTAATATATTCTTGATACATTCCTACTTCTGGGTCTCTTTTTTTGAATGTGTCGGAAAAGGGTGAACAAGTGAATAACAAGTGGAACTGAATAACGGAATTCTAGTTACCAGTAAAATTTGAACAACACTGCTTACTGAGTGCCACCTGGCCAAAGATTGTGGCCTATGACTCAGAAGAACTTCCTGGCTACTAAACAAATGGCTCTACTGATGGTCAAAGACACCGCCATTGTTTCAACGAGTAAGACTTTTAGTTGAGGAAGACAGAGAGCAGATTTGAACGAGTCAACCACAATAAGAAAAAGTCAGAGAGCGTGCTCTCCCTTTCCTAGGCATAATTTTTTCATACTTTCTCCACCTTATCCAGCCCTGCCCTGAGTCCCCAAAAGACACCCTTGGGAAACACATGGACAATATCCATTAATGTTTTCTGTGTAAAAATATGCTTAGTCCATGGAATACTTTAGGGAGCTTTCTAGAAATTGATCATTTCTAGATTTAAATAGGGGGTTTTTCTGAATTGTCATGTTAGTAGTAAAGCACTGTTGTTTCAACTCAGATTGGGACTTTTACTGGAGAGAAGAGCTAGAGAAGTCACTATATATTTTTAATATGATTTTGAGTCATTGTAGAAACAGCCTGAGGTCAGCCTCCAAATTATTATTGCTGTTCACAGTGCCCACAGGGGCATAACAAGGCAACCCACCTGAGGAAAGGGGGATCTAAAGGGCCTAATTATTTGCTTCTCTCAGAAAGCTACCTCATTACCTCTTGTGGTGGTTGTGACCTATAATTATCACTTTCTTTGATATGCTACTGAAGGAGTCCCACCACTTTGGCTGTCCTGAGGATGGCCATTTGACTGGTGATGGTGCCTTTGTTTACATTCCTTAACCAAAAAAGAGCTTTCTCATCACACAGGGAGCACAGGTAACAGTTCCTGATGAGAAGTGTACCACCACATGTCTTTCCCCAAAGACCATTAGACAGTGAGTAGTTAATTGTGATCATGGTTCCAGCCTGACTCAGCTTGAAAGCCTCTTCTTTCAAAAGCAGTGAAAACCATAAAAATCTTCACAAGGCATCTTGATCCCTCTCTAAACGATGGCAGTTATAGAGCAATTAAAAGAAAGTCTATGACTTTTAACTCAGCAGATAAGATGTTTCTCTTTGCTCCCAATAGCATTTGTTTCCTTCATAGCAGAATAAAATTAAACATTTTAAAATGTATATCTACACATTCATAAATATATATATATATATGTATATATATAATTCTTTGCATAAAGACTTGAAATTTTGAGTCAGTAGGACACACACTCATACACACACACACAGTGCAATATCCTTTCCAAAAAAGTTAGCCTAAAAATGTATCTCAAAATAAATGTAAAATTGAAATAAAAATGGATTCTCAAGTTTTTTAGGCTACAAGCATTTATTTTGCTGAATACCCTCAGCCTTGTGATTATGAAAAATATTACAGTAACAGGTGAAACATATCTCAGATACTACAAAAAAATTTTGTAGATCTTAAAAAAAAAATTTTTTTAATGTCTATACATCTATATTGTTAAAGTTATAATTGCTAGGATGTCTTAGCCAGCAAATGTAAAATATTAGTGTAGCATAATTATATATATATATATATATATATATATATATATATATATTATAGATGTTTCTCTCTCTCTCTCTCTCTCTCTCTCTCTATATATATATATATATATATATATATATATATATATATATATTTTATTGATTTTACACAGAGAGGAATTGAGAGGGACAGAGAGTTAGAAACATCGATGAGAGAGAATCATCGATCAGCTGCCTCTTGCACACCCCCCACTGGGGATGTGCCCACAACCAAGGTACATGCCCTTGACCAGAATCGAACCTGGGACCTTTCAGTCCACAGGCTGACGCTCTATCCACTGAGCCAAACCGGTCCCGGCACACAATTATATTTTAATCAATGAATTTTGATCATGATGAAGTTTCTTACAATGTTTGCTAATTTCCTCTTTCATTCAAACTGACTAGTTTGTTTCCTCTCTGGTGTGTATTTTCTATTCCTAGAAAGTTGTAAAAAATAAAAATAAGAAATAAAAAAGTTGTCAATCTTTCAGAGTCCCTTAAAAGAAGGGTCTGCTTAGAAAGCAAGAGATGCACTTTGTGAGCTACAAAATCATTAGATTTCATTCCAATGGTGATTTTCAACCAATTTCTGTCTTTTGTTTCAGACCTCCAGTGCCCGAGGAGTGCCGAGCAGTGGTCCAGCCAGCCCAGATGCTGACTTCCGAATGCTCCCGGCTCTGTCGGAATGGCTACTGTACCCCCACGGGGGTGTGCTGCTGCAGCGCAGGGTGGGAGGGCGACTTCTGCAGAATCGGTCAGTACTGCCGTTGTCCCAGTGGGAGATTGGGCAGGGGACAGTCCTCGGGAACTCAAGAACTTAACACCAGGTCATTTCTTCTTGAATTATGGAGTGTTCAACATTCAGTCATTTCCAATAATATTAATGCTCACTTTGCCCCTGAACTAGCTAATGAAAGCTTTCCCCTTTTCCCAACGTGAACATTTCCCATACATAAGTTAGTCATTAAACATAAAAGGCTTTTAAATCATTGCATCCTTTCCAAAAGTAAAAATTAAAAACACATCATCTCTATAGGCTCCCAGTCCTGGGTTTGAGATTTCCC
Organism: Pipistrellus hanaki; assembly: GCF_964339955.1. Classification (NCBI taxonomy): domain Eukaryota; kingdom Metazoa; phylum Chordata; class Mammalia; order Chiroptera; family Vespertilionidae; genus Pipistrellus; species Pipistrellus hanaki. Next base: position 46,910,044 of record NC_140507.1, read on the forward strand.
ACCAGCCAAGGCCTTGGTGTGTGCAGAGCCCCTCTCCCAGTGTCAGCACTTTCCAGACGTCCCAGAAATGCCGCTCGAGCTTAACTGCTCGCTTTCTGGCTATGGTGCACTGAAAACGGGGTTCTTCTGTGGGCATGATTAAATAAAAGGGGGAAACGCAATTACCTAGAGGCATATATAAGATTTTTAAACCCTTTTGGCCACTCCCTTGTGAGCCATCAACAAGGGAGGTTTATTCCAGGGTTCCTCTATCCTTTAACAAGGGATCTCCCCAGTTACATCAGGATGTTCAAATCCTACTTGGTGTGAAGTAAGAAAATTACATAACTTTAGATACTGAGTTTAAGATATATATGTTGAAAATGCATTTTCAGGGTATTTTTTCCCTTTTCTTTGTGTCTACATCAGATGATGGGTGTTAACTAAACCTATTGTAGTAGTCATTTCACATTCTATGCAAATCAAAGCATCATGCTGTACACTTGAAACTTATACAGTGGTGTCTGTCAATTATTTCTCAATAAAACTGGGGGAAACATTGCTATAAGGATAAAAAATGCATTTCCAACAACCAGCATATATATTACATCCAATAAAAAATTTAACCCCTGCTATTTTAAGTATTAAAGTATCTCTTGCCAATGAAAATTAAAAGCCCCATTCTTAATTCATAAATGTCAATTTTTTTCTTTACCCTAAACATGTGTTGTTGTGGGGTGTTTTTTTTTCCAGAAAAATTACAACTATAATGTGTCTACTTTGTATATTGTATGACAAAAAGTAGCCAATATTAAAGTTACATATATAGCCTACATTTTAAGCTTAAATTGTTTCAGCCCTAATAACATTTCATGAATACTATGGTTACTATACTATCAGTGTTCAAATGCACTAATATTCTAATTTCTGAGACTATTTCTCCCCTCTGCTCCCTCTGATTCCTGACAATATATATTCTATCGGCCTCTTCTATATCATGTCCATTTTGTTTTACTCCTTACTTTGCATTTTGCCTAACTACTCAGCTACTAGATCACAAGTATTTATTGAGTGCCTTCTAGCAACAGGATGTTTAAACTGACAGCAAACCAATTATTTTGAATATGGGTGACATTAAACAATAAACCATAATAGGTATTAATAATAATAATATGTGATATAAATGAAAATAGATATTCTTTGAGCTAACATTAAGTTTTATTTCAATAAAGTACTTTAATCTTTCCAGTAAATCAATTTAAATAATTTAAACATATAAGATAAATGAGAACCATTTCGTAAAATTAAATCATTTGTGATATTTGTGAGCCAAGCAAGAATTGTATGCCTATACTCATACAGTTTACTCACCTCCCACAAATTTAAAAGAGAGAACAGTCTATTTCCTTTTTGTTCTCCCTTTTCCATGTGTCAACCACAGGCCCCTTTTTTATTACTGTGTTGAAAAGGTTAAAATGACCCTGTCCCCTGAAAGTATAAGGAAATGTATTCAAGGAATTTGATTCTGCCAACAGGCTGTACCTTCCAGATTTATCCTATCAGCAAAAGGCAATTAAGTCATATACCCAATTTTCTCTCTTCATCTCATTTTAGCAGTAAATCTTCACATTCCACCAATACTGTAGTGCTAATGGTCCTTTAATGGAGAGATTCTGTGCTGTAGAGAAGCCCTGAAAAGGATTGCTAAGAACATCCTTCACTGGCCAACTGCACTGCCCCGGGAAGGGCCTTCCACGTGTGCTGGGAGGCAGCATATGCTGGGTACCTCGTAGGAGCAATGAGGAGAGGTCCTAGGAAGTCCAGGTGCTCACTCCTCCATCAAAGCCAGGACTGACACCTGGCCATCCCTTCATGCTGTTTGGAGATACTCAAGCCATAGCCTCTCTCGTGGGCCAGGCCCTTCCCACATTGAGGTCCTCCCTGGGGGAGTGGGAACACAGCATTACATGGAAATGCCCTAATGGGGCCGAGACTTGCAAAGAACTGAGATCCTTTTTTCGAAGAGTCCATTTTGCAAGGGATTAAAAAGTTGTTTCTCATGATCCATGCTTTTCTGGTGATGTCTCCCATTCTCTGGTGAGGCCTGGTCCCCAAATATCTGTGTGTTTGAAAGCATTTTTCCCTTCTTGTCTGTATTATCTTTTGGATTATTTTGTGACTGGCTTCCGCCTCCTCTCCCTCCCTTCCCTTCCTCATCGACTGTTTGTGCTGTTTCTGACATACAGGACATGAGTATGATTGTATTGCTCTTTTCTTTTCCTCCCCAGCAAAATGTGAGCCAGCCTGTCGGCATGGAGGTGTCTGTGTTAGACCCAACAAGTGCCTCTGTAAAAAGGGATACCTTGGTCCTCAGTGCGAACAAGTGGACAGAAACATCCGCAGAGTGACCAGGGCAGGTATTCTTGATCAGATCATTGACATGACATCTTATTTGCTGGATCTAACAAGTTACATTGTATAGTTACTGGGACTGTTTGACTCTACCTTTCCAATGGGCATTTATTTTTCCTCCTGTCATTAAAAAGAAAGACTGCTATCCTGCTACACACTCCTGTGATTTCATTTTCTTTTATTAATTTAAAAATAGTTTCCAGAAATGTGCAGATTCTGTGTGTGTATGTTGGCATGTTTGTTCACATACGCACGTACACACACACACTCACAACCTCTATATGTGTGGTTGCGTAACACATGGGTTTTAAATATATATATATATTTCCTTGTGTGGAGTAATTTACACAGAAATTCCATTGTAAATTGATAACGGGATTTTTATATTACCAGAAGAGAATATTTGACTTCCCAGGAATTTTCTGTCTGTAATAACTAAAGTCAACTATAATGGAGTTTTGAACCATTACTGTGCAATCTGATGGATCTAATAAAAAAGGCAATATTTTTATATTAAAGGACAATAATGTGAGAATGTTTCAGAACTCCCTGATGAATTTCTAAATGGGCAACTTGATTTAAAATTGTAATCTCCGTTTCTATCATTGTATCCAATTACAGAATGTTATGCACTTACCTTTTTATTGGCAGAGAAATCTGGTTACTCTAGCTTAATATCAAGATTGTTCTCAAGTGTTTTATAATTAAATCATAACAGCATATTCTAAAACCAATCTTCCTAAAAGGTCTGCTTTTATTGTATATTTTACTTAACAATAGGCACTGGGTTTGTGTTACATATTTATATTTTTTATTTTATTTTTATAATATAGACATCACCTAGATGAAACACCTTTACCCTGTCCTGTAAAATACTAAAGTTACATTTTTCACCACCTTAATTGGAAAGAAGGGGAGTGAGAAAGCAAACAGTCTTAAATGTGCTGTGGATCTAACCTAGCAATGTGTCCTTGTGCCAACATGTAATCCTTAACGACGGATGAAAAAGCAAGAAAACAGCCAATCCTTATAAAATGCCAGCATTAAACATTTGTAAAGTGCTTTTCACCGTAGCAAGACTGTCAGTGTATGTGATTAGAGCGTAACAGATTGCACATCAACCAAACCTCACTGGAGAAGAGCTCACTCGCTTTTAAACAAATCCTGGCTATGTAAGCTGTCACTTGTACAAATTTTTCATATAACAATTCTTGCCAAATATGACTTTTCATGTAAATGTTCCTTCAGATCTCAATGAAATTCCTCTTTGGTTAATGTATGAATAAATTTCTGTAAATGTTCTATTCAGGTTTTCAAGGAAATGCTATGTTCTCGCTCACAACTGCAAAAAAGTTGGATAGACATTTTTCTTAATGGTTTCAAGGCCAGCTCTCCCCATGTCTGGATTATAACAAAGTTATAAGGCCTCTTTGCACTACTGGAAAAAAAAAAAAAAACACCTACCCGTGACACCCGCACACCCACTACAGGCTGCCCTCCAGCAAACAGCTGTTCCTACAGAATCTAAATTGGAGAGTAGTACAGAGTATGCAGCGCAGGCTGACTTTCCAAACCTGCTCCTTCCTTTCAGGAATAGGAACCTCAATGAAAAAGAACAAAATCTTGTAAACTGGTTATTTCTCTATTGGTTTAAAGTGGGAAGAGTTGCAATGGAAGCACAGTGAGCGTGTATACAGAGACCACACTGTGGAAAGATTGGTTAAGCACACTGCTCTTGTCTTCCATATATGATTACTTAAGTTTCAAGTGACCTCATGCCAAATGGAAATGGGTTGAGAAATCTTGGTTCAGTGCTTAGGGGACAATGGCCTGCATTAAAAAGTGCATGCATAATTTTGCACAATTTAGATTCAATGGACAGTCTATTCAAAGACGTCTCAGAATTAAATGAGCATGGAGACCAAATTGCCCTCTTACCCCAGAAAAGGGGTGGTCCCTTCTAGTCACACTAAGACTTCATTGGCCCAACAGTGTGACAAATCTTGCAATGAACCCTGCAGTAGCCTGCATCTGTAGGTTAATAGCGGTCTTTTGTCTCCGTCGCTTTCTCTTCATCGCCCTTTTACTGAATTCCATCACAGAAAGTTTCACAATTAAAAAAAAAAAATGTCCTGACAACCATTTTTGTAAATGGACCTTACCATCTAATCATCCCTTATTCAACATGGTGACATTAACAAAATGTGAACTTTTTGTGAGGGAGCCAGCTGTCTAAATCTGTCAAATTGTGCAGTTTTATTACACATTCTTCCCGGTCATAGTTTCACTGAAAACAATAAGAATACTGCTATATATTCAAGAAAATCTGGAAAATCCAGTGTTTCTTCTTATATCCTGAATCTTTCCATCTCTTCCAAAATAATATGTCCCATAGACAAGGTGTTATATTATCATTAGTTCTCCTATTTAAAAAATAGCTATATTAAGTTGAGCAGACCCCAATTTTTTAATACAGTCCTTTCCTAAGTGGAAGATGACTTAGTAAAACATATAGACCCCAGGTGTCATTGCTTTTTCTATTGTGAGTCATTAGAATGAAAGATCACAATCTTCTAAAAAGAAGGTAACAAGATCTGTGGTCATCATACCCAAGCAAAGAAAGAAAACTCATTGGAGTCATTTCTTTCTGTTCTTAGAAGAGATATAAACAGCACTAGTAATGGATGCCTACAGATTTTATTTTATTTTTTAAGTATTTTTTGTTGATTTTTGAGAGGAAGGGAGGAGATAGATAGGAACATAGATGAGAAAGAGAGGCATAGATCAGCTGTCTCCTACTTGCCCCTCACTGGGGATTGAGTCCGCAACCCGGACATGTGCCCTGACCAGGAATCAAACCAAGAACCTCTTGGTTCATAGGTAGATGCTCAACCACGAAGCAATATGAGCTGGACAAGGATGGCTACATATTTTAAACTCAGTTGGTCATTTCAAACATTTTTCGAACTATTATTTCAAGTAGATTTTTAAAATCTGTGACTGGAGAATTGTCTTAAATAATTGATAATGAGAGACAAGTAGAAATTGGTTAAACAGTGGGAGCTAAGGAAGAGTTATTGTTTCTTCCCACAAATGGCAGCATCTCCACCAACTCGGTTCATAAAGCACACAGTTAGAACGGAAGAAATGTCCTTGTGAATGCAGGTGTGTGAGATCAAGATGAAATAGTGAAATAGAGAAATATATATTGTTATGGCTTTATCTGTTCTGGAGTGTAATATGTGGGTGTCAGTTTAATATGAAATGCTGCTAGGTAGACGAGAAAGAATTTGGGGGAAAAAACTTCCTGCCACTGCTTCTAACACACTCTTTTTTTTTTTTTTTTTAAATATATTTTATTGATTTTGTACAGAGAGGAATGGAGAGAGATAGAGAGTTAGAAACATCGATGAGAGAGAATCATCGGCCAGCTGCCTCATGCACACCCCCTACAGGGGATATGCCCTCAACCAAGGTACATGCCCTTGACCGGAATCGAACCCAGGACCCTTCAGTCCCCAAGCCGACACTCTATCCATTGAGCCAAACTGGTATCGGCTCTAACACACTCTTGTCCTAGTTAATAGAATTTTGTTTTCTTGCCAGTGATAGATTGTAATTAGAAGAAAATGAAATTGGCATATTATTAAAGTACAAAAGAAGGGATAATTTCAGAAATCTGAGTGATGATAAAAAAGCACTTTTCTTTGAATTTTCAGTGTGGCTTTTGTAAAATTTATTTTTTATTTTATCACAAAGAATACTCAGATGTTTTTTCAGATTTATGGACTATCTTGTAAAGAAAGAGCAAAGAAACCTACACATACAATATATGCACACAACCTAAATAGAAAACTCTTTTTCATTTACATACTTCAGAGCAGGCAGTTCTTCTGTATTTATTTCTTTGAAAATAATTACATAATAATGCACTAACAATTTTTAATATATAGGGCGTCCCCAAAAATGTATCCCCACACTCTGAATAATTATGAAGGCAGTATTTATTAAAATTTTCAAAATTGAGCTATCAGCTGCTAAAGTATGTATACATTTTGGGGGGACACCCTGTATTTCTTTTTAATATTGTTTTTATCTCTGAATCATGTGCTATACAACAAAGCCTGCTAGGTGTAAGTTATGAGATTAGATGTTACAACTAGAGTCTTCTAAAGTATACATTAATTTAAACTTTTATTAGTCTAACTTTCTTAGCTTTAAAACATAAAAGAAAAACTAAGTCTAAACTTGTAAGAGGAAAAATATGGTATAACACAGGCAGCTGTAGTTGGCTGATTAATAAAGTTTCTGAGCATCTCTACACAATATTATCTATGATAATTATTTATTGCTCCTCTCTCTTTCTTTCTCTCTCTCTCTCTCTCTCTCTCTCTCTCTCTCTCTCTCTCTCTCTCTCTCTCTCTCTCTCTCTCAACAAAACAGACATCCCCAGTACACCCATAATGAAGATGTCCTGGGGTAGGCTACTACTCATTTTGCTGGTTACTATCTTTTATTTATTTATTTATCTGAAAAATACTGTCTCCTGATATCACATTTGCTCAGACTCTGTACCATGAAGAACAACAGATAAATATAAACATACAAGACTGATCTATTACAATCATTGAAAGAAGTGACCAGAAGCAGAAATGACTGCCAGCCCAGATGCTCTAGTTCAGCTGGTGTTCCCTCACAGCTGCAGGAAAGATACAAAAATATCCCCAGGAGAGAGCTTCAGCTGACAGTAAGGAAAGTCAGTAGCCATTTTCTATTCAGGCAGCAACCATTAACATCTACCCAGCCAGTTGCCAATCAGTGGTCCTTGAGATCTGAAAGGTTGGAGACCACTGGTTTAAAGAAACCTTTGGAGCAGTCTCCTTTCCCACCCCAGCTGAGCCCTGAATTTGCAGAGAACTAACACAACAGTTCCATGCCCAGAAAACGTGTGTTTTTCTATACTACCCCCAGGAAGTTAGTGAGCCTATTATCGTGAACGCTGGCAATAGCTGCAAAGTTCCTCTTTAGAACAGCCAAAGGAAATATATGTTTGTTTTCTTACCTTCTTTCTCTTCATCACACCAACACGAATTAGCCAGACCTCCAATACTTCACAGGATGTCAAAGAAGGCGGGAAACCTAATAATAGAAGCATTTCAATATTAAAAATATTGAAAGCATGATCATAGAACCTGTCAAACACTAGTCCTAGCCAACTTCAACACTCCTTTCTCTTAAATATCTCCTCATAAGTTTTGGAAGTTGCCTTAAAATAGGTGTCCATGGCAGTGAGACGTATTCATGAAGGCAGGAGGGAGTGGTATAGTGCCGGTTTCCTGTCAATCACAGTAGCAGTTTCTCCAGCTGCCATGAGATTTGTTCAATTATAAGGTTAGCACTTTTCTTAAATTCTTCATTAAATACAAACCCAAGATAGATCCATTATTTACTTGGATTTTTTGATATAGCTCATATATAAATTAGTTGGAAAATAAAAAATAAGCAATGGATCCTTTGTATCAACACAAAAGTAGGCTTAAAACCTGTTATTGCTTTTTTATTTTTTTAGCCAGACTATATAGTGGCTTACCAAAAACTCCCCAAAAATATCAATATGAAATCTAAAGTTATGTCTCACATACATACTCCATGTTTTGGTCAAGATGTTTTTACATATGTAGATGAAGTATTTAAAATCAAAATACATATGTCCATATATAAGCAAATTCGCTTAAAAGTTTGGTGAGTTATCTCAATTGGCTATAATCTTTGAAGTTCAAAAGACATTTCATTTTAGCACATAAGATAGAAAGAACAGAACATTAACGGTGATAAGAAATTCATAATAGCTAGTTTTTAATTGTGAAGACAGTTATAAAATAAACTTTGTCTTCAAAGTTAAAAACTTATTCTTGTACATTTCCTTTTGAACTAAGAAATAGCTGGCCAATAGTTTCCATTCAGATGAACAATGTATAATCAGGTTTGGTATAGTCTATGCCAAAAATATATGTTGGACATTTCTTTACCTCATACTCTTAAAATCTGAGGCATAACTTTCCTAGAATAAAGTATTATTTCATTTATGGTAGAGTCTAATATGATTTAATACATTAATACAGTCTATTTGTAATAACATTATTGAGAAATCAAGTTGATGACCTTATCAGGGATCAGATATTTCCCATATCTTATTACACTTATAGGACATATTTGGACATGCATTTCACCAAGAATTATGTAGTAATAGGATACATGACACTGAAGTATATTGGAAGTTTTGGAGCTTGATTGCCTAGGATATGTGAAAGAAGACTATTTATTTAAAAGAAGCCCATCTAATTAAAATGAAAAGAATTCACTGAATTATTATCCTTACTCGGCATAAGACAAATTTGAAAAGAAACTCCCTTGTCTTTCGGGGCTTTATCTGTGATTTATTTTGTGCAGTTTTAAAGAATTTTAAATAACTTTATCAACCTTTTAATACATTTTAGTTTTGCTAGTTGTTTATTTTCCTTCAGGTTGTTGACAATTAGAGCAACAATTTGTCTGTAATCTCACACACAGAAGCTACCAGAACCAATCCTTGCTGGAATTCCTGTTAATAAGAGGCAGAAGGCTGTGTGAACAAGTATAAAAGCAGGTTCAGGTTTGAGGCAGCAGAGTTAATATATGTAGTAGTTGGGATTTCTATAAATGTTCTTCTGAAAAGTAACATGCAAAGTCTATAGCTCAGATAATCCCTAGAAATTTGAATTTGATTTTTTAACCAACCTTCTATTATTCAGTCAACCAGCCATTTGTTAATTCAGCAAATATTTATTGAAGTGCCTAGTGTGATTATGTGATATAGAAAGACAAGGACATCGATAGTGGGGGATTGTGAGCCCAATGGGCATAATGAACATGTTTGAAGCAAAAGACACTAATCACACCCAACCAAACTCCAATTCAGCTCAGCACTAGAATCAAGCAATAATAGTACAGATGGCCTAAAGTACATCTGTGTGTATCTGTACATGTGCACACACCCATGTATATATATTTATCTATCTGTACAAACACTACATATGTATACACACTATCTATGTAATATATAATATATGTATAATGCATATAAATTCTAACAAGTGTATTTGTGTTATCTTTAAAATAGAACAATTGTATCTTGAAGTGGTAAATGCAGAGAATTGGTTTTTATTGTTGATCTGTGGATTTAATAATTTTTTTTAGGTGAAAGGATGTTTAAGTGTATAATTTCTTTTCTTAATTTAATATATTTATGTAAATGCATGCCTGAAATTTGGTTAGACTGACTGTGTTTTGTGCCCTTTAACGTGATCAAATGTATTAAACTTCATCTTATGACCTGATATACATGTGCTATTTTAAAATTCTTTTTTATTTTAATGTTTAAAAGTTTTCCTAAATATTCATACTGACTATATGAACATCATTTTTTATATCCTATACCCAAACTACTTCAGCATATTCTTGCCTTTTGTCATTTTTCATATTCTAATTTTAAAATGTTACTCCCCCAAATATATGCCAATGTTAAGGGTCAGTTTCACTGTGTGGATAGATTAGGCAGCCATGGATATTATATTGACTTCAATTTACTCTAACTTGTAAGTGACTTCAATCTGATCTTGAAGTAAGAATTAATAAGTGGAGAGTGTAGAAGAGCAGTTGAGAGCCCTGACTGCCCAACCTGAAGGGAAGAAGCATGTAGGAAGGGGAGAAGCACTAAAAAAGGGGGATGGCAGGTACCCCAAGATGTTGTTGACCTTGCCACTTAGCTTCCAGTTAGCCCCACCGAGAGTATTTCTGTAAGCTCAGATATGCTCTTTTGAACATGAATATTAACTCTGCTAATATTCTTTAGGAGAGCCAAATACTTTCATCTAGGTCTCCTTTCTCCCTAGATAAATACAGCTCTGACTCGTCAAGAGGAGAAGCTATTTCACTACAAGAGATGACTATTTCTAAGAGAATAAAACGTGTTACAAGCTTGTTCACAGAGTCCCTTCGCTTAAGTGACTCTAGAAGCTTTAAGTTAGGCGATGTGACACCATGAGAAGTGTCCTTTAATTCACTCCACGGTGGCTCAGGAAACACCAGAGACCTCTCTCCCTGAGGCTCTGCCCTCTCAGGTCTTAGAATCTGTCCCAGCCAGTTAGCCTTTAGTCACACTCTCGATTTTCTGTGCATATCTGGCCTCTCCAACCAGATTATAAATCTCCAGCGGGCATATCTCCTGCTTTTAAAATCCCTGGCAGACTCAGAGCAGCTCCTGCATACTTGCCAAATAATGACAAGGTGAATGTCACAGCTTAGGGCCGAAAGTAGTCTCTGGCCACTGCTGACCTGGGTTTCTTCGGTGTCCCTTGATGGACTTAGCTCTGCCCTCACCAGTGTCATCACTTCCCTGCATTACATTCCCTGCATTGCAAACATTTAAAGTGGTTTCTGTTTTCCTCCTTTAGATTGATTCAGCTACATACATAATAAGACACAGATGAAAAGGGAGATAACATGGTAGAATTACAAAGGGACATGGAGATCGTCTCCAGGAGAACCAGAGAGAAAACCATTGCCTTTGAATACCAACGTGATCACAGCAAGATGTAGTCAGAAGGACCCCCACCTCTGAACCTGATATGTAACCCTTAACTTGCTTAACTGGCTCCCTGTGGAAGAGGCCATTATTCCTACAGTTGTCCCTAAGAATTTTCATACTCACATTTGTGTTATTAAAACTATCAGCTTCCCGTTTGTCCAGGAGTCTGAGAGCTAATGTGAGAGGGTTCAAGGAACTTGCTTCTTTACACGCACTTTTTAAAGGGAATTTTTTAGAATAATGTACTCTTTCTAATGGAAATACAACTTAAAGTAGCAGCCACACTTAGTATCTGATCAGAAAAAAATAGTTGTTGTTTTTCTATTGGCGTTCCAAAGGGTTTTCTCTGGAGAATAAATCCTACCATCATTCAAATAAATGACAGAATAAAAGGAAGAAAAACAACTTGGATGAAATATTTCTTCTGCATTTTCATAACTTAATTTATGTTTGATTTCTATACAATATTTTCTATGGTTAAACCAAACAAACAGAATTTAAGAGGGGGAAAAGAGGAGGCAGGAAGAGGGAGGGAGAAGCCCGGGTGGCTCCTGACTATAAAATTCATTCTTCTTGGGACTGTGCCCACAGCAGAAACTACTTGAGCTCACTCTTGCAATTTAATAAGATGTCGTCAGATCCCCTTCATAAATTTATAGCCTTATAATTAAAACTACTTGATGCAAAATCCATGTGCTTCACGTAAAGCAATTTAGATGATCATAGATCCCCTGTTCTGTGATCTGCAGTTACCAAAGCCATGCGGGCCAGGTGTACTTGCAGAATCCTGGGCCAGGACTGTCAGATGTGGCTCCTGGCCTTGTGTCTCCAAGTAATTAACCAGGTGACATTGGGTAAGTCTTCACTGCACTGGCACTCAGGTCCCTTATGTATAAATTGAGACTGAGGTTCCTGCCCGCTCTAACAGGTATTGTTATTAGATATTCCTAATCCCAGGATACATCTGCATTGCAAATCTGAAATTGCAAATCTCAGACAGGAGCCCGTGAACTACCCCTCTGCATGAATGTGTGGTGGCTAAACAATGAGAAAAGACAGTCTTAGTCTCCCAGCCACTTCTCCTCCACCCTCTGTAGTTCTTTGTTACTTTCTCTGATGTGTTTGTTCTTTGGGTCTTTTTCTGATCCTCCCATCCACATACCATCATTCTTTTTTTTTTCAATTGTAGTTGACATTTAATATTATTTTCTATTAGTTTCAGGTGTTAGACAACCATATACTCTACAAAGTGATCTCCCCATATTTCAAGTACTCATCTGGCACCATACATAGTTATTACAATATTATTGACCATATTCCCTATGTTCTATTTTACATCCCTCTGACTATTTGTAATTACCAAGTTGAACTTCTTAATCCCTTCACCTCTTTCACCCAGTCCCTCAACACCCCTCTGGCAAGCATCAGTCTATTCTCTGTATCTATGAGTCTGTTTCTATTTTTGTTTTGTTTGTTTTTTATTTTATTTTGTTCTTTAGATTGCACATATAAGTGAAGTCATATGGCATTTGTCTTTATCTGTCTGGCTTATTTCACTTAGCATAATACCCTCTAGGTCTGTCCATGCTAGTGCAAATGGTGAGATTTCATTCTTTTTTATTGCTGTGTAATACTTAATTGTATAAATTAAATGTACCACCACTTTTTATCCACTTATCTATCAATGGGCACTTAGGTTGCTTCCATATCTTGGCTAGTGCAAATCACGCTGCAATGAACATAAGGATATATATTTTATTATTATTATTTAGCTTTTTTGATTTCTCTAGATATACAAATATACCCAGAAGTGGAATCGCTGGGTCATAAGGCAGTTTTTGAACTCTTTAATGCCTCCCAAAGCTCTCATTCTACATTTCTGAGACACTTTCTGATCTATGGTGAGTTTCCTTTGTTGTGGAGAAGTGCACTGTTGCAAGAAGGCCACCACTCCCTTCAAGGTCCTTAGTGCCTAGTTTTGCAACTATCAGAAATGTAATTGTCCCTTCCATGATCTGTGTTTCCAAGACCACTATTGTAGGCACCCTGACAGATAGATACCATATTCTGGGTAGATACAGGGCATAAGCTCCTGGGAAACATTATTTAAAAGGCAGACAATTCATGATAGAGAAGAAAATGTAAGCAGGTATCTGCTGGGGCAGCCCTAACAGTATCACCACCAGCTGAGTGGCTTAAACAACAGAACTTGATTGTCTCCTAACGCTGGAGGCTAGAAAGCGGACATCCAGGTGTCTACAGACTTGGTTTCTTCTGAAGGTGATAAGAGAAGGACCTATTCCAGGCCTCTCTTCTTGACCTATGGATAGCCTGTCTTCTCCGTGACTTTACATAGTCTCCTTAGTACATGTCTCTGTGCTCAAAATATCCCTTTTTATAAGGACACCAATTATGCTAGATTTGGGCTCACCCTAATGACCTCATTTTAATTTAAATACCTCTGTAAAGACCTCATCTCAAACTAAGACACATTCTGAGGTACTGGGGCTTAGGACCCCAAAATATGAATTTGGGGAGGGGGGGAGACACAATTCAGCCCATAATGCCATGCTCAGAAACCAAAGAGGCCTCATTTTTATTGTCTTAAGTGGTGCTTCTCCAACTTCGGTATGCCTACTGTCACCTGTCACCTGTTGACTCTGCTAACATACAGACCCTGATTCAGTAGGTCTGGGGCGGGGCTGAGATTCCGTGTCTCTGATACATTCCCAGGTGAGGCTCATGCTGCTGGTCCCTGGACCAGTTGTTAAAGAATAGGATCTAAAGCATGGTTTACAGACCGTGCTAACTTCAAGGGCCGAATAGGAACATGGAAAAGACTTGATGGACACATGACTTTCAGCCTCCAAAGCAAACAGTGATGTGTCCTATATCCTCATTCCAGGCCTGCGCTCAGTGGAGTGGAATGTACACAACACAGAGTAGCTCCTTGTGCGTGGTGCTCTGTCATCGTCATGAGGCTCCTTGCTGCTGTTACTACAGCTGCTGTTTTTATTTTCAGCAACAGCATCATCATCATCACCAAACAAGGACAAAAACATGGATGTTGGAACCCATTTATCTGTTCAAAATAAACTGGGTTGCTAAAGCAATATGTACCATAAAATAAAATATATGCTTGTTTTAGGCTGTGTAAATTCTGCCAAAATTGTGTGTAATAATAACAGAAACTGAGTTGTTCAGTTTCTCTACCAAGAGAAAAAAAAGATATTTTAAAAGAAAAATATTACTATGAATCAATATATTTTTAAAAGATATAAACCTTGCGGGGCGGGGGCGGGGGGGAGAAAATGAACTTCTGTGCTATAGTGAATTTTCAGAAATACAATTTTATACCTTTATCTTAACACCAAGATATAGTCCCATAACTTAAAGTTGTGAACACATTGAGAATTATATCAAAATGCCTTGGAAGCAACTTTGAGTGCTATTCACTATAGAACAACCCTGCCGATCTGGTTCGAACATTTACATATTGCTTTCGAACAGGGCTGCCCATAGACCTGTCTGCGATGATGGAAACACCCTGTCTTCGCACTGTCCAGCACGGTAGCCACTGGCCACACAAGGCCATGGGGCACTTGAGAGGTGGCTGGTGTGACTGAGGAATGGATTTCACTGTAATTATTAGGTAACAAGTCAGCCTGCCATGAGCTCAAGGACAGGACACTAGACCTCTGAGTCAGAGGAGTTTGTTCCTCACAGCAATAACCATAACCAGTAACTAGTCTCTGAGCCCCAATTCCCAAAGAAAGGACCAGGTGATACTTGCACATGCAGTGGGTGAATTATAAAAGAGGAATTTTGGGGTTCGGATATCCAATCTTTTATAATGGGCAGTAGGCAGACCTACCTGACCTTTGCATTAGAGGGAAAAGCTACCTCTGTCTTCAAAGGCCGTTTGCTATACAAGCATTCTTGAAAAAATAGTTCAGAAGAAAGCCATTTGGTGCTTCTGCTTATCAGATGTGCAGAAACACGAAAGACCCGCAGAGAATTGCCATCCAGTGAGCACTTTACAAACACCAACTCATTTAAACCTTCTCAACGACCATGTGAGGCAGGTAGCACTGCAGCATTTTACAAAGGAAGAAACGGGGGGACACAGAGTTCCCACAGCTGCTAAGTGGTAGAGTGGGAACTTGAAGCCGACAACGTGGCCCTGGAGCTTCATGGTCCCACGGAAGTGTTACGTGAGCCACGTGTATCATTTTAAATGTTCTAGTAGCCACATTGAAAGAGTAAAAAGAAACAGGTGGAGGTAATTTTAATAATGTATTTTATATGACTCCAGGTACCCAGAATATGATCATTTCAACATGTAATCAATATATAAATCATTAATGAAATACTTTATATTCTTTTTTTTTAATACTAAGTCTTTGAAACCCGGTGCATATTCTACACTTACAGCATCTCTTAATGCAGCCAGGAAATTTGTTATCAAAACACTTGACAGTTGAAAAATTAGATTCCCATACCCAAGGCGTCCTAGGCATACTTAAAAGCCTCCAAGAACTGGCTCAAGTATCCGTTTTAAAGAGAAACTCGTTAGAATTAGCGTATTCAACATTCACCTCACACTGCAGGTGCCCTGCAGCCACACCTGGCGAGTGCCCCCCCCCACCCCCACTGGACAGGATGACCTTCCAGCCCGTGCACTGCCCTCTGTGCCTCCCACCTCCCAGAGAACTTGTGTTAGGAATGTGCAGCATGTCACCTTCCTTCTTTGTTCTCCCACGTTAATTGTTTAACAGCCACAGCTGTTTATTTCACTGGGCCTGCCCTGGGGGGAGGCTGAGAGAAGGTTGTGTCCTGTGGAGGTGCAGAGCACAGGCTCCGCCAGAGGCCCCAGCCATCCATCCTCCATCACTTCCAGTCACTACTCAGCTGTGTGGCCATAAACGTATTTCCTGACCTCCCAGAGCCCAGTTTCTCCATCTGTGACAGAAGGCAATAGCAGCTCTGAGGATTCAATGCGGCCATTCATGTCAAGGGTCTGGCACAGTGCTTGGCACCCACTTCTTGCTAAATAAATATCAGTCACTACTTGGTAACTAGAGTCAATCTAGCATGAGAGATCCAAACAAAGTCTAATAATGCACCATTTTAAGATGTCCACTTGCTTCCTGGAGAGAGGCTTGGCTCACGTAGCTGTGCAGCCCAATGCCCCCCTCTAGTGCCCCAAACCTTGAACAGCAGGCATCACCCACCAAACCTCCAGATCAAATCTCTAATAAAAGACTGTGGTCATTTCTTTTTTATTTTTAATCCTCATGTGAGGATATTTCTTCCATTGCTTTTCAGAGAGAGTAGAAGGAGGAAGGGAGATGAAAAGGCGGGGGGGGGGGAGGGGGGGATAAAAGAGAGAGAGAGAGAGAGAGAGAGAGAGAGAGAGAGAGAGAGAGAGAGAGATCAATGTGAAAGAGACACATTAATTGGTTGCCTCCCACAAGTGCCTGACCAGGGCCAGGGATCAAACCTGCAATCCAAGTACTTGCCCTTGATTGGGAATCGAATCCGCAGCCTTCAGTGCTTGGGCAGGTGCTCTAACTATTAAGCAACACCAATCAGGGCTGTGCTCATTTGTTAACCTCAGATGCTATGTCTGAGCCAAGTCCCCAATCCCTAGCCCTAGTCACTGACACTCTGTCTTTTGATCCAGTCTCTCTGGCACTTTAACAGTTACTAGGGTCCTGTGGAAAGTATGTATGATTCACAGATATGAAGCAGACCTGAGTGTCTGCATTTCTAATCAGTTCCCAGGTCATTTCAATGCTCCTGCCCCACAGGCCCACTTTGAGTAGCAAAATTTTAGGAAATTTGACCTATTATTCCAAATCTTTCAAAAGTTAACCTACAAATTATAAGAGTAAGGAATTGCAGGATTAAACTAAATGTTGTTTTCTTTCTCCTATGGACATGTGCAAGAGGAGAAGCCCTAAATGCAAACTGAAGCTGAAATATACCTGAAAGTTAAGGATGGCTTCAAAGAGAGCAAGAGAATGAGATGGTAAAAGGGTCAGTATGGGCATTCTCATATTCGCTTGACTTCAGACGTAACTTAAGGTCATGTGCTATTCTAACAATATAGAATATCTATAGATTAATGATAACCATATAAATTAATCTGTGTTCATAGGTCATACCCCTAGACAATTTGGACTAGATAATGGCATGGGGGTGGGATTGCAGGACCAATAATGGAAACTGAGTCAGAATCTTGTAGTCACTGATCAGTGGTCTTTCCAATGTCATATTTAAAAGTCAATTGGAAGGCTAACATTTGAAATTGTCATCTAAGCTTATTTCATATTTGGTAAACTTGATATAAGGATAACTGCCACATTTTTTGCCAACATCAGAAGAGATACCACAGTAAAGTGCTTTCAAAATAGTGTTTCATGGCCCAACTGGTGTAGCTCAATGGTTAAATGTTGATCTATGAACCAGGAGGTCATGGTTCTATTCCTGGTGAGGGCACATGGCCAGGTTCCTGGCTCCATCTCCAGTAGGAGGCAGATGATCAATGATTCTCATCATTGATGTTTCTATCTCTCTCTCCCTCTCCCTTCCTCTCTAAAATCAATAAAAAATATATTTTAAAAAATAGTGTTTCATGGATATGAATACAATGTATTAGAAGTCTGATGGTCCAAACTGTCTCAGAATCTCTTTGGCAAAATAGATAACATTGGTTATTTCTGATTGATAAGAAGAAAAAGAGAAGGGGGACTTGGAGTTTATTCTAATTGGTCTATTCATTTAAAAAAAAAAAAAAAACACAAATTAAAATGACTTAATTACTTCAAATTTCTAGGTATTTGTGTTGCCTCCCACAATGAGACTGCCAAGTTCATGATAATATTTATCCTCATCTTGTTTTCAAACATTTATTTCTGATGATGAGTTTAATTCACAATGCAGTAATGCTTTGTTGGTAAGTTTGCTCATTATCTAGCTAGACTTGCTTCCTTACCAACTTTGGTAAAAACCGAGTCCACAAGGCTTTTCGAGGCGTGCTGCATCTCAAGCACGACAGTCATGTAGAGGGTCTATTGCTTTCATCTCATAAGGCACTGTGCTACCATTCGGGGCCTGAACTCACACCTTTTCCTACTTTCGACTCCCCTTCCACCAAGGATTTATGTGAAGACTGGCCGCTATACTTCCTTGTGTCATTGTAAGAAATAACTTTAATTGTTTCTGTTGGTTTCTTAGGATCTTATTTTAAAGTATTTTACTCCCATTTGTTTTGACCTGAGATTTTATATTAATGTGTTTCCCCTAATGGATTTCTTCTACAGTATTAGATTTCCAAAAAGCATTCATATCAATGTCCTATACTTATCACAAATGTAAGGGAGAAAATTTGACTACCAGAGTTAGAGAAAAAAACAAAAATAAATAAAATAAACCCAACCCTTCACCTCCATAATGAGAGAAAAATCAAAGAAGGAAGGTAGGAGGAGAGAGGGAAAATGGAAAGAGAGTGGGAATTTAGAAAGAGGAGAAGAGAGAGAGGGGAAAAAAAGAGAAGGAAGAGGAGGAAGAAGGGAAAGAAGAGGAAGTTTGGAGATTTTCTTCCTGAATAAATTCTCTCTTTTTATTTACACAATAAACCTGATATTGGGACTAGGAAACCCTGATTTCATCACACGATCATGTTAAGAAAGAACACTTACAATAATCCATCAATTAATTAATAAGTCGTTACTGAAGACTAGGCTGTACCCTGTTGGGTATATAGAGAGCAGGTTCTTCATTCTCAAAATGCTAAGGACTGAGAACAAGCAATTTAACAAAACACTTGAGGTATGGGTAATATAGAGTTGAGCTCATTAAAGAATAAAAACTTAAATGGAGCCAAAAAATGCCCAGCAAATAGTTTCTTATTGAGATGTGGAAAATTATATGGAAAGGTAATCAGTGGCCAAATGTCTCACTATATAACCAAGTAAAATGTGATCCAATAATCAATTAGTTATCTGTAGGGAAAATGCCCTTGCATACCAATTGCCCTATACTAGAGGACTTAGAGTGCCAGTAAAACTAGATAGAGCAGAAAAAGTCTAGAGGAAGGAAGGTACCCAACTAGCAAAGGTTGCCTCTATAAGAATTAGGTCTGGGTCATGGGCTCCTGGGGCAAGAAGGCCAAGGAACACAGACAGAGCCTCAGAATGTCTGTTTCAAACGAGAACTCAACAGCAAACAAGAACTCAACTTAAAAGGAACAAGTAGGGGAGACTTCTTACTGCTGCTGTGTAGTTATTGGTGCATCCTTTAGAAAGCAGGTGGGTCAAAGGGGAAAGACCATTGCACAAATGATGTGTTTTACTTTCATGAAAGAATTGAGTTGAAGAATCAACTTGTCCTGGTATTTGGGCATTCATTCAACACTCAGTTAAACAATGATTACACATCCCTTTTACACTAGTGGTACAGGAATAATCAAGACAGGCAAGGCTCCAGCCCTCAGAGAACATACATTCTAAGGAGAGAGATATAATTGAGACATTAACAATAAACACTATAATTACACACGGTAATACATGGTATTGTGGCAGACTGTATTTTTCAAGGTTGCATGCAACAAGATCTTCCCTCCCACATGCTTTCCTAGAGTCATCCTCCATCAAGATGTAGGGTCTTCTTCCCCCACCCTTGAATCAGGGCCATTAAAAACTAGAAATGATGCCAAGTGACTTTCAAGGTCACTGTCATAGAAGGTTATGAAACTTCTACTTTTCTCACAGGAATTTATGGCTTCAGCTACCATACAAGCAGTTGGACTCCCCCAAGGTCACTGTGCTGAGAAGAAGCTAAAACTGGTCTTCCTGAAGAGACCATGAAACCTGAAAGACACTGGTGTCTAACCAGGTCCACTGCTCTGGCCCCATGCTGTTCTAGCTTCAGTGACCTCCTAACTGCAGTACCTGAGAGACTCCAAGCAGAAACCACCCAACTAAGCCTTTCCTCAATTTCTGTTCAAAAGAAACTTAGAGATATAGTAAAATAATTGCTTTTAACCACTAATTTTTAGAGTGATTCATTGCATAGTAATTGATAAATCTAACAGTTAAGAGGGAAATTAACAGAATGATGGCATAGAGAGAAATTGGGAGTGAGAGTTCCTTTTAACAGGGAGACCACAGAACTCCCATCTCAGGAGGAGGACAGGGAGAGTTTGGAAAGAGGTATTCCAAACAGAAGCAAAAACCAAGACCTGGAGGGCAGTGATGACTGGTCACGGTCATGGAGGCCAGACTAACAGGAATATTGGGAGCAGAGGGAAGAATGAGGTTGGAGATGTAGGCAGAAGACAATTATGTAAGGCCTTGTGGGCACTGAGAAAGAGTTGGGGGGGTTCATTTTAGGTGCATTGTAAAGGCCTTGTGTGCTTTATAGCCACTACCACCAGTCCATCCTCATTTCTCCAGCTACCTTGGTTTCGAGGTTCTCCCTCCAGGCGTTGGTGTATGATCATTAACCCCACAAATGAGTGAAATTGAGAGACATCAAGTGAAAGCATGCCAACACAGTTTCTGCTCATACTGTTGTGGACCATGACTTCTCTAGCTCACAGATTAACACTCTATTCTTTACAGAGTTTCCTGCTGACTAAGACGTCTGGTCTTGAATTCTCTCAACTTTGTACTTCTTTTTTTAATCTTCACAGTTATATCCCCTATAAGAAATTTCATTTTTTAATTTCCCCACAGATCCTACTGGGGATACACTTGTTGAATGAATGACTTGCTAGAACAATGCAAAATAACATGAAAGATGCGCCAAATGTTTGATTTTGTAGCCAACTCTTGCACATTCAGTAAATTGTAATCTCTAAACCTGTCCTTAACTATATATCCTGATAGGCTGTTCTGGGCAAAGTCCTTTGTGCCCAGGCCTTCAATAAATCTGCCCTTGTTTCCCAAGTTTGTGGAGTCTGGTTTTTAAAAGAGCATTTGAAATTCTAAAGATACTCCCAGGCATTTCAGCTCAGTGAGCAAAGAAGGGAGGTGGAGGGGGGTGGGATGAGTTGGGGCAGGGTGGACCGGGTGGCCGACTGGTTCTTATCATAACTGTTTAGTTTCATTTACATTTTTCTCTGTGTTGCTTGGGTCCAGGTCAGTGTTATTTGATGTGGAACACCTGCCTTCACACAGGGAGCGCGGCAGCCAGCCCTGCCAAGAGCAGCATGGATGTGTTTGCTCTGTAGAATTGGACAATGGGGCTAGTAGGTGGACACCCACAAGCTTCTGTCTGGTTCATAGCATTCTGGCTCAAAAGGAGTCACCCTATCCATAATGACAGAAGTGCCAGAGACCCTCCTTGGAACTTTGGCTCCTGTGGGTAAAAGCAAGTTTGTGTGCGTAAGCCACTTGATTTTGTTCATTGGCAAATTGTATAGGTCTCAATCCGCTCTTTGCTGAGACATGAGTGGGGATTGAGTAGAATCCTAGGCTATCTTGTGTTAAAGCTGATTCTCAAGAAAAGCTTGGTCATGTTCCATCAGAGCTGTATTCAAAGAGAAGGTCACATGACTCAGAGCTTCCCAATCCCAAGAATCCAGAACGATCACAGGCTACTGGACAAACACAAACACACAGGGGCCTCGAGCACAGCACTTCTCAGACATTAATGGCCACACTAATTACCTGGGCACTTTATCCAAGGCATATTTAGATACCAGGGGTCTGGAGTGGGGCCCCAGACCCCGCATTTCCAATAGGCTTCCACATGATGTTGATGCCCTGGTCTGGGACCATATTTAGGGTGGTAATAGTCTAGTTTAGGACCCAGATTTTACAGCCCATGTTTCTAGCACAATCCTCAGACCAGCAGCATCAATGTCACCTGGGAACTTGTTAAAAATGAAAATCCTCAGGCCCCACACAGACCGGAAATGCCAGTGATGAGGCTCAGCATTCAGTTTTCATGGGCCCTCGGGGAATTCTTATTTACCCTAAAGTTTGAGAATTAAGATTCAGTCAGATGAACTAAAGAATTTTAGCTACTGTCTCTAAAATTAGATCTAATAATCAACAACTCTAGAGTCAATCAGTTTGATGTATTTAACACAAATCTAAAGTTTAGGATTTAAATCAATTTTAAAATGTCTCATCCTCATCATCAAGACGCAACTTCCACGTAAAAATCCTCAGCGTTTTTTTCACATTTAAAAAGATTAATCCCTTCAGCCCTCATTTAACAATTTTCTGGTTCAATAATATGATCTTTGGACAAGTCAAAAATTCTGAAAGCCAGGCTCTTAAAGCTCAGGTATGGACTCCAGGTCAGGAAGCACTGAGTTCTCAGAGTCTAGGTATATCTTTGAACATTTCCGGTGGCCTTATGGTTACCTGTGAAGGAAAGCAAAGAGACAGCCCAGTGATACCTCAGATTGACAAACAGTGCTCTCAAGAGTCAGTCCTTTCTACTCACACAGAGTGAACCAAATGGATAACCTCTTCACGTGATCATCAAGAGCAACAGGCTAGTAATAATTAGGCTGCCTTCCCAGCACAGGCTGGAAAAACATCTCTGACCTCAGACCTTGAGGCAAAATTTCCAGGGCTGCCAGGCCCCTGTTAACTGTCTATCACCTTTGAAAGTGCAAAAGGGCATGTTACCCCACAGGTCACCAGAGAAGGTGGGACCTGGAGCCTGTCCAGGCCACAACACACCACTGGGACGCCTGTGATTCAGGCCTACAGGCTTCGTACCTACTCTGGTTTCAACTTTCACAACTGGGACCACTTTGCAATTTCAGTTTTAAGAGTAATCTTGGGGAGGAATACATAAATCCCTGACTAATACCTTCTTGACTGTAACTACGTGAGCACGAGACTGCGCAGCCATGGAATAACGCTGACTAATAATATGTTAGACTCCTACGGCCCTTTTCATAGGAAGACCTCAAAGCACCCTGCTCAAATGACCTCACAAATCCTTGAAACCACTTCTGGGAAATATATGGGAAACATTATTGTCTCCATTTCTCAGATGGAAAGAAAAGAGCATCTGGGCACTGCCCACATCTCACCTGCACTCATAAAGTGGGGCATTGAAGGGGCTCAGGAAGGAGGAGGATAAATGCCCATCTAGACAGGAAACAACCGTGGTTGTAATGTAAGCAACACTCATCGTGGAACCAATAGGATTACTGAAAGCCAGGAAGAGGGTTGGCTTTTGGCATGTTTGTAGCTATTGCTTTGTTTTGAGAATACATACTTTCATATGTCCATGCTTTGCTTTAGTCTTTATTCGGGTCAACGTAGGTTTGGGGAGGGGACAGGGTTGAAGGGAGGTCATTTCTTTATCTCCCCGCATTGCTCAAGTTCATCCTGTGACGTTCTGCCCAAGGGCCAGTGGCGAAGCTTCCACTTAGGGTTCTGAGCCTTAGTTTCCTGGCTGTTCCCTGATTCCAACTTCTTTTTCTCAATCCCGCTTTTGTAATCCACATTTTATTTACGCAACAGTTGCAAAAATCTCCCTAAGGGGGCCTCGGAGGTTACTATCAAAAGTACCTCAGATTTCCTTCACTGATAAAGTTAATATTTAAAACTTTTTTAGAATGGTGCAATGGCCTTGCTTTTTTTCTTTCCGATTTTAAAATGTCAAAGGCTTCCTTACATGCTCTGGCCATGGAAATGGAACATATTTTCTCATTAGGTTAATTAATGGCTCTGCTTGGGTGGCATAATTTGGTATAAGTTTCCTTTTAGAATTCTGTCATAACTAAAAAGGATCTTATTTTTGTTATGTTTTGTGGTGTCTTTAAATTTTTATGACTTCTACTTTGTTTAGTCTGTGTGTAATCCTTCTTTTGAAACCTAATGTCCTAGAAAATTTACAGTTTTCTCTCAAAACTGGCACTTTTTGCATTTTACGGTGATTCCTGTTTCTTCGGTTCTCGCTAGAACTTCATTTAAGTCCTTAAGGTGTAATTCGCAGCTCAGGGAATTTATGATTACATCGTCAAAGTAAACTCCCCAAGCGCAATATATTAAACCTGACAAGACGCCGTTCATTAATCTTTGAAATATAGCCAGGTGTGATGTAGTGAAGTGAGCCTTCCAGCTGAGAACAGCTGAAGAACTCCCAGCTGCCCCCCACTGGGGAGGATTCCTTCCTCTTCACGGCCAAGGCCACCTGGGTGGGGACCGAGAGGGCCAAAGGCCCTTCCTCTGCCAAATGCGGTGTGCTCTGTCTCTGCTGGTGTTCCTACCGCCCTGCAGCTTCTCACCTTCTCACACATTTGTTCATTCAACAGATATTTATGGAGAGCCTACTTTGGGTCAGGCACCAGGGGGACCTAGAAAGACATTAGTGGCCGAAACAGAAACAATCCCTTGCTTCACGTGGCTTACAGTTTTAGGTCTACTTCTAAATAAAGGCCCCAAGACTCTCACTCAATACCGCCAAACCCTTATGAAACGACTGCCGTGGCTGAATGGGTAGCATTCCTCCTCTGCCCAGATGTCGCTCTGATGCTAAATGACTCCCATTATCTGTAAGTCAGACTGCACACAGCTTGATGAACGCCTTGGTAGAGTTCTGTACTTGGCATTGTCAAGAAGGAGCAGCCAAAGCCAGCCTGGGGTCACCTAGTGCCTGGTCAGAAAAGCGAAGCCCACTATGCAACGCTGCCTCTAGAACAGCGTGGAAATCCAGGCAAAAGGCATTTCCCCTCTGACAGGCATTTCCCCCAGACCCTTCTGTTTGCCTCTGTGAAACATGGCGGGCTAAGTACAATGTGGCATTCTGAAACAGAAAAAGGGCGTGCGTGGAAAACCAGGTGAAATCTATACGTGTCTGAAGTTCAGTTCATAGAAATCTACCAATACCGATTTCTAGTTTTGCCTACGGTGCCGTGGCAATGTGGGCTCATACACAAGGGAAAGGGGGGACCATCCGTAGGAACGCTCTGTTGACAACTTTTCTTTCCTTCTAAAACTACTCCAAAATAAAAGTTTTTTTTAATGTTTGCTTTTGAAACAGAACCCTTAAAATGAATAATAAAAAGCTACTTTTCAAAAAGTACACAGTAGACATAGGGGGAAAGATATAGCTCTTAATGACATGCTACAATTTTGTTCTTGAAACTAAGGAGAAATACTACATCTACAAACCCAAAACCCAGGAGCTGATATTCTACTAACGCAGCAATTTTCAACCTTTCTCATCTTGTGGACATATAAATTACACAAAACTAATTACTAATATTCTATAGCATGCCAAAAAAAATTTTTTTGGCCAATCTGATAAAAACATTGGTATAATTTTGATTCATTCACACAAGATAACTATGCTGGCTGCTGTCATTTTTTTTTTTTTTTTGGCAATCTCAGTGTCCCTGACTAAATAGTCAGGTATTGCTTGTTTTAAACATTCTTGCAGCACACCAGTTGAAAATCACTCTACTAAAGAAATATTCTCACTGTATATTTCCCTCTTTTTCTCATGCTACTTTTAGTTGTTCTCATTGGTTTTAAAAAATCCTTTAAAGGTGTCTGGAAAAAGCACAAATGTGTGCAAGAATGATATGTCCTGAGTTAAAGAATCAACATTCAAATCTTTTTATTTTTAATTCTGAATGTACAACACTTGTTCTTTCCATCCCTAATTCACACACACTCACACACTCACACACTCACACACTCACACACTCACACACACATTTTCAGATATACTCATACACACTCACACTAACACACACACTCATATATACTCTTGCACATTCACACATGCCCTAACACACTCACACACTAACACACACATATACCCTCCCCCACACACTCTCTTTCACACTCCAAATCACTATTGAAGCACAGCTAGCTTGTTCTTTGCTGTGTGCACACACGCCCTTCATTTTCCTGCACTTGTCTGCCCATGCAGAAACTTCTCTTTAAGTAACATAACAGATATTCATGTGCAGGTGGAAGCTGTTCAGGAAGATGTGCCTTACGGCAGCCAGTAAGCAACTCCTGTTTTTTTAGTTACACTGCTGTGCAGTTACACAACATGTGCC
Organism: Pipistrellus hanaki; assembly: GCF_964339955.1. Taxonomy (NCBI): domain Eukaryota; kingdom Metazoa; phylum Chordata; class Mammalia; order Chiroptera; family Vespertilionidae; genus Pipistrellus; species Pipistrellus hanaki. Next base: position 46,936,116 of record NC_140507.1, read on the forward strand.
CTACATGCTCCTGTATAAATCTCATCAGGGAGGATTTCCCAAAATAGTGGTGATGAAAGCAGTATTTTTTCAGCTAACTACATACTTGACAAGATAATAGCTTTGTGACCCTCCCAATAAGCTGTTGCCACCGTGAGGGATGCCCTCAAAGAGCAGAGTCACCTTCTGCCATCCAGAGAACACTTACAGTACTTAGGATGGACCCTTCTTCCCATCCAGGAGAATGAGTCATAGAACTAGAATATTAGTGCCTGGAGCATGCTTAGAGATCATCTAGTATCATTTTATCTTATTAAAGACTAAAGGCACAGTACACAAAATTCATGCACAGGTAGGGTCCCTAGGCCTGACTAGTGATCAGGGCCAATGAGGGCCTTTCTTCCCACAACTGCCAGCTACTGGCCAGAGCCTTCCTTCATTCCGCACCATCCCCTGGTGGTCAGCACATGTCATAGTGAGCGGTCGAACACCCAGTCAATCAAACTCCTGAGGGGACAATTTGCATATTAGCCTTTAATATATAGGATAAGGACAACAGGCCTGGGTGGGGCTTATGCCTTATTCCAGGCTTTAATGCCTGAGCTGAGCCAAATGCAGACACCCAATGCCAGGTCCAGTATTGCCGACTCTATGCTACACTGGCCCATCATTCTGTAGCCCTAGCTCCAGGGGTTTTAATACAAATCCTCAAAAAGTTGCCTTCATTCCTTCTGCAACAGCATGTGCAAACATCCAGGACATACCACACTCAGATCATTTGTACTTGATGCTGTTGTTATCACTATTATCCACACATTGGCCTGTGAGAGAGGCATGATGCATGCAAATTCTATAATTTCTAAACTGGAAAGAAAGGACATTTTTACGATCATCTTCTGCTCTATCCCTTCTGATTCCACTGTTTTCCCCTGGGGTCCTCCGTTCTCTTTAAGAAACTGCTTCTTTAAAATTTCTTTCCTTCTTTGGGACTTGCATTCTCTCTTTTTTGAATATATATAAGCTGACAAGGAGGACTCACTGGAGAACCGAGCCCAGGTTTCTAGAAGGGCTCTGCAAATAGGAAATAAAACCACATCACACCATGCATCTGCCAAAAGTAATAAAGCCAGCCAGCCTCAGCGCCCTCGCAACTTCGTCAGCAACCAACGCTCCTCATTTCGCCCTTTCCTTGCAAAGGAAAAGGGGGTAAAAAATGCCCGGCAAAGAATGCCAGGCAAATCAAACCCTGGGAAAAATAACACCTTCAAATTCAGGGCAAAACGCTCCTTTCTGCAGATGCCATGTCTGGTGTGCTTGGCACGGACATGGCTCTTGGAGTAAGATGCAAAACACAGGTTAGAGGAAAGATATGGGCCAGAGATTGGTTGTTAATTTTTAATCCATAGTTAGAAAATCCAAGAAATCTCACTATGACTTAGTTTATATAATAATCCAAACAAACCCAGATATGAGACAGTCTGTTATATAGCTTTAAGAAATACGCCTTCCAATTTCCCACAAATTAGATGAATTAATTGCTCCTCACATCAGCAAGTCTGTGCTTATCATTAATTGGCAGGATAAATGACAAATTCAAGAGTCAATATTCCAATATTTGCCCCAAACAGAAGCTGCTGTGGGAATTCCATCCTGGAAAGGCCATTCTTGATTATTTCCCTTTTTCCAATTTGAATTCGCCTGCCTCCTCTCTCCCCAATCAGTAGACAAAAATGCCCAGTGTTGACTTTCATCTTTCCAGTCAACCAAGAGTAGCAACTGAGAGAAAGCCAGCCAAACAAACTGAGACAGACACCCTTCCTTCGGATTAAAAATCAAATAACCAGGATTTTCATTCCTGCTCTTCCGTGAGCACATTGTGTGGCCCCTCTAGGTTCACAAGCTCCTTCTGAGTCCCCCAACACTCTGTTTTAATAATGAGGATCATCTCTTCCAGCTCTGATAATCTTATTTCATTGTCCCTAAAATTAGATTTATTTAAACAGGCAGGATTACAACTATATCTTTAAAAATGGCTGTCATGTGGCACATATTTCTATCTGGAGATGGTTATTAAAGGGGATAACAAAAGTCCTATGACCAGAAAAAAAAGAATCTTCTCGATTAGGAAATCACTAGTGTTTCTATCCATTTCCCATACACCAGACATTTGCTGCTTTCTGGACCCAGAGTTTCTTCCATGAGAGAGTGAAAACAGCAACAAACCTTTTTTTACAATGTTGAAAAATCAACCAAGATGATGATACTTTTGGAGGCATTGCTTGTTTTAAAACAGGTTCCACCATGAATTATTGAAGGAACGAGCAGACATGTGCTGAGCCCACACTCTGAATTGGAATGGATGCTCCACATTCACCATTCACTGACTCATCTAACCACAGCACTCAGAGAGAGATATTAGTGCCCACCTGGTGTGGCTCAGTTGTTGAGCGTCAACCTGTGAGCCAGGATGTCACGGTTTGATTCCAGCCAGGGCATATGCCTGGGTTGCAGCTGATTGAAGATTCTCTCTAATCATTGATGTTTCCCTTTCTCTTTCCCTTTTATTCCCCCTCTGAAATATATATATATATATATATATATATATATATATATATATATATATATATATATATTTTTTTTTTTTTTAAGAGAGATATTAGTATCCCCATCCTACAGAGGTAGAAAACTAAGATCCAAAGTATAATCACTTAAGGTCACTTAAATGAAATCAATGCTGGAACAGAAATTTAAACCAAATGTGACTATTTTCTAAGCCTTCCCACTACAACATTTGAGCTTCTTTACACAGTGATTTGCCTCTCAGAGAAGCTTAGTTTATTAATGCTATCTAAATTAAGTTTCCTTTCTCGAGGTAAACTGAATACAGAGGCATGTGATTATAACACTATTTAAACTGTCAGGCACAAAGTGTTGGCTTTGGTGGGTACTAACATAAATTCAAAATAAAGGATAAAAGAATATTTTTGTTTGTCAGTATGAAACACAACCTATGTTCCCCCTTGCAGAAGATCCACCCAATGTTTCAAAAGCCAGCGAAGGGATTTCATAGTGGGCTGAGAAGATTTCACACAAGTTGCTCATGTCAGATACTTCCCTAACTCACCCTGATTTCCACCCAGAAAGTTTCAAAGGGGCAAAAGAAGCGGGAGGAAGAAGCCTGGATGCAGGGCAGTGGGTCAAAGGCACGCTTTGTAGAGTTGGAAGGACCACCAAAGTGAAAATCAAAGAACCACCCTGATAGCTTTGTTTTTGGCCATGGAAAGTTCTCTGGCTGGGATTACACTCCCCAAACATCTCCTGGTCCCACCCTCCCTCCACAAACACACACTATTTACTTACTTCTCTCCACCCTCCCAGACTGACACCACCAGGGGCTGTTAGCGGGAAGTGGCAGGAGGAGCTTCCAGGGTCCTGTTCCAAGGGATTAGAAGAGCTCAGGTTTCTCCTGACCACCATCTGCCCATTGACTCACTCAGAAGGCACCCATCACTCACCCTGACAGGCACACCTTACCCCCTTGGCAGTCTTCCTGGGAGGTGTTTATAGATAAGGGCACCTGTCTGTGAAAGCCAGACATTCACCGGAGTGGCCAAGGAGACAACAGACGACATGTTTGGGGAGTTAACTTTTCCAACAATGATATCTTCACTATGTAGACTTTTGTGGGGTTTTGTGTTGCAAGAGAGAGAAACCGGTTCCTTGTCTTTGTATTGGAAACACATCTGCAAACCTGTCACGTTCTATGGCAAGTGAGGCAAAGGTAAACATTTAATAGTACTTGGAAATCCACCCTTTCTCCATTAAGGAGGGTTCAAACATGTTGGTGAAATGAAAAGTTTTGGCTGAAACTAGATTCTTCTCCAAACACAAAAGGAGATTGTAATTTCAAACATGTTCCTCCTTGGATTTAATTATGAATATTAAGTATTGGTACCCGAGTGCTAGAGTAACAAACCAAAGTAAAGACCACCCATCAACTTAATTCCAAAGGTTCATTTCATGTAACTCAAGCTCCAGTTATCCGAGAAGGAGAGATGCTATTCACAACTGCCCATAACAAAAGCAAAGGGCTTATGGCAATTGGATCTTTTCATTTTTCACCAGTTTATTTTCAGATAGCTGGGGAAATGTTTTCCACTTGTGTTTGATGACATGATTTCTAAAGCATCCTGACTAATTTCTCAATTAGCCAGAATCACCTCAAATGCCTCCTACATTGAATCATTGGCCCAAAAGGCCATGATTCAGTGATGACATTTAAGCAAAACTTAATTTGAACCCAGTAATGTATAAGATCCTAATTCACAGAAGCAACTGAATTTCTCTTATATTTATAGTGCTTGCCACTTACTAATTATCATTATTATTTGTTTTTAAGCATTTTCATTTTATTCAGGCCCAAACACGCCAACCTTCTTCCACCAACACTAGCATTCCATCTTTCTCCCTTGCTATTTTGGATGGAAACAAAAGATTCTACCCTTTGTCATTTCAAAGTCCTCTTGAAAATAAGAAACCACAGTTGTTTCAAAGATCTGTGATTTAAATCATTTCTGCAATTGAGACATGATGACAAAAACAAAAACACATTTTTAATGCATGTTTGCCTGGAATAATAAACTGTAGAGCAAGGTCATCATAGATACCCAGAGGCATAATCCAGTTAAACTGCTTGACCTGCATCAAATGTTGACAATTCTGACTTCTCTGTTAGAACAAGAGAACTTTCTGGGAAACATTTACAACAATTGCTTAAAAGTCCCGCCACCTAGTGGAAGAAGTAAATAAACTAGACCTCAGGTAACCTGTTGGATGAGGAGACATTGAGAAAAATAAGTTTCTCTATCAACAAGGCTTCCCTTGACAGGTCATATTGGGTTAGCTTTAGACCTGATTTTCATAACATGCCAAGGTTCATAGAAATGTGTTGTTTTACTCTTCCCTGTTCACATGCATCACATTCAAGATAGGAAAGACTTCAGTGCAAGCCCTCAGACCTATAAGTGGAATCTACAAATAGCTTATGGAAATCGTTCTGTTAATCTGCTTTGGTTGATAGTTTTCAAAATGGATTCCATAGAGTGGAGAAATAAACCAAATTTCCTCCAGCTTTCCCTGGTAGTGGACACTCAACTAGGCATTTAATCCTCGAAAAGCTCAGCAGGAGGATAGGGATTCCTTTACTTGGCTAAGGGAAAACATTCTGCCTGAACAGGAAGGTAGATAATTAGTGGCTGGACCTCACAGACAGCCACGAGGTTTCTGGAAAAAAACTTCCTGAGGAGTCCTGCTGAAAGGGGAGGCTCCATAGGCTAATTGAGCAAGGTCTGCAGCGCATGCCTGGCAAAGTGTTATTCACAGATGTGTTGTGACAGCCATCAGTTTCTCAGTGGCCTGAAGGAGTGGACTTGCCTCCCTGCCTACGTGGCCAAGGAAATATGCCTCTGTGATAGACACCATCAAAAATAGAGCAGGATTACTGTACACTGCAATGAACATGTTTCTATGATGCAAGGCCATTAACACTCTTGCCATGTGCCAAAGCCTAATTTAGATACTTCTTGGCCTATGATTAAATGCAAATGTTATTAGGCAAATGCCTACTAGTTCTTTCTAAAAGTCCAGGGATATTCAGAGGGAAACAACATTTTCTTCTAGTAAGAAAATTATGATTCCAGACTCTCTTCGTTATATCTTCAATTCCATCTCCTATCTCTGGATAAATGATCTACTGGCAAATACTTATAGATAAATGATCTACCAGTGAACAATTATGAAGTTTAAGTTAACATGTAAAACACTTTGAAGAGACTTATGAAAGACAGGCCTACCACTCAATATTCAAGAGTAATGTGCCTTTATTCAAACTTTCCATTATTTGTTCAGTTTTTTAAACAAACACCATTGTTTACAGACCAATATTTGATTTCACAAAAAATTTATTTCATAATTTAAGTGGTTTTCATAATTTAATTATTAGTATTGCTACATTCGGGAAGAGTTTTTCCATCACTCGTAGAAAAAATATTTTTTTGTTTTAAAAACAGGAAAACCTTTAAAATTGGTTCAAAATAAAAGAACTACAGAATTTCCAAAGAATGTGAAATATTTTTTCTACCACAAGGTAATTATTTTTTATCATCTTATCAGTCATTTCTAATGATTTTCATAGCCACTCATATGGTTACATGGTTGTCTTTCATAAAGAAATAAATTAGAACTAATGAATGAACTTGAGACCTACCCTACAAGAAATACTGAAGAGAGTCCTTCAAGGTAAAATTGAAGGACATTAGACAGCTAACTAAAATCTATGTGAAGAAAAATGGGTAGCTTAAACAACAGAAATGATCTCACAGTTCTGGAGGCTGGAAGTCCAACACCAAGAGTTGAACAGGGTTGCTTTCCTCTAAAGGCCTTTCTCCTTGGCTTGTAGATGGCTATCTTCTGCCTGTATTTTACATGGTCTTCCTTCTGCATGTATCTGTGTCCTAATTTTGTCTCTTCTTTTTTTTTTTTTTTTTAAGGTACAATACTACATATATATATATATATATATATATATATATATATATATATATATAGATTTCAGAAAGGAAAGGAGAGGAAAAGAGTGATAGAAACATCAATGATGAGAAAGAACCATTGATCTGCTTCCTCCTGCATGCAGACTGAGTTTATAACACGGGCATGTGCCCTTGACCATATCGAACCTGGGACCTTTCAGTCCACAGTCCATTGCGCCAAACCAGCTAGGGCTAATCTTGTCTTCTTATAAGATTTCAGTCATATTTTATTAGGGCCCACCTTAATAGCCTCATTTTAACTTAATTACTTCTTTAAAAGACCTGTCTCAAATACAGTCACATCCTGAGGTACAGGGAGTTAAGATTTCAATATAAGAATTTAAGAGTAGAGGAGTTATTGTGTTACTTTTGTCTTTAGAGACCAAATGTTTTATGAATAGATATCCCTAACATCCTCTGTACAGATCAGTATAATATGGACCAAAAAATAAGTCCTTATTCAGTGTTGTTGATAGGTTGGATGGCTTTAAGCGAAACAGCATATAATGAAACCAATGTTACCATAGGCCAGTGGTCGGCAAACTCGTTAGTCAACAGAGCCAAATATCAACAGTACAACGATTGAAATTTCTTTTGAGAGCCAAATTTTTTAAACTTAAACTTCTTCTAACGCCACTTCTTCAAAATAGACTCCCAGGCCGTGGTATTTTGTGGAAGAGCCATACTAAGGGGCCAAAGAGCTACATGCGGCTCGCGAGCTGCAGTTTTCTGACCACGGCCATAGGCTAATTGATATACACAAGAGTTAAGTTCCTAGTATCATATCAACCCTCTAACAAAACGACATTGAGTGAAACGATGTTATTTGAGGACCATTATAGAGCCAGCCAAGGTTCCTCTCCCAAAAGAACTAAAGGAAAAAGCATCGGAAACAAATAATGAAAATACTATACCTGGAAGAAAACTGCCATCTTCCTGAGTAACATGACCAGATTCCTGACAAGTAGTCCTACCACAGTCCTCACAGGGAAAGCTATTCTGTTCCAGGTTTGAGTCTGCACAAGAAACCCCAGCCAGTGGCCTTGGGCGGTCTTTACTTTATCACCCCTGGAGACTTGATACGACAGACTCACTTTGCATCTTAAGACTGCATTACACAGCCATTCCTGCATGACTTAAAGACACTGAGGGCCAGTAAATAATGCCAGACACTCTTCTTCCTGGAGGTGGATAGAGAAAAGTACCATCGGCTCTGCATGATTGTAGAGTGTGATGATAGCATGATTTACGACCAGCGGTGTCAATGTGGCTATTATTCAGTGTTATTGTATCAACGGACTGAGAAATACACTTAGGCCACATCCCATCACAAGCCACTGTCATCTGAGCAGCTCGATGATATTGTGATCCAGGACTCAAGAAGAAGATTTCATTAAGGAGATGGGTGGAATGTGAAGACATGATCACTGTGATCAAAGGGGCGATAAAATGTTCTTATTTCTGCGTAAGAAATGTCCTGTCAGTTATGGAAACCATCTCCATTCAACTCTGTTCCTTATTGTATCTTGCCCAAGCAAGAGCTATCTTTCCTTACCACTGGAATTTCTGGCTCTTCTTGGCTTCCTTCCTGCATATATTTGATGGCCCAGAGAACATAATGAAATACAGGTAGACATTTCTTGGTCAGGAAGCCAAGCCAAATTTGTTTGCTTGCTGATGCATGTCACCGGGCCACAGGGTCTTTTTTTTTTCTTTTTTTTTTTTTTCTTCCTTTAACAGAACTTTGTCTAGGCTCCCAGTCTTTCCAGATCTTTGGCAATCTGGGTTCTGTTTTCTCTCCCCCAGATGCACTTTCAATTGGTGCCTTTTTTCAATCAATTTCCAGATGTGGTTGCATACTCGTTTATTCCCAGCAATTGTATCCTTTCCTGAACTTCTGCATAATTGCCTTCCATGCCACCTTCCCTCTCCTCCTCTACCACATACAGATAAATTCCAGAAACCTGTTGCAATTGCTCCAAATGTAGTCGCTCTTCCACCCCCAGCTGTGTGTGCCCCAGCCCTGAAAGGGAAAGGGATGACTGGTCTGCAGGAGAAGCCCCTTCCTAACGAGATCCCAGCTGATAGCCAGATGCTGTGGCGGTCGGGGCCCACTATTGTGTAAAGTCTCTGCAGAGAGGAAGAATGTTCACTGGAGCCCTGAAGTACAAACCGCAGTTTGTTTTAGAACTCTTTTTGTTTTTATTAATCTCTTTGTGCAAATATCAAACCAGGAAGCTAGAAACGTTTTTTTAATTATCACTGAACAATATAAAAATTGTAAAGAGGTCTTCCCTTGTGTAATACTTCTTACAATTGGCACTATTTGGAAATGACATCTTCCACATAATTTTTTTAGACAGCTGAAACATCTAAGCCCCAAACTGTTGCAAATCTTCACCATATTTAGGTAAATCTTTCTAGAATTCTTAACATTTTAGAGTGTGCTGATCATAATCTAATGTTTTCCTAATGATTCAGGGTCAAGGTTATGAATATCAGCAGCCATGCCCTAAGATTTATAAGATTTTAGTCTACTTTCCCATACACCAGGGGTTCTCAACTCAACACTGTTGACATTGGGCCAAATGATCCTTTGTTGTGGGAGTGTGGGCTGTGCATTGCAGGATGTTTAGCAGGATCCCTGGCATGTACCAACTAGGTACCAAAAGCACCAGCTCCTCAGTGGTGACAACCAATAATTTCTTAAGTGTGAGAGTGTGCACCATCATCACATTCTCAACATTGATCTAGATGCCCTAGTCACTGCAATAGAAAAGGAAAATTATGAGGATTGCCCAGCTAGAGTGGCTCAGTGGTTGAATACCAACCCATGTACCAATAAGTCGTTGGTTCAATTCCCAGTGAGAGAACATGCCCAGGTTATGGGCTCCATACCCAGTAAGGGCTGCAGGAGGCAGGTGATCTATGTTTCTCTCTCTCTCTCTCCCTCTCCTTTCCTCTCTCTCTAAAGTCAATAAAAACATTTTTAAAAAGTTATACGGATTGGGAGGAAAGAAAATACTCTCTTTCTTTGCAGAAGGCATGACCATCTATATGAGAAATCTAAAATAATCTTCAAACTAATAGAATTAATAAGTGAATGTTGTATCACTAAAAATAAAATTAATATACAAATTAATTGTATTTCTATGACCCAACAAAAAACAACTGGACTGTGATTTTTTTTAAATAATACATACAATTTTAAGAAAAAACAAATAATCAGAGAAGAATCTAACAAACAATGCTCTGACAGTTATACTAAAAACTACAAAATATTAAAGAGAAATTAAAGACCTAAATTAAAGAAAGATACAACATGTTAATGGATTGGAAGAGCTCAAGATCACTAAGATTTCAACTTCCCTAAATTTATCTATGGATTCAATAAAATCCAAAACAAAATCCCAGCAGGAGTTTTTTTTTTAATTAACAAAAAAATCTAAAATGTATATGGAAACTTAAAGAACTTGGAAAAAACAATCTTGAAGTAGTTAATCTGGAAGAATAATACTATTAGATCACAAAACCTACAATAAGGCTACAGTAATTAAGATTGTATGATATTGGACGAATGGAATAGAAAAAATAATTATATTTAAACCTACCCAAATAGAATCACATAATTTAACAAACAAACAAAAAAATCACTGAAATTCTATAGGAGAAAGAAAACTTTAGTAAATGATACTGGAGCAATTAATTAGTTATCTATATGGAAAAAAGTGAAACTTTTTGCCTACTTCATACCATAAGCAAAAATTAATTTGAATTCATCATAGACAAAATATAAAACTTAAAACCATAAAAAAATCTTTTGAAGAAAATATAAAAGAATATCTTCATGATATTGGAGAAAGCAAAGTTATCTTAAGCAAGATGCAAAAAAGCACTAACCATAAAAGAAAATTTTTTTTGCTAAATTGGATTTAATCTTAATAATTTGTATTCATCCAAAGATACCATTAAGAGAGTAAAAAGACTAGTCAGACAGTGGAGAAGATATCTATAATATAAAAATCCAACAAAGGACTTAGTTATATGCAGTATATATTTTTTAAAATAATTAAAATTAAGCAAAAGAGAGAGAAACCAAGATGGAAGCATAGGTAAACACCTAAACTGCTGCATTACACAACAATTTCAAAACTACAACTAAAAGACAAAACAGACATCATCTAGAATTGTATGTATTATTTTTTAAAGAAGGCTGGCTGAATGGAAATTCTACAACTTAGAAAGAAAGAGAAAAGCACACTTAGACTCAGAGGAGCTGCAGGAGGCAGAGGTACTGAGACACACGCATGGAGAAGACTAACAACTGAATGCACAGCTGGCTTTCTCAAGCGGAAGGAAGACAAAAGCTCCCAACTGCACTGAACTCCAGTTCTGGGTGAGACTCTGGGGACCCAGACTCATATGGGGTGAAACTTGACTTTCAGGAAAGAGAAAAGCACACTGAGACTCAGAGGACTGTGGAAGGTAGAGGTACTGAGGCATACACACAGAGAGGGTAGGCAACTGAGTACGTGGCTGGCTTTCTCGAGTGGAAGGGAGACAAAAGCTCCGGACTACACTGAACTCCAGTTCTGAGCGAGACTCTGGGGACCCAGACTCATTCAAGAAGAAACTGAACTGTCTGACAGTGGGCAGAACTCGAGGGCAGCTTTCTCTCAGAGGTGCTTGCAGTGATTATCACAGGACACTGAGACACAAGGGCCTATTAGGGCAGGGCTGACAGGAAACCAATGCTGTCTGCTCTGCCCTGAGACTCCACCCTATCCAAACTGAGCACAGAGGCTTTTACAAGTCTTGTCTCATAAGAGTGACTCCAGCACAGAAGTTCTCCCAGTGTAGACATAGCTGATCCTCACAGTCAATTGGCCTGGAAGTTAATTCCTCCCAATTATACCAACAACAATCAAGACTTAACTACAACATGACTGTGCACACAGCCCTCAAAGTGGTGCACCAATAGTGACCACATCAGGTAACTGGGAGGCTGAGCCACTGGGCCCTATAGGACAACTAGCACACAAAGCCACTCTATCAACTCAGGGAAGCAACCAAAATGCGGAGACAAAGAAACAGATCGCAAATGAAAGAAATGGAGGAAAGCAAACAGCTGGATATAGAGTTAAAAACCATGGTTATAAGATTTTTCAAGAATTTTCTAGAAAAGGCCAATAAATTTAGTGATACCCTTGAGGATGTGAAAAAGGACCCAACTAGAAATTAAGCCTACACTGACTGAAATTTAAAAAAATATTATACAGAGATCTAACAGCAGATTAGAGGATCCCAATAATCAAGTCAAAGATTTGAAATACAAAGAAGCAAAAATAAAACACTCAACTTGAAAAGAAAAAAAGAAAAAAGAATCTAAAAATATGAAGACAGTGTAAGGAGCCTCTGGGACAACTTCAAGCATACCTACATCAGATTATGAGGGTGCCAGAAGGAGAGAGAGAGCAAGATACTGAAAACCTGTTTGGAGAAATAATGACTGAAAACTTCCCCCACCAGGTGAAAGAAATAGACGTACAAGTCCAGAAAGCACACAGAACCCCAAAAAAAAGGAATCCAAAGAGGACCACACCAAGACACATCATAGTTAAAATGCCAAGAGCAAAAGACAAAAAGAAAATATTAAAAGCAGCAAGAGAAAAACAGTTACCTACAAGGGAGCACCCATGCAAAGAAGCATAAGAATGTCACATATACGCAGGAGAAAAATTCATAGATAGAAACAGAACAAGATATGATGAATATGACAAAATTATCAGACACTTACTAGGCAAAAAGCAGGTTGGTTACTCAAAGGTCACTTTCCTTTAGCAGATGGCAGGATTACTCAATTAACACTAATTTGACTGGTTTATTTCCCTGATTCTATTTCAGGGAAAGCTGAAACCCTAAGTTAGGTCTCATTTTAGTGACATAGGGCTTAGCATAAGTGACTCCATATTAAGCCTGTGGTTTAAAAAAAAAAAAAAAAAAAAAAAAAAAAAAAAAAAAAAAAAATCCATGACAGAAAGGAATCCTATATAATAAAAGGTTAATATGCAAATTGACCAAATGGCAAAACAACTGGTCACTATGATGTGCACTGACCACCAGGGGGCAGATGCTCAATGCAGGAGCTGCCCCATGATGGTCAGTGCACTCCATCGGGGGAGCACTGATCAGCCAGAAGCTTGGCTCACAACTGGCGAGCACAGTGGCAGTGATAGGAGCTTCTCCTGCCTTTGTGGCAGCACTAAGGATGTCCGACTGACAGCTTAGACCCACTCCCCATGGGGCATCCCCCAAGGGCTCCTGGACTGCGAGAGGGTACAAGCCGGGCTGAGGGACTTCTACCCGAGAGCACAAATTTTGTGTACCAGGACTCTAGTATTACAATAAGAGTATAAACACAATGCAAAGGAAGGCCATCAGTAAAACACCATAAATAATCTGATATCTGATCTATGCTACAAAAGATGAGCAGAATTCCAAACAACTGAAGAATTTCTGAAGTAGAAGCACGGAATTATAAAAATCACTTTTGAAATGGCAAAGGTTTCTTTGGCTGCAGAGAGTGACTGGATGAGTTGGATTTAGTTAATCTTTGAGATATATATTTTAAGCCATATCCTTAGGAATGATGAGACCAGATACCTGTAAACAATGAGAATCCACATCAGTTTTCACTATCTTTCTATTTTTTCTTTGCTTAGGAAGAAGGATGAGAGGAGCACTGCCTACATCGTTGCTGTAGGTCAGAGTCTGTGAAGAGGAAGAGTATGTGTATGTTGGGGTGGGAATGAGGTACTGGAGTTCCAGAATGGATAATTTATTCCACAGTAAAAAACAGACAGAAAGAAGAGGCAGGGGAAGCAGAGAGGGAAACCAGTACAGCTGGAAAAAGATTAGAGAAAATCACAGGAGGCCCCGTTTAGCCCCAATTTCTGTGGTTTTTCTGATGAAGATGTGGTGTTAATGGTTTCAGAGTTAATCAGAGAGCCATGTGTCTTAAATCTCATATATAAGCCAGATGAAAACAGACATCCCACTTAAGTGGTATTTTAGTGACACAAAGGCTGAGAGGGGGGAAAAAAGAGATTTGCATAGTAATGACCCTATCATTGCTTTAAAGCTGCATGGTATTTTCAGAGCCCCTGACAACCACCAAATCAGGAATTCAAGCCACACCCTGGGAAGGCTGGCTTCCTTTTGTTAAAAAGAAAAATGGAGGATCTCTGAGGTCAGTTACCCAGGCAGTGAAAATCAAAAGTCCTGACTCCGCTCCAACCACTGGAAGATGTACCGTATAGACCCACACCCATGTAGGACATTGCCAAAACCCCAAGAAAGTACCATGATTAAGACCCGTGCCTTTCTCTGGGCACTCTTTCCAAAAAAGGTTTCTTAGGTCTCTTCCCTGACATTTCACAAAAGAGAGAAAAAATATGCCTGAGAAAAAGCCAAGTGTGAAGAAGAATTTGATCTTGGCATCCCCTTTAGAAGGTTCTACTTATTTCCTCAACCCATGGCAGGCTTGTTGTTGAGCCAACACATAAAGAGAATACAGCTTTGGCTTCTATAGAAGACTGCACCAAGAGCAAGAGCATTAATCAGATGGATAAATAACAGCAATAGCTAATAATTATTAAACTCCTACCGTGTTTCCCCGAAAATAAGACATCCTCTGAAAATAAGACCTAGTGCATGGAAAGATAAGACATCCCCTGAAAATAAGACCTAGCGCAACTTTGGAAGAAAAAATTAATATAAGACACTGTCTTATTTTCGGGGAAACGGTACTATGGGCCTGTGGTATTTTTATTTTTATATATATAAATTTCAGAGAGGAAGAAAGAGATAGAAACATCAATGATGAGAGAGAACCACAATGATGAGAGAGAGCCTCTGCACACCCTCCACTGGGTATCAAGGCCACAACCAGGCATATACCCGAACCAGAATCAAACTGTGACCTCCTGATTCTTAGGTCAACACTCAACCATTGAGCAAGAGTAGCTGGGCTATTACTCCCATTTTATAGATGAGGAAGCTGAGGCACCAAGAGGTTGTATAACTTCCTCAAGATCTACATGATGAGAAAGTGGCAAAACCACATTCAGTCCCAGTTGTCTGATTCCAGGGCCCATATGCTTTAGCACCATGCACACCACCTCTTTAAGAAGAAATTAGAAGTAACACCAGTACCGGCCCTGATTACTCGGTGCTGTCAATGGGTGCAAGCAGCAGCTGCTGGCCCCGATCGCCCCTCAGATCTTCTCTACCTCTCCCTTCTCCTGAGGGGCGATTGGGACTGGCAACCACCTCTCACACCCACTGCCGACCCCATTGCACCCACTGCCAATGTCTAGCACTTATCCCAATCGCCCCTGAGGGCTTCTCCACTTAGCCCTGCTTCTGAGGGGCGATCGGAGCAGCAGCCGCCACTTGCACCTGCTGATGGCCCCACTTGCACCTGCTGATGGCCCCACTCGCACCTGCTGATGGCCCAGCCCCAATTGCTCAGGGGGTGAAAGCTGGGCCGGTGCCATCAGCATGTGGGAGCAGCAGCAGCGGGAGTGGGGCTACCAGCAGACTGGAGGCTGCAGCCACCAGGTGGGGACACAGAGGAGAGCTGAGATCCACCTCTGTGTCCCACCACAGCCTTGTGTCCCACAGTTCC
Organism: Pipistrellus hanaki; assembly: GCF_964339955.1. Lineage (NCBI taxonomy): Eukaryota > Metazoa > Chordata > Mammalia > Chiroptera > Vespertilionidae > Pipistrellus > Pipistrellus hanaki. The sequence goes on from NC_140507.1 coordinate 46,951,371, forward strand.
TTTCAAGGTGCACGAACTTGTGCACTGGGATCCTAGTAAATAAATAAAAGGCAATCTGACAGAAAAATGGGATTTCACTAAAGATATCCAAATGGTAAAGAAATATATTTTTAAAGTGCTCAGTGTCATTTGTCAGCAGGGACGGGCAAATTAAAGCCACAGCATGTACAGCAGAATCACTAAGATTAAAGAGACTGACAATATCAGGAGCAGGTAAGGATGTAAAATAAGAGAAACTCTCACATACCGTTAATCAGAGCATAAACTGGCATGGTCATTTTGGAGAAGCATCTGCCAAAAGTGAACATATACAGACTCTGTGGCCCAGAGATACCACTCCTATGTTTAACGTATACTCAACCGAAAATCATAGATGCTCATAAAAGGCACAAACAAAAATCTAATAGCACCTTTTTTCATAAGAGTAAAAAAGTAGAAACAACCTAAATACTAACAGTGGAATGGATAAGTAGATTGTGTTATATTTGTAGCAGGGAGAACTATACAGCCATGAAAATGAACTTTTGCTGTACACAATAATTTGAATAAATTTTATAAATTATAATATTGAGCAAAAGAAGCCAGACATGATGCCATGGCAAGTATGCTAAGTGGTTAGAGCATCGGCCCAAATACCAAAGGGCCACAGGTTCGATTCCTGGTCAAGGGCATGTACCTGGATTGCAGGTTTGCTCCCCATCCCCCGGTCAGCGCGTGCAGGAGGGAACCAGTCAATGTGTCTCTCTCACAGCTATATTTCTCTCTCTCTTTCTCTCTTTCTCTCCTTCTCTCTCCCCTTCTCTCTCTCTCTCTCTCTCTCTCTCTCTCTCTCTCTCTCTCTCTCTGTCTCCCTCCATTCCTCCCTCCTTTCCACTCTCTCTCAAAAGCAATGGAAAAAATATCCTCTGGTGAAGATTAACAAAAAACAAATTAAAAAAAGAAGCCAGACACAAAAGTGGATATACATTATGATTCCATCTATATTAATGGTTCTCAACCTTTTAATGCCTCAACTCTTTAATACAGTTCCTCGTGTTGTGATTACCCCCCAACCATAAAATTATTTTTGTTTCTACTTCATAACTGTAATTTTGCTACTGTTAATGAATCATAATGTAAATCTGTGTTTTCCAATGGTCTTAGGCGGCCCTGCTAACGGTTCTCAACCTGTGCGTTGCGACCTACAGGTTAAGAACCACTGCTATAGAGCCTAAGACCATTGGAAAATACAGATATTTACATTACAATTCATTAACAGTAGCAAAATTACAGTTATGCAGTAGCAACGAAAATTAGTTGCTACTAACTTTCTTAAGTTTGTAGTATAATCATTTATCAATAGTTTAGAGCTTTCACATATTCTATAAACTAAATGATAAATTCCATAAGGATAAGACCTTATATGTCTTTAAAACCTCCTATTGAACTTAGCTCAGTGCTAGGCAAAGACCCAAATTTAAAAATTAGAAAATACATTGGATGCTAACCACCTCGGTAAAGAATAATAATCAATGACTATTATCCTAAGTAATGGAGTATCACTATAAACATATCACTTTAAAAAGATACTATTTTTATTTATTTGGAGATTGAAGTCTACAAGTTTTCCTTAAAATAGCACTTTTTTATTTAACCTAGTTTCAACATTTAAAACAATTCTTATATTTTAAGTACTTATCTCCCGGTATCTATCTCCATGACAATATATTTGTTCGGTAAATAATTGTTAAAATTTCAACCTAAGTGCATCTTGAGTGGCAGACAAAAGCCAACCTGGTTTAAAAATTAGGCCATTAACAATAAAGAGTATCAGGAATGCACAGTTCAGATGGTCAGTTATTTTGTGTTTTCTTTCTAAGACGACCCAATCAAAACGTCACATTTACATGTTGCAAATGCAAAAACACTGAGAAATGCTAAGTATTTTCTAAAGGCACCATTATGACTCTTTCAGCTCTTTATAGCATGCCACTGTCCACTTTAGAAGTAGAGAGGCCGAGGTGCGGAGAGTAAATGATAAGCTCAGATTTACACCACTTTTTGTTTTGGAGGCAAGAAGCTTCTGGACTAGAGCTCTAAGAATAATGAAGTCTAGCCTCCTCGTTAGCTGCTGGATCCCAGGAGAGAGGAAGGAAAGATATAGTTGGGCCCTAGCTGGCTTGATTCAGTGGATAGAGCCTTGCCCTGTGGACTAAAGGGTCCCAGGTTTGATTCCAGTCAAGGGCACAGGCCCAGGTTGCAGGCTCAATCCCAAGTTAGGAACTTGCAGGAGGCAGCCAATCATCACTGATGTTTCTATCTCTTTCTCCTTCTCCTTGACTCCCTGAATTCAATAAAAAATATCTTAAGAAGAAGAAGAAGGAGGAGGAGGAGGAGGAGGAGGAGGAGGAGGAGGAGGAGGAGGAGGAGGAGGAGGAGGAAGAGGAGGAGGAGGAGGAGGAGGAGAAGAAGAAAGGAGAAGGAGAAGGAGAAGGAGAAGGAGAAGGAGAAGGAGAAGGAGAAGGAGAAGGAGAAGGAGAAGGAGAAGGAGAAGGAGAAGAAGGAGAAGAGGAAGAAGAAGGAGAAGAGGAAGAAGAAGAAGAAGAAGAAGAAGAAGAAGAAGAAGAAGAAGAAGAAGAAGAAGAAGAAGAAGAAGAAGAAGAAGAAGAAGAAGAAAGATATAGTTGAGGAAGCTAAAATTAAATGGAATGTTTAAAAATCTCTTGGTTCCCTTCTTAAAGGTAGGATTTTAAAAACTTCATTTTGGGAGGTATTCATGGGGACCTGGAAAACTGCTCTTAGCATTTTAGCATAAATTAAAAGTCATTTAAGCAGCCCTCTATTCAGCTCTTGCCAGCTGCACATTTATTTTTTTTGGTCAAGGAGGTTTTGCTGCTGCAAATGAAGAGGAAATGAAGGCATTAGAACCTGGGCATATCTGTAAAAAACGAAGTAGTGAATGTGGATGTTGGATTAAGTTCTCTCATAGCCACAATTCCATTTATCTGGGCAAGGGATTTGCCCCCCAACAAGGAACTCTTGAAAACATTCTCTGAAAACTTAGGCTGTTGTGTAGGATCTAGAGTTGCTGCAGGTGTTTCTTAAAAGCTCATTAGCCCTCCAGAGAGCTATGAAAATAAAGCAGTTCCAGACCTGAGGAGAGCTCAGTAAGCAAGGTGGCCAGGTGGGAGCACTGGGGGAGGGGAAGGGGATGAGAGGGGGGTGGCGGGGGGTGGGGAGCTGTTCCCACCACACCTGTACCGCGGAAGGAGCCTGGATGCTCAGCTCCGTTGTGGACAAGCAGCATCAGGAGTGGGGGATGGGAAATGGGGAAATGAAGGATAAAACATTACTTGCTAATTCTAAACATATGTAGCCTGCACATTGGTGAGTTGAGTTTGGCAAAGGGTGAAACGAAATCTCACTGAACTGCTTTCCTCAGTGACAGCTCTATTTGTTGATTTTTCCACTGGCACCCAGCTTTTGGAGTCTCCATTTTCCTAATTCGGAAACAACAGAGGGCAGTCATCGCTCATGTCTGAATACAACGCTTGACATCCCTGTTTTCCCATAGAGAAGATCATCCTCTGTGGGCCTGCAAAGCATCAGTCTCACTCCAGCACGGAGCGGAGACATTTATATGCCCGCAGTCTGGAGGACTCGGCCACCACAGACTGTACCTCTTCCTTTCCTTCCTGGCTCCCTCCATTTCCCAGAGCACAGCAGCGGCGGATTGGAATATGGCATGAGAGGTTTCTTCTCCACCCGTTCCCCCCGTTAATAGAACATGGCAGAGGAAAAACCCGTGAATGTCAAGTCACCAGCTAACCCAGTTGGAGATGGCCCATCTGGAGTCAAAATCGATCGGGACTCTCCTCCATCAGAGGAGGGACTGAAGCAAGGAAGGGATGTCCCCAACTACTTGTCATGGAAACAGAATCACATGCACCAGGGGTTTATTTGCATGTGCTGCAGGAATGGAGAAGACAGAGCACATCCTATCCTTAACTACTATTGCCAGAGCTTCTTTTTCGTTGTGCTTATAGCAGGACTGGCTAGGAAGTGAAGCAAATTTGTGAATCGCTATTAACTCTTTCTTATGGTTCAAGTACTTCTGATTGTATAACCTTATGCATTAAAAATGAGCTCCAAGGTAATAAGTTCCATTATTTCTCCCCACACTTCTGTTTAATCTTGCCCTAGGTTGTGAGAAAATTATAGCCCCATTTATGATATTATAAACTTCGTTGTCTTTGAAGGTATATAGCTGGGATAGTGTTCAATGTGAGCAGTTTATAAATTTTTTGAAAGGTACATCCATATCCATCTCAGTATTTATCACAGTATCAGGAGGGGGGATGGGAAATGGGAAAGTGAAGGCTAAAACAAGAGGGCTGGTGGACATACTTCAATTGGTATCAACAAATATTGACTATATATATATATATATATATATATATATATATATATATATATATAATGTCCAAATACTTTATTAGTATTACCCGGGATATAAAGGTGACCAAGAAGCAATCCCTACGTCCAAGGTCTTGGTACTGCAGGAGGAGGTGATTCGAGATTTACAAATATTACAGAAATGCCATGTGAAGTACGAGGAGGATCATGAGAGAAGTGCAAACATGAAGGGATGTTTAGGAGGGAGGCAGCCTCTCTGGACGTCTGCGGAAAGCCTGACTAGAGGGAAGGTGTTTCAGACAGCACTGACAGGCTCAGGTCCCAACAGGCAGGGCTGAAGAGAGGAAATGGTGTTAGTGTGATGAGCACAGACAAGGAATGGCCACAGATTCACCAGTTATCCTGCTTTATGAGGGAAAAAAGATATGTGAAAGAAAAGTGAGCATTGAAGCTGGAAAGGTAAATTTAGTCTGGCAGGGTTTTCTCAAGATACAGGTTAGGAATGAATTAAACAGTTCCTACTAGTACTTGCTCTCTACTCACAGCCCTTGTAGTCTATGCCTGGCCCTCCCTGTCAAACTCTGGAAAGCTACATGCTGCATTTGCAGGACTCCTGGCCTCTCAGGACTGATAGATGGTGTAGACGCTGGCAATGAGATGTACTCTCAGGGCAGTCAGGAGGTGGGAAGGAGACTGAGCCAGCTTTGTACAGCAGTGCCAGCCAATGCGATAGAATGTTTCAGGGACACTTTCAGGAGCCTGGTTTTCTGAAGTCACGTAAGGAAGTGAAAGGTCAGTCGCTGCACCTTGACCCTTGGCCGCCGTAAGAAAGGCAGTGTTAGTGGACTCTTTCAGTTCTGCAGTTAACGTGTACAGGTGCCACATTTGAGTGGGCTGCTCCTATCCACTTACCAAGAGTTTCAGTTCTTTACGGCCTCAATCCTGCAGCCAAACAAGCCACCCTGCAATTTAGTGGTTTTAAATACAAGTCATTTATTGTTTCCTATGGGTCCATGGGGGCTGGCTGTCCTAGGAAAGCTCAGCTCTCCCCTCCATGGTCTCTCATCCCCTGGTAGCCAGGCACAGGATTCAGGAGAAGGAGAGAGCACCTTTTTCAGCCTCTTCTTGAATCACATTCTGTATTATCCCATTGACCAAAGTAAGTATCGTGGCCTGCCCAGAGTTAGAATGGGAAGGCACCACAAAGTTATAAATTAAAGTATATGGACACTTGCGGGCCAGTAACTGGGACCATTCGTGTAAACTCCTACCAAACTGAGTGCATTTGGAAGCTGCGGGTTTTGAGCAGGGTCAAAGTGAGAGGAGTTTCTGTGGCTACTCCCAGCTGCAGCTTGAGCAGCTCTAGCTTTCTGTCACTTATATTTGGTGATATTTCAAATGTCTGCTGCAGATGGGGATACACGAGGAGTCCTCCACAAGACTTCATAGAAAAATATCCAAGTTTTCAGAGCAAGCTACACCTTCTTCGGTAAATTAGTAAATAAGCATTTCAAGGAATCGTTTCTGGCTTGGGTCCTAGCAGTGTCTGTTAATGGAATAATAACCACGAGACCTGATCCGCCAATCAAGGTTGGTGTTATCTGATATCAACACCATAAAGTTGAGCAACTCAAAAGGCTGTAAGCAGGGCTGAGTATAAGCAGGTCCTGAAATCGCAAAAGCAAATAGCTCAGATGCCCACAGAACCCACTCCGTTGCAGCCTCTCCCCAAACTAATATCTGCGGCCTCCTGAGGAGTTTCCTATAACTAACTGACTGCAGGAGGAAAAACACGTCAGCCTGCTTGACAGTTTTGCAAGATATGCCGGCACCAGCTGCAATTGAACTGCTTTGTATGAAAGCCCCAGATAGAAGCGGCCCAGTAGAAAGATGATCAGAAAGAGGAATACACAATGGGAAAAACTCCAAAGATGTGTATCTAGTTCTCCATGTTGCCTGAAAGGAGAGGTAAAGAGAAGCACGGATCTAAATGGTTCACAGGCTACAGCTAAGGTTTGGCCAGATAGTCATGGATGAAAATGTACCACAATTGGAGAGCTGGTTGTGAGAAAGTCTGGAGAAAAGGAAAGCCTGTAGATGGACTCCTCACAATGGCAGAGAGTGGGAGAATGTTTGTTGTCCAATGAATGCTCACCAATGGGACTCACTGAAGACAAGCCTATCTAGTGGGGAGGACAGAACCTGTTCTGTGAATTTCACCCGGCCTCTCCCTCGCTCCCCTAGGGCTGGCCCTGGTCGCAGAGATGGAAGTGGGTTCAGCATGGACTTTCACTAGAGAAGAGGCAGAAAAATGCTACTACGGAATGCCTGCGGCCTCAAGGAGACGCCGGAAAATTTAAGGAAAAACAAACACTCAGACAGATTTGAAAATATGGCCATAAAATAAAACATGTATGGTATGACTAATATAAAATTATTTTAGAAATAATTGAAATTTTAATATATATCTATTGATTTATATGCAGACTGAATAGGAGAATGGATATAGATGAATATCAAATATGTTAGCAGGAAGATTGAGATGAAAGATTATCCTAACACAATACTATAGACCACATGTGTCAAACACAAGGCCTGCGGGCCAAATCCAGCCCGCCAGGCCTTGCAATGTGGCCCGCACTGCGCTGTCATCACTGCACTCCGCTGTCAGTTTATGACATTGTCAGTTTATGACTGTTCAGTAATCCATTCGGCCCGCGATTTAGGCTGGATTTTAGATTTTGGCTCCTTCTCTGATTGAGTTCGACACCCCTACTATAGACCAAAAATAGGTGAGAAGAAAAATGGAGACCAAGAGGACAGATGTAGGAGTTCTGATATATGTCTAATAGGAATTCCAGAAGAAACAGAAAATTAAAGTGTTAAAAGAAGAAAATTACTCAAAGTAATGAACCCATAGATTAGAAAATTTTCAGATTAATGAAGAAAAAAAATGCCTAAACACATCATGGTGAAATCTCAGAACTCAAAGCATAAAGAACACATCCTAAAAATGTCCAGAGAAAAATAAGGAGTTGCTCACAAAGAAAGGAGAATCAGATTTACATTTGCTTTCTCATCACCAACACCAGATGATGGAAGATTATGACAGGAAATCAGGAATAATTAAAAAACAGTAAATTTAATGGAATGGATAAATCCAAACATATAATTAATCATAATATTTAAAAGTAGCAAAGTGCAGAGTGTGGAGACAGGAGGCAGGTACCAGCTATATGATGATTATAATAGACTAGTGACCCAGTGCACGGATTCATGCACATTGAAAGGAAATTAATTATAAGAAATATTTTAATATCGCTATTAACCCTTTCTCTATATTAGAAGTGTCAATCAAATTCACAATCGACAATGACAGATCAAAACACATATGTGCAATTGGCACCAGCCAGAGTTTTATATGTATTGCATATGCACAAGTCAACTTAGCCTTTTATTTATATAGAATAAACTTGCTTAATTAGATCTGTTTTCTAATGTAGCTGAACTTTTCCAGCCCAGTGAAGCACCCCAACTTCTCTTTCAGGCAACTGTCAGAAACACAGCAGTAAATATCAACATGAAGCAGATTATTATTTTAGATTCCGCAGGGAGAACAAAGGGTAAAACATTTAACTGCAGCAGTGTTTGACTATATTCTGCACAGTGAGAAAAACTAAGTCATTTTCAAGTTCCAGCATTTCTTAATTCTTTTCTGTCAGTTCAAGTTTCTAAACTTTTTAAATCTCCATTTTCTGGCTAGTAGGATTCTACCAACTCTTCCATCTACCTATTCCAGCACTTCTATGAGGATCAAGCACAGGAAAATGCTTCACAGACATAAAGTGTAAAATGTTTCCACCTGACTATAAACCAAGTCATGCTCCTGGGTTGAGAAACTGCAAGGAGGCTAGTTGCTAGGGAGAGGAAGTGGGGAGTTTCTATGTGACATCATTACCCAGCACCCACAGTGACTTTTTCTGGGCTGCGCTGGGCTGTGGGACACATTTTGCTTCATGGGAACTTGGCAGTGTTGGCTGCGATTTGGTGGGGTGTCACTCCAGGGTGGTGGCAGGGCCTGTGTCCCACTTGGGGGAAGTCGAGTGTTGGTTTGTCAGTGCCAGATCTATTATATAAGCTCCTGTATTGAGCATCTGCCCCCTGGTGGTCAGTTCGCATCATAGCTACTAGTCAGATGGCCAGACAAATACCTAGGCTTTTATATATAGATAGATATTTATGAAAGAAAATGGCATAGAAATATTTACTATAAAGAACTAGAAAGATATACTAGAAAAACAATGCTGGAGTGTTAACATTAATATCAGTAAAACAAAATATAAATAGAATTAATAAGAATATTATATTGATATTGGCATAAATTACTTTGGTATACTTGAAGAACCAACCAATGATGCAAATACAAAGCAAAACTTGCATTTTGTTGGGGGAGGAGTCCTGAAAATAAATTCACTAAGTATCAACTCAAAAAGCTAAAGAGAGAAAGTTGAGTAGTATGGGGGTGGGGGTGGGAGGAAGAGAATAATTAAATACGCTAAAAAATAAATTGATAAATATAAAAGTAAAAAACAAAAATAAGTAGCTGATTAATCAAATGAAAAAGCCTGTTCTTTGATAGCGGTTCCTTAAAAGGAGCAATTAAATAAACACTGTCAAATGTATTCATGATAAAAGAAGACAAATTATCAACATTAGGAGTGAGAAAAAAAGTAAAAGAAATATAATTATAAGCAAATCAAATACAAATTTATATGAAACAAATTGGGGAAATTAGTTGAAATATATTATTTTGCAGGAAAAACTGAGTTACCAAAATTGACTCAAAAAGGAACTGAAATCCTACAAAGACCAATAACCATAAAAGAAATTTAATAGGAAATAAAAACCCAAAAAGGGCACAATGCCCAGAAAATCTTCTGGGCACACTGTATTAAACCTGCAAAGAACAGATAATTCCTGTTAAAGAACATAGCAAAAGATGGAAAGTTTTCAGTTAATTCTACAAGTATAGCATAACCCTGAATCATAACCAGATAAAAATAAAGGGGGGAAAACCACACACAAACACAACAAGAAACCCAAAGACAAATAGAGGCAAAAATCCCAAATAAAATGTTAGAAAATCCAACCCAGCACTGCATTAAGAGAATTGCATCCTGAACCAATAGTCTTTCCACAGAAATGCTAGGATTGTTTACATTAGTCTCTTAGTGTAATTCACTACAGTAAGAGCTTAAAAGAAAGAAAAATTATATCATTATCTAAGAACACATGAAAAAGTATTTACTAAAATTAGCAATTATTCCTGATAGGAAAAGTCCTTCTTAAGCAACTTGATAGAAGATACTGCCAGAATCCTACATGAAGCTTTTGATGAATTACAAAGAGCATTCCCATTCAATTAAAGGGTTCCTCCACTCTCATAACTCCTCAGTAGGGACTGCTCCACCACAGCAAGGCAGCAAATAGGAAACAAAAAGACATCTGACCCAGGAAACACATGATCCAAACCAGGAGAAAGGCAAAGGGAAGCCCCAGAATTATGGTGAAGGAAAATGTGGGCTGATATATATGCAGCCGTTCTAGAGTGAGAACTAGGAGGATGAATGGCTGCAGGAATGATAATTTCAAGGGAGGTTGGGGGATATTGAAAGAACTGTGTTAAAATGTATTGAGAAGCAATGTAGACTTCAGGCAGAATTTTAATATGAATTTGTGATAGGCAACAGAGCAAAGAAAAAAATTGAGTAAACTATTAACTCTGGGGAGGGAGAGTTATTTAAGGAAATAACGGAATTATAGTATACTATCTGACTCAGATACAAATAACATATATAATCATATATGTAAAATGTAAACTTTGAATATTGATTCAACCAAAATTGTGATATAACCTGTTTGGGAGAATGGGGTAAGGATTGTAAAAGAGTTAATTCCTTATCTTCCATAATAGGAAGTCAGTAGACAATATCTGAAATTTTTAAAAATAGTAGTATAAGCACATTATTTAGTGATATAAATGCAAAAACTGGGAGAAAGAACTGTAAAATTTAAAGTGGTGCCACCAAGGAGTGGTGGAGTGGAGAGCCTAGGTTTTGTTGTAAGTCTTATAAAACTCAGTTGCTTATTTAAATACCTGCATGTATTTTACTTTGATAAAAATTAAATTTATATTTTAAAAAAGAAAGGATGACAATCCCCCTAGTAAAGGTGTGGAGAAATGTACATACTCTGATACTACCAGTGAGAATAAATTAATATTTTAAATTAATGTTTTTATTAATTTTAGAGCAAAAAAAGAGAAAGAATAAAGAGATAGAAACATCAATGAGAAAGAAACATTGATTGGCTGCCTCTTGCACACCCTCTGCTGGGTTACCAAAGAGATCAAAAAAGAAATTTAAAACATCCTGGAAATTTAAAATAATAAAAACACAACAATCCAAAACCTATGGAACACAAAGAAAGCAGTCTTGAGAGGGAAGTTCATAGAATTACAGTTCTACCTCAAAAAAAAAAAAAGAAAAGCTGGTAATAAATTGTCTAACTCTACAACTTAAAGAATTAGAAAGAGAGCAACAAGAAAAGCCCAGAGTGAGCAGAAGGAAGGAGATAATAAAGAGCAGAGCAGAAATAAATGACATATAGAAAAGAAAAAAATATATACAAAAGATCAATAAAACCAAGAGCTGGTTCTTTGAAAGGATAAATAAGATTGATGAACCTCTAGCCAGGCACACCAAGAAGCAAAGAAAGAGGACCCAAATAAACAAAATCAGAAAGGCAAAATAACAACAGACCCTACAGAAATGCAAAGGATTATAAAAAAAAAAAAAAAAAAATACTATGAACAACTCTATTCCAACAAACTAAACAACCTAGAGGAAATGGACATATTCCTAGAAAAATATGACCTTCCAAAACTCAATTATGAAGAATCAAAAAATCTCAACAAGTTGATAATTAAGGAGGAAATTCAAGCAGTCATCAAAACATTTCCAGCAAACAAAAGCCCAGGGCGAGATGGCTTCACCAGGGAGTTTTACCAAACATTCAAAGAAGAATTAAAACCTATCCTTCTCAGACTATTCCAAAAAATTCAAGAAGAAGGCACACTTCCTAGCTCTTTCTATGAAACCAGCATTACCTTAATCCCAAAGCCAGATAAAGACATTACTAAGAAAGAGAATTACAGAGCAATATTCCTGATGAACATTGATGCTAAAATTCTCAACAAAATCCTAGCAAATCCTATTCAGCATTACATTAGAAAGATCATACACCATGACCAAGTGGGATTTATTCCAGAGATGCAAGGCTGGTACAATATCCACAACATATCACATAAACAAATTAAGAAACAAAAATCACATAATCATATCAATTGATGCAGAAAAGGCATTTGACAAAATCCATCACCCTTTTTTGATTAAAAAAAAAAAAGTGGGAATAGAAGGATCATACCTCAACATAATAAAAGCCTTATATGAAAAACCTATAGCTAACATCATACTAAATGGGCAAAAACTAAAACCATTTCCCCTAAGAACAGGAATGAGACAGGGATGCCCACTTTCACCACTCTTGTCTGACATAGTACTGGAAGTGCTAGCCATAGCAATCAGAAAAGAAGAAAAAAATAAAAGGAATCCAAATAGGAAAAGAAGTAAAATTGTCATTATTTGCAGATGACATTATAGTATACTCAGAAAGCCCTAAAGACTCCATCACAAAACTACTAGATTTAACAAATGAATTTAGCAATGTAGCAGAATACAAAATTAGCACCCAGAAATCAATGGTTTCTTTATACACCAATAATGAACTCACAGAAAGAGAAACAAAAAAATCCCATTTATCATTTCAACACAAAAAGATTAAGATACCTAGGTATAAATTTAATCAAGGAGGTAAAGGACCTTACTCAGAAAATTATCGGATGCTGAAAAAAGATAGAAGAAGACATAAAAAGGAATCAAACTGGTGACCTCTTGGTTCATGGATAGACACTCAACCACTGAGCCACACCAGCCAGGTAAGAGTATAAATTAGTATAAGCTTTCTAGAGAGCATGTTGTCAAATTTCAATGTTCCTATCATTTAGCCCAACAATTTCTCCTCCAGCAAATATATGAAGAAATACAACAGGGGAAATATGCAAAGATTTACCTAAAATAATGTTCATGGCATAATTATTTAAAATATTGGGACACTCACCATTTGTGTACATTATTAATAGGGGAATGATTGAGTAGATTATATTCTTCCATGCAGAAGAATACTTGCAGGCTTTAAAAAATAATAGTATAGCTCTAATTGGTTTGGCTCAGTAGCTAGAGCATTGCCCTGCGGACTTAAGGGTCCCAGGTTCGATTCTGGTCAAGGGCATGAACCTTGATTGCAGGCACATCCCCAGTAGGGTGTGTGCAGGAGGCAGCTAATCAATGTTTCTCATCAATGTTTCTGGCTCTCTATCCCTCACCCTTCCTCTCTGTAAAAAAAATCAATAAAATATATATTTTTAAATAATAATAATAATACTATATGGGTGAGGAGTGCAATGGGGGGTAAGGACACACATGTAATACCTTAATCAATAAAGAATAAAAAATAATAAATAAATAAATAAATAAATAAATATCATAGTATAAAGTATTAGTTTTCAAATCATGCTTTTGGGAGGCTATATTCATTTTACAAGGCTGCCATAGCAAAGTACCAAAAACTGTGTGGCTTAAAACAATAGATGTTTATCATCTCACAGTTCTGTACGCTAGAATTCTAGATCAAAGTCTCCACAGGGTTAGTGCCTTCTGAGGGCTGTGAGGATGGATCTCTTCCCTGCCTCTCCCCTAGCTTCTTGTGTTTGCTGGCACCTTTGACTTGTAAATGTATCACCCTAATCTCTGTTTTCATCTTCACATAGTGTCCTCCTTGTGTGTGCATCTGTCTCTGAGTCCAAATATTTCTTTTTTATAAGGATACCAGTCATATTGGACCAGAGCCCACACTAATGACCTCATTCATCCTAACTTGATCATCTGCAAAGTCTATTTCCCAATAAGGCCACAGTCACAGTCCTGGGGATTAGGACTTCAACACCTTTTGAATGATACAATTAAACTACAAACTCTGAGAAGGGATAAGGGAAGTCACCGTTTGCCCATACTGTCATGAGAGTGCACCAAGGAACACAAACAGCCGATGGACCTTGGGCATTAGCATGGCTGATGCTAAGCACCAATTGTTCCTGTTGAGAAAGGGGTGGCTCAAAGCAATTTCTTGACCTGATAGCCCCCAAGTAAATGTTTACTGGACCTTACTGATCTTTACTGATCTTCGTTGACCTTAGAGATGGTCTGTCTACTACCTGTTTGCCGTGCTTTACTGAGGGCAAGATGTGTATCTAAAATGAAATAAAAGCAGACAGGACCCAGTTTCGGTGTGTCTCTTCAAGAAAGAGGCCCCACCTGGTCCCCAATGCCAACTAAATTCATATTTCTTGTATAACATTTTCATTTGTGCATTGGCTCCTCCTTCAGATCCTGAACCCTGCTGGTTCAGAATCCACTACAGAGAAACTTTAGTCCTGAGGTAAGTTCTAGACTTCTCTTACCTATTTGAATTAGAAATGTTACTTTTTTTATACATTAGTATTCTGAGAGTTCAACTAAAGGAAGAGTTCACAACTTTAAAAGACATTTAAAAGTTACCTAAAACAAAAGGTGTCTATTGATATTAATAATGGGGGCAGAGTAGGTGGATGCTTCACAGACATGCTCCCACAAACAAGCTTGAATTACAACTGAAATACAGAAATGCTTCCTGAATAATCAATGGAAAACTCACAGGAGAGAACCCTGATACCCAAGGACCAAAGGTGGAGACCACATAGAGACTGGTAAGAGGGTGGTGGCACAAAAGGGCTGGCCAGGTGCCCACAGACAGGAACTGAAGTTCCAGAAAAATATCTCAACTATGGGGAGATGCCACTGAGAACTCTGGGATCTAATCCCTAAGCTTGGCTCCCCAGCAAAGAGCACCAAATCTTAGCTGTGAAAAGCAACAGGATACTGTCTACCAGGGAGTGGCTATTGAAAGTTTGAGCACCCTCTTGAAGGGCCAATGCATAAAATTCCCTGTGGATCCTCCAACCTTGTGCTCTGGCAGAAGGAGGGTGAAATGAATGGAGCTTTGAGAGCAGAACCCAGGACTGGGGACTCAGGGGATAGAGCTCAGAAGGCAGACATCCCAAGTTTGCTGGGATGAGTCATTCCCCCACGCATCGGAAGACATCTTTCCCACATACACATTTGCCTTGCCTGGGAGGAACACAGTCAACACAATCTATTGGAAAACACCTTGCTCTGAGGCCACTTAAGAAATTAAAAGTAACAATTAGCCTCCAGGGAGAAGCAACTGCCCCACCCTGTTAAAAAAAAAAAAAAAAAAAAAAAAAAAAAAGCTTTTGCCACACCTGAGGACAATTGCTGAGGGCTATTCAAGTCAGAATCCTATTAGTCAGAAACAGCCTTTAACACTGTCCTGCACTAGAGATTGAGAAGTATAGAGGGTCTACCTAAAATATAAGCACAAACCCAAACAGACAGCCAAAATGAGGAAACAAAGAAACAACCCTCAAATGAAAGAACTAGATAATTCTTCAGAAGAAGAGATAAATGAAGCAGAGATAAAAGTTACCTAAATAAAACTAACAATATTTATTTATGTCCCTAGTATATAGCTAATATTAAAAAGGCAGTTTGCAAGAATGTGACCATGTTCCCAGTTCTGTAAAAATACAACAATCTCTATATTCTATCTACAGTGTTTGTATTTAGAGTGGCATCATTTTTTATGTAATGTACCCCAAAAATATTCACATGCTAACAGGGCTACAATTGTACAAGGGTCCTTTATATACACCTTTCTGTGTTATTTAATTTCTTTACAATGACATATCTTATAAAAATAAAAAACTATATATAACTATATTTTAAAGAGAGTAAGTGATCACTTGTGACCTCTAATATATACAGGTTAGAGAACTGACTGATATAGTTTATCTATCTAGCTTGGCTTATAAGAATTTCAAACCAAGATAATTTGAATGACAATTCAATTGTCTCCAAAACATTAGTCCTTGCCATCCAAACTTCACAGATAAGATTGAGTGTGCAAACCCAAGTGTTTATCAATGGATGAATAGAGAAATGAAATATGGTATTTATATACAATTGAATATGATTCAGCCTTTAAAAAGGAAGAAAATTCTGACACATTCTACAACATGAATGAGCTTTGAAGACTTTATGCTAAGTGGAATATCAGTCACAAAAGGACAGATACTGTATGATTCCATTCATTTGAGGTACTTAGTCAAAATTCATAGAGACAAAAAACACAATGGTGGTTGCCAATGGCTGAGGAGAGGGGAGAATTAGGAGTTATTGTTTAACAGGTACAGAATTTCAGTTTGGGATGATGAAAAAAATTCTGAAAATGGATGGTGGTGATGGTTGCACAACCATATGAATGCACTTAATTCCACTGAACTGTACACTTAAAAATGGCTAAAATGGTGAATTTTATGTTATATTTCTTTTACTATAATTTAAAAACAAACAAAAAATCCGAACATAAAAAATTGAATCTTCAAACACTTCAAGTAATGGGCACCTTTTTGGCATTCATGTTTAATTTCACAAGCTCATTTATTGTTATTTTTTATTAATGAACCATTATAATCATATTTTTTTCATCATCTTCACTGTCATTAGACTACGTAGGAAACCAGCTGTATACTTTATTCTAAAGATGGTTTTTATTTCATTATGTACTAAGTAAAATATATATTTTTTGTTGAAAAACACTAAAAAGAATATTGGGAAAGTCCTTATTTGTAATACTTAGATGAATTTACCTAAACTCAACTTCCCTCCCTTGCTCCAGGGCAACCTATCCCTGGCCCACCCTCGTCCACCTCCCACGCCAGGGAAAGATGGACCGAGATAATCAGGAAAACCACCCAAGAAAAGAAAAAGGGGAATCAGTTACAAATTCAACAAGCCAGAGCACAAGAAAACCCAAATCTGTTCCAGTTCTCTAGTTTCACCTTAAAGGCAAAGAACTGTAGATGCTTGTGAGGAACTAACTCTTCAAAGCCCAAACTCGCAGCCCCTCCACGCGGGAGGTTACCAGCATCTGGAGAAAAACAACCACGACCAGAAAAGCTCTGCTTTGTTTTCATTCCTTGCAGTCCTTCAGGAAACTCTTGATAATGTGAAATGTTATTACTGCAAATGTTGGCCCAGGCAAGTTTACTCTAGAGTCTGACTATCACCGACTGTTCACAAAATAAAATCATTTTTAAAGCCTGTGAGGAGAGCCAAGTGCAAACCACAAATCAGAAAACCACCACGGCGGGCTGGCCTCGCTGCCAGAGTTTAATGTGATCTAATGGGAGGACAACGAGATGTGAGAATTTGATTTTACGACGCTCCATGAAACATTTGGCAATACAAAGGGGTTGGGCCCAACTTCCCGGTCCTTAAGCAAATATTTGAAGTAATGTTTTACTTTCTCATCAGTTTTAATTCTGTCAACCAGGGCGTAGAGATCCAGCCTGCCCTATTCATTTTTTAAAAGTGCTGTCTGCTTTGGGTGGTTATAGATTCGCTCAATATCAATTGGTACAGGAGGAAGATGGGCAGGTGGGGAAGGGGCCAGGAAAATCGGATGAAGCTATTTAGTGGCAGAGTATCAACTGGACGGTAGTTCTCTTCTGCGTTTGTGATTTATTCCGTGGGTGGGAGGGCAGGGGATAGCGCTCACTGCGGCAACATTCTTTCATCAGCAAAAACTAACCCCAGCGAGCGAGAGTCAGATCTGGACTGGATCGGGTTGCCCTGTCTAACACCAAATGGAATTGGAACTCAAGTGTAGTTCTATTTCCCATCACCCTGAAAAAATAAAAAGGAAGAAAGAAAAGGAAAAAGAAATAAAATGGTAGCAACACGAAATTCATTCCACACATCAAATTAACAACTGATGGCCCAATGAAATATAGAGGAGTCAGTCAGGGAATTCCAAGAAAGGGCCCGTGAACAACGGGAAAATAAATGGAAGTCTCATTTCATGCCACATTTATTTCTATTGCCAGGACAATAGAATGAGAATCAGATCTCTTCTCCTCCTCTTATGGAATAATGCATCCCTAACAATGACAAACTATTACTTAAGTTGTCATTTTATAGCAATTACAGAATCGACCCAATGAACAGATGTGAAACCCAAGTCAGGTTTCTTAAAGCAACAGCTCGCCAAGTGAAATGCAACAGATCCCAAGACGCAGGAAAAAATATTAGAACTTCTACTACTATTGACTATTTATCTAAACAATAAGCCAGAAAGTCAGCTTTGCTGACAGTTAAATAAGAGCGACCACTGGGTATCATCACCTGATGTGGATATAGAGCAATCTGCCTGCCCCCAGCCCTGACCCTGAACCCAACCCTGACCCTGATCCTGATGCAAGGCTGGAGAAGGGCACAGTGCCAGGCCCTGCTGTACCCACCCACAGTGGTCCAGCTCAGTCTTGCCCAGAGTGGCAGTCGGGCACACTCTAGCTGGGCCCTGCTGGAGTTGCTATGGGCACATGACATGCGCGCCCTTCCAAAAGCACATACTCACTGAATATTTACAGACTGGCTGTCCTGGCAGGGCTTTCAACCGCATATGTTTTTTATATTTTTTAAAAATATTTTTTACAAAAAAAAAAATTGTATACAAGCAATATATAAATTGGTTTCTATAATCACCTGATGTAATACAGTACAAATAGGAACAGATATTCAGCAGTTATGGCCATTGCGTGTACCTTCTAAGTACAGTAGTGTCTGGGTGTTGGGGATGTCAGGGGCGGTCGGTGCACAGTGCATTTCCATCCTGGTGAACCCTTCCTAGTACTCAGTTCTGTATCACTCAGTAAACATTACTCTTACTTTGGAATGTTTTAAAAAATTTCTGGGAAAAATTTACTGAAGTAGCACTTATAGTGAAATGAATTTGCTCCACCATTCATAGGCAAGTTACTGCAATAAAATGCTACGAAATGTCACTGCTGTTGTGGCTATTTTATAAAAATTTAGAGTCAACCATCTCACAAATACTAAATGGCTACTAGCAAAAAGCATACAAAAATAATTGTTGGCAAGAATATAGAATTGTTGGTGGGAATATAAAATGCAGTCACTATGGAAGACAGTATGGTACTTCCTCAAAAAAATATAGAATTAGCCTGGCCAGAGTGATCCAGTGTTGAGCATCGACCTATGAAGCAGGAGGCCATGGTTCAATTTCCAGTCAGGGTATATGCCTGGTTTATGGGCTTAATCCCCAGTGTGGGGTGTGTAGGAGGCAACCGATCAATGATACTCTCTCATCGATATTTCTATCTCTCCCTTCCTCTCTGAAATCAATACAAATGTATTTAAAAATAAAAATATAAAAATAAAGAATGATGTTATAATCCAGAGAGTTCACCTCTGAATATATAGGTAAAATCATTAAAGCAGTGTCTCAAAGAGCTACTTGTACATCCATATTTATAATAGCATCATTCACAAAAGCAAAAAGGTGGAAGCAATGCAAGCATCATCCTGTATGATTCCATATGAGTACCTGGAGTAGTGAAATTTACAGAGACTGAAGGTAGAATGGGGTGCCAGGGCTGAGGGCGGGGAAAATGGGAAGTTGCTACTTAATTATTATAGAGTTTCTGTTTTACAAGATGAAAAGAGTTCTGGAGATTGGTTACACAACAAAGTGAATATACTTAACACTACTTAACTCTACTCTTAAAAATGGGTAAAATGGTAAACTAGTGGCCCGGTACATGGATTCATGCACATTGAAAGGAAATTAATTAGAAGAATCAGGCTCCCTCCTCTCTGGTTCCAGGGTGCCTCACCAGAGAACTGCCACTGCCAACTCACCATAGTTCGGCAGCTCCTACATTGAGAGCATCTGCCCTCTGGTGGTCACTGAGTATCATATGTACCAGCTGGTTGGATGGTAAGATGGTCACTTAGCCATATATATATATATATATATATATATATATATATATATATTCTGTGTATTTTGCTATAATTCAATTTTTTTAAATATATGGATTCTTTGTAATATTTTATAGTGAGATATGAAGCAATCAAGAAAATATCTCTACCACCCAAAAGTTTGCTGTGTTATTTTTTTAAAGAACATAATAAGAGAGAGATACACACACAATCTACTTTTAAGGTTGAAATTATATTTTTATAACAACTAAAAAAAACTGCTCTTTGAATGAAACTCAAACTATGATGAGAACATTTTGAAACATATTTAAAAGTTTTTCCATCACTATGTATGTTGTAGCAGATAATTATAGACATGTAGCCCTATGAAATTTTTCATAACTGAATAATTACACTTAAAAGCCAATATTTAAACTATTTAATAATTTATTAAAGAGCTTTAAGGGTTTAGAATCCAGATGGTAGAAAAATAACATACAGTATCTTCCATTTAGTTTGCAAGAACAATTGGTTGAAATTAGGAAGCATTAAATTTTTTTACCTAGAGTTCAATAAAAACCTTAGCACAATTAAAAAATAAGTCACATCAATGAAAAACAAACAAACAAAAAACACAGCAAAAAATAGGGTAGGGCCAAAACCGGTTTGGCTCAGTGGTAGAGCGTCGGTCTGCAGACTGAAAGGTCCAGGTTCAATTCCCATCAAGGGCAAGTACATTGGTTGTGAGCACATCCCCGGTAGAGAGTGTGCAGGAAGCTGCTGGTCGATGTTTCTCTCTCATTGACGTTTCTAGCTCTCTATCTCTCTCCCTTCCTCTCTGTAAAAATCAATAAAATATATATATTTTTTTTAAAATAGTGTAGGAAAATAAATGTCATGATTTAGTAAGCCTAGCCAATGAAGAACTCTTTTCATTTGATCTATTATACAAATATTTATGAAGAATCTTTTTAAGATAAGATGCTAAAAATTTCAAAAATTGAGCCATATTTTTTATTCACTACATTACAAAGTTTTAAAACATGATTTAGAAAATAAAATATTATAAAATATTTTTCTCATCTTATTTAAGCCTATGTTAATTTCTATTCTACATGTTTCATAAAGTGCATAATATATCAGAAAGTAGTATATGTATACAACTCATGCATAAATGAATTTTGTTCATACATAATTTTTTTAGTAATATTTTTCTAAAATTTCTTGGAAACCAGTTAGGAAGAAATCTATTAATCTTTGTTTAAAAAGCAAATAGTCTAAACCTGATATATGGAAGACCAAGATTGGATATGACAAAGGCTTTCCTTTATAGTAAAGGCAAGGAGACACAGAATGAATTCCCATTCATCAGAATTATTTGGGGATAGTCCTTCCTTAGACTAGAGAGGCCAATTCATTTATATATGGGCATACTATGTAGCTCTTCTGTTCTTTGAATTAAATGTTATCCATTAAAGAATCTGAAATACACACACACTAGAGGCCCAGTGCATGAATACATACACTGGTGAGGTCCAGCTGGCCCACCCCAATGGGGGCCATCAGGGTGAGGCCGGCTGTGGTGGGGGAAAGATAAGGATCGGGGACCACCAGGGCGAAGGGCTGCTGGCAGTTTGCCAGCCAGCCCCGCCCCTGATTGGGGTGGGCGTGTCCATTGGGAGGCAGGGCCAGCCAGGGCAAGGGACCACGGGCATTCCAGTTGTTCTGCTGTTTGCATATTACCATTTATATATATATATATATATATATATATATATACACACACACACACACACACACACACACACACATATATACACACACACATACACACACACACATATACACACATACACACACACACACACACACACACACACACACTGAGTGGCCAGATTATTATGATCTCTGAGCACATAATAATCTGGCCATTCAGTGTATATCCTATATAATAAAAGGCTAATATGCAAATTGTCCCCTCGACCAGGAGTTTGATCAGCAGGTAGGCTGGCCAACTGCCCATGTCCCCTCCGCCTGGCCAGGCTATCTCACTGCGCGCGCGCACACACACACACACACACACACACACACACACACACAGAGTGGCCAGTTTATTATATGTTCAGAAATCATAATAATCTGGCCACTCAGTGTGCGTGTGTATGTGTGTGTGTGTGTGTGTGTGTGTGTGTATAAAATAAAAGCCTAATCAACTGTTATGATGCGGTGACCAGAACAATTGGTTGCTATTATGGGCTCTGACCACCAGGGGGCAGATACTCAACACAGGAGCTGCTCCCTGGTGGTCAGTGTGCTTCCACAAGGGGCACGCTGCTCAGCCAGAAGCCAGGCTCATGTCTGGTGAGTGCAGCAGCAGTGATTGGAGCCTCTCCCGCCTCCACAGCAGCGCTAAGGAGCAGCAAGCTGTGCAGTAAGCAGCAGCAAGCAGGCGGGAGGTAAGGAGCGAGGGATCCCAGACTGTGAGAGGGCACAGGCAGGACTGAAGGACTACCCCCCGCCCCCCTTTACATAAATTTTGTGCACCAGGCCTCTAGCATGCATATAAGATCTTTGGTTAATCTCTTCCCACTCTCCCCCCTTCCATCTGAGATTCATCAGTCTGTTCCATATTTCCATGCCTGTGCATTAAGCATCTGTCCCCTGGATGTTGGTGTGTGTCATAGCTACCGGTTGAATGGTTGAACGATCGAATGGTCCACTTACTCTTTTATATATATACTAGTAGATATTTCTGCTTCATATATTAGATTTCTCAAATCTGTTTTAGATGTAACGAGACATATTTAAGTAAGTAAACAATTACATAAAGACTATATCACTTTCTATCTGACCTCTCCCTCACATAAATCCACTACACACCCACTTATCAATACACCCTCAAGCACTAAATTTTAATTTATCACCCTTTTTCTGCTAACTTTAAGCAAGACTGAGTTCATATTAGAAATAAGATATGAGTCTGACATGAAAGGAGATCAATAATAAAACTTACAGTCAAAAGTTTCCTCTCAATTTCATTAGTTCCCCCTAATCAAAGGTAATAAAAATTTAATTTTAATTTTATTTAATTACATTAGCTCATTATCACATAAAGACTGGCCTGTTGATACTTCACCTTTCCCAATGTGGCTAAGAAAGTCAAGAAACTAATAAAATAAAATAAAATCTGCCAGAATGTTTTTTAAGAATTGTCTTTAATGATTAAGAAAACTCAAGTCGCCGGGACCGGTTTGGCTCAGTGGATAGAGCGTCGGCTTGCAGACTGAAAGGTCCCGGGTTCGATTCCGGTCAAGGGCATGTAACTTGGTTGCGGGCACATCCCCAGTAGGGGGTGTGCAAGAGGCAGCTAATCCATGATTCTCTCTCATCGATGTTTCTAACTCTCTATACTTCTCTCTTCCTCTCTGTAAAAAATCAATAAAATATATTAAAAAAAAAAAAAAAAGAAAGAAAACTCAAGTCAATTTCTCAAAAATGTCCAGGAATGTTAGCTGCACTAAACAAATGGATGTTTTGCAATATTTTTTTTAAAATAAGAGACAAGATTTTAATGAGCTCCCTGTTCCACCTTGATTAAATCAGAATTTTAGAGAAAGTAACCTAGCAGAACCTCAGAAATGCAAAGTTCAAGTACAGCTAAAGAAGGGACGAAGACTTTAATTTTAGCTGAATGGTCCTTACTTTCTGTGTCAGCTTCACACTCTATTAGATCGTTCGGGACAAAAGGCTGAGACCCTCCCACTGGGAATCTTTAGCTGAAGCCCTGGCCACTATTGTTGATTTTCTCCTAAAGGGCTTGGGAACACATTTTATAAACATGAAAACAGAGAGTAAATAAGTGTGAGAAGCATTTAGTGAAAGAAGGTCGATAGAAATAGCTCATGTGCTGTCCAAGCCCCACTGGATTTCTTTTAAAATGGTATATGTAGATGCATTTCTGGTGGGTGTGTTTAACCAGAGAGATATTTGAAAATGATATTCATTATCTCTTTCCTTACATGTGAAAATACCCACAATTTCTCAAGGAAGACTTGGGTTACCTACTACTGGGCTCATCCCCTCATTCCGCCCAATGCCTTATTTTCAGCCTGAGACTCAAGGATGCTTTTTTTGAGCAAATCAACATTGGCTTCATGTACAGAAATTCTGCTTCCCAGGGTGTGACCAGGTGTGAGTGAAACACTGAAATTCCATGGAACCTGCAAACCATTTCTCCTCCCCTGACTGGATCTGGCACATTGACACATGGAATCAGAACTACAGAACCAGGGACCTATCTGCCACATAAATGCCATTTCAGAATATCCTCAATATTAAAATTTTCCTTTTCAATAAAAACGAAATAATAAAATCACATAATAACACTATTAAGAATTTTTGTATGTGCTAAAATATAAAAGAGAGGACGTTATTTCTTGACCTTCCAATATATGTGGAACCCATCTTGAAATGGAACAAACAACTTGAAAATACTATATTATATTCACAAACGGCATCTGAATGGAAAAGTTGCTTCTGCAACTGTGGAAGAAGAGAAACTCCATCCATTGAGAGAGGGCTGCCAGAAATGGATATTAAAAAACCCCAAAGCTTTCTCAGTTTAAGTTAAGGAATAAAATTAGTCTGCTACAAATCCTACCCCTAAATCAAAAGATGAAAATCATCCAGTTTGAGTATGCAGACTTTTCCAACTAATCACATGAATAATTCGGTTTAAGAAAACCACTATTATCCAGCATGGAATCTCTAATATGCAGTCAAAAGTTTTCTCAAGATCTCAAAGGGGTTCCAAGATTGCATTTTTTCATGATAAATGGTGGTTATGACTAACTGAAATTCTACCACAAAATATAAAGCTGACAGTAGGCAAGAAATCTATTCAATCCACAAGCATTCCACAAGTATGAGCAGCTTCGAAAGAGACACCCAGTACCAGTCTCTATCTGTCCATGTTTTTTGCAGGCTCGCCACATGCTGGGTGCTGGGGTGTGAGCAAGACAGACGCAGTGGTGCTGTTCACATAAACGTCCCAAGCTACAAATGGCAGTGACATCGCAGATTGATAAAAGTGCTATTATCATTGGTGTCAAATTGAGAGAACTCTTAGTTCTGATTCTCTCATGGCCAAACTGTTAATGAGGTTGCAAAGAAAAAAGTATGCTTAAATTCACTTTTATTAGTTTAAAAAAATGTTCATGAAGTTTACTATAGACTGAATGTTTCTGTCCACCCAAATTCATAGGCTGAAACCCTATCTCCCAATGGGATGGTTTAAAGAGGTGGGGCTTTTGGGAGGTAATTAGAACTGAATGAGGTCATGAGGGTGGGGTCCTCATGAGTGGGATTAGTGCCCTTACAAGACCCACAAGAGAGTTTTCTCCTCCTCTCTGCTCTCCACCATGTGATGATGCAAAGGACAGATGATGCAGATCTCAATAGAACTGTCCATTCTGGCACCTTGATCTCTGACTTCAGCCTCCAGAATTGTGAGAAATAAATGTCTGTTGTTTATAAGCCACCCAATCTGTGATATTTTTGTTAGAGCAGCCTGAACTAAGACACAGTTGGTGTGAACTGTTTTTATTCTGTTTTGTTTTGTTGCTGTGGTTGTTGTTACCTTTCTGACCACTCTCCTTATAGATCCAATTATAAATGGACTAGAGGCCCAGTGCAGGAAATTTGTACACTTGGGGGGGGGGGGGGCGCGTCCCTCAGCCCAGCCTATCCCCTTCACAGTCTGAGAGCCCTCAGGGGATGTCTGACTGCCACGGAAGCAGGAGAGGCTCCCGCCACCACCACTGCACTCACCAGCCCTAAGCCCAGCTTCTGGCTGAGCAGCACTCCCCCTGTGGGAGTGCACTGACCACAAGAGGGCAGCTTGTGAATTGAGTGTCTGCCCTCTGGTAGTGAGTGCACATCATAGCGACCAGTCATTCTGCCATTTGGTTGATTTGTATATTAGCCTTTTATTATATAGGATTGGAGTAGAATCAGTATTACCAACCACAAAACACTAACTCTCATCTAGAACCTTTGGCACTGAGCTGATCCAAACAGACACCACCATCTGTCATCATCATCATCATCATCAAGAGCCCTGCATTGCCTACCCTATAAATCCTATTTATTATATCCATAAAACGTGTTAGTATCACCCAAATGGCACGAGGGATATGATTAGAGTATATATCTCAATATACATCTGCATATATTGAGGACCTAATGGATTTGGTATTTTAGAAATTGTACCCAAGCTGGCAAATCCAGATGGGCTGAAGTTGTATGGAAGTGTAATAAAAATCTAATAAAACATTTGTGAAAACTCACACATCTGTGGACAGATGGGAGGCATTATGAAATACAGGCCATTGCTACGGCAACCTCTAACCCCCCTGGCTACTGCTGCTGGGCCAAGACCGAGTGTAAAGGGCCCCTGTGAGTTTTCCTTCTCTGTCAGCATTCGGAGAAATCATTTGTAATCTCTCTAAAATGAACTATTAAAATAGACAGCCTTTGATCCACACCCATGAAAACGATGCATAAAATACTCCAAATCTTTGACCCAGGACCCAAGGTCTTACTGCTTGTATTTGTTTGTTTTTTGAAAACATAATATTTCCATGAATACACTTTGCTAGTTGCCAGAAGTTTTTCTCTCAACAAATGCACTAGCTGGTAATGTTCGAGGTGGGCTCCTCAATGTAGCTTCAGAGAGTAACTTCAGAAGTGATCAATCAGTTTTAAAAACCACAAAACAGAATGAGAGTTAGGTTTGGAATTTTTAAAAGGCTACATTCACCAGACTATGTGAATAATATGACATTAATGCTCAGAAATCCCCATTTGAAAGAGAATTTAATATATTTGTGGGTGCCGCTGTGTATAAATTTCACTGAATTCCAGAGTAACATTAGAATTTCCTCTTTCCACCTACTGACTAATCTTCAACTTGATATTTAAGCATGACTTTCTTCCACTAGATGGAAGAAATCTTCAGCATTAAACATTTAAAGTGTTTAAGTCTAGAAGGTGGGAGTTGGGGAGAAGAGGGAAATTACTTATGCAGCATCTCAGGGGGGAAGCTATCAAGGACAGCATAGGGAAGTGTGTCAGAGGTGGAACAATTGCACAAGTCAGTTATACCTTTCAGACCTATCACTTTTTTGGCCACATGATTCAATTTCCTCATCTGTAAATAGCCCGTCTCATCTCCTAAAATTGCTATGAGATTTCAATGAATTCTTATACATAAAGCACTTAGAACAGTGTCTACCTTGCTATAAGCCCTCAATAAATGGTAGCAATCATTATTGTTTTTGTATTTCAGGCCAAGGTGGGGAAAAAATTCAAATATAAATCATTGTTCAACTATAAGAATCCTGAGTCCAAACTGTATGGACAGTGTAAAATCAATAATCTTAAAGTGCTTGGCAAATAGGTCAGTTCTTAACTTTTTTCACTAGAAGCTGGACCATTTATCACACACACATTTACCTCTCTTAATCTCTTTTGGCCAACCAATGCCAAAGAACTGCTGAAATAAAAACTATCACTGAAAAAGACATCGAGTCTTCCACATGAAATCCTAAGAACAAGAGCTGCAAAGTGGAACTTGACTATCAAACCCATAGGTTAGAAAGGTGATCTTTCTCAGATCAGGATACACAGAATTTCATATTTGAAATTATAAATCTGTACTGTGACTCATAGACTAGTTTATTATACATGCACATTTGTAGAGAATATTATAAGACACTGGTATATTCATCTTAAAAAACATTAGCACTCTAAATACACTAGGGAATGCTATATTGAGCAATTGCTGAAGGCAATGGGAGTGACTCCCCTGCAGGGCAACACGCTGTGTTCTATGTGAAGGGTGTCCCTGTATAGAGCTACACAACAGTGGACCTGGTCACAATCAAATCCAGTGACCACTTCCTTGTATCACTCAGGAGCCACCATCCTGAATTTGATGTTGACTATTCTCAAGCCCATTTCTACTGCTGTTGTTGTTAGCAGATTTTCCCAAAGAGACTTGATAACATTGACTAGTATTACTGTGACCTGGGAAAAGGAAACTATACCCAGATCTTTACCTGAAGAGCTATTAATGCTGGCTCTGAGTAAATGCTAATCCTTAGGGTCCTAAATTGGTACTGTGGTGAACTATTAAGAAGGGGAATTTATTGGGGTCAAGTGATAAATGGTGTGTTCTTGAACACATCTGTGACTATTTCTCTATTCCTGTATGTAAGCTTTAAAAAAAAAAATAACTAGACTAATACTTGCTACAGCTTCCTGACCTGTGGAGTGATGGCTATCATTTCTGATAGAAAGCCAAGAGGAAGCTTCTGGAACTATCATTCCTTTCCCCAATAACAAACCAAAGTTAATACCATTTTTCTAGGAGGGATCACAGAGGTGAGTGCTACCATCAGAGATTTGAAAGTTATAAGGATGATGAGTCTTATCACATCTGGTTTAGTCAACTCAAGCTCCTATTACAAAATACCATAGATTCGGTGGCTTAAGAGATTTACTTCTCACAGTTCTGAAGACTGGAAATTCCGAGATCAAGGTGACTGAAGATTCAATGTATGGTGAGAGGCTTCTTTCTCTTTTATAGACAGCTGCCTCTTGCTGTATCCTCAGATGAGGAGGTGAGGGAAGAGAAGAGGGAAGTGGAGACCTCTGGTCTCTTTCTCTTCTTATAAGGGCACTAATCCCATCATGAGGACCCCAACCTCATGACCTCATCTAACCTAATTACTTCCCAAAAGCCCCACTTCCTAATAGCATCACATTGAGGGTTAGAATTTTACCAAAGGAATTCGGGGATTCACAATCAGTCCATAATATAACCTTAATTGGGGAATGGCTCAGATAAATACCTGATTAAGTAGCTATTGATCTAGCAACTCTCTATCCGTACCCCAATAAGCAGAAAACACCAGAAGCTCTCTACTGCTCAGGCAGGAAGAGGCATTTACCATTACTATCTTTCCTCAAAGGCTAATTACTTCTCTAGCTCCAGCCATAGTCATCATCTTACTTCCCCAGAACATCAAGCTGGTGGTTACACTGCTAACATCATTTTGACAGGATTTACTGAACAAGAAGTAGCAGTTATCCTACATTTCTTCCTAGGATAGATATTGCTGAACGGAAGATAAACTTCATAAAAATTCAAGGGCCTGACATCCTAGTCCACAGGTCATTGGATATCAAGATAGAATTGTAATTGAAATAAAGAAGGAATGAATTAGGTGCCAAGATTGATGGAACTTCAGTTTTCCTCTATTGGGGCAGAGAGGAGCAAGTTACCAGTATGAGTGATAGAGAAAATAAGCTTTTGTCTTACTCTTGCTGTTATTGTTTGGAAATCTAAGTTGAGGAGGAAGGGCACATCGGTGTGTTGAGGACCCGTAGAGGTTCAATGTGGTATATTGCCAGCTGAGGTTCACACATAGAGAGGCTCGAAAGCTAAAAACCACTCTCCTTCTTTGCAGCTGGGTTCTGGAAGCCATTTGGATTCCGCCAACCAGATGAGTTCAATAAGATCTGAGAGGTGGAAGTGATGCGGAGCCCACATTTCTGCGGCTCCTGTGCTCTCGGCGGCAGGCGTGACCATGGAGTGTGTGTGGGCCGAGCCCCAGTGGCCAGTTGTGAGCTTTGTGGGTGTCAGAGCCCCAGCAGAGGGTCTGTTTTGTTGGATCGTAGCAGGCATGACATTGACCTGGACCCATCAGCAACAGCAGCAGCTTTCTGATCGTGGCAGTTTCCTGAATATGACAGTTACCTGCTGTGACAACTTACTGATCCTGGCAGCAGCCATGTGGTTCTGAAGCCAGCAGCTTCCTGATCGTAGAGAAGGCAGCAGCTCCTTTGCTGACCCAGTTCTGTGACTCAGGGGAGTCATTCCTGAAAAGACAACTTAGACTTGTCCTATTATGGATTCTACATACTCTCCACCAGAGAACTGAATTGCATTGTTATGGTAAAACAAACAAACAAACAAACTGACATACAAAACCCACATCTGGTATCAGAAGTGCTCTGTCTGAGACGGTAGGAAAATACTGATTCCCCAGAAGTAGGTGCTATTATATCATGGCCATTATACAGACAGAGATCTTAAGTAATGGGGCCAGACCCTCCCTGCTAATAAATGGCAGGACTGAGGTTTGAACCCAGGCCTCCTCTCTCTGCTATAATCATCTCAACTCTATAGCTGGTCATAAGACTAGCAGTCACTGAGTTCTATAGTTGCAGCTGCAAGACAAGCACTTAACAAAGGAGAAGACAAAGAGCTATTAGAATATGGAACAAGAGGGCATGACTTAATCTGGGGGGAGTGGGAAGGTCATTAGGAAAGGTTACCTTGAAGGAGAAAGATTTAAACTGAAAGATGAGTAGGGCTTAGTTCCATGAAAGTGTGTTTTCTTTTTTGACAAAGAGGCAGGGACAGTAAGAAGCACCTTCTAGGAAAAGGGTAAATGCAGGGCTACGGTGGTGCCTTTGAAGAAGCCAGGGCAGCTGGAATTCAGACAGAAGCAGCGTGTGGTATGAGCTGAAAACGGAGCGAGGGGTGGAGGGGTGAGGGTAGGGTCAGGCTGGGCATGGGTGCCCTGGCAAGGAATTTGGACTTGATCCTTCACCTCCACAGGGGTTTAAGCTAGAAAAAACACAAATAATTTATGGTTAAAAAAAATGCACTGACTATATTAAAGAAGGTACAATGCTAGAATTTCATTAATTAAAAAAAAGTTAAGTAAACATTTCCATCAATAATTACCTTTACTAAAGTTTTCTGAAAGGCTGTAAACTTATCATCAAAATTTAAATTTAGCGTGGAACCAGAATAACATAGCACCGAGAGCATGGCCTTTGGAGAACTCATGTCAGACTTTCCTCCCAGCTGTTCAAATCCCTCACTGCCTGACTCAAGGCAAGGTATGCCATTGCTCTGGGTCTCAATATCCTCAGCAGTGACATGGGAATAATATTTACTTGCGGGTTTTGTGAATATAACTTATCTATCAGCAGGATCCCTCTAAGGCTTAGAAAACTGACTAAATTTTAGTGCAACTTTCCAACCTGTTACAATGAAAAGCCCTTCCCACTGCTTCTGATAACTTCCTGTGCTCATGGCAGTAATTTTTTCTACTTCTAGATGTCTGCATCCACCAGGCTACCTCAGCATATCAGTCTGGAGGGAAGCCCAGTGCCTTGCAGTTTCACCAAGTTTTCTGATCCAGAGTTTGCATCAATTTCACTAATATACTTGAGATTTGGGAGGAAGGGCTCACAAGAGGACCTAAATTGAGCATTGCTGTCTCCACCACCTCACTGGTTCCATCTGCCTATTTCCCTGGTCTCCTTTTTTCTCTGGCTCGACAACAAACCTCCCCCTGTTTAGTAAGAGTTCTGCCCACACCTATGTCCTCTTACTGTCTCATCTGCTCAGTCATCACAGTGTTCTTCTCGAGAAGACAGTTCTCCTTTTTAAGAGGAATTCTGGAGAATCACATTTTCTTTGTATCATTCCATGAAAAGTTCGAAATCACTATATAGAGTATCTACTATTATCAGTATTATTATTAATAATAATTTATCATTCATTGGTGCAGATATTCTCATTCTCAGAATACAGAAAAACATGCCTTTAACCCTTTAACCCTTTATTTAAGGTTTTCCTTAAAGGGAAACCATCCCTTTATCAGAGTCTCTCTGATCCAAGCCAGAGGGTGATTGCTTTAGTTAGCTTTGTTGCATAAACAACAAGCCTGAAGTGATAGCAGCTACTAAACCAAAGGTTTTATTTTCCACTGACATTTCGCAGGGACTCCGGGCCCACTGCAGCTGTGTTTTTGGCAGTGGCTGGGCTGGTCTCAGGCTCTGCTCCATATGTCCTCACATTCTGGAACCCATGCTTTTCCCATGGCAGAGGGAAAAGATGGCCGGTGTTAAACACACAATGGCTCTTACACCTTCTGCTCAGACAGAATACAGATCATGCCCACTCCCATCCTATTGGACAAAGAAGTCCCATCGCTAAGCTCGGTGTCAATGAGACAGAGAAGTGGACAGGCTGAATATGCAAGTGGATACTGGCCAGGCCTACGCAATAAAATTCTGACCCTCCACCTTGGCAGCATGCAGCCCAGGAAGCCAAACCACAGCCTCTGTAGCAATTGGCCCCAAATGGTCAGAACTTGGTCAACAACTGCCAGATTTTTTATTTAATTTTTTTTCTGCCCTGCTTCAAGCTCAGGATCCAACAGAGAAGGTTCAATATGCGCAGACCAAATCACAGGGCATTCCCCGCTCCTGCTGAGCCCGCCTCCAGCTTCCTATGCTGGGGACCTCCAATCAGCACACCTGCAGCTTCCCTCTCTTTCGCTATGAAACTGCCTGCTGCCTTTGACTCTCTGCCAAGGGCAAGTGATGGAGGCTGGCTGCCTTGCTCCGTGGCAAACTGAATAAACAGCCTCTGTAGGTTCTCATTTTGGGTGGCCTGCTTACTCCACAATACAGACCCCTCCTTTGGCAGTGGGGTAGGGTGGGGAGGGTTACTGCAAATCTCACAGCAAATAATCCTCTTTGAGGGGAGGGGGGATCAATAGAGAGGGGACAGTGACACAATCTGCCACAGTTCAGCCTCTGAATCAGGAAGAGCTGATTTCCTCCTTCCCACATGCAAAATTCCATTCAATCATGAATATATATACTTGATAGTCTGTATTTCACATCTGGATGTGTCTACTTCTCTAGAACCATATGGACTGAAACACAAGTTATATATGCAAGGCACAGTGGTAGCTCAGGAATAACAGCGGCAAACACCCTTCAGAAGGAGGAGAAATGGAAGGTGATGGTAGCAGTCACTCATCAAAAGCGACTGCAAAGGTGGCAAAGGCCTCCTCCACTCTGGGGAGGAGATGCTCTTAGATCGGGCTCTTGTTCCACTTCCTGGGAGGAACAGTCCAGTCCAGTTTTCTCCTCGGCGCTTGTCTGCCCTCTGAGAGGCCCTTCCTTTTTCATAACCTTCCTGGACTGCATTGAAAGAAACCACGGACAGCATGCCCTCCTTGGTGGCTGACCATTGTTCAAAGAAAAATGATTCTGAGGTTTATGAAAATGACTTTAAGGAAGACTTGATCCAGGACTATTTGCAAAGGCTGCCATGACTGCAGGGGAGAGAGATTGGGCTCAACTTGCAATCCAGCAAGGACAAGCGGGGACTTACAGTCAATGAGCAGAATGAGGAGGTCAGTGGATGGAAAATTACTAAGAGGAAGACATCAAGGCATAAGAGGATTCGTGCTGAAGATAAACCAGGATGGTAAGGTATCAGGGGTGAGAGATGAAGAATTATTTAATCAGATGTTGAGAATGATCAGATATCCAGCGAGGGAGGAATTCTTGCTGGCATTGGGAGCAGATAGGGGGGAACTAGCCAAAAAGATGGCTCCTAAGAATTTTTGTCAGTATCTTTCTCAGTCTCTTTCCTGCCTATAGACATTCAGGGTCCCAAAGGTTTACTTTTATTACTTGAACAGTCGTGGTCTTTTTAAATTCAGACTCATGGCTGAACCCACCACCACCACTACCACCCTGGCTTTGCATACATACACACCAAAAAATAAAAATTAAAAAATGTGCTCTTGGCTTTATATATATTTGGTTCCAGTTAGATCTGTGTGGCAATATCTACAGCTACAACTGTTTTCAAGATCCTCCCCTTTTCTCCTAAAAAATTGCTTAAGCTTATTGGATTTTTATTGGATAGACGTGCCCTTCTCTCTTTTCTCTGAGCCATTCTGTCCAGCTGAAAGGATTTATTTGAAGGGAAGGGTGATAGCTTAATAAATTTAGAGGTTTAAGCAAGGGGTGTGGTAGCCACATCCCTTGATTTATTCTTCAACCTAAGATTGTATTTTCCTTTCTTTTTAAATATATTTTTATTAAGAGAGGAAGAGAGAGGGAGAG
Source organism: Pipistrellus hanaki (assembly GCF_964339955.1). NCBI lineage: Eukaryota > Metazoa > Chordata > Mammalia > Chiroptera > Vespertilionidae > Pipistrellus > Pipistrellus hanaki. Next base: position 46,984,862 of record NC_140507.1, read on the forward strand.
AGAGATAGAAACATCAATGATGAGAGAGAATCATTGGTCAGTTGCTTTCGGCAAGATCCAGGATCAAGCCAGCAACCCAGGCTTATGCTCTGACTGGAATTGAACTGTGACCTCCCAATTCATAGGTCAATCACTGAGTCACGCCAGCTGGACCCACGATTGTGTTTTAATTGGCCTCTGTTGTTCAATGCATTTCTAAATTTTATCTTCTACTGGTAGATAAGAGAAACAACAACATATTTCAACCCTGATAGTTTTAACACTTCTAAATTATCTTTTCCTCTCATCCCTGCTTGGCCAATTCTTTCCCAAGTTCATTTCTTTTTTATAATTTTTTGTCAGATACTTCTAATAACAACCATGGCACAGTAGTGGCACTCTATTACCACATCTTAACTGAGATCTGCAATGTATTATGTGTATTATCTGCCTTCAAATTTTTGTGAACAGTGTTATACCAAATGGTAACCACTCCATATCAGATTGCCATTGTTTTCCTATCTTTAATTAGGGTTTCTTTGTTACATACTGGCAGAAGCCCATGTCACATTTTTTGAGATTTTTGTTACTGAGCATTTCACTCTGGTACTTAGTCAGCTTTGCTGTAATAACAAACAATCCCCCGAATCTCTGTGGCTCATAAAATAAAGGTTTATTTAGCACTCATGTTACATGCAGGCTGCAGGCAGGTTTGATTCTACTCCACATGGCTTCTGATTCTCAGGCCCAGGCTGGAGAAGCAGCTCCTATGTAGGACATGCTGTCCTGGTGGCCAGAGAAGACAGTATTATCACATCTGCTCAATTACGATTGGCCAAAGGAAGTCACATGACCAAACCTCAATAAAATGAGATGAGAAAGAATACACTTGATGGGAGGGAACTGCAGGGTAAAAATGTACGATATTCTCATGAGGAAAGGGGAGCAAATATTGGAGAAATAACAAAATCGACCACATTAGTAAAGAATAGTATTATTTGAAGAATATGCTTTTCTCTCCTGATATTGACAAAGCAAGGGAATAAAAAAAAGAAATTTAAAATCCCCACTATAACTTTGAAAAGAAGAAAAAAATGGGGTGGGAAACAGACTCTGTGTGACTTCCTTTTGCTCTTCATTGCTTTGTTTTTTCACTTCTTCCCTGGTCATGCATAAAGTGTAATATGTCATAGGGAATAAGAGAAAAAAGTGTTCCCATGAACTCTGCTCACCTTGCATTCCTAAGACCAAGGCCATGGGTGGTAATGAAAGGGCAGGATTATAGGTCCCATCTTTCAGGGACTTATGCCTCCCTCTGCAGTTTATTAACTCTCACCATCAGACTAGGCCAATTCCTGGAATACCAAGCAGATAGATAATAAGATCACATATATCCTTCAGTAACAAATGTTCCCAAAGTATAAGGGTGATCTGCCTACAGGCCAATAGCTAAATACTCAACTGGCTTCTATGACAGTCTTTTTCTATGGTCCAATTTTGGGAGCAGAGACTCAATCTTATGTCTTTTTTTTAAATATATTTTTCAATTGATTATATATATTGGATTTTATATACATATATGTTGAATTTTATATGTATGTTGGATTATATATATGTGTGTGTGTGTGTGTGTTGGATTTTATATATATATATATATATATATATATATATATATATATATAGAGAGAGAGAGAGAGAGAGAGAGAGAGAGAGAGAGAGAGAGGAGCATCATTGATCAATTGCCTCCCACACATACCCTGACCGGAAACTAAACCTGCAACCTGGGCACGTGCCCTGAACGGAAATTGAACCTGCAACCTTTCGGTGTGTGGGACAACATTCAACCATTCAGCCAACTGAGCCACACCAACCAGGGCTCAGTTTTACATCTTATACAGGGATGCTGCTGGATTATGTGTGCCTTTCTACCAAAGAGGACAAAAAGCACCATTGAAAAACAAACAAACAAACAAACAAACAAAATGCCACTCCCTTGCATTTGGTGAATTAGTAAAAGATGAAAGTACATGAATTAACTAAAAAAAGTACCTTTGTGGGATAAAAAAAGAAAGAAAAAAAAAGGACCGCATCCCCCACCCCCTGCACCCCAGCAAAGGTAGCCCTTCGCCAGGGTATCAGCTTGACAAATGCAATGTGGCTTTGCCTTCAGCCCCCACTCACCCCTTGGACCACATGCCTTTGTTCAATGCACAAAAACACAATTATGAGTGACAACCCTGCACTTGACATTAAGCATGGGATGCAAAAAAAAGTCTCATGTAAAACGTGTCCAAATGAATATTTCCCCCCAATAAATTTCATTCTCAGCTCCTGCAGACCAGCGTTGAGTGGTTTAATTAAACTCCACACTGACGTGAGCCAGTCACTTGTATTCATTCTCTATTGAGAAAGGAGCCTTAAGTAACTCCGTGGTTTGAGCACAATAAGACCTTTCTCTTCCGTGTGGGTAATATGTCATGTTTAGTAGCCTCTGATGGAGTTATTTATATGCCTCCTTAATGCAGAAACAAGCCGGTGAGCTGGGGTTTTTAGGGGTTTTTCCATCCCCCTCTCTCCTTTTCTCTTTCATTATCACTTTGCATTTTATTCTCCTTTCTGGTTCAGCCCTCCACATTCAGACTGTTACCTTTTCTTGCCAATTGCTGGTAACAGTATACGTGAAAATGTTTGCAGGATTTTCTCCAGACACCTGCTGTCAAGCACCACATGTATGAGCCTTGTACAGTAAATGGCCTCTCATTAGAGAGGCTTGCCATGTGCTATTATAAAGAAGTCATTCTTCAACTCCTGTGCTTCACACAGCATCATACCCTCAGCCGTGCAAACGTACAGATTATTTAATGTTTCACAACACTCACAAATGGAGTTTGAACAAAAAAAATGATCGACGAACTAAGACTATTTACTTTTGGGGGAAGCCAGTGTCAAAGCATTGCAGCAGCCCCAACTGTAATGTGAGTTCTAATTTTTCACATTTGCACAGTACCCACTCTGGCGACGTGTGTGTTCGACGTGCAGAAAGAGTGGCTGGCGACTTGTTTTCTTAAAATATACCGACTCACAGTAGAAGCAGTCATGAATAATCTGGGACCACTCATCGGAAGCCACCCAAAGTACATAAAATGGAAACTAAACATAAAGAAATCCATGTTAAAATCTTGCTCGGTTCTAAGATTTATCAGTATAATTTGAAAATTGACTTTTTAAATAATACTTTTTTGGGAAAATTGTTAAAATTTTAAAAATTCACCTATTCACTTAGCAGAGGAAAAATCAATGTGGTTGGGTATGTCAATGTAACCAGACTGAGTGTATATGACTTTAATAAGATGGTTATAAATTATCATTGCTGGTGATCCTCCCGAGGATTCTAAGGACAATTAATCCTCCAATGGGTGCCCTCCACATCTTGTCTTTTTCTATTTTATTTGGTGTAAAGATGAAAAGAAGACTGATGTTTTCTGTTACAATAGAGATCTCAAGTTAAACTAGCCAGAATACTTAAAAAAAAAAAAAAGAAAGAAAGAAAGAAAAGAAAAAGAAAGAAAGAAAGAAATTATTTCACATAAGAAAAGGTTTAGAAGTAGGGAAGGCTAAAGGACTAGTTAAGTTGGTAGCTCATAATGTTATCAGTTCTATCAAGTGTTGTTGGCTTTATTCTCAGGCTGGCTACAAGATGACTTGGGCCGTTCTAGAGCGTATGTCCTAATAAAATACAAATGATAAATTTTTATCTTCTATGGATCTCTCTTTGGAGCAAGAAAGCTTGTCCTTGAGGCTTCCACATCTCATTCCTAAACCACCTCTAACAAAAAAACAAACAAAAAAATAGGATTGACCTTAAATAAACCAGACCCTCTGTTGGAGCTGGGAGGTATCATTTATTCCCAAGCTCATGACTTGATGCTGTGAGTGGGAGTGGAGAAGCAGGGAATAATTTCACAAATTTGGATTTCTGATAAATAAAAAAAAAGAGAAATTGGATGTTAAATGAGGAACCAATATGATCCTCTCTGGTAGCTAAATATGCAATTAGTCTAATAAATCTTAGTAAAAGTGTCTCTAAAACTACTACTAAACTCCTGGTAATAAAAACAAAAAGCCTATCATCAACAAATCAACGAATGACAAGTGCTGGCGAGGATGTGGAGAAAAAGGAACCCTCCTACACTACTGATGGGAATGCAGGCTGGTGCAGCCACTGTGGAAGACAGTATGAATTTCCTCAAAAAGTTAAAAATGGAACTCCCATTTGACCCAGTAATCCCACTTCTAGGAATATATCCCAAGAAACCAGAAACACCAATCAGAAAGAATCTATGCACCCCTATGTTCATAGCAGCACAATTTATCATAGCTAATATTTGGAAACAACCTAAGTGCCCATCAGCAGATGAGTGGATTAAAAAACTATGGTACATCTACACAATGGAATACTACACCGCTATAAAAAAAAAAAAAAAAAAGAAGAAACTTTTACCATTTGCAACAGCATGGATGGAACTGGAGAGCATTTTGCTAAGCAAAATAAACCAGTTGGAGAAAGATAAATATCACATGATCTAATTCATATTTGGGATATAATGATCAACATAATTTGATGAACAAGAATAGATCCAGAGCCCTGGCCAGTGTGGCTCAGTGGATAAAGTGCTGGCCTGCAGACTGAAGAGTCCTAGGTTCGAAATCCTGTCAGGGCACATGCCTGGGTTGCAGGCTCGATTCCAGTAGGGGGTGTGCAGTAGGCAGCTGATCAGTGATTCTCTCTAATTATTGATGTTTCTATCTCTCACTCTCCCTTCCTCTCAGAAATCAATAAAAATATATTTTAAAAAAATAGATCCAGAGACAAAAGGCAGGGGATGGGGGGTTTAGAGAGCAACCAAAGGTTTTGTATGCATGCATATTAGCATAACCAATGGACACAGACATGGAATAGTGAGGGCTTGCCCGGGGTGGGAATGGCTGCAGGGGGGCAGGGGTTTTAATGGAGGGGGAGGGGAGAGAAGGAGACAAACCATGTTTCCCCGAAAATAAGACATCCTCCGAAAATAAGACCTACTTACAGGTTTCCTTCTGAGTGAAATATAAGGCATCCCCCCCATAATAAGGCCCCCCCAGGCTAAACATGAGAGATTTGGTCCACTGATTCTGAAAGAAATGGAGTCACAAGAAATTCAGCAGGAAATTCAGGAATTGGATTGTTATGATGATGTTCCAAAAGATGATGACATGATTGTCATTGAATAAATGAGTAAATTCTTGATACTGTAGGATTCACAGTTTGTCTGGTTTGTGTTGACAACTACCGTACTACCGTACCATATACAGGTAATAAATTTCCTTTATTTTCATTTAACAATAGATGTGTACCGTATTCTTCTTCATGGAAAAATAAGACATCCCCTGAAAATAAGACCTAGCACATCTTTGGGAGAAAAAAATTAATATAAGACACTGTCTTATTTCCAGGGAAACAGGGTATGTAAAACTTTAGACAATAAATAAATAAATAAGCTCTTCCTTCTCAAAAGATTGCCTAGTTTTTCCCCACAATGTTTATTATTACAAAACAGAAAAGAAAAACCCTATACATCTTAAAGATGTACTTACTGGACCCATTCAAGCTCAAAACTAAAAAATGTCTCACCTACTATCTTCAGAGTAGATATTTTGGTTCATTTTAATTGCTGGATCCTCACTACACAGAAAGCTAAGTAGATTTACTAAGAGGCTAAATAAACATGGATCTCAGAAGATAAGGAAAATATTTTCTTCTTACTGCCATATATGATTTTTTTCTGATGTTACAGCTACCAATCCAAATATTTCTGAATCATGTATGCATTCCACAAATTTTTTAAATGCTCTAACATCTTGCTAAACAACATATATTCTTTGAATCAGCAACATCAGCATCATCTGGGAGCTTATTTGAAATGCAAAATCCCAAGCCCAACCCAAACCTACAGAACCTGCATTTTTCACAAGATTCCCAAGAGATTCAAATACACAGTAATATCTGAGAAACACTACTATAAGGTATATTTAGTCACACCCTTGCCTTCTTGTGCCTGTAGGGTGCATGTACATAATATGAAATCTAGCAACTATAGTACACTATAACTTGAGGAACCAAGAAATTAATATTATGGACTCAGAAAACAAAATTCTTGCCCATCTCTTATCTCTGTCCCATTAATCCAAATATCAAGATTGCATTTAAACTCATTGACTTATACATAAAAGATGCCAGAAAAATATCTGATCCGTTCTTCTGATCACATTGAAACTGTCTGGATATTTAGACATGGGTTTGATGGTACACAATGAAAAGATTAAAAATCAGAACTTGCTTGAAGTCATTTACATAAATGCTAGCACGATTTCCATCAAATAAGGATTCAGGACAATATGGAGGCCAACACACGACCAGTGCCCAGTAAATATCCGCACGTTAAGTGATAATTAGGCTAAAGTTACAGACTAAGTTTGTTTCTATGGCTAGAACACTTGGACAAGCAGAGTATGTTCAGGCTTATCTACCCCACATTTAGCACACTCCCCTTCTTGGCATTTCTCTCATTTCCTCGAAAAGCCTTTTCTGGAGAAACTTCAGATCAGAAGCCAAAGAAAATTCAGCTCAATTTGCCCTGCTCCCCGTGGAGCTCCCCGTGACTGAAAGCTTTCATTCCCTACTCTCCCACATTAATTCTGGCCATGCCACCATCAGCGTTTCTCTGGGTTTCATGATGAGAAAGCAGCGAACTTGCTGGGCTAGTCTAGACTAAGTTAGCAGACTGTTATTTTCATGGGCACTCATTTTGTTTTGCTTTACTTGTTGTTATAATTGTTTTGTGTTAGTGTACTCTACTGATAAAAACAACAACATATAGCCAAAACTAGTTTGGCTCAATGGATAGAGCGTTGGCCTGTGGACTGAAAGGTCCCGGGTTCGATTCCGGCCAAGGGCATGTACCTTGGTTGCAGGCACATCCTCAGTAGGAGGTGTGCAAGAGGCAGCTGATGGATGATTCTCTTTCATCGATGTTTCTAACTCTCTATCCCTCTCTCTTCCTCTCTGTTAAAAATCAATAAAATATATTTAAAAAAAAAAAACAACAATAACATATAACCTTAGTTGTATAAAGGTATGGTCAAATTTACAAATATAAGATTTAGAAATATAGAGTCCTCAACATCTTACCACCCCAGCCCTTGCCCTTTACTTGTTCTTTGCAAATTCTCCTTCCACACCCACGGCTTTTATATTTTTTTTTCTTGTACACTGAGGTCTATGTCTACTGAACAGATGACCTTGCCTCCTACTCCATAGAGAAGTTTGAGATTTGAAGGGGAGAACCCTTTCAGTTTCTGACCCACTCCAGCTTCTATACATCCCTGTCTTAACTTCCTTTCTCCTAGCTTGTCATATCCCATTTCCAGTTCCAGATGCATCTCTTTACTTGGACTCTTGATCCCTTTGGTGGTGGGTTGAATAGTGGCCCTTAAAAAGATATGTCCACATCTTAAGTCCTGTAACTATGGATGTTGCCTTATTTGGAAAAAGGGTCTTCAAAGATGTGATGAACTTAAGGATCTTGAGATTATTATGGATTATCCACATGGGCCCTAAATTCAATAACAAGTGTCCTTGTAAGAGAAAGGCAGAGGGAGATTTGAAACACAGAAGAAGAGCAGACATAAACACACAGAGGACAAGGCAATCTGAAGACGGTGCCAAAGGCTGAAGTGATGGGGCCACATATCAGAGAATGCCATGAAAAGCCAACACCCACCAGAAGATGAAAGAATCATATTCAGGCTCTCTCCACCACCCCCAGGCTCCAGAAAGAGGCAGCGCTGTTAATACCTCGATTTCAGACTTCTGGCTTCCAAGACTATGAAAGAAAACATTTCTATTGTTTTAAGCCACAAAGTGTTTGCTAATGTATTATGGCAGGGGTCCTCAAACTTTTTAAAGTGGGGGCCAGATCATGGTCCCTCAGAGAGCTGGAGGGCCGGACTATATTAACTACTAATTCCTACTGTAACACCTCGGCTGCGCTCACTGCCCAAAAAACCTGGCGGGCCGGATCAGACTCCTCTGCCGGCCGCATGTGGCCCGCGGGCCGTAGTTTGAAGACCCCTGTATTATGGCAACCATAGGAAATCAATATACAGTACCTACCTTAGCAAAGGAAGATCTTTCTCACATATTTATTTATTTATTTATTTGTTTGTTTGTTTATTTTTTGAGAGCGCTAGGTCCAATGATCACCAGCTGCCCAAGTACCAAAAAATTATGCTTCCGAAATGTCTTGATGTCATTTCTGCATGTAGAGCAATCAAGCTGCTCTATGTGTGCCACTCACTACAGAAGCCCTTTTTTCTCCTATATTTTTAATCTTTCTACTGCCACTTTTCCCTTCACCATTCATCCTTGGAACTTTCTGCCATCTTAAACACACACACACACACACACACACACACACGTATATAAATATATAGATAAATAGATATATATAGTAAATTTAAGCACTAAAAAACAAACAAACAAAAACTCACACTATGTGTAATGATCGACAACACAAAGAACACGAGTCCAGTCTGTGGCCTTCAAGCTGTGCGGGCTGTGCTAGATGGCACAGGATGAGCATGGCACCTCTTCCTGTTGCACCAATTTTACAGAATGGTAAGTAACTTAAGACATTTTAAATTAAAGTAAGCAAGTATTATAAGTTATAGTGTAAATGTTACATTAACATTGAAGGCAAGGTGTTCAAAGAAAATTGGAGCATGACTTGGACCACATTGGGCTAAAGTGTTAACTTCCCAAGGTGGACAGGTTTAGTGTTTGTGTTCTCTAGCTTGGAGGGCCCTTTAGTGAAAAAGTTTCAGAAGTGATGGTAGAGAGTGTATTCACTGTGGGTAATAAAATGGAACTCATGATATAGACAGCACTTGCTGGGAGGCAGGGACTCTGCATAAAAGGTGTGTGTCACCTAAGTCAACAAAACCCAAAATAGATTTGCGATAATTCTTTATGAAAGAGAGAGATTCACCATAGAATTCTTTTAAATATCAAATTCTATGACATTTAAAATACAGCTCATATATAAACATATGATCACATAATTTTTCATAAATCAGAATATTTTTATGCTTTTTGATTTCCAATCAAGTTTAGAGCAATGATGACAATTCAGAGACCAAAGTCTGTACTTTGCCTGCACACTTGCTTCTAAGCTGTAGAGAATTGTCATACAAACTAGAAAAGATGTTGAGCCCTAAAGTTTCTATAAATCCTAAGTTGAAACAGAGATTAGGTAAATTTTAACAATGGTTGACCCTAGTTATACAGAACAAAATACTTTTTTTTAAAAATTATCAAGGTTTGTCTACCACAGAAGCTTTTAAAAATATATTGATTTCAGAGAGGAAGGGAGGGAGAGAGAGAGAGAAACATCAATGATGAGAGAAAATCATCAATAGGTTGCCTCCTGTACTCCACACACCCCCACCCCCTGCAACTAGGGATAGAGCCCACAACATGGGCATGTACCCTGACTGGAAATCAAACTGTGACCTCCTATTTCATAGGTCAATGCTCAATCACTGAGCTACACTGGCTGGGCTATAGAAGCCTTTTGAAAGTTCTTTTTGCTAAAGGAAGAAACTGTCAAAACATGCTACAAGAGATCAACTGGAATCTCTACCTGCCACCTGGGAGTCCATTTGGAGATACATTTATGTGCAAGTGTATGGGTATAGATTTTATGTGTGTGTCAGTTATTATGTATAGCTAGCAAATAACTTCTCTCTTTTATGGCACTTCCTGAACCACCAGATAATAATTAAGTAGCTACAAGAGTTAGAAAACCAAGGCAATCTAAAAACACAGGGTGGAAACTGCTGGAAAATTATAAGTTGCTCAAAAGACTATCCTGGGTCGATGCAAGAGGAAAACCTGAGAACATTTTCTTTAAAAGAAACAATAAAAGGAAACAGAGCATGCAACTTCAGAGCTCAACTTGTGCCTAATCTCTTTGTGTGGGATTTTTTCATTCCAACACGGAGCTCCCAAGACAAGCACACAATAATCCCTAAATCATGCTCATCTTCTGGGGATAGTATGTAATAGACACAGCCTTCCTCAAGGAGACATGCAGGTCAGGTCACAACACAATGCGTATCTCCCATCCTGCAAATCTAAAGTGTTTAGACACATAATATCTAGTGAAAATGGACCCTAATGGCCACCTTGCTGAAAAGCAAGGATGCAGATGTAACAAGAGAACATGTGGCTTAGGGAATGTGAAGGAGGAAAGGGACTCTCATAACTGCTTGGAAATTATACAGACTTTGTGTGTGGTTCATTTTCCTTTTTACTGGGTGGCAGGCACCACCTTCTTTGCCCATGATCATGACCTCACTGAGGAAGTTCAGGTGCCTGGTTCTCATAGACACAGCATTTGAGCCCACCAAATTGTCAAGTCCCTGCTCTAGCAACGTCAGAAACTATTTTTGTGGCCAACATGGTATCTGAAGGGCACCTCAGATTTCTATTCCTATTTTCATTCTACATCTTTGGGTGATAAAATCTGTAATACTCTGTATGGTAGACAATACTGTCTTTGAAAAAAGAGTATTTACATTATCTCTTTCAGCACATTAATCTTCTGTAGATTGTCTGACATCTATTTTATCTTTTTACTTGTTATGTGCATTTTAAAGTAATTTCAGAACCCAAAAGGAGGAAGACAACGTTATCACTGTTGTGCCCTACCTTAGAGCAAAGACAAAGAACTGATAGAAACTTACACTCCCAGGCCCTAGGTGTTAATAGCAGCCAATCTGTATATTCTGGAAATCCTCTCCATGTGGTATGTATTTGAAGCTGTAAGGTGCAAGTGCTGGAGAAAACCCAGCTCTTTTCTCAGTGAAATGACCTGTTATTCTGTGGAAAGAAAGGAGGTGTTTCTCTGACCACCATTACACCTGCTATGCTTTGCTGAAACTCAAACCACCCTCCCCACCTTACCCCCACCTCGCACACCTGGGAGCTGGCTAGCAAAAACACAGTTGGGTTGGGTGTGGGGGAAGAGTTAAAATATAACCATCTTGGTTCCTAGTTAAATAGCTCTTGCAAATGTCAATGGTTTTCTATGCATAACTGAATTGGGGTCTAACTATACGGTAGAAGTATCCAAAACCTTGGGCTTTAATTGACACACACACACACACACACTTAGACACAAATTTAGAGCTATTTGGCAAGGTATTTTGTTTTTAACATTAGTGACATGCAGCCTAACAGTGTTCTTACTGTAGTCCTGCCCGAAAGTGATCGCCTTTCTGTACTTTTCTATGACAAATTTATTTTCCCTATATGCTTTTGTTGGCTAGCAGCTCTGGCATGACTTGACTGACAATGAGCCAGAAGATCTGAGTTTGGGGAAAATGCACAGCTCTCAAGCCTTGGCACATGGCAGATAAGTGTAGAGCAAATGCTAGGCATTCAGGCACAGCCCTGTGTGTTGGCCTCCTAAGCTCACCAAAGAACACTATAGACATCGGAAGAACATAACATACCACACAACTTGGGAACACAATGTGTGTGTGTGTGTGTGTGTGTGTGTGTGTGTGTGTGCACGAGCGCATTTCAACGTTAAAACAATGAAGCAATTACTAATGCTTCCATTAGCTTTGATAGGTAAGCAATGAGTCATATGTTACAGGTTTTCTATAGTCCATATAATTGCTATCCTGCAGAAGCTGAGAAAGAGTCCCTTTTCTCTATGAAGTGAGAAGGCAGACAATCACTATCAGTCAAAGGATGAAAGTGGTAAGGATTAAAAAAGTTTATCCTGAACCCTGGATAACGAAGGTATTACCAACAAATTCTTCAAAGAAGAACATATATGTAATCTGAGATGGCAATCTAATTAGGGTATTAGCATTTGAAATTGATCTTTTAATCTAATACTGTAGAAATTAATCACAAACAATGCAGGAAAGATAAGCACTAAATAACAAGTGATATCAAAATATTTTAGTATACATGACCTAGAAAAGAGATTCAAGGATTTCCAGTTCAATTAACAAAAGTGAACATGGGCATGCACGCATACACACATGAAATTTGTGTGTGTGTGTGTGTGTGTGTGTTTGTGTGTGTGTGTGTGTGTGTGTGTGTGTGTGTATTTACTCTTATTCTAGAATAGAGTTGTCTTCATCAGAATCTGAGTAGGTTTATTCAAAAGATGAATAGGTTTGATATCTGGCATGTAATTAAGCCCATCACTGCACCCATAAGGCAATGATTTGTAACACTTTTCTAGACCACAATTATCTGAGAATAGCAAAATGCTAAAAGTTCTTCCCAGAAAAACAAATATACACACCAAATTTTACACAGAATTTCAGAGTTCACAGACCGCCATAAAACCTTGCATTAGGTATTATTGGGTACATAAAAAAAACAACAACCTCAAATGGAAAAGCCTAAATTGATGTTACTTAACTCAAAATTCTTTGGGTCAACAATTTAGGTGAGACCCAGCTGAGCAGTTCCCCCTCCCCTACCTCTTAGATGAGCCATAGGACAATTATTTGTGTTGCTTCTGAGTGCTGGCTCCTAGAGGCTAGGACACCTTGGCTCATTTTCATGTGGTTTATCATCATTTGTCATCTTCAAGCAAGTTGCCTGAACTTATTCTCATGGTGGAGAGAGGTGTCCAAGAGAAAGTTGAAATTCTCAAACCTCCTCAGGCCTATTTCTCATAATTGGTGCTACTATCTCATTCTTTTGACAAAAGCAGCTCACAAGTTCAGCCCAGATTCAAGATGCTCAGAAATAGACTTTATCTCTTGATATGAGATGTTATAAGCATATTGCAAAGCTTGTTATTATGATAGATAGAGAACTGGGACCAATATTTCAATCAATTTATCATATTTATCATGAACCCAGCTTGGCAATTTTCTGCATTAAAAGGGGTTAATGTAGTAAATGTAGTAATAGGGGTTAAAAGTAAAAGCAGGAGCTATTGTCACTGTAATATACAAGTACAGAACTCAATAATTGTTTGAAATTCCAGAAACTGTCTTCATGCCAGGTCCAGAGCTCACAGAATACCTTTCCTAGTGGCAAGCAAGAAATTTTCAGTGTGGTGTGGTTGTGTGGTGTGTGTTATTTCTGAAAGATACGTTAGAAAATAAATATGCTCCACATTGCTGAAAGTTCTCACTTTGCTATTAATTATTGAAACAGGACATCATGGATCACACACATATTTAGTGGGTGAATGTTAGCAATATTGATGGACTAGCTGAGTAAAGAGGCACTGGATATTCTAATTGTCTGCGTCAGATGTTATGCCCAACTGGACTGAAGTGGTATCGGACTCCAAGTCTTTCATGCATGTCATCATTCTTTGGGGGATCTTACAGTGAATAACACTAACATATCTCACTAGCCAGAATGCTAGAAGTCAATATTTCCATAAATCTTAGGAAAACTTCAGGACAACTGAAATGTCAAATAGGAAATATTGAACTCATAATGTACCTTGAGTGTGTGATGATTCAACCGGTGATTGGCATGGCATCACTAGCTGTCAATAGGTCTGAATATGGTTATATTTTCCTCCCCCAAACAGAAGAGGGGGAAAAAATAACTGACTTTAGGAAATTGAGTAAATAAACTAAAAATAGTTAACTGAATTTAGCAAAATGTAAATCCTTCATTCAGGTACATTTAGTTTACATCAAGTCTCACTTTGCCATTACCAAAGGTTTAGCAAGTTAGAACAGTATATATGTCTAGTTAGAAGAGATCTTCTTTGGTATTCCAATGCTCTAATTCTTCATACTTTTTTTTTTCAATTATAAGCTATTTGGTGCAATGGCTGAATCCACTTGAATGAATTCTCCATCTCATCTCAAATCCCTCACTATAATCCTGTATTGGTTTCTGTTGCTGCAATAACTAATTACCACAGGTTTTGGTGGCTTAAAACAACACAAATTTATTATTTTATAGTTCTGGGGGTCAGATTCTGAAATGTGTCTCATTGGGTTAAAATCAAAATGTCAGTGAACTGCATTCCTTTCAGGGAGCTCTAAGCTAGACTCATTATCTTGCCTCTTTGAAGCTTCTCCCAGCTGCCTACATTTCTTGGCTTGTGGCCTCCTTCCATCTTCAGAGCTAACAATGGTTGGCTGTCTTTCTCTTATCAAACTACTCTGATACTGATTCTTCTTCTATCTCCCACTTTCACTTTTAAGAATCCCTGTGCTTACATCGGACCACCCAGATAATTCCAAATAATCTCCCAATTTCAAAATAAACTGATTAGGAACCTTAAATCTGTCTTCCACCTTAATCCTCTTTGCCACATAACATAACATATTCACAGGTTCCTGATTAGGACATGGATGTTATGGGGAGCCATAATTCTGCCTCTCACCCACTCCTTTTCTCAGGCTACATTAGATATTGATGCCTAGCAGTGTGAGCTAATTCTTCCCAAGAGAGGCTTTGTAGCTCATGCTTATGATATCAAGGAGAGTTTCTTTATGATGGCAAATCATATCTTTCCAATGCAGATTCTAGAAATATCAACTATATCATGATTGAAATGTAAATATATATATATATATATATATATATATATATATATATATCATGGTTTTCAACTATAAGAAGGATCATTTGAAAGAATATAATTGGAATAGTTTATATGTTTTTTATAAAGCACATATTACTGATAAACTATATATATAGTTTCTATATTATTGGTCAACTAAACTATATTATTGATAAGCTATATTCCATTAGAAAAAAACTGTCTCCATTAAGAAATGTTCTCTTAAAAACGATGTGGCATTTTTTAGCTATTCCCATTCAATGCACCATAGTTAATTGATAAATTCCTTGATTTACGTACTACAAATCCTCTGTAAATCTGCTTCTTGTTTTTACCTCTTTCTTTATCTGCAAAGTCTATGACAGTAATTGCTGCCTATTTTGAGGCAATAATCGATATCTTGGTTTAATTTTTTTCAAATTACTAAATTAAATTTAGCAAGATTAATTAGGTTTAGTTCTCAACTTATAATAAACTGCTACGAAAATGATCCTGCTACTCTTGCAAGCATGAGGATTATTTCTGGCCTGTGATCTAATTCTTGATCCTCTTAGAGAACAGCAAGCATAATCTAGTCCCATAGATAATAAATATCCTAGGATAAAGGCAGGCGCTCTAAAGCCTGAGAAAAAGGAAGAATGAATTATCAAATAAGAAGTTAGAAAAGAAAAGAAAATCTAGGAAGTAAGGAGAGCATAGCAATTGCAAATAAATGAGAGAGGATATTGATTTCCTTGGGATCTAAAAAGTAGTTATATAGTGGCTGCCTTGTTTTTTCACTAGGTTTGCCTTAATTTAAAATATTGGTATAAAGTAGCATAATGTGGTATTGAAAGCCCAAGGAAATATGAGAATAAATTAAAGCCAATTTGAAAGTAGAGTCATTATGTGAAGCAAAAGGTTTTTGTTGTTGTTGGGCTTTTTTGCTGATATTCCATTAGAAAAACTATGTCTCCATTAAGAAATGTTCACTCAAAAATGATGTGGCGTTTTTTTCGCTATTCCCATTACAAGTAGAAATTTGGGAGGAAAACACAAACAGTCATGAGTGTGGACAGTAACTATATTTATATAAGTCACGGGTGGTCTTCTAGTTTGTTCAGTGTCTCCTCCTCAAGTGAGTTCTGATCAAAGAGGAGAACTTTCCATGTGCTGAGCCATTTGAGTTTCCCCAGCCATGCCTTCTTTCATCCCACTCTTTTCACCCAGAATATCTTTCCCACTTTTTCTTCAGAATAATTCTGACTCCACCTTTAATCCTGAATTTAGGCATCACTGTTTCTGAAAGGCACTCCCTGGCAGCAATCCACCTATAAAGCTGTGCTCCCTTTCATCACTACACGTGCCTAATTGTGGTAGAAAGAACTGTCCCCTTGTCCTCACACCATCCCCCAACTCAGTCTTCCTTCTCCTTGAAGGTCAGGTCCTCACTGTTTTCATCACTGTTCTCTCACTGTCTGACACACAGTGCGTGATCCATAATTGTGAGTTGAATAATAGGTGATGTTATTTCTTACAATAAATGAAGGAAGAATAGTAGGAAGGGATGGAAGAAGTTTGGGAGAAAAGATACCAAACTATGCCCAACCATAAAGGTTTTCCGTGTCTATAAGAGAAGTGCTATTTCTCACCATCCATGTTTTATAAAAGAGGCATTTATTGACAGACCTTGACCATTCTCAGCATAATCCATTTTCACAAAATAGCACAGATCATACGGTGCTCTTCGGTGTGATTCATGAATAATTCCACTCAATCACTAGCAAGCAAGCAGTATGGCTGTGTGAAGAAAAATCTTTGAAAGACAATTAATTTGCTTCTACCAGCGAGAGATGGAATAAGCAGAGATGTGGTCTCTCCTGCTTTTGATAAGGCATTTTGATTGTTTCACATGACAGAGTTAAAATCATTTAGAAAAGTAGGCTTTGGACCACATGTATATTAAAGAAGTGAATAATTGTATAGCTTCAAAGAGCATTTATCAGTGAAACATTATTAATTTGGAGAAACCTTCCTACCTGTCTGTCATAGGGATAAACCCTACATTTCTTATCTTTACTAATGTCCAGAGTGAAGAAATTAAAAATATAGAGTTGTTTGTATTCCATTAAAAAGGAAGAATTTTTACCATTTGCAACAGCATGGATGGACCTGGTGAGCATTATGCTAAGTGAAATAAGCCAGTCAGAGAAAGATAAATATCACATGATCTCACTCATTTGTGGAATATAATGAACAACATAAACTAATGAACAAAAAATAGATCCAAAGAAGCATTGAACGGACCATCAAACCTCAGAGGGAAGGTGGGGGTGGAGGGGCAGGGGAGGAAAGAGATCAACTAAAGGACTTGTGTGCATGCATATAAGCCTAACCAATGGACATGGACACTAGGGGGGTGAGAGTATGTACTGTGGGGTGGCGATGGCCAGGGAGAGGTCAATGGGGAAAAGGGAGACATATGTAATACTTTAAACAATAAATAATTTTTTTTAAAAATGAACATCAAGTGCCCTCAGCAGCCCCAGATCTGTCTGTTGCTTCAACAGTGTTTGGACGGAACAGACCCAGGTTCTCTCCTTCTCCCAGCCTCCAGCCACTCTCATGCGTCTTATCCAGTCACTACCTTCAGGAACACTTCCAGGACCAGCCAACACACCCGTTTTTTGTTTGTTGTTTGTTTGTTTTTTCTACCTTAACTCCTTCTTGCCAAACAGCCATGAGCTCCCAAATTCCTCAGAATTATTCCACCGAGGTGGAGGCATCGGTCAACCGCCTGGCCAGCCTGCAGTGCGGGCCCCCCACACCTACCTCTCTCTGGGCTTCTGTTTCCACCAGGACCATGTGGCTCTGGAGGGTGGGAGCCACTTCTTCCCCGAGTTGGCGGAGAAGCCCGAGGGCTCCGAGCCTCTCTTGAAGCTGCACAACAAGCACGATGGCCGCTTTCTCTTCCAGGACGTGCTGAAGCCCCAGGACGAGTGGGCAAATCTCAGGCCCCATGGAAGCCGCCCTGGCCTTGGACAGGAACCTGGACCAGGCCCTTTTGGAGCTGCAGGGCCTGGGTTCAACCCTCGCAGACCCTCATCTCTGTGACCTCCTGGAAAGCCACACCTGACTAACATCCGCAGGCTGGGGGGCCCCCAGTGAATCTGGGTGAGTATCTCTTTGAAAGGCTCACTCTCACCCTGGCTGGTTTGGTTCAGTGGATAGAGCGTCCACCTGGGGACTGAAGGGTCCTGGGTTCAATTCCATGCAGGAGCACATACCTGGGTTGTGGGCTCGATTCCTATAAGGGGATGTGCAAGAGGCAGTCAATCTATGATTCTCTCTCATCATTGATGTTTCTATCTCTCCCTTCCTCTCTGAAATCATATATATACACATATATATATATTTATTTTTTATTTTAAAGAAAAAGAAAGAAAGGCTCGCCCGAGCTTTGGAGCCCAGAGGTCTTTGAGGGGCCCCTCTGCATTCCCTGGTGTCTGGCTTTTACCTGAGCCTCTTCCCAAAACTACTGGCCATTCTTTTAACCACCCTGAAGCCCTCTCCCATGCATTGGACCAAATTAAGCAATAAAGCTTTTTACATTAAAAAAAAAAAAAAAAAAATCAGCCCTAGCCGGTTGCTCAGTGGTTAGAGCACTGGCAAAGCATCCCAGGTTCAATTGTGGTCAAGGGCATGTACCTCGGTTACAGGATCCTCCCTGGCCCAGGCCCTGTTTGGGGGGGGGCGGGGGGGAGGGAGTGGCATGCAGGAGGCAGCCAGTCAATGTGTTTCTCTCACATCAAAGTTTCTCTTCGTCTTTTCCTCTCTCTAAAAGATCAATGAAAAAAAATCCTCAGGTGAGGATTAACAAAACAAAACAAAAACAAAAAAAATGAACATCAAATGACTTTGATGAAATGGGTGAATTTCCTATAAAACAAGATGAAAAATGTAAAGACAAAAAGTATGTGTTTAGAAACCAAAATAAATAATTCGTGTGCAGAATAAAGTACAATTGACAGGTAAAGTACAAAATGAAACAATGGGAGGTAAGGGGCAAGGCGAGATTTGACCTTGAGCAGAATGAGTTAGCAACATAATACCCTAAATCGGGCATTGTTTTGCTGCACAGGGACCATCTGGCAGTGCTAGAGATGTTTTTGACAATCATGTTGGGGAGGGTGGGACTGGCAGCTAATGGATTGGAGCCAGGAATAGTATTATTCATCTTACATAAAACAAAACTCCACAACAAAGCATTATCTGACCCAAATTTTCAATAGTGCTAAAGTTGAGAAACAAAAAAATGAAAAACGTATATGATATAAGACTGCATTAAAACGAACAATGATAAACATTTAAAAGTTTCCCCTCAACAATGTTCTGTACCAAATTCTTTTTTGGGGTCCTGCTTAGGGAATTACCCTTCAGGTCCTAAAGGGTAATTTCTAAAGTTTAAAAAGTGTAGGCTGTGAATGATTGGGAATAGATTCTGATTACTTTTGTGAGGAAACTTTTACTCTGTCTCTCACCTATTTAAAAGATCTGGAAATAATTGAAGCTGAGTTCTGCACCTTGAGTTACCATAAAGAAAAGCTAATTATTCCTAGATTTAAAATGCTCGCAATACACTGCCTGATAAACAGGCTAAAAAAAGAAAACTGAATTAAGTTTAAGTTGAATTTCCTGGAAAATTGAGAAATCGGTCCTCAATTATGTACTAAAAGAAAATCTCTAAAAGTTAAAACACATAGAAAAATATCAAATGCACTGAAAATACAAATACCACAAAACTCTAAATGAATGAGCCAAAAATCTTACATTACCAACATCAAACCATCCCAAAGGCTCAACATGTTTTAATAATATGCATTTTATAGTTAGAAGTGTGGTAAAAATGAAGAATGAGGGATTCCAAATCAAAATAAACAAATCTTCAAGTCACTTTAGAGTAGACAACGGTTAGAAAAGGGATAAGGCGCTGGAAATGAAGTTAGAAGTGATCATTTTAAATAGTGGGAAATGACAAGCAAGTTTTTGTGGTGAGAAGAGTTTATTTTCTTGAAGCCACATTGAACAAAACGACACAGTGGAATCGTTTTGTGTGGTCCTGTTCGTATTTCCATTGGATAGGCACCATGCTGATTCCACCATATGTTTTGCAGCCAAATATGACAAAATGTGACTTTAAGCAAAAATATGTATAATATACTGTTTATTATTTAAATTTAAAAACAAGTATTACATTCAGAATAAGAACCACACACTAGTTAAGCATTTTAAATACACCCTAAGTATGTATGGTCATAGCTTCAGTCTAAACGTTTTCTAAATGTCCTTTGATGAAAAAAAAAATTTGAATTTATAATATTACTTTGTTTATTTATCTGCTCTATAACACACAAATGTGGCAAATTCTACTTTGATGCTGTATCATCCAACAACTAAAAGGGCTACCTTGTATTACTGTAATATGATTTGATTTGGAAATGGAGGAAAATGTGAAATGTCTTCAGACAATTCTCTTTACCTCATAGCCAGTGGTTTTAACCTTTTCCCCAACAAAATCTTTTCCCAGAGTTTTATTTCCTGACCTAGGCAGTGAGGAGAAACAAGATCCAGTTGTGTCAAATCTTGATTCGGAATTAAAAACAGTCAGCATTATCTAAATCAATGTGTTTCTCAATTCTGAAAAATTATCTGTTCATATACAGAAATTGCCAGTTCTCTCTATCCCTCCCCCAAACCTCTTAAAGCCTCTTCTGGAGCTCCTTGTGAAGCAAATATTAGATCTCATTTTAATTTTTAAATTAAAAATGAATTAATTTTCAATTAAAATTATGTTTCTAAACCCTCTTTCTTACTTTTTTCCTTGCCTTTCTTCATTAACCCTCCTGCTACATTCTTATTATTTCCTCAGATCTTTCAGTTCACTAATTCTTTCTTCAGTTGTGTCTAACATACAATTTAACCTATCCTATGTTTTATATTTTCAATAACTATATTTTCCATTTCCAGGACTTCTTTAGTTGTTTTTCAAATACATCTTTTCTTTATTGATAGTATATTTTACAAAATTTTATTCTTTCTTTAATGCCATTATTTAATTTTCTTGTAAAAGTTTAATTGGTGATTCTTTTTAAATTTTTACTGACCATTTAAATCATGGAAGAACAAAAATCCAGCCAATATCTGGATTGTGCTGTTGTGGGACTTTGCCCCTTCCCTTCAAATATATACCTGTAATGAATAAAATAGTACATATGCTGAAACAAAATCAAATAGCTGAGATAAATTTAAAAAGAGAGATATGCAGCTGCTAGAAATGAAGAAGGAATTTGAAGAGTAGTATTATGGGTTAACTTGTGTCCTTCCTTATATCTGTCCCATTATTATATTTTGGAAGCACATAATTTTCAAAATTCATACATTTAAGTCCTAACCCAGTACCTCAGAATGTGATTCGGGAAAAGATTAATTGCACATATGATTAATTAAGTTAGGATAAGGTCATACTGGAGTAGGGTGGGGCCCTAATCCAATATGCTGTTATCTTTATAAGAAGGGGAAGTTTGGACATAGACACATGCATGCAGTAGGACATCATGTGAAGATGAAGGCAGAGATTGGTGTGATTTACTTCCAGCTTTTGAGATACTCTCATTGTCTTTGACTTTACAAGTTTGATTATAATATATCTTGGTGTTGATCTCTTTGGATTTATCCCATTTGGAATTCACTGAGTTTCTTGGAAATTTATCTTCTTCTTGTTCTTCAAATTTTGGAGGTTGTCAGCCATTATTTCTTCAAATAATGTCTCCTTCCCTTTCTCTTTTTTCCTTTTGGGGCTCCTACAATGTGTAAGTTGATCTACTTGATAGTGTTCATAGGTCACTTCAGCTCTATTCATTTTTCTCCAATTTATTTTCTTAATTTCAATTGCCCTTTTTCAAAGTTGGCTGAATCTTTTTTTTTTTTTTTTTTTTTGCCTATTCAAAACTACCTTTGAATCCCCCGAATAAATTTTTCATGTTATTTTTTGTACTTTTCAACTCTCCAAATTTTTGGCTTATTTGGGGGCTTTCTATATTTTTATTGGTATTTCCTTTTTTTTCTTTTTCCACACATTGTTTTCTTGACTTTTCCACATCCTCTTTTAGTTCTTTAAGAATTTTTATGATCATCACCTTAAACTCCTTATCTAGTAGATCTTCCCTCTGGTCTTGTTCAAGGATAGTCTCCACTGATTTGTTTCTTTCCTTTGAATGGGCAGTAATTCCTTGTTTTTTTATGTCTTGAGGTTGTTTTTTTTTTTTGTTGAAAAATGAATATTTGAATCTAATATCTCTTGAAATCAGATTTTTCCCCTTCTTCAAGGGTTTAGTGGTTTTTGTTTTTGTTTTGTTTTCATTGTTGTAGATTATTTCCTTGCTGAGGATAAGCCTGAAGTATAAATGTAAGGTCTTCAGAGGTCTGTTTTGAGCCTGGTCCTTTCCCTAGGCATGTGCAATGACTTCCTAAATTTTCCCAGATATGCAGCTGCTTTTGAATGTCCCAGTCTGTATTGTCTGGCTCCCAAAAGAGGAAAACGAAGGTGGAGAGGGCATAATAAAAAGGGAGTGCCAGCTCATCAAATCCCCTGAAAGTCACTTGAGCCGGTGCGAGAGAGGCTTGAAATAATGAAGGGTGGTGGTCAACAATGGCCAGCGACTCTATGTCTGTATTCCATGATCAGACACAGATGTTTAATATTTGAAGGACAGAGTCCTTAATGCCCATTCTGGATCCTGCAAGCTGTTCCAGGATCACATACACAGCTGCCTGCATTGGGCTAGGGAGTAGGAGATGAAGCAACTGTACTGTGCTTAGAGTTGAAATTTATTGAAATTAACTGTAATTTAGTGGCCAACCCTTCCTCTGGAAGCTGCAAGACTTCAATAAACTCTAAAATTCTAAAATGGTTTCAGTTGACAGATTCTGCCAGTGTGATTGCTATCTAGGTGAGAAGACAAATATTTGGTGCTTCCTTTTTCAGCATTTCCCCAGAATCATCCTCCCAGTTACACATTTTTAAGAAAGAGAATCTGCAAATATCTGTATTGCTGTGAACTGAGGTGTTTTCTTTTTATTAAAGTAAAATTTTTTTTAAAAAAAGTTAACCTAACCACCCACCTGTTTCTACTTGGAAGAAATTCTAGAGTGCAAATGCATTTATATGGAGTACTGCTTCATGACATCATCAAGAAACCATGTGTGACCTCACATCATTCCTAAAACATACAAATATTATTCCTAATGATGCCAAAATTTTGTGATTCAAGATGTGGAGTGAAAGGGGAGAGAAATGAGATCTTTATGTAAGAGAAACAACGCATGCACATGAAATCTGGACACTAAAAGAGCTGAAGGTCTTATTATATCTTGGAGCACAAATGAAATGTAATTTAATCACTCCTTCCCGCCTCCCTCCCTTGGTTTCTCCCTCCCTTCCTCCCTCCCTCCCTCCCTCCCTTCCTTCCTTCCTTCCTTCCTTCCTTCCTTCCTTCCTTCCTTCCTTCCTTCCTTCCTTCCTTCCTTCCTTCCTCAACAAATATTTATTGTGTGCCATTATATCCCAACACTGTCCTAGACATTAAATATACAACAGCAAACAAAAAGACAGAAATGCCTTTCTCATAGAGCTTGCATTCAGTCAGACGGAAAAAAAAAAAATAGTAGGTACAACAAATAAATTACACACTGTGTTCAAAGACGATAAGAGCTATGGAGAAACTATAAAGCAGAGAAAGGGAATAAGGAGTTTCAGGGTGGGGAAAAGTGCTCTTATTTCTTCTTTAGTGTTTAGGGAAGCCCTCCCCATAGAAAATAATCTTATATGTTTAAATCATAGTTATGTCAGTCAGTAGTCAAACCTTTCTTTCAATCAGTTAATATGCAATACCCAAATTAGCCTAACTTTCTCCACCTGGAGATTCTTTTGATCTTTTTTCCTTATTAAATTAAAATGTACCAAAATTCTGTGCTTGTTGCTTAGTGAGTCAGGCAGTTTGATGTACAAAGACCTGAATAAATAGCCCTCACTCCCACCCCAAGGTGTATGCAATTATTAGAGTGATTCTTTAAGGACTTGTAAAAATGCCAAAATAGTGCCACAGAAAACACGTCAAATAAAGATTTAAGTTTGCTTTATGAAAAAAAAAAAAGTGTTTAACGAGAGTTTATGGGGTTTTATAAAAACACCTTAACACCTTACAGACCTAAGGGGAAAAAGCTCTATTTAAGTATCATGCACCAATAGCAGACCACCCAATGCCGATGACTAGAAGCCTCAAACAGACCCATCCTTGGGAGCCTATGTGGAGACCCTAATTTTATGGTCATTTTAATTGTATTTGGGTTATTACCTCATGCCCCAGCAAACACCTACAGTATTTAATAAAAATGAGTGCAGAACACTGTTCTAGTTAAAGTATGTATTAACCAAAATCATAAACTGAGTATGCTTCACCATAAATTACCTGGGTGTTTAGTGTTTCTTTGCCTTTAAGTTCTATTTATTTTTCTTCTAACATGGTAGGCTTCACTATAAACAAAATCAATGTTAAGTGACTTAGCATTTAGACAGACTCTTCTATCTCTAGCTCATACATCTGCATATTCATCTGCCCTACATGTTATAAAGTAATAAGCACAGCTAATCAACCCTCCAGGTAGTCAAAAGAATGATTATAAAAGACACTGGGGCCAAAAGGCAAGCAAACCTGGAAAAGAAAAGGGAAGCACCTTGTTTTGTATTTGCCTAGAGTCTAGGTGTAGCGCTACTCTTCACATCAAAGTTAATTCACAAAAACTCGTGGCCTTTCTCTGCAGAACAAAAGGAAATGTCTTGAAAAGAAAAACTCAACTCCTTCATTCTGCATTTGTCTAGAGTCTAAAAAATAGATTCTTAAAATCTTCCTTCAGTACTCTGCAGAAAAAGGTTCCCAGATGAGGACAACACACAAAATTATAACTGATGTTCTTTACCACCACCATGGCCTATCTAGATATTCCAGCATAACTCCCCCCAGTTACCAAGTTTGTAGCTTCTATTTCCTTAACTAGTCATTCCCATAATCCATTACTTTCAGATCTTCAAAGTTTTCTCCCTGCAACATGACTCTGAAGGAGTTTTTATTGAAGTCCCCCCAAATCTCCTAACTGACAAAATGCTGGTCTCTTTTCAGTCCTCAGCGGACTTGACTTTTCTGTAATTTCTACCTTCTAGAGTAGGGGTGTTGAACTCAATCAGAGAAGGGGCCAAAATCTAAAATCCAGCCTAAATCGCGGGCCGAATGGTTTACTGAACAGTCATAAACTGACAATGTCATAAACTGACAGCGGAGTGCAGTGATGACAGCACGGTGCGGGCCACATTGCAAGGCCTGGCGGGCTGGATTTGGCACGCGGGCCGTGTGTTTGACACATGTGTTCTAGAGCATGTCTTCCTCCATGAGACCCTTTCCTCCTTGAGCACACCATCACCACCCTGGTTCCCACCCTTCAGCCTTCAAGCCCCTTCTCAGTCTCCTAATTATCTCAATATACCTTTCTACAAAACACTAATCATAAAGGGGAAATAGTAACTTTAAGGGCAGGAGTCTTGCAGATACCCTTCTTAACCAAGCGAACAAAAGTAACATCACCTGGCCCTAGCCGGTTTGGCTCAGTGGATAGAGAGTTGGCCTGGGAACCAAAGGGTCCCGGGTTTGATTCTGGTCAAGGGCATGTACCTCGGTTGCAAGCTCCCTTCTGGCACAGGTCCTGGTCAGGGCTTGTGCAGGAGGCAACCAATCGATGTGTTTCTCTCACATCGATGTATTTTCTTTGTCTTTCCCTCTCTCTTCTACTCTCCCTAAAAATCAATGGGAAAATATCCTCAGGTGAGTATTAACAACAACAACAAAAAAATTAACATCACCTGTACCGAGACAAATCTATATCATCTACCTCCTGATATGATGCATTGAGGGTATTACATCATTTTTATGGTATTCTTGCAAAAAAATGCATAATTCAACATGCATGTTTCAACATGAGGAAGTAGCAGACAAACCCAAACAAATCAAAAGACATTCTACAAAAATAACAGGCCAGAACTCTTCAAAAGCATCAAGGTCACGAGCAACAAAGAAAATGCAAAGAACTGTCCCAGATTAGAGAAAACGAAAGTGTTATGCCAATTAAATGCAGTGCAGAATCTTAGATTAGATCCTGGGCCATAAAAAATACGTTAGTGGGACAAATGGCAAAATAAGAATGAAGTTTGTAGATTAGTTAATAATATTGTTTCAGTGTTAATTTCCTGGTTTTGATTATTGTACTGTGGTTATAACATGTTTCATATTTGGGGAAGCTGAGTAAAGGCCATATGGAAACTCTATGATTTTGGTAACTTTTTTGAAAGACTGAAATTATTTCAAAATAAAAAGTTAAAATTAACAGGTGTGATATGTAATATAAAAATAAGTATATATTTTGGTCTGTGTCCCTGTTTCCTCACTTAAAGCTGTAAAACACTTGGAATTTTCAGAAGTGAAGTATCTTTCTGAATGCTAGTGAGATGACTGGTGGCTCGGGGCTCCTGAGTAGTCTCAGGATAGGGGCCAGGGAAACCAACCAGGTGAGGAGAGGGTTGGAACATTCAGCCTCAGCTCCCAGACCTCTGGGGAGGGGAGAAGGGCTGAAGGCTGATTAACCACTAATGGCCAATCATTTAATCAATCATGCCTACAGAAGAAAACCTCCATTAAAAAATGCTAACCACAGAGAGAGGTTCAGAGAGTTTCGAGGTTGCTGAAAACATAAAACTGCCCAGAGGTGGGGCGCCCAGAGGACATGGAGGCTCCACACCGCTTCCCTCAGACCTATGTACCTCCTCCATCTGGCTATTATTCCTGGGTTGTATCCTTTGATAATGAACCAGTGATCTAAGTTAAGCAGTTCCCTGAAATCTGTGAGTCATTCTAGCAAATTATCAAACCTGAGGTGAGGATTGTGGGAATCTGTGACTGAGAGCCATTCAGCCTGAAGCATGGGAATCAACCTGGACTTGCAATCAGCAGCGGAAGGGGGCGGGGGCAGTCTTGTGGGTCAGAGCCCTTAACCTGTGAGGTCTGCACAAACTCCAGGTACTTAATGTCATACTGAATTATAGGACACCCAGTTATTACCCAGAGGGTTGGGCAATTGCTTGGTGTGGAAAACCCACAGGTTTTGGTGTCAGAAGTGGTGTGAGTAGAGGAAACCGTTTTTTCCTTTAATAGGTTAATGGTTATGTCAAACATATACTTCTTTATGTAGACACTATGCTATTTATCTCTAATAGAATTGGCTATCTGTCTCATAGAATATGTCCAGAAAATATTTCTTTCACATAATACTTAAGTAGATCACTGGCAATAGGGATCTCTGAGTTACCAATGGTATCTTGTGGTCACAACCTTAGACCTATATATAAAATGTCCTGAAATAATATTAAACATTTTCTGGGGTGGGCAGTGGGATGATACAAGTAGAGACAAAGAAACATTTACCTAGCAATGGTAAGACAAAAGACTGGACAGAAGGAGGGGTGTGGCAAGGGAATGGTTTGATCTAAGAGAGAATGGATGAGGATTTAAATTCTGTCTGGCAGTAGGGAGGAAAGGGAGAATTGAAGAAACTCACATTTTAAAGTTCAGGATTTGGCATTTGAAAAGCAAGGAAGGAGCCACAGATGCTAGTTATCATGGAAAACAGTAGCATCTTGATAGAAATGAAGAATTTGGGAGGGCCATATGATGAACCCAGTTTTGGCCCTGCTGAACTTTAAGTAGTGACAGAACATTTGGAGATAAGAGGCTGGAACCCAGAAAAGAGATTCAAGCTGGAAGTACATTTGAGTGTCACCAGCAAAATGTTAATTGCTGAAATCATTAGAATGTATGCTCTCTTTGATGGAGAAATCTCAACAAAGAAAATCAGAGAAATGGGGGTTGCGGAGAGGTGTCTAGAAATACTTCTCATACTTTTATACCCCATCATTAGCAAAAAAAAATGTGACCAATTTAGTTTGAAAATTATAGCAGACAACTAATGAATGGTACCTGCCTCTCAATGATTCTCCATCTCTGGGAATGGCTTATGGTAATAGGGGTGGGGTCCAATATCCATGCTACTACCTACCCTTCAACTCTCCAATGCGCTCTCTCTCTCTCTCTCTCTCTCTCTCTCTCTCTCTCTCTCTCTCTCTCTCTCTCTCTCTTTCCCTTCCCCCCACCTCCGAATTTAAAACTTGGAATGCATACACATTGTGAGTAGGCATCACATAATCACAGTACTGGTATGGTACAGCCCCATAGGAAAGGTTAACCAAGTCCTATTTCTAAGATTCCTGAAGCTTAATCCCTAAAGTTTGGTTTTAAATTCTCCATAATACACCAGTCTGTTTTCCAACAACTGCTATCACTCCTGTTTCTGCTTTAAGGTACTTGGAGTCAGTTTCCATTGCTATAAACAGAAGACTTAGTACCACTGTCTTAGTCCCTCTGGCTGCTATAACAAAATAGCAGAGACTGGATGTTTCACAAACAACAGAAATATATTTCCCATGGATCTCCATCCTAAGATGGAGGTGCTGGCAGACTTGGTGTCTGGTGAGGGCCCACTTCCTGGGTCAGCCCTAGGGACCTTGTCATCTTCCGAAGACTCTCTTCCAAACACCGTCACTTGAGGGATTAGGTTTCAACGTGTGAATTTGGGAAGGGACATAAACACCATAACCACCACAAATAAATAATAGTCCTGCTCAAGCTAGTACGGATATGAATTGCTTAGGCATCTTCTTTTTTTTTTTTTAATATATTTTATTGATTTTGTACAGAGAGGAAGGGAGAGAGATAGAGAGCTAGAAACATCGATGAGAGAGAGTCATCGATCAGCTGCCTCTTGCACACCCCCTACTGGGGATGTGCCTGCAACCATGTACATGCCCTTGACCGGAATCGAACCCGGGTTCCTTTAGTCCCCAAGCCAACGCTCTATCCATTGAGTCAAACCGGTTTCGGCTGCTTAGGCATCTTCTTAAATGCAGATTCTGATTCACTGGGCCTGGGGTGGAGCCTGGGACTCTCCATGGCTACCAGATATCATGGCTACTAGCCTGGAGACATACCTGAATCGGCAAAGGCATTATGTCGCTCTGCCCTCAAGGAATGCATAGTCTGGTGAGGCAGACAAGCCATGTGCACGTGAAATAAATAATTCAGGTGTCACTGCACAGCAGAGTAACCTGAGGGACTAGCCTTGGCTCTGTTTCAAACCATTGTGCTTAACCTTGCAAATCACTGAATTAAATTGGACGACAGTTTTTGCATCTGTAGAATGAGAGTGGCAAGATGACTAGCACATCTCTCTCAACTAGTAAATTCTGTCCATTATTATGGTCAAAGTTAATTACACAAATGGGTGCAACATCGACTTACATGACTGTCCATTATACAAGAGAGGGGGTGGGGGAAGGTCTGGAAGTCTTTGAGTTCATGGCTAATCCTAACTTTTCCTCGTTATCCTTTCCTGTATTTTTCTACTACCAACAGGTATATTTTCATAAGAAACCCCAAGTCTAGCCGGGACCGGTTTGACTCAGTGGATAGAGCGTCGGCCTGCAACCTGAAAGGTCCCGGGTTCAATTCCGGTTAAGAGCATGTACCTTGGTTGCGGGCACATCCCCGGTAGGGGGTGTGCAGGAGGCAGCTGATCAATGATTCTCTCTCATCGATGTTTCTAACTCTCTATCCCTCTCTCTTCCTCTCTGTGAAAAATCAATAAAATATAAAATAAAATAAAAAGAAACCCAAGTCTATGAAAGACAGTGTCTGTCCCTGTTAATCTCTGACTATCCCAACCCCACCGCAATGCTCCTCACCTGAGTGTTGAGCTAGGGATGGCTCAGTCAGTCAATAAGTCAGAAACTTCCTTCTCATTAGTGAGCAGAATCTGGAAGCAGTTTGTCCAGTGTTTCTGGAGGTGAGTTGAGACCCCTGGGAATTGAACTGCTTTTGATCTGATTGGCCTTCTGCCCAGCTTCTGGTTTTCACCCTAGCTCCTGCTGGATAGGAACCCAGCCCTGAAACCCAGCCAAAAAAGCTCACTTAATTCTTGCAAGCCCAGGAGACAGACCCTGCTATGGTGCTATCACCACTACCATCCCAATCACCAGCTACTGGGTCGTTCCCTTTGGCCCCGAGAGACCTCCCAGGACTACAGCTCAGATCACAGCTCAAATAATGGGATACCCTGCAAAACTTGAGAAATTCTCCCCCGGGCCTGAGTCCTTAGCCTGCCAAAAGCCTTTTACAAGTGACTTCTTTACATTCACAAGTAGACTAGAAACACAGCAATGCATGTTGCAGGTTAATTCCTCGTATTGATAAAATAACAGCTGAAGCTGAAGAGGTGAAGTGTATTTGCTATGGAATTTTAGTTTGATTACACACTTTAGTATGTATCTATGCTTTCATTATGAATGAACTGTGACCATATAACATCTTCAGGACTTGGTTTCCTCATCTGCAAAGGGATTGAAAACTCTCAAGTCTTTTCAATTAAAATGTGAGATAAATTTTTTTACCAAGCAGTGAGATTCTCCCATTGTGTTCATACTACAAAGTACGGCCATGATCTCACACTAATTTGTGGTTAGTTGTGCGTGTGAGTTTTTCCCCTGTGAGGTCATTGAAGACAAGGGTTTTGTTTTACTTGCAGCTGAGTATCTTGTGCTGTGATCCACTCACAGAAGGCTCCAGCAAGCACTGGCTGAACTGCACACATTAATAACTTAGTCACAACACAACACCACAAATACTCCACACTTGAGCAAAATATGCAAAGTTTTCTTTATAATTCTGAACAACCCTTTACATCCTGAAAAAGTCAGTTTTTTAGATAAAAATAGTCATGTTGACAGGGGGGTGGAGAAGGCAATGGAGGGGGGGGGTGAGGAACATCTGTAATACTTCCAATACTAAAGATAATTTTAAAAAATAGTCATGTCAAAATTCATCAGCAAAACCTTTAGTTCCTTTGGTGATTTGATAGCAGAAAATGGGGGGAGGGGGTTTTATTATACAGATGAAGATAGCCCAGCTTCTCCAGAAAGAACCCAGGGCAGATCACAACGTGCCAGAAGAGGCAGGAACTGGGAGCTCCGCCTAGTTGATGCTCAGAAGCCCTGATGCCACACCACCAAAGACAGAATGCCCATGAGAACCTGGATGTTGGGAAGGAGGCACCAGAGAAGCACCAGAACATCAGCATAGATGGCACTGGGCTCATGGAGGAGCTGGAGCTAGGCCAGAGTCACTCTCCTCCTGACAAATTGGCCTCGGAGATTCCTTGGATCACTTTAAGAACACTTTGTAAAATATGTAAATCTTGTTTCTCTTATAACCCCTAGTAAAGAAATAGTGGTCTGAGAGCCTAGCAGAAGAGAGAGTTGTTAAAAGATAATGTTCAGCAAAAGGTAAAATCATAGCTCTCATACAGCTATAAAAAACTAGCCAGTTTGGCTCAGTGGGTAGAGCGTCAGCCTGCAGACTCAAGAGTCCCAGGTTTGATTCCAGTCAAGGGCATGTACATTGGTTGGGGGCACATACCCAGTGGGGAGTGTGCAGGAGGCAGCTGATCGATGTTTCTCTCTCACCGATGTTTCTAACTCTCTATCCCTCTCTCTTTCTCTCTGTAAAAATCAATAGAATGTTTTGTGGGTTAAAGAATTTTTTAAAATCATAAATAAGTGAATCGGGCCGATGTTGTAACCAGTTCAAAGGAAAAGTCAAATCAGCACAAATGTATAAGGAGTAAAGGAACACTGAGATGAACCGCACACGGGACAAGACTAGTTTATCCACATGGAAGATGTAAACTAAAATCACTACTAGCTGGGACACTTTGTATGGACCTGCCACTTACAGAGAGCTGTAAGCAACTCAAAGACAAGGAGTGGGGCTGGAATCTGCTCACCTGGACAGGTGTGCTATAGAGGAGGAACAGTTTCCACTGAAACACTCATTGTTTTCTAGTTTACTTCACCCTCAGTCCTATTGGATCGCTAAGCTAACAGACATTTATCAATATTTCATCATGCTTTGACAGCAAATTGCTGTCATTTCATAGTTGGAATAGCTCCTGGTGTCTAAGATGCTGACATTCCAAAGTGCCCATTAAAAAAGAACCATTTTTTATGTCCCAAATCTACATGTGACAGGGCACACCTTCTGCTTTTGAAATTCCTAAGAACTGGACATTCTCTACTCTGTGCAGAAATGGGCCATGAGGCTTTTCCTTATAAACAAAGCCACGTTATTATTTCCTCCAAGGATAATACTGACTGTGCTCACATACCCAGGCGAGTATTCGGTAGGAACCTGGGCTTCTGTGTCATGAAATGCAGAAGGTAAGTGGGGCCTGAGACGGCTTGCAGGCTGGCCTTACCTATTACCAGGCTTCACACCTGAAGTCATTCCTCCAGAGGTGCCGGGGCTTGCACAGCTCTAGCTCTCCTCTCAGAGGTGTCTCTGACCTGTTACTGCAATTGCCCAACTGCTAGAAGCACACGTTGATCCCTGAGAGTGAGACCTAGAGAAGAAGGCAGAGCCAAGTTAGGTAGCCAACTCTCGAAGCCATCCTCCCTGGAAGCACGCAGCCAACGATCTTGCCCCCTGCGATCCCCTCACACGCACCACCCTGGTGGTCTCCCCTGGTTTTCCCATCTCAACCCAGGTGCTGAGCAGCCTTTGCTCACTTATCTACCTTGTTCTATGGTGCTTCATCCCCTCCTCTGCTCAGGGAGCTCCACCTGGCTCCCTCCTACCCCAGGCCACTCTCTCTTCTCATGAATGTTCCAGGCAGCTGGCAGCTTTATTCAGCATCTAAACACTCATGTAATCTTGAGCAAGCCTGCTGTGAGAAGGGATTAGGATCCCCTTTGCTGAGCAGAAAGGAGGAGGTGGATTCTGGAGGGCCAGGCACGCCAAAAACTACCAATTGGCTGCCTGGACCATAAAAGCAGTTCAGCCTGGCCTTTGGTGAATGTCTCATTTTTTTTTTTTTTTTTTTTTTTTTTTTTAAGCAGAATGGTATCCCGATGGACCCACCCGGGTTAAGTTAGCTGCAACATATACATCCCAATAGCTGAATGAATTGACCTGTTGTATGGGGTTATTTAGTATTGTTCATCTAAATACTGGAGAATGTCTGTCAAATACAATGGTTTCCGTGGTAGCTCCGTTGACGTTAAACTGTTCTGACAGTAAGTAGGCAACAGGTTCAGCAAAGTCTAAAGGAAAATCCTGGTTTGTGTTCATAAAACCATGCCATCAGCTTGGAGAAGGGCGCATACTCTATTCACTGTGCCTTGCAGTGTTCTCCCCAGTTATTTAACGGCTGTATTGTTATATACGAGTGAGCTCCGATGCCAGATTAGGACACAACTCTATGTAACACATTTAGAATTGGAACTTACCCTCCCCACTACAAACTCAGAGTTATAGAGCTTACATCATACATTCATGTGAGAGGTATTTATTGAGTGCATCATTGTTCTATGAGCTGGAGATACGAAGCTGAATAAGATAGGTCTCTGTCCTGGAAGAACTGAAGATGCAGCAGAGAAGTAAACAATGCACATGAGTATGGCAACATTTTCACATGGTTGACTTGTGCCTATCAGCCACTGTCTATTCCTGGGGTCTAGGTTTCCTGAAAATGTACTAACTTAAGTAGAAATTAAATTCTGTAGTAGCATTATGACACAGGTGGTCTTATGGGAGCACTAAAAAATGATCTTGTCAGAAAATAAAATCACCATAAAAGTCATATTATTTTGTTTCTACTTCTGGTATATTTTTTTAATTTAAATAATAAAAGTAGCACATGCTTACTGTAAAAAAAAAAAAAAAATCCACGATCCCATCATTTTTTTGGTGGGAAGAATTTGCATAATTGAATACTTATGAAAAAGGTCAAACTCCATTGATTCATTCATCTATATTGAAGCTGACTGATACTACCTACTCTACCATCTTGGCTCTGCCCTCCCATTTTTTTGTTCCTGAATAAAGAGAATAATAATGGTCAGTAGTAGATTATACTTAAACTCATTCCTCATTTAATTAAAGCTAGTTGGGGGGGAAAGGGTTTGCCAAAGGGCAGTGGCCTTTGTTTTGTATTACTTAAGCTTTTAGAGATAATAATAGAGTTAACAGACCCCAATTTATTAATAGTAAATGACCTGAGTCTATTGACTACAAAGAGGTCACCATATGAATCTAAAACTGAGATAGACCACTTCTTTTTTCAAAATATATTTTATTGACTTCAGAGAGGAAGGGAAAGAGAGAGAGAGAGAGAGAGAGAGAGAGAGAGAGAGAGAGAGAGAGAGAGAGAGAGAGAGAGAGAGAGAGAAACATCAATGATGAGATGATGAGAGAGAATCATTGATCAGCTGCCTCCTGCAAGCCCCACATGGGAGCTTGAGCCCACAACCTGGGCATGTGCCTTGACTGGAAATCAAACTGTGACCTCCTGGTTCATAGGTTGATGCTCAACCATTGAGCCACTTTGGCTGAGCTAGACAACTTCTTACACTGGGTGGGAATTAGTACCATTATGGTTCCTTTCAAAGAGGTCTTTCTGGGACAACACTTTCCCTACATTCATATTCATTATTAGTGCTGTCACTTCAACCTTAAGTCTTCCCATGATGTCCTGGTTCATAGGTCGATGCTCAACCACTGAGCCATGCTGGCCGGACCAATTAAGTATCTTAGTGGCATATTTACTAAAGCACTTAATCTACTCCTTGGAGGTGAAAAGATCAAGTGCATCCTGGTTAAAGAGCAGAGTCTTGCTGAGACAGGAGCAAGGCTGCCACTGGCTGGAGTCCACAGACTCACCCTGTGGCTTTACTGATAACCTCAACCTGTCAAACTTAAAATTTATCACCAGGCATTCTGAATTAGAACCTGAGACATTTCATCAATACCTGTCAATCCACACCCAGCAAAGAAAGCAATGCAATGTCAAGCTTGGGGTCTACTTTAATGAGCTGGCCATAAAGCTGTCACAGGTTGTTTTTTTCTTAGCTTCCCTCTTTCACTACTGCCCAAGCCAAATTCAACCGAACACACAGGGTTCAACAGAATCACTCTGAATTGAGAGAAATCCCCACACCCACCTGCGTAACCTATTAGAGAACTGGCTGGCCAATAAGGCCCCGGTGTATTTGACTGTTACATAAAGAGATTAAACTAAATGGTTTTTTAGAGCTAACATTCCATAATTCTATTTCACGTCATTCTTTGGGTAACTGGTAGCATGAAGAATCCTGATTTCCAACTTTTGCCTCAAGGAAATGTGATTTCTTTTGTCCAGAATACAATCTCTATGCTACAAAAAAAAATCTGAAGGTACCTCTTTGAGCTTTACTCCTTTAGGGTGGTATTTAAAGAATGAAACCAGGAATGGGTGCTATTTAAAGGAGCAGTCATTTTAAAAGAGAATAAAAGCTATAATTTAGAATGGAATTGTTTTTAATGAAATAATGCCACATAGAAAGGCATTATCTTTTAACCTATCTTTGAAGGTATAAATGCCACCCCCCGTAGCCCTGTGTTGTAAATGGCCTCGCCAAAGAAGGGGGCTCTGTAAACTAACTGCTTTTATTTTGGTTAAGATGTTTAAAAAAGAAAAGAAAAGCCTAGTTCTTCTGCAAAGGACCTGGAAATGTACTACCTACAGGGAACTGTATCAGAATAAAACCACATTAAGCTTCACTGTGGGACACATAATTACTAATCATATAATTATTAGGCGTGTTGTGATTTCCACCACTTCCAGTGCACACAACAGAAAGAAGATTAAAATGTTCTTAAACGCTGGCCTGTGAAGCTGAAACGAAATGAAGTGTCGAGGCCAGATATTCATTCCGGCTTTCTCTATAAACAACACAAAGAATAACACATTCCATCAATCATTTCTGGGCCAGGCAAAAGAGAGGTAGTCCACAAGAAATCCGGTGTTAGACCAAGGTTCCAATGGGGAGAAGGAGTGGGTTGAAAGAACGGATTCTTTAACCGAGTGAAGTGACAACGTTTCATGTAAAAAGGACAGAATCGTTTAGCCAAATCGTGCAGAAGCAACTGTATACCTTCTCCATGAAGCACCCCACTCTTAGGCTGCAGGAGGATTAAACCAGTTATTTCTAAGTTTCTTCAAGTCTTTCTCTTTTTTTTTTTTTTTTCAGTGATTCCTGGAACTTTCAAAGACTTATCCAAATGAAACACATGCCCAGTTTGAAGGCAAATCTACCACAGAAAAAGCCTCCTTTCACACCTAGTTCTATCTCACCTCAGTCAGTTTATTCAAGATTCTGGCCTTTCAGGTTTCTGAGCTCAAATTTTCATTTCAACTACTCCACCTCCTCGAAATACCTAATGGACTATTAAAGAATTGGCAAAGCGTAAAAGAAATATTTCATAACTGGTATTTTTATTTTGGTTAGAAAAATTCACAGGTTATTTTAATTCACTGTTATAGTTCGCAGCCCATTTTAGAAGAGCAGTTGGGACTGGGATTTTTTTTTGTGTGTGTGTGTGTGGGGGGGGGCCTGTTTCTCTAGACTACCTGCAAATTATTAAAAATGCATCCCCAATTGGGCCCATGGTTAATTACTATTCTCTGCATAATCCATCTGTGAGGACTTGGTATGAAATATATTGTATTCCCCATTTTTCTTGTGTTCCCAGGTTATCTGGTCCCTTTGCTTCAGTTGATCTTGACCTAATTTTCATAAAAATAAACACGATGGTGTTAGAGTTCACAACCTTTGGGCTTCACGGTTGCTCGTGTGGACAAAGTTCTGTAGAGCATGGGAGTTCTAAAATGTGACTTGTGTGTGCGCGTCCCCCATTGCTTCCTTAATGGAGAAGGCATTTAAATCAAGTAATCCTGAATTGAGTGAGACTCTTCTTCGGAAACATGCTGAAGTCTTATTTACTATATCTTTACCATTGAGCAGCAATGCATTAGTGTTTGCTTAGTAGGAGGGCTCCATCTGCTACATGCACACTTGATCCTAAACTTCTAAGACTCAGAATACACACAAGAAGAGAAGGCAAAGCCGGTTAACAGAGGTAGTCTGAGAATTTATCAATTATTAATTGTGCCCCACCTCAGATTAAGTTAAAGTCCTAATGGGGGCATAAGTTTAATTTTAGATATGAAAACCCAAGAATCCATATTAAGTAAGCCTATTCATTGGCATCTGATAAAAACAAACAAACAAACAAAAAAAACTAGTGGAGCCCTGGCCAGTGTTGCTCTGGACACCAAAAGGTGGCAGGTACAATTCCGTCAGGGCACATACCAAAAGGTCGCAGGTTCCATCCCCGATTGGGCGTGTACGGGAGATGACAGATCCATGTTTCTCTTTCATCTCTCTCTCTCTCTCTCTCTCTCTCTCTCTCTCTCTCTCTCTCTCTCTCTCTCTTTCTCTCTCTCTCTCTCTCTCTCTCTCTCTCAAAAACAAAAAAAGAAAGAAACTATTAGAAATAAGGAAAGAGTACTACATTGAGAGTAAGAAGATCTGGGTCTTACTACCTCTGGTTTCAGTTTCATCTGTCTTGTGGGGCTGATACCAGCCTTATCTACCTGACAAGTTGCTGTAAGCATCTCAATGGGGATATGGGCCTTTGTGCTGTTTGCAAACAATAAAGGACTTTACAAAGTCCTTGAATAATTCATCTTCCTGTTATGTGTTCAGAAAATGGAATACATTTTCAAACAAAAATTCTACTAAAATGTTTCAAAAGGGACTGAAAAAGTCCCCCTTAAAATTATCTACTGTTCTTCTCAGAAACAGAAAAAAAGGGTTAGCCCGGTAGCAGCAGCCCAGGGAATCAGACCACAGAGAGTTCGACATCTGGCGTCAGGGGGGGCACTGAAAATACTTGAATCTTTCTAAGGAAGTTTGGGTAAAAGAGATCCACAATTTTCCACAAGACCTAATTTCAATTTAATTACTGATTTTTTAACTACAAAGCAGCCAAATATTCACACCAGCAGAGCTATTTATTGGCCACCCCGGGGCACTTGTCCTTAGATTGGCCCCTTCTTGCACTTTACAATGCCTTTGGACACCTGTAAAATTCCGAAGGCAAAAGAAAACATCTGCTCACACCCCTGCTTTTATGCCCCTGGGACCTATGAGCCAATGTTATTATTAATTTATTAATAATTATTATATTATCATGGTAGGATTCAGATTAGACCACATATACATGGCAACGGCAAATTGAATGGGTGAAGTATTATTTTAATTACAATAGGATTATAGTAATTCATTTATGATTTATTGCTAACCCAAAGAAGGGACCCTAAATGTCTAAGTGCCTGAGGCCCAGAGTTACTTAGAAAGGCCAAAATAATTAAACACAAGCCTCAGTATGAAGTAGAAACAATAGTTGAAGAAGCAGTTTGGAGATAACATCAGTTTCTCTAAGAAAGAGTGTTGGTTGGGGTGCTGAGCACACAATGCAATATACAGATGATGTATTATAAAATTGTGTTGTGAAAAGACTCGGGGGAAAGAGATGCCTTGCTCTTTACAAGGCTCAATTTAAATTAAATCACATCCATTTCTTTTCAAGCAAAGTTGTAAAGTTACAAAATAGTCATGCACCCTTCTCTAAGAAGTTACAGAGAGAAATATAAGTAAATACTTTTCTTCGTATTGACCAAGAAAATCTTTCCTCCATTCTACCTTATCCCTCTATCCCTCCCACCACTCTTCCTTCTTTCTTTCTCCTTTTCTGAAAGGCAACAGGCTTAATCTATAAAGAAATAAGAAACAATATAGCCTGGTCAAATTCTCATACTTCTTTATCTTTGTGTCAGCACCCTGCCCCATTCCCCTCTCTTAATGGTAATGATGTGGGGAGAGAAGGTTTTATTTGATTGGGTCAAAGGTGAGAATCCCAGGACAATATTGTCCTTTTACTAGTCTTTGGTATGACAGAAAACATAAAACAAGAGGCCACATACCTGTCTTATCCACACATACCATCAGCATCGGTAGGTATTCCACCACAGCCTTGGGCAGTCCATTCTGACAAGCATGCTGGCCCACAACCACTCCTGTGTCCTGAGACTCAGCTTGCTTTGATTGCTCACCCATTCCTTGTATTTTCCTCTTATCTACTGTTTGTAAATAGAAATCAGCTAAATCTGATATTTCATAACGTCTACATGAATCTTTCTGATGCTATAGTACCATTCAGTTATTTCTATGTGGTATCCAATACTGGATGATGTGATAGATTGAAGATAGACAGGTATCTAAAGTTACTTCAGAATAAATATTCAACAGGTGGCTCAGTTGGTTGGAGCATCATCTTGTGCACTGGAAAGTCGCAGGATCGATTCCTGGTTGGGGCACATATGGGAGATGTGACCAATAGATGTTCTCTCTCTCTCTCTCTCTCTCTCTCTCTCTCTCTCTCTCTCTCTCTCTCTCTCTCTCTCCTTTCCCATCTCCTCCTATTTAATATCAATAAAAAGTAAAAT
The DNA here is from genome assembly GCF_964339955.1 of Pipistrellus hanaki. Classification (NCBI taxonomy): domain Eukaryota; kingdom Metazoa; phylum Chordata; class Mammalia; order Chiroptera; family Vespertilionidae; genus Pipistrellus; species Pipistrellus hanaki. The sequence goes on from NC_140507.1 coordinate 47,024,149, forward strand.
AAAATGTGGTACCATTTCATTATGGTGATAATTCCTTTTATAATCATTTTTACTATGAACTATTTCAATAACGTTTTTAAAATGTAGAGACTAAAACTCTGGGTATATACTACTTATCTTAAGAAATAAAACATTACAAATATATCAATAATTGACCTCATTTCTCAATTCTTCTAATCTATGGTGATTACCCCTGAACCCCAAGGTAATCACCATACTAAATTTGGTGGTATTTACTCACTTGGGGTGAATTATCAAGGTTACTTTCTCAGGACAAGATAAAAGGGCTAGTCTTCTATGAATCTTTGGATTTAATTATTCCCTTTGTGCCTCTAAACAGAATTTATAAAGTGGCAAGGCTAATGATATCAAAATTAGGTACTCTTCTTCTATTAAATCAAAAGGGAAAATATGCCATTTTAAGGCCACTCCAACTGTGAAATGTAACATCCTATAAAAAAACAAAAACAAAAAAAAAAACCTAGGATATTTAGAAACATAGGGAGAGAAAACTGTATAGATGTGGAAAGAATTCAAGATATGAGTTTGAACAATATGACGGACTATACATACTAGTAAAAACCCTCTTGCTAGATCAACTGGAAATGCTAGGGAAAATTACACAGACTTTTTAAAAATTCACAGCTAAGTGCAGATAAGAGAAAAATACCCAGAGGCCAGGAATAATGAAGTGACTGAAAACTAAATTGCCAAAAGAGTAGGCTACCCTGTGTTTGCCTCAATGGCAGGTGGTGAGCAGTGGTTGAGATCTAAAGAGTTTGGTTTTAAAGGACTGCAAAGGATAAGGGATGAGAACTTGACTCCTGCAAGGTGAAGAACTGAAACTCAGATCACAGCATAAAACTGGAAGGACTAAGCTCTCAGTTTGGGGAAGAGGAGGTAATTTGCCCACCAGTAAAAGACAATAGACAACATGGAAATCCGTTTACTAGTATTTGCACTTGGCCTCTGAGTGGGGAAAATAAATCCCTTGAGAATTCATAATACGACCTGCACAACACAGAGGATAGAATTTATATTACATGTGTTCTAGGAAGCCACAGTGAAGAAATTACAAAGAACTAAATCCTAAGCCAGGGATCCCCATTGAGTGTACAGAGAAGTAAACCCAAAACTAACTTGGAAGAACATTCTTAACCCAGGCTGCACAGAAATTTTATAGATAAAGCCCTACTGCAGATAAGCTCATAATCGAAGATTTAAAACAGAACAGAAAACAATCTATACTAGGTGGATTCAGCAGCCAAAAACAGCAGATGGAAACACCCAAAAAATTAACACAATAGAAATATCTGATAGGAACTACTAAAAATTTATGACTAAAAGAATTATCACATAATTTAACTTATTCTTCCAAAATTCTGATTACTACAAATTCTACATTCCTTAACATGCATAAAAATAAAATATGAGTAAGCAGCTGTTAAGGGAAAGATTAATAACTGTATTTGGAAGGAAAACCAGAAATAGGAAACATTGAATTATTTGCCACTGAATTACTTTGGCATCACATAATAATATAAAGTTGTGAATTCACTTACTGGTTAGCTGCTATAGGGAAACATGGCCTTCTTCTGGAAATGTGTAAATTGAGGCTCTTTCCTCAAAAGTACTTGCAAAAACATTGATGTAGAGCAAGCAACTACCTAGAGAAGATCTGCGGGATGTTGGCCGATACGTCAAAGCTAACATAGTGGCTTGAATGTGGGAGACATGGCGGTGAAGAAAAATGTTATACTCATCTTCTAATTGTTCCTATATTTAATTATTTGTAATGGTTTATAAATTAATGATCAATATATTCACCATTATCTCTTTACCTAATTTATTCTTCCGAGGCCCCATATTATAGACAGCATGGTTTCAATACCTATTTGTTGATTATCATGAACCTAAACTTAAACTTTCTGCTCTAGCACATGTATGCAGAAAATGAATTCTATTTTATATTTCCAGTCATTTATTGGTGTTTCCATTGCCACGTTCCTATCTGATCCTGGTTTTTTCATTTAGCCATCAAAAATTTTAGTGAAGCTTACAACGTACCCAGTACTGCTGTTCTAGAGGCAACAGCATTAAGGTGGTTTCAGGACCTTTCTTCATTGCCTCCAGTGCTTCCTGTTGCAGTGGAGTATCTTTGATTGATTTAACCGTCTTAAAACATGTATCACTCACCTACCTGTTCAAAACACTTCAATGTTTCCCTAAAAGATACAGCCCAAAGATTTTATCTTGATATTATAAAGCCCTCTAAAATCTGGCCTGAAATGACCTTTCTAAAATTTCTCTCACCTCTCTCCTACTCATTTATTTGCATTGGTTTGGGAGGCAGTATCTCCCAAATAAGCCACATAGGTTTCTTTCTCTCAGAGGGTCAAATGGAGAGAAGAGGAGAGAAGAAGAGAGGGGAAGGGAGGGGAGGGGAGGAGAAGGGAAGGGAGATCATTTCAGGCCAGCTATTTCTAGAGCAAATTGAGAATTGTTCCTCTAAATAACCCATGGGTCAAAGAGAAGCATTCTTTTTTTTTTTTTTTTTAATATATTTTTATTGATTTCAGAGAAGAAGGAAGAGGGAGAGAGAGAGATAGAAATATCTATGATGAGAGAGAATCATTGATGGGCTGCCTCCTGCAAGTCCCCACACTGGGGATTGAGCCCACAACCTAGGCATGTGCTTAACAGGAATCGAATCTGGGACCTTTTAGTTCACAGGCCGACGCTCTATCCACTGGGCCAAACTGGCTAGGGCAAAGAGAAACATTCTAATAGAAATTAGGAAACATTCTAACTGAATGATAATGATTAAGTATGTCTCAAATCATACAGGATCAATAAGAGCTGTACTTAGAGGAAAATTTATAGCTTTAAGTGCATGTTTTAGAGAAAAAGCATGATGAAGATTATTAATCTGAACATTCATCTCAAAAACTTTAAAAAATTAAATAAATTAAGCCCAAAGAAAATAATAAAGAACAAAAATTGGAAAACACACACACACACACAAATATATGCAATAGAAAGGATAAATAAAGCCAAAAGTTGGTTCTTAGAAAAGATAACAGAATTGGCAAGTTTCTGCTGAGACTAATGAAGAGGAAAAAAAGAGATATCATGAATGAACAATATCAGGATGATGAGAAATCTAACACTATAGGTTCTACAGACATTATAAAATGATCATATGAATTATTCTATACCAAAAATTTTTTAAATGTAAACAAAATGGATAAACTGTAACAACAACAACAAAAAATACAAATTGCCAAAACTTACAAAGGAGGAAGTATAAAAATATGAATATCTTTCCATCTGCTTCGAATTAGAAATTAAACCTATAATTATGTCTTCACAGTGAATCTCATTTATTTTAATCTCACACAAATTCTTCCAGGAAATATAAAAACAAAAAGCTTTCCCATTTGTTTTATAAATCCAAAGTAATTCCACTGCAAAAACATGATAAGGGCAGTACAAAGAGGTAATGTCATAGGCCAATCTCACTAATGATGCAAAACCATATAGTTCATGTAGATGAAAAATTTCTCCACTAATTTTCAGCAAACCAAACCCAATAAGTCATAAAAAAGGATAATGCCTATAACAAAATTGAATTTGTCCCAGGAATGACAATTCACTTAATATTTAAAAATCAACCAAAATAATTCAAAAACAATAATAAAATAAAGAAGGAAATCATATGGTTATTATAGGTGCAAGAAAAGCTTTTTATATACTCAATATTCACTCATGATTTAAAAACAACAAAAAAATGGTAAACTAGAAATAGAAGGGACTAACATAAGTTCTACTAAGTAAGGGTCCCTCTCTCCTGCTCCTGTGTGATCCTATTGGGATAAAAAAATAAGATAAGTATGATTGCTCTCAGTGTTTTATTTAACACCTCGGACTTCTGTAGGGCTTAGCTAATCCAATGAGGAAAGAAAGTAAACAAAGGGTGTAAGGAAAAGAAGAGAAGAAATAAATAGCCACCATTTAGAGATATAAGAAATCTAAAAGAATCTACAGAAAAAAATATTCTAATTAAGAGGAAAATTAGAAAGTTTATGGATATAAAATCAAAATACAAAAATCAATATTATTTCCACTAACCAAAACAAACATTTTTAAAAGTATCTACAAATATATAAAAACCTAATATGCAAAGTGTCCCTTAGGGAGTTCAACCGACTGGGAGTTACACCACTCGCTATGACCTGCCCTGACCACCAGGGGGTGGCGCAGAACAAAGGAAGGCCCCAGTAGGCAGCTGGGGAAAGAAGGCCCTGGACAACAGCTGGCAGCTGCTAGGGACCCTACCCATGCATGAATTTCATGCACTGGGCCTCTAGTTGTTCATAATAGCATTAAAAATATCATATTCTTAGGAATAAATCTATAAAAGATGTACAAGATGTCTCCCTAAAAAATTATAAAACATTACTGAGAGACATTAAAGACTCAAATACATGGAGTCTTCTGCAAATTAGAAGACTCAATATTGTAAGAGTCAGTTCTCAAATCAATCTATAGATTCAAAGTAACCCCAATAAAAATTCTATTTAGTGTATAAATGTGTATATATAACCTGATCAGCTGAATTTAAAATGTATATAGTAATGGAAAAGGCCAAAAATAGTTGAGACACTTTAAAAAGAACAAGCTGGGATAACTTGATCTGCCTGATGTCAAAATGTATTGCAAATAAAGACATTATAGTCCTGATGCAAGAAAAGACAAACTGAATTGAGCAGAGAGCTAAAAAACACATCATACACATAGGGATGCTTGATTTGAAAGAAAGGAGAAAGGTGGCATTGCAGAGCACTGAGAAAAGATGGTCTTAACAGATGGGTAAATTAGATATCCACATAGAGAAGGAAAAAATAAAATGTAACTCCTATCATCTAAGGTGGATTGTATACCTAAAATCTGTACAACAAAGCAAATACAGTTTTTATAAAATAAGAGAATATCTTCATAATGTTCTGGATGAAAAAGTTTTCTTAGCAGACAAGAAACACTAAACATCATGTAAAAGATTAATAAATTGGTTTACATTAAAAAATAAGAATCTCTGTCCATTAAAAAAAACACATTTTTAAGAGAATGAATAGGCAAGCCATACAGTGGGATAGTTAAAATACCACTGCCAACGGGTTTATATCCAAAATATATGAAGCACTTTTATAAATGAATATAAAAAATAAAGACAAAATTTTTAAATGAACAATACTACCTATAATACTTCACCCAAATTGCCAATAAAAATATGAAAAGTGAAAAAATACAAAAAGTAGCTTGAATTCATTAATTATTAAAAACAGGAAAATTTAAACTATAATAGATAACACTACATCATTAAAATAGCTAAAATTTAAAAGCAGCAAAACTAAAGACTGGTGAGTGTTTAGAGCAGCAGCGACCCTTAAGTCCTGCTGTTGAACTGTGAATGGGTGCATCTACTTTAGAGAGTGATTTGGCATTATCTACAAAAAATGAGTACACATATATCCCTTGAATGAGGTATTTGGCTCTTACATACATCTCTAACAGAAATACACATGTAATATGAGTCAAAAGATTGGTACTAGATTTCATAACAGCATTCTTTTTTTTTTTTTTTAAATCAATCTTTATTGTTCATATTATTACAAAGGTTCCTCATTTCTTCCCCCCTCCACCAGATTCCCACCCCACCCTCCGCCCCCTCCCCATCCCCCATTGTCCTCATCCATAGGTGCACAGTTTATGTTCAGTCTCTTCCTCCCTCCCTTTCCCTGATAGTAAATCCCTTTTCAGATAGTAAATCTGTTACTTAGCATTTTCTCATATCAACAACACCTCCACATGCCCAATGATACACTTCACACAAAAGACATTTCCAAATAGGTCAACCAGCCTCATTCAGGCCCCACCCAAGGCACCCACAGATCAACATCCCAGTGCTACACTAACTCAACACATCCAGATCCAAGCCCTCATCACCTGACTCAGTAGACCCTCAAGTTCCCGCAAAAGTTTCCAGCCATGTCTGAGAGGCAGCCGTGGGGCAGGGGCAGGCGAGGAGCGAGCTGTTCCAGGCCTGGCTGCTCCGGGCCTGGCCTCTGTTGCTCTGGTTCATTCCACAACCAGCTGCTCCGGGTCTGGTCACTGCCGCTCCCAACCTAGTTGCTCTGGACTTGGCTGTTGCTGCTCCAGGCCTGGCCACACCTGACCCAGCTGCTCTGGGCCCGGTTGCTCCGGGCCCAGCCACTCCGGGCCTGGCCGCTCCCAGCCTGGCAGCCGCTGCTCCGGGCCTGGCTGCTCCCAGCCTGGCAGCTGCTGCTCCTGGCCTGGCCACACCAGACCCGGCTGCTCCGGGCCTGGCCGCTCCCAGCCTGGCAGCCGCTGCTCCGGGACTGGCCGTTCCCAGCCTGGCAGCCATAACAGCATTCTTTATAATATCCTCAAACTGAAAATTCCAACAACCAACAATAGTAGATTGAAAAAATGATGGCATATAGAATACTATGTATACAATAAAAATGAAAAAACTATAGCTACATGCAGTAACATGGACACATATTACAAAAATCATGCTGAGTAAAAGAAAACCAACACAAAGGAAAATATATTACACTACATTTGTATGTACATATGTGAAACATAGGTGAAACTTAGTTATACCATTTAACCATGGGTAGAAGCTAATGTTGGAGAGGAGGAAAGGAATACTGGTTTAGATGGGACAGAAAGAGGGCTTTTAAGGTACTGAGGTGTTCTAATCTTTGGCATGTATAATACATGGGTGTCCATTCTGGCCTAATTCAATGAGATGGTGCTTGGTGTACTTCACTGTGTACGTATTATGCTTCACGCACACATACACACACTTAAATAGGAAAGAGGCCAACAAAGTTGGCCAAAGATTACAGTCGATAGAACTCAGGTATTCATATAATTTCTATACTATTGACTTACTTCCTCTTAGCTTGCAAATAATAGATGAAATTTTTCACATACAGAACTTTCTATTAAAATAATATTCCCTCTGATCATATTCACTAGCTACACAAAGAATATATGCAAAATGAAATTTATTAAAAACAGAAACTGTGCTTACACTATATTGTTTCTTCATGCCACTAGCATATTTCATGCTTTGGTTCACATTGTCTTTAAATGGATTATAATATGAATAACACTGTTTCAAAGACTTCTTCAGTTTGAAAAAAAAAAAAAAAAAAGGCTTCCTTATTTTGAACCCAAAAGTAATTAGATGTAAGACAAGCACAAACTGGACTCAAAGGAATCAAACTGTGTTCCTACTAAGGATGATTTTGTTTAAACACACAGCGTGCCATGTTGCAAGAATACAAATATTTTTGTAATGGCCATTTGAGAGCCTTATTTGGAGCTGTGTATGATTTCTGATAGTCTTGCTTATAAGTGGATTATTCTAAGAATTTCATTTATTATCTGAATCTCTGGAATGGAGGAGGAACCTGGAACGATGGAAACAAATTGGGTGGACATTTTTATGTCTCACAAGCATCACTAGACACGGTCAGGAGTGTATGCTCACTTCCTACTTCCAGGACTGAGGGTGTGTCTTAAAGGACTTAAAGGGATGCTCAGCATCTATGTCAGCTTGCAACATTTAGAAAGTTTTATCAGGTACCCCCTTTTTTTTTTTTTTTTTTTTTTTGTAAGATTGAAAAGTGCAAGATATAGAGTTTTGACATTTTGCATGGGTTCAAAAGGAAAAACAATGTTGTTAATCTGGCTCCCTTTCCTTGTAACAAAATTTAGAAATTCCTTCTGTTTTGTGTGGTAAAATTCTATGTGATTGCTATTATAGTGAAGTTTTCCAAGGTTGCCATATATGCATTAGAGTTCCAGATTCTTGCGTGAAGAGGGAAAAACAACCATTTCTTCCCTAGAGATTTCTCAGATCGATCTGCATGTTCCCAAGACAAAATACTAACTATAATACTAGGTACTTTTTATTGAATAGGGGCTATTTGCCAGGCACTGGGCTAAGTGCTTACATTTATTTTCTCCCATTATCCTCTGAGGTGTACTGCTATTAGCATTTCTGGTTTGCAGATGAGGATGCAGAGGCTTAGAAAGGTTGTGTGTGTCAGATATTGCTTATTATTTATCTAATGTCTATTCTCCCTTCTTCTGTGCATAGAGAATATATATATTTTTTAATTATTTTTGTAGCCCTGACCGGTTTGGCTCAGTGAATAAAGCGTTGGCCTGCAGAGTAAAAGGTCCCAGGTTCAATTCCGGTCAAGGGCATGTACCTTGGTTTTGGGCATGTCCCCAGTAGGGAGTGTGCAGAAGGCAGCTGATCCATGTTTCTCTCTCATCGATGTTTCTAGCTCTCTATCCCTATCCCTTCCTCTCTGTAAAAACTCAATAAAATATATATATATATACGTATTTTAAATATTTTTGTACAATGATGATGTGCTTAGCCCTAGAAAATAGTACTTGTGCTTTGGCCCAGTAGCTCAGTTGGTTAGAGCATCATCCTCATAGCCAAAGTTGTGGGTTTAATCTTCGGTCAGGGCATATACAAGAATCAGCCAATGAATGAGTCAATATGTGGAACAAGTCAGTTTCCTCTCTCCTCTCTCTCTATCTCTCTCAAAATCAATTAAAATATTTAAAATAAAATATTTGCATGAGGCATCAATCAGCTCCCTGATTTCCTAAACTTACCTCCCTTTCAGGTAGAGATATTCATGTGACCATAGAGATATAAGGATGCCGAAGAATCTGGGAAAATTTTCCCTTTCTGATAAAGGACATGTTAGTATTCTCCCTTCTCTCTGAGTGCCAATGTCATAGCTGGAACTATCTTTTGATCATGAGAGAATGACTTACATTTCCTCAGAAAGCCTATTAGTAAGCTGCTGGGCCAATAAGGCAACCATGGATCTTCAAACCTTTTAATAAACAAAAACAAATTTGTCATTGTGGTAGGGATTTCTATTATTCATAGCAAAATGTAACCCTGACACAGAGATTTTCTGAAAGTGAGATATAAGATGTGAAAGTATGTCAATGCAAGAGCTTATAAATGAAAAGCAATGCCTATTATGTTGAGAATTATAATAATGCAAATGTAGAAAATAAGATTGACTCCTGTCTTCAAGAGTTAGCAATAGACACAGTATAACATTAATCTGTTAATATAGAAATGGCAGGTTACGTAAATGCTGAGGAGATCTAGAATAAAAGGACAAAATATACAGATTAAAATCAGCTACGTATAGGCATTCAAGGGAGTGACTTTTTAATATATTTTTATTTATTTCATAAAGGAAGGGGAGAGGGAAAGATAAAAACATCAATGATGAGAGAGAATCATTGATCGGCGGCCCCCTGTACATCCCCCAGTGGGGATCAAGCACACAACCAGGACATGGACCCTGACTTGGAATCGAACCATGACCTCCTGGTTCATAGATGGATGCTCAGCCATTGAGCCACACCAGCCAGGCAAGGGAGTGACTTTTGAGCTAGTTCTGCTCAGGAAAATATTATCAATTAGTAGAATATAGTGACAAGACTAAAGGCCTGTAGATATAAAGAAGTAAAAATAAGAATGAGGGTGCATAAAACAGACTAGCATATTTGCTTGGCTAGAGCAAAAAATCTGAGAATAACTTTGAAAAGGTATTACAAGAGGCAGGAAAGAAGTATGGCTCTGAAGGGCTGTCAAAGGACTTTGGGTTCATATATTTGGTAAATTTATACAGGAAATATAGAATTAGTATACATATTTACAGGAAGTTATATGATGAAACATTGTTCATATACCTTTATTTAATATAAACTAAAGAGCAAGGATCTTTCCTGCAATTGGCCTAGAATGATGTGAATTGGGTGAAACTAAAAGTGATAATTAATGTGGAATCTGCAGGACTTGAGGTTACTGAGTATGAAAAGATGAGAGAAGTAAAAATTACACCAGTTAAACAACTGACAATTTCAAGAAAAAAAAATTACAAACTTTTTCTTAGCAGATCAGTTGACTTAAAAAAGAAAAAAACTTGAGAAGTAGGCTCCTTAAATATCATATTTGTCACAGAATACTACCTTAAAAAAATATGCAATATCTTAAAAAAAAATAGTAAAAATCCCTTTGCTTTGTCGTTGGTAAACACCTAAGTATAACAATAGTTGGATGGAGCATTATCATTCATTCTCCTTTTATTGAGAATACCCTCGATTACATGTCTTCATATCCATCTAACATGTGATTCTTATAAATGTTAACAGTTGAAAACAAACAGCTGGCTGAACTCTCTGCTTCAGTCTTTTGGATAGCTTGCTTCTCGGTGAGTGATCAGTATTTTGATACTGCCGTAGTAACAACAGGAAATGATCTGTTAAAATCTGGATGGCCAACTACTGATCAATGCCAGGGTAAAGAGGAGAGCTAGTCTCAGAATAAAGTCTATAAAAACAGTTTGGGGAACTATTTCCAGGACCACAGGGGAGAAGAATCGTTAATTTGCTCTCAACATCGGAAAAGCAAATGCCTAGTGGAAGAACATTTTAGGGTGATCACAGAACAGCATCAATGGGAAGCTGACGGCCAAAATGCAGTACTTAAAAAGACTGCCATGGTAAACGCTAGGGCTTCAATTACACATGATGTGAAATACCATTTTCTGAAAGAAGAATTCACTTAGAAAAAGATTTCATAAGCAGGTAGAACTCTCTTAAAATTGGTCTAGATAATAGTACTAAAAAATAATTTTAACTTTTCATTTGGCCATTGGTTATAGACTTTTTGTTAGATTTATAATTGGGGAGATCTAATTAATTACCTTTGGATTTGTCCTGATATAATAAATCATTATCATGGATAATGAATAAATGAATCCTCCCTCAAGGATTTCTTCTTCATCATCTTCCTCTTTCATTTTTTTCTTTTTTTTTTTAAATATATTTTATTGATTTTGTACAGAGAGGAAGGGAGAGAGATAGAGAGTTAGAAACATGGATGAGAGAGAGTCATCAATCAGCTGCCTCTTGCACACCCCCTACTGGGGATATGCCCGCAACCAAGGTACATGCCCTTGACCGGAATCGAACCCGGGATCCTTCAGTCCCCAAGCCGACGCTCTATCTATTGAGCCAAACCGGCCTCGGCCATCTTCCTCTTTCTAAGGCTTTCGGGACAGCACTGCATGGAAACAGACATGACTAAACAGCAGACCACAATGCCGTGTAGAAGGCTGGTTGGTACACAGCCTTCCCAGCAAACATTTCCAAACACCGTACTCTACAACAGCGATTTTCCACTTTATCTCATGGCACACATAAACTAATTACCAACATTTTGTATTTTTTTATCTGACCAAAAAAATAGGTCTAGTTTTGATTCACTCACACTAATCGGCCATTGTTGTGTTGGCAATGTCATTTTTATTACTATTTGATATTCCAAGGGAAAAGAGATCAGTGTCCTTGACTAAATAGTCAGCTATTGAATGTTTCAAAATTCTTTTGGCACACCAGTTGTGTCTGCCAAGGCACACTGGTTAAAAATCGCTGCTCAAGAGCATCACAGAAGTGGGGAATGCCAGAACATTGTGGACAAAAGAAGATAATCTTGATTTAAAAGATGCACAAAGCAAAAGTGTCCAGATAGAATCACAACTATAACACATTACTTCCCTGATGCTTTAATATAACATAGTTTTGCAAATTTAATCATTTTAAAAAGGTACCTGAATAAACCATTTATCAATAATTCAATAAAAAATAATAGATAAGCCATTTTATTAAGAAGTTTATAGTAACAATTTTCTGAAACACTGGAAACATATCAAATATTTGTATTTGAGTCATAAAACTTAGTTGTTTTTTAATCCTCACCTGAGGATATGATTTTCTTGATTTGAGAGAGAGAGAGACATTGATCTGTTGCCTCCTATATGAGCCCTGAATGGGATCAAACCCATAGGGACAACGCTCTAACCAAATAAGCCACCTCACCTGGGTAACTCATAAAAATTTATACTCATTAAATTTATACTGTTGTGTATTAATCTGTACTAAGTTAGTAGTCATAACGGCTAAAAGAACAGAAGGCATTGTGTCTAAAATTATTTTTCAAGATTTGTCCGTGTTTTAATTGTTGGAACCTTTTAAACAATAAATATATAAAATGTCACTTGATACCAAACATACAAATCATCTGTTTCAAATTAACTGTTGTTACTTACATATAAACAATGATAGTTTGGATTCAAGAACAGGCATGAAAAGTGAATAACTAGCTGATATTACAATATTCTTTCCAAAATTCCACCTCCTTCACAATGTGTATTTTGCTTCACCTCTAATTTCCTGGACAGAAAGTCAATTCTCTTCTCCTCTACACTTCTACTCAGCAATTTGAGATACTACCACTCTAATTTCTCATTTGGTTGTTTAGAGAACTATTATTTCCCCTAGTAGTGTTGTAAGCAACTAGCAAGCAAGGTCCACATGAGACTTATCTTATTTTATTTATTACATCTAATTCAACACACAGTATTTATTAGTTTGCTGTTTTTTTTAAGAGTTGCCTATTATGCCGGATCAGTAAGGCTCAGTGATTTGACCCCCAGCCAAGGAGTGCACAGGAGGCAACCAATCGATCGATTTTTTTTTTTCTTTCTCTCCCCACTCCTTTCCCTTCCACTCTCTCTAAAATAATCAATGGGGGGAAAAATATCCTTGAAGATTAACAACAAAAATTAGTTTAGTTGCCCTGGCCGGTTTGGCTCAATGGACAGAGTGTCGGCCTGTGTGAGGACTGAAGAGTCCCAGGTTCGATTCCGGCCAAGGGTATATGCCTAGGTTGCAGACTCCATCCCCAGTAGGGGGTGTGCAGGAGGCAGCCTATCAATGATTCCCTCTCATCACTGATGTTTCTTTCCTCTCTCCCTCTCCCTTCCTCTCTGAAATCAATAAAAATATAATTTAAAAAATTAGTTGTCTATTAGTGTTCAATAAACTTTTAAAATTCCAGTTTTATGCAGTTTCTTGTGACAATACTTCCTCAGCTAATAAACTGATTTAAAAGGTGTTTTATACTTAGATTAAATGTAAAATTTAAAAATTCAAATCTTATAAATGCTTTTAATACTAAAAAATGTATATTCATTACAAATGAATCAATGAATTTGTTGTTGTTTCATTAACTGTTAAAATGGCTTTTTAATCTTTGTTTTTAATTCTCAAATCCTATACAGTAAGAAAAAAATTTATCCATATTGTTGTATGCATTAATTGTTCATTCATTTTTATTGCTCAGTAGTATTCCACTGTATGGATATACCACAATATTTCTATTATCCTGTTGATCAATATTGTGCTATTTTCAGTTTTGAGATATTAAAAATAAACCTACTATGAATATTCATGTACAAGTCTTTATATAAACATATGCTTTCTTTTCTTTTGGGTAAATAACTAGGAATGGAATGGCTGGGTCACATAATTAGATGCATGTTTAAGAAACTACCAAACTGTTTTCCAAAATGGTTATGCATTACATCCTCCCCAGCAGTGTGGGGTCCAGTTCCTATCTTTGCCAACCGTTGTAATTGTCTTTTTAATTGCAGCACTTTTAGTGGCTATGAAATAGTATCTCATTATGGTTTTAATTTGCATTTCACTAATGTCCAATTAACTTCAGCACTTTTCACACGCTCGTTTATGTCATATGTATTCCGTGGTGAAGTGACTGTTCAAATTATTTGTTCACTTTTAACTGAATTGTTTTCTTACTGTTGAGTTGTAAGAGTTCTTTATTCTAAATACAAATCCTTTGTCAGATAATCAGTACTTTCAAAATAGAAATGCAACAGTTTCAGATAATTATGCTTTGTTATTATACCACATAGTCTATCGGTACTTTAAATAATCCTTATAGTAAGGGCAAGTATTATCTCTGTAATCCTCAGGTACCAAGTTTTCCCAAGTCTAATATTTAAGACTTTAATCTCTCCAGTAATGCAAGAACCACCATGGAATTTTTCCCAAGCAAGAGTCAATCTGGGGAAGTTCTTTGGCTAAACACCATCCTAAAAGTAATAGATATAGAAAAACAGTATGCAAAATAAAATCTCATTTTAAACCATGGACAGAAAACATATTTAAGCCCCTCTAATATCTCTTTTTTTAAATATATTTTTTATTGATTTCAGAGAGAGAAAAAGAGAAATATCAATGATGAGAGAGATTCACCAATTGGCTGCCTCCTACACGCCCCATACTAGGGATCGAGCACTCAACCCAGGCATGTGTCCTGACTGGGAATCAAACCATGACCTCCTGGTTCTTAGGTCGATGCTCAACCACTGAATCACACCGGCCAGGCAGCTCCTCTAATATCTTTTTTATTTCTTCCTCTAATATCTTTTTATATATAAAGAATAATTTCATATGTGAAAAAATATTTCCTTGATACATATTTATCCCTTGGAACGTGTAAGTGTCAAGACACAAATCTGAAACTAACTCATATAGCAGCACTAGAATTAGGATAACAGCAGATTATACTGGCAATCTCTGACATGGTTTCAGGATATAGACAATCCTAGGGTTACAAGTATTTCATGGAAGTAATTATGACACAATTGACAATATTCCCAAATCAGAACACTTTATAATAAGCTTATTTGACAGTTTTTTAAAAGGCCCAGTATTAAAAGAATAAGCTTCCTCTGGAGTTAAAAACAAGGAATAATTTTGGCTCATTAAAGATAGTATCTATTGATAAAACTTACGCTTATTCTCAAACATGAAGTAAAATTATTACTCTAATGCATGATCATTATATGAAATAATCACTTGGTTAGTAAAATATTATGTATATTCTAAAATTTTCAGTTCAACTAGTTTTCTTTTAGAATGAGGAAACATTTAATGATTGGCTTCAAATTCTTTTTATTTTTTAATTTTTTAAATTATTTTAGAGAGAGGAAGGGGAAGAGAAAGAAAGAGAGAAAGGGAGAAAAAAAACACACATTGATGTGAGAAATATCAATCAGCTGCCTCCTGTAGGATCATACCTACAGCCTGGGTATGTGCCCCGACTGGGAATCAAACCTGCAACCTTTTGGTGTATGGGACAATGCTCCAATACCAGCCAGGGCACAAATTCATTTTAAATATAAAATATGTGAGTGTTATTATATGATAAAGAAAATAAAGATAGTATGACCCAAATTTTATTTTTTAAAGCTAATATAAAATACTTTTCAAAGCATACAAAAATTGTGAAACAACTGAGGATTTTTCAATAAAGATATATTTACTGACCAGAGAAAACAAAGGTATGTTTAATGACTTCTGTTTCCAGGTCACCTTATTGAACGATACATCATGAAATCAATAGTTGTACATCTAGGAAATTTACCAATGGAGCTCTCTTCCACTGGTGTATATATTTTAATTTGTCTCATGTGGGTGTCTCTTCCATTTTGGTGATTGGCTAGAACAGCAATCTGTATCATGAATGTGCGAGTTGGCTTCTTATGGTTATCAGTTAAGGGAACATGAATCCAGCCACTTGGTTCCACCAATTCAAGTTGCTGCCAGGAAAAGAAAAGTCAGATTAGGTTTGCACCCAATGAACATAACTTACTATAATGAATACATTCTAAAGTTGACTTATCTGTGGATGGTGTCAGGTGGGTATTAGACCTATCAAGGTGATGATGTAAGTTATACAAATGCCACTATGCTGTATACCCGGAACTAATATAATATTGTATGTCAACTGTAATTGAAAAATTACAAATTTAAAAATAGAATAAAAAATAAAGTTAAGTTAAAATTAACCTCTTGCTCATTGAGAAAATGACAGTATGATAATAACCATTATCAGTACTGGAAACATTTACCATGTTCTATTTCTATAGTTGCTAAGCACATTACATGTACCATCTTAGTAGGCAGTCTTAGTGTTAGAATTAGACATGTGTAAATGTATACATCCAATGGAAGGTAAAAGCAGGAAAATAATCTAACATGCTTCTGACATTTTATTTCAAAAAATATGCCTAATACATCCAAAATCATACAACAATCAAAATCTATATAAATTATAAGAATACTAAGAGAAAATCAGTTATTAAATAAGCATCAAACAAAGCTTTCTTTCTTGGGGATAGTAAGTGATTTATCTAGTCTTAATGATGATCTAAACCTAAAATCTAGATTTTTAATGTTTTTTAATAAGAAATTACAGATTAATTTTTTTAATTTAAATTTTCTTTTAAACAAGAGTCCAAACTGTCCTTACTTCACAAGGAAAGGAAAACCATAAGTCAAGAGGTAAACCAATGTTTCTAAGTTTTCCTAAAGTACTTTTAAAACATATTGATATTTTAATTGCTTAATTAAATGGTACAAATGAACTACAGATGCATTACAAAAAAATATAGGTTTATCTTATCAAGACAGTCAAATGGCAATGAGTGTCAAAAACTCTAACTCGGGGTTCTGTGAGTTACTCTAGAAAAACAATTAAATAAATGCCATGATAACTTCCTTTTTCTTTTTTTTCTTCTTCTTTTATCTTCTTTCATTCTTTTTCTTTCTCTTCTCTTTCCTTCTTTATTCTTTCTTTGCATTTTTTTTTTTTTTTAAGAAAGAGGGTGGGTAGAGATGGGGCAAGAGAACCGTAATGGTATTTAATACTAAATTATTTCCCCCTTTTATTAGTAACTACAAAATATAAGAATAATTAAATTTATACTCCCATGGCATTTTGGTCAGTGACATTTTATAAACTTCCACTAGAACTAACTCAAAATGAGTACATCAGAAACCAGATATATCTGGTTTCTATCACTAACCTTTTATTCATTCAGGCCACAAATACTTATTAAGCACTTAAAATGTTCAAGATATTGTTCTAAGTACAGTTAAGCATACAAAGCATGAACCCAAAGCATATTTCAAATCTTTCAAAAAAAGCTTATAAGCATACAAACATCTATGGCTTCATTCAGGTTCTTCTTGCATAAAGTAAAGGGATTGGACAAGTTATCCAATATCCCTTCCAGCTCTGACATTCAATGAGTCTGATTAAAAGAAGAACGATGTAGTAGGAAGATACCCACATCATTCCCCCAAATCTGTGACCTATGAATATGTTAACATAGAAAAGGGACCCCGCAGGTGCAATTAAGGTAAAGATCTTGGGATGGAAAGATTCCCTGGACTACCTGGGTAGGCCCAAAGAAATCAAAAGGGTCTTTAAAAGAGGAAGGCAAGAGAGACAGAGATGTGATGAAGAAGTAACGGTAGGAGTTATACAACCACAAGCCAAGGAATGTGGGCAGCCTCCAGAAGCTGGAAAAGGCAATAAACAATTCTCCTAAAAAATCTCCAGAAAAGATTGTACCTTGTTGACACCACGATTTTAATCCACTAGACCCACTTTGGACTTCTCACTTCCAGATGTACGATAATAAATTTGTGTTGTTTTAAGCCACTAAGTGTATGGTATCTAACTGGTTATAGCAGAAATAGGAAACTACTATAATAGATATACATGGGAATTTAGAGGAGGGAGAAAGCACTTCTGGTTGAAATAATCTATTCTCCAAGTAAATGTACATAAATCTCAATAATGAGCAAAAAATGAAACCAAGATTCTAAATTCAGCTCCTTACTAATGTAATGTTTTTGACAAATTTAACCATTATTTCTGAGATACAATGTTATTTTTAGAGTATTTTAAACACTTTAGTGTTCAAAAAGCTATATTAAGATTTTATAACATATATAACTTTTGGCATGATATATTCAGAATTATGAATGTAGTAAATTATTCAATAAATGCAATTAATAAACTATTTCTTCCAAACATAAAATAAAGTTTATTGATCTCAATCATTAAAAGTACTATACATTACAAAGTATATATAGCTGTTAATGCCTCTCAGATGGTTTCACCATCAACTATATTGCCTGGTAGTCATAAACACCAATTCATGTGTCTACTTCACTTCTATTGTGCCCAGTTTGAATTCTCAGAGTCATCTCTATAAAGTTATTATTCTTTTTTTATTAAAGTTTACTATTCTGATACTGCCATATTTAAACTTATTACATAGATTTAAAACCTTACATGCCTATAAATTTAAATTTTTGAAAATGATTAAAAGATTAAGATATTTTATGCAAAAAAATTTTTTTTTAAATATTTTCAACAGAAAATTAACAAAAAGCAAAATTTTGCCACAATAACTTTCTTTTTTCCCCTTCCATTTCTGGTTGAACGTCAATAAATGAAAATCGCATCACCACTAAAATATACTTCTTTATTCCTCTTGTTCTTTCTGCCATCTCCCCCTTTTGGCTCCTTTCTCCATATAGTCACTCATTTGAAAAGTTGTTATTTTTTAATTTTTCACCTGCTAGTTACCTATATCCCATTACAATCTGAATTTTTCCCTACCGCTGAAACCAATCTTGTCAAAGTCACCTGTGACCTCTCATTTTGCCATATCAATTCTTTACTACAGCTTTATTCTGGATTTTCCTCATCTAATAATGTGCCTAAGCAATATCTATTTGTATTTAAAATTTTTAAGGCTTTTAAAGCTTTATGTAATATTATAGTTTAAACATAGTTTTGTGTACAAAAAGATATAACATGGTTTACTAAAGAGAATTTTGTTAATGACAGAAAATAAATGGTAGTTCTGTAAAGACATAGATTTAAAGACTCAAGTTAATAATATTAATGCTAAGGCAATACGATACCTGAAATTCTCCTACATAATTGTATCCAGACCCATGACTTCAGGCACCTCAAATGGATGTATGCTGGTAATTTAAAATTTTATATCTCCTTTTAAGAGGCAACTTCTTTTTCTTAATCCTCACCCGAGAATATTTTTTCAATTCATTTTTAGAGAGAGTGGAAGGGAGGGAGGGAGGAGAGAAACATCGGGGAGAGAGAGACACATTGATTGCTTGCCCTCCGAGTCTTCCCCAACTTGGGCAAGGTTCTGTGACCTTGACTGGGAATCTAACCCGTGCCTGTTAAGTTTCCAGGCAGATGCTCTAACCACTTAGTAAAAGTGGCCAGGGAAAGAGGCAACTTCGGAAGGTACAAACAAGGGAACAGCACAGCCCTGGAATTAATGCTCATCCCTGCTTGCCTCTCCAGTCTTATCTTGAGTGGTCTTTCATCTAATTTCAGTTATATAATCTGCAATAATGCAAAAATAAATTTATACTATGAAGGAAACTGACTCTGAAAATATTCCAAAGATTAGAGATGACAAAGAGATATTAACTGTATTTCATTTTTTTAAAAATGGGTCATCTGTTGTGTGTGTCTGCAAAAAATTTTTTTTATTGAATAATTAACTGAAATTAAATTAATTGCTTGAAAAATATAAGAAAATAAGAGATAGAAAATAAGAAATTTGGTAACTCGATAAAGGAGGTACTACAGCTAATAAATGTGAAGTCAGAAGAGAGAACAGAGAATAAAAATATGAAAGAACATAACAGAACCTCCCAGAACTGAAAGACAAGTGTCTCCTCATTGATGGGATCCACTGAGCACCCAGCACATGAAGGAAACATTACACACACACACACCACACACAAGCAGTTATGGCATAGCATCATGAAATTTCTAAACATCAAGGATAAAGAGATTATAAATGCTTCTATAAACAATAATAGGTGACATGCAAAGCATCAAAAACAAAGTGTTCCTTAACATTTACACTAAAAACTATGAGGCAATGGAGAATGTGCTTAAAATTGATGAAAAATTTCTTCCAAACTAGAATTCCATACCCAGCCAAATCATCCCTCGAGGGTGAGATTAAAATTAAGTTTTCAGTCATGCAAGGCTTCAACAATTTTACCTCCCATGTGGAGTATGCATTCCACCAAAATAGGAAGTAAATCAAAAAAGATAAAGACCTGGGATCTAGAAAACAAGAGATCAACCAGCCGAAACCGGTTTGGCTCAGTGGTAGAGCGTCAGTCTGCGGACTGAAAGGTCCCAGGTTCGATTCCGGTCAAGGGCATGTACATTGGTTGCGGGCACATCCCCGGTAGGGGGTGTGCAAGAGGCAGCTGGTCAATGTTTCTCTCTCATCAACGTTTCTAGCTCTCTATCCCTCTCTCCTCCTCTCTGTAAAAAATCAATAAAATATATTTTAAAAAAAAAAAAACCCTACTGCTTATCTATTAAAAAGAGAGAGAGAGAGAGAGAGAGAGAGAGAGAGAGAGAGAGAGAGAGAGATCTATCAAAGAGAAGGTGAAAGAAACTCCTAGGATGATGTTGAAGGGGTATCTTAAGAAGACAGCTGTTAGTTAGTCCAGGTCTTCTGAGAAACCAAGACATAAGTAGATATACCAGATATTTATAAAGGCAAATGTCTTTGACAGAAAAGGGGAGAGAGCCAGGGAAGGCTGAAAGAGCTGTCAGATAGTGATGCAGGGCTGAGCCCAGGGGAAGGGGACAGGGAAGGAAAGAAGGCTGGGTGGATCATGTTAGATTGCACTGCAGTTCCAGGGAAAGTTGGGCAAGGCTCTCAGGGACTGCTGGAGCCCAGGCTGCCTGTCAGGATTCCAGAGTCCCCGGGAGTGGGCCTGGTTTATTACAATACCCTGCTGTACTCTCTCAATGGCTGGTGGAAGGCCTGGTCTTGGCACTGTGGTGATGGATTTCAGAGAGCACTGGGGCCATCAGTAAGTAACTCCTATGGAACACACTTCTAAGAGGAACATTCTCATGGCCATCTATGGTAGCTTTGCAATGTGTTACCTTGGCCTAACCTAAACTACATTTCTCAGGGTTCCCTTTCTCACATGTTTCTGGTGAGATGGGACATGAAATATTTTCATACATGATTAGGAGGGCACAAGTGAAGTAGCAGCCATTTTGTTTTTCACACTCAAGTTGAGGTTAGGAGCTCTTGTTGATCACACATGTTGTCACTTTCTGCTGGCCCACTTCGCTGTCATGGGACAACAGCGGGGCCCACAGATTCAACCTCCCACATTATGACATGAAAACAGCTTTGCAGATTTATTTAAGCAATTCCTACTTGTGTAAGGTATTACATACTGCCACCCACCCTCCCACTACACACATATATACAAACAATTCTGTCCCAGGTCAGAATACATACTAGAAGCAACCAATCAATGTTTCTCATTTTCTCTCTCTCCCTCTCTCTTCCCCCCCCCCCCCCAACTCTTCTTCCTTCTCTCCTTCTCTTCCTCCCTCTAAAAAAATCAATTAAAACATATCCTAATAAAGATGGAATATGTTAATTGATCCTCATGTCATCGCAAAGATGGCAGCAACTGCAGCCAATAAGGAGGGAATATGCTAATTGACGGTCACACCCTCAAAGATGGCAGCGCCCACAGCCACAAGAGGTGGCGCTCAGTCCCCTCAGCCCCCCTGGGGCAGCAGGTGTGCGGCAAGGCTGAGCCCGCCCCCCGGCAGGCACAACCGCTCCACCCACCTGCCTCCAGAGTCCTCCAGTCCCCTCAGCCCTGGGCCGGAACAAGGCACAGGCAAGCCTCAGATGGTGACTGCCCAGCCGCCCAGGGCCACCCAAGGCTCAGGTAATCAGGGCTGGCCAAGGCTTGCACTGCAGGCAGTGGCAGCAGCAGAGATGTGATGGGGCATCGTCGCCTTACCCTGATCGCTGAGTCGCCTCCTGCCCCTGAGGGGGGGGTAAGCCAGGCTGTGGGGATCCCCCCTCCAATGTGTGAATTTTCATGCACTGAGCCTCTAGTTTTAAAATAAAGGGAAAAAATGTGGATCCAAGAGAGTATATGTGGCTGCTTCAAAGGGTATTTTATAGATCTGTCAGAGAATTTAGATAACTGATAACAATTTTTTTAATTAAGCAGGAAAATGAGGCAACCACTAATTCCAGAAAAATAATATTAGGTCTAAAAAGGAAATTTAAGCATAGAACATGACATGAATCAGCTATAAACAACATGTGGTCATAATTATGAAAATGTGCATAATAATTTCAGCAAATACCACAAAAAACTCTACTAGTAAGATGAAGAGAAGGAAAGTATCTACACTAATAAAAGAGAAACATGCAAACTGACTGTGACTCCGCTACACCCACCAGCCACGCCCACGATCCAATCAGGAGCAAGTATGCAAATTAACCCAACTAAGATGGAGGTGGCTATGGAGCTGGAGCAAGCAGGAGGCTTGGGTTGCCCCTGGCGATAGAAGAAGCCAAGCTTCCCACCTGCCCTGGCCAGCCCTGGCCTCCACTCAAGGCTACAAAGCTTCAATTATAAGAAGATAAATAAATCCCAGATACCTGCTTCCAGCTAGCCCTGGCCTCTGCTCAAGGAGGCGCTGAAAAGAAAAAAAGGAGGGGCTGGGAGCTTGAGTCACTAGGGGATGATCAGGCCAGGATGGGATGGCAGTTGTGGATGATCAGGCTGGTGGGGGTCGGGGCCATTGGAGGTAAGCAGGGGGGCCAGTTGGGGGCAAGCAGACTATCAGTGGGGGTCAGTTGGAGGTGATCAGGACAGCAGGGGCGGCAGTTTGGAGTAAGCAGGCCAGCAGGGGGTAGTTGGGGGCAAATAGGCCAGTGGGGAGGGGATGTGGGGGCGAGTAGACCAGTTGGGGGTGGGAGGGCATTTGGGGGTGAGAAAGCTGGCAGGCAGAGTGGTCAGGGGCAATCAGGCAGGCAGGCAGATGAGCAGTTAGGAGCCAGCAGTCCCTGATTTCGAGAGGGATATCCGACTGCCGGTTTAGACCCAATCCCTGTAAACGGGCAGCAGGACATTCTTTGAGGGAGTCCCAGACTGGAGAGGGTGCAGGCCAGGCTGAGGGACACTCTTTCCCATGTGTACAAATTTCTATACTAGTAAGATGAAGAGAAGGAAAAGTACATTAGAGAATAAATGAGGTTACAGAGCTAAGTCCTAATGTTTCACAGTAAGATATCATTAGATCATGTCTTTAAATATACATACACCTTATTTAGAATTCTACATTTCTATTAAAGATATCTATGTACATATGTTATTTAGAAATTAAAGCAAAGAAGGCTAAAATAACTAAGAAGATTGCTCCCAAAAAGCAAGATGGGGATGTTAGATAGAGAAAGAAGTGCTATTGTTATAAATGCTATTGCAGTCCTTTTGGACTTTTAACCTATGTGCATGTTTTATTGTATAAAAGTATATTTAAAACCTTAAAAATTAAACTTCAAAAGATTATAAAAATATTTTTTAAAACTAAGGAAATTACCACAAAAAGTTAGCATGGTGGTTACTTCTATGGGATATGGAAAGGATTGTGACAGGTAAGGAAAGAGGGTATAGTCCCAGCTTCTGGGATGCTCATAAAGTTCTATTTCTTACATTAAAAAGTTATATACACATATAAACTGTATTTGAGTGTTTTATGGACTTTGGGGAGGCGGGAGTGCTAAGTATACACACACACACACACACACACACACACACACACACACACAAATTGCAGAATCTCCAGCACACAGCTGCAGAACTTTTCATGCTATAAATGAGGTGTAGCTTTTCCCAAGTCACTGATATTCCAGGTAAATTATGATTTGCTATTAAATTGGCTCTAAAATATGTTTTTATTGATTTTAAAGAGAGAAAGGGAGAAGGAAAGAGAGAGAAACATCAATGAGAGACAAACATCGATCAGCTTCTTCCTGCACACCTCCTACTAGGGATCAAGCCTGCAACCTGGGCATGTGCCCTGATCAGGAATCGAACCTGCAACCTCTAAGTACATGGGATGATGCTCAACCAACTGAGCCATACTGTCCATGGCAAAATACATTTGTTTTAATCATCCCAACACCATATCCCTAACTCATAGATGAGCAACCTTAAATTCAGAGAGGTTATATAATATGTTGAGGGTTACCTAGCCAGTGCAGGATTAAGTTAGGATTTGAAAATAATTTCCAACCAAAACCCTGAACATCAAAGTAATAAAGTAGTCTTCAAGTATGTCTGCCTGAAATAAAAATAAAACAAGAATATATTCTGATATCATAAAAAGTGAATAAACATCAGAAATTCAAAAAGCTATAATCCTGCATATGCTTTAAAGACAGATGGTACTCTGAAGAGGATTGGGAAGAATCTCATGAACCTCATTGTTTCCTATTAGTTATGGGCCTAGATGTAAAGCATGACAATAACACACAAGTGCTTGTTACAAGTCCAGACAGAGGTGAAAACCCTGTTATAATAAAAATTACCCTGTTATATTAAAAATTAAAAGCAAACATCTCTGGTATTCTCAAAAACAAGTTTTCAAAACAGCTGAACTAACTACCACCTCCACCACCCCCCCCCCCCCCCAGCAAACACACACATTCTGCTTGCAAGATCTGTGATTGCCATCGGTCCCATAACTCATATTTATAATAAATTTTGTTTGTAAAAGTACAAAAAGCCACCTCATAATTTACTTTCAGTGTTTCTACAAATCTAAAACATCTGTCTAGAATAGTTAAGGTGGAATTATACAAAATGAATATTTTGGGAGTAAGAAGTAGTGAAATGTATTTAATATGAATTTTTAAAGTACTAAACTAGCTCCACTACTTATTACATAGATGTTGTGAAGTTTGACTTCACCTTGATTTAAATTACTATCATTTTGAGAAAAATGTTAACGTGTTTCCTCAAACTGCAATCAATGACAACTGAGTAGGAAAGTAAAGACATTCATTCCTGTCCTATTCACAAGCACCAGTGGACAGCCCGGTGGGGAAATGGCAGTGTGCCAAGCTGCCCTGTGAGCAATTAGGCTTCCTGACAATCAGAAGACGCAGGCGTCTTTGGCCCTTATAAAACTAGCAAGCTGAGGAACTGATGCCTTTCCTTCCCTTTCCTGGAGGCACAGGCCAGATAAAACTTGTTTAGATGACAATCTTTTCCATCCATAGGACTAAAAGAAAAGTTAAGACTAATAAAAAGCAAACTGAGGAGAATCATGTGAGAGATTAGCAAGTATCACTGCCTACTGGACCTATTGACTAAATGTAGTAACTGGTCCCACATAGATAGTAATCTCATTCTAATAATCAGAAGAAACAATAATTAAAAGATTGATATAACAATTATGAAATGTAAAAGTGCTTTTAATCAAGAAACTCAGAGTAAAATTCAGAAGCAAACAAACCTGAAATTATCTCTCAATGAAAAATAGTTCAAATGGGTAAAAACTAGTTTCAGCAAAAATGTGTATAACTTCTATGTGGAAATTTTCTAAGAAAAAAAACACAAATGATGTTGAATGATTCAAATAAACCTTAAAGGAGACTGGGCAACAACTTCCATTTCTCAAATTTAAACCTGAAATTCTCTATAATCTGGTAAATGCTTTCTCTTCTTGATGTTTTACAAGTTTGAGTGAAAGGTTCAGACTGCCAACACACTGGACTACATTTTGCAAGTATGCTGTGTGTCTAATATGATATCCAACAGCATAATAAGAATTAAAAATGAATAAAGTAAATAAGGTTAAAAATTTATGTAAGGATCTATAATATACTCTCTAATACATTCCTTGATTAACTAGGTAGGGCCAACTGAAAAAATTTACTAATGCAATATTAAGAAGCCATATTCAGATACATATTTAAGTATCTGAATTTCAAGTGAAAAACAGGACAATTTTATGACATTTTTATATTCACCTAGCCAAGATACACTTCACTTCATAAATAAAATATGTGAATTAATCCTCCAAATATCTCATTATTATCTCAATACTTTGAAATTTCATTTACAGTTTTTAATTATTTTATAGTCCATAAACATATAAGCCCTTTTTCTACTTCTTAATGTGCCAGTGACAATCATATAATATACACCTATGACAACTGAGACTATAAACAGAAATCCTTACAAATTTAAAATATAAGGACCAACAAATGTTTCTCTACACTCAGAAAACACAGAGTCTTTATTCCAGAAGGAACTTTCGGTAAAAAAATGATGTGTGAACAGCAGACACTGATGTTCACACAAGCACACTGCAGACAACCCAGCAGGCGGTTTTCTGTTTTTTTTGGATTATGCTCTGGAGGTGCTGGCACAATGGAATTTCAATACCATAATTGCTTATTTCTCTGTGTATCTTTAAAATAGCAGGTAAAGAAAAAAAAAATCAACTACAAAAATAACAAAACAAAATGTTTTTAATTCTTTTCAAAGGATGTAATTTATAACCATTACACAAATAGAGAAGAAGCACAAAAGGGGGGGAAAGAGAAATAAAGTAATGTTCCAAAGGTTCAGTTTACAAGGACCTCACACTAAGGTTTTTTTTTCTTCTCTCTGCAACCCTTACTAGAAACAGTATTATTTGCTAAAAATGCACTAGCTGCCAAGAGCCATGGTCCATCTAAAGCAAAATGCTTAAGATGGAAACAGAGTGTTAGTACAGAAAAAAGGGCACGATTCAGTGTACAGATTTCTGTGAAACCTACTTTAAAAAGAATAAAGTCTTGATTTGGATATCTTTTTGACTGAAAAATAATAGCAAAAATCTATAATATATGTAGCACTGTATTGAAACAATAAGTTGTAATCCAATTTAAAACTTTCTAATTAAACTTTTTTTTTTTTTTTTTTTTTTTTTTGTAAATCATTGGGAATTCAACACTAGTCTTGGTTCACATGATAGAACAATGGGAAAATTTTCCGAGTGGTTGAACACTAACCCTGACAAGTGTGGAGAGCCAACTACAATACATTATATGGTAGCATAACCTGCCACCCACGTTGCTGAGAGAACAGCTTTCAAACACATGCACTGAGCTGTAAAACCACAAAATCCCTTATTACACATTGTCTTTCTTACTCTAGGTGAAATATACCATCAATTCTTTCCGTTATAAATCTTTTTTTATTACTATTTTTGAAGCCCACTTAACAGTTTGTCTTTTTCTTACAAGATAAAAGATGCTTTAAAAAATGCAACAGCAATGTTATCATCCTTCTACTGTATTACAATGATATCTGCTGCACAATTTCTCTAGCTCACTTTTGGTGACTCATATCCCCCAAATGAGTTTTAAGCTAAAGTTATTTTTTTTCCCTTTAAAAGACCAAGCCCTAATAATGGTTCACTAAATTTGTTAAAGCATTTGAAAACATTTGCTTTCTTTAAGAAAGACTAATATACTGCTCTGGGGGTTCTTTAATAAAATATATGGATTGGAGGGAGGGGGAGAGAGAGAGAGAGAGAGAGAAATTATGTTGTCTCTGTCTCTTCCAATATTTCTCCCTTCCTCCACTCTGGCACAATCCAAACCTCAACCAACCAACCAACCAACTAACAAACAGCCATTTTTAGGTTCAAGAATATAATGGTGTTTCAGACAACATTTGTCATATATTGGTAAATGAAGCAAAAATGCAGGACAGCAAACAAGCTTCATCCTCATTAGAGCACTATGCTCTGTCAAAGTTGTTACCTTTCAAAAAACAGCTCACTGCAATAATGACTACCGAACCTATACAAAGGGGTTTGAGATACAGAACAAGAAGGGTGAAAATATAATGAACCAAAAGACACTACTTTTACAGAGATTCAAATACAATACTTTTTAGAGATTCAAGATGTTTAGAATAATTTCTAAAGCTATGTATTTTCCTCTAACATTTTGCCTAATTAATTTCCCTCCAAAATTTTTCCTCCTATATTTTACATTTCCCTCCCCCCAACTTCCGCCCACCAAGACCCACCTCCACCCACAGTCTGCTAACCCCATCATAGCATTCCAGGATAGTTACAGGACATAACAGTTTCTTCTGGGGTTTTCACTTGCAAAGTTGTTGGCAAAGAGAATTTTATATGTGTTTCTATTATACCAACAAGGTCAATTATTGTTGAATACTGGTCTTTCTGCCTGATGGCTTGGTGAATTATTCAAATGGGACCTTTCCTAACCTATAACTGAACTCAACCAATTAACCTCAGAACCCAACAATGCTGGTATCTAATGGGATTTTTAAGTTAATCCTAACAGACCAAAGTAACGTCATTTCCTCCAAATTGGTGGTATATTATTTGATAGAAACTTTGTATTTTTCTCAAATTGAATTTGTACATTATGGCTTATGGAAGTTGACCATAAAAATGTTTAAGCTTTCTAAAACCAATAATCAGCTATTATGCTTTATATTTGCCTATTTGGTTTATACAACTAAATAAAGAATATGCGAAGTAATGACTACATATTGTACCAGCTGGGTACTGGAAATATTGATATAAATTATATTGAATATAAACTATAATTGAAAATAAATTTTGAAAAATTTTTAAAAAATAATTTTTTAGTGGGGAGCTGGGATGGCTAAGGGAATCCTGTAATTGCTATATCCAGTGTTCTTATCAAGATGTCTCACCCTAACAGGTTTAGCTCAGTGGATAGTGTTGGCCTGCGGACTCGAAGGTCCCAGGTTCGATTTTGGTCAAGGGCATGTACTTTGGTTTCGGGCACATACCCAGTGGGAAGTGTGCAGGAGGCAGCTGATCGAAGTCTCTCTCTCATTAATGTTTGTGGTTCTCTATCCCTCTCCCTTACTCTCTGTAAAAAAAAATAATAAAATATATATATATTTTTAAAAAGATAAATCCAGGGGTGCAGAAAGTGCTGTTACTCTCCCCAAAATTAATGTGGGAATAAATTTGTATTTTACTTTAAATATTTAAAATATATTCATATTGTCAAATATCATTTATTTTCAAAAACACAAAAGATAATTTGCTATTACTGAGTGTTGACTATGCATCAGGCAATATGAATAAGTGCAAACTTTATCCTACTTGTCTCAGGAATCCAATGAATGCGCATTGTTATACCTATTCTGTGTATGAGGAACTTTAAGTTTCAAAGGGACTAGATGTGTTCCAAAATTTCACACAGCT
The DNA here is from genome assembly GCF_964339955.1 of Pipistrellus hanaki. Lineage (NCBI taxonomy): Eukaryota > Metazoa > Chordata > Mammalia > Chiroptera > Vespertilionidae > Pipistrellus > Pipistrellus hanaki. The sequence goes on from NC_140507.1 coordinate 47,053,145, forward strand.
AACAAGTGGCAAAGCTGAGGTTTAAAACCAGATCTGTCTACTTTGCTAAATTGTAGTCTTTCAACATCGCTTGGCCTAAAAAATATGAGATAATTCCCAATCATCTCCAAGTATTATAAATAATTGGATCATAGAGTATAGCCAAGTTTCAAAACCATTCTATCCTATATAATAAAAGGCTAATATGCAACTCGTCCCCTCAACAGGGAGTTCGACTAGGGACAGGGCCGTCCAACCGCCCATGGCCCCTGCCCCTAGCCAGCCCCACCCCCGATTGGCCCCTCCACTCAGCTGGCCCAGCTCAATCAGGCCTGATCAGGGCAGGCCAGCCTGACCCCATCTGTGCATGAATTGGTGCACCAGGCCTCTAGTAAAAGAATATTATCCAATTATTTACCAAGAAACAACTAGGAGGAGATGAATAAATGAATAGGGGTGCTTTGATAGCCATATAATTGTATCAACACTAAAGTTTTATTATTAGTAAGACAATACTCCAGTTTTTTTCTTATCAATTCTAACTGAAATGGGCTCTTACATATATGGTCTTTCATACACAGGCCTGTACCCGCTCACACACACACAAACTCATCCAAACTGTCACATACAATGCTGTTTCTTTTTTTTTTTAACTTAAATTCTTTATTAAAATATTACATGTCTCCTTTTTCCCCCATTGACCTCTCCCCAGGTGCTCCCACTCCCAGCCCCTCCAGCACATGCCCTCATCCCCTACTGTCTGTGTCCATTGGTTATGCTTATATACATGACCCCCCTCCCCCTCCCTACCTTCTCTCTGAGGTTTGATGGTTTGTTCAATGCTTCTATGTCTCTGGTTCTATTTTTGTTCATCAGTTTATGTTGTTCATTATATTCTAAAAATGAATAAGATCATGTGATATTTATCTTTCTCCAATTGTACTCTCAGTTTCTAAGCTAAGAACATTGTCTATTATTCCAGGCCACAATGAAATGAAAAGCTATCTTAATACTATAGGTATCAAGGCACATAATTTTTTTGCAAAGAAGGATTTTTAATATATATATATATATATATATATATATATATATATATATATATATATATATATATAATTGATTTCAGAGAGGAAAGGAGAGGCGGGGAGAGAGAGAGAGAGAGAGAGAGAGAGAGAGAGAGAGAGAGATCAATGATGAGAGAGAGTCATTGATCAGTTGCCCCTGCAACCTTGATCCCCTTCCAGGCATGTGCCATGACTGGGAATGGAACTGTGACCTCCTGGTTCATAGGTCAATGCTAAACCAATGAGCCACACTGGATGGGCACAAAGAAGGATTTTAAAAATAAGTTGAATAACTTCATATAGTAATATTTTAAAACTATTTGATCTAGTGACCCAACTTAACATATATTCTAGCAAAAACTATATTGTGATTACCTCTGTTTCTGCTTTACAAATTTCAAACAGAAGCCATTGGTTCAATTGTTAGGCCAAAGTGTCATAAAAGCAAATGCCTATTAACAAGAGCATTTCTAAAACTCAATTGCTACTCTCAACTTCCTGCTATGAGAGTCTTCAGAATGGCTAGGGTGACTCTTGGGGTTCATTCACTGCTTAGTGGAAATGTTTATAGAAATATTTATACAATTAGGATAGAGCTTTTTTGGAAAATATTTGCTGGGCTAAATGTCATGGCAGTTAAGATGTACATAAATAACATATTTTTTTAAAGTCCATTTATACCCCCCATTCTACAAAATTATTACTATTAATATTGTGTTAGTGTAAAAAAATATATCCTATAGAGAAAGTCGTAGGGCTCAATAGTAGAATTCAAAGTCATCAATATTAAGTCAGCTTTGCTTGTATTGTAAATAAATCTAATCAAAATAAATACCATAAGCACAAAAATATTTCAAAATCAAAGTAAGTATCCAAGTTAGTAAACTATTACCTTAGCCAATAAAGAGAGATCTGATATTTTTACACAGTTGGTGAACATGTGATCAAATGGATTTTATGCTATTAATGGGGTCATATAAGAAAGATTAAAATTGCCCTTCCAAAAGTCACAAAATAATAATACCACTGATACTGTAGTTTCAAAGTATTAAATCCATATATTTAATTCAATGCTAATGAAAATTTCATTAAAATAAAAAACAAATGACTAGAAAACCCACATAAGATGTATGCTCTGTCCAACTTTGGACAACTAATATTGAAATGCCAAATATCAACATCAACTTTTTAAAAAACCACTTCATGCTTAGATCTAGCAGTATGGAATTGAATCCAAGACAACTATCTACTATCTGTTACCAGAACATGCCTTAATAAAGATAAGACATATTTATCTAGCACAGTCTGACCTCTTACAGTCATGTATGAATAAGGATGAAGCAAGCAGCCACAAAACTAAAGGAAAAAAATAAGTATGGAAGGACATAAACTCACATTGCCTGGAAAACCTACTGTGTATTTGGCATATTACAGATGTTTTTATATACATTATCTCATTTAATCTTCACAACCACCCAATACTGCAATTCTTGTTTTTTTTAAGTAAATAAACAGAGGCTCAGAAATAACAGAGAAATTTGCCCTGTGTAGCAAAATAAAGAATTGATAATATCAAGATTCCAACTCTGATCTGACAGACTCCAAAACCCACAATTAGAGCAGCATGTGGCAAAGATAATCTAGAAGCATGTTCCTTCCTCTGGCGTAGGTCTCATCCTTCTGTCCCACTTTGAATACAATATTTAAAACTCAGATTGCAGATTATGAAACAGACTGGGTTTTTGCCCCATAAGCCAAGGTTAGAGAACTCAGCGTACAATGGTGAGTACAACATGACTCTAGGGGAATAGCAGCAAGTTTCAAATGACTACAACTTCAGGTTAAATGGAGTTCAATGAGTCATGATAATTCTATGCCACAGATAATCCTGAACTTAGTAAACAGAAACTTTTCAAATTTGAATTCCATATCTGCATCAGATAATCCTATCAACACAAAGCAACTCTTCATACAAAGTAAGTTTTTTAAAGCCAGAAACACCTCCAGTGCCTTTCACTAATTTTCTCAGAGAAAGAAGATTTTAAAATGGATATAACTAACATTTAACAACTAGGTTTTACAAACTAGCTGAAAATAATTCTGACTTTTTATCCTTTTATTACCTTAAATGGGAAGCAGCTACCTTATATACTAAAGTAGAAGAGTGAAGGCAGGCAGAGATTTTTCATTTCTCGGTTTGTTCTTATTCCCTAAAGTGCCACAGATCACCTTTGGGCCATGATAAGAGGCAAGTTATGAGTCTCCTAGATTCTCCCAAGGTAAATTAAAATCCTATAAGCTTCTTCAGGATTTCTGATACCTTAGGGCCGAGCGCTCACAGACACAGTTCACAGCCATGGGGTTTGATGCAGAGATGCTGCCTGTAGTTTCCAGGATACGTACTGCCTCTTTATAACGCTCTGCAAGAAAGATCCTGAACCCGATTTTTGCTTTTCACACTTTTTCCTAAAAGTAAAAACCCTTTTTTAGTTTCTTTCAGTTAGTGAAAATAGGTATTGAGGTAGGTCTTTCTTGAAAGTAACGTGACATAACACGTAGTTTTGAAAAGTGAGGAAGACCTGTATTTTTTCCTTTTTTAAGACTTTACACTTTAGCAGTCTTAGATTCCCAGCAAAATTAAGAGGAAGGTACAGAGATTTCCCATATACTTTCTGCCCCACACAAGCAGTGCCTCCCCCCTTATCAACACTGGTCCCCCAGAGTGGTGCATTTGTTACAACTGATGAACCTACATGATATCACCCAAAGCCCAGGGTTTACATTAGGGTTCACTCTTGGCGTTGTATATTTTTAGTTTTGGACCAGTATATATTGGCATGTACCATTACAGTATCATACAGAGTATTTCCAATAACCTAAATACTCTCTGTGCTCTGCCTATTCATTCCTGCCAACCACCCCTAACTCCTGGCCATCCCTGATGTAAACTGTCTTCTTAGTTCTGCCATTTCCAGAATTTCACATAATTGGAATTATACAGTATATGGCCTTTTCAGATTGGCTTCTTTCACTTAGTAATATGCATTATGGTTTTTCCGTGTCTTTCCATAGCTTGACAGCTCATCTTTTTAGTAGAAAACAACGACCGTTGTCTGGATGTACCAAATTTTTATGTCAAAAGCATTAGCATAACAAATATCAATCAATTTTCAGTAGAATGCATGTAAAAAGTAAACAATTTTAAAATACATTTCAAAAATCTGTAGTCACTCTATCCCCTGTAGTTCACAGGCTCATCTCCCCAGCTACACACTTCAATTTTTCTTAATAATGGGAAGAAATGTTTTGGTAACTTGCAATTTAATGTGATCTTAAGGGGGAAAATGATGATATATTAATTACATGTTGATTCCCACTGACTTCCTATGTGACACTGGACAGCTCACTTATCCTCTCTGTCTCATTTGTAAAATAATCAGCTTGAATTTGATTAGAAGTTGCTAACTGGTGGCCCTTGGCCACATTTAGCCTGTAGACATACCATAATAGTCAAGTATGTTTTAAAAATTGGGAAATTTAACATTCAAATCTAGATTTCTGATTTCCCTTTAAAAAGTATAATTGGCAACAATGGACCTACATTCCCATGTGCAACCAAGGCTCAAAATGAATAGTAGCTGTCCCTTGGAGAAGATATGAACTCATGGTATCACCATTAATTCTGAAGCTTCTTTAAGCTCTAACGTTCTCACATTGAGTTAGCCATATAGCAAACAGTTCACTTAACCTAAGTATCAGCTTTATTTGAATAAAGGGATGGTAATTACACCAACTTTGGAGAGACAAAATGAAAGAGTGAGTAGTGCTTGCTTAGCACAATGGCATTCCTGAAGAAAGTGCTTAATAAACAATAGAGGCAATAACGAACCCAAGTAATGGTGAACACAATAACTCAAATATAGTTCTACGATGGCCCACCGACTCTAAATCAAAATTGATATGCTGATTCTTCTCTTCCACAACTTTGCTACCATCAAAAAAGAACATCAACTATTTGTCTCTCATCTTTGGACATTACTCTTCTTCACTTACCACATATAAAATAAGAGACTAAGAAAAAAAAAAAAATGAAGGTTCTGAGTGGACTCACTTCTAATAAGATATACTTTAAAATTATGATACAATTTTTCAACAGGTGGTTTTCAGCAAGACTTGCTGTATCTCTTTCTACTGCCACTACTGTTCTGATCAGGGGCCATTTTAGCTGCCAAGAATAAAGATTCACTCACCCTAACTGGTTTGACTCAGTGGATAGAGCGTCGGCCTGTGGATTGAAGGGTCCCAGGTTCAATTCTGGTCAAGGGCATGTACCTTGGCTGCGGGCACACACCCACTGGGGGGTGTGCAGGAGGCAGCTTCAGTTTGGCCCGGCTGGTGTTGTTCAGTGGTTGAGCATCAACCTACGACCCAGGAGGCTGCAATTTCAATTCCTGGTCAGGTCCACTGAGCCAAACCGGGCCCGGCCATTTGTTTTTTATTTTAATGAAATTTTCATTAGCATTGAATTAAATATATGGATTTAATACTTTGATACTACATTTCCTGGTCAGGTCACAGGTTCCGAACCATATACCTGACTAGCCAATGAAAAGCCCTCCATCTAAAAAGATTCCAAAAATCAGTGACAAAACTAATCTCATTAGCTTAACCTTTCTCTCGATCCTCACCACAATGTTCCTTAACTTTCTATTCCATTTCTAATTAATGGCAACATTCAAACAGCTGCCAAGCCTCTGAAGGTTTCTAGATGTTCCCTCCTACCTACTTGAACCCCCAGCCCATACTTCAATTATACCTCAAGTACAATCAGTCACAAATCTTTTGATTCTCCTTCATATGCATCGTTTTCTCTAGAACCCAACTTAGTTAAAATCCTCATCATTTTCACCTGGATATTACCTACCTGGTCTTCACATTGTCCTAGGCCCAGAATTCCCACGATTAAATTTTACCAATGGCTTCCTCATTTAAAGTCTAAACTCCCTAGAAGTTTGACAATAAGCACATTCTGACTTTTGCCTATATATATTTCACAGCAACAATTATATATTTATTTCCTCCAAGAATGTAAGCTCCTTATATGCAAAGGCCATATTACCATCACAATAAATGTGCTAAGTGAATAAATATTTCGCTGGTCTTTCTTGCCACTCCCTCCCACCCACCCATCTTCCAGGCATAGTTAACCACTCACTGTCTGTCATCATGCCACACTCTCAGGCTTCCACGCCTGCCTGTGCTCTGTGCCCCCTTTTAGATGCCTCCACTTCATTATCCACCTGAGCAGGCTTTACATTTGTCCTTAAGATTCAGCTGAACCATCAACTCTTTCAGAAAAACTTTTTCTCTAATATTCCATGTGTTCCCATAGCCACCAGTATTTACTAGTGTAATTGTTGATATTTATTCACCTGCCTTAAGGGCAGAAATGGTGACTGTCTTTTTCCCCGGTTCCTAACACAGTGTCAGGCACTTAGTAGGCCCTAAATAAATATTTGCCATCTGTCTTGTATGATAATGCCAGACTACATCTCTTTACAAATCTGTAGTCTAAGTTTGTGGTCTAAAAGAACCACAAAGATACAGAAATATTTCTCTTTTAAAAATATATACACCGAAACCAGTTTGGATAGAGCGTTGGCCTGCAGACTGAAGGGTCCAGGGTTTGATTCCGGTCAGGGGCATGTACCTTGGTTGCGGGCACATCCCCAGTAGGGGGTGTACAGGAGGCAAGCTGATCAATGTTTCCCTGTCATCGATGTTTCTAACTCTATCCCTCTCCCTTTCTCTCTGTAAAAAATCAATAAAGTATATTTTTTAGAAAAATACATATATATATGTGTATTTATATATAGTATCGTATATATATAATACCATATATATATGATACTGTTTTGCAAAATAATTTAGTTTTAAAAGAAAATATAACCCATATCTTACTTATCTCAACTCTATTTTGGAAATAATATGTATATAATTAAGAATAATTTTTAATTGCATATGCTACTTTTAAGAGAGGGATAAGAGAGAATAATATTTGTGGCCTAAAAATTATGTGTATCACACCAAAACATTCTCTATTCATTTCAAAGATATTCTAAAGTTAGTTATGAAAACTAATCTTTTTAAAATCCTCACCCAAGGATAGGTTTGTTTTTTTAATTATTATTTAGTTTTAGAAAGGGAGTGGGAGAGAGAAAAACATTGATTATAAGAGAGAAACATTGATCAGTTGTTTCCCATACACGCCCTGACTGGAAGTCCAACACATAATCTTTTTTGGTGTACAGGACAATGTTCCAACCAACTGAGCACCTGGCCAGGGCTATAAAAACTAATTTTTAAAATTACTTTCTTTTAGCTACATTCAATAAAAACCATTTTTTCCAAAGATTCAATAAATTAAACACTCAAACCAATATATGTTTGTGGATACTACCTAAATCATCCCACTTTATATCAAGTTGTTTAAAATAGGCCCCTCATAAGAATGTAAATTTTAAGATCAATTCATAGAGTCAGAGCCTTTGTCTACATCTTCTTATTCTACCACACACATTAATGGAACTCAAATTATAATAGTAAATGTTATTTTAATAGAAGAGCTGACTTATTAACCACTTCTGTCAAAGTACCAAATATGGACTCCCATAGCCAGGCCACTGATCTATTACACAAGGTAGAGAGCCAAAAGGCTTGTCTGCATGAAAGAAAGGAAAAATATCATTACAACTCTCTTAACATTGAAGACTTGGCCAAGACACTTCTTTTTTAAAAATCACTTGGTAACAGCTCTATTATCTGAAGATGAAAACAAGGTTTAAAATTCAGTTAAGTGTTCAATCTTGCCCTCCATCAATATTTTATCCTTTTGTGGCAAAAGGATAAACTTTGATGACAAATTTTAGAAGCATAATGCTAACAATGAACCAAAGGACAAGATTCACATATGCTGAAAATATCTGCTTAACTTTACTTGTTTTTCACAGAACTGTATAGAAATAATTTTGAGAGCTGTACTATATGTCTAATAAACCATTTTAGATTTATATTTAAGTACAAATATTTCTACTATAGTTTTTAAAAAGAAAATACAGCCAGTTCTCAGTATCTGGGAGTTCTATGTCTGTAGATTAAACCAACTGTGATTGAAACACTTGGGGGGTGCGGGCGGCGGGAGGGGGAGCCGGAATGTTACCCTATTGCTAACATGTATAACATGTACTATGTAGTGAGGCCTAGGATGGTTGCTTCTATACTGAACATGTACAGCATTTCTGCCTTGTCATTACTCCCTAAGCAACACAGTGATAGCTATTTACATTGTATTAAGTATTATATGTATTATAGAGATGATATAAAGTATACAGGAGAATTATATGCATAACCAACGGACACAGACAATAGTGTAGTGAAAGCCTGGGGCTGGGAGGAAGATGATTAAGGGGGTTGGGGAAATTGAGGGACTTCTTCAAAACTATCAACAATAAAAATTTTAAAAATAAAATATACAGGAAGATGCACATAGGTTATATGCAAATACTGTATCATCCTATATAATAAAAGCCTAATATGCAAAATGACCAAATGGCAGAATGACCAGTGGAACGACCCGTAGCTATGATGCACACTGACCACCAGGGGGCAGACCCTCAACCCAGGAGTTGCCCCTAGCCCACAGGCCCCAAGCCAGCCAAGGTGGGTGCCAGTGGTCCTTCCTACCCCCATTCGCCCCACCAGTCACCCTGCAGATCGGCCCTGATTGCCGGCCAGGCCTAGGGACCCTACCCATGCACAAATTTTATGCAGCGGGCCTCTAGTTTTATATAACAGACTTGAGCATCTGTGTATTAGGGGTTGGGGATGGGGAGAGATGACTGTAACTAATCAGCAAATTGATAAGGACTTTAAGTTTTATTGGTCTTTAGCTAGGGATGTTCTCTAAAATGTTAAAATGGTCACATATACGATATAGTATGATTTGATTCCTCAATTTGAATAAAAAAATAATTTCCTTCGCACATATTTTCTCTTCTGAGAGCAAAGGAAAAGAACATTAAACCAAAACATAATGCTAACACGTAAAGGTTTAAAAACTTAAAAAGCATGTACATCTTAATTTGAAAACTTCTCTTGAATACATGAACATAACTTCCTGCTTAAAAGTAACACACTTGAAATAAAGTATTCTAAAAAGACAATGACATTAAGATTCATGTTAAATGAGTGTTAAATATCACTTCTATTTAGAAATAGTCTCGTGTAAAAGCAATAAATTATAAACATAAAATATTCTTAGATTGTTTGTTTACAATTTGTATAGGATAGATAATTTTGAGAGAGATAAGAAGTAGAATGAACAGCATAATTAAATTAAGCTTTCGTGACAAAAATGTTCTATTTGGCCAAAGCCATTAAGCAGAGATTATAAACTTCACTTCCATTTTAAGTCCCTTCTCATGTCTAGAGGTTAACAAATGCATTCTAAAATAGTAAAGGAAGTGCCTCATCTCTTCAGAGGGATTTTCAACAAAGGTAACAAAGATCTAGATATAAAGTCATGCTTCAACACTGAAATGAAGGAAAACATATGATAGAGAGAGTCATTTTTGGATAAATAAGATAGCCATTAGCTTTTTTCACTCTGAACTAAAAATTCTTTATTTACTACTCAAACCAATAATAAAATTACAGAAGATAGGTTTTTAGAGCGTTTCAAGTAAACAAATCCATAATTTCTAGTAAAAAAGGAAAACTTATTAAAACACTCTAATACATACTACACCCTCGAGTGGGCAAGTATCCATGGAAAAATATAAAGATTTAGTTTGATTTTCCACTCAGTTAAATCAGTCCTATAACTAATAAAATTATGGTTCTCAAACCTCAAATTTCACATTATTTTAATCACTGACTATCTGAGTTAGAAGTACAGATTTTTTAAAATAGCAATTTAGATCTTACAGAGCAGTAATGTAAGAAATAAAATCACAATCTGCTTATATATTCCCTTAAAAAACAAAGTGCTTTGAGATTCTTATTTCTTCAACTTATAAAGTGAAAAAAGATAAACAGAGTAAATCCCGTATAAAGATGTATAATTAAAAGATGAAGTACATTTATATCATGAATTGCAAAGGTAGCACTAATATTTTAAAGCAAAATATAAGAATTATGGTTCCTTAGTGAGAACTGTGGCAGAAAAGCAGTATGTTCATTAAGTTTTTCAGGAAAACAACTTACATTATCACCTGGTAATATTTAGTATTACTGGTCTCATGGGGCTATGTGGTCACTACACAGAAATATAAACACACTTGGTATAAAATTAAGACACTACCTAAAAGAGCCCTTATTCTATATGGCTAATGTTTTGGCACTTAAATGATATAATAGAAGCAAAAACTAGATTAAAAGTATTCCACAATGGCCCAAATGTCAAAGTTTCTCCAGTTTACAACAGAATACAAAACATATATTTAACACATAAATATAGAAATCATGTGTGAAGGTGTGCATTTCCAAAATGTATCAAGGAATTTTTGATAAAAAAAATATATATACATATATATATATTCTCTAGGAAAAACTAGTACAACGAAGAACTGCTTCAGGTCTTGAACTTATTAACTAAGAAGTGAGACTAGTAATTAAAGGACAACAGTGACATCTAGTGAACATTTCAAATATATACCACATATATCTTGAATCAAAACTTTATTTCCAGTGTTTCACATATTTCAACCTGCCTGAGCAATTATATGACAAATCTTTCGTTTTAAACCAATATAAGGCAATTCTGATCCCAAACGACTTCTCAATACGATGACCCATTCATGTGATTAATACAAGTAAAGACAGGGTCTTAATATAAACAAGTCAAGTAAGAGTCCAGGCCAACAAGTTAACTGGAAGTATTTCAAAAATCACAGGTGCTTCCCAGATCCCCCAGAACCAATGAATTTAAAGCTTTTAATGATTATTTGAGTTCAATGATTTTTCTGACAGGAAAGAATGCTAACTCAACTGGCTGGTTTAATTAGCATATTATACTTTTATTATTATAGATTTACTAGAGGCCCAGTGCATGAAAATTCGTGCACTGGAGTAGGGGGGACAAGGGGGAGGGAAGGGAGGGAGAAGGGGAGTGTCCCTCAGCCCAGCCTATCCCCTCTCATAGTCTGGGAGCCCTTAAGGGGATGTCCTACTGTGGGACGATTATGAAAAGGCACCGCCTTCATCACCCCGCTGTAGCTACTGGCCCCTTGCTTCTTAGCGTTGGCCCCACCCCCTACCCACTTTTGGGTGAGGGGCGACCTGGGGCCAGGCCGGCTGGGGGAGGGGCAGCGGGAGGTTGAGGCACAGCAGGTCACAGCCTGTCCAGCCTCTGTGGAGGCATGGTGCCGGGACTGGGAGGCCTCTCCTGCCCTAGGCCCTCGAAGCCACTGTGGCTTTGTTCGGATGGATGTCTGGAAGACATCTGGTCTAATTAGCATACTATCCTTTTATTAGTATAGATTATTGTATTATTTTCCATACAAATGACTGTTTCTCTACTTTTGCCCACCCCTAAATTAACATTTTAATCTCTCTGAATATCAAACATGACTATCTTCTAAAGAGTCTGATTGATACATACATATTTTTAAAACATACATACCCGAATTTCTTGAAGGTTATGGAAATTATTTCCTACTCTGACTGAAATCTTGCTTGGAGTATAGCTTTCATCAGATTTGTAATCCGCATAAATACATAATGTCTTCACCGTTGTTTTTCTTCTAAAAAGCAATAAAATAAAAACATGATCTTTATCTTATGGAAAGATTATATCCAAAACATCTTATCTTCTTATTTTAAAAATCACTGTTTGCTAAAATGATTATCTAAATAAAAAGTTTTGAGGTTCTTTACTTTTAACAATGATAAAAATGAAAAACATGTAAAAAACATAGAACATAGATACACATTTTGCTTATATAGACAGGCATTGCTTATCTAGAGCAAAGTCAAGAACAAGATGTGAGCAAAGAAGAAACAGTTAAGCCAAAATAGAATCATACAAAAACGATTTGAAAATGATAATTTTGGTGGTGTGGAACTATGGGAGATATTTTTCTTCTTTATCTACCAGGTGTACCGGTTAATAATGTAGATTTTGTAATCAAAGAAAACATGATAATTTCAAGAGAAACATCAAAAGTGCTTTATCCAAAGTAATGTCCATCACTAGCTATGCATTTCCCCCATCTTTCAGGTAATTTATGGATACTGTCCCTATAAAATGTGTCTTGTTTTGAGGCAAACCATTCAGAGACCCAATTTTCCACTTTTTCATTTGTTTTGAAGTGCTGTTCAGAAAATGCATGTGCCATCGATCTGAACAAGTGGTCATCTGAAGGAGCAAGGTCTGGTGAATATGGTGGGTGGGTTAATACTTCCCAGGAAACATCTTTTAACGTGTCTTTTACAGGTTTTGAAGTATTTGATGGTGCGTCATCATGAAGCAAAATTACTTTGCCATGTCTTCTGGCACATTCTGGTCATTACACGATCAAAGCATGGTTCAAATTATTTGTTGTTGGTAGCGATCAGTATTAACGGTTTCACCTGGTTTTAGAAGCTCATAATACAACACACCTTCCTGATCCCACCAAACACAGAGCGTTGTCTTCTTTCCGAAGCGATTTGGCCTTGCAGTCAATGTGGATGGTTGACCTGGATCAATCAATGATTTTGTGAGTTTGGGATTCTCAAAATAAATCCACTTTTCATTGCCAGTCACTTTCTTTCATGCAGTTGAAGCAACATTTTACTGATCACTTTCAGTTTTCCATTTGTCTTTTGTTCAGTTGATATGGCACCCATTTTCCTTCCTTTAAAATATTTCCCATTGCTTGTAAATGATCAGAAATTGTTTGCTGAGCAACATTTAATCTTTCTGCAAGTTGTTTTTGAGTTTGACAGGTATTTTCATCCATTAATGCTTGTAATTGTTAGTCTTCAAACTTTTTCAATTAACCTGAATGTTCTTTGTTTTTTACATCGAAATCATCACTTTTAAAGTGTTTAAACCAGCATTCAAAAGTATCTTGAGATTGAGAATGTTCACCATAAGCTTTGGAAGTATACGATAACTTTCAGTAGCACTTTTCTTCAAAATGAAGAACTAATGAATTAAAACTTCCCACAAATGCTCTTCTTTGGCATGAAATTCAACATTTTTTAATTTTTATTTAAACATTTTTAAGTGTATTATTAACACCTTCATAAAATTTGACATATGATGTTTTGAAGCTTGCTGTCAATACAACAAAACAGTATACATATCAAATTGCATATATATCAACATAAGTGTAACGCCATCTATTGAAAAAAATCCACATTATTAACTGGTACATCTGGTATGTGGTTTTAAAAAAATTTTTTAACAATAAGCATTTGTTATTTTGGTCCTTAAAAAAAAATTTAGACCATTTTAAACATCAACACACACACACACACACACACACACACACACACACACACCAAGAAGTCCATTTAAATGTGCTTTAAAAGTTAAGTTCTGGTATAAACTGGCACTAACTTAACAACAATGAGCTCCTTGAACAGAAGCAGTCTGTGTCAAAAGTCAACCTATAAAAACAGCAGGGGATCTGTAACTCTTAGTGAGGGACCAAACTTCTGTAGACCAAGCTATTATTCATCAGAAAGGAATGGGGAAAGTTAAGGACTTTCCTGCAAATAATAAAGACAGATGAAGATGTAAAATGCTAACTACCCAGGAACTGCTGACAGGATAAATACCATTACCAGGTTTTAAAAAGAGGCCAGAGGTATCAAACGGACATCTTTCTGTTTCTGCAGAGCCAGGAAGGAGATATGAGAGGAAGCAAAGGAAGAAAGGAAAATTCTGAAGGGCACACAAAAGACTTTCTCTCTGATGAGCCATAAGGAGGCAGTAAAAGGTCTTTCTTAGACAGAAAGATCTATATCATGAAGATTATTCTTAAGGACTTCTTTCTAAAAAAATGAAAACAGATCTAAAGGACCAAGCTTTTTAATCAGAGTAATTTTATCTCCAAGTTATAAAATACAGGACAATTTAGGCACTGGAACCTATAAGATAATTAGGGTGAGGTTAGAAAGACAAAGAATAACAATAACACTAATCACTGTAAAAACAACAGCTACAGCAGCAAATAGCCAGTGAATACTCTATCCAGCCCAGAAGTAATGGCTTAAGTGTATTAACTCATGTACTCCTCAACTTTGTGATATGGGAGCTATTATCACCTTCATTTCATTGATTTAAAAAGATAAAATAATACTCAGGTTAATAATACGTTAAAGTCGAAAAGCTAGTAGGTAAGAATTGTAGGAGTTCAAACGTGTGTCTGTCTGCCTCACTTGATCTTAAACTATCACCTTCCTACTAGTACGTAACAAATTGTACTTAGCTTATTCAACAGTCATTGATGATAATTATAGTATTATGCAGGTATTTACACTTCTTTAAATTTTATCTACACCATGGGATGTTATCCTAAGGCCCATGTATCTCCACAAATCATATGTATAATCTATGCTATATACATTGATTCATTAAATTTGCAAAGGAAATTGTGACCTCACCAAAGTTTAAAGTTATTGCTCTAAAAAGTATCAGTAAAGCCTTTTTAAATTATTTATAAACTAGAGGCCCGGTGCACAACATTTGTGCACTTGGGGGGCCCCTCAGTCCAGTCCGGGAACCCTCGGTGATGTCCAACTGATGTCCCACAGGGAGCAGGCCCGGGCTATCAGTCGGACAGGACATCCTTAGTACTGCCACGGAGGTGGGAGAGGCTCCTGCCATCGCATCTGCACTTGCCAGTCGTGAACCCAACTTCTGGCTGACCACCAGGGGGCAGCTCCTGCATTGAGCGTCTGCCCCCTGCTGGTCAGTGCGTGTCATAGTAACCAGTCATTCAGCCATTCAGTCCATTTGCATATTAGCCTTTTATCATATAGGATAGGATTTATTTCATGGTGAATTTAAAATAGCAGTGCATGTGGGAAGGTTAAATACATAGATTATGAGAAGTACTACCAGCTACTCAAACTGCTTAAATCATCAATGTAGTAATAATCACCAAAAACTAAATGCTTTCTATACTCTAGGCATCCTGCTAAACTCTTAGGATAAGGTATTATAGGAAGGGAGAAGGCACAGGGTAACACTTACTCATTTCTGATGACATAAGTAATTCCCAGACTCTCTCTCTTCCCTCACCCACTACTTTCTTTCTGCTGAGAAAGAGCTGCTGGCAGGCAGTAAACATTTAATAGGGACAGGCTCTACCTGGTCTATTACTTTCTTAACTGGACGGGTAAGTCTGTGTAATTCTAGATTCAATATTAGGAAAACACTTGACTGCAGATATAAACCCCTTTCTCT
The DNA here is from genome assembly GCF_964339955.1 of Pipistrellus hanaki. Lineage (NCBI taxonomy): Eukaryota > Metazoa > Chordata > Mammalia > Chiroptera > Vespertilionidae > Pipistrellus > Pipistrellus hanaki. The sequence continues at coordinate 47,068,649 of NC_140507.1, forward strand.
TATAAAACTTTGTCAGTTTTATAAAAATGATGTTTCAGTCTCCACCTGCTATAACTCTTGAATAATTTCCCAACTAACTTAGAACCCATGAAATTTCAACAGAAGAGATTAGTGACAAACACTCCTAGTGATTAACAGCCCCTTTTCCTTTTTATCTTCATAACATCTGGCTAAAAGGCATTATTCCCCTACTCGCCTGATCTCGCCCCCAACTGCCCTCCCGTCAGCCTGATCACCCCTAACTGCCTCTACCAGCCTGATCACCCTAACTGCCCTCCCCTGCTGGCCTGATCTCACCCCCAACTGCCCTCCCGTGCTGGTCAATTTGGTTCTGATTGGTTGGTTACTATGCCAGTCAGTGTCAAAAGCTCCGCCTCCTAGGCAGCCATTGGCTCCTCACAGTTCACCCAGATTTGGTTCTGACTGGTCGGTTTCTATGCCAGTCAGTGTCTCCAGGCCTATTTCCAGGCCTGATCAGAAAGGTGTGGCTGATTGGCAGTCTCCATGGAGAAAGAGAGGCAAGAGCTGATCAACACCTGCCATGAAGGCTGCGGATCAGACCCTGCCTCTCTCTGGGCCTGATCTGCAGCCCCCTCAGCAGTCAGTGCTGGGTTGCAGCGCCCACAGCGGCAGCAGTCAGTGCTGGGTCACTACGGCAACCCAGCACTGACTGTAGGACTGACCTCCAGTGTTCAGTCGAGCTTTCAGTTGTTACAGACCCTAGGTTTTTATATATTAGGATTAGGATATATATATATATATATATATATATATATATATATATATATATATATATATGCATGTATACCCACACACACATATTCTATATAATAGAGGCAATATGCAAATTAACCCTCACGCCATCACAAGATGGCTGCACCCACAGAGGAGGTGGGGTTCCCATAACGAGTGATCAACAGGGACTTGAGGCTGCATGGCACCAAGCCAGGGCAAGGGACCTGAAGCTGCACCCCCTACTCAGGAGGGCTCAATGGGGGATCTCAGGTCACATCCTCCCCCTCTGTCCCCAACCCCACCTGGCAGGGCAAGACAGAGGGCCCCAACCCTGGTGCCGGGCTGGGGGACCTCAGGTCATACCCTTCGCCCCAGGCCAGGGAACCTGAAGCTGCAACTCTGCCCCAGGGGACTTCAGGCTGTGCCCCCTACCCTGGCACTGACCCGGGGGACATCAGGCTGCGCACCCCGCCTGGCAGGGCTTGACGGCAGATCTCAAGGCATGCCCCTCAACCTGATGTTGGGTGGAGTACCTCAGGCCACGCCCTTCACCCCAAACCGAGGGACATGAGGCTGAGCCCCCTGCCCTGAGGGACCTCAGGCCGCACCCCCTGCCCTGGGCCAGAGGACCTGACAGTGTGCCAGGGGACTTGAGGGGGCTTGATGGGATACCTGAGGCTGTGCTTCCCACCTGCTGGGGCTTGACAGAGGTGGGGCTGGCCGAGTCTGGATCTCGCCCAATGGGAGTGGGGCTGGCCAAGTCTGGGTCTCACACGACTTCAAGGTGCACGCAGGTGGGCGGGGACTTGACTTTGTGTCCCACAGTGCACCCCGATTCTGACAGGAGAAAGATTTTCATATACATTTTACTAATTTTCTTTCATCTCTGACACTTCTATTGTAGTGAAAGGGCAAATAACAATATTAAAATATTTCCACTAATTAGTTCCCTTTTAATGTGTACAAATTTTGTGCACTGGGCCACTAGTTTTAACAATAAATGAATAAAAAATAAAAGTTCTATTACTAGCCTGGCTGATATGGCTCAGCTGGGTGAGCGTCATTCCCATGAACCAGGAGGTCACAATTCAATTTCCAGTCAGGGCATATGCTGGGGTTGCAGGCTCAATCCCCAGGAAGGGGTGTACAGGAGGCAGCTGACTAATGTTTCTTTCTTTCTCCCTCTCCCCTTCTCTCTCTGAAATCAATAAAAACATATTAAAGAAGAAAAAATAGTTCTGTTACTATTAGAAGTTCTCATTCCTGTTATGCACCGATTGCAGTTAAGGTACTGGTCTCATTTCCACATCTAGGAATTTTACACAGAGCCAGATTGTGTATTCTATATAACTATACTATATTGAGTAACTACAAACTCTTGAGGTTCAAGGTATAAAGTCAAATAACAAAATAGAATGGTGCTAAAACCAAAAATTTGGATCCCTAGAGTAGGGATCATCAGCAAACTACACACAGACTAAACAGGGCCTGCCACTTATTTTTATAAATAAACTTATATTGCCCTAACTAGGTTGGTTCAGTGGATAGAGTATAGGCCTGCAGACTGAAGGGTCCCAGATTCAAGTGGGGGGTGTGCAGGAGGCAGCTGATCGATGTTTCTCTCATTGATGTTTCTCTCTATCCCTTTCTCTTCCTTTCTGTAAAAAAGGAATAAAATACATTTAAAAATAAATTAATAAACTTATATTGAAATAAAGCAATACCTACTCGTTTACATACTGTCCACAGTTGCTTTTGCACTATAATAGCAAACTTGAGCAGCTGGAAGAACCTAAAATATGATTTGCAAGGCCTAAAACACTACTGTTACTATCATAACCAGCTAGTTAATATTGATAATGGAAGGAAAGCAAAGGGGAAGCCAGACATTATAAGCATGGTCCCCTGGGCAGCTTTACACTGCCCAGGGACATCAGTCCATTCTCTGCAAATCATGGAGGAAGGGCCCCAACAAAGGGGGAGATGGGCACATGCACTGTGAAGGTGGTGTGACATAGTGAAAGTCCTTGTCAGTCTAACCTGGGGAAAAGATAACTGGCTACAGGGGCAGAGCCATTGCAAGCACATGAGATCCTGAAGAGTTAATTGGATAAGTTCCCAGTTATAATCCCCAGACAAATAAACTTTCTCTCTCTCATGCTCCAGCTCCCTTGCACTCTCTTGCTCCCTGACCCACCCCCAACTGTATATTAACCTGCCATGTGGTCTAAGCAGCCTCACAGTCCATGGCCATGGGGATCTCACACACAATGGACTGCAGCTGGAAACACAAGCTAAGCCAGCCAGTTGCTAAATTGGTCTGTGCTTTAATATGGAGCGAAGACTCTGGGCAGTGGCCTTAACTCTTGCCCTGCTGACGAATTTTTCCATGAGAGATGGAGGGAGATAGAATCCTGGAAGGGAACTCCCTTAATTTTACATCATCAATAAAGCTTCCCACAATACCTCATCCTCTCATGGGGGGCCTCAGAAAATTCTGGTTCAGGCGTCACCCCAACAACTCCACTTCTACTAACAACAGGTGAGGAAACAGAGGGCATCCACTGATAACACTACTATTTTATTATAAAAAGTTTGCTACCCCCACCTTAGAGTAAAGGGTGCTCTAGATTCCCTATAAAGAAGCTTAAAAATCAAGTCTCAAAAAAGTCAAATTGATTTTTAACTAACTTAACTGCGTGCTAGAACAAAGTTCAATCCTCTTTAAAAACAAAGAAACAAATTAACAACAAAAAAAAGACCAGCACTCACCAACATCCAATAAAAAATTTACCACAAAGAACCAGAAAAATGTGAACCATAATAAGGAAAAATCAGTCAATAAAGGCCAATATAAATATAAGAAGATAAAAGATAATGGAATTTAAAAAATAAGGACTTAAAAATACAAATATCTACCTATATGTGTAAAATAAACCATCTCAAAGCTTAGTGCCTTTAAAAAATAGTCATTACTTTCTCTATGAATCTGACTTTGGGCAGAAGGGAAGGCTCCACAGAGCGTCGGGGGTGGCAACCCGACTTGAGATCTGAAGAACCTGCTTCCAAGATGGCTCATTAATACGGCTGGCAAGCTGATGCTGGTTCTCAGCTGAGCCTTGGGCTTTGGCTCATTTCTTTACGGGCTTCTTCATTTGATGTGGGTTTTCTCACAGCATGGTAGATGGACACCATGTGAGAGGATAACATAAAAGAGAACAAGGAAGAATTTGTATTGCTTTTTATGACCCAACCTCAGAAATAACATCATACTCTTAGGCAAGAAATCCACCAAGACCCAACCAGTTTCAGGGGGAGACACATTGATGCCATCTCTTGAATAGACAAAGTTGTAGGTGAGCATGTGCAATAGGTAATAATGTTGCGAGCACTCTGGAAAATATAGTCTGCCATAAAACTGTTTAAAGAATTGAAAGAAAACATGAAAATGGGAAGAGACAAAATATATTTTAAAAACCAAATAGAATTTCTGGATATGAAAAAGAAATCTGAAATAAGAAATTTATCAAATGGGATTAATAGCAGTTTAATCATTGCAGAGATAGTGAATATAATGATATAAATATAGAAACTCTCCAAAGAGAAGAATAGAAAATAAAAAGTTTTCATCCCTCATTAAAATGTATAGAAAATCAGTGGTCTATCAGACAGTATAAAGCAGACTAATATGTAACTGAAGTCGCATACCCATGATAAAGCTTAGTTTATAAATAAGGAACAGTAAGGGATTAACAACAATCTATATAAAAGCCTAAGCGACGTCACAACCGAACAGACAACCAAACAGGCTGCATGGGGAAGCCAGGCTGGCAGAGGCGTTTGTGTGGGGCAACCAAACGACTGAACAGCAGGCTGCGTGGGGCAATCAGGCTGGCAGAGGGGGTGGGCGGGGGCAGTTGGTGGCAATCAGGCCGGCAGGCAGAGGCAGTGAGGGGTGATCAGGCTGGCAGAGGGGGCAGTTAGAACCAATCAGGCAGGCAGGTGAGCGGTAAGAAGCCAGCAGTCCAGGATTGTGAGAGGGATGTCTGACTGCCAATTTAGGTCCGACTGGCAGTCAGACATCCGCCGAGGGGTCCGATTGGAGACCTCCCCCCACCATGCATGAATTTTGTGCACCAGGCCTCTAGTAACTAATAATGAAATAGAACAATTATAACCAATCAATGAAATATGACACCAAAGCCACAAGGAACATAAATAATTGGAGTTTATAAAAGTTAAAAACTTTTGTAAAAAGGCAACGCACAGAATGGGATAAAACATTTAAAAATCGTATTTGATAAGGGATTAATATCCAGAATAAAGAATTCCTAAAACTCAAAAGCAAGAAAATAAACAAAAAAACAGTTCAAAAATGGGCAAAGAACTTGAATAGACATTACTCCAAAGATGATGTCAAATGGCCAAAATTGATAAATATAAAAAATAAACATACAAAGCCCTGACCTGTTGCTCAGTGGTTAGAACATCAGCTTACAGACCAAAGGGTCACAGGTTCAATTCCAAGTCAAGGGCACATGCCTCAGTTGCAGGTTTGATCTGGCCCTGGTCAGTGCACATGCGATGTGTCTCTCTCAAGCCCATGTTTCTCCCTCTCTCCCCCTCCTTTCTCCCTTCCACTATCTCTAAAAAATAAATGGGGGGAAAATATTCTTGGGTGAGTAATTTTAAAGAAGTTAAAAATTAAAAAGAATAAACAAACAGAAAAGTATAACAGTGGTGATCAGAGGTTGGGTAAAGAAAAGTATAGGGAGTTATGGTTTCAGTCTGGGATAATGAAAAGTTCTAGACATGGTAACAGTTGTAAAACAATGAGACTGTACTTACCGCTACTAAACTATAGGCTTAAAAGTGATAAATGGTATGTGTATTTTACAATAAAAGCAATTATTAAAATTGACCATCTCAACAGACCAAAGAAGAGAAATCATATGGTCATATAATTAGAGAAACAGCATCTGAGAAAATCTAATAGTATTCATTTAAAAAAAGTGTAAGTACACTAAGAGTGGAAGGGAACTTCATCAACCTGCTAACCTAAAGGGTTATATTAGTTTCTGGCTAGTAAGGATAAACAATCCTCATCAGGAAGCTGGAGGTATCCCCAAAGGCCTAGGAATTGAAGAAGTAAATGATGAATGTATCCTCATCAAGAGAGTTGCAGGTGAATCACCCACAGCAGCATTAAGTGACTGTGGAAGCAGATTCTCTCAACCACAAAAGCGTGCATAAGATACAGTTAGCTTTAAACATATAGTCACATACAGGAAACTCCAATGCTAGATCACCAAGAGAGAATTGGCAATTACGGATTTTCCTTCTCCACTTCCATACTAGCAGGCCTAAAGAGTTCAGAAATTAGTTAAGAATATAGGAGAAGCCCTGGCCAATGTGATTCAGTTGGTTGAGTGTTGTCCCATGCACTGAAAGGTTGCTGGTTCAATACCCAGTCAGGGCATATACCCAGCTTGCAGGTTCTATCCCTAGTCGGAATGCAATGGATTGATGTTTCCCTCTCCCCCTCTCTCCTTTTCTCCCTTCTCTTCTCCCTCAAGTCAATAAAAACATTTTTTACCCCCAAAATGAACATGGGAAAAGGTAAATAAGTGAGGTAGGGAAAGATAAGCAAACCATACTTTTCTTATGCCATTTACAACAGACTCAACTTTAGGTAAAAAAAAGAAAGCTTACTAGAAACTAAAGTAAGTTTGAAGCTTTCATTCAGCTAGGGCTGAATGTTTTCATTTTAAATCTACCTTTTGCTATTTTAAATGAACAGAGAACTGTGTGTTACCCAAAATGTCATACCAGCTCCTTATTGAGTTCTCACCCAGGCCAACAAAAAAGCTTGCCCCTGATTTAAAGCAGCAATGTGATCTAAAAGAAAATGCTACTTTGTAATTGTGCATTACAAGTCCACCTTGACACATTAATAAGAACTATTTCTAAAATCTCATTCAACTAGCTGAGAAACTACTACAAGAAATAAGAGTTGCTTATTTTCTCTGTTTTCTCTGTAAAGGGGAGAATATCTAAGGAGTTAAATATTTTGTTTTATCTTAACAAAATATAAAGTCCAAATTGAACTTCTTTCAAGCTTACATGTAACACTTTTTTTTAATACAGAAAGTCCTTTCTTTAGTGCATAATCTATAAATATAAAAGCCTAAGCAACCAAATGACTGCTCGACCAGTAGTTATGAGGCTCACTGACCACCAGGGGGCTGATGCTCAACACAGGAGCTGCCCCCTGGTGATCAGTGTGCTCCCACAGTGGGAGCGCTGCTCAGCTGACCATTGGGCACCAGACGCTCAGCACCACTAATCTTACCTAATAATAGATAAACATGTAAGTTGACTGTACCTCCACTATGCCCACAGCCAATCAGAGTGAGTATGCAAATTAACCCAACCAAGATTGTGGTTAATTTGCATATGTAGGCGCCCAGCAGACTGGGTCCCCGGAACTTTCTCGGCCCCAGATCACTCCGAGGTAGGCCCCATATGGGCCCTGAGCAACCTGGGAAGGGCCTGAGCAACAGGACTCCTGGGCAGGGCAGGGCCGGGCCTACAATCAGAGCCAAGGGGGCAGGGCCAGACCCGGTGATGGGAGGGATCTGGGGGGCCCCTGTCCAGGCCCCAAGCCTCAGCCAGAGGCTTTTAACCTGGGCAGGGGTGGAGCCGGCGACCAGAGTGTCCCTCTCACATTGATGCTTCTCTCTTTCTCCCTCTCTCTTCACACTCTAAAAACCAATGGAAACATAATCTCAGGTGAGGATAAAAAGAAAGAAATGCATATCCGATGAAAGACACATCTTGAAAATGCCTAAAGAAAGTTGTCATTTTTTTATGGTGAAGGGACTAGAGTCCATGTTGATGAATACACCTTGGTGGCTGTGGTGGCTGGCAGTGGTGATGGGGCTGGTGCCTTCCCCTGATCAGCCCGGTCGTTTCCCACAAAGGGAGGCCAGACTGCAGCTTAGGCCCACTCCCTGTTAAGCTGTCAGTGGGACATTTCCTGAGGGCTCCTAGTATGTGAGAGGGGGCAGGCTGGGCTGAGGGGATTCCCACCTTCCAGTGCACGAATTTCATTCACCGGGCCCCTAGTCATCAGTAAATGCAAATTAAAACCATGAGATATCACCTCAAACCTGTCACAATGGCTATCATCAATAAATCAACAAAAAAGGGTTGGTATAGATGTGGAAAAAAAGGGAACGCTTGTGCGCCGTTGGTGGGAATGCAGATTGGTACAGCCATTGTGGAAAGCAGTGTGGCGTTATTTTAAAAATATATAAATGGCCGAAACCGGTTTGGCTCAGTGGTAAAGCGTCCGTCTGCGGACTGAAAGGTCCTGGGTTTGATTCCGGTCAAGGGCATGTACATTGGTTGCGGGCACATCCCCGGTAGGGGGTGTGCAAGAGGCAGCTGGTCGATGTTTCTCTCTCATCGACATTTCTAGCTCTCTATCCCTCTCTCCTCCTCTCTGTAAAAAATCAATAAAATATATTAAAATAAATAAATTAATTAATTAAATAAAATATAAAAATGGAACTGCCTTATGACCCAGTTATTCCACTACTGGGAATATATCTGAAGAAACTGGAACACTGATTTGAAAGCATATATGCACCCCTATGCTCAGTGCAGCGTTATTTACAACTAGTGGCCTGGTACACAAAATTCATGCATGGGGGTGTGTCCCATAGCCCAGCCTGAACCCTCTCTAATCTGGGACTCCTCGAGGGATGTCTGAAACAGGCATTTGGACATCCCCATCGCAATCTGGGTCTGCTGACTCCTAACCGCTCACCTGCCTGCCTGCCTGATTGCTCCTAACCACTCTGCCTGCAGGCCTTCTCTCCTCCCCGCTTCCCCACTTGCTGGCCTAATCACTCCCAACTGCCCCTCCCCCCACCGGCCTGCTTACCCCCAACTGCCCTCCCCCACTGGCCTGATCACCCCTAACTGCCTCTGCCTCTGTCCTGCCACCATGGCTTTGTCCGGAAGGACATCTGGAAGGTCTCCCGGAAGGTTTCCCGGGCTAATTAGCATATTACCTTTTTATTAGTATAGAAGATAACCAAGATTTGGAAGCAGCCAAACTGCCCATTGGTAGGTGAGTAGATAAAAAAGCTGTGGTAAATTTACACAGTGAAATACTACTCGGCTGTAAAAAAAAAAAAAAAAAAAAAAAAGGAAATCATACCTTTTGCAACAGCACAGATGGACACTGAGAGTATTATGAAATAAGCCAGTCAGAGAAAGACAAATACCATATTATTTCACTTATAGATGGAATATAATGGACAAAATACATTACAAACAAAATAGAAAGAGACTCATAGATAGAACAGACTGGGTGAAAAATGTGAAAAGATTAAGAGGGGGGGAAAAATCCAACTCACGGACAGTATGGTGATTACCAAAGGAAAAGGTAAAAGAGGATAAAGGGAGGATGAGTGGTGATGGAAGGAGACTTGACTTTGTTTGGTATTACAGAACTGTATACTTGAAACCTACATAATTTTATTAACCAACATCACTGCAATAAATTCAAGAAAAATTTTTTTTTATTTTATTACCTGAATTGGATGTTTACTAAATGAGGCTGGGAGCCATCTGATTGCCAATAAGTTTCTAGATTGTCATCTCGTAATTGATCCACTCCAAATCCTAAAACACCACAAGTGACAATAAATTCTCATGGTAAAGAAAGAACTGTATATTTAAAATATAAAATAACTATATATATATACATACATACATATATATATATATACACACACATATATACTGAGTGGCCAGAGTATTATGATCTCTGAATGCCTAATAATCTGGCCACTCTGTATATCCTATAAAATAAAAGGCTAATATGCAAATTGTCCCCTCGATCAGGAGTTCAACCAGCAGGCAGGCCAGCCAACTGCCCATGTCCCCTCCCGCTCTGGCCAGGTTGACTGGACCCCACCCATGCACAAATTCATGCACTGGGCCTCTAACACACACACACACACACACACACACACACACACACACACAGACACACACACACACACACTCTGAGTGGCCAGATTATTATGCATTCAGAGATCATAATCAAGCCACGAGGTGCGAGTGTGTGTGTGTGTGTGTGTGTGTGTGTGTGTGTGTGTATATATATCTGTCTAGAAAGTTTGATAAACAGGATGGTTTAAATCAAGCACGTCAAACTCGATGCCCATGGGCTGCATGTGGCCCACAACAAATATTTTTGTGGTATGTAAGAAACATTTTTTAAAAAAATTTTGTAACTTGCCAAAATTGGTTTGGCTCAGTGGTAGAGCGACGGTCTGCAGACTGAAAGGTCCCAGGTTCAATTCCGGTCAAGGGCATGTACATTGGTTGCGCACGTCCCCGGTAGGGGGTGTGCAAGAGGCAACTGGTCGATGTTTCTCTCTCATCAACGTTTCTAGCTCTCTCTCTCTCTCCCTTCCTCTCTGTAAAAAATCAATAAAATATATATTTTTTTAAAAATTTTGTAACTTAATTTTTATAATATCCTGTTATACATAATTGTTAAGAACTACAACGTTTGCTAATGACTGATTACTATAATTGTGTTGCATTCGTTTCCCTTATATGACTTATGTGCGGGCACACTATTTCTCTCCACTAATACTAGCAGCGAATATTTTAACAGCCAATTGCCATGTCATTAGTCTTGGGCTGACTTGTTTGGTATGAGCTTCAGGAAATATTTCGCTTTTGGAGAACAAGAAAAATAACTTTATTTGAGTTATGATTATTAATTAGTGCAGTTATTCAGTGTCTGATAAGTTAATGTTCAAGAAAAAATATTAAATTTTATTAAGTTATTGTATTATTTTATGTTAATGGTTACTCATTTATTTCAGCCCTTTGAATTCAGCATGTCTCTACCAAAATAAACCCACATTTCTATGAAAATTGAAGCTTTTGTGTGTGTTTTTTGCAGCCCACATAAACAAACCTTGTTTATTTGGCCCATGTTAGCTTTTGAGTTTGACATGCTTAGTTTAAATGCTTCCAAAAAACAAGTAATATAAAAAAGAGAGTGGGAGACAAGCATAATTTGCAATATGACATCAAAGAAAATGGTATAATAGCATCCACAAATTTTTGAGAGAAAAAGACTGACATTCAAGTTTTCTCTCGACCAAGAGTAAAATAAAGTTACTTTGGGATAGGTAATCATTCAAAAAATGTATCACCCACTTATCCCAAAAAACTTAATCATAGCAGAGATAGGGGAGGATAAAGAGACTTCATGACATATGCAGAAATTCAAGTGGGTAGTAATAACGCAATTGGGAAGAAATATATAACAGATGAAAACTCAAATTATTTTAGAATTAAAATAAAGTATATAGACAAAAAGAATATTAAAGTCAGTCCAGAATAGAATAAAAGTGTACTGGTTAAGTAGTTATTATAAACAGCTTTTTTGTTTTGTTTTACCTGGTTTGCAAGATGAGAGTGACCAAACAGCTTGTGACCCAATCTCCCGTACTGTTCCAGTCCTTTCCAACTGCTTAGGGTCAGCACCAGGAGGTGTCTTGTTTGGTGTGGTCATTTTAAAAATATTCTATGTAGAAAAAAAGAATATTCACATTATACCAGGACCTGAATTTTTTTCAAAAGGTAAAAATAAACATTTAATAGCAAAATGGATCACTCATAGACCCTTGATAATAATCACCTTATTCTCAAAATGCAGTTAACATAACCACTGTACTTTTTAAAATCTTGGGAATTCAGCTTCTAAAATATATTATGTGCCAAGCAGCAGAGCACAGGAGGCAAAGGGGCACAGAATTAGGAATTAGGGTTTTAGCTTCAGCCCCTTCTTTAGCCTACACATTGGAAGGTCTGGACTTTATTTCCTCTCCCGTCAAAGAGGTTGACTTGATTTATAATTCCATAGCGTTATACAGTACTATTCTTCTATGAGTAAAATTTCTTAATTCAAATGACTTTTTCCCCCCTAGAAAACTCAGATAGAAATGCTCTTATTCCCGAAAAATGTGAATATGGGTCTCCATTTTAAATAGTCCATTAAATGATGCAGAGAAAAATCACATTTCCCCACTAGTTGTCAAAAGCTCCATTTAGCCGAGACCGGTTTGACTCAGTGGATAGAGCCCGCCTGCTAACTGAAAGGTCCCAGGTTCAATTCTGGTCTTGATTGCAGGAGGCAGCTGATCGATGTTTCTCTCTCATTGATGTTTCTCTCTATTCCTCTCAATTCCTCTCTGTAAAAAGTCAATAAAATATATATTTTTAAAAAAGCTCCATTTATATTTTCTATTACCATAGAAGATAAAGTCAGAAAAATGGCTTCAAGGTCTGGTTTAACTGGCAAATTCTAAACCAAAAATTTACTTCATCTTTCACATCTTTTGCTAATCTTGTTATATCTATGCAAACATGAAAAAAAAGAACTTTTTTCAGAATGAACGGTATATAAAACTGCCTCAAAAATTCGAAGTTACAGCTACTGAATATCATTATACATGCTATTATAAATCTGGAACAATAGTTTCACATACTATCTCCTTGATACCTTGTATTTTATCTCAGTTGTTCCCTAATCCCCACAACAGCACTTACTCACTAAATAGTAGAGCCACTGGTCTGTAAAATTCGTAAAGGCCTAAAACTTAAATTTTCAATTTACTGAATGAATAAATGAATGGATATATATATATATACACACACATATATATACACATATATATATATTCAATATACAGTGAAGTACTTGCCACGTACAAGTTAAGTAAGGTCTAAGGTGAGACAATTAAACCTCTGACCATTATTACAAGCTGAATAATGTTGGGGGGAAAAAAGAATATCCACATTATACCAGGCCCTGAATATTTTTTCCCACAAGCTGAATTACAAGCTGTGTCCAAAAATGTCAAATTGTAAAAAATTAAAAAAAAATTTTTTTTTAAATTAAAAGGCCCATTTCGCTGCTTAGAGATTAATTCAACTGCCGGACTTGGTACTGGACGCCACCAAGTGGATAAAACACGGAGTTCAGATGAGACGGGGTTCCTGCCCGTACAGTCCAGAAGGAAATGAATCCAAAGGACCATCAGCATCTGGACCAGACTCTTCTGGTCCTGCTTGACATCTGTGCTAGAAGGGCTAAAACGGGCAACGGCTAAACGCTCCATTCATTCCTGACCCACCGGCCTTGAAACTGGGCGCGGAAAAAAAAAATAAAATAAAGACTGAGGATGGAGAAGAGAACGCATGTGCTTAGGGTAGAACCATTTTCCCCGTCAAAAGCTCGTGCACTTACGGCTTGCAGGCCGCGTACGCTGCAGGTCAAGTTCCTATGATTCCCCGCAGCAGAGCCGCACCACTCCCACTCGGCTTCTCGGGATCGCCCGGCTTCCCGGTGACGTCTTGTTGGCGTCGCGTCGCAATGACGTCACGCCTCCCCGTCGCGCCCGGCGCTCTCTGTCGCGTGCGCGCACTGCGTCGCTGAGGCCTGCGCGAGGCGCGGCTGGGCACCGCCATTTTGGCCGGAGGCCGTAGGAACACGTTGTGGACCGGAGAAGTGACAGCAATCGCGGGTTCGGCGTGTGCGCTCCCCCCCTCCGCAAGGGGGTCGTTATCTCCCGGTAAGTAAGTAGCCCCGAGGGGTTTGGCCAGGAGCCGCCCTCCGCCACGATTTAAAAGACTGTGGAACCTTGGGTTAGGCCTCCGGCGGCGGCGCGTGGCAGCCGGCGAGGGCATGGCGCGTGGGGCTCCCGACCCAGCTGGTCATCTGGTTCTCGGCCGCTGTGGCCCGCCAACCCCGCCGGCGGCGGCGGCGAGGATAGCCCCCGCTAGAGGCCGTCTCAGCGACCCAACCCTCCCCGCTCCCAGCCCCCTGTGCCCGCTGCTCCCCGAGCGCGGAGCCTTCTGTAGGGGAGGGCGCCTCCAGGATCTACGGCGCCCGCCGTCACCTCCCCTCTTCTTCCCCGGGCACAGGAAAGTGGGCATATTTCCACACGTGCGTGCTTGGTGTCGGGGAGTCGTAGGCTTGTCTCCCACCGTTGGGTGACTGTGGGATGAGTCAGTGGCCTCTTGCTGCTGTGAAGTGGAGTTATTCCTCGTCCCCTCCTCCCAGTCTTGATAGAAACGATGGCCAGGCAGCCGCTCTGCTTTTCTCATAGAACAGCGTGCACCAGGCTTTCGGTGGGATGGCCCCAGCTAATCTCCCCGTTAAACGCCTTGAGCTGTTTTTTTTGTTTTGTTTTGTTTTGTTTTGTTTTTTGGTGCGCTTTTACAGCATCGGGCGCTTTTCCCCTTAGTGACTATTCCCTCTGCCCCCTTAGTCAGGGGCAGTGTCTTCACTCCTTGAGAGCAGGGGTGGTGTCTTAACTCAAAACGCCTTTATCTTTGTTTTTTGTTTTTCCTTCCAAGAGGTTCGTACATGGTAGTCACTGCGGGCAAAGCCCCTCCACCTCTGAGTAGGCTAACAGACATTGGCCTGTTTTTGCTGTGTATGGTTACGTAGATGACTGTCAAGACGATGTTTTGTTTTTCTGTTATCCTCTTCCACAGGACTGCTAACTAGGCATTGATGACAGTGGCGTTGGTGTTGCAGTCCTCGGACCATTAGTCCCTTATCCTGGGGATATCCATTCTGTCCAGCTACCGGACAGTAATGCTTTGTCAATATTAACCAAGGTTCTCTTAACCTGTGTTTGAACCAAAAGGGTTTCTTTTATTTTAGTTAAAAACCTTGTTCTCCCTATTTAAAATAAATAAATAAATCTCTTAGGAAGATCGTTTAATTGTTGTGGGGAAAAGAAAGCAATATTAATTTAGTGTCTCTTCTAAATGTCTTCAATTTAAGACCCTGAAATCAGTTGTGTACCACTCCCAACTTAGATGTTTTATAAGACTAATAATCCGCAGTAATCATAGGTTAGACTACTTCGTGCGATATTAAGCAACACTTAACAGTGATCTTTAAATGCTTTCACACAGTATTATGCCGAAACCGGTTTGGCTCAGTGGATAGAGCGTCAGCCTGCGGACTGAAGGGTCCCGGGTTCTATTCCTATCAAGGGCATGTACCTTGGTTGTGGGCATATCCCCAGTAGGGGGTGTGCAAGAGGCAGCTAATGGATGACTCTCATCGATATTTCTATCTCTCTATCTCTCTCCCTTCCTCTCTAAAAAAAAAAAAAAAAAAAATCAATAAATATATATTTTTTTAAAAAGAGTAATGGTTGGTGAATGAGGTATTTGTAATGGAGACTGGAGAGATTGCAGTTGGTAAAGGTGATGTCAAGGGTTTGACAAAAGAATGAGTGGCTGAAGGAGGGTGAAAAACCAGATCGTTGGAGGAGAGGGGTTTATTAACTGAGGGGACAGGCTATTAATAGGTGATTCATCTATGAACATATATTGAACCAAGAATTATGACAGGAGTTGTAAAAGAGGGTGAAAGTTAGCCAAGGTCTGAAATCTTCAAAGCGCGGGGGCAAATGATCTGATGGTCAGTAAATGACAAAATGCAAAAGATGAAACTTTTAGTGAGAAGGAAGAGATAATAATAATAGCCTGGTAGGAGCATAATTTCTTTTTTCTTTTTTTAATATATTTTATTGGTTTTTTACAGAGAGGAGGAGAGAGGTATAGAGAGCTAGAAAGTCGATGAGAGAGAAACATCTACCAGCTGCCTCTTGCACACCCTATACCGGGGATGTGCCTGCAACCAATGTACATGCCCTTGACCGGAATCAAACCCAGGACCTTTCAGTCCACAGACGGACGCTCTACCACTGAGCCAAACCGGTTTCGGCAGGAGCATAATTTCTTATTCTCCTCCATGTATAATGATATTGAAGTGTGTGAGAAATACTCGAGAGATCTACAAGGAGCCAGTCTGTCAAAAAATAGAGGATTGAGGATCACAGTCATAAAAAACCAACAGAATGTCTGTCAATAAAATAGTCTTGGCCTCAGGTTCTTTCATTATTTATTGGAAAACTGGTGTATTAAGGCACTTTTGGGACTTATTTTCTTTAAATCACAAGTCTAAGAAAATTAAGTTCAATTAAAGTCTATCACTAGCCCAGTATTGTAAAAGATTTTTAAGTTTACTTTGACCTTAGCTACATAAATCGGCACTGTTAAATATCCAGACTTATAAAAGCTTTAAAAGTGAATACAGTCTATACTTAGTTACTTTGTTTCCTTTTCTTTTCAATGCTCTTAGTATAAAATTCATCTTGTGCATATTGCAGATTCCCAGATAAATGCAGTTTTTACTTTTTCTACTTTACCAACACAATGGTCAGAATCTTAGAAATTGTCATTTTTATCAATAGAGTCATTATTGTCAGATGGATAGTTTTATTCATGTATTACTACATGAAGTAATGCTTTGTTTGAGAGAGGAAGTAAACATCTTTATCATGCGTATTACCCTGTTTCCCCGAAAATAAGACAGTGTCTTTTATTAATTTTTGCTCCCAAAGATGTGCTAGGTCTTATTTTCAGGCGATGTCTTATTTTTCCATGAAGAAGAATACGGTACACATCTATTGTTAAATGAAAATAAAGGAAATTTATTACCAGTATACGGTACGGTAGTATAGTAGTTGTCAACACAAACTAGACAAACTGTGAATCCTACAGTATCAAGAATTTACTCATTTATTCAATGACAATCATGTCATCATCTTCTGGAGCATCATCATAACAATCCAATTCCTGAATTTCCTGCTGAATTTCTTGTGACTCCATTTCTTTCAGAATCAGTGGACCACATCTCTCATGTTTAGCCTGGGGGGCCTTATTTTTGGGGGGATGCCTTATATTTCACTCAGAAGGAAACCTGTAAGTAGGACTTATTTTCAGAGGATGTCTTATTTTCGGGGAAACACGGTAGTTGTCATGTCAGGTTTTTTTATTCTGCATTCATTCATTGGTCTATATTCATATACTGGTAACAGTACTAATTACCCAGGCCTTATATCATGTTTTTCCTTCTGCTCTTTTTTCAGCTTTCCTAGCTGTTACTATTTTTTTCATAAGAGCTCTAAATTTGGTTTGTTTGGTTAATTTTCTCTCCTCCCCTCCCCACTTGAGATTGGATTAAATGTATAAATTCGGGGAAGGTTGAAATCTCTAGTGTTACTATTCTCTATGTAAAATTTCATTCTGTTTGTTGAGTCTTTTATGTTTTTTAATGGTATTTTAAAAGTTGCCTCACATTTGTATGTGTCTTGTAAGGTTGATTTCTAGATCATTTCTTTTTTTGTGACAATGAAAGATGGTATTTTTTCACTTAATTCCAGGTAATCATATCAGAATATAGGGATAATATATGTCCTCCTATCTAACTTCTTTCAATTTTAAATTCTTAATTGTTTAAAGCACATGTGTCAAACACAAGGCCCGCGGGCCAAATCCAGCCCGCCAGGCCTTGCAATGTGGCCCGCACCGCGCTGTCATCACTGCACTCCGCTGTCAGTTTATGACATTGTCAGTTTATGACTGTTCAGTAAACCATTCAGCCCGTGATTTAGGCTGGATTTTAGATTTTGGCCCCTTCTCTGATTGAGTTCGACACCCTTAGTTTAAAGTATTATATATAAGTCTCCTTTTACCCCATTGACCTCTCCCCAGCCACTCCTACCCCCCCAGCACAAGCCCTCACCCGCACCCCTCCTGTCTCTGTCCTTTGGTATGCTCATATGCATGTATACAAGTCCTTTGGTTGATCTCTCCTATCTAACTTTTATGCCTGACTTATTTCTCAATTAATTGCATTGATTATGTCATAATTTTGTTAATTTCTCTTTAACAGAAGAGCTGGATAGTCCTAGCTAGAATTATGGCAGATAAATTAACAAGAATTGCTATTGTCAACCATGACAAATGTAAACCTAAGAAATGTCGGCAAGAATGCAAAAAGAGTTGCCCTGTGGTTCGAATGGGTAAGCTATTCCATGGATCATTTAAAGATAAGAGATTTAAAAGGAATAAGTTGGCTTCGTAGTTGTCTAGACTTTTGCCATTAGTTTCTTTGAAATGTAAAGACACCAGATTTTGTTCTGAATTTTTTGTTTTATGACTATATGATTCTGTTTCTTTTAAATTATAGGATAGTGTATTAGTATCAGTATTTTTAAACATTTATTGAATATAAAGTCAAACCAGAGTTTAAGTTACTGATATTCTTACTGTTCTACAAAATCCTGTAATCACTTTAAGTCATGGAGAAAGGATTGCCAAATGTTTGTATTTGATAATATTCTCACTTTAAAGAGCTTAAAAAGAATCCCTATTCACGCCGAAACCGGTTTGGCTCAGTGGATAGAGCATTGGCCTGCAGATTACCGGTCAAGGGCATGTACCTTGGTTGCGGGCACATCCCCAGTAGGGGGTGTGCACGAGGCAGCTTATCAATGACTCTCTCTCAACGATGCTTCTAACTCTCTATCCCTCTCTCTTCCTCTCTGTAAAAAGTCAATAAAAATATATTAAAAAAGAATCGCTGTTCATGAGGTTTTGCTATATTTTCAAGATAAAATAAATTTACAGCAATTCAGAATTGATGAATTGTTTGTAATCTTTACAACTGTTAAAATAATTGAACTTAGGCTTATTGAATCTTAAAGGACTTTAGATATCATAGATATTGATTCCTAGATCATAGTCTACCATGCTGTTCAGAAATTCTATTATTAATAGTCTTGTTTATATGCCAAGTTTAATTTTGTCTGTATATTAGATGACTACTTAACTTTTTAGAATTTCACTGAGCTAGCTAACATTTCATTCCTTTCTCTGGTATACTGGTACATTACCATTTGCAAGGCATATTTTGTGAATTAAATATTTAGGTCAGTCAGCTTAAAAATAAAACTTTTAGGATCTGCCACAATTCTACCAGCATATTTTCTTCCCCTGTACTAAACTAAACAAAATAAATATGTTAGTCATCTCCCTCTTGCCTCATAAACATATTTTTCTTTTGCCAGGAAAACTATGCATTGAGGTTACACCCCAGAGCAAAATAGCTTGGATTTCTGAAACTCTTTGTATTGGTTGTGGTATTTGTATTAAGGTAAGTGATATTTTATTTACCAGGTCAAATTTATAACCTAAAAATGAAATCTGAAAATTCTGAATATATTATAATTGTTTTAAAGAGGCAAAATATAAAGCATTGAGTAATGAATATAAATTTTGTACTTATATCAATAATCAAATATTATTTCTTTGTAATTAGGCCAGATTTTTATTTAAAAGTTATCCTCACCATACTCAATTTTGTAAAGCCATTTCCAACCAAAATTAATTTTTTTCCTCACCTTTTTATGAGAAGAATATTCTTCACCAGAACTTTTTGGGAATATGAATACTAAAAATATGAGTTATATAACATACATTTTTTTTCAAGTCTATATAACTTTAAATTTGCAACTTATGGGCATGGGGGAGTTAATCCTCACCGGAGGATATTTTTCCACTGATTTTTAGAGAGAGTGGAAGGGGGAGATAAAGGGAAACATCAACATTGGTCTTGAGAGAGTCTCATTGATTGGTTGCCTCCTGCACATGCCGTGACCAGGACCCTTCAGTCCGAAAGCCAACGCTCTATCCATTGAGCAAACTGGCTAGAGCTAAATTTGCAACTTTTAAATAGAAGGGCATATGGCCAAAATTTTTCAGCTTAACCTAATCTTTTAAGTGCTTTTTTTGCTGTAGTTGTACATTCTTCTCTTGTTGAATTTACTCTATTAGTATAATTTTTCAAAATACCCCAAATTAGATTTTGTTACATTAAAAGTTTGATTAAGGTTTTGACTTACAAATGATGAATTTCCAACTTAAATTCATGAAAGATATTTAGGAGCCAGTTCACAAAGTTCTTAATTTAGTTGTTTTTATTTGTATATCGTGTGCATTTTAGAAAGGACCTTTACCAGAGTATGGATACCACCCTGTTACTTATTCTAATAAGCTTATGTGTACTTTGCATTGGCTTCCAGAAATAAAATACCTGAAAACATTTTCCCATATTTTGAAAATATAAGCAGGAAATATTTCTTCCAGCAAATATTTACTAATCTTTTATATACCTATGTTCTCTGGTGCTAGAAATCTGATTTTGAGTAATATATTTTTAATTGTAGAAAGAAAGAGCTTTATTTTCTTTTTTTCACTGCTGTAGGAAAATGATTTGGGGTATGCACTTCAGTGGCTGAAAAGATAATAATGTGATGAGTCTGTTTTGGGAGTGAGGATAGTATATACCTGAAAATTAAGATGCTTATAATGCAGTTCATATATGAACAGTGTGGATTTGTTTTCCCTTGTAGATTTAGAGAAGTTTAAATTACTTTTAGCCTCTAAATATTTTATGTACGTTGATGGAATAAAAAGAATTCTATAAATGAAGGTAACTTGATTGGCAGAAAATATCTCATGTGAAGAATTAATAGTTTTGTTTAGACAGTAGTAATTACTTATTTAGAGAACAAAAGTTTTATTTGTTTAATTACCTATGTTTTTTAAACATAAAAGTAAAACTCACTGAAATTTTTCTATACATACTTTGAATTGGTCCCTGAGCTCACTGAACAGTTCTGCTAAACAAATCTCAAATGTGATTATACTCATGGATGTACCTTTTTCAAGTTATATGTACTTCTGATAAGTTTCTCTAGCCACATTACCACTCTTTTTATATATTGATTTCAGAGAGGAAAGGAGGGTGAGAGAGACATAGAAACATCAATGATGAGAATCGTTGGTCGGCTGCCTCTTACACACTCCACACTGGGGATTGGGAATGTGCCCTGATGGGGAATCAGACCCTGAACTTCCAGTTCATAGGTTGACATTCAACCACTGAGCCATGCAGGCCGTGGCACATTACCACTCTTAAATGAACCTCTAGTTCTTGCCATTCTTGTTTCATAGACATTTATCTGATTACTAGTCAACTATTATTTGAATAAGTTTTTCTGTAAGTTTTTTTTTTTTGTTTCATGTGAATTTACTCAGTTGGAATAAGAAACATCTTTTTTATATGGGATAGTTAAAAATCACAGCAGAGCTGAAACCGGTTTGGCGCAATGGATAGAGCGTCTGCTTGGGAACTGAAAGGTCCCAGGTTCGATTCCGGTCAGGGGCATGTGCCTTGGTTGCGGGCATATCCCCGGTGGGGGGTGGGCAGGGGGCGGCTGATCGATGACTCTCATCGATGTTGCTGACTCTCTCTCTCTCTCCCTTCCTCTCTGTACAAAATCAATAAAATATATTTTTTTTAAAAAATCACAGCAGAAAGACATTAATCCTTGTTCTATCCAAATGTAATGCCAGCTGTTGTTGGGACATAAATAGACCCAAAAGGTACAATCCATGACCTTAAAGGACTTAAGGTAGAAATGGATGCATACAAAGACAAGAAGAAGGAAGTAGAGGGAAGGAATCTGTCATAAGCTGAATATGTAGTTGTATAGTGCTCAATAACCATGCTTTATCTTGCCTTTTGGCCTTCTTTTATCTAATGATGTAAATAAATGCACACAGAACTTCCAAGTTCCATGAAGTTTTTCAATAAGTATTAAATGAACATTAAATGTCTAAGATTATGGCATTCACTAAGTGTAATGCAAAATTAGTTGATACAGTTTTTGCCTTCTAGAAACTTTTAAGTAAATAAAAGGAAATGAAAAATATTTTACATCTTTGTGCAACTCCATGTTCAGAAGATTGCTTATAAAAACCTCTTAATCTCTCCATTTTACTTAAGTGTTTACTTCCAAAAATTAACAAAAAATTAATTCTTTACTTTAAATAACAGAAATGCCCCTTTGTCGCCTTATCAATTGTTAACTTACCAAGCAACTTGGAAAAAGAAACAACACATCGATATTGTGCCAATGCCTTCAAACTTCACAGGTATATTTTCAAGTCAACATTCCTCTTTACTTCGGTGAAAAGTAAAATGCATTTGGAATTTTCAGAGATATGCAAAACTGGGGGAAAACTATTACCCATGCACTAAGGAGAAATACAATATTGTAACATCATGTGAAATCATATTATATATATCAGTTGTTTATTCTGGCCAGCATTAGAGTTACCTGGTCTTTTTAAAGCTAATGCCCAGATTTCAGCCCAGTTGATTAACATTCTATCTCTGGATGAAAAGTCTGGACCTCAGTAAGTTGTAAAAGCTCCAAGATGATTCTAATATAACTGGGGTTGAGAATCGCTATTATTAATAAACCTGTATTCCCAAAAAAACTTTTAAGGAAACTTGTCCTTGATTTTATTTATCTATTAATTTCATGATCAACAGAGAATATTACTCTGAACTTGGACATATATTATTAAATTACAGGAGTCCTTTGAGGTGTTTTATCTGCTAAACACTGATATTTTTAATCTGGAAGTCTAGATTTAACTAATAAAAAGGTATTTCTCAACCTGCCAGCTTTAAGGGGCCTCTTGCAGCAGGGAGAATGAAGTGGAATATTTCTGGTTGATGTGGCACTTCTCTCCTTGTAAGTAAGTGGCAGGAAAACAACAAAAACAACAGTGTGAGGTTGCACCTGCTATAATATTTTTTACCAAAGCATTTTTTTACATTAAAACTGAGCCTTATATGCAAAGAATAATTGTTACTTTAGTACAGACTTTGAATAAATAAAAGTTGGAGTAATATTGCCATAGATGCATATCTAACAATTAACAGTTTTAAGTTAATCTTGGCTGGGGGGTTTTCTAATAGCCAATAATACCTGGCATATATCTCTTAGCTTAATGGATGTCTGTGGAGTGCAAGTATATTAAAGTATATCATTCTGATATTATGTAGCTTTTTCTGAGTTTTATTATTTTTGTATACTTTTGACAGGTTACCTATCCCTCGTCCAGGTGAAGTTTTGGGATTAGTTGGAACTAATGGTATTGGGAAGTCAACCGCTTTAAAAATTTTAGCAGGAAAGCAAAAGCCAAACCTCGGAAAGTATGATGTATGTATTACCATCTTATAAAAAATGGATATCTTGGGTTGGTTTTGTGAGACTGAGAGTATTTATATCATTTTTTGTTTTGCTTTTGTTAATCCTTACCCAAGGATATTTTTCAATTGATTTTTAGAGAGAGTGGAAGGAAGTGGGGGAGACAGAGAAAGAGAAACATTTATTTGAGATAGATACATTTAATTGGTTGCCTCCCACATGCACCCGACCAGGACCAGGGATTGAGCCTGCAACTGAGGTACATGCCCTTGACCAAAATCAAGTCTGGTACTCTTCATTCCTCTGACTAACCAATGTTCTATCCACTAAGGCAAACCGTCCAGGGCTGTGCCTTTTTTTTTTTTTTTTTTTTTTCCTCTCAAAATTATTTGTGGAATTAATGGTAAGAAACTATACATAGGTGAAACTCCTTCATTTTTTAATTAAAATTTGTTGGTGCTACTTACCTGATTATTCTGAGTTCTATTAAACTGTTATGAGTTGGTATACCTTGATTTGAAATTAAATCCTCAGTATTAAGATTAAGTTAGAAGCCAAAAGTATTCTATTTGGATACATGTTCTATTTTGTATAACAGTCATCCTCATTGCAATTGTATTAAATTAAATTCAGGTAATTATATATATATTTCTAGGATCCACCGGATTGGCAAGAAATTTTGACTTACTTCCGTGGATCTGAATTGCAAAATTACTTTACCAAGATTCTAGAAGATGACCTCAAAGCTATTATCAAGCCTCAGTATGTAGACCAGATTCCCAAAGCTGCAAAGGTCAGTTGCTTTTTAGGAGGAATTTATACTTTATAGCTATTGATGGAGGTATAAAATATATATCAAATTAAAGCAAAGATTGAAGGGATTTTAACATTGAATTTAATTTTAATATTGGAGGAAAACAGTAATGACTGTTTTTATCCATATTATGACAGGGGACAGTAGGGTCTATTTTGGACCGAAAGGATGAAACAAAGACACAAACAATTGTATGTCAACAGCTTGGTAAGTGTTTATTTTGTGTATGTGTTTGAATAGGCCCTAAACTTAAATTATAAAACAAATGTCTTTATATGGATTATTGAAATACATGGGGAAATCTCTGGTAGTTGTCATCTTTACTTTTTATTTTGCACAATTTTCAACTGAAATAGTCAAACTCAGAATGACCTACATTATAAATTTTACTTAGCAGAGGTGAAATAAAACTTACGTTAAACACAATGCCTCTATGTTCTTTGTAGATTTAACCCATCTAAAAGAACGAAATGTGGAAGATCTTTCAGGAGGAGAGTTGCAGAGATTTGCTTGTGCCGTCGTTTGCATACAGAAAGCTGACATGTAGGTTAATTTACACCTTTTATAGATCTCAATCCTTACTTTAGAGCTTTTATTTGGAAGGCTGTAATAAAACAGTGGTTTTGAGAGAAACAATACAAGCATTATCTAAGATTCTCATTTTGAGGTAAGAAGCTGAAGCAATTGTGCATCCACTGCCCATTCTCCCTGTTCTTCCTGCAGGGGTGGGGGATACTCATTTATTTAGATAAATACTTTACAAATTGATGGGGTCCAGAGCTTTTTACTCTGAAGTAAGTTGTTTATTATTTAAACTTTCTTTGTACATAATAAGAATATTTTTTAAGGCTTAATTAAGCTCTCCAACAAAGCCAGCAAGTTTTTTATAAATACCGCAAGTAAAATAGAAGGTCTTTTAGATAACTTTGAATCAGGATGGCATGGTATGTGAGAGTAAAAAGGCCAGTTTCCTTCCTACCTTCCAGTGCCTCTCTTCTTCCCAATACTTCCTGCTCCATGTTCCACGTTTTTGCTCTGGCATCCAAAGCAGGCTAGCTCTCTAAAGTAGTCTATAATTCTGTGCACTGCCCTCCACTTCAGAAACTATTTGCTTAATGCAACTGACTTAAGCTATTTAAAAGAAAAGCTTTCCGTATTACTTTGGACTACATCAGAATATTTTTCATAAGCAGGTAACAATTTGTAAGGTAGCCTAATCTGGGAGTGTCTCCTCATGTTCGGCTTTTCTTAATTTCTTTTCTTCTGAAGAAAATACAGAAGTTTTTACCATTACAGGGTAGACTCCTCAATAGAATAAGGGATTTTTTGTTGTTGCCAAACATAAACTGTATTATAGTACTTTAAAATAACATGCAAGATAGAATTATGTCATACTTCTCTTTCAAATTACTTTTGCTTTTCTTTTTCATAGTTTCATGTTTGATGAACCTTCTAGTTACCTAGATGTCAAGCAGCGTTTAAAGGCTGCTATTACTATCCGATCTCTAATAAATCCAGATAGGTAAGTACAGATTTGCCATGTGCCTGTGTTATTTTGTTTGGGGAGTTTTACAGATTTCTAAAGACTGAACACTGGGGCCACCAATGTCATATACATGTGCATGTTTTCCATGTTGATTATTTGGAGCTACCATTTGAATTTACCTTCCTCTAACTAGAACATAGGTTCTTAATATAAGATTTATTTACTACTAAGCCTATTTCCTGGGAACTATGAATACTCTGAAATGATTGGCAAATTCTGGTACAAATAAATGGGTTTCTGTGAAGCAGATCCTTAGCTCTTACCACATCTTCAAATGAATATGTCACTCAGACACACACAAAACTTAGAACATTGGTATCAACAGAATAATTCCAGTTCTTCGTGGTGTTACTGAGCACAAGAGAATTCTGAGCCTCTACTAAATAATAATAACACCCTATATATATGGGGTGCTTTTGTAGTTTGAAGAGTTTCTGAATCCATTATCTCATTTGAGCCTCATAGTAATCTTCTAAGTTAGAATATAATATTTCAAATATCAGTGATAAAGAAACAAACTTAGTTGGGCCAAATAGCAGCTATAGTTTTTACCTTGTACATAGGCCTTACTCTTTGGGGAATGCAGGAGTATAAAATATAGTCCCAGTATTCAAGGACTTCACAGCCTGGTAAAATACATAAGCAATCAAATCAAGTTTGAAACCCTAGCCCTTTTTTTAAAATGTATTTATATCTCTTATTATACTGAAATGAAAGTCTTAGACAATCTACCTTCACACATTTTTTTTTTTTTAAATATCAAGTAATGGCCTAACCATAATGAAAAGATTAGTGATTTATAACCAACTGACATGTATCTCAATTTGTAAATATTTCGCCAAATCACTACAGTTAGAAATTATCAGACCACAGAATCTTCATTGTAAAAGGATAACATTTCAAAGCAAATTATACTGATAAAGTGAAGAAAATGGTTGAGTTAGACATTTGCACATATGTGCCAGGTCTTTGGTATAGGGTTAAAATAATCTCTCTAGTGATAAATTGACAAAAAGTTAAATGAAGTATATCTGTATCCTGAGATTCTACATGTCAAATCACATGTTCAGTCTTCCTGAAGTAATGTTTTTTCATACCATTCTTGTATTCTAAAATTAGGTTGTAGCTTCTAGCCATATTTTGCTATTTTTATTCTAATTGAAATAAAAAATTAATTTCTTTAATCAAACTAGTTACATTCTAAGTGCTGGGCCTTCCATGTAGTTAATTACTACCATATGGGACAACAGAGATAGAACATTTCCATAATCAGGGAAGTTCTACTGGATAATGCTGTTTAAAAACCTACCATTTCCCCCAATGCCAATTAACATAAGTCCAAATTCTTCATCATTCAACAACTTTATTAAATATCTGTTTGATGCATAACACACAAGTAAAGATCCTAGAGATTCAGATTGCAGCCTGTCTTTAGAGTGTTTGGGACAAGTAATAGGGTACTCAGAAAGTGCAAGAATTAGATCAGAGTGACGAAGGTTAAAGAATGAGGTAACAAACAACTATAAGGGTGTTTCTCAGAAGTTAGGATTTGAGACTGTAGAAGGGACTTCCAACAAGTGAGGATTTAGGCAGGAGATGTTTTACAAGATAGAATACCCCTGAAACACACACAAATTGAAAAGTGGATTGTTTAGTAAATAATGAAAGGTCCATTTTTTCAGTGTGTCCTATATATAAATGAAGTAAAAAATAGTAGCTTCAGTTTTAGAAGGTCTTAAAAGAGAAGTCTAATTATGTCATTTGTTTCTTTGGAAACTGAGAGCCATATCTGGGGACCTGAAGAAAGTGAGATTTGTCTTTCCCAGCTACATTGGAAATTCTCAGATTCAGGATTCTGTCTGTTATTCTCTATGTATCCCTTACCACAGCCAGCATGGGACAAGTAGAAAGGTTGAATGTGTAAGGGGAATAGCATACTAATCAGTTAGGGTGCATCTAATTTAAATCTATTCATTGTTCTGCTTTGTAAAGTTTATTTAAAATGTTTATTAGTAAAGTACATTTATTACAACATAAACTATTTAATATTAACTTTTTTCTTTTTGTTTAGGATACCAATTTGAAATAGGAATATCGCTATGTCATATTTAAATAAATATTTTACTTTTGTTTAATATGGTCGTTATACATAATTTTTTAAAAATATCTCTTATCCTGAAATTTACACTGTGTTTTAAAAAAAAGTTACATAGAAGTTATTATTAAATATAATTTTAATGTTATGTCTATATATTGTTACATCTTAAATCTATATTTTCAGATATATCATTGTGGTGGAACATGATCTAAGTGTATTAGATTATCTCTCTGACTTCATCTGCTGTTTATATGGCGTACCAAGTGCATACGGTGTTGTCACTATGCCTTTTAGTGTAAGAGAAGGTAACTTGCAAAAGTATATTCACAATGCTGTATTCTCTGTACTCTAATGCTTAAGAAAATGAACTATTGTTGATATTAAGTCGCTGTAATATGATTTATCTAAAACACTAGTCTCATGGAATTTAATCACATAACAGAATATATGATATATATGGTTATATTCATCAGTTATAATACAGAACATCTTTTTGGAGAATTTTTTGTTGGGGTGGATAGAAAGAAATTTGGCAGAATAGTTTTACTATTTATTTGCTGTATTAAAAGTTTCTTGTGTATATTAGCTTCTATAGAAACTTTTTTAATTTATCATCTTCAACTTCATCTGTGACAGGCCAATACCAATAGTGAAACTCTTAAAATTCATTTCGTGCTTAGCTTGTTTCACATGTATGTTGTCTATCCTAAGTTTGTAGAACTAGGGCTGCCTAAAAGTCTAATACGATAGTTTAGTAAATATATATTACAGTTTAGTAACTGACTATCTATAAGCCTAGTAAAATAGCTTGTGAGTATATTTTTATATATTCCTTCTACTTTCAGGAAAGAGGGACTCTCTGCCTCTCTTTTCCATGCTCCTCCCTATCTAAGCAAGTTAGACAAAAGTAAAAACTAGCCTACCACTCAGTGGCTCCTGAAACAATGTCTGTGCACTCTCCATCTGGTATGCCTTTTCCTTTTCATTCCTGTTCTATTTCCTTTTGCTGCTTTTTATTTTCCTTTCTATTTCTTCTCTTTGCCTCTGCCTTCAGCTGACAACCTAGAACACCGAAAAGGACTACTTAATCCATATTTTGAAAATAGAGCATAGTCTATAAGTGATAGTTTTTGAGATACCTAAGACACTTTTGGAAAAAGAAATTTGCATTATACATTTTGCATAAAAAGGCAGCGGTGGCTTTTTTTGTTTGATAAAAATATATAAATATTTTTTAAAATATATTTTTATTGATTTCAGAGAGAAAGGGAGAGAGAGAAATATCAATAATGAGAATCACTAATGAGCTGCTTCCTGTATACCCCCCACTGAGGACCGAGCCTGCCAACTGCGCATATTCCCTGACCAGAAATCAAACCATGACCTCTTGGTTCATAAGTCAATGCTCAACCACTGAGCCACACCAGGCTAGGCTTAGTTTAAGATATGGGGAAGGATTTGTTATCACTTCTTAAACTTTGAGATAAATAACATATTTAAAGGAAAAAATTGTGAGATTACTCAGTTTTCTTTCTAATCATTTTAAAGAGATGATATCAGAAGTTATTCTTTGTTTTATTTGCCTTAGTTGGCCAATATTTATTGATTACCTACTGTATACCACATAGTAGTAGTAGTTCTACAATCATGTTGAAAATTCTGTGGATAATCACTTGTCAGTTCTGTTTATGAATGAATACCTTGTGTAAAGGTTTTGTCACTGAAAAAAAAGTCACTGGTGAGGTTTTTAATGTGCCTTATCTGTTAAAACAATTCAAATAGTAAACCACTTAATCTTTCTGCTTTCCTTTAATAAACAAATTAATGCAATGTATATAACTCTTTAAACTGTAAAAGCGATAAGAGAAACATTGCAGTAGGAATATAAAGGTTGATTTATTAATGTTTTGCTCAAAGTCTCTTATTACCCTGGATCTTACTTTCCTTACATTGTAAATTATGCACTTGGACTAAATGTTCACTAAAGTTCCTTTCCTTCAAGTTTATGTTTTTATTTAATTTTTGGTTTTACTTTTTTTAACCTTACATAAAGATTTTTTTTAAATGCTACTTTTGGCAAAATCAGTGTATCTCTTCATTTGTTCTGTTCGCAAATATTTATTGAACACTCCTATGTTTTAGGCTGAGCTTATAGACCCCGATATGGCTCTCAGTTGCAGATGAAACAAATAATATTCTTAGACTCTCTTTCGAGACCTTCCAAAACTTCAACCAAGCTTTCTGTTACTTCTCCTTATATATAGGAAACACTAAAAAAGAGTGTTTTGTTTTTTTTGTCTCCCAAATAATCCACTTTTTTATTTCTGTGTCTGCCATTATGGATCTTAACAACTTCATTATGGAGGGATTCTCAATGTATAATGTTAGTTTATTTCCAGTTTTTATATCTTTTTTTTTTTTTTTTTTAATTTCAGAGAGAGGAAAAAAGAGAGGGATACCATCAATGACGAGAGAATCGTTGATTGGCTGCCTCCCACATAACCCCTATTGGGGATCGAGCCTGAAGCCTGAGCATGTGCCCTGACCAACCAGGAATGAAACTGTGACCTCCTCGTTCATGGTCGACACTCAGCCACTGAACCACACTGGCCAGGCTTTAAAACCTTTTAGATAATGGTGTTTAACTTTGTATAATGAAGCAAAAAAGTGTCAAATGAAGTTCATTATTATCAAATGTCTTAGAAACCTACAAAAATAATTAGGGGATAAATGCAGTAAATTATAACTTCAATGCGTAATTATAGCTCATGTGAAAATGAATACTCATATTTTAAACTGTTTATTTAAAAAATTATTCCCCAGCCTGGGTGGCGTGGTTCAGTGGTTAAACATCAACCTATGAACCAGGAGGTTGTGGTTCGATTCCCACTTGAGGCACATGCCCAGGGTGCTGGCTTGGTCCTCCATAGGGGGCGTGCAGGAGGCAGCTGATCAGTGATTCTCTCTCATCATTTATGTTCCTATCTCAGCCTCTTCCTACCTATAAAAATATTTAATTAAAAATAAAAGAACTTGTTGCTTTTTTAAAGAAGTTATTCCCCAAACTCTTTTATGTCAATCTATGAAAATATTCCACTTTTACTAGTCATTTTTAGAGAAAAATTAGAATTTGCGAGTTAAAAATGAGCAGCAGAAATGGCATTGTATGCTTTTGCATTAAACCTGCTGGGGGGATATCTTATAAAATCACATCGTAATGTAAGGATGTGCTTTGTATGTATGTATAATAGATACATAAAACCCTGTGTTGTCACTGCATGTTATCATAAATCCACAGAAATTTAAAGCCTGTGCTTACAGTGATCCCAAGAGAGCCTGAAGTTTGAGCTCTTCTGTAGTAATTTCTTGTTGTAGAGAAAGTTTAATTTTTAATTGATCTTTACTAATCTATTGTCAATGATTTTTCAATAGGCATAAACATTTTTTTGGATGGTTACGTTCCAACAGAAAATTTGAGATTCAGAGATGCATCACTTGTTTTTAAAGTGGCTGAGACAGCAAATGAAGAAGAAGTTAAAAAAATGTGTATGTATAAATATCCCGGAATGAGAAAAAAGATGGGAGAGTTTGAGCTAGCAATTGTAGCTGGAGAGTTTACAGATTCTGAAATCATGGTGATGTTGGGGGAAAATGGTAAGTTTTTCTAATTTTATGATATGTGAACAATCAAGTTCATATTATTTTGTCTGACAACCTTCAGTAAAAATAAGATTTTTTAAAATCTAGTTTCTCGGATACTGACTAGACAGGAAACAATATTTGCAATTCACAAGCAATCATGTTTTAAATGTCCTTGCACTCATTCTTTTGGAGATATTTTAAATCCAAACTAGTCTACCTTTGTAAATAGTTCTATTACCAGCACTTTTTAATATTATATTACCATCATAAATACAATTATGAGATGAATTTGAGTACCAAATATTTGATATTGCTTTCATGATTTTTAAAAAAAACATACTTATCTATAATAATAAAAGTATAATATGGTAATTAGACCAGACATCATTCCTTTTGGACAAAGCTGCAGTGGGCAACAGCGACATCAGGGGTTCAGGGCCAAGGCCCTTGCACGAATTTTGTGCATCAGACCTCTAGTAGCTTATAAAACTGTGGAATAAAAATTTTGAACTAGGTATTTCATGTAAATTCTTTTTATAATGATGGTATAAATCATAACAATACTATTTTATCTTAATAAATTGTTTGCATTGACATTTTAGTTATTTTTTTTTTTTTTGGATTTCTTTTTTTTTTTAATCAATCTTTATTGTTCATATTATTACAAAGGTTAGTTAAATATTTTTTTAAAAGTAGCCAAAGTCTAATACTTTGTAGGCCTATCATTTATTAAAATGGTCATTATTAATTTTAACTAGTTTATATTCCTCCTAATTAGTTTAGAGAAGTGGTTCTCAACCTTTCTAATGCCATGACCCTTTAATACAGTTCCTCATGTTGTGGTAACTCCCAACCATAAAATTATTTTTGTTGCTACTTCATAACTGTAATTTTGCTACTGTTATGAACTGTTAATGTAAAATTTTTTTTTCTGGTTTTAGGTGACCCTGCTAGCGGTTCCCAACTGTGTAACCCCACAGGTTGAGAACTGCTACTACAGAGCCTAAGACCATCTGAAAGCACAGATATTTACATTACGATTCATAACAGTACCAAATTATAGTTATGAAGTAGCAACGAAATAATTTTATGGTTGGAGGTCACCACAACGTGAGAAACTGTATTAAAGGGTTGTGGCATTAGAAAGGTTGAGAACCACTGGTTTAGAGTTATATTTGAAAGGTGAATCATGAAAGTTTAAGTATTTTTGTATGACCTTCAGAATTCAGTAGTGTCCATGCCTATATTTAAACTAATTTCTCAAGTAAAACCCAGTAATACATAGCGATTTACACTAAATATGGAGCATCTTTCAAGTCAATTTGTTGTATGTTGTGTTGCCAGGTACCGGTAAAACGACATTTATCAGAATGCTTGCTGGAAGACTGAAACCTGACGAAGGAGGTACTGTTGTAATCTTGATTCCTTTTACTCAGTTCTACATAGTAAACTTTAAAGATCAGGGCAGTTTTCAGTGTGTTTTTTATTTGTATTATTTTGCAGGAGAAGTACCAGTTCTAAACGTCAGTTATAAGCCACAGAAAATCAGTCCCAAGTCAACTGTGAGTTATTCTGTTATTTGGTTATTAAAGAAAAGTTATATATATATAATGTTCGTCTTTTCTATAACAAATTTATAATTAATTTCTGTACAGTTTTATCAAAAGTCCAGCCAGCATGGCTCAGTGGTTGAGTGTCGATCTGTGAATGAGGTCATAGTTTGATTCCCAATCAGGGCACATGCCCTAATTGCAGGCTTGATTCTTAGTAGGGGGGCATGTAGGAGGCAACCAATCAATGGTTCTCTTATCATTGATATGTCTGTCTCTCTCCTTCTCCCTTCCTCTCTAAAATCAATAAACACACACACACACACACACACACACACACACACACACACACACACACATATATATATATATATATATATATTTTTTTTTTTTTTTTTTTTTTTTTTTTTTTTTTAGTGTCTAGAGAAGGTATTAAGACTAGTCGTTGATTCATTTCCACTAAGAAAATGCTTTTAAAAATCTAATAGGCAGCTTTTTCCAAAATGAACCTTTAAAAACCTAATTGTTTTGTGCTGCAAATAGCACAATCAAGAAACTGAAAAGACCTCTCGTAGTATGGAATAAACTATTTGCAAATCATTTATCTCAAATATATAAAGAACTTTTTTTTAATATATATTTTATTGAGTTTTTACAGAGAGAGAGGGATAGAGAGTTAGAAACATCGATGAGAGAGAAACATTGACCAGCTGCCTCTTGCACACCTCCTACTGGGGATGTGCTCACAACCAAGGTACATGCCCTTGACCGGAATCGAACCCGGGACCCTTCAGTCCGCAGGCTGACGCTCTATCCACTGAGCCAAACCGGTTTCAGCTATAAAGAACTTTTAAAACTCAATTTAAAAATAGGCAACAGATTTGAATAGACATTTTTCCAAAGAAGATATATAAATGCTCAATAAGCATATTAAAAGATGCGCAGCATCATTATTCATTAGGGAAATGCAAATCTAAACCACGATGTAATAACCACTTCATACCCACTGGGATGACTTAAATTAAAAAAAAAAAAAAGTATTGGTTAGATATGAATCTCATACGTTGCTGGTGGGAATGTATAATGGTACAGCCATTTTGAAAAACAATTTAGCACTTCCTCAAACAATTAAACATAGTTACATGCGAAGCAACACTTTCACTCCTAGATATATCCCCAAGAGAAATGAAGGCTGTCTCAACACAAAAATTTGCACACAAATACATTATTCTTAATAGCCAAAATGTGGGAAATAACCCAAATGTCCATCAGCTGATGAACAGAATAAACACTGTGTATATCCATAAAATTTAATGTATTCACCCATAAAAGGAAATAAAGTACTAATACATGTTGCAATATGGATGAACCTTGAAAAGTTTAAGTTAATCTTCTCTAGTTTCTGCAGGTGTTATAAGGAATTTCTTGACTTCAGAATCCATACTCAGTACCTCAATACTCACTTAGGTCTATTTGAGCTGGCTTAGGTTTACAATAAAAAATTTTACCATCGATACTTTCTATAAGCTTACCTTTTTTAAAAATATATTTTTTTTATTGATTTCGGAGAGGAGGGGAGGGGAGAGGAGGGAGAGAGAGAGAGAGAGACATCAATGACGAGAATCATTGATCAGCTGCCTTCTGCACACCTGCTACTGGGGATTGAGCTCGCAACCCTGGGGATGTGCCCTGACTGGAAATCGAACATGACCTCCTGGTTCATAGGTCGATGTTCAACCACTGAGCCACAGCAGCTCGGCTAAGCTTACCTTTAAATTCTCAAATTCAGACCTTTCCAGAAATAACAAGCAGTACATCTCAAGATTCATTCCTATCAGTTTGTATTATCTTACTGATTATTCCTATTCTCAATGATTTCTCCCCTGAAACATTCAGCATTTACTTTCAAATTTCAAGATCGCTTTTTTTTTTCATTGTTGGACATGATGGGTTTAATTTAAAATTTTCAGAACATGCCATAGATGACAGATAAGCATGAAAACACTATTGATATCTGTTGGTGGTAAATTGACATAGTTTTGCTCTGGAACTTAACTTTGTTACAATTCGTAATTAGAGTAGTTCTGTACTAAAATAAATTTTCAATATTTATCCATTAAAAACAGGGAAGTGTTCGACAGTTACTACATGAAAAGATACGAGATGCTTACACTCATCCACAATTTGTGACTGATGTAATGAAGCCTCTGCAAATTGAAAACATCATCGATCAAGAGGTACTCTAATTTTTTTTTTTGTTATTTTATTATTTTATTATTTATGTCTCTAAATCATTTGCTAACCTTCTCCAAATAGGTACAGACATTATCTGGTGGTGAACTGCAGCGAGTAGCTTTAGCTCTTTGTTTGGGCAAACCTGCTGATGTCTATTTAATTGATGAACCGTCTGCATATTTGGACTCTGAACAAAGATTGATGGCAGCTCGAGTTATCAAACGGTAATAACCTCATAAAGTATTATTTTCGTTATGTGGCCTGGCATACAACTGTGCTTAATATAGCATTTGAATATTTGATTATATAAAACTATAAAAGATTTTGCAATCATGTGTTTTAGCTTCATACTCCATGCTAAGAAGACAGCCTTTGTTGTGGAACATGACTTCATCATGGCCACCTATCTAGCAGATCGAGTCATTGTTTTTGATGGTGTTCCATCTAAGAACACAGTTGCAAACAGGTAAAACTACTTTCTAAAATATTCAGCCTAATTATAACTTTTAATAATTAGAAAGTTATCTAAAATTAAGCTTATAAATATTACTCATACTATTTTAATTTTTTTTTTTAATTCTCACCTGAGGATATGTTGTTGTGGGGTGTTTTTTTTTAATGATTTTTAGAGAGAGGGGAAGGCAGAGAGAGAGAAACAGTTGGTTGCCTACCATACTCACCCTGACTGGGAATTGAACCCTCTCACTACCTTTTTTGGTATATGGGACGAAGATCCAACCAACTGAGCCACCTGGGGATTCAAACCATTTTAATTTTTAAGAAGGAAAGAGATAGCCAGAAATAGAAATTATACTGTAGCATCTAAGATTTTTCACATGGAATTCTTGATGGGACCCGCAGAATCATTTTCAGACTATTATAGAACTCCACCCAGGGGGATTAGCCCCTCGCCTTTTCATTTTTGTTAACTTTTTACCGTTCCCTTTTTTTCCTATCATTTTCTTCCTTACTGGCTTGAGAAGATTTGTAATGTAGAGAAGGCTAACCTGTAAGGTTTTACTGTAAAACCTTAAATTAGGTTGACCCATATGAAATTACTATATTCAACCATTTCGACCTATAAAAACAGTAATTTTATGTGATTCCAACGTAACATTTTCTGGTGTTAGGGAGGAATGGAGTTGCTATTTTAATTCATTCATGAAATATAAGTAATTTACTAAGCTTCCCAGAATTCCATTCTTTTCATTTTTAAATTCATACATCAACTACTGAAAATTACATATTTCTTTGAGAATTAGGGGCATTTCTTAGGCCATATAAAGCTTATTTATTCAAATATTGATCCTCTTTGTTTTTATACTAGTAAAATGCTTATAAAATGTTCCACATGTATGATGTGATTTAGCATGAATAGCATAGACATTTTAAAAATTCTTTATTACTAAAAACCATTACATTGTACATATTCCCTCCAGTGTCTAATTTCTAACCAAGTCTCTTCTCCCCTAAAAATGTCATGTTTGAAATTCTGTAATTTCCTAGTTAATGATCTTTTGCTTTTCTATAGTACTCCCTAAATATTTTTTCCAGATCAGAAACAAGTTAAACTATGTTTTGCACAAAAATATTATAGCCAAACTATAGAGTCTACGTGAAGATATTTCAGAACATAGAGTTTATCATATGCTGTAGTATACTACTATCCAGATGGCTTATGATTGGAGAATTAGAGGGAACAGTGAATTTAAGGGGTAGAATTTAATCAAAATTGACATTGTTTTTCTTCTAGTCCTCAAACCCTTTTGGCTGGGATGAATAAATTTTTATCTCAACTTGAAATTACATTCAGAAGAGATCCAAACAACTATAGGCCAAGAATAAACAAACTCAATTCCATTAAGGTATGTAGAAAAACTATCTTAAATGTTGGATAACTATAGGCATGTTTCAAATTAAAATCTGTATAATATTTTATTAATTTCCAGAGTCATGTTTTCATATTTTAATACCTGGTGGCATACTTAAGTTTTACGGGCAGCAGTTGTGATGTGGCTGCCATTGCTGCATGAACTCCAGCAGAGCTGTTCATGTCATATGAGTTGTACCCGCTGCTGCACCACGTGTGTTAATTGCTATTTAACTGCCTTCAGAAAGATTACACTAATGCACCAGTGAAACAAGTTTTTAAGAATACCTTAATTAGTTTGTGTGTGTTTTTTCTTTTTGTGCATGCATAGGAGCAACATAATTAAAGCATATAGTTGAAGAGTCTAAATAAGCTCCTTCAATGATCATAAAATTTTAAACAATGGAAAATATTTTGTCAGTTTAATTGGCCCTTTTTCTCTCTTTGTGGTATCTAAAATAATTGTGCCACCTACACTTAATGTAGTCTGTGAAATACCATTTGTTATCAAAAGGCAATAATTTTTTTTTGGTTGCTAAAAATTCATTTTTAAAATGAATTCTAAAAAACCCATTTGTTTTTACATACCCTGCAAAGCCTCTTTAAAATTCTGCTTACATTTAGTGGTCCTCTGACTATCATAATACTTTAGAAACTGTAGAAGTATGTTATACACCATTCCCATAGCAGTCATTAGATTTTATTTTTTGGTCCTCCACTAGCTTTGTGACTTAACCATGAGTTTTTGGAATGCAAAGACAAGGTCATCGTACACATCATGTTGCCTTTAGCCATCTCTGTGTTTTGTTTATGACTGTTACTCACTGGCCAGGAGAATGAGATGACAAATTTTAACTTAAAAGTGAAGTTTCCTCAATTTTGGAAAACATTAGGCAGAAAAGAGGACCTAAATTCTAGAACATTCACTATGCAGAACCTATTTTTCCTAAGAATTTCTGCTGAAGTATTACGAACACGGTGTTTTATTTTTGTGTGTTTCCCCCTCCACCCCCCTTTTTTTTTTTTATTGAATGAACACTGTACTGTCACTTTTTTTTCTTTTTTTTTTTTTGCAGAAATTTCTGGTTTGGTTCTCTCTGCCCACTCATCTCAGTCATACCTTAACCCTAATAAGCGAGCAGCTAGGCTAATAGTTAGATGTATAATATATGGTTCATTACTGGCCAGTCAGTAAAGAGCACTGGGGAAATTTTTTATGTATTTTGTGCACTAGGCAGTTTTCATACCAACAATATGGACCTTTTGTTAAGTCACAAAGCTAGTGTAGGACCAAAAAATAAAATCTAATGACTGCTATGGGAATGGTGTATAACATTTTGTACCAAGAGCTTAAAATGATGAAAATGGAATTTAATAGTTTTCCTGGAAACAGTATTTTTTGTGGCAACTTTATGAGTGTAAATAAGTATTGTATGTGAAGGGCTTGGCTTGATGTGAACCAAGGGAGGTAGGTGTTCTGTAGTAGGAATGGGTAGTAATCTTGCTTTTAAGTCTTGGACCAAGGAGTATCCAGAAGCAGACCTGGTGCTGATTTTTGTTGCTTCTCTATTTTTCAGGATGTAGAACAAAAGAAGAGTGGAAACTACTTTTTCTTGGATGATTAGACTGAATCTGACAATATCGGTAAACCATTTATGAAGAGAAACATTGGGATTTTGTCATATAAAACTTTAATCAGGTTTAATGCCCCACTCCCAAGCCTGAAGTAGAATTTGCTGATTGTAACATAAGCCAGTTGTGTTGTAAATTGTAGTCAGAACCACAAAAAAAAAAACTAAAAAAAACCCCTTTTCTGTTCTTGATAAGGCCCCTTTTGCCTGTAACATTCTAAAATGAACACATTTCAAGCTACATTAATTACCTCCAAACTTTCATGATGTAGAGGAAGATTTTCCTACACACAAGACGTGCTACTATATTCATGTACCAAATGCTGACCAGTGTTGCCCCCTTTTAAAAGTCTTAAGTTTCTGTACTTATATTGTTGCCTTATAAGTATGTTGTACTTATAAGTATGCCAATATAATGAACTGCCCTTATTTTAAAGTTGGTCCAAGTCTCCACTGATGAAATTTGATAAATAAACCTTAGGATTATATTTGTTTCCAGTCTTTGCACTATATTATCAGTGTGTTTAGATCATCTACTATAAACCACCACTGTCAGAAATGCTGTTACCAACTTAATCGTTGCTTACAATTTTTGGTGCTTTTGAATATTTTCGTAAAAATCATTTCAGTATCTCTCCCCCCCCCCCCTCACTGAGAAAACAGCATAATTTCACTTTGATATACTCACACTTAGCATACAATAAGATTCTATTTTCTGTAATTGCTCTCAAGGTAATACCGTGTTTCCCCAAAAATAAGACCTAGCACATGGAAAGATAAGACATCCCCTGAAAATAAGACCTAGCGCAACTTTGGGAGAAAAAATTAATATAAGACACTGTCTTATTTTCTCTAAACATAACTTTATAATCACTAAACAAGATTTAGGAAAAGGCACTGTAAAGAACACTTGCTTCCCAGGCACAAAAATTTCTCAAGTTGGTGCCTAAGCATTTATGTTATTAAGTTTCCACAGATTTCTGATGGGCAGCTAAGAACTGTGAGCCACTTATCGAAAGGCAACATTAATGCAAACACTCCCCAGGTAACAGTACAAAGTATCCCTTGTACTACCAGATACACTCAATTCTAAATTTGGATCTAGAGGCTATTATGTAAATCTATTACACTTTTTTTTTCTTTTTAGTTTTGGATAATGTAAAGCACGAGTTCTAATATTTTATCCAAGTCCTCAGTTTGAGCAATAGAATTTTAATATTTTTATTGATTTCAGAGAGGAAGGGAGGAGGACAGATAGAAATATCAATGATGAATCTAATCAGCTACCTCCTGCAGGCCCCACACTGGGGATAGAGCCTACAACCTGGGCATGTACCCTGACTGGGAAT
Source organism: Pipistrellus hanaki (assembly GCF_964339955.1). NCBI lineage: Eukaryota > Metazoa > Chordata > Mammalia > Chiroptera > Vespertilionidae > Pipistrellus > Pipistrellus hanaki. The sequence goes on from NC_140507.1 coordinate 47,108,162, forward strand.
CATACCATGACCTGGTTCATAGGTCAAGGCTCAACCACTGAACCACACCAGCCGGGCATAAGTTATAAAAATTTACCCCAAGTCTCAGTTTGAGCAATAGGAACCTCTAGTGTGAAACTTCTTTCAGTTATGCTTATGACAAATGCAGTGAACTGGAACGACCATACTATAAGTGAGGGAAAGAATTTACTAAATGAATTAATGGAGCAAGCAAACTAGAGAAATTTGAAATTACTGAACAGCTCTAACCCGTTTGGCTCAGTGGATAGACTGGAGAGTCCCTGGTTCGATTCCAGTCAAGGACATGTACCTTGGTTGCGGCATATCCACAGTAGGGAGTGTGCAAGAGGCACCTGATCAGTGTTTCTCTCATTCATGTTTCTAACTATCCCTCTCCCTTCCTCTCTGTAAAAAAATTAATTTTTTTTAAATTATTGAACAGACTTATAGTTACTTGAAACAATAGCTTAGCTTTGATTGATATGCAAATTGGACAAAGTATAACAGGACCCCATTAGGCCTTTTTAAAATTAATATATAAACTAGAAACCCAGTGCTCGGAATTTGTGCATGGGCAGGATCCCTAGGCCTGACTGGCGATCAGGGTCAATCTGTGGGGCAACAGGTGAGGCAATGTGGGAGGGGGGGGGGTGGCCTCTGGTACCCAAATTGGCTGGACAAGCACCGCCTGCTCGCCAGCCCCACTTCTCCCTTCCCCCACCCCGGGGCAATCCAGGGGTGGCACCAGTTCATGCACCAGCCACCCCACCACTACCAGTCACCTCCTCGGTGGGGTGACCAGGGGGACCCTGCTGGCACCCGCCCTGGCTGGCCTGGGGCTTGAAGGCTGGGGGCAGCTTCTGCGTTGAGTCTGCCCCCTGTTGGTCACTGTGTGTCATAGTGACCGGTTGTTCCACCATTCATTTGATTTGCATTATAGGCTTTTATTATATAGGATACATATTTGTGAAAAATTCAGATGTACCAAAATCTATGGAATAAAAAGTTATGATCTCCATATTACCCTCCCAAAGGTTACCAGTGTTAATATGTAAAGGGCTTGTATTGTATATAAATGGGATTATACTAATATATGTAGTGCCTACTTTTAAGGATAGGTTAAATTTGTGGATGATTATTTCAAAAAATTGAATAAAATAAGCCAAAAGCTATTTTTATTTACTGATTCTGTATTGAACTAAAGAACATACAATATGTAAAGAGCACGATTCTACCTATTGCTTATGACAGAATATGTATTACATTTTTCATGCAGATGAAAATTTAAAAATACAGCTGTTACTTAAATTTTTGTGGCAGTAGAAAAGGGCTTACAATTGCTAACGAAAAATTTTTTTCTATAAAATCAGTATTACCAACTCAGAAACACCATCAATGGAGAAGTTAGCTATTTAAAAAAAGACTGTTGAATATGTCCTGATTGGAAGAAATCTCTAGGCAAAAAAGCATGGTGCAACAGAGTTTATATAATACACCATTCAAATGAAAATATACAAAATATTAAAGTACACAAAAGGATACTCAAGCTTAATGCTTCGGGGAAGAATAACTTGATTAAATAGGAAAGGTGATATATAACACCTGTTGCTTTCTGAATTTTATATTTTGTACATATCAATTGTTTAGAAATCATTTTGGTACCTTAAAAGTCCTATCCAGTATCTCTCTTGCTAATAATTCATTGTATAGTTTGGTATGTAGTGTGCCTACAGTATTGAATGAATCTATTTGTCACAGGAAGTAGGAAGACAGGATAACTACTTGGTTCTATAATTTTGTTCATGTTCATTAACATCTAGATATGTGTATGTCAGACTTAACCCAGTGCCTGGTGTAATATGAGCACTCAGTGGTCCAGGCGAGAAATAGTTGTGGAGTCTGAAAGGGCTACATGAAGGAGGTAGCTCCCAGAAAAATATAGTACCTGTAACAATAAATGGTAAAATAATCCATGTAAAACAGAGCACATGTCGGGTCAGAGGCAGAGATCAACATGTGCATTGAAGAGATTAGTAAAAGGATAGACACAGGCAGATTGTAGTGGACTCTCCGTGCTTTCAAGATTTAAGTTAGAGGTTTTTACATTCTCAAAGTATGGACTGAAGAGACAAAGCAAAACCAGTTACAGAAGCAGCTAGAGTTATCAAGATAGCAGTGCTTCAGCTTATAATTTTTTTACCCCATTGTCTTTTAATCTTTTGGAACAATACTTACATTACTTTGCAATCAGTCTGCTGTCTTTGTCTTGGATTGATTCCTTGTATAATTTTGGTTTGTGAGCTGATGTTCAGTGGGGCTTTGTCTTTCCTTCCCAACCTCATACTGCAAGCACCTCCTTCCTTAATTAACTTGATAGGGTAGGCAGTGTGTCCAGCCTCAGATGATTTATAATGGGAGTAAGACACTTGGAACAATCCTCTTTTGTATTTCCCTAGTCTCTCACACCTAGGCATAGTCATGTTGATTCAGCCCTAGTCATGAAATTGAAAGTAGCAGTCTTTTGGGAGGAGGAGGGGTTCTGGAGGCTCTCTTGTTTTTCCAATAAAAGGATATCTGATAACTATCCTTGTGGATGTTGTGCCCATAAAGTGGCGTAAGAAATGCCAAAAATGCTAGTCTGAGGTGTGACCAGCAGCTACTCCTCTCCAAATATCTTAAAGGGAAATAAATCCCTATTTGTTTAAGCTACTATAAGTCAAACAGATTGTTAAAATAATCTTGGCTCCTTGACTGAGGTCTGTCCAAAGGCTTTCAGTTTGCTTCTACCAGGTGACCTAAGTATATTTCAAACTTGGAACCACTTTTTATCTTAGCTTGTAGATTCCTGGACCTCAAACCTAAACAAATGTGATGTCTGTGTTTTGTATTTTCCCTTTAAGAATCTGGAACCCAGGCCAGGAAAGGCTTCTTTATAGTGATTTTATGCTATGCTATTACCATTAGTGCCCGTTTTACTGGGGTGCTCCTGGTTGTAATGTAAATTTGTTTCAGGTCTCAGCATTGCCTGTGCCTATGTCTCCTATCTACACAGCTCTCAGCTAATGAGGGTACCAGTCATGTCTGTCCGATAATTACTAACTCCTAATTTAGAAAGTAACTTACAGAAAGTATGCAACAAGTTACACAGTAACATATTATAGGTAGGTATATAGCATTACTTTTGTTTTCTCCACCTGGAGATCAATACAAAAAAAAAAAAAATTAACTTATGCAGTTAGAAAAAAAATAGCTTACACGTATTTTGTGTGGGAATCAATAGCTTGCCAGTTTAGTTTCATTAGACTATTGAAAGGTATAGGAAGCCTTAAGAACAACACTCTTTGTTTTTTATATTTGCATCTTTAATCTTTACAAGATTTTTCTGTAAATGTAATCGTAGGACTGGTATGTATTTTTAAATGGTTGACTTTGAGCTCTAATGAATTCCTAGATCAAAAAAATATTTAGTATGACATTTTTACCAATGGCGGAGTGCAAGACTCACTTTTGAAAGTTTCTTATTAAGTTAGTGTCTCTGAAGAGAAGTTGTGTTTACTTCTTTTGTAGTATATTTCTCAAACTATCCCTAGATATGTACCTAAAGTTGAATGAAAATATAAAATATTCAAAGTGAAAAAGCAGGCCCTTCCAATTATAGAAACTTCTGGAGAAACTGGAGAAACCCTGGACAGGGCACACTTACTGTGCACCAGTGGTCAGTTCGTCTTACCTACTTACTGTTCCATTTTAACACTCCCAGCTTTCCTCCCCATGCTCTGGTTTCTCTATTGACTCTATTCTCAAAAGACTCACACAGATAAATACTTCCTCCCCCTTTTCCTTTCTTTCTCCCTCTGATCCTTCAAGGTTCTGTGATACTTCACTCACCACCTCAAGCAATCCCTAAAAACTGGCCTCTATGACTAACCAACTTAACTAACCAAGATACTACCTTACCACTTTCTGTCCAACACCTGTAATGAATGAAGCCTTTGCTTCAGGCTCTGCCTACTGGAGAAGCCATTCTAAAACAAAGTACATATTAGTAAGTAGGTTAAAGTACTGACTAGCCATACACTTAGGTGACTTTACTTTCACTTTTCAAAAAACCAAAAACCAACTTTTCAAATGATTTGCCTTATTTTTCTTCAGAACACAAATATTGAATAGTAATTTTAAAAATAAAAGGGCTATTTAATCTAGAAATTACTCTTAGTCTACATTCCCATTTCCAGGCACAGTCAGAAAAAATGACAATACTAGCTTTAAAACCTCTCAGCTAGGTTCAAAATTCAAATCCTACCACTTAAGTTGCAATGAGTTTAATCAAATTACTTGGCCTGTCTCTGTTTTATTACATACTAGAGCCCAGTGCACAAAATTCGTGTTGAGGAAAGGGGGGCTCTCACCCCAACCTGCACCCTCTCCAATCTGGGACCCCTTGGAAGATACCAGACTGTCGATTTAGGCCACTCCGCAGCAAGCCTAAACTGACAGTTAGACATCCCTCTTGCAATCCAGGACCGCTGGCTCCTAACCATTCTCTCCTGCTGGACTGATTGCCCCTAACTTCCTCTGCCTTGGCCCCTGCCACCATGACTTTGTCTGGAAGATGTCTGGTCTAATTAGCATATTACCCTTTTATTAGTATAGATATATAGAAGTAGGGAAAAGAATAGTACCTACCCCGTAAATTACACATGGTTTTTAGTTATACACACTAGAATTTTGACTGGATAAAAATCACTTATTTTTAGGAGTTCAATAAATTCCTCTTAAGATTTATATGCTATAAACTGAGTTAACTCTGGAACCAAAGAATCACAAGCAAAATCAACAGACAAAATTTAATATATGCACACAGTTTCATATATAATGCAGCATCACACCATGTAGGGCATTTACTCTGATACATTCAGATATGTTTGAAACACTTCTTAAGGCTACAAAACAGAACATAGAAAAATAAACAGGAATATATGCAACACTTACAAAAAGTGATATGATAAAGAATATAAAGTACTATTTTCCTTTCAACACTTCCAAAGATATTTATATATAATTTTTTACAAGTAACATCACAAATGATCACATCTTCACATGCTTTTAAAGTATTATTTGTACTCAGTATAAGGCTATTATTTTTCATACTTAAATTTTTTTCTATCTCTGTAACAATGCAATTTTAATCCATTCAAGTAAAATTCAACACCAAAGTTGCTGTTCCCCAGCATTAAGACATGCACTCTCCCCTTTACTAGGATTTTCTAAAACTTATTTCGGGGGCGGGGGGAGGGGTGTCCCGATTAGTGGGAAAGTAAATGGCTGACACTAGTAGTAAAACCTTAGTTCTTTGAGACTGACATGCTGGAACTGAGCCATTATTAAGGTTTTAAACAAGAAACAAAACATAGTAAACAGAAATAGTGTAGCCAAATATGCATTCTCTTCAGCTACACCAAAATGGACCTTGCTTAGTTAGTACCCACAAGTGAAAGACTACAATTCCCTCATCTAAAACTGAAGGTAAAATAAATGAGACATAAATAAATATTGCTAGTTTCTAGGATGGCTGAATGTTTTCTAAACCAGAAATGGTTAGAAAGGAACTTTATTGCACCAAGTCAATCATAAGCAAGTTTGCAGTTCACAGGCATTTTAATTCAATCTTCAATCACAAAGGAAACATAATGCAAAATATACAGTTTATATCAACTAAGCACTGTGGTTTGGGAAAACCTACTCCTGCCAGATCAAGGCAGGGTCTGAGCTCAAGTCAAGATGAAAATGAATATATGGGTTACCAGAAAACAGAATGAAAATTACACAGATGCTAGCATCCTGGTTCCAAGGAGTACATGGAGCAAAAGGAAGATTTTATCAGAAGAGCTTGAGGAAAAATATACCCAGTACTAAAAAGGACAAAATCAAGTTTAGCAAAAGCCAAAAGAAGTGACCCTTGGTCATTCTAAACATTTGTTTTTTAAAATGTATATAATCTTAATACAGTGAAGTTCCATAATTTCCAACTCAAAATAAAAATGATTCTCACTTCTAAGCATTAGTTTTTCTTATATGGAAACATTGTATGATAAACATTGTATCTCATGTCAACATACCATATGACTCAATCAAAATGAAGGACAAAAGCTCACTTGGTTCAACCTCGGCATAAGGCAAATCCCCTGAATACATTTAAAACAAAACTTAAAATAAAAAACTGACCTTCATGCAAGGACTCATAATTTTAAAACTAATTATCAAAATTCAGAGTTCTTTTATTCCAGAGGTCACTGAGTAAAGTACCATCTGCAAAGTTCTCTTTCAGCACTGTTTCCATCATGTCCTGGAGGTAAATATGGGAAACAGGAAAATCAGTATTTCTTACAGGAACTATAGAGTATGTTGTTACTCAACTGAGGTAAGACAGTGAAGAAATGAACAGTATTCTTTCCTATCCAATTTCAACTTTTCCAAAAGAAAGTGAGAAGATCAAATCCCAGTCAATAAAAGACGCTGGAAACACCAAATTTTTTTTTTTTTTTGTCTCCTGAGTTTAAATTTACATTGAACTTTTAAATCTGGCCATAATATCTAAAGGTGATTTTCATAAAAACTATCAGATACACTAATCTTACATTAAAAAATATGAGCTGAGAATAAAGGACCCGCTAATCTCATTCCATAACAACTGATGTTAACTAAGAAAAAAATGGCTTAAGCAGTACCTTCCCCAATTGTTAGAGCTTAGAAGGTGACAACAGAAATTCCTTTCAGCAGGTTCTCTCTCAATACTTCCCACACAACCATCTTAGTCTTTAAAGTTTTTACTTAGCACCATCATAATACATCTTTCAAAGTGCTCGCTAAAATCCTATGTTACAAAACATCTAAATGATAATTCACTACTTGAATCAGCAGTTACACAGACATTAGGTAATTAAAACAGAGGTAAAATAACCATTATTACAGTACAGTGGAGATTCAGAGCCTGGCTGGCATCCCAAATAATTCTGTACGTTATCAGAGAACCCAGAAAACTCATCTGTTTCAGTTTGTCAAATTCAAGTGAATTGTATTTGCTTTTTTAAAAAATATTCATTTTTGGCTAGGTATATTATACATTGCATGCAAAGAGAAATTACTACTTTATTTGCATAGCGCTCAAACTTCCTGATCAAAAGAGAACATAAAAAAGGGTATATATTCACATTAGTATATACAAATGAGAAATAAAAGTTATAATTATACAGTATAACACAGATTAATGAATACTGTGTTAATTCAAAGTCAAATCTCCAAATGAGGACAGAGTGCAACATGCAAAGGGAACTTCTAGTGAAATACTGCGAAGACGAAGACAAGAAGGAAGCAGGATGGACAGGTTACCCAAGAGGTAACAGGATATAAAATGCAGAGCAAAACCACTTTCTAGCAGCATCCTCTAGAAAAGAACTAGAAGTCACAATCATCCTTTTCTGTACAATAGTTCCAGCTGTGACAAAGTGAACATGCAAATGTAAAGTGATGCACACAACCAATGGTGCAAAGTGAAAAAACAAAACAGGAACTCTATTGAAACCTGTCAAGCTAAAAATTTTTTAACATTTCGTCTCTCAAAATATTTAAATCTGTCAGTGCATTAGTGTTAAAGTGGCATTAAAAAACTTCTGCAGTTTTAACAGATGCAGATTATTTTCAAAATGCATAGCATCTACATTTCTTTCGAGTAGGCACCATATTTACACCAGTGCTAAGAATTCTTGGTGGAAACAGCCATTTCATTGTATTTCCTATTATTTCTTAAACGTATGTTCTTGTATGCGATCTCAAATTCAACAAATACCAAAATTCAAAAATATACCCTATTAATATTAAAAGAACTATATACAACATTTCTAAGACACAGGTTAATAGGCTGCCTTATGTGTAATATTAAAAAGAAGACATTATTCAAGTTTGACAGATATTGAGATGAAAGGCCTTTGGGTTGGAAGCATTTCAAAAGACAACAGTGTTTTAGCCTAAGAACTGTTTGAGCCCAGTTTATGACTAAGGCATTGCATAATAAAATATACATTTCTATTTGGTGCAATGTTATGTTTTGGAATCTATCATATGTCAAATGGTGTATTTTCTTGTCACTTTAGTAAACACTATACAGCACACATTTCCAACATTTAAAATTAAACTTATATAAGGGAAAAACAAACAAACACTAAATCTATAATGTTTTATATTAAGCTGTTTATAAAAAATACTTTAACAAACTTATTTTCTACTTATGGGGGCAGTCACCCCATAAATAAACAGATTTTGAACAAAGAGAAATGGCAATGCCAGGAATTCACCTGCCCCCTTGAACACATATCCAAAATCTCTTGTCCAAAATAGAAGTGAGGGTAAAGGGGTAGGGGAGGAGATAGTTCCAATTTGGGTTTTTATTTTAATGTATTTTTTTTAAAGCCTTTAGAAACATTCCACCTAAGAAAAGTTTCTGCTCTAATACACTGCAACAATAGCCATCAAGTGTGTTGTCCCCGATGGCCATCTCCCATCCCTGACCTCCTCCTATCCCCCCTATAGGGTCGTCCTCTGCCATTTCGATGGTACTGATAGCCTTCATCTCGGCTTCTGCTTGGCTGCCCTTTCCAGGACTCCTCACCTCTTGTATGTTGATATCCTCCCCTACCAGAATAGCCCCAATCACTTTTGTACTTCCTGCCTCCATACGTCTGATTATAGAACTGCTTTGATCTACCACTTCTCAGAATATTAGACACTTCATTCTCATCTTCTGAACTCTCTTCTTTTGGTCTCTGTAGTCTGCTATCCACAGAGTTGGCCCCACTGACCACATCGGCAGCAGTCTTAGGATCTTTCACTTTTTCTGGTTTTTCTTTCAGACTTGGAATGGTCCTTTTAGGCTCAGGTTCAACAGGCACAGTTTCTCTCTCTCTGTTTAGATTCTGATTGGGAAGATGAGCCTTTCCCTCTGCTACTGGAGGGATGGAAACCAATGCCAGATCTGCCTTAGGTGTCTGGGACGACTGCTCTGCCCGGCCTTCATGCTCACGCACATCTGCTTCAGGGAGAGCATGTTGTGTGTCTTCACATCTGGCCTCCTGAAACTCACCTGCTGAAGCTGAACCACCTTGTTTAGACAGATCCAGATTTTCCAAGGGTAGATCCAATTCTTTCTCATCAGAAGGCAGAACAATATTCTGCCTCATTACTGGACTTTCTATGAATCCCTGAAAGGGGTACCCATACCAAACAGGAGGAAAGAAAGGAGGTGCAATGGGAACTGGGCCTAAGAATGGATTAGGCCCAAAGGACGGTTGTGGGTACATATTCTTGCCATTTAGTGACTCTTCATATTCAGCATGAAGAAGATGTCCAGAGTTTTCAGATTCAAGATCAGCCTGGTAAGACAACTGTCCATGACTTTCAGACACCTGAGATGGAGGGATAACCAGAGGTGAAGAAAATGTTGGTGGTCCAATCTCTGCATGTGGCATTTGACCATTAACACTGGGCTCAGTCTGCATAGGAAAGTGTGCATCAGCACAGGTACAATCACTTTCATTCTGAGCAGGAGCTTCTTGGAACCAAGGGTTTTGAGGATACACAGGGACAGGGACCTTTGGGTACATCCTGCAGGCTGCCAGGTAAGCCTGGTGCAGAGGATACAGGTAAGAATGTGGAGCCCACATAGGACAACTATATGCCTAAAAGAAACAAAACAAAACAAAAACAAAAAACAGTTAAAAAAACAAAAGGTTGAAAGTTTAAAGTTGGCTCAAGATGTTTCTTATGTCTACAAAGAGCATATAATCTGCAGTCCAAGCACTACATCACTGTGAGACTCAACATGGAAAAGAATTATAAAATCAAAACTGCTCTAAAACTCCATTCCTTGTCCTATCCTGAAACCAATCCAAAGTCCTGTATAGATGTTGACAAATGACAATATAATGAACCTACCCAAAGATTATCATGACCATTAATTTCATTCTTTGGATATAACTGCACGAAAACAATTATAGGTGATATGGATCTCAAAAGCCACCAACAGAAAGCACTTGAGCCTCCAGCTTCAAGTACCTCAATCATTGGCTGTATAGCTCGACCTGCATTTGTATTTTGGCTCTATCATTAGCTCACTGTGTGTGAACCCATGCAAACTAAATAATTGGTCTGGACCTGCTCTACCAGAAAAATGCTAGTATAGGAGTAGATGACCCCCAAGGCTACAACTCCACAGTTCTAGGAGACCCCAGAGCACTCCACAAAGATAAAAGTGAGACTCCTACTCACAGAAGGTAATACAGGAGACAACACAGCACTGACAAGGACAAAGAGTTCCCCCCCCCCCTCTCTCTCCAAGACAAACTATTGTTTGGCTGACCACTTCCCAAAGGAGTCCTCCACTCCACTAGTGAACACCCCACCTTCTATAGGGATATTTTTACATGGTATTTCCTTGATCCTAAGTTTAAACAATGAGGCAGGTCAAAGAATGCTACCACTATTCCATAACTTCAAAAAGCTGGGCTCAAATACATTAAATGACTTGTCCAGAGCTATCCAGCTAAAAAGTGATGCAACAGAACTTTAAACCCAGATGGCTCACTCCCTCACTGAGGGTATTTCCACTAGGCCACCCAGGGACAGAGCCATCCCCTGAACATACTCACAGAGTTAAATCACTGCCCATTAAAAGGAAACTCAATCAAAAATTGGAGCCTCAACCACCACCAAAAAGAAACATACTACACAATTCTGAAATTGCTAGTTAAGATGAGATTTAGTAAATCTTAGGGAATTTACTCTTAAGATAATTAAATAATAAGAATTTAAAATCTGTTTACTTGAAAATAACTTTAAAATGAAAAATTGTAAATACCTTTACACCAAGATTAAAGAAGAATCGAAGAATGTTCTTATCTGAAAATAAATAACATAATCATCATTCACTATAATTATACATTTCAATTCACATTGAAATCATCACTTTTAAAGTGTTTAAATCAGCATTCACAATTATCTTGAGATGGGGAATGTTCACCATAAGCTTTCTTAACTATTCAGCAGCACTTTTCTTCAAAATAAAGTAATGAATTAAAACTTCCCTCAAATGCATTCTTTGGAATAAAACTAGACATTTTTAAGTGTAAAAAATGTCTATGATGTTAACATCTTCAGAAAACTTGACATATAAAGATTTGAAGCTTGTTGTCAACACAACAAGATAGCATACATTTCAAATTGCATATCTATCAACATATGTGTAACTCCATCTATTGAAAAAACCCCAGTTAACCTAGATGTACCTAGTACATCTCTAACTCAACCAGTACCAGTACTTGACAAATAAAATCAGTTTTAACTTGGAGAAGCAGCTCACCTTTAGGCAGGTCCTCCCCAGTGTGACACAGTGAATAAGGTGGTGCAATGGCTCTATCTCCTTTTTCATTACAAGGAAACCCAGGGTAGAGTGGGTCTTGGTAAAGGCTCAGAGTCTGAGGCAAAGGCATCAAGGGCTGGTTAACTGCCTGTATTGACACAGGAACTGGAGAGGGTGTTAAATGAGCTTGGGACACGGCAGAATCAGGTCCAGTGGTCAGGGTCTGTGTCACTGATAAAACCGGGATTTGAGCAGGGACACCTACAAAAGAAAAGGAATCAAAAACTATAAATAGTTGAAAATAATTTTCTACAACTACAAATTTACATTAAGGTAAAAAGTAAAGTATGCTATACAAATTATATACCTGTTAAAAATATGTATACTTAAGCAATACAAAGAAACTTTTTATATTAACCAAGGACCCTTCCTGATATACAGGAGAAAAGGAACTCAAGAAACAAGCTTTTCATCAATATCACGAGTGTAGCTCTTACAAATATATGTACACAGAGCCTGACAAAGGGTTCAATGAGGATCATTAGAACTGGTCCATGGGGAAGGAAACTTTGGTGTCAGTGCTGAGTAACCAAAGCAACCAGGGGAGATAAACAGCTCACACATCTTCCTCCTGGGATGTTGAGGGAGTATCTCAAATGAATTCCACACAAGAAGCAAAGAAGAGGAGAGGACCGCAAAAAAGAGGCTCCATATATCTAACCCTACTGCGAGGTCAAACTCTCACTTGAACATTTGAAGTCTCTAACTTGGAAAGCTTACGTTGGATGGTTCATTGTATTTTTAAAATTCATAACTAACCTGTTGGTCCAAAAGATGTAGGCTCACTTGGCCAGGCTGGCACAGTGGCTGGTAAAGAAGGCACCGCAGGAGCTAGATGTACCTCTGGAGAAACCAGAAGGGGAGCTGGATTTGACAAAGACACATGTTCTGCTGGCTTCTTCAAAAAGAGAGGATAAAGATATAAGAGTTCATTTTAACCACCAAATGTACTCTGAGTTGCCTACCTTTCTACTGCAGCTTCTATATAAATGGTCTTTCTGATCTTATAAATGAAAGAAAAAAAGCACAGTAGCTAAAAATTCCACAAAAACAAATTTGATTCTAAACAGGGACTGCCTGCCGAAAGTCACAGAAGTCATTGGCAGAGTTACAAACAAACTTTGAAGCATTGAACACAATGCTTTTAAGGCAAGGAAGCAAAACCATTGAAATTACTTTGAAATTCATGAGTTTTTAGGAATAGTTCTTCACACGAAGACATGCCACAAAATTGTGTATGCTTTCTAACTGACATAAGGATGTTAACTGAAAGGCAAAAACTACCACCTTTCTCTAGGCCTATAGTAGACCAAGAATCAAAATGCCTGCTGGAACTCGGGTTCCTTCATCATTAAATTCAAAAACTGGTGATATGGCTCTTTAAACATTTTTTTCCCCTAATGTTAATGCAGACTACTGAAAAGTTTTTAAAGTAGAAAATTCCAAAAATCAAATTTTCAAGCCAACCCACCAAATACAAATTTATTCAAAATCAATTTAGAATGACTTCTATGTCCAAAATATAGTGTACCTAAAAATAATATCCCATTAAAACTGAAAACATTCTGAACAACATTATAAAAAATTACAGCTATCCAAATTATGTTAAAATATATCCTCCCATTTTCTATATAGATGTTTTCTGTTTTTAAATGTTATCAAATACAGAGCTAAGAGATCAGAGAAGGGAGCCTTCCATAACAGTTACAACAATGTACTTACTTGTTCTGAAGGAGGTGGGCATTCTAATTTCTTTGACTTTGATGGTGATGAAATTCTTGCACACTTATCATCAATATTCTTTAGAAGCAAAAAAACAAAACAAACAAAAACACCAAAAATGTAATTTTGTATTTCAAAGACCCACATTCTAGGATCATAGTGGTTGCCTTTATTGTTCACTCTACCACGTGATTGAACCCTCTCAATGGTCTTTTTTTCAATTACATCTGGTCTTCATCAGATAGTAACACTGCCTGCACATCTTTATATCAAACTACTAGGACATTTTTATTGGGGACAAAGTTTCAAAGAGCACACTTTTCCTTTAAAAACCTCAACCCACTGCCCTGGCCAGGTGGCTCGGTTGGAATGTCCTCCTGTGCACCAAAAAGGTTGCAGGTTTGATTACTGGTCAGGCACATACAGGTGGCAGCCAATCGATGTTTCTCTCACACATCAATGTTTCTGTTTTTTTCCTTTCCTCTCTCTAAAATCAATGAACATATACTCAGGTGGAGATTTTTTTTTTTAATCTCAATCTACTATAGATTATTGGAAAAGCTACTCCCCACCAATTCAGATAGGTCATCATAATGTACCCAAGAAATGGTTACAATGGTGAGTGAATTCTCCTCAAGCATTACTATCTTTTCCCCATTTTTTCTCTACCTTTCTACTTCCCTAACAGTTATCAAATGCTACTGTTTCTTTCCTGATATATTATTATCACAGTGTTATAAGGAAAATGAAAAGATGCAATTAGTATTTAAAACATTTACCTCTGATGTGCTTGGCCCAGGTTTTTTATCCAGGTGAGTATGTCCATGGCTAGAGTCTGTTAACAGATCAAGATTAAAAAAAACACAGCATCAGCCAATAGGTTTGAAGACAGAAAAACACATTATAAAAATATAGAAAGCCAAAAGTACTATTTGCATAATTTAATCCATAAAAAATATAGTTTTCTGAATGACATTTATTTAACAGGAGTGTTAGCCTGAGTCAGTTTCTGTCAGCAACAGATATATGACATTAAATTGCTTAATGATTTTAAAAGTTCTTTTTCTAATGGATGACTTTAAATCAGACACAGAACTCCAGTACATGCTTTCATATGATGAAATAACATACCTTTATCTTTTCGTTCTTCGGTATCCATTCTCCGCCTGCTTCCTTTTCTATCACTCACATATGATGATTTTTTCTGGATGCATGGATTGCTACTCTGAGAAGATGACTGACTGACTGATGAACTCTTCAAATGAACAAAACCCAACACTTTGTGTTAAAGATTTACCCATAAATATATTCTTTGTACATCTGATTAAAAATCTCAAAATTCATAGTCGTGTCTTTATACTTCCAAAAATAAGACCTAAGATTCATATTTAATTATGTCCTCTACAGTTATAGGCTTATTAATAAGTCTAAGTGTTACGCAATCAGACAGACCTTTGGCCTAAATTATTTTAACACTTCTTCATATCCTTATAAGAGAAAGCTGCTCTGACCAAACTTTCACCTTGCAATTTATATTCTTTGGACAAAGAATAGCAAGCACCCTTCCGAGCAACCTTCAAAAACAGCTATTGTAGAGCCACAGTCCTTTTGTGGGGAAAGATACCCAAGTGCAAATTAACAGATACAGTGCACTATGATTGTTATTCACTGAAATGCTACCGATGTAAGCACTGCATGAGATCTAACTTTCTAACTGGTGTAACAAAAGGACTAGAATAGGTCAGGTTTTTAAGCTAAATTATCATTGAAGGTCCTCTCCTGTTCTGGTACTAAGAGCTGAGAAGGGGATCTTAGGAGTTTTCCAGAAGACAAGACAGGATTCAAACTGCCTACTAGTAATCTAAAAATGATGAGTATGACTCCATTCTGACAATCAAATATTTCACATTGTATTCCTACATTACAGTAGTCATAGTCTTACCGTTCACTAACTGAAAAAGGACAAAAAGCTATGAGTACAAGCTTAAATGATTTGTGTCTGTTTTAAAATCTAATTATTATGGGAAAATAATATCCTATATAATAAAAGGCTAAATATGCAAATCAACCGAACAGTAGAATGACCAGTAGCTATGACACACACTGACCACTAGGGGGCAGAAGCTCAATGCAGGAGCTGCCCCCTGGTGGTCAGTGCACTCCCACAGGGGGAGTGCCGCTGAGCCGGAGTCATAGCTGGCAAGCACAGTGGCAGTGGCAGGAGCCTCTCCAGCCTCTGGAACAGTGCTATGGATGTCTGACTGCCAGCTTAGGCCTGCTCCCCAGAGAGAGTGGGTCTAAGTCGCCAGTCAAACATCCCCTAAGGGCTCCCGGAATATGAGAGGGCGTAGGCCAGGCTGAGGGACCCCCCTCCTGAGTGCACAAATTTTGTGCACTGGGCCTCTAGTATTACATAAAGATAAATATACTTAACACACAACCCATGTCTAATAATCCCTAAACTCCAAACCCTATTCCAGACTGAACTATTATTTCAGACGAGCTGTTTTCAACCAACATCTCACACCTCTAAAAGATTCCACAGAGGCCAGTGGATAATTGAGTGTGAGGGACATTAATGTTTTACACTGGTATACTGGGAAGCCTTCTGTAACATTTCATTTTGTTTCATCTACTGTTGAGAAAAAGTGTCCAACAAACATTCTGGATCACAGGTCCCTTCGACCACTTACCAGGACTTCAAAGCCATACTTGCATGGCTTCCAGTACCCCAAACTGAATCACATTCCCCTATCCTGTCAATGAACCCTCTTCACAGACCACTGACTTCACTCTATATGAGAACTGTTTTCCCTTCTGACTCCACCAAAATAATTAAGAAACCTAAAGAGCCCTAGCTGGTTTGGCTCGGTGGATAGAGCCTTGGCCTGTAGACTGTAGGGTCCCAGGTTCAATACTGGTAAAGGACATATGGCCAGGTTGCAGGCTCGATCCCCAGTAGGAGGCATTCAGGAGGCAGCCAATTTATGATTCCCTTTCATCATTGATGTTTGAGAGAGAAAAATCAATCAGTTGTCTCCTGCACACACTCCAACCAGGGCCAGGGACCTAAACCAGTAACCTAGGCATGTGCCCTGATGGGAACACATCTTTTAGTATATGGATGATGCTTCTACCAAATGAGCCGCACCAGCCAGGGCAAGGTACCCTTCAGTTTACAAATTATTAGTCTTATGGTTTAATATAAAAACTACAGTTGAACCTTAAACAACATGAGGTTTAGGGGTGCCAACCTGTCCCAGGCAATCGAAAATCTATGTATAGCTTTTAACTCTCCAAAAACTTAGCTACAGGTGTCCCTCAATATTCATAGGGGATTTGTACCAGAATTCCAAACAGATAACAAAATCCGTGAAAGCTCAAGTCCCTTTTATAAAATGACATAAAAGAATGCATACAGTTTGTCTTCCATAGATTCTGTGATTAGTTGAATCTGCAGATGGGAAACAAGGGGAATTCAGAAAGCCAACTGTAGTCATTGAGGGGGAAAAATCTGCATTATAAGTTGACCCCCAAATTTCAAACACATGTCGTTCAAGAGTTTGCTTCTATTAAGGAGAGATTTCAAACCAGTAACTTTTAAAATCTCTTTTTATACGTACAGAAAGGGCTGGGAAAGCGTGCTCATCTCGGTTTTGAATCTCATAAAGTAATCGAGATTCTTCTATAGCTTGCTTCTCTCTGCGCTCTTCTGGGGAGAGGCCAAAATAATTAGATTCTCGACTGGCGTGCTCAAAATCCTCAACTCTCTCACGATCAGGTTTTCTGTTAAATAAAACATTGTCACGAAAAAAAAAGGTAAATGTATTGACCACCTAAAATAAAATAACCTATTTTGTCAGTATAAATATTTAATTTAACTACACAGTGACTATAGAACTTTTGGCAACCTGAATAAATGTTTACCAAACGGAATCTCCTATAGCATCATGCACGCTACATAACAGAATCAAGAAGACAAACTTATAATAGGGAGAAATAGAAAAAAGAAAAAAAGAAAATAACAGACATATAGACCAATAGAACAGAACAGAGAACGCAGAAATCAACCTAAGCCATTATGCTCAATTAATATTTGATAAAGGAGGCAAGAGCATACAATGGAGCCAAGGCAGTCTCTTCAATAAATGGCGCTGGGAAATTTGGTCAAGATAAATGCAAAAAAATGAAACCAGATCACCAACTTACACCATACACAAAAACAAACTCAAAATGGCTGAAAGACTTAAATGTACAACAGGAAATCATGAAAGTCCTACAAGAATCCATAGGCAGCAAAACAGCAGACATATGTCCGTAATACCTTTACAGACATAGATCCTAGGGCAATGGAGACTAAGGAGAAAATAAACAAAATAAAAAGCTTCTACACAACTAAAGAAACCATCAGCAGAACAACAAGAAAGCCCACTGCATGGAAGAACATATTTACAAACACTATTTCAGATACAAGTTTAATCTCCAAAATTTACAGAGAACTCATATAACTTAACAAAAGGAAGATAAATGATCCAATCAAAAAATGGGCAAAGGATGTAAATAGACACTTTTCGAAAGAGGAAATACAGAAGGCCCAGAGACATATGAAAACATGCTCATAGTCACTAATCATCCGAAAGTTGCAAACCAAAACGAGATACTGCCGAAACCAGTTTGGTCCCAGGTTCAATTCCACTCAAGGGCATGTAACTTGGTTGCGGACACATCCCCAGTAGGGAGTGTGCAAGAGGCAGCTGATGGATGTTACCCTCTCATTGATGTTTCTAACTCTCTATCTCTCTCTCTTCCTCTCTGTAAAAACTCAATAATATATTTTAAAAAAAAACAAAAAAAAACAAAAACAAACCAGATACCCTCTCATACCTGTCAGAATGGCTATCATCAACAAATCAACAAATAACAAGTGGTGGGGAGGATGTGGAGAAAAAGGAACCCTTGTGCACTCTGGTAGGAATGTAGACTGGTGCAGCTGCTGTGGAAAACAGTATGGAGTTTCCTCAAAAAGTTAAAAATGGAGCTCCCATTTAACCCAGTAATCCCACTTCTAGGAATATATCCCAAGAAATCAGAAACGCCAATCAGAAAGGATATATGCAGCCGTATGTTCATAGCAGCACAATTTACCACAGCTAAGATTTGGAAACAGCCTAAGTGCCCATCAGCAGATGAGTATATTAAAAAACTGGTACATCTACACAATGGAATACTATGCCATTATAAAACAAGGAACTTTTGCCATTTGCAACAATATGGATGGAATTATAGAGCATTTTGTTAAGTGAAATAAGCCAGTTGAAGAAAGATAAATATCACATGATCTAACTCGTGTGGGATATAATGATCAACATAATTTGATGAACAATAATAGATCCAGAGATAAATAGTAGGGGGGAAGGGTGTTAGAGAGCAACCAAAGAACTTGTATGCATGCATATTAACATAACCACTGGACACAGACACTGGGGCAGTGGGGGCTGGCCTGGGTGGGAATGGCAAGGGGCTGGGTAAGGGGGAGTTAACTGGGGAAAAGGGAGACATGTAAAACTTTAGACAATAAAAAATAAATAAAATAAAGATGACTTACTCTGCAGTTACTTTTATTTCTTTAAAGAGAACTATGAAGAACTGAAATCCTCACATAGTATTTTATCAACGATACTTTTAATATTATTCTGTAACGAAAAGCATGAAATGTGGCAAATAAAAGAAATGCCCCTCCCTTACCTTATGATCTGTGAGGGTGTCCTGCTAAGATTCTTGTGCTCACTGGAGGGTTTCTGAGACGGTGACCCGGCAGAATGACTAGAGAATGCATGCTGTCTTACTCCTGAAGGGTGCTGGAGTCGAGGAGGTAGTGCTGATGGAGCTTTTACTGGCTTGCTTGAATTCTTTGGCCCTCTGTAATCTGTATCTGTGACAAGAACCCAAAAATACCCCATAATTTCCTATAATCAACAATGCCATGGATCTTTACCCCTCCCCCCAAAAAGAATAACTTGATGTGCTCTTACCAGAATGGGAATTTTGTCCAGAAGGGGAAGGTTTTTTCATCTTCTTCCCTGACACTGTGTTCCAGCTTTCTGGGGGAGGTGGTTTGAGGGTCTTCGGTGAGTGCCTTCAAAAGGAAGGAAAAGACATGTAATAAGTTAAAGTGCTCATAGCAATGATATCTACTTAAATATTCAGCAGAGCAATTTTATTTATAACTTATGTAAGAATTTCCAGCTTTTGTCCTTATATTAAAAATGAAGTACAAACAAAGCCATTTAGCAACCCAGATATAATTCTAATAAATAAAAGATAACATAAATCAAAAGTGTGTTTTCAAACCCAAAAATACCAGAAGACTAAATGGCCTTAAATCACAATCAAAGCAAAAGATACGAGGAATGATTGCTATTTGTTAGATGTGAAAATGGTACTGTCATTCGGGTGGGGAGAGGCAGAAGCCCTTACTGTGCTAGAGACACATAAAAGCACCTACATGTCTATGAGAAATGGTATAATGTCCGGATTTTTTAAATTATTCCAACTCCATTTATAAAAAAGGTTAGGGAGGATATATTAGAAAAGGTTGCTAAATGTGGTTAACTGATGAACCAGAATGGTGGTATAATTAGGGTTTTCTGCTCTATGCTCCTGACATTTATGGGTGATTGAAATTTTCCATAATACAGTTTAGGTGTGACTTACTAGCTATCTCTAGTACGGGCAGCAGCAACTAAAATAAAAGGTATTCTAAAGTAACACTGTAAATCTACCATAAAATTTTACTCCATCTGACATTTATTTAAAATTAATTACATGCAATGCAGTACCAAATAACATTAGGAATGGATATGGTCCCTGTCCTCCAAAGCTCGCACTTTATAGTTGTAATATAGTCAATTTCCCAAAATGCCTTTGTGAAGAATGGCACATTTTAAACAGTAACCGACAAAATTAGTTTTTATTTTAAACTACTATATCATCATGCAAAACATTGAATTTAAACTATTTTTCAAAAGCTCTAAACAAATATTTCTACCCATAGGCAACACCTTTAAATGAATTTACAAATACACAGCCATTTTGAAATGCCCGTGATTACATTACGCAAGAGGAAAAGACAGTAAATGCCTTATTTGAAGAGCAGTACATACTTCCTTCCAACTTCTTCAACCAAAACTGGTCCGTTCTCAGAATGAACCCCTTGAAGGTCTGCATTAGAAAATTTTCCATTGTGATCCAACCTAACCTGCTGAACAATTCCAAAAAGATCAGTCACCTGCTTACTTGCATTAATGATCAGTTTTTAAAACTTATTTTGTTTCCAATTAGAGAAAATGAAAAGTATTATTGTTAAACGCAAAACTAATTTCAAAACAGTATACAATATCTGTTTCTCTGACCTCCCAGACTTACGTACCTCTCCTAAAATGCTTTTGTGTTTATCCTTCCAAAATTGTTCTAAATCATTTCCTTAATAGTTCAAATAGTAGCAGCACCATCTACTAAGGCTCCTAACAAGAGAGGTATCTTGTCCCGGTCCTGAAGTAGGATTGTGGCACAACACAACCGGGATTCCAGGCCTGGCATTTCTACTTACTGGCAATATGACCTTGGGCAAGTTACTTCTCATACTCCAGTGTCTTCATATGCAAAATAAGGCTAATAATAGTACCAAAGTCATAGGACTGATGGAGATGGAATGAGGTATGTATCATATACGTGAAGGACGTGACAGTATTATTATAATTACTGTGTGTAACTGTGACCTTTCTCCTCCCTAAAAATAGATCCGTTTTCTCTTCTCTAACATACTACTGGTATTTTCCAAGAGTAAACTGTGACAGGAAAGTAAGCCTTGAGGTATTTCTATAGTCAATGCACAATGAACTACACCAGGAGCGCTAAGAGCCCATCCATGTTGCATGGCTTTGAGTACTGTCGTACTTTTATTAGTAGACAAAGTCCTCAAGTTGAGGTTTCATTCTTCACAAATCAAAATAAGATAGTTTGCCTTCCTCTCTTCGAGTTTATCAAAAAGATTTTTCTGAAGTTTTTTACCAAAAGTTATAACTATATTTTACATGCATGAGTAAACAAGTCATATTTGACTCCTAGCAGTTTACACAATAAAGTTTCAAGTGAAAGTTAAGTAGTAGAATTAGAAACAAAATACTCTAAAACAGAAAAAATTAAAACAAGTATCTGTTTTATGAACTACTTTATTAATGACAAAAGCAACTGCAACTTCAAAGAAGATATGCTTGATTTAAAATAATGAGTAACTAAACTTTAGTGATGCAGCGTAAGACAAGCAATCTTCTCTTCTCTGTTGAGGGGTAGGGAAGGAGGGGAACCCTAAGCCTAGGTTTTATTCTTCTCTTTATTCCCTTCGAAGACCCCACAATTCTGTTCTATAATTAGAGCACAATTTTAAAATCTCAGAAGGAAGAACCTAAATGAATTACATCCTCTTCTTCTTTTCCTTTCAAATATCCCAGAACCAGAACACTATGAAAAGTGCTCAAAAGTACACAGACACAATCCTGGTCAATCAGATACTTTTCACAAACCACTTTATAACAAAGGAAATGAGTGTTTCCCCCCACAAAGAGAATTGTTTGTCAATGGCTATGTAAGGTAGTTTTGAAAAGGCAACACTTTTTTCCTTTTAATCCTCACCTTAAGATATGTTTTTATTGATTTCAGAGAAAGAAAATAAGGAGGTGGGAAAAAGAGGGAGGGAGGGAGAAAGAGAGGGAGAAAGTGAGGGGATACAAAATCACTCCAAATTAAGAAACACTGATGTGTCCTTGCCAGTGTTACTCAGTGGTTAGAGCATCGCCCTGCGTACCAAAGGGTCTCGGATTCAATTCTCAGTCAAAGGCATGTACCTGGGTTGCAGGTTCGCTCCCCATCCCCAGTCAGGGAGCATTTGGGAAGCAATCGATGTGTCTTTCTCATTGATCTCTCTCTCTCTCTCTCTCTCTCTCTCTCTCTCTCTCTCTCTCTCTCTCTCTCTCTCTCTCCCTTCCTCCTCCTCCCCCCCCTCCTCCTCCTCCTCCTCCTCCTCCTCTTCCTCCCTTCTACTCTCTCTTTGAAGAGCAAGGGGGAAAATATCTTGGGTAAGGATTAAGAAAAAATAAACACTGATCTAATCCCCAACTTTCCCCTTTAAAAATCAGCTACTTAAGTCCAGAGCAGTAGTTTATTCAAAGTAAATGAAAATCTCTTATTATCAGTCCACTTTCCTTTCTTAATTCAACAGAAAACATTATACACCACTTGGATGGCTTGGCTCAGTGGTTCAGCATCAACCTATAAACCAGGAAGTCATGGTTCGATTCCCAGTGAGGGTACATGCCAGGGTTGCAGGCTCAATCTCCCCAGAGTGGGGCATGCAGGAGGCAGCCAATCAATGATCCTCTCTCATCATTGACGTTTCTCTCTCTCCCACTCCCTTCCTCTTTGAAATCAATAAAAAGATATATCTTTTTTATTATTTTTTATTTTTCTAAAATATATTTTATTTATTTTTTATAGGGAGGAAGAGAGAGGGATAGAGAGTTAGAAACATCAACAAGAGAGAATCATCGATCAGCTGCCTCTTGCACACCCCCTGCTGGGGATGTGCTCCCAAGGTACATGCCCTTGACTGGAATCGAACCTGAGACCTTTCAGTCTGCAGGCCAACACTATCCACTGAGCCAAACCAGTTTCAGCTCTTTTTTAAAAAACAAACAAACAAACAAAAACATTATGTACCTCTCAATCTTCCAAATTAGCTTTTATAAGCAAAACAAATAACCTATAATATCAAGCTTGAACCAATTATAAAATACTTGCTAACTGTAATGAAAATATCTAAAAATCTAAAATACTACTATTACTTCTTCAAAGCAAGCAATATCAAAAATTAGATTATTTTTTTAAAGATCATGTGACAGGATACCAAGGTTTTAGATACATACAATTTTGGTAATGTACTCAAATGAATAAAAATGCTAAGTATTTAAAACCATGAAAATGTAGACATAAAAAAATATATTCTAAAATTCCAAATTAACAACACATTCAAACTTATGTTTACTCAGTTCCTATTATAATAAGATTTCAGGTAAGATCTTTTCTTCTATATAATCACTTACTTGGCATTTATCCCCAACTTCATACTGTAAGCCAGCAGCAATGGAATAATCACGTTTCTGTTGAGCTGTAAATAATATCAAAAGAATATCAAGTTGACTTAATTATTTTTACGTGCCACAAAACAAATTCATGGAAAATGCAAATTTTTAAACTCACCTTGTTTAGATTTGAGCCAAAGTTCATATTCCACATTTCTATAAACTGCTGGATTGAGTGACTTAAGAACCTTTCTAGACAAAGGAAGGCTGTGGGAGTTCCCATTGTTTTTCAGGTGCTAAATAAACAAAGTCAGGATTAAAAAAAATAAAACAATTTTGTTTGACCTATGTATAAGAAAAAAAATCAAAAGAAAGCTTCAAAAATTACTAAGTTGCTGAAAAATTTACTAGATGTGCCTGACTCTACTGAAAAATGTACCAGAAAGAGAAAAAAAATTAAGACTACACTTTCATAAGCTCTTATATTAAAGAACAAGACCTTTAGAAAAAATACCTGATCACTTGACAGCGCTTTAAATCCATTTACATCATTAGCAGTGGTAGTTTTTCTCCTATAAAGGGAAAAAAACAACTATAATTAGTACAATATGTGTTCACATGCAATTAATTTATTCTAACTTCACATAAAATTATCAGAAGCCAGAGTTATATTCCACAAAGTCAAAGCTATATTCCAATGAGCCCTTACAAATTTCAATAAACTGTGCAAGTAGCCCTAATCAGTTTGGCTCAGTGGATAGAGCATCATCCTGTGGACTAAAGTAGTGGTCGCCAACCTCTCAGATCTCACAGACCTCTGTGGACCACTGGTTGGCGACCGCTGGACTAAAGGGTCCTGGGTTCAATTCCAGTCAAGAGCATGTACCTCAGTTACTTACAGACTTGAACCCTGGCCTTGGTCAGGACACATGCGGAAGGCAACCAACCTATTTGTCTCTCTCACATGGATGTTTCTCTCTGTCTCTTCCCTTCTCTTCCACTCTCTCTAAAAATCAATGAAAAAAGTCCTTGGGTGAAGATTTAAAAATATATAAACAATAAAGTGTGTGTGTGTGTGTGTGTGTGTGTGTGTGACTTATAAAATATTAAGTCAAAAACTTTTATCAGTAATTCTTACTGGCTCAATAAAACAAACAGAAATAAACTGAAATTCAGGTAAGTAGAATAATTGGGTTTATAAAACATTCAATGTAAAAATTTTTCCTTTAAATACATAGATAATGATCCATTAAACAAAATATTCCACTACAAAAAGACGTACAATCTAGTGATAATGAATGCAAACCACATTCAGTATGCTAATGCTAAAAAGTGCTATTGGGGGTGTTAGGAAAAAATCTAGTGTTCAGCCATAGGCTTAAATAATAAAAAGTAGGATGAGGAAAGAACTTGTTGAGATGTCTTTTTGAATAAGTAATTAAAGGTGATGAGATAGCAAACCATATGGCTACTCAGTATTCCAGCAGAAAAAAACAGAAATCAAGTGCAAAGATCCTGGTGTGGACAAGAGGCTGGCAAGGCTGGAACAGAGGGATGGCAAACAAA
This sequence comes from Pipistrellus hanaki, assembly GCF_964339955.1. Classification (NCBI taxonomy): domain Eukaryota; kingdom Metazoa; phylum Chordata; class Mammalia; order Chiroptera; family Vespertilionidae; genus Pipistrellus; species Pipistrellus hanaki. The sequence goes on from NC_140507.1 coordinate 47,133,056, forward strand.
GTGGGAGATGAGGTGAGGAGCCATCTATACTCTTCTGTCCTACACTTCTTAATCAATTTCTAGTCTTCAGGACAATTTCCCAAGTCTACACCCTTAAATGCAACAATCTTTAAGAGACTCCAAGTAGCTAGTGTCTAGATTTAAAAGAAAGCACCCATAATTTCCAGTACTTCAGCACTGGCCAATGTGAATGTGAAAAGAATCCAGGCACGAGAGTAAACAACATCCCTAGTCTTTCCCCCTTGCTATCATATTATGCCTACCTATCATACCATGGTTGTGTAGCACTCTTCCCTGCTTGAAGCCTTGTCTTCCCTAAGCCAAATATGACACAAGAAATCTATAATAATGCAAAAAGTTAACGAGAAAGGCTCCTATGTTCCAAGGGCTACAATAGTAAAATATAAAAAGAAAAACAGCATTATAATGAGCACACCTTCCCTAATTAACTTTCTACTATGTTCAATGACATATCTTAATCAGAGAGGTGCTAGAGAAAACCATGGAGCAAAAATTTTACATGGGCAAAGTTAGTCCATTCTAGCATTAAATTTATAATAGATCCAGATTCTAACCTAACTGATTCATTTCTTTCTTATAAACAAATGGTAGACAATTTTTCAAACAGGATCAGGAAAACTTAATTTAAGAAATGCCTAAAATTACAAATGAAGATATATTTAAGTACTATTTAATAAAGAATTAAGATATCAATTTCATTTCTTTCTTTAGTTTCATAGTATGTAACACCGAGTAGGATACTTTCCTTTTTAAGATACAACAGCAATAATATAGTTTAACTTCATTAGGAACGGAATATGATTAATTGCTATAAAATATCCTATCCTATATAATAAAGCCCTAATATGCAAATCAACCTAACAGCGGAACAACCTATCGCTACGACATGCACAGACCACCAGGGGGCAGATGCTCAACGCAGGAGCTGCCACCTGGGCGGCACCAGGCCACCAGCCAAGGTGGGTGCCAGCAGGGACCCCGATCCCCCCACCCACCTGTCGTCCCACAGATGGGCCCTTATCACCAGCTCGACCTAGAGACCCTACCTATGCACGAATTTCACGAACTGGGACTCTAGTATTTTTTAAATATTATTGATAAAAACTAATATGTTGGGCACTTTATCTAGGAACTAGCTTATGCACTTTATATGTTATTTCATTTAATTATTATAAACTGGAGGCCTGATGCATGAAATTCATGTATAAGTAGAATCCCTAGGCCTGCCCGATCTATGGGGCAACCAGTGGGGCAATCGGGGCCCCCCACTGGCACCTGTCTTGACTGGCCTGGGGCCTGCATTGAGCATCTGCCCCCTCGTGATCAGTGAGCATCATAGCGACTGGTCGTTCTGTCATTCGGTCGATTTGCATATTAAGCCTTTATTATATAGGAGGATTCTGCCCTTTGAGAAACTACTAATATATCTCATTTTACAGATGCAGAATTGAGGCTTCTTAAGTGAATTTAAGTAACTTGCCCCAACTATAGTAAGTTGGCAGGAAGCCAGTATTGAAACAAGGTTTGGAAGTCTACAGCCCATGCTCTTGTCCACCAGTTTACATGTCCTGTGTGGGGGTAGGGGATGAGGGGGAATATCCTAGACTCGGAGTTAAAAGGTTCTTATTCACAACCTAAACAAAGGCATTATCCAGAGCTGTTCCCACACTATAACCCTAATTTGGAATTTTTATTATCTAAAAAAGAAAAAAAGGTGTCATTATTTAAAAAAAATAAAGGAAGTCAAGGAAATCAAAATGGCCATTTTTTTAGCACTGAATACGCAAACAATTGACAGGTTAACCTTAAAATTTTATAATGCGACAGATATAGGTAGACCAAATCTATTCCACATATACACATCCAGATTACATAGAACTAGATGCTTTCTAACCAAAATATAAGCTTTATGAAGTAAAATTAGTGGCAGAGATAAAGAACCTTCTATTGCGGATTGCTATATTTTAGGAATACCATAATATTTCAGTGTCAGGTAACTCCTTGCAGAATCATTTACTGAACTGTTTCTTTGTACAGCACAATAAAGATATCTTAGAAATTATTCTTACCTGCAACTATCATCCTCTGAATCCGATATTTCACTGTGGCTTTCACCAGCTACTTCAGCGGTGTTGAGTCCCATCAAAATTTTACTAACATCAGTTTTAAATACCTTCTCATACAGTAATTCATAAAGGAGAGCTGCAATTAACAAGAGAGATGTTATGAAACATTAACTAATTTTATGTTCTAATATAAAATTGAGTATCTATTGCCCATTAACTAGACACCTGCAACATCTATGGTCATATTTAATCAGAAAGTTGCCTACATGGAGAGCAACCAGAATTTGTGTGTAAATCAGTTTAAAACCATTACATTAAGATATCTGCCATTTTTAAAAAAATATCAACACAAAAAAATATCACAGCTCTGAAAGAAGTATGATGACAATAAGTAAACATGCATATTGAGCAATTATTACACTCCATGCGGTAAGCCTTTACATTATCTCCATATTTAATCCCAGCACAGTGGTATAATTATTCTGTACAGATGAGGAAACTGAGAATTATAGATAGCATACAACATGCCCAATCTTAAGAGACTTGGATAGAAAACATTAAGAAACATTAAGACTGCTTGCCCTAACCAGTTTGGCTCAGTGGATACAGTGTTGGCCCACAAACTGTAGGATCCCTCCCAAGTTTGATTCCGGTCAAGGGCATGTATGTACCTGGGTTGCAGGCTCGAACCCTGGCTCCCGGCCAGGAGCGGGGAGTGTGCGGGAGGCAACCAATTGATGTGTCTCTCACATTAGATGTTTCTCTGTGTCTCCCCCTTCCTTCTACTCTCTCTAAAAATCAACAGAAAAATATCCTCAGGTGAGGATTAATAAACAAAACAACAAAACATTTTTTTTTTTTAAAAGACTGCTATGAAGAAGACAATTTTCTATAAAAGAATAAAAATAAAGTGTTATAAAATGTATTCTCAGCCCAGCCAAAGTGGCTCAGGGATTGAGCATCAACCTATGAACCTATGAGTGAACTATGGTTCGATTCCCAGTGAAGGGCATGAACCTGGGTTGCAGCTTTGATGCCAGGTCAGGGAGGCAACCAATCAATGTGTGTTTTTCATATCAATGTTTCTCTCTCTGTCTCTTCTACCTTCCCTTTCACTTTCTCAACTTCATGTGAGCATTTAAAAAAAAAAAAAGAGGAAAAGCTGTTGCATGCCCAACACCACTGCTTAGTACAAGTGATGTGCATTTAGTACAGACAAAGGAAGGAACTAATAGAGCAGTAATTCTCAATTGGGATGGAACTGTACCCTTCCAGGAAATATGTGACAAAATCTAGTGACATTTTTGGTTGTTACAATGGGAGAGAGATCTACACAGCAGATCCTATGTTTACTACTAAACATCCTACAATGTACAGAACAGCCCCCACAACAAGAATCACCTGGTCCAAAATGTCAATAGTGCCAAGGTTAAGAAACCCTGCTCTAGAGCCAAATATAATCAAATGTTTGATTTGCTCGGCCATTTAAATTTTCAAGCCATATACTATCAGCTTTTAAAATACATACAAAACCTTATTATTGATCTTATTTACCACAGAAAATAAATAATGTTGCATTTATAAGTCAAACTCTAGCTACTAGATCTTTTTTTTAATACAGTATTAATATTTTTGGTAACCTAAGGTTTCTAGAAATATCATTTTATACAACAGAACAGAGTGTATGTGCCCTGACTTTTGTGCATTAAGACTGTGTATCTTAGGAATATAATTTCCTATACAAACACAAGGGTGAAACTTACACTGACACATAGCAGAGCTCTCTTTATATTTTATGGGATAGACAATATCATAGTGATTTCCATTCGAAAAACACAGTAATACCTGAAAGGAAAAAATAAAAGACACTTTTCAGTACTTCATATTTGATATTTACCTAGCAACTTACTATCTCCAATATTTCTCAATCACTAGTAAATAATTTTCAAACAGAAAATGAGTATTTTAGAAGCAATCTAAAGCTCCAAAGTAGTCAACTATGGTATATCTACATGCTGAAATGTTACACAGCTATTAAATCAAAAAGTTCTTAATGACTTGGGGAATGCTTATGGATAAAAAATAAATACATTGCCCTAGCTGGTTTGGCTCAGTGGATAGAACATCGGCCTGATTTTTCTGTTAAAAAATCAACTGTATTTCCTAAATAGAAGGGTCCCAGGTTCGATTCCAGTCAAGGGCACATGCCCGGGTTGTAGGTTCGATCCCCAGTAGGGAGGGGTGCAGAAGGCAGCCAATCAATGATTCTGTCTCATCATTGAAGTTTCTCTCTCTCTCCCTCTCCCTTACTCTCTGAAATCAATAAAAATACATATACATATATTTTTAAAAAAAAAAAAAAAAAAACAGTATGATTTCAGCTACTAAAGAAACAAGATGTAAGAGACCGTAAAAAAATATTCCAAAATGTTATTAATACTTACCTCTAAGAGGCAGAATCAAAAATAACATTTTTCTGCTTCTAACAGTTAAAGTACAGTTAACCCTTGGCCAATGTGGGGGTTAGAGGTGCCAACTCCTTCGCATTCGAAAATCCAAATATAACTTTCGAATCCCCCAAAACTTATCTACAGTCCTCCCTAGGTATCTGCAGGGTATGGTTCCAGGACACACTAACCCCCATACCAAAATCCACGAATAGTCAAGTCCCTTATATCAAATGGTGTAGAACAATGCATATAATTGGCCTTCCCCATCTGCAGATTCCCAACTTCTAACCTCAAATCGGAAAATACTGTTTTCAATCTGCTGTTGATTGAATCCGGACACTTTGGGATACAGAAGACAAACTATATATTCATTGAAAAAAATCCACATATAAGTGGACCTATGTAGTTCAAACTCATGTTGTTAAAAAATCAACTGTATTGCCGAAACCGGATTGGCTCAATGGATAGAGTGTCGGCTTGGGGACTGAAGGGTCCCGGGTTCGATTCCAGTCAAGGGCATGTACCATGGTTGCGGGCATATCCCCAGTGGGGGGGTGTGCAAGAAGCAGCTGATCGATGACTCTCTCTCATCAATGTTTCTAACTTTCTATCTCTCTCCCTTCCTCTCTGTACAAAATAAATAAAATATATTTTTTTAAAAATCAACTGTATTTCCTAAATAGTTAATTACTTATTCAAAGAGAAATGCACACTTATTTTATTTAGACTACGTATGTCATATTCCATTAAGTGTACTGGAAAAGGCCAGATCCAGAGACAAGCATGTTAGGAACCTCTAAGTCCTTATTAAGGTAGTATTTCACTCAATATCCCTCCCCCTTACCACCATTAGCATAGTGACAAAGATACTTCAACTTGGCCTGGATGGCTCCAAAACAACTAATTAAAACAAAGTATCCTTATAATGAATCAGCTGCGATTTTTTTCCTTCTAGAGTATATATTTTTCCAATTGTTTCTGCTTTGAACAGATAACAACTTAGTCAGCAAATTATCTTTATAATGGGAAATATGATTACCAAAGTATTTCTGGATGTAATGGAAGAACCTATTTTTACAAGTTATTTTACTATTTAATGTTCATAAACACTAGTATCTCAACTTTTTTCCTCTAGTGATAGGGTTCAACACGGTGATTTGTCAGGAAAAACTAATACAAAGTAATATGGTTCAATGATGATTAACGGGAGCTACAGTATATAACTCAGTATTAGCCTTCATGCACAAATATTTCCAAAACCACCTTAAAATTATAGCTTAGGAGGTCAAGGTGGCAACTGAGTAGTTCTTTCACTTAAAGCTTTTAAAAACATTGAAAAAATTCTTACCTTTTCAGGAAAATTATTTTCAGTTACTTGTGAAGGAGAAACATTTGGTTCCCGATAAATTACAAAATCTTTCCTGAAAGTAACATTTTTAGAAATTACTTCTGATGGTTTGTTTAGACACTGAAGATATAGCAGTAAACATAAGATAGCAATGGAATACTAAGTTGTAAAATACCTATATAAAAGCATCTTCTTAAAAAAAAAAAAAAATTTCAAATATAGCTTGTATATGTCTGATTTCATATATAATTCTTAAAGGAAACCTCAAATACAGAGGTTGTGAAGAGGAAATGTACAAAGACATTTTGAAAAGAAAATATAAAGCATTCACCTGCTCCTCTACTAGGCAATAGTAGTAAAATTGGTAATTGACACAGGTGTTTTGCCTCTGTTCTAATGGCCCTTCAGTGCTACTGGCCATGAGAAAGCAAGAAATCATTTCTCTATAAGGTTGATAAATGGTAACGTTTAGAGGTCTGTAAAATTTTCTGTACTCCTTTCCAAAAATATCTTGAAAATTAAAATTTCTAAACATTGATATATCTAAATGTCAAAATCTAATTCATACAATAAAAAAAAACTTAGGAAAGATGCTTCACAACCAAGACATAAAATCACTATTTTCACAATTTTAGTATAATGTAATATATTAATTTTCCACTAACTTTACTGTTGTTGAATTATGTTATTAGTGTTTACCTGTACATAAGAGAAAGGGCACTTATTTCCACCTGTCCAACCCATTCCTGTATTAAAGAAAAAAAAAAAATGGCCTTTAAATGTCTGACTTTTTACAATATACCTCTAAACCAGTGATTTTCAACCAATGTACTGCAAGAATTTTTAAAATATGCAATATTTGACTATTTAATAAGGGCACTGACCTCTTTTCCCTTAGAATGTCAAATAAAAAATGACAACAGTAACCGTCAGGTGTAAATGAATCAAAATTATACCTATTTTTTTTCTGTCAGATTAGTAAAACATATATTGTTGGTGTGCCGCAGATTTTGAGTAATTAGATTATGAGTCATGAGATAAAAAAGATTGAAAATCGCTGCTCCAAACAACATCTTCATACATACCTTTATACAATATAAAGCTCAGAAAGCTTATTAGTAGTATCATAAATATTATAAAAACATTTACATACAACAAGTTATATATACTAAAAAGCAGCCCGTATGTTGCAAAAATCCTTAGTAATGGGGTAAAATGACAGGTCCTAGTGGTGTATTAAAACCAAGAAGTGATATCCTTAAGTTGAGAACTTATTGAATGCAAGGGTTCTGTCCTCTAACCTTGCACCCAGGACAGAGCTTGGCACGTGTTGAAAGTACAAAGAGAGCAGTATCCCAGCAATCCTTTTCAAATGAGGTAGAGATTCTTCAATCCTAAAGGAGTTACTTTAAGTCTCTAAGGAGGAAATGGCCAATATATATAAAATTCTTAAAATATTTCCATAAACTCTTAGACAAAGCAATTCAACTTCTATAAACCTATACTACAGAAATGTTTCCTATGTCCACAAACATAAACAAGGATGTTCACTGTAGCTATCTGTAATAGTTTTAAAAAATGTTTGTTAGAGCCCCAAATTCCACTAACAGGTAAGGAATAATTAAATAACTTACACATTTTATCCATACTATATATGAAACATGCAATCATGAAAAAGAATGAGGTATACCCATGTGAAGAGACTTAGAAAAAAATCACTGACAAGTATAAAAAATCATTGTAAAAGAATCCTATTGTATAAAACAAAAACTTATCCTATCTAATAAAAAAATAATATGCAGATTGACCATCACTCCAACACACAAGATGGCTGCCCCCATGTGGTCAAAGATCCTGCCCCCATGTGTACACAAGATGGCCACCACTAGATGTCCAGCAAGGGAGGGCAGTTGAGAGGGACCAGGCCGGCAGAGGAGGAAGTTGGGGGTGAGTGGGCCTGCAGAGAAGGGCAGTTGCGGGGGACTCAGGCCTGCAGTGGAGAGTAATTGGGGGGATCAGACCTGCAGGGGAGAGCAATTAGGAGTGACTAGGCTGGCAGGGGAGCAGTTAGACATCAATCAGGCTGGCAGGGGAGTGGTTAGGGGGTGATCAGGCTGGCAAGCAGAAGCAGTTAGGGGCAATGAGGAAGGCAGGCAAGTGAGCAGTTGGGAGCCAGCAGTCCTGGATTGTGAGGGAGATGTCTGACTGCCCATTGAGGCCCGATCCAACCAGAATCTGGTCTAAACGAGCAGCAGGACATCCCTTGAGTGGTCCCAGATCAGAGAGGGTGCAGGCTGGGCTGAGGGACAGCCCCCATTCCGTGCATGGATTTTGTGCACTGGACCTCTAGTGTGTATAATATGTATGCATACATTCCTTGAGAGGACTGGGAGGATAACATCCTAAATTGACAGTGGAGACAGGGAAAATAAAGGATTTTCATTCAATATTAAATATTTTACCATAAGAATGTATTCTACACTATTTTTGAAATTAGTAAAGACTTAATACCAACAGTCACTAAAAATAATGAGCTATGGTACATGAATGCTGCCAGCTTTTCCTTGAAAGAAAAGAAATTTGAGGTAAGAAAAAGATTTTAGACAATGAACACAGATAAGGGTAATAATCTTTTCCCCAGAGATTTTTCATTTTAATAGTTCTTAAAAATTGGTTCTGGTTTTCAAACTGAAATGGATGCCATATATTAAAATTGATTTCTTAAAATAGGCCTCTACCTAACAATGGTTTTTTAATTAACTGCTGCAAGCAACACCCCTCTGATGTAAATGAAATCTCTCAGATTACAAACAAAAGCGACACCTAATGCAAAATGTGTTACATCACTTTAAAAAATGGAAAATTATTCTATTTGTCTCAACAAAATACTACCTCTCATATAATGTACTATTTATATTTAATCTTCAGAATAAATTCTGGTGTAGTCTGGTTAAGTAGACAATGGCTATCACAGCATCTTCTCTAACCAGGGTCAATTTTAAATGTATGTATGTATGTCTGTCTGTGTCTGTCTGTCTGTCTGTCTCTCTCTCTCTCTCTCTCTCTCTCCAAAAAAAAAAAAAAAAAAAAAAAAAAATCAATATCAATAAAATAAAAATATCTTAAAACCACTGCAATTGGTCTTCTTGCCTCTGATCTCATCTCCCTCGAAACCACCTTTATACAAAATTCTTTCATCCATTCATTCAGTCAATATAAATGTCAGGCACTGTTATCTAGTTCACAGTGGTGAACAAAACACACTCACTCACTTCCTGCCCCAAAAAACTTGCAAGGCTTCCCAATGCCAGATTCCCAGGCCCCAGGCACAGACTTTGATTCAGATCAGCAATAAAGAGGCGGGGACCTGCATCTGCACAACTACCTCAGGTGATTCTGATGCAGATGGTGTGTAACTCACACTGAGATATGCTGGTCTAAAGCATAAGCTTCAACTTGGTGAGCTTAGTTAGCACTGAGGGCTTTCTCATGATCTGACCCATAGCTTGCCCTTTGACTTATTTCTCATTACCTCCTACTTTCAAATGCTCCATGCTCCACAAAACTGGACTGCATTCTGAATCTGCATTGCTCACAATTTTCACTACCTGAAAATTGACCTTCACCCCTGGCGTTTCTTATTCAGAATCTATTCAGACTCCAAATGCAAACTCCAACTCTTGCTTTGCCTCCCCAGCTAGAAACAAAACTCTGAATGCCTATAACATCATTCCTGTTCTTCTTATGGCATATGTACTTTCTCACTTCTGCATCCCCAAGGTGACTGGCAATTCTTGGACCACAGCAAAACTCAAACTAATGTTAGGGAATCAAACTGAGATACCAGTTGTTGACCAAACACCCTGATCTCATGTTACTATTCCCTTCCCTCCTACCTGACTCCTCTCCTTAGCTTCATCCTTTGCTAATGTCATTTTAAAATTGACAGTAATTACCTCTGGAGATAACAGAACATTCTACATGACATCCCATGATATCTGGATTTTTTACAGGAGTTTTGTAAGCAGAAAAAAATTTATTTTAACATCAGCATTAACTGAGGAAGTGTGGCTGTTAGACCTGGAAGTGCTTACCTTTTATTCTCAACAGACATTTCCTTCTTCTCAAGCTAATTATGGGAAATAAAATCTCCATAAAAGAACCTATCTTCTCAGTTACCTGAAGAAGTAATCAAATCTTGACCTGTCCACCAACCCCCATACACCCACCAACACAGCATCATGAAATTCATCACCAGTTTTATTTTAGCTCTTTTAAACTACAGTCACATGCCATTATAACAAAGATAAAGATACCACAACCCTGTCCTTAGGCAATATCTAGTGCACAGTACAGTACAAAGCTCCAACTGTCTTCCAATTAAATGCTATGTAAATGTGTACCTAAGAAATGTTTTACAAGGAAACAGGGTAACTCACTGTACACTATAATATTAATCATATATATATAATAGATAAAAGACTACTGCATACCTGTGGGTTTTCCAAACGTTTTAAATACTCTTCAAATGATCCTTCTATAAACTGGAAAAGGAAAAAGAAATCTATTAGGAATACATCAAAACAACAGTTAACCTCTCCATTGTGAATTACTGAGTTCTTACATAAACCTTGGATACCTCAGTAACAGTAAAATATATATACACATATATAATCTAATTATGAAAATACATACAAATCATTAAGTGAGGATCATAAACACGTAAAAAGAACTTAAAGAAGGAAGTTCTGTCAGAAAAGGTTTCCTGGACAGGATGTGGACAGACACAGGGACAAGATGGCATGTGGAAACAGTGAGGACACTGTGTTGGGCAGACAGAAGTGACCTAGTCAGCAAGAACAGGGTACTTTCATGAGGAGAGCAGAGTGAGAGAGAACTCAGACTGAACATCTGTTTATAGACAGTTTGAGCCCAGGCAGGACTTTCAGAAGGAGAGAAGGCAATACAAGGTCACTGCAGGTGACATTATGAACAGAGAAATGATATGGTAAAAGCAGCATTTTAAGATTAATTTGAAAATGGCCAATACGTAGGGGAGAATAAACAAAGACAGATACATTAGCTAAGACATTGGTTTACTAATACAGATATGAATATTCACTGTTTCTTAAGTCAGTTATACTAAAAACAGAGATGAGAATTAATAATGCTAAAGATATTTTGAAAAATCAGTAAGATATTTTCTAATACACTTTGCTTCATTGTCACCTTAACATAAAAATAAAAGTTTATTCAAGCTATGTGAGCCCTGGTTGGTTTGGCTCAGTGGATAGAGCGACTGCCTATGGGAATGAGGGTCCTGGGTTTGATTTCAGTCAAGGGCACATGCCCAGGTTGTGGGCTCGATCCTCAGTTGGGGGTGTGCAGGAGGCAGCCGATCTATGATTCTCTCTCATCAATGATATTTCTATCTCTCTCTCCTTCTCCCTTTCTTTCTGAAATCAATAAAATTAAAAAGCTATGTGAGCCCTGGCTGTTGAAGCTCCCGTGCACCAAAAGATTGCAGGTTTAATTTCTTGACAGGGCACATGTTTCTCTCTCTCTGTCAATCCCTCTCCCTTCCTCTCTAAAAATCAATAACAAACCTAAAAAAAAAAAAAAAAAAAGCTGTGATAACATTTTTTTTGTTTGTTTTTCTAATGGTCATTATACTAATTTAATCAAGAAAGCCCTAAAACACCATCTGAAACATCAATTTTATTTAAATTACAATTTTACTTAAATTACAGGCTCAGTCAATTTTGCAAAATTAAAAAACATTAAAGTACACTACCTAGTCTATAAAAATCTTTTAAATGCCCTCAGATCTTTTTTTAAGACTGAGATTATTTTATAGACAGTATACTGTCAAATTTCCAGAAAGTATCTTGAGTTCAACACATTATAACAAAATAGCTAATTATTTTAAATATCCACCAATCAGAGGCTACTGTTTTATTAGATGATTATTTATAGACTTAAAACCCCAAAGAACCATTTACAGTTGGTAGAGACCTAAGCAGTGTTTTACAAGCCTATCCTATATAATCCTATATAATAAAAAGGTAATATGCAAATTAGCCATCACACCCATTCACAAGATGGCCGTCACAAGATGGCCAGCAGGGGAGAACAGTTGTGGGCAATCAGGCCTGCAGGGGAGGGCAGTTGGGAGGAAAAGGCAGGCAGGGGAGGGCAGTTGAGGGGCGGAGGGGAAACCAGGCCTACAGGGGAGGGCAGTTGGGGGCAACCAGGCCAGCAAGGGAGTGGTTAGGGGGTGATCAGGCTGGCAGGCGGTAGCAGTTAGGGGCAAACAGGCAGGCAGGCGATCGGTTGGTAGCCTGTGGTCCCGGATTGTGAGAGGGATGTCCGACTGCGGGGACTGGGCATAAACAGGCAGTCGGATATCCATGGAGGGGTCCCAGATTGGAGAGGGCGTAGGTTGGGCTGAGGGACACCCCAACTTAGGGCAAGAATTTCGTGCACTGGGCCTCTAGTATCCAATATAAGACACTCCTTTCTAATCAGAAAAGCATCCAGCTAGGCTCTGACTGAACATCCTCAGTCACAAGGAATACCCTGCCCACTTCCCATGACAGCCTTTTCCCATTCTGGCCAACAGAAATGGTAAAGTGAAACTTACCCCTTTGGAATTTTCAACTTTTGGTAATATCTTGTAAGATTGCAAGGGTTAAATAAATATATGCAAAGCATTTAAAATAATGCCTGGCACATATTAAGTGCTCAACCAGTGTTAGTAATTTCCATTATTGTCAAGAGAGTTTTACCCTCTGGGGTCAATAATAATGACTAACTCATTTGTAATTTCTTCAAATACTTAAAGACCACTACTCCATTTACCTTTCTCTTCTCCACCACACCCTAATATTCTATGTAGCCTCATTACCAGTTTTCTTTTTGTAAGACAAGTTTTCATATCTCCTGACCAAGTAGGTAATTCTCCTTCCTGAAATGTATTATTGTCCATTTTATAAAATGGCACTCAGGAAAATGTTACAAAGTAATATTTTGCTTGAATATAGGAAAACCAACCCAAGAACATAGCCAAATTAATGACCACTTATTTATTAGCTCTCAGAATTGAGTTATTTGCAAAACACCAACGTTCTTTTAGCAGTCCACAGGGGAGCATATCATTGAAAGTTGTCATATGACTTAATTCTAAGCAAATCTTACAAGGCTCTCAATGTAAAATGAAAATAGGTCACTGTCATATTTTATAACCTATTACATACTACTGAGAAAATTCCAGTAAAGTGTTCTACAACATTCTATTAACTATTAATCATATTTACATAATTACAGTATTCTAATATGATTCACAATGAAGCCTGAAAATTAAAATATATAAATGCTTTCTGATAAAATAAAAGATGTAGTATGAATTCATAGGGGAAATCACGGAAAACTCTATTAACCACAACACTCCCATTTAATCTATGTCATACAAAACTCACTCTTTATATGTAAGGAGCCTGCCCAAGTCATCCTCTGTCCTCCATAGCTGTGTCTTATCTGTCACAGAAGCTTTCTAAAAGCCTGAATAATAAATGAATACCACTAAATGGCAATAAAAACTACCACAAAAAAATATAATTGGATTTAAACTCAATAAAGCAGTTCTTTTTTATAAGGGGGATTTTCATAACCCCCATTAAGATCCATCCTGTGAAATTCCCACTAGACCACTTTTCTAAAGGGTGAACTGTAAAAGCAAGTCGAGATACCATTTCGTTTAAAATTACAAATTACCGCTTCAAATTTCTCTCTGTTCTCTCGAAGATAGTGAATACAGGCCATTCTGACTTCAACATGGCGAGACTGAGAATGCAATACCTAAAAGAAAAAGCAACATACTATTAAGCATTTTGTTAAAATAAGATTTAAGTTACAACCTAGACACTCCCAAAAAATCTCACAACCAACAGACACATCATTTGTCTTTCTATAATTTCTAAATCTTTATTCATTCCCATTTCTTTCTCTAATCATAAGGATGACATGACACACACAAACAGCAGTATTTCTTAAAACAGATGTCATTCTACAAAGAGCTTATTATCATTTCTCCTTTAGGTCACTGAAATACTGAAATCATTCCTTAAAGAAAATCTTTGTAAACTTAAGACACTTTCTTCTCTTGGTCAGCCCTCTACTGTAAATTGGCTCTTCACAAAGCAGAACTAACAGAATCTCTGCTGTGCACTGCTTAGATCCACCCCAGGCGTTTTAAATTACCTGCCTTATGTAGAAACTAAGTGCTTTCAGAAAAATTAAGATACTCAATTCTTTTTTTTTTTTAATATATTTTATTGATTTTTTTTACAGAGAGGAAGGGAGAGAGATAGAGAGCTAGAAACATTGATGAGAGAGAAACATCGACCAGCTGCCTCTTGCACACCCCCTACTGGGGATGTGCCCGCAACCAATATACTTGCCCTTGACAGGAATCGAACCTGGGACCTTTCAGTCTGCAGACCGACACTCTACCACTGAGCCAAACTCAATTCTTAAATCCTTACAGGACTCTTGAAAGAGCATCCAAGTGAGCAGCACACAGGATGCAAATATGCTGCTGTGCTGTCATTCCAATAGCCTTGAAATTTGCTCTTATGCCCAAAATATTTTTTAAAATATATTTGTATTGAATTCAGAGAGGAGGGAAGAGAGAAATAGAAACATCAATGACTAGTAAGAATCACTGATTAGCTGCCTCCTGCATGCTCCCTGTTAGGGATCAAGCCACAACTTGGGCATGTGCCCTGAAGAGGAATCAAACCCTGACTTTCTAGTTCATGGGTCAACGTTAACCCCTGAACCACACAGGCCAGGCTGCCCAAAATCTTAAAGCACCACCTGAAATAAGCCACACTACAAAATGAACCAAATCCTCTCATTCTGTAGCCTTTGTTCTTCAATTAAGCTACTAATTCAACAAAAGGATAATTTATTGGCCTTTTGTCTCTTAGCTTTGGTTTCAAACAAACTATTATCAAGTAAATGCTTAGGACCCTTTGGCTAGCCTCCAATACTTTAACTTCCACACTTAAGAGAAGATCAATATTATTTTCTATTGCTAGGTGTCTCAAAGATGTTCCTGGTACCCTATAGCACAAGGTGGAGGGAAAAAACAAAACACAAAAACTGACATTTAAAATAACCACATCTCAACTACTCTGAAGGCCACTTGAAAATTTATATTATAAAGTAATTTTAGGAGTTACAACTCCAATATATCTGATAAGGAATTGATATCCCTTAATACATAAGAAACTCATAAAACTCAGTAACAAAAAAAATAATAAACAATCCAAAAATATGAGCAGAGGACATGAAAAAAATTTTTTCCAAAGAAGACATACAAATGGCCAACAGACATCACTAATATCAGGGAAATGCAAATCAAAACCACAATGACATAACACTTTACAACAGTCAGAATGGCTATTATAAAAAAGTCAACAAATAGCATGCGTTGGTGAGAATGTAGAAAAAAAGAGAACTCTGGACTGCAAATTGGTGCAGTCACTATGCAAAACAATAAGGAGACTCTTCAAAAAATAAAACCGGAAATACCATATAACCTAGAAATACAGTCCTGGGTATTTATCCAAAGAAAACAAAAACACTAATTCAAAAAGACACATGCATCCCCATATTCACTGCAGCATTATTTACAATAGCCAAGATATGTCTAGGTATCCATAGACAGTTGAATGGATAAAGCTGATATGGTGGGTGTATACATAGACACACAATGGAATATTGTGCAGCAATAAAAAAGAACAAAATCCTGCCATATGTGACAACATGAATGGACACCTATAGAGTATTTATGCTAAGTAAAATAACTCAAAGCCAAATACCATATAGTAGTTTGACTCATCCTATCTAATAACGAGAAGATATGCTAATTGACCCTCACATTGTCACAAAGATGGCAGCACCCACAGCCAATAAGGGGGAATATGCTAAGTGACTGTCACACCCTCAAAGATGGCGGCACCCAGTCCCCTCAGTCTCTCATTTGCCCAGGGCCAGCCCGAGTTGCAGGCAAGCCTCAGATGTTAGCTGCCCAGCCACCCAGGGCCAGCCCAAGGAACAACCAAACAAGTAGGCTGCAGGGGCAACCAGGCCAGCAGGAGGGTTAGTGAGGTATGACTAAACAACTGAACAGCAGGCTGTGTAGGGTGACCAGGCCAGCAGGAGGGCCGTGAGGGGCAACCAGGCAGGCGAGGGGGCAGATAGGAGCGACCAGGCCGGCAGGGGGGCCAGTAAGAGGTGACCAGACCGGTGAGGGGTGGGCGACAGTTGGAGGCGACCAAGCTGGCAGGGGGGGCAGTAAGGGTAATGACTAGGCCAGTAGGGGTGGGGGACAGTTAGGGGTGACCAGACTGGAGGGGGGGGGGGGGCAGTTAGGAGCCAACAGGCCAGCAGGGAGGGGGCTGATGGGGGAGACCTGGCTGACAGCGGGGGACAGTTAGGGGCAACCAGGCAAGCAGGCAGGTGAGTGATTAGGAGCCAGCTGTCCAGGACTGTGAAAGGGATGTCCGACTGCTGGTCTAGACTGGCAGTCAGACATCCAGAGGGGTACTGGATTAGAGGGGGTGCACGCTGGGCTGACACCCCCCCCTCCCTGTGCATGAATTTCGTGTACCAGGCCTTTAGCAAATGGAATAAAAAAAAAAAAAAAAAAAAGAACAAAACAGACTCATATAAATAGAGACCAAAGGGATGGTTTACAGAGGGGAAAGAGATGGGGAATTGGGTGATAAGGGTGAAGGGAAATATAGTCGGCAATATTGTGGTAACTTTATATGGTGACAGATATCAGAATTAGTGTGGTGATATCTGGATGTCTGACTGCCAGTATCTTACCTAATAAAAGATATGCAAATTAACCACCACTCCACTATGCCCACCAGCCAATCAGGGTGAGTATGCAAATTAACCATAACCAAGATGGCTGCAGCCACTGAGCCAATAGGAGGGAGATTTGGGTTTCCCTGGCGATAGAGGAAGCCAAGCTTTCCACAAACGCTGGTGGGCCCAGGCCTCCACACAAGGGTACAAAGTTTCAATTATAGAAGATAAATTCCAACAGAAATGGCGGCAGCCACAGAGGTGGAAGAGCAGGAGGCTAGGGTTGCCCCCGGCAATAGAAGTCAAATTTCTGCAGCCCTGGCCAGACCAGGCCTCTGCTTAAAGCTACCAAGTTTCAATTATAGAAGATACATTAATTCCAACAGAAATGGTGGCAGCTCGAGCAAGAGGCTTGGCTCTGCTCAAGGTTACAAAGTTTTAATTGTAGAAGATAAATCCCAGGTACCACTTGAGTTGTAGGAAGGGGGGGGGGGGGGGGGCGTGGCTAGCCTGCAAACTGCCATAGGCTCCTTGCCCAAGCTGCCCCACACCCCAAGAAAACCCCCACCCTGATCTGGACACCCTTCAGGGCAAACCAGCTGGCCCCCACCCACGCACCTCTATCCTAACTAATAAAAGAGTAATATGCAGATTGAATATCACTCCAACACACAAAAGATGGCTGCCCCCATGTGGTCAAAGATCCTGCCCCCATGTGAACATAAGATGGCTACCACAAGATGGCCAGCAGGGGAGGGAAGTTGAGAGACCAGGACTGCAAGGGAGGGCAGTTGGGGGTGATAAGGCCAGCAGGGGAGGGCAGTTAGGGGTGACTGGGCCTGCAGGGAAGGGCAACTGCAGGGGACCCAGGCCTGCAAGGAAGAGCAGTTTTGGGGACCTGGCCTGCAGGGGAGGGCAGTTAGGGGCAATCAGGCTGCCAGGGGGGCAGTAAGGCATCAATCAGGCTGGCAAGGAAGTGGTTAGGGGTTAATCAGGTTGGCAGGCAGAAGCAGTTAGGGGCAATCAGGAAAGCAGGCAGGCAAACAGTTGGGAGCCAGCAGTCCTAGATTGTGAGAGGAATGTTTAACTGCCCATTTAGGCCCGATCCCACATCCCCCAAGGGGTCCCAGGTTGGAGAGGGTGCAGGGTGGGCTGAGGGACACCCCACACACACACCCTGTGCACGAATTTCGTGCACCGGGCCTCTAGTAAAGTATAAAAATGTCAAATGGCTGTTTTGTACATCTGAAACTAATATAATTAATATTGTAAGTCAATTATAGCTTAAAATGTTACAATTCCAATTGAGAGATTCTCCCATATGCTCACGGTGAGCAGAAAAAAGGAGGCTCCAGCTGCACATTTTATAGGTCTCTTTGGATAACAGCCAAGGCTCATTTATATCCACAGAACCAGAGGCCCAACTGTCTGGACAGCTAGTGTGTCCCTTTACTTTGAGACATACTGAAGATGCACTGTCTGAGATTAGCAATGAATTTGTTCAGTATAGCAGCTGATTTTGCAATGCTGTCCTGAGAACTATTAAAAAGCATCCTTACATACTATAAGCTTCCAGGACTGAAAGAACTGTCCATATATAAAAATAAACACCACACATTTTTTTTTTTTTTTTTGCCAATGAATAAATGTTAATGACACTTCACATATGTTAAATCAGACACCATTATGAACCAAGGTATTATTAGTCTGAGTAAATTGTAGTGTCATTTGATAGGGCTTTCTTGCAGTTAGCAAAGTGAAGCTAGTCTTAATGCAATTTACCTAGCAACAGGTGGTTAGTGAATAAAGCTTATTTTCCATCAAAAACAATGGTAGGAATACTATTTTTTTCTCCTTTTAATAAAGATTTTATTAGCACATGACATCTGAACCTGTTACTAAGAAGCGAACTCTAAGCCAACTTCCATAAAGTGTTGGGTGCTGGTGCTTTACAAAGCCAAGCACTGGAAGAGAAGCAACAAAGTTACATGACAACTGTTTAAAAAGTATAATATAGTACAAGTTCAAGGACACTCAGGAAGATTTGAAATGACAAATATCTCTGCAAATTATTATAGATGAAATAAGCTACAAATAGGAGGCTTTTCTGTCTTTGCTTGGGACAAGATAATGATAAACACTGGGAAAGACTGAGATACACTGCTTTAGCAAGTCCTCTAAGAGTGCCCTATTTTTAGCTCCATGGCCACAAAGCTGATTGAGGTCAGGCCTCCCGCAGGCCCAAGTCCAGAAGTGTAAAAAGGGAAGGGCCTATCTAAATCAGGTAAATTGGAGGGAAAGACTATTCCTAACTCAAGTCTCTACCCAACTCCCCCCAACGACTGCCATTTAGATTGCTTACTGTGACTCCTTAGAAACAATAAATTACTTTGATACTTAAGAAAATGTTGGCAACAAAATTAAATCCTTTGTACATATTTTTAAAGGGCAGCCTGAGGTTGGTGTTACTTCCCTTGCTCCCAACCCCCACACAAGCTTTGCCTTTGGCCATAAGGCTCCATGCTTAGCCCATGTCCAAGAACTGAGCTTTCCCAAAATTCATGGTGTTAAGCTTCCGAAACTCTGTATACTACAAATCACGAGTGGCATAAAGGAAGGGGATATTCCCTTAGGCCTAACTTAACACATTTTATTGTATGTCATTGTAATGGAATTTATCTGATGTTAGCAATGAGTTCTTAGTACAACTAGCTCTTGCCCCCTTCTACTTAACAGAGATCCCACTACAAAAGAGAGGCTTCTGTATAATCGAGTTCACTAATTATCTATGGCATGGAATACTGAAATAAGGTACACCTTTCTGCTTCAATATAAACCAAAGATCTGGAAATCCAATTCCAAATAAATGCCACACTACTCTTACTTTTATTGGTTTCTACCTCTTCCGTACTGAACTCTTCCTAGAGCTAACCGAATATATACTTTCACCACTCCCCTCTGCTTCTGGAGTGCTGAGGAGTTCAGGGAGGCTGAGACAGAAGCAGCAGAGCAGCCGGAGATGTGGAAAATTCATAAATGGGACATACTGTTTACCTACTACTGATAGTAAAGCCTAGGGTAGGTGGGTGTAAATATATTCCACAGCAACACTGGAACATCTTAAATTTCTAAAAATGAGAGAAAAATCAAGAACTGAAAAAGACAGAGCTTGATTGAGAAGCTTTAAGAAGAATGTTTGAGTGACAATGATACTTAAAATACAAAGGTGTATACCAGTTAAATCAATTTCTTGTTTTAAAAAAAGGTTTCATGCTACTGATGTGAAGAG
This sequence comes from Pipistrellus hanaki, assembly GCF_964339955.1. Taxonomy (NCBI): domain Eukaryota; kingdom Metazoa; phylum Chordata; class Mammalia; order Chiroptera; family Vespertilionidae; genus Pipistrellus; species Pipistrellus hanaki. The sequence continues at coordinate 47,153,114 of NC_140507.1, forward strand.
AGGGCCTTTGGAAAATAAGTGACTGGCCTTTTGATGTTGAAAAAAAAAATTAGAATAGACTGGGCTACAGCTGTTAAGTAAAACATTTTTCATAAACAGAAATTTTGATAGCTATTTAGCATTCAAAAAAAGGTGAGAAAAACAGAAACCTAAAAACTCCATGGATGGGGAGGAGTGAATCTTAAGCAAAGGAAAGCAAAACTGTGAATGGTATGAAATTACTAGTACAAACCAGGTCAGCAAGTGAAACTTTTATCCAACTATTTTAGCAGATATTTTCAACATAGGATGGATCTTGGTGACTGCATATCTACCAACCACACGGTGTTATATAACGCGGAAAAGTCTCTCTTACCAAAAAAAAAAAAAAAAAAAACAGAAACAACTTCCTAAGCCACTGTGTTAGAATGTGATTTTGACCATTAACGGGAAAATTCGGCCAAGAAGGGCCTAAAGCACCCCCGGTTACATCCTTCCTACAATCAACACTAAACAGACTTTTTTTTTTTTTTAAGTAAATTATTTTCAGTATACCTACACTGCCTTACAAAGCCAAATAAAGAATGGAAACTAAGACAAATATTTTAAAACATCCTATATTTTTTAGAGGTCGGCTTGCCCTAGCTGCACATTTCCCCCCTCCCCTAGATTCACGGGGACCACGGCGGCCTTGACCACCCCCCACGTTCCAAAGTCCGGCAGCAGAAAAAACAATGTCCTACGAGTCAGGTCTGGTGCACCACCTCCTCCAGCAAACATCGGGTTTTACGCTCTGCTTGTAAAACGAAAAGGAGGTGAATGCGGAACAGAATGGGGAAAAAAAAAAAAAAAAAAAAATACATCATTTCGCCAAGTCCCCAGCAATCAATCAACTAACAGTGCATGCTCCCGGCGGCGGGCCTCGCAGGGGACCCACAACGCATTACCTCTCCGCCAGGAGGGGCGACACCCCGATCATCCACCGGTTTTTAAGTTTCGATTTGCAGCTTCCAGACCCAGGACGCCGTCCCGTTCCGGCGGCGTTACAATGGGTGGCTGTGACGACAGCGGGGCCCGCGCAGCCCCGAACGCAGGCCGCCGGGGTAGCTGCGGGCCACCCCACCCCCCCGGGCCCGGCCCCACCGACCCCGATCCCCGATCCCCGATCCCCGACCCCCGACCCCCTTACCTGCTCCGCCACAGCCCGGAACAGGCAGGACCCATCCTTGGCGATCAGTTTCCGATACAAGCCCAGTTTCCGCAGATAGGCGTCCATGGGCGTCACGTCCTCGCGGGGCCCCGCGCCGCGCTGGTCCCCGCCGTCGGGCGCACCGACGGCCGCCTCCATGTTGCCGGTCCCGCTGCAGGCCAGGCGCGGCGCGGGCTTAGCCCCACATGGCCGCGCCGCCGGCTCCTCTGCGCCCCGGGCCTAGGACGGGCGGCGGCGGCGGCGGCGGCTGTGTCTAGGGCTCCGCAGGCGGCGGCGGCGGCGGCGGCGGCCCGAGGCAGCGGTCCGCGCCCTCCGAGCGCATAAGGGAGCCCCTGCCTAATGCATGGCAGTGCGCACGCGGCCGCCTTCCGAGAGACCACGCACCCAGGAGAAATGTTTAGAGAAAACCCGAGAGTGAGAAGTCACTTCCCGGCGGCCTTGCTGCCGTGCTCCAGACCCGGGCCCGGGGTCGCCTTCCCCACAAGTTTCCTCCTCGTCCCGACTGGGGGGTGGGGAGGGGGGGGTGAAGCGAGGAAACCCCGCCCCTCGCGCGCGCGAGGCCGGCTCCGGTGGAACAAGGCCTGCGTGCGCCGCACTCCCGACACCGGGAGCCAAGGAAGCCAAGATAGAGAGAGAAACGCGGCCTTTCAGTCTCCACGCCTCGCAGGAGGGCACCGGTGGGGCGGGGAGCGGATGGGGGAGCCAGCAGGCAGTGAGGGCAGCTCCCTCGCAGCCCAGAAATTTGTTTTCGCTTTCGGCCCGACAGCCGGAGAGGATGCCGGGAGGTGTGGTTTTGGCAGCGGCAGGAAGTTTGGCTTGCGACGGGCGGGGACGCGCTGCCTGGGAGGCCAAGTGGACTACAAATCCCGACAGCCCTTGCGCCGCCGGAGCCGGCTTCGCGTTTCCCGGGGGCCCGCGCCGGAGCGAGAGCAGGCCGAGGGCTCTCCCGCGAGCTGACGCGCGGTGACTTGCGCGCGCCGCCCGCCGGGCTGCCCGCTGCGCCTCGCGGCCGCGGGAAGTGCGCGCGCCCCGAGTGCGTGGAGTTGCCAGGGACACGGCGGCGGCGGCGGGGTCGGCCCTTTGTGTATTCCCACACAGAGGGCGCACCTGTCTGCACCCCTCCCCCCGGCGGCCTCTCCTCCCGTTGTTTCCATGGCGGTGGCTTGAATGGCTGAAGTGGCAAACAGAGCTGATGGGCGAAGCCCGCTGGGGCCGGCACGGTGTTGGACGGCACAGACACAGTCCGTAAATCACCCGCCTGCTGCGGATTCCTATTGGAAATGCCAAGTGCAGCTCACGCACTGTGGCAAGATGCCTTTGCCACCGACGTTTTTTGTTCCCCCTTCTCTGTAGCTGCGCACCCAGCCCACAGAAATGGCAATGGTCAGAAAAATGCTAGTTGTTTTTTTTCCTTTAAAATGTCACCATGTAATTGCTTGATAACAAGCTGGTTTGGCCGAGGTTTCCACTAGTGCCTGGAGGCTTCCTGCTCCAGGTCCCACCCTTGGAAGTTATGTGACGCGTTATGTTGAGAACCCGGCATGTTTTTGTGACTCCGTAATTGTATTTTGCTAAAATTCAACAGCGGCTGATGTCCTAATTACTTAAACACATGGTTAATCGTAAAATGCACTCCAGTCTGAGGCCGGGTGGGGGAGAAAGAAACGGGGGTGTTACTGTGAGGTTAGACATGTAGTCAAAGGCACTCTGGAATGGAGATAAGGCAGGCCCGAGGGTGAGAGCACAGTGCACATTACTGAAAACTCAAGAAACTAGTTTTCAGTGCGTTTGGTGCAAGTAATGGGTGACTAACTTGTGTATCCACCCTGGAGCTTCTCAATTTGATTTATACACATATATATATATATATTTTTTTTTTTCATTGATTTCAGAGAGGAAGGGAGAGAGACAGATGAGACAGAATCATTGATCAGCTGCCTCCCGCATGCCCCACACTGGGGACTGAACCTGCAACCCGGGCATGTGCCCTTGACTGGAATGAAACCGGGAGTCTTCAGTCCGCAGGCCCACGCTCTGTCCACAGGGCCAAACCACCCGGGGCTCAATGTGATTTCTTACTGCTTAAAAACTCTTTCCAATTGTGCTGTTTTTAGAGAATATATGTTATTGTGACCTAAATAAATTTTCTTGTCGCAATATTAAATTTTGTACATGGTGTAAAGAAATAAACATTATGGAATCATTTAGAAAAATTAGTTTCAAGTCAAACCTGTTCCTTTTCTTCAAAAATATTTACATTGCATACACTTCTCATTCCACTCAAAAAGAATTACAGCCCTAACCAGTTTGCCTGTGGACTGAAGGGTCACAGGTTCAATTCCAGTCAAGGACATGTACCTTGGTTGCCTGCACATCCCCAGTAGGGGGTGTGCAAGAAGCAGCTGGTTGATGTTTCTCTCTCATTGATGTTTCTAGCTCTCTATCCCTCTCCCTTCCTCTCTGTGAAAAATCAATAAAATATTTTTAAAAATAATTATAGAGGTTTGCCATTACTTACAACATAGCTTGCCTTTTTAAAAAAAATAGGTTTGATTTTTTGTTTGTTTGCTTTTATTGATTTCAGAGAGAAAGAGAGAGGGAGAGTAATAAAAACATCAATGATGAGAAACATTGACTGCTGCCTCCTGCACGCCCCCTACTGGGGATCAAGCCAACAACCTGGGCATGTGCCCTGGACTGGAATGGAACCTGGGACCCTTCAGTCTACATGCCCATGGTCTAGCCACTGAGCCACTGTGCCAAACAAGCTAGGGCTAGCTAGCTTCTCTTTTAAACCCACAGAAGAATTCAAAGTAACATCTGAGCCATAGAGCTTAATCAGGGGTCTTCAAACTACGGCCCGCGGGCCACATGCAGCCCCCAGGGGAGTCTGATCCTGCCCGCCAGGTTTTTTGGGCAGTGAGCGCAGCCAAGGTGTTACAGTAGGAATTAGTAGTTCATATAGTCCGGCCCTCCAGCTCTCTGAGGGACCGTGATCTGGCCCCCACTTTAAAAAGTTTGAGGACCCCTGGCTTAAATATTGAATTCCTCAAGTGAGTAGATCCTATAGTGTTCATTTTATAAGCAACAGACTTTCTCATATGACAAGAAAACCATGCCTTTCTTAACTTTTATTTTAATACTATAGGCCCCTTGCAGGAATTCCTGCAATAGGGCTTCCTGAGGTGGTCTCCGCAGCCCCTCCTGTTTCCCTCCCTTCCCCCCTGCCCCTCCTGCTTCCCTCCCTTCTCCCCCACCCCTCCTGCTTCCCACCCTTCTCCCCTGCCCCTCCTGCTTCCCTCCCTTCTCCCCCACCCCTCCTGCTTCCCACCCTTCTCCCCTGCCCCTCCTGCTTCCCTCCCTTCTCCGCCATCCAGCTTGCTTGCTTCTGCAGAGTTTGGCTTCCTTCTACGCTGTCTTCAGTCTTCTCTCTGCACCTGGATATGCAAATTAACCGCCATCTTGGTTGGGTTAATGTGCATGCTCACTCCTGATTGGCTGGTGGGTGTGGCTGGTGGACATGGCTTGTGGGTGTAGCAGAGGTATGGTCAATTTGCATGCTTCTCTTTTATTAGATGAGATACTAAGGGCTTGGTGCACGAAATTCATGCCCAAGTGCAGTCCCTAGGCCGGAACTGCGATGGAAGCGCAAGAGTCTGGTGTGGAAGGGCAGGTCCCAGCTGACCTCTGGGCCCTGGGCAGCACCTGGGCCCCTGGGCCCCCGTGCCCCCCTCTTCCTGAGTCACAGAGCCTGACTCCCCATACGGAGATGCTGTGAGCAAGGCCAGATGCCACGGGCTGGGGCACAGCATGGCCCTCTGGACCACGTAGCAGCGCCACAAGGAAGCTGGCAGGCAGCACGCTCTCTTCCAGTCGGCCTCGCAGACTGGCTCCTGGGTGAACCCATGGGGAGCCCAACCAGCCCCTGTGGTCCCAGGGGCTGTGGCCTGGCTCACTGGAAAGAGGCCGACGCCTGGCACCTGAGTGTGGAGGCTTCCTTGTCGGGCAAGCCCTGGTGCCACAGGGGAGGGTAGCAGAGGGAGTGAGAGAACCTCAGCGGACACCCTGAATTCTCACCACACCTCCATCCCTATCACCCCTGTCCCCAGCCCCCAGGTATCCAGAAAGAGGTCACAGCATATAGCAGATGCCCGCATGTTCCGCGACGCCACCTGGTGGTCAGTGCACATCATAGCAAGCAGTCGAACTCCCTGTCAAACAATTGCCCAAGGGGACAATTTGCATATTAGGCTTTTATTATATAGGATTTCTTCAATAAGAATTTTGAAGCTTATCTCATTTAGTGTGTATTTATGGGAAATGTACTGTATATATCATGCTAAGATTGCACTGAATATCTTGAGGATATATTAGAAACATTTCCAGGGACTTTACATTTGAAAGTTTATGAACCCTTGTAATAGAAAAGTTCATGATAACAATTGCTTTAATTTTTTTAAAGTCACTCAAATAAAAGGATTGCTCACATTTATATGCAGACAAAGTTCATTTGGGGCGGCTAATAATGTTTCAAGCATATTTTATATTTTAAGGCTTATATATATTTTAATCTTATTTAAATGTTTCCATATTTTTAATAAAGTAATATCACCTTCTTCTAAAGCGCACAAATTCATTTAAAGTATTTTGACAAGAACAAATATATGCTTAAATCTAGAATGTCTTTATTTCCCATTGCAATAATTTAATTCACTGGCAATAGTATAATAGAAATAAGAATGGACATAATTATTTCAATAAGTATTCTAGTATAGAACCTGAGACACTAGAGTCTACTTTCAATATTTTTTAATTAATTGCTATAAATACTGAAAAAACAGAGGCCTTAATCAGAATTCATCAAAATTCTGTTATCTTGTAAAAATGTGGTTTTTAGAACTATGAGAATAAAACATCCATTTTTTCCTACACTTGATGTCTTGGCAAAATTACTTATTGTCCCCACTCCTGCTGAATGAGTGCATAGCAGCCTCATTCTAAACTGGCTGCTTCTGCTTCCAAAATTAGAAGTAAAACACCTGTTGTGTCTGACACTGGGCCTGTTTAAGGAAATCCTTTAGGTATTTTGAGACCTAATCCAAGACAGCCCCTCTGAATGCCAAATCCCCAAATATAGCTTGCTGTTCAGACAACTTTAAAGGATCCTATGCCTTTAAACTGGACCACTTACTTACTTTCAAAGGATCTTTAATTGTTAGCATTAGCTTCTGAAAATTTTTGAGAAAACACATCTGAAATTAAAATGTTCAAGTCTTCAGCCATTCCACCCTGGATACACCAGATCTTGTCTGATCTTGGAAGCCAAGCAGGGTCGGCCCGGTTAATACTTGGATGAAATCAAAATGTTCACTCTGACCAGCAAAAGTTAAAAAAATTCTTTAAACAGAGATATTTTAATCAAATAAAACCTGAAAGATTCAATACTCCTGAGAACCCACCTCTCCTGTGTGGCTCAATAGTTGAGCGTTGACCCATGAACCAGGACAGTGGTCAGCAAACTCATTAGTCAACAGAGCCAAATATCAACAGTACAACGATTGAAATTTCTTTTGAGAGCCAAATTTTTTAAACTTAAACTTCTTCTAACTCCACTTCTTTGAAATAGACTCGCCCAGGCCGTGGTATTTTGTGGAAGAGCCACACTCAAGGAGCCAAAGAGCCGCATGTGGCTCGCGAGCAGCAGTTTGCCAACCATGGAACCAGGAGGTCACAGTTCAATTCCTGGTCAAGGCACTTGCTGGGGTTGCGGGCTTGATCCCCAGTAGAGAGTGCACAGAAGGCAGCCAATCAATTATTCTCTCTCATCATTGATGGTTTTATCTCTGCTTCCCCTTCCTCTCTCTAAAATCAGTAAAAAAAAAAAAATAAATAAAAATAAAAAATTTTTTTTTAATAGCTGAAACTGGTTTGGCTCAGTAGATAGAGCGTCGGCCTGCGGACTGAAAGGTCCCAAATTCGATTTTGGTCAAGGGCACGTACCTTGGTTGCGGGCACATCCCCAGTGGAAGGTGTGCAGGAGGCAGCTGATGGATGTTTCTCTCTTATCAATGTTTCTAACTCTCTATCTCTCTTCCTCTCTGTAAAAAATCAATTTTATATATATATATATATATATATATATATATATATATATATATATATATATATACACACACACACATACTACTGAGAACCTAATAAAATTAATCAAATTCATCTTATGCAAATGGGTCAACTAGCTTTTTTTTCTTGTACACAATCAAGTCTATTTAGAGCTAATAATTGTACTGGATGGAATTTTTTATTAAAAAAAAAAAAAAAGAGATGGGTGTGGACGAAAGGGGCCACATCATGCTAACCTGACAAGCTCAGGGAAGGCCTGCATGGTGATCTTGCAAACTCTAAGTCCTAAAGAAACCAAAAAAAAAGATGGTCTGAAATTATACTTTAACTAAAAGCAGTTATGGTGGGTAGTCACCTATTAGGTCGGTATCATCCCTGACAAGGTCAACTTTTACCTTAACTATCTGTCTTTTTGCATCTATGATAACACATCCTTGAAATGTCTGGGTAACTTGTAACTTCCCTTTTTCTGGAGCCCCTGGGGTACAACCTAATGTGCCTGGGCGCCAGGACAAATACCAAAAATTCGTTCATTGTTATCATATTAATTATTCCTGTACCCACTTAAGTATGTGTCTATCATTTTACTTCTTATCCAATCCCAGAGGATTCCCAGCTTTGCTTTCTCCCACCTCTCTAATCTATCACCAATGGATTTCATATAACCTACCTACGTCCCCTCCTTTGACTGCCATGTATAAAAACAGGTGAGAAACTGCCATTCTCTGGAGCATTATCTCAATCCATCGAGGATCTGCTTCCTGGCAATTGTTGACAGTTTGGCTCAAATAAACTCACAAAAATTATTTACAAGTTTCAATGTTTTTACGTTAACATAGAATTTTTGGATGTTTTGTTTCTCCCCCTCATCCCCCAATAAAAGTTTAGATATTATAGTAGCCAGCCTCTAAAATGGTCACCAATAATCCCTACCTCCTACCGTAGTATTCACAATCTTATAGAATTGTCCCCACCTTGTACCGAGGTTAACCTACATGATCAATAGAATCTAGTAGAGCAAAAGTGACAGTATGTTGCTTTTACTTTGTATGTCACTTCTGAGATTAGGTTATAGAAGACATGGGTATTTTGTTGCTGTCTGACCCTCCCCCTCTCATGAAAAGGTAACTTTGGTGGAAGTTAGTTGCTATCGGTCCTAAGCAGAATTTCAGAGGTTCTCTTGGTAGAAAACTACAGTCTTCTGCCAACAGCCATGTGAGAGCTTTGAAGCGATCCTTCAACCTAGTCAAGCTTCAGATGATTGCAGCCCTAGCTGAAATCTGGACTGCAACCTTGTGAGAAACCTGGAGCCAGAACCATCCAGCTAAGCTCAGGTTCTTTTTTAAAAAATTTAAATATATTTTTATTAATTTGATAGTGGGAGAGAGAGATTGAAACATTAATGATTAGAGAAAATCATTGATAGGCTGCTTGGAATCAAGCCTGCAACCCAGGCATATGCCCTTGACCAAAATCAAACCCAGGACTCGTCAGTCAGCAGACCAAAGCTCTATCCATTGAGCCAAACCAGCTAGATGCTTGATTCTGAGATTCTGAGATTCTTGACTTCAGGAACTGTGTGAGATAATAAATGTTTGTTGTATTAAATTAAGCACTTAGATTTTGAAATAATTTGTTATACAGCAATCAATAAGTAATTCAGATATAATACTTTATTTCTCTTCACTGGGTAAACATAGAATATATTTCAATAATTCATCAAAATAATCACTAACTTAATGTCCTTAGTGGTTTTCTTAATAATAGTTCTCTAATAATCTAACTAATGAGTGAAATTTTTAAAATATAAAATCCTCTACAAAAATAGAGTAACCTGCCCAGCCAGCATGGCTCAGTGATTGAACGCCAGCCTATGAATCAGGAGGTCATGGTTTGATTACCAGTCAGGGCATATGCCCAGATTTCGGGCTCTATCCTCAACGTGGGGCATGCAGGAGGCAATCAATCACTGATTCTCTTTCCATCATTGATATCTCTCTCTCTCTCTCTCTCTCTCTCTCTCTCTCTCTCTCTCTCTCAAATCAATAAAAAAATATATTTTTTAAAAAGTGTAACTAAAGGGTGTCTGGACTTGATTGCCTTATAGTATTTTGATTTGCTTTCTGTAAAAATTTAAGTAATTGAATCCCACAACACCAAATTGACCATTATATTTATCCTAGGACTGACACTTTGCAAATTACTTTTCCCAGAGTCCTTTGCCATCTGGCTGTTGGATTCTGCAATTAGGAAGCACTCAGAGGTAGCAGATTCCCAGCTCCAAAGGGGCACTTCTCCCAAAGAGGTGAATACTAAGCTCATTCTTTTCCTTTTTGTCTCCTCAGGCCTAAATGTAGCTGTTGTTTCTGCTGTTGGCTCTGGGTTAACCCAGTGTTCTATTCTTGTTTTCTCAGTCCTATAATTCTTGAGTAATCGATTCTCTACATAAAACCTCATGTTAAAATATCTAGTGCCCTTCCTTCTCTTCTCTCTTCTCTCCTCTTCTCTCCCCCCCCCCCCCCCCCCTTTGAACTCTGGCTAATACAATATTTCACTCTGCTACCTGTAAGATGCAGGAATTTCCACCTCTTCCTTTATAAAGATATGAAAAGACTGAGTCTACTCAAGATTCATTTGCTGTAGTTCACATTTCAACTCTACATCTGTTCCTGGAGAGAAGCTTGAAAAGATTGATGGGGCTGTATTGACTGCTTGCAATCAGAAAATGTTTCGGTAGCTGTATTTACGATGTCAAAACAGAGAAAAAGCAGCATACTTGTTATATCAGTCAAGTTTTTGTTCTCAAGTATGGCAAATAAACTGATTTGAGTTATTATCACACAATAGACAAAGTTTTCCCTCTATTTCTCTTTCTCTTTTAACTGAAATTACAAGCCACCCAGAATTCAAAGGCTAATTTTGTACCAAAAAAGAAACAGCAAGGATAAAAAGTCTTCGCTTTGAAAACCATCAGAAAGCTGTACCAATTAAATCAGGCTTCACTTAATGTTGAATTTGAATTTAAAATTAACAATGGGAAAAGAGACTCTAGTGAAAGCTTAAGCCCTCCGTATCCTTTTGTTTTAAATACTTCCCTATGGTTTAGCCCACATGCAAAAAACGGTTAATCTGCAGATGGGCACACATTCACAAATGAACTATTCAGTGTTGCAAACAAATACATTCACAGCCAATCGAATCCTTTCTTCAATTGGGCAGATTTTCATCTGAACCCCAAGAGACAGGAACACACACATACACATCTCTCTGGTGTTTCTGAAGGCTCTCTTAGAGGCACTATTTTCCTGTAACCAATAACACGAAGGATTGTATATATGTTTACTTCATGTGTTTACTTCTGAGAGATTTTCCAATAGCTCTGTTGCATTCTTTTTTTATGATTATAAAGAAAATCAAGCAAGTAGATGCATTTTTGTCCTTCGATAACACTGTTTATTATTCTTAATTCTTAATAGCAAAAAAAAAAAAAAAAAAAAAAAGAAAAGAAATTCAAATATATTTAAGTAATAGCAAAATTTTCTACTTAGAGGGGCTGAAAATTAAGTGCAAACCCATAATCAACCCCTCCCACCCTGCCCTCTTTCCATGTTCTTCCATAAAGAAAACAAATTAGTTTCTCAAAAGCCAGAGAGCAAAGTTGAAGAGGACCTCAGAGAGCAAAAGAGCAAATCCCTAAACACACACCAGAAAAATGCCTAAATTGAACCATCGCCCCTGGCAAGAGGAGCGCCACTATTTTCCTATGAGGACTTTTCTTATCTCTTCCCTTTTTAAAACATGAAGTGGGGAGAACATTTTAATCCATAGTTTTTACTCTGGTAACCTAAGAACAATAATTTGAGGGTTTTAAATAGGTTAAGTGTCACCATGGAAACAAAAAGAAATCTCTCTGAGACACTAGTATGCTTCTGCCTGGAGGTTAACACTAATAAAAGAATGTGGGGCTCAAAGGATATGATCAGGTCATGCACTTTGGAGCTAGCTGAACCTTTGGTCTGCGACTAGCCCTGAAAATGGATTTTTGATGTCCAAGTATATTATTGTTGGTTGCTTTATAAAACGATGTGATCTCTATGGGGAACAATTTGCAAATAATCATCAAAATTACAATTACACATACTCTCTGACCCAGCAGGTCTTCTGGGGATTTGTCCTACATATGTGCAGAATTTACTGATATAAATAGTATATACATATATGCTAAATAATGCATAGATGAGGTTACTTGTAGGAACATTATCTGTAATAGCAAAAGCCTGGAAACAACCTACATTTCTATTAACAGGGCACTGGCTACAATAAAGTATGGACTATTATGCAGCCATATTGATATGGAATGATAGACAATATATAATTAAAGCAAAAAGGGCAAGTGCACTAACAAGCAATTTGTATAGCATGCTACTATTTAGTAAAAGGAAGGGATCAGGTTTATTTATTTTTATGTGCATTACATATCTTGTATGGATTCACCAGCAAAGTGCTGGCCTTGATGGCCTCATAAGCAGTAGAGCTGGGTAACTGGGGGACAGGGATAACAGGGAGATCTTTCATTGCATATTTCTTAATAGCTTTTGAATGTTAAACCATATAGATGTACTATTTGAAAAAAAATCAATAAAACTAAATAAAAAAATATTCAGGTGAACAAACTGTTCACTGACCCACAAAAGTTTTACTAGTTCTGCCCACCTTTAGAGATGTCTTATTATCCCTGTCTTTCATCTTTTTTCTAAAAAATACATTTTATTGATTTTTTTTTTTTTTTTTTTTTTTTTTTTTTTTTTTACTGAGAGGAAAGGAGAGGGATAGAGAGCTAGGAACATCAATGAGAGAGGAACATCGACCAGCTGCCTCTTGCACACCCACTACTAGGAATGTGCCTGCAACCAATGTACATGCCCTTGACCAGAATCTGGGAACCTGGGACCCTTCAGTACGCAGACCGACGCTCTAGCCACTGAGCCAAACTGGTTTCAGCAGCTGTCTTTCAACTTGTAAACAAGATTTTCTAACATGGAAAAAGTTTGATCTGAATAATGTATTAAAATAGCAATAGCTAGTTGAACACATATGTGCCAGGCAATATATTCAATTTTTCACATATATTGTCCCTTTTAATTATAGTTCCATGAGACAGCTACTGTTCTTATCTTCACTTACAGAGAAGGACATTCATGTAACTGATGCAGCTAGGATCCACCCCCAGTTTTACTGACTCAAAAACTTGGTGTTCAATCACTCTGCCATACTGTTGGGCTTTTCTTCTTTTAAAATACTTAAATTCTTCAAAGACCTTTGGCTGTACATCAGCTTACTAAAATTGGATAAGTGGAAAACAATGTTTAGGCATCATTTGGCAACTGGTTATCTCATTTGATCAGTCAAAAAAAAAAGGAAAACATTGTTTCAGAATAGAAGCCAAATACATTGGCTGCATTTTTGCATGACAATACAATGTAATCTTGAAGCCATCTGGTCAGAATCATAAATCATTAAATATAATTTGTGTTTGAAGAGGAACCTTCACCAGACTAGAATTAACCATCAACGCCTCCCCCCACTACCAAAAAGTAAAAATAAGTGAATAACCCATTGTTCTTTCATGGCTTTGTACCAAGAGCTAGATGTGAAAACATTAGTTAGCATTGGGTATTGTGCAGATTTAAGATGTCTTAGGTTCACTGGACTTGAGTCTTGTGTAGTTCAAGTTTCACTTAGCTTTGGCAGGCCTCACCCTTGGTCTTCAAAGGATAAAGATATTTGAAAAGCATCATAAGCCTTCAAATATTTTTTTACCAAACATTGCTGATTGCTTAACTATAAACAAATCAGTAACATCTGGATCACTTGCAACTTCACATGCAATTTTAAGGAGAAAAAAAAAAAAATGCCTGGAAGAATATACTTAGCGCTTAGTCAAATATAAAATTTGGGAAATAGACTCCTTTGGGTATGTTTGTGAAGTTTCATCCATCAAAAGACCATCTACATCCATTGTGTATATCAAGAGACTAAAATGTAAAAGGTAACTTCTTTGCCGCATTACAAGAAAAATTACTCAACAGTATTCATGTAGATAATAACACCATCTTACATGAAAGGAGTTTACTATTTACAAAAGGACAAAGTTTTTTATATTTTATAAAATCAATAACTGACTTTAAAGGAGGCAGTATGATAAAATTTTCAAGTATTTACATGATTTTAATATCTTTTATTTTTAAAAACTCCCATCTATTTCCAAAAGAGTTTGAGGTCCTTTATAATGAAATACACATATGTTTCTTTCTGAGTCAAGTCAGGAAAACAGAAACCACTGAAGGTTTTTCACAAGAGGGATATTAATTCAGAGAATAAAATGGTCACAAACCAGTGATAGAAAAGCTGAGAAGCCAAGCATAGGACATTGAGGCAACCCAGAGATTAGTAACATGGGACACTACCCCCACCCTAGATGCTGGCCTTGTTTTATATTTCAGATTGGAGAACATGTGCCTCTCAGGCTGTTCTCACAAACGGCCTCTTCTGTCTACTTTGAGCACTACCTTGTCTGTATTATGGGGCTCACACTAGATCATTCCTAATCACCTCTAGTGTCACCTAGAGTGACCAGCCTCATTGCCTCAATGGTTGCTACAGAGAACTGACAGAGTGAAATATGAAGTCTAGAGGCCAAACTTAGGGATCAGAATTGTTGGGGTGTTAGACTGACTGGCTTTCCTATCCTGACCACACCAGAGCATGGACTGGAGCTCCCCCAACTGTGAATGTTGAGGTACTGAGTCATACAACCCCTCACAACATCATATAGCTTCGAGGATTGGACTCCATGCTCCATCTCATGTCAGGAAGTAGATGGACAATGCTGAACTGGTAGGATGGAGTGAGAATGAAGTTTCTGCCTTGTTATATTGCTGATCATGCCTGGAAGTGGAGTGGAGGGGCTGAAACCTTCCTCATAATGCAACTTAAAAGCCTAATAGCCCAGAGGTTGGGGTCCCTCTCACACAGGCTGAATCAGCCAGAAGTCTCTGCACTGCCCCACAACGTATGGGCAATAGGAAGATCTGTGCGCCTGAGACTTCTTTTCCATGAGACATCCCCTAGAAATGCAACAATATATGGAGGCTGTTTGGTCCTTTTCTTTGTTTGCTCAACACTTAGGCCTCTCTTCTGATTTACATACTGTTTGCTTAGAGTTATTTCTCAAGTATTTTTCTTTTTGCTGCAAAAAGCTTTATTGTTTCCAGTTGGTCCAATGCATGGAAGAGGCAGTTCTATATGTGCTCCTACTCCCCCCACCTCTCTGATCTTTGAAAATGTCTGAAACCATTCTTGCTCATTCTTCTGTAGGCCCACTGGCCTCCTTGCTGTTTTTCCTCCGACACAGGCACTCTCTTACCTCAGGACCTTTGCATGTGTCTGGAATGCCCTTCGCCTTTACCTAGGTATCTAAATACGCAACTTATAATTCCTTCATAATTCCTCTAAGGTGACCTTTCCTTATCACTCTACTCACTCCCCTCCAAAACTCTCTATTTTCTTTTTTTATTGGTTTTATTTTAAAACATTATCTTTAGCATAGAGACAAATGTTTATTTTTATTTTAACAGAGTAAGCCATTTAAGTTCAAGCAAAGTCTAATGGTGGCAGAAGAGAGATGGTGGTTTTAGGTACAACTTATTTAGTCTAGTAAGGGCCATCACAATTTCACTCAGACTGGATCCTCACAGTGGTAGATATGATGTATTCTTTTTAATTTGAATGTCCAAATAAGTTTTTTTTTCCTATGAAATAAAGAACTAGTCATATTTTAGTAAAAGCCTTAAACACTATTAATGGACTTCTTATGAATTAAAAGAGTTTAGTTTTTTAAAAAATTATACTTTTATTGATTTCAGAGAGAAAGGGAGAGGGAGAGAGACAGAAATATCAATGATGAGCCCTAAACAGTTTGGCTCAGTGGATAAAACGTTGGCCTGTGGACTCATGGGCCCCAGATTCGATTCTAGTCAAAGGCATGTACCTTGGTTGCAGGCACATCTCCAGTAGGGAGTGAGCAGAAGGCAGCTGATCAATGTTCTAACTCTCTCTCCCTCTTTCTTTTTCTCTGAAAAAAATCAATAAAATATATTAAAAAAAAAAAAAAAAAAAAAAAAAAAAAAAAGGAGAAGAAGAAATATCCATGATGAAAAGGGATTGAGCCCACAACCCGGCCATGTGTTCTGATTGGTAATCAAACTGTGACCCCCTGGTTCATAAGTTGACACTCAACCAGAGAGACACACTGGCCAGACTAGAATATAGTTTTTGCCATTAGTATAATGTGACATGAATTATTATGAGGCTTTGCTTAAGTAAAATTAACTTTATAATGCATTTCAAATAGAAAATTAATTTAATACTTTTATCAAGTCACATATTGTGTGTGTATTTTATATAATGAAAACCTAATATGCTAAGTGTTTGGTTGTCCATTCAACCAATCAAAGAATAATATGCTAATAATATGCTAAGGTTGCTCAACTGCTCGCTATGACATGCACTGACCACCAGGAGGCAGATGCTCCAACTGGTAGGTTAGCTTGCTGCTGGGATTTGGCTGATCAGGACTGAGTGAGATGGGCTGGACATGCCTTGGAGCCCTTCCATGACCCCTCCCAGGCTGGCCATCCTCCTGTGTCCCTCCCCAGCCTCCCACTGTGTATTGGTGGGGTCCCTCGACCTGGCCTAAGCCCTCTCACAATCTGGGACCCCTTGGGGGATATCGGAGAGCTGGTTTTGGCCTAATTCTGCAGGCCAGGCTGAGGGACCCCACCAGTGCATGTGTGTGTGTGTGTGTGTATATATGTATACATTTACCAATTAACAATGAGAAATTCTTATAATAGAATGCTTGTAATATATACAAACAAAAATAAATCAAATATGAATACCTCTATTTTTCCACTTAATTGTTCAGGTCATTAAGTATTTTTCACATACAATAATAATTGCAACACACTAACCTATATGGGTCCTCTATAATTTATTTATTTATCTCCCCATTATAGGATTTGTGATTTGTTTTCTACTTTTCTCTATTATAGTTAAGGCTATTATAGATATAGATAATTCTTGTACACAGTTCTTTGAACATATCTCTGTTATATATATTTTAGATGGAGTCCAGATATAGAATAAATTAAAAGATATAAACATGGAAGTATTTCTTGCTACATATTGTCACATTATTTTTCAGAACTATGACACGACTTTTTCCTTCCATCAGCAGTGTATTAATGCATCCCTGATACTGAATTTTTTATTATGTAAAATATACGTAACATAAAAGTTACTATTTTGATCATTTTTAAGTGTAGAGTTCTATGGCATTAAGCATATTCACATGGCTGTGCAACCATCACTACCATCCATTTCCAAAACTCTTCTCTTCCCAACTGAAACTCTATACCCATTAGGCACTAAATCCCTCGCTCCATGTAGTAACATGGGTCAAAATTTCCTTCCTTTTGAAAGCTAAATAACGTTCTTTTGCAAGTGTACACCACATTTTGTTTCATATTCTGTTTATCCATTCATCTGTCAACAGACACTTGGGTTGCTTCCACTTTTTGTCTAGCCAGCATTACATTTTTTTTAAAAAATATATTTTATTGATTTTTTACAGAGAGGAAGGGAAAGATATAGAGAGTTAGAAACATGGATGAGAGAGAGTCATCAGTCAGCTGCCTCTTGCATACCTCCTACTGGGGATATGCCCGCAACCAAGGTACAAGCCCTTGACCGGAATCGAACCTGGGACCTTTCAGTCCCCAAGCCGACGCTCTATCGATTGAGCCAAACCAGTTTCTAGCCAGCATTACATTTTAAGAAGACTTTTCCCAGTATTAATTATATCAATTTGGTTTATTGCAATGCTGAACACCCA
This sequence comes from Pipistrellus hanaki, assembly GCF_964339955.1. Classification (NCBI taxonomy): domain Eukaryota; kingdom Metazoa; phylum Chordata; class Mammalia; order Chiroptera; family Vespertilionidae; genus Pipistrellus; species Pipistrellus hanaki. Next base: position 47,170,381 of record NC_140507.1, read on the forward strand.
TAGATGAACATACATAAATACATATACTCACATCTCCCCCTCTTGATTAGTTATTTGTATTTTAATTTTCCTTCTGTGGAATTTTTGGACAAAAGCTTTATTGACTTCAATAGAAATTATGTGGAATTGAGGGTGAACCAAGTTTGCCACCTTACAATATGCCTTTTGAGGATATTGGTTATTTTAATCTGGTCAGTTTCAAGAAAGGAACGACTCTGGAAAAACCTGTGCCCTTCCCCCAAGCTGCCACGAAGACTTTAAAATAGAGGCCTTGTTCCGGGAAGGGATATATCATTACAGATAACTAGAGTTTAGTATGATAGACAGGGAGGAACTTAGCAAGGACCATTTTATCAAAGTCCTCTCTGTATCTCATTGTTTCTAAATGGCTCAACAAACATTTGTTTACTAAACATTAACTTCCACCTTCCTGTGAATTGCCTTACTTCCTTTTTTGAAGTCTCAGGCTCCCTACTAACCTCTCCTTAGTCCAGAATGAGGTGGCATTTTCATGTTTGTGAAATCATGGCGCAATTTTCTCCCATTAATCTGCTGTATGTATATTATTAGACCAGCCAGAAGAATTTAGGAGGTCCCTAGCTGGTTTGGCTCAGTGGATAGAGCGTCAGCCTGCGGACTCAAGATTCCCAGGTTCAATTCAGGGAGTGTGCAGGAGGCAGCTGATCGATGTTTCTCTCTCATTGATGTTTCTAACTCTCTATCTCTTTCCCTTTCTCTCTGTAAAAAATCAATAAAATATATATTAAAAAAAAAGAATTTAGGAGGGTAGAAGGAAAATTATTTTTTCTCCTCATCAGAATCAACACAGGATTTGTGGTTCCTTGCTTAATAATATCAAGCTGCTAATAACATGTATTAGCTTAGTGATATCTATCTATCTATCTATCTATCATCTATCTACCCTGTTTCCCCGAAAATAAGATAGTGTCTTATATTAATTTTTTCTCCCAAAGTTGCGCTAGGTCTTATTTTCAGGGGATGTCTCATCTTTCCATGCGCTAGGTCTTATTTTCGGAGAATGTCTTATTTTTGGGGAAACACGGTATTAATCTATCTATCTATCTATCTATCTATCTATCTATCTATCTATCTGTAAAAGCATAATATGCAAATCGACCCAATGGTGGAACCACTGGTCACTATGACGTGCACTGATCACTGGGGGGCAGACACTCATAGTAGGAGCTGCCCCCATCCAGCAAGCCCCGATCATCCAATCAGGGCCTGCCAGCCAACCTCTTGGTCCCTCCCTCTGGCCAGCAGGCTCCAATTGCCCAATAGGGAACGGGGAGCTGGGGGTGGGTGGTGGTGGATGCACATGATGTCAGGCCAAGGTGGGTTTGAGTGAGCGGGCCCCAATGGCCCTGCTGGTCACCCCACACACAGAGGGCAACCAGTGTCAGCAGCAGGGGCTGGGGTCGGCTGCTGGCAGCCAGGGAAGATTGGCCCTGATCGCAGGCCAGGCATCAGGACCCTACCTATGCACAAATTTCGTGCCCTGGGCCTCTAGTTAATAATATTAACCAGAACGTCTTATTTATGTTTATATCCAAAGTGAAAAGTTTTTTTTTTTTTGTTTTGTTTTTTTTTGTTCGTTTGTTTGTTTTACCAGCAGATGAAACAATTTTATTTCAAACCAGAAAGACACTATGTTCTTCATATAAAACATTAGTAAAGGCAAATGTACTTTCTAGAAAATTATTATATAGACCCTTTCCAAAAAAAACAAACAAAAAAATGCATTCCATTATATGGTTTCAGCGAAGCTGCTTGCACTTCCAAACCTCACATCTGGACTGATTCCTAAAACATACCATTCCACCACTGCACCTTTTGGTTCAAAGTATAGATTACTGTCATCAGTACATGTTCTTGCATTCTTACACATTTGCTAATACAAATATGGACTGGGGGTTATCACTTAATGCTCCATTGGTTCATCAGCCTTTTCTGCAGGTTGAGCAGGCTGTGACTTTCTCTGTGGTCTTTCTTCAAGGCCTTCCAGAAATGGAGACACATCATCATCATCATCATCATAAATCGTAAACTCCAAAGTCTTTACCAACAATTCCAATGGATACATTCTTTGTAGTTAGGTCTTGTTTTTCAGGAAGTGTCTCTCTTAAAGCACACAGGCCATGCTTAACCAGTTTTGTTTTTTTTTTTTAATTTTATTTTTAAATTTTATTTTATTTTTAAATTTTTTAATTAAATTATTATCTTTGTACATATACCATTGCTTAACCAGTTCATTCAAATTGCAATAAACTCAGACATATGTCTTTCCAAGTAAGTATGAGCTGATTGAGAACGGGCTCCAATGGACATAGCTCTGCAGTCAAAATAGTTAGCTGACGGACAGGTTTGGAAAATATGAGGGCCCATATCATCATAACCAGCAATAAGCAGTCCAACACCATATGGTCTTCGGCCATATCTTTGGGCTGGTATCTGGGTCTTGCTTCCAATTAGAGCTATAAGACGAGACACAGGAAGAGGTCTGTCAAATACAAATCTGGAATCCAAACACTCCTGGCGCATAAAATTACATAGCAGTCTAGCATTAGAAGTAAGTCCCGAAATTGAAATACCAATATGGTTGTCAACATGGAGAATTTTTTTCTGATGAGCGCCAAGCTCTGAGTGTGCTCTCTTCAATGCAACCAATACTGCATGGGTTTTTGATTTCAGACCAACTGTGGCTGAACCTTGTTTGACAGCTTCCATTGCATATTCAATTTGATGAGTCCTGCGCTGAGGGCTCCAGACAGTGACATCATTGTCATACTGGTTGTGAAACATGGTTCCGACGCGGCCCGGACTGTGTGCTCCTCCTGCCCCAAAGTGAAAAGTTTGAATTCATGTATTTATTTTGCAATTTGTCACAACTTCCTTTAGATGGCATTAGATCCTTGGACATGTGTTGCAGAGATTTTTGGATGTTGCATGTTTATGTATATGTTTTGACAACTTGATGAATTTCAAATATGATCCAAATATTATTTGGGATCTAGAATGCAGGATGAATCCGTATAGAAGCTGGACATCCTAAGATCTCTTTTAGTGTTTAGTTTTTAATCTGACTACATTCTTCCATCCTGCTTTTTTCTATAGCAAATATTTTCCAGGTCTTTGCGTTGGGTTAGATAGCTATAGAACAAAAACCTTTACAATGTTTTAAAGTTAAGTGTGAGGCCCTAAGCAAAATAGACTATCCTCGCTTCTACACATGGTAAAAGTTGAGATTGAAAGGGGGTTCCTTTGATTATGTATGGAATCTCTTCCACTTGTTTTTCTGAAACAACACTTCAAACATCAGAATTTACAGTTCTGCTTTGGCATCTTGAACGCTTAAATATCTAGCAATGAAGGACATGGAGAATTGTCATCTCCATGATTCAGATATTTGGATTTTGATGTGAAGCAATATTTCTATTCTTATTTTTTGTTCCTGCATTCAGAATTTATTTTGCTGACAGTTTATGCCTTTTTTTCTTCTTTTTTTTTTTTTTTTAAAGTTCTTATGCTGATTCAACCCCTTTAATATATGTTTTACTCTCAGGAAGGTCCTGCATTTGACCAGGGCTGGCGAGGTCAAAGGATTTGAAAGGGATCTCAGCTTGGGTGATTTTTGTGGCTAGTCTCCCTTAAACCATGCTGGCTTCAAGACCTATGTTCTGTCTAGCCACTAGACAACATTGACTTCCACAGGAGACCAAAGTACTACTGAAAACCAGAAGGAAACTCTTCAACTCACTTAATTGTTTGGGCCAAGACTTCTTTTAAGGCAAGGAGTGGGGCGGGGGCTATAAGAATAACCTTTTCCATAAGCAAGTGACTTGGACCATCTCTACCTTTTGAACTGTTAACATTTTCTTTAGTAAATTATTCTGAAAATGTTCTTCCCTGTTTGTAAAAATCAATGACATATGCCATCATATGCGATAGTCCCCTTGGGGAAAAAAAAAACATATTTCCATTATATATATATTTGGTGAAAAGCAAACAAATTTGGAAAACTGTTAGGAACCAGGTGCTGATATAGTAACTCACAATAACTTCACAATAAATATGATTATCTCCATCTTATTGGTACAGAACTGGAAGTTCAGAGATTTCAAAGAAAAATTTGCTTAAGTGTACACAATTCGTAAATGACAGGAGGAAGATCATGATCCATTTCCACTGACTATGTGGTGGAAATAGAAACAATTTATTTGTTTGAAACATATTTGGTTACTTAGCCTGAATTATCATCTTTTGAATGTTTGTAAAATTCCTGCACCTTTTCTCTCCTGAATAGTCTCAGACAATAATCGCCGAACTTTTAGATGGGCTAAAGAGAAAGTCACAGGCTCAAAATGGCATCACCTGTGCTCAAAGCAGAGGAAATTAAACCTAGATTTAATACCAGCTTCAACTTCTAGAAATGCAATCCTACCCAACTTCTCTGGAATTTTCTAGTCAAGCACCAGTAAATTAATCTGTCACGTGGGTTCTCTCCACAATTTACCCCCAGAGAAAGAAGAGGCAATCTGCATGACAAAAACCCTTCCCATTCCCTTCCCCACAAAAGACGGACGTTGTGGTCTAAAAGTAATCCTTTCTTTTCTTTTGCAGGAGCTCCCTTGCCCACCTATAAAAAACTTCTGTGTAGTTGCCAGATGGGCTGCTGCCTGCTTCGCGAATCCCTTAATAAACCCAATTAGATCTTCAGATTTACTCAGCTGAATTTTGTTTCACAATATCTCTTTCCATAGTCATAGCTTACTCATAACTGGCAGCATTTTGCACCTTTTCCACTGAATATGTAATTAGTCTGTGCAGGGCTTTGAGAAACGTGGGGCTTGTCAAGGAAAAGGGTGAGGGAGGAAAGCAGGAACACAAGCTTTATTGGATGGCATTTGAGCAAGGCTGCATGAGAGGGAAAGTCCCTCACAGCATGAGACCACCCAGAGGCTTACTGAAAAGGGCCGGAGGAAGAGGAAGACTAGGGACCCCCCGGGGAGAGAGGAATGAGAGAGGGAGCTTACCAGGAGTCTCTGGGTTTTGAGAGCTCCCGGGGCAACATTGGCTCAGGCAGGGGCTTATCTCTGCAAGGCCCTGTCTTATCAATATGAAAAGCTGTGAAGTTTTTGGGGTATACAAAGCAGGCACATACAAAGTGTCTCATATTTCTATTGTTCTGGCCATTTTAAAAATAATTGGATGTATGTTAATTTGAGCCTGGCACCAAGGGGCTTTTGAGTTGTTTGCAGCTTGCAGAGAAAAATAAGCAATTTAGGAGCTAATACACAGAGGTCATCTGTGACTTATTTTAAAATCTATTTATTGCTTTTAGAGAAAGAGAGAAAAGAGAGGGAGAGAAACCTTGACTTGCTGTTCCATAAGTAAACCAATTTATTTATGCATTCATTGGTTTATTCCTGTATGTGCCCTCATGGGGATAGAATCTACAACTTTGGCATATTGTGACAAGACTCTAAGGAACAGAGCTACCCTGTAAGGGCTGACTGATTTCTATAACAGTCTACCTTAAGGCACCAGAAGTACTTAATTGTTCTGGAGACAGAGAATAGCTTCTTTAGATTATAAAAGTATCTAATCCCACCACACTAATAGTTTTATGAGTTCAATATTATTCTCTGGTTTTATTTACTTATGTTAATGGAGAATGGCACCAGAGGTTAAACCTTGGTCCTTGAAACTGGCTAAGAAGGAATTCAGAGCCAAGACTCTAACACAAGGGAGAGTTTACTTAGAAAGCCACCGAGGTAGAAGTGAGCTGTATAAGAAGGCAGTCGAGTGAGAATCTCAATAGAATATTCATCAGCTTTCTCCACCTTCACTCACCATGGGAAATTAAGCTAGCAACTTGTCCCTTCAGGGTGGTGGTCTCTACTGATTGGTGGCCACTAGGTAAGGGATCACTACTCTTTGCAGCTGGTCCTGTTGTTAGTCATGGCATCGCTTCATCTGGTTTTGCTGCTTTTCTGGGCCTGGAGCTGAAACTCAACTGAAGGTTAAATATTATCTCTAGTTTGACCAAAACTCTGTCTTTGTGGTCAACAGACCTGAGGCATTGTTTCTAAGATCATTTGATGCAGGCCAGAGCCTCATTGTCCTGAGGGCTTAGTGCTTAAGGATGTGGTCCTGCAAGGGATTCTATGGGAATCAGATGAGGCTATTCTCCTGCCCCCCTTGTTACTCCTCTAAGGGGGCCGAAACCTCATGACTAGTGATGTGAAAGCTCAGAAGGTCTAAACCACATGACCAGCAATATGAAAGGTCAGGAAGTTTAAACCTCATGACCAGCGATATGCTAAGGGAGGAAAGATTAACCTGGGGGTCAGATCCTACCCAAGGCCAGGTACCCAGGGCCCTCCACCCTGGGTGACCTTCCATATCTGGTTTAGCATTTCTACTCAGCTCATGTCTGCCTAACTGCCTACTGTATCACCTATACTTGAATATAGCACAGCTTAAAAAAAAAAAAAAAAAAAAAAGAAGGACTTTGATAAGAACTTTAGCTTGGAATGGTCACTGGCCTGGGGACACCTGTCATTTTTGACATTCTATGAATGTCAAAAGTCCGATGGCAGCATGTTACGAAATCCCTGATTACAAGGGTAGATATTGCAGATGAAATCAAAAGTTCCATTGCTTGCTTTTCCAGGCAGGGTTGGTTTGAATCAGAATGTTAGAATTCTCAAACATGCTGGATTCCATTTGTTTCCCCTCCAGTCACTGAGGTCATCTTAGTCAAGATCTGTTTCATGGATACTGTTTGTATGGTATTTTGAGCAGAAGTAGCATGCAGAGTTCTGCAATGTTTCCCAGTTCTAGAGGTTTCTTCCTACAGAGAAATTGCTACTCTGAAGTCTAGCTGGCAGGAAACTTCCCCAGATCTGTCAGGTTTCCAGAGCTGTCTACCTCCACCATTCACTCCAGAGAGGTAGCGTGATCCTGAAGCATCCATCTTATATAAAAACTGTTTGAAATTTTAACCCTGCTATTTGACTTCTATAAATGCTTGCTCGCTTAAATAATAAGGAAAATGAAACTACTCCCACTTCAGAGAGGCCATTAAACCTTCTCCAGACAAAATGATCAGTGCTGGCACCAGGCCAGGCCTTTGGTTGAGGTCTCAAGGCCCCATCACATAGAGGTTCTTTAAGAACTGGAAACACCCCATATTTGGGAGGCAAAGAAGGTAAAAACATAATATGAAAAGTTCTTCCATGTTGGAGCCCAGAATTTGAGAGACATTTTCCTCCGGACCTGCACGTAATAAATGTAACTCCAAACTCTCCAAGCATTGCTTGATTTATTCCTGTTCTCTGTAACAATCTAAAGAGTTACGTAGTTTTCCAGGAACTCTCCAGTGAGTGAGTACATGGGGGACGTTGAGTTAGTAGTATGCACTCCAAATTTAGACTAGCTGAAGCTGGCTCTACCTTCACTCACCATGGGAAATTGGATAATAATACAATAGTATCTATTTGATAAGATTTTTGTGAGAATCGGCTTACTTCAAATACAGCCTTATATTAAGGGCAACCACATTTTGTTATTATTCAAATGGACACATATTTAGAAGGCTGTGGAAAAATCTGTTTCCTGCCATTTATTTGTTCATTCATTCATGTATTTCTAAATATGCCCAGCACTATGCTAGGTGCTAGAGATAAAATGATCAAATAAATTGGTCTCCTACCTCATTGAGCCTATAGTCTAGTGGGGAAAACAGATATTAATTAAATAATCATAATCACAAATACAAAATTACTAAGGAGGAAAGGTATAGGGTTCTGTGAGAGGTGATAATGGAGGGATATGACCCCAAAGAAGTGTTTTGTGGTTTTAAAAAAATAATTTTTTATTGTTGAAAGTATTACACATGTCCCTTCCCCCCCCCCCCCCCAATTGATCCCCTCCAGCCTGTTTGTTTGTAATATATATTTTTATTGATTTCAGAGAGAAAGGGAAAGGGAGAGATAGAAACATCAATGATGAAAGAGAATCTTTGATCAGCTGCCTCCTGCATGCCATCTACCGGGGATCAAACCTGCAACCCGGGCATGTGCCCTTGACCAGAATCAAACCCGGGACCCTTCAGTCTGCAGGCCAGCACTCTATCCACTCAGCCAAACTGGCTCGGGCCAAAGAAGTGTTTTTTAATGTGAGATCTTAAGGCTGAATAAGAGTTATCTATCTCAAATTCAATTAAGTGCTACTACAATAGATTTACCTTTTAGACAACAAGGTAAGTCTGCATAGCAGAGGAGAACTTCATTCTTCTTTCCTAACATCACTTAAAAAGACAGAAATTCAAGACTCTGATGCTGAGTAGGTTGATGCCTTTTGTGGCAGTAAACAAATTTATTCAGGATTTGCCTTTGACACTAAGGCTGGCCAGTGCGGAATGGGATGACTCTCAGTGACACATGGAGTTCTTCTCCAAGGCAAAACACCCAGAGGTGCTCCAAGCATTGCTGGCTCTCCAACTATGCCCAGTGCCAACTACTAATGTTGAATTGAAGTTTTGTTTGACAAATAATGTTTTTCCAATTTCAAAACCATAGCAGGCCTTTGAACTTTCCAAAAGGGCTCCCAGAATAGGCATCCTCACTGCATGCTATCCTTGTGCAAATAACATGAGAACCAGGATTTAGCGCCATGAAAAATCAATACTTTCATTTTGAACAGAGATAGCAATTCCTATACGATCTGCTTCAAAATATTGGAATTGATTTTAGTGGTCCTGGAATGAATGAGAATATATTGATTTCAGAGAGGAAGGGAGATGGAGAGAGAAAGAGAAATATCACTGATGACTGGCTGCCTCCTGCAATCCCGCACTGGGGATTGAGCCCACGACCCGGGCATGTGTCTTGACTGAGAATTGAACCATGGTTCATAGGTTGAAGCTTAACCACTGAGCCATGCTGGCCAGGCATGGATGAGAACATTTGACAGAGGCATTGTTTTAGTTTTTTAAATTTCCCCCAAGGCACAAGGCAGCTTAACCATTACCAAGACATATGGCTTCACTAAGGTCTTTGGTAATGCAATAAGCAATTCTGCAGACACTATTTGTGTTGAGGCAAATCCAATTTTGGTTTTCACGTTTTCTAATTGAGGCTTTTACTTAGGCAAAAGAAGCAGACCGTGTATTTCTAGGATGTAAGGGACCATTTCAGCTTTGCTGACTTCCATTCCCATTGGTAAGAATCCTGTTATACAAGTCTCCTTCTGACTTTTGTGTTCCATTATGTTCAATGATACAAATAAAACTCAAGGAGCTATGCACATTCTTCTCTTTTTTTGCAGGTAGAGGGTGGTATTTCTTAGAGTAGCAAGGTATAGATAGATAAATGTTTATAATTATGATGGCATATCGTATTTTCAATTCATATCAAAGGAAGGCCTTGTGGGTATTATAACTGGACAATGATGACAATTATAAATTACAAAATTGTACATTGCTTCGCATCTGCCTTTTGCTTGTTTAGTATAAAACAATGTTTTAATAAAAAAGTACATGCTGCACAAAACATTTTTCTCCCCTAACTAATTTTAAATATTGGGGAAGGCATAGAAGAAAAAAACATTTCTCCCAGCATTGTGGGTCCCATGAAAGCCATCAGGGGTGCTCTGGGCCATAAATTTCAGGCTAACAATCCTACCTATCAAGTCTTTAATTTTTCAGCACTAATCTTTCTTGCTCTCATTCCAATTTTAATTTCACCTTTACTTTATCTATTAGGTATAATTGTCTGAAGTGAGACAGAAAGGAATTAAAATAACTTGGCAAAGCGATTTATAAATTGTGGAGTAAGGGATCACTGATAGCTCATCACTTTCCCAGTCTTCCCAGCCCTGTGGCATCAGTCCTATTGCCATCTCCTCTCCTCAGACTTCTTTTTAATACCAATGGTTCTCTGAAATTCTGAAAAGTCTCTCAGGAGTTTTTGTGTATCAGATTGACCATCTGCACATTTCAAAGGATATTGTCTACTCCTAGGAAGTTTTCTTGACCAGCCAGATCTGTCAAGGGCGGTTGTAGGGCCTGTGAACTCTTAGGAAAGTCACAAATGTCCTTCAGGGGGATCAAAAACCAAAATCTGCATATTAATTAACCCATTTGGATTTTCATGTGCCATGATTATTTTCTTGCTATGACTTTTCCCCCCTTATTTTTCTAGAAGGCTTATTTCTCCAGCCTGTCACTTATGACCACATCTTCTTGGATTTGTTTCCTTTTCTTATTCTAAATCCTCATCCATGTAAATTTCTGAATTACAACTTCCTGTTTACCCTAAGCTTGGCCCTGAATGGAAAGCCCTTTGCTTCACCTCCCCAGCAGGGGTCACCCTAGTTCCTTCTCAGTTAAGCTTATAATGCAAAGACCCATTATCAAGTTCAAGAATCCACCTTCTAGCCTTGATATAGTCCCAGTTTCCCTGTAACATTATAAATACTAAAGGCTCAGTGTTCACATTGCAGTCATATCTATCCTTATCTGATACTGGGTAGCACAGTAATTTTTTATTTTTGTTTTTGCTGCAAAAAGCTTATTGTTTCATTTGGTCCAAAGCATGGAAGAGGGCTTTAGGGTGGTTAAAAGAATGGTTAGCAGTTTCAGGGAGAGGCTCAAGTAAAAGCCAGACACCAGGGAATGCAGAGGGACCCCTCGAAGGCCTGGGCTCCAAAGCTTTTAGTCCTGCTTGAGGGTGGGCCTTGTGAACATTTGTGATAATATGAACAATAAAGATTTATTTAGAAAAAAATAAAGGCAGGAATTCTAACATTGTATTTGTGCTCTAATTCCCACAGGAGGGGCAAACTATATCATACTTAGATACAAATTGCACTTTTCTTCTTTTCTTTTGTCTTCAGCTCATACTTACTCCAATTCATTGGAGATTTACATGTGTATGTATTTGAAGCATTTAGAATCTATTTGGGTAATGAGCACATGGTGCAATATACAGAACTTGTAATATAGAAACTCGCACTTGAAACCTGTATGTTCATGTTGACCAATGTGACCCCAATAAATTTAATTAAAAATAATCTAAATGATATAATTGACATACATTTAAACTAGAACATGCTAATTGTTTGTTGATCAAGAATGCCCTTTAAAATTCTTATGCCTTTTTTAGGCATTGAATTTATTATTTTAAAAATCATGCTAGCCAAAACTGGTTTGGTTAACTGGATAGAGCGTCGGCCTGCGGACTGAAGGGTTCCAGGTTCGATTCCGGTCAAGGGCATGTACCTTGGTTGTGGGTACATCCCAGGTAGGAGGTGTGTAGGAGGCAGCTGATTGATGTCTCTCTCTCATTGATGTTTATAACTCTCTGTCCCTCTCCATTCCTTTCTGTGAAAAATCAATAAAATATATTTAAAAAATCATGCTAAATAAAAAACAACAGGAAAATTAGCTACATGAGAGCTAGTTATGAAAACATAATTTAAGTGATTGTTAGAGTTAATCTCAGAGAGCAACTTGATTTAAACAAAGATATTACACCAACAGTTCTACCTTCTCATTGTTGCATCATTTAATAAAGTCATTCCCACACCATCCAACATGCTATTATTTTTATCTTAAAACAAACAAAATATTTTGAGTCTACTACTCCAGCTATTTTGCCCCAACTATTTGCTCTTCTTTGAAACAAAACAAAAAGTTGCTTGTACTTTCTTTCTCTCCTTTCATTCTCTTTCACACCCATTCAGATCAGGCTTTCCTCCACTGCTCCTCTGAATTTGGCTTTGTCAGGTTGCCAGTGACCTCCATGTTGCTAAATCCAATGGTCAATTCTCGGTTCTCATCTTACTTGACCTATGGACTGCATCTGACAATTAATATTGCTTCTTACTTAAAAAAATGTTCTTTACTTGCTTCTTGGACACCACACTGGCCTGGTTTCCCTGTTACCTTGTTGATCCCTCATTGACAATTTCCTCTCCTAGATCCTCGTCCTCCTCTGGATGTTAGCGATCCATAGGCTCTAGCGTGGTTCTATACCTCCACTCATTTCCTAATGATCTCTTCCAGCTCAGTGGTGGTAAATGCCATCTGTTCCCTAGTGAATTATGTTACACACACTTTAGAGTTCATTCTCTTACACACTAGGAGTCAGTTCATAGCTAATATGGCAGATACACCAAGCCATAGAACTGATTTTCTGTCCTCTCATTGTAGCAGTTGGCTTCCACTCTCAGGTTCACTTAGGATTGAAGATTTAGCTCTAGGCATCATCTATACATTCCACGGAGAAGGAAATGAGAAAGGGACCTTTCCCAGCAGATCAACTTTTTTCAAGGAACCCTTTTGCAAGCACCATCCCCCACTCCCACCACACACACACACACACACACACACACACACACACTCACTTGCATGTTTTTCTCATTAGTTTAATGGCTAGACTTGGTCATTGGGCTTCTATCTTGCTGGGATGGAGATTAGTAGTTGTGGCTTTTACTTCAGGAAGCAGTATGCTCAGTTAAGACTGAAGATCTGTACGGAAGAGACAGAAGAGAAAGACTATTTTATAAGCACCTAGTTGTCTTTGCCAATAACATCAATATATTAAAGGGTCCATATTGATATCTCCAGTCCTGAACTCTTCTCTAAGCTTCAAGTCTATTTGCTCACTGTCTCTGTTTGGATGCCGACTTGGCAACTCAAACTTAACATGAGCAAAGCAGTCCTTTTAGAATGCAGTCTCAGACATGGTGCCTGAATGGAATGAGTTGAGGGGAGAATAAGGAATGAGAAATGGAAGGGCGTGAATATAAAGGACTATTTCAAGGAGTTTTTGAATAAAGAGGAGCAGAGAAGGGAAAAAAAAAAAAAGGAAAGTAGCTGGAGGAGAATGTGAAGTCTAAGAAGAGTTTTGGGGGTCTTAAAAAAATAAAATGAGTGCTTTTTCAGCCTACTTGTCTAATGATGAAAATGGTTCAGGGGAGAAGAAGAAACCAATGAGCCCAGAAAGAGGAAGAATGATTATAGACACAAAGTGCTCAAGAAAATAAGGGAGGATGAAATGCAGTGCACAAATGAGAAATTCTGGCTTTTGATACACAACAGAGAAGACAGAGTTCATGGGTACAACTTTTAGGCAAGATGGCTTTGATAACCCACGCTGCTCTAAACACAGGACAATAATAGATCAAATCTAAAGGGAGAAAACAATAAAGATAAATTCAGGTTCAAAAGCAAGACAGACATCCTTTTGTTGGAAATAGAACAAAAAATGTCAAAATGTGTAGGCTGAAGCCACAAAGTTGATGGAAAATTTAGAAAGCATAGAGTGCTGGCCAGGATTTCAGCTCCGGAGGAGTAGAGGACACTAAAGTTGTTCCATAAGAAATCATATCAAACCCTACAGTTTGAAAACTCCTCCCTTCTCAGGAGTGAGGCTGATGAGACATTAAAACTCCAGATGTCTTTTACTTGGAGACATGGCTTTTAGAAAGGGAGATGGGGGTTATCTAGATACAGTCTTACAATAAAAAAAAATTGAGCCTAACTGCCTAATTGCTCTGTGGCTGGATCTGAAGAATCCAAAATATCACCTTAGTGCAGGAGTTCCAAGCTGCTATTATAAGAGTTGGCTTTTGATGGAGAGTCTGCTGACAGAGAGGGGTGAGCTCATGGTTTGAAGGCATGGGGAGAGATAGAAAGAAAAATGTTAAAAGCTTCCAAATGCTTCACTTTGAGCCTGCAAACCCAAATTCCAAAACATGAGGATGGGTTTAATGCTTAGAAAGAAAGCCAACAGAATCAACAACGGGAATGTAAATGGACTATAGATGAAATCAGTTTTATCTCTGGCAAAGTTTGGTAAGGTTTTAATATTATATAACGATGATGGAGATGATTTGAAGAGATAAAGGCATAACTCCTACTAAAAAACCCAAGAAATTATAGAATAAAAACAAGCAAAAAATGAAATTTGTAAATGAAAATAGTCATTGGAGTACAACAGTGTTAGAAGATTTGAATTTTATTATAGTTGAAGGGGGAATTAATGATTTTCAAGATCCTAAGGAAAGAATAGCCCAGAACACAGCATAGAGAGCAAAGAGAGAGGACATGTGGGTGTGGGCAGTGTGTGTGTGTGTGTGTGTGTGTGTGTAGTTTATTTGGTGGTGGGAGACTGGGCATGTCTCTCTCTTTTTTTCTTTTTAATATATTTTATTGATTTTTTTTACAGAAAGGAACAGAGAGGGATAGAGAGTTAGAAACATCAATGAGAGAGAATCATCTATCAGCTGCCTCTTGCACACTCCCCACTGGGGATGTGCTCGCAACCAAGGTACATGCCCTTGACTAGAATTGACCTTGACCTGGGACCTTTCAGTCCGCAGGCTGACGTTCTATCCACTGAGCCAAACTGGTTTTGGCTGGGCATGTCTCTTTGTTTTGCTTCTACATTCTCAGTGAAATTAGAGGTGGGATAATCAAGTGAGATGGAGGAGGAGGTGTTGAATATTTGAGAGGAAGGATAAAGTGTGACAGTCCTTTTAGAGAGTGGGGAAATGAATGAATAAAATATGAAGGATTGCCAGGAAGTGTTGATGACCCACTCTAATCCAACTAGGATTGAGACTCTGTAAAAAATTATTTTCTGCCATTAGGGCAAATCCTGAGCAAGGGGCAACACGGTAGTTGAATGGAAAGGCAGGTATCAGGATAGGCATATGCTCAATTAATTGTGATTTTTACACTGATAGTTGAATAAAAAGGTGGATTCTGTCTATAAAAAGCCAGATTTTCAAATGAAAGTTAAGAGAAAAGAGGAAATGGATAACTTCTGAGGAAAGAAGAACAAAGAGAGAGAGAGAAAAAAAGAAACCAGTAGAGATATGTCACAGTTGCAGGTACTGTGAAAAAACGAGTATTTAGAAAGTAGAACAGATAACTTAGAAGGCAGACCAACTTAGTTCTTGTGGGGGTGAGGGGTCAAATAACTACCTCCAGCCCTAGCTGGTTTGGCTCAGTGGATAGAGATCGGCCTGCAGACTGAAGGGTCTTGGGTTCGATTCCTGTCAAGGGTACATGCATGGGTTGCAGACTCAATTCCTAGGAGGGGGTGTGCAGGAGGCCATTGATCAATGATTCTCACAATTGATGTTTTTATCTCTCCCTCCCTCTTCCTTCTCTGAAATCAATAAATAACAAAAAACCAAAAACTACCTCCAGTCCACTGGCCTTCAAAATATTTTTGGCATATTTTAGAAAATTTTCATCAAAATTAATTAAAAGTTTTAAATTTAGTCTCTTAAGAGAAGTGTCTATCTGCAAAAGTCTGCTATTGAAAGTTCATGTCTCTCCCCAACCTTTTATTGAATTTATTGGGTTGACACTGGCTAATAATATTATATAGGTTTCAGGTGCATAATTAAAAGCTCATTTTTTTTTTTTATTATGACAGTTAATAAAAATATGAGAAAGTTTCCTTTTCTTTCTTCATTTAGAAAATACTAAATGTCATAGGAATCTGGCAATGTTATAACTACATGAAATATAGGGATCTATGTATGCTCATTCGGTGAACCAACACATATTTGTTGCTTAGGTACAATGCACATCACCATTCTAACTGCAAGGAGATGTCATAGCATGTCAATTCTATTACCTGGAATCCATTCCAAGTTCAACTACTCAATACCATTGAACTGAGATTGAGTGAGTTACTTAAACTCTTGAGTCTCAGTTTCCTCTTCTGTAAAATAAAGATGATGATAACACTACCCTCCCTCATTTGGTTCTTGTAAGCATTAAATGATATAAAGTATTCCAAGTGTTTAGAATAGTGCCTACTAAGTGCTCACAAAATGGTAGCTATTATTATTATCTACTAATTAAAATTCTGGGGAATTTATATGCTTATATGCATAGCACATGGACACAGACAGTAGTATGGTGAAGGCCTGGGAGGGGCAGGTGTGGGGTGGAGTCAATGAGAAAAAATAGGGAAATCTGTAATACTTTCCACAAAAAGATAAATTGTCCCAGCAAGCATGGCTCACTGGTTAAATGTTGACCTATGAACTAGGAAGTCAAGGTACGATTCCCAGTCAGGGCACATGTTGGAGTTGCGGGCTCTATCCCCAGTGGGGAGAATGAAGGAGGCAGCTGATCAGTGATTCTCTCATCATGGATGTTTCTATCTCTTTCTTCCTTACTCTCTGAAATCAATTAAAAATAAAATAAAATAAAATAAAATAAAATAAAATAAAATAAAATTAAATAAAATTTCAAGAAGCAGATTATACTGTTCTAGACAGTGATACTAACCTAAATATTTCAGAGTGAGCATCATACATTTCATTATGTATACAGTGCACCTAGCATCATCTTGCGAGATGCTTTGTGGCTAGTCAGTAAATATCATCTACCATTATTATTATTATTATTATTATTATTATTTTTACCATTATTATTAATAACTAGAGGCCTGATGCACAAAATTCATGCACTCGGTGTGTAAGGGGGCTCCTTCAGCTGGCCTGTGCCCTCTGGCAATCCAGGAGCCCTCAGGGAATGTCCGACTGACAGCTTAGGCCTGCTCACCACAGGGACCATGCCTAAGCCAGCAATTAGACACCCTTAGTGCTGCTGTGGAGGCAGGAGATGCTCCTGCATTGAATGTCTGTTCCTTTGTGGTCAGTGTGTGTCAGAGCAACTGGTTGTTCTGCCGTTCAGTTGATTTGCATATTAGCCTTTTAATATATAGGATAATAGTACTTTGGGTTCAATAGTACTCCAAAATTCTCAAAATGCTGGCATAAGCATTACCTATATTGGTGCTCACTGCACCTGGAGAGATAGATAAAGGACAAAGATTATCTTTTCAGTTTAATAGGTGAAGAAGTAGAGAAAAATTAAATGGCTTGACCAAAATTACATGGTGTGTAAACTGAAGAACCCAAAACAGAATTCAAGTATTTGTTATTCATGGCTGGGCTAATAATAAGCCTCATAGAATTCTTAAGCAGTCCTTAATAGAACTGTTGATTAGCATAATAATTATGCTAATCATTTATTTGTTTTTATATATAAATTATTTTTTTCAGTGATTAATATATCTAAGATATCTACAAACCACAAAGTAAGTTCATATGCTATATGAGTCATCATTTTCCTTATACATTACAGTGGAAGCCATTTATTTTTCTTTTTATTAATTGATGGGGCTGAAACAGGTACAATAACATTAGTTGTTGTGGGTTTTTTTTTTTTTTTTTAGAACATTTTATTGATTTCAGAGAGGAAGGGAAAGGGAGAGAGATAGAAACATAATGATGAGAGAGAATCATTGATTGCTGTCTCCTGCATGCTCCACACCTGGAATTGAGCCTGCAATTGGGTATGAGCCCTGACTGGGACCTCCCAGTTCATAGCTCAAAACTCAATCACTGAGCCGCGCTGGCAGAGCCAGAGCCATTTCATTTTTAAATAGAACACATATATATTTTTATTCAAGAGTTTAACATTTTTATTTTCAGCAGTCCTATTTCCAGGTATACGAGGTCTGCTAAGGAAAATATAACTATTGCTCGTACTTTTCTGGAAATGAGATAGCAGCATTTTCCCAGAAATTTTTCTGAATTGTCTATGTGGTTGGCTTCACGGCCCTCTTTGCTAGGAAACTTTGGCCTGTAGTCCTTCTGAGTTAGCAAAATCAGTGAAATTTAGTGTAAAGCTGTCATTTTTTCCCCAGTTAACCAGTATTATTGTCCACTGGGTGATTCTCTGCTGATTAGCTCCACCAGATTTATGATTTCCAGCTTCTGTTGGGTCTTCAGTGCCATTAGGCAATCATTCCAGTGGCAGAGACCATGGATGAGTTCTCCAAAACAATCCCCAACCCCCCTCTCCCTTATCTTCATCTACAACTTTAGCTAGAAAAGAAAATTCCCTACTTCCCAGTCTCCTTTGTGGCTAAGAGGTGGCCATTTAGCACAGTTCTGGTTAGTAAAGTAAAGGGCTTTCTTTTGCAAATAGAAAAATCAGTAGCACTCTAGGTAAACATTTCCCCCTTTAGAACATCATTTGCCTCTTTTCCTTTTTCCTGCCTTGAACTTGGATGGAAGCCTGCAAGTGCAGGAGACATCGTTTGACCATGAGGTAATAATTATGAGAATCTGGGTTTCAAAGGGCATCGTTTAACTACTCTACCAACCTTTGATGGCCTATGCCTTGTTGCTTCATTGAGTGACATAAATAAGCCTCTGTCCATTTATTCCACGTTAGGTTTCTGTTGTTTGATTATACTTTGGACTGAAACACTCCTCAGTCCCATATGTCTCCTCCCTTTCCTAACAGTGATAGGTCTGCAATTCTACTTGAGCGAGTACTTTTTGATGGCCTCTTCAGCCATAAAGTTCCAATTCCCGTTTCAGAATCTATGTGATTTCTGGCAAGCCATTCTGTTCCTTTATCTAAGGGCGAAGCACTTGACCTCAGCTAGGCCAATTGGTGCATTCCAGATTCTACCCATAATCGTCGGTTTACAATTGAGTGTATAACCCAAGACAGTCCAATCAGAATGAGTCTTGGGCCTTTTACTGATAATTCTAAGACATGGTCTCTCTCTCTCTTTCTCCAGTCAGTGTGGTGTGCAGATGAACACCAGGAACTGCTGCAGCCACTTTGCTACCATGTGGTAAAGCAGCTGGAGTACTGAGTTGGCACACACATCTCACACCCTCCCAGTCAGCCAGCCTTCTGATTTGATGGAACTTGAAGCCTGTCCAGTAACTCCTTTTTATTGCTTAATCATTTCAAGTGAGCTTAAGTCTTGATACACTGTTCTAGTGTGACTTCTAACTCTTAGTAGAAAACCTCACAGACAGGATATCTTTGCCTGGTCCTCCAGAACTTCTCTGATCCTTTGTTCCCTGTTCTGTGCCTCATGAGACTGAACGGCTCTGACCACAATAATATGTTCTTTGTCTTTGACTTCCAGACAGATTTTACTAACAGGAAGCACCAGGAGGTAAACAGAGGGAAGGGAGGACTGGAGTAAAATCAAGGTATTGATTTCCCTGGACCCCTCCTTGTGGAAGTTACCGCAGGCTGTCTATGTCCTTAGGCCAAAGTCCAGAGCTCCTGTCAGGTGACCTCTCTGTACAGACTTTCTCCCTGTTCTCATAACTACACCTTCCTCTTGCCCTTTAGTGCTATGCCGGGTAATGGTTCCTCACGGGTGCAAACTAGAGACTGTACTAGATCTTGTGGCTTTCCTACACCCCGAGCATCCTTTGCAAATAGTCCCTTTGTTAAAAATCTCCTAAAATTGCCCAGTTTGACCATGTCATCAGTTTCCTGCTGAAGCCCTCATTCCCTACTTCACCAAGGAAAGGAGATCACCTCTGCATATCTCCCAGCCATCACTCAGAGTGCCCACACATGCCTCAAATAGCATTCGAGTCTTCAGCTCTGTGTTCTGAGATTGCTGGGGGGATGTGGAACAAGTCTGTACCTCTTTTCCTTTTCATAAGAATGGGAAGAATGATGCTTTTCCTGCATATCTTGCCAGGAATGCTGTAAGACAAATCATGCAGTGGTTGTGAAAGTACTTAGAAAAGCTGAGTACTAGACTCACACAAAGCACTGCTGTCATTATTGTTACTACTACAGAGCTAAACATCAATCCAGGCTATGGCTGCAGCCCAATGAAAGATATTTAAGTTTCTCTCTCTCTCTCTCTCTCTCTCTCTCTCTCTCTCTCTCTCTCTCTCTCTCTCTCTCTCTCTCCCTCCCTCCCTCCCTCCCTCTCTCTCTCTCTCTCTCTCTCTCTCTCTCTCTCTCTCTCTCTCTCTCCTATCTAAACACATGTGTGTATTTTTGTGACAACTGCAAATACCTCTAATTACTGGCCATGTACTCAATCAGCTATCATTTTGGTACAATTCATACTTGCCCGTCACATCCTTTCCTCCACGGGTGGTTATGTGGCAGAAAGAGCGTGAGCTTCGGAGCCCTCCAGATTTAGCTTCAAGTATTACTTTGTCACTTACTAGTTATCGGGTACCAGGAAAATCACTTAGCCTCTCTGAGGCTTAGTTTTTGTCAATGAAATGGTGCTAATTGCAAAGATGGCGTGAAATACTATACCTGAAGGACCTGCATGGATGCCCCTCTTTCTCCTTACCTGGCACAGGAAGAGCTCCTGCCATGTTGCAGCACATGCTTCCTGGACCCGGGACAAGCAGGTCATGGCTTAGCTGATGCATAAGGGACAGACAGTCAGAGTGCCAAAAGATGGCTTCCAAGATGACTGTGGCAAAAGGGCTGGGAGGTGACAGCATGCTCAGGTCAGGGAGGGGACACTCCCTTTGATTGAAGCTTACTGGAAACTACATAACTGTGGGTGGGACTAACTGGCCACAGAAACCCTTCCCAGAAGTTATCCATGTGCTGTGAGGATATTTTGCTGATGAGATTAAGATACTAGGATGCCATCACGAAGCAGCCTACCTAAAGTATAATTAATGTCTAACCAGTTATACACTTGGAAATTGTAATATTTGATGAATGTCAATTGAAGTGATGATATTGGCACGAGAAAAATAGTATTTATAGAACATCTACATTGGGCCTGGCATTTTATATATATGATCACATCAGGGCCTCATATTAACCCTGTACAATGGACATGAAAATTCTTATTCAACCGATGGGGAAATTAAAAGGCATCTAGCATGTAAGTGGCTCTGGATCAACTTCTCAAGCTCACAGGAACCTGAAGTATATAATATGTATTGTGGGTATGAATCTAAGGCCACAAATTTAGGTGTACAAGAAATATGTCAACTTTTGCTCTTATGTAACTCAGCTAAATATATATTCTAACTTGCCATTCCATCAGGATGGCAGAAACTTAATCTCTGCTAACTTGGATTCTTGCCTTTTCTCTTGCATGTAGTTATATCTGACTTCTGACTTTACAATGTTTATATAAGTTTATATGGTTATATGGATTATATGGCTATAAGCATTGGTGGTGGTAGTGCAGGATAGGAGGAAATCTGGTCTTCACTGGGGGTTAAGAATTGGTCCATGCAAGCTGTCATCAAGACATCTTTTGTCCCTATCTGTGCAACCCTTCATATTTAGCCAGCTCTTCTCAATGATTGCTTTGCCTCCTACAGATGCATGAGACTCATTCTGTTGTTGCCCCCTCCCCCCCCAATTTACATGAAGATTAGATGTTTGTCTGACTACATAGATCACAGAAATATTTCTTCTCTGGGTTTACTCACTTCATTTCTACCCAGAATTCTATCCAGTTGCTCGGTATGTCTCTTGCTATCAGATTCCATAATCCTGCCTGGGGGTTTGGCCCCTTGCTCACTTCCCATTGCTCAGCCTGGAGAGCATGGCACAGACTCCCTTTTTTAGGGTCACACTGGTATAATATTCTCATTGCTTTAGTTCTTTTCTTTTACCGGGTATAGAGAATCTTTTTCTAGTTGGTAGGGAAGGTGGATGGGTAAGACCTGCTCTTACTGCTCTCACACATTGCCATGTTTCTTAAAACAAAACAAATAAACAAAAAACATTAAAAAATTCCAAGGAGCTAGCTTTTGAAACACAAAACTAAATGTTTCCACTTTTTCTCTGTTTTCTACTATTGCATATCTTTTTGAGCCAATGAATCCTAATGGTTTAGCTGCCTTAACAGAGAGAAGGAATTGCTAGGAAACCAATAACAATTTTTTGTCTGCACACAAATTACTTTTTAAAATTTTTTTGTTTAAACAGTAAAAAATATAGCTACAAGGTGGACTGACTCCACACTCTGCCATCCTCAGCTGATTGGGATATATTTTCTCTGTGAAAAGATACATGGGAAGCCAAGTGATCATTAGGAACTTGCTATCAAAGCAAGTAGATAGAAGTGAGGGATATTGACTCACTATGATGGTCTGAAATGCCTTCTACCCCTCCTCAGGAGAGACCAGAGACCGAGACTTACATTGACCTTGGTAGCTGGCCTCTGAATGAGGATAAATCTTGACTTCCCCCTTGCACTTTCCTTGACTCCATTTTGCCCATCTCTCTTTCAGTTTTCCCATATCATCCTTTCCTTGGTTCGTTTATTGGTCAGGAAGCTCTCTCCAGGTAGGGCACAGTGGAGTTGTTTAAGCCTTAATTTTCAGAAAGTTGTATATCTATGCCAACCTGCTTCTGAAAGACTGTACCCAAAGTAGCTTGGCTGAGCTTGAGTGTCACCTGGATGCCTGAGCCATGCACTGCTGGGCAACCTCATGCATTCCTGTTGTGTTTTGAAATAAAAATAGATATACATGGTTAAAACACGCAACACACATGTTTAGCAAAACAGTCTACTCTTCACCCTTGGCCTTACTCCTCAACTCCCCATTCCTCAGAGGCAACCATTCTTAGATTTTCCTGTGAGTCTTTCTAGAGACATTTATATCACACACACACACACACACACACACACACACACACACCACGAATTGTAATATATTCTGTCTTTTGTTCTCCACCTGCCCTGTTCACTTTACAATATATCTCTCCATTATGTTTTGAGTGCCTCACTCCCATTCCTTGTGATCAAACCATTCCATCATCACTACACATCTAATTGTTGCTCCCAACCTTCTCTTTAGCCCTCTATCCATCATTACATGCATCTTCAGAGGAAGTTACCTTCTTTTCTATTTCAAGTCAGCATTGTCTGAAGATAAACCATTAACAGCACTATTAGATATATACCATTAGCAAACCATTTGAAAAAGCCACCAGCGAGCTTAACAGTACCACAAGCTTGTGAATCCTTGTGAAGTATTTCCTTATGATGAGCAGAGAATAAGGCATTAAAATCTTTTGAAGAGATAAAGTTCTATGTTTGTTCCATGACTTTATTTCTGTACCTGTAATCTATGACCATGGATAGCACATTGAAATAATGTCTTTTAATGTGCTATGACTACAAATTAGACTGGCATGAGGTCTAGAAATGGATGCTTAAGTGGCATATCCTTTATATTTAAATTGTTTCTACTCTAATAGTATGATTTTTTTGTGTGTGAACTTATACACCAGGATGGAAGCATTTTTTTTTTTTTAAAGAAGAGGCATTTCTTTTAAAAAATATATCTTAAGGCCACATTTTATGGCATAGAAAGAGATCTAGTAGTCTGAAAGAACCTTCTAATTTCTCACACTAGGGATGCTGGGGGATGAGAGTGATCCTTGGGGGAGGGTTGTTAGGAATGTCACCACATCTCTGTTGGCAAAGGGAACCCACAGCTGTGTGGGCACTCAGCATGCCCCTCTGGGAGCCGGGGAAAAAGCTGGGCTTTCAGGACTTTGTGCTGCTTCTGAAAACGCGTGCAGACTGTGCTTGGGAACGCCTTATTCTTGAGAGCTCTATGTTTAACACTTGGTTTTATTATCACTTCCTCCTTCATGTCATGCCCAAACCTCTATTTCACTCCAAAAATGGTCCTTAGAGTCACACAGTCCTGGATTTGGATACTAGCTCTGCCACTTATAACTGTATAAACTTGGACTTGCTGCTCAACCTTTCCGAACCTTGCTTTTTACATCCACAATGATGGGAATAACAGTATCGACCTCACAAGAATTTTGTGAGCATTAAATGAGAGTGTGAACATTAAATGAGAGGATGTGCACTCAATATTTGATAATTATTCATTCAACAAATATTTATTCAGAACTTAATATGTGTCAGAAATTTAGTTCATGAGGAAGCTGAACCTTGAGTATAAAAAAGAATTTGTCAATGAAAGTGGCTAGAAGGGCACTGGGAACAGGGAGAGGAGTAGTCTTCAAACAGAAAGAACGGCGGTGCAAAATTATAGGGTGTGAGTGAGTGTGTCATGTTCTAGGAATGAAGAGGGAACTGGGATAACTAGCCAAAAAAAAAAAAAAAAAAAAAAAAAAAAAAAAAAGGCAAGACAAGGAATGGCCAGGATGAAGCTAGAGGTCATACAGGGATTTTTATAGCTCAGGCTAAGATGTTTAAATTTTATATTAAAAACAACGGCTCACTATTATGATGCCTATTCTTCCAACGGAGAAGGTGACCCAATGAAGGTAAATATTTTTCTAGTGCCAAACAGCTGTTGAGTGGCAGAGCACTGAAGGGTTTTAAGTAAACAATGACATGACCAGATTTTGCTTTAGAAATATCCTTAAGGCAACAGAAGGGAGCTTATGTGTGTGGGAGGGTAGCGGAGGCAGACAGGAAGGCTGAGAGGCAAGGAGGCTGTTGAAGCAACTTATGTGAAAGAAAATGGGATGAGACACTTAGGAATTAGGGGACAGGGAAGAGTCAAAAGTGTTTCTTCTTTCCCAGGGAGTCTGGCAATCCTGGGTCCTTCACTGGTGACATGTCCATCATTGTCTCTTGCTTTTGGGACATGGCATGTGGCCTGACAGATTTAAAGCAAGAGCAGGGGTGCAAATGACAAGGTGAGGAGAGCGGAAGACAAAGCCATAGATACCCTATGACAGGTCAAGCAGGAGGTGGGAATGACAGTCAAATCCCAAACACGTGAGTAATCTTCCTGAATGGGTGGAAGGGTAAGCTATTTTCAAGGTGTCTGTGTACTTGTTTAACATAAAGTCATGGAAAACAAAAGCCTACTTTCCAGTCCATAATGGGGGCTACGAGAGGCTATTTAGTCTGGTTGCTCTGAACCAATGACGTGGGAGGTTGGGTTATTGTGTGCATTTGGTCTTGGCCAGAGCCTGTTACTTCATTGCTCTCCACAATAAGGCTAACACAGCTAAGCCTGCTGACTGCCTCTGTGCGCCAAATATTTTACATGCATTTTCTCATTCATTCTCACAACACCTCTGTGCAGAAGATATTATTTTCATTTTACAGGTTAGGAAACTGTAAAGTGTTTAGAGAGATTAGATGGCTTTAACACTTACAGTTATACCAAAAGCAGTTCTATCATAACGCTTAGGTTGAAAAAGACGTTCTTAAGCAAAATTAAAGCCCACAAGCTTTTAGAAAAACAATTATGAGTGATTATAAAATTTTTATTTTTTTACTTTATTTTCTTAAAACTGTATTTTTATTCATTTTAGAGAGGAAGGGAAAGAGAGAGAGTGAGGGATAGAAACATCAATGATGAGAGAGAATCATTGATTGGCTGCCTCCCTGCATGCCCCCCACTGGGTATGAGCCCTGTCTGGGAATGGAACCATGACCTCTTGATTCATAGGTCACTGCTCAACTACTGAGCCATGCCAGCTGGACACATTTTAAAATTCTGAATGTTGAAAGATGCTTAGAGACAGTTAAAAGGAAAGTGCTAGGCTGAGAGAAAAAAAAAAAATCAAGCAACACATCAATATATAGACTATATAAAGAGCACTCACAAATCAGTAAGAAGAATTGCACATGCCCCATAAGGAAAAAATGGGCAAAAAATATAAACAAGCAATTCACAGAAATGGAGCTATACTAGTAACTGGTTCAAAAACCATGAAAGGATGCTCAACATCTTTAGTAGTCACAGAAAAAATCTTATTTTTAATGTTAAGAGTGGACATGTTTTATTTTATTTTTACATTTTATTGATTTTTTTACAGAGAGGAAGGGGGAGGGATAGAGAGCGGGAAACATCGATGAGAGAGAATCAGCTGCCTCTTGCACACCTCCTACTGGGGATGTGCCTGCAACCAAGGTACATGCCGGTGGCCGGAATCGAACCCGGGACCTTTCAGTCCGCAGGCCGACGCTCTATCCACTGAGTTAAACCGTTTCGGCAAGAGTGGACATGCTTTAAATTTAGACAACCACATTTTTTTAATTCCCAAGAACTGTAATCGATTCTTTTTTTCACAGCAGCCTATTCTGTTTTAATGGGTGCAATATTATCTTAATTTCTCTTATGAGAATAATCATATGCTTTTAAAATGGTCTCCATTTCCTGTATTAATTAGTTTGTCACTGGTTAATCTAATACAATGAAAAAATAGAAGAAAATGAAACAAGTTGGTTTTATTCCAGTGGTTGGCAGTTTTCTAGTGTCTGTTTATATTTGTAGGAAAGACCTAGACAGGCTGATGTGTACTTGAAGATATTTGATCTCCTGGCAGGGAGTCCAGGGGCAGGTCAGGGGGACTTAGTGTGGCCAAATAGGCTCTTTATTTTTAGTGTGGCTAGGCACTCTCTCTTCTGTGTGGGGGCTCTGTGTCCCTCAAGTGGAACAGTTATAGGGGCTTCTGCCTATCTTCTCTAGTCCCAGTGCTCACAATGAGCCTTAATCAGAACTCTAATTTTACTTGGCTATTTAAGCATGTAGTCATGGTTTTACCCCAGGGCGGAGGCTCAGTCAGCGGCAAGCTGACACAGGTATTCCCCAGACCCTTAATTACATGGCAGCTGCCTCTTGGGCTGCTTTCTCCAGCCCCCAGCTACTTCTCTCAGGGCATATTCCCATTCTCCAGTGGGGAAATGTGTTTAGGGGGTCTCTTCTTTCACAGACCCGGATTTCTGGCTCCCTGCCTCCATCAGTTTTCTCCTACCAGGATTAAATCTCCTAGAAGTTCCATTCTCTTTTGGCCTGTTGGTATCTTTCCTGTTTTGGATTTATTTGTATTGCCGTGTTTCTTTCATTATCTCAGTAGGACTTTGGTGGGGAAGAGAGGTAAAGTGTGTGAGGTTAGTCAGGGATCTTAAACTGAAAGACCACGTATAGTAAGTGCTCACATTGTCGGTAGATTCTTAGGAACTGTGACTTTAATGGAAACGACCTACAATGAAACCAATTTTACCACAGGTGGATTGATGTAAGCAAGAGTTAAGTTCCTACAGCATGTTTCTGGTCACAAAACATCTCCAAACTTCTGATATCAAAGACCGAAACAAATGTGAGCTATCCACACATTTTTAAAAGATGAGTAAAAACAAGTAAGGTAATGATTTTTCAACCCGCTTATTTCCGTTCAGAGCCACTGTGGCCGGAGCCTCTCCCAGCAGCTCAGGGTGAAAGGCCAACCTCAACCTGGACAGGACGCCCTTCCATTGAGGGACCCTACAGTGAGGCCAGTTCACCTCACGTCACATCTCTAGGATGTGGGAGGAGACCGGAGCCCCCAGAGAAAACCCACGCAGACGGGGGAGAACTTGCAAATTCCACACAGACTGTGGCCCCACCAGAAATCGATCTCCACCCCCCCCCCCCCCCCGTCAACATTATAACATAAAGGCATTGAAACAAAATGATGTTGCTCAAGGACCTGCAGTAATGATTTAGGTCCATTTGTAATAAGTGCTTTGAAGAAGAAATAGCAAACGATGTGAACGTGTACACCAAGAGACCTAACCTAGTCCAGGGGAGGCTGTGGTGGTAAAGAAATGCTTTCCCTAGAGGTAAATTTTAAAAGATAGACCTACATTTCAAGTTTGATTTTACTCAGAAGCAGAGAAATAGGCTAGATGAGTTTTAGGATTTCTTGCATATTTATAATTCACTGGTTTGCCAAGTTTGTGTTCATAGTTGATGATTTTTAAAAAATGAAGTAAAGAAGAAAATAGGTTCCTTTTCAAAATAGAGAGACTTAAAAATCCGACCTTGGAATGGGCTGAGCCCAGCATTTCAGCCAGCACCTCTGTCATCATCTCATCGGACTTGCATTGCTAGTTGAGCTTCTCCAAGAGTTAGAGCTTCTCTTGGAGACTTCAGCTTGTGGAAGGCTTACCTTTTTGTGGAGAAGGAATGCTCACTTTTCTTTTTCTTGGAACATTTAAAAAAAATTAAATTTAACAGAGTGACATTGGTTAATAAGATTATATAGGCAACTCTATGACACATCATCTGTATGTTGCATTGTGTATTCACCACCCACAATCAAAGCTTCTTTCATCACCATATATTGGACCCTCTTTATCCTTTACTACTCCTTCACACCCTTGCCCTCTGGTAACTATTATCCTGTTGTCTGTGTCTATGAGTTTTTATTTGTTTTTCTTGTTTGCTCATTTGTTGCTTTCAGTTTTATATCACACAGATGAGTGAAGTAATATGGTTCTTAACTTTTTTCTGCCTAACTTATTTTGCTTAGCATAATATTCTCAAGATCCATCCATGTCACAAATGGCAGAATTTCATCTTTTCTCCGCAGACATCCGTCATCAATACCATCGTCGAGATTTTTCACGTAAACGTTAACACCCCGGTATCTGGTGGCCCTATCTTGGCTTATGTTCTCAAATTTGCACCTAAGTTCCTTCTGCCATTCCACTTTTTTATGAGCTCGGCTAATGTAGATTTGTTTTCCATTGAGCTCCTTGCCATTCACCCCATCTACAGCTTTTTGTGTATCTTCATGTGAGGTTACAAATCCAAACCTTTGGGTGTCCCACTTCACCCATCATGACTTTGACACTTAAGGCAGGTCCAACCTTGCCTAAGAGGTCCTTAAGGTGCTCGTCATCCATGCCTTCTCCAAAATTCTTGATGTGAATGTGGTGAACTCTGTTGCCGTAGTTCCCAGGCCTGCTTCTTGTTCTTTAGGATACTTAGCTCGCCCAACAAATACTCTGTGACCATTTAGAAGCATTCCCCTTCATTTTTTCCAATAGCCCTTTCAGCTGCTCCCTGGCTCTCAAAAATGTACTAATCCATAACCCGTGGGACCATGTTCATCACAAACCACCTTGCATGAAAGGATGTTACCAAAAGCAGATGTATCACGCAGTATTCTCAATGGATTTGCCCACATTTTTAACGACTATCTGTCCACTCCTCTTTTGTGAAGTGAAGGATCACGCTGAGACCACATGCTGCAGCTTTTGTAACATCTGGATTCACGTTGTGCACCGTATGCTCCGCGGCGGCAGGAAGTTCACCTACGCGCTGCCCAAGGGGCGCTGGTGACATGTCCCTGCAAATGCAGATGGACAGGATGGGCCGGCCGGCTGACCTTCTCACAGAGCATTGTCTTGGTTACGTCGGAGTGTAGGTTCCCCAAGTAGAGCGAGTTCCTAGGGTGGCTGGGGACTCTGTGGTCCCGCAGGGCTGGGACCTTTCTGTGAGAGGAGAGTGGGTGCTGGAGGTGGGAGGAGGGGAGCTGGAGCAAGCGCTCGGGGACAAAAATCCACTGGAATAGAAAACTGCTCACGCAGTAGGGCCGCAGGCTGCCGGGTGGAGAGCGAGGGGAGTGGTGTGGAAGCCACAAGAAGGCTTGGTCTCTTGGTTCCTTCTTGAAGCTACTGTGGGACCACGGATGAGTGCTTCACCAGGTTATTTTATAAAAAGGAAGAAAAAAAAGTCTCTGGCAGGAGAGACGAGGATTTTTTTTGGGGAGGGGGTAAAAACGATTTTTAAAAAATAATAAATGTGTGCTCCAAGCCTGGAGCACACACTCCGCACTCTCAGCACTAATCCGGGGGAGAAGGGGCTAATGTACTTTTTAAAAATTGTGGTAAACTACACGCATCATCACCTTAACCATTTTTCAGTGTACAGTTCAGTGGTGTTAAGTGTATTCACATTGATTTCCAGCCAGTTTTCAGAACCTTTCATCCCACCGTGACCACTGTGAGGTTCAACTTTATATGTCAACTTGGCCCGACCACAGTGCTAAGATAGTTGGTCAGATGTTATTCTGGATGTCTTTGGATGAGATTTACACTTAAATTGGTGGATTTGGAGTAAAGCAGGTGGGCCTCATCCAATCAGCTGGTCGCCTGGATAGAATGAAAGATTGACTTCTCTGGAGGAAGAGGGAATGATGTCAGTAGATACCCTTCAGACTGAAATGGTGCCATTGGCTCTTCCTTGGCCCTCCAGCAGAAGGCCTACCCTACAGATTTTGGACTTGCCAGCCTCTGTAATTGCATGAACCAATTCCTTCAAATAAGTTTCTCTTGATGTATCTGAATACTTATTGGTTCCATTCTCTGGAGAACTGTGTTTAATACATCCATTCAACAACAACTCTTCCTTTTCCCCTCCCCAAGCCCCTGGAAAGCACCATTCTGCTTTTTGTTTCCACTTTAGGTATCTTATGTGAGTAAATCATGCAGTATTTGTTTGTGCCTGGCTTATTTCATTTAGCATACTGTCACAAGATTCATTCATGTTATACTATGTGTCAGAATTTTCTTCCTGAAAATTTGGAAGCAACGAAAGGGTCCATTTGGGTTGCTTCCCTTTGGTGCACCCTTTGGTTGCTTCCACTTTTTGAATAATGTTGCTGTGAGTACAGGTATACTAATATCTCTTCAAGGCTCTGCCTTCAATTCTTTTAAATATATATATATATATATATATATATATATATATATATACACACATACACACATACGCTAGAGTCCTGGTGCACGAGTTCATGCACCAGTGGGGTCCCTTGACCTGGCCTGCACCCTCTCGCAATCTGGGACCCATCAGGGGATGTCGGAGAGCTGGTTTTGGCCCGATCCCCGCAGGCCAGGCTGAGAAACCCCACCAGTGTATGAATTAGTGCACCGGGCCTCTGATATGCATATAAGATCTTTGCTTAATCTCTTCTCCCTGTTCCCTCTGAGATTTAACAGTCTGTTCCATGTTTCCAAGCCTGTGGTTTCTGCTCCTGTGTAGAGCATCTGCCCCCTGGTGGTCAGTGCGTGTCATAGCTACTGGTCAGCTGGTTGGCTGGTCGGCCAGTCGCTTGGGGATGTGTGTGTGTGTGTGTGTGTGTGTATGTATATGTATATATTTATATAGATTTATATGTATATGCATATATTTATATATATATTTTATATATATTTCAAAAGTGGAATTGCTGGATCATATGGTAATTCTGTTTTTATCTTTTGAGGATTCATCACACTGTTTTCCATACTGGTTGCACCATTTTACATTTCTACCATCAGTGTACAAGAGTTTTAATTTTTTTACATCCTTGCCAATCGCTTGTTATTTCTAGCAATAATAATCTTGTAGGAACCTAAAATAACCTCGTACAGTGATCATTTTTGTTATGGGATAGTATTCTGTATGTGTGCATGTGGAGGGAATGCTGATACAGACTTGATCCTACAAAATATGTTCAGACTTGGTACATACATAATTTAGAACACATTTACATGGTGTCAAAACAATTATTTGGAAGGAAAAAAATTCTGTCAAGAAGTTACTTTGCCTTGTGGGTGCAAAGTGTCTGGAGTGGCAGGTTTTATTGTTTAGAATTTGTAGACAAGCCACCTTATTCAAGGTTTTCCCTCCTAAAATGTACATAGATGATTATAATTGTGACCAAGTCATTTTGAGAAGTAAGTATTTTAAAACTCTGAGGGAGTTTAAAGTGTAAAGCAGAAGGTACACACTGGCAGGCCCCAGGCCAGATCAGGCCTGCAGACTTATTTGATTTGGCCTGCATATTTATTGGCTCACATAGCATTTTTTTAAAAAAAGTTTGAGTTAGTTGACAACTTTTTAAATGGAGCGATTTTATGCACAAATCTTGATTTCTAAAATTTGAGGAAAAACTAGCTGACCTGGCAGGACTGGGCCTACATTCCCACATGGCAACAGTTGGCTGGAGCTGAGGAGCAGCTGTCCTTTCAGCCTGAGCTTGTGTTATCCCGTTCTCCACGGTCCCACCCAGCCTGAGACTCCAGAGCTCGTGGACACCCAGGCAGCAGACATTTCGGCTTTGCCAGGAACCGCTTACAACTTCCTGTAATGTCTAGTGGGATGTAAGGCCCAGGGTGGGCTCTCAACCAGTGTTTGCTTGGTTGTTTATTGATTCTGATTTTTTATGTCCTAAAATCATTTAGGATTTTTTCTTCCTTCCTTCCTTCCTTCCTTCCTTCCTTCCTTCCTTCCTTCCTTCCTTCCTTCCTTCCTCCCTTCCTTCCTTCCTCCCTTCCTTCCTTGGTGGAGAAGGAGACAATAAGACTATGGTCTTACCTGAATGAAATACAAAAATAAAAGGATTTAGATAACACAGAGATGGGGAACATCTTAAAAGAAAATAATAATGCAAATGTAATTTTTTACTAAGCATTTAGCCTTGAACTCTTTTTCCTATGTGAGGAAAACTGAAGAAAACAGCACCCAAGAAGTGTTTCAAGCTAAGCCATCTGTTTAATACAAGAGGGAAACAAGGGGCAAAAGGTTAGTCAGCCGTCTTACAGTGGCAGAATTCTTGAGTTAACAGATAGAAATAGATATAGAAAATGAGGACCATATGGTTGGCTAGATCAGAGCCACTGTTGGTGTGTGTGTGTGTGTGTGTGTGTGTGTGTGTGTGTGTATTTGCAAGGCCACCCACTGAGAAAAAATTCAACTTATTGTGTCTCAGCATATTAATGACTCCCCTTTAATTACTGAGGCATTGGAGAAGTTCTGTTTTCACTGTCATGTGATAGCAAATAAAAAACAAACAAACGTGTTAAACAAAAATGCAAGCAACTTCTCTCTCTCTTTTATTGATCTGTTGGTTAAGAGACACATGAAAGTCTTTTTGGAAGATATGCCTTAATCTCCAACCCAAAATGTGGTTTCAAGAATTTTAAAAGTTCTCATCACAAGAAAAAATTCTGTAACTATGTGTGGTGACAGGTGTTAACTAGACATATTGTGGTGAACAGTTTGTCAGGTATATAGATATTGAGTCATTATATTGTATACCTGAAACAGATACAATGTTAGAGGTCAATTATACCTCAATAAAGTCAATGAATAAATATGAAATTTTAGAAAACAAAACAAAACAAAAAAGGCAGCTTCATCAAGTTATTATTAGATGTTTCACTTTTCCTTATAATCATATTCTATAATGATAAGCACTAAAAAAACAAGGTCAGTTTAGGTCCTTGGCAGAAAGTTAAAAGCCTTTTAAAGAAATTTAATAAAGTTGCTTGCCGCTGAGTTATTACTGTATTTAAAGGAAGGCTGCAATAAAATTCAGCAACAAGTTGGATTCTTAATTAATAGATGTATAATTTCTTAAAAAAAATATCTCACCTGATGATTGCTTTTTACATAAAACACATAACATATATGTTAGCATGTATACGTGAGTACATATACACATATATAGCCTCTTTTTGCTATATTATTTATAGGTTGATTTTACTCTGAACTTGAATTTGTGGTTTGAGGATAGCACCAAATGAGTCCTTCAAACAAAAAAGGACGTGATCTCATGAGCATTATTTTAAAAGTTCACTCAGTCAGAAATCTTTGTGTCTCTAGAAACAGCCGTCTCTGCCTCCCAAATGGCCAACTGAGGAAAATGAGATAACCCTGGCGAAGGCGTGAAGGGAGGCTGGTGCCTCTGGGAGTCAAGTGCTGGTAATCACACCTCAGGAAGTCAGGACACTTGCCTCTGTAACAAAGAACATCCCAAAGTCTAGCCCTCCAAATAGAAGTGATCATTAAAAATTAATCTGGACTAGAATTAGCCCATGATTCACTTGATGTAGATCTAACAAAGCAAGACCATGAGTTAGCTTACAACTAGCGGGGCAGCTTGTCTGCCTTGTTAGCTGCAGGGGAGAATAATGTACAGGAAAAGGTGACGTAATGATTGTCTCACTTTCATTATTCTCTCCCAAATGAATAACCTTCCACACCAAGGATGAGCTCACTCACTATTAATGGAAGAACATCTGGTGAGCGAGGGCCCCCAGCCGAACATGCTGTTGGTTTGGGACTATATTTAACCAGCAGAAACCCAGTCATTGTTGCATGTATCACATATGCAGTCCAGTTATATTGTGAAGAAAAAAAAAAAATCTAAGAGGTAAGGATATACTCCTAAAAGTATTTTAACATGCAAGGTTTTTCCTTATGAAGCAAGGCATTAACCTGTTCCAAAAAAGATCGTAGGCTATTATTAGAGTGGAATATCTTACACATGTGACAGATGCCTTGTCCTCTTTGGCTGAGGCTCGGATGCTTGCCATAGCTATCTAAGTTTAAATTTCAAATCACGGATAGGAATCTCTCTCCTTCAATTTCCTTTCCCATTCTTAATTTCCAGGCAGGCCTGCCACACTGACAATGGTGAATTTTGCAGTGTAATCTATCTAATAGATTTACTGTAAATGATGAATCACCCTCGTATTTAAATCTAATGAATAATGCTATAAGTCAATTTTGTTTTTAAAAATGCAGTATAGCTAAGGTCATCTGTTAAATGTGCTAATATAGAGAAATGTCAATGTTCAGAACACACAGCAGCTTGTCCTAATGGTCACAGAGCTGGAATACTCTGGAATCAGCCATGTGCCAAAACCTTTAGTGGGATTGCTCTCTTTAAATCATGACATTTGGAAAATAATTTCATTCCATCAGGATTCAAGAAACTTCCTCAAATTTAAGCATCTCTCATGGTTCTCTAAGTAAAACATAGTAACACATTGTTAAGAGACTAACAAACTATTATTGTTTTTATTTAAAAGACTTATGAAAATAATGCCTATTTTCTTAAAAATTTTTTTTTTATTTTCCCCCCATTTTTTATTCAATTATTATCTGTGTACATATTTTAACATTGCCCCCCCTCCCATACATACCCCCCCTCCCCAGAGTTTTGTGTCCATTGGTTGTACTTATATGCATGTATACAAGTCCTTCGGTTGATCTATTATCTCCCCCAGATCTCCCTACCCTACCTGCTGTAATTTGACAGTCTACTTGTTGCTTTACTGTCTCTATATCTATCTTTTGGTTCATCAGTTTATAATGTTCTTTATTATCCATAAATGAGTGAGGTCATGTGGTGTTTCTCTTTCATTGACTGGCTTATTTCACTCAGCATGATGTTCTCCAATTCCATCCAGGTTGCTGCAAATGATGAGAATTCCTTCTTTTTTATGGCCGCATAGTATTCTATTGTGTAGATGTACCATAGTTTTTGGATCCAATCATCTGCTGACGGGCACCTAGGCTGTTTCCAAATTCTAGCTATTGTAGATTGTGCTGCTATGAACATAGGGGTGCATATATCCTTTCTAATTGGTAATTCTAGTTTCTTGGGATATATTCCTAGGAGTGGGATTACTGGGTCAAATGGGAGTTCCATTTTCAGTTTTTTGAGGAAACTCCACACTGTTCTCCACAGTGGTTGCACCAGTCTGCATTCCCACCAGCAGTGCATGAGGGTTCCTTTTTCTCCGCAACCTCGCCAACACTTGTCGTTTGTTGATTTGTTGAGGTTGGCCATTCTGACAGGTGTGAGATGGTACCGCATTGTTGTTTTGATTTGCATCTCTCGGATAATTAGTGACTTTGAGCATGTTTTCATGTGCCTTTTGGCCTTCCTTCTGTCTTCTTTTGAAAATATTCTATTTAGGTCCATTGCCCATTTTTTAATTGGATCATTCATTTTCCTTTTATAATATTTAGTTGTATAAGCTGTTTGTAGATTAAACCTTTATCAGTGGTAACATTTGCAAATATGTTCTTCCACACAGTGGGCTTTCTTGTTGTTTTGTTGATGATTTCTTTTCCTGTAAAAAAGCTTTTTATTTTGATGTAGTCCCATTTGTTTATGTTCTCCTTAGCTTCCATTGCCCTAGGGGCAGTATCAGTGAAGAAGTTCTTTTGGCATATGTGTGAGATTTTGCTGCCTGTGGATGCTTCCAGTATTTTTATGGTTTCCCGTCTGATGTTTAAGTCCTGTATCCATTTTGAGTTTATTTTTGTGTATCGTGTAAGTTGGTGATCTAGTTTCATTCTTTTGCATGTGTCTGTCCAAGTTTCCCAACACCATTTATGGAAGAGACTGTTTTGACTCCATTGTATATTCGTGCCTCCTTTGTCAAATATTAATTGAGCATAGTGATTTGGGTTGATATCTGGGTTCTCGATTCGATTCCATTGATCTATATGTCTGTTCTTGTGCCAGTACCAGGCTGTTTTGAGAACAGTGGCTTTGTAATGCAGCTTGAAGTCTGGTATTGAGATCCCTCCTACTTTACTCTTCTTTCTCAGGATTGCTGTGGTTATTCGGGGTCTTTTATTGTTCCAAATGAACTTTTGGAGAGTTCTTTCTAGGTCAGTGAAATATGTCGTTGGTATTTTAATGGGGAGTGCATTGAACCTATAGATTGCTTTAGGAAGTATGGACATTTTGATGATGTTGATTCTACCAATCCATGAACATGGTATGTTCTTCCATCTGTTTACTTCTTCCTCTATCTCATTTTTCAGTGTCGTGCAGTTTTCCGCAAATAGGTCCTTTACTTCCTTAGTAAAATTTATTTCTAGGTATCTTAATTGTTTTGGTGCGATGGCAAATGGAATTGCTTTTTTAGCCTCTGTTTCTGTAATTTCACTGTTGGTGTATAGAAATGCCATGGATTTCTTGGTGTTAATTTTGTATCCTGCTACATTGCCAAATTCATTTATAATGCCTATTTTCTAAAGAAAATATGGGAAATTCAGAGAAGCACAAAGAAAACGCAATTAATTCTGGTTCCGACCACTCAGGCTTTTTATGAATGTTAGTCTTTTCAAATTTAAGTACATATAAGCTTTTTCTCATCTTATTAACTATTCTACAATTTCATTCTAATGGCCATGTTACATTACATCAGATGGCTATACCATAATTTTTCAAATCAGTTTCCTATTGGACACTTAGTATAGTACTCATTTCTTGCTCTTATAAACAAAACTGTGGTAAAAAAAATCTCTATAGCTAAGTTTTTGCCTATAAAGGTGTTTATTTCTCTGGGCTATATCTGCAGAAATAAGATTCAGTCAAAGTAAATGTATGTTTTTAAGAGCCTAGACATTGGTTGATAATGCCTTTATGAGGAAATGGGAGATTTGTTTCCTTCTCTGCACAAGATATCCCTGAGACTGGAGCTGCTGCCCAGTCCCTCTGCTTCAGTCTACCTCTGGTTCCTCATGTATAAAATAAGAGGACTGGGACATTGGGATAAGAAGGATGCTCATTCTGCTAAATGAATTTCATATGTTACCTCCTTTAGTCTGTACAACAATCCTGGGAAATAGGATAAGCAACTTGGTGAATTCCAGACAGCTTATAAACAGAGGAGCCAGAACTTGAACCAAATTTGCTCTCTCAAAAGTCCATGCCCCAAACCACCAAGTTACCAGTTTCTTCTGGGGTTATCACTCATTTTTTCATTTCGTAATTTGATATAATGTGTGAGGATCACTATGTAAAGAATATGCAGTGATGAATTGAATAAACTCCTTGACCTCTGGTATTTTCTGGGAGAGTGACAGACAATAAGTTACAATATACACTCTTGTGCTACTTAATGACAGGGATACACATTCTGAGAAATGCGTTGTTAGGCAATTTCATTGTGCTAACATCATAGAGGGCACAGATAGCCTACTACACACCTAGACTATCTGGTCTCGCTCAGCAATTTTCAACCTTCTTATCTTATGACACACATGAACAAATTATGAAAATTCTGTGGCACACCAAAAAATATATATTTTCCAATCTGACAAAAAAAAAAAAAGGTATAATCTTTATTCATTCACACCAGATAGCTAATGTTGTGTGCTGACTGTTCTCTCTCTCTCTCTTTTTAATCTAACAATCTAAAAGAAAAGAGGTCAGTGCCCCTGACTAAATAGTCAAATATTTCATGTTTTAAAAATTCTTGTGGCACACCACTTGAAAATTGCTGGTCTAGCCTATTGCTTGTGGGCTATAAGCCTACATGCACAGCATGTTACTGTACAAAACAACATGAGATTAAATCAAGAACAAGGAAAGTTTTGCAATCAAGAGAGGATAAGCATGAGCTGCCAGTGTAACATACTGTTTTACAGTATACTTTTAAAAATAAATAGAAACAATGCACTCTAAAATAATAATAATAAGTGTGGTGTAGTAAATGCATAAACCAGTAACAAAATCATTTACTATTATTTTTTTCTTTTATTTTTAATATATTTTTATTGATTTTTCACAGAGAGGAAGGGAGAGGGATAGGGAGCTAGAAACATTAATGAGAGAGACACATTGACCAGCTTCCTCCTGCACACCCCCCACCGGGGATGTGCCCACAACGAATGTACATGCCCTTGCCTGGAATCGAACCCGGGACCCCTCAGTCCGCAGACTGACACTCTATCCACTGAACCAAACTTATTTCGGCAAGTCATTTACTATTATTACCAAGTATCATGGACTATATATGATTATATCTTCTATCTATCTATAATAATAAAAGGGTAATATGCTAATTAGACATCATTTTGGACATCCTTCCTGACTAAGCTGAGGCCCAAGGGAAGCCACCCCAGGACCCAGGTGCCTGCAGGTGGCGGAGGGAAGCCACCCTGAGTTCCAGGTGCCTGCCATAGGGAAGCCAGTACCAGCAGCCAGGGGAAGGAAGGCCTATTCTTGCACGAGTTTTCATGCATCAGGCCTCTAGTATATATGTATAAAAGCCTAAGTGACCGTTTGACCATTTGACTGTTCGACCAGTAGTTATGATGTGCATTGACCACCAGGGGGCAGACACTCAAAGCACAGGCATGGACACATGGAACAGACTGATGAATCCCAGAAGGAAAGGGAGAGGCTGGGAAGAGATTAACGAAAGATCTTATATGCATACTAGAGGCCTGGTGCATGGATTTGTGCACTGGTGGGGTCCCTCAGCCTGGTGTGCTGGATGGGTGGAAACTGGCAGTCCAACACCTCCCTAGGAGTCCAGAATTTTGAGAGGATACAGGCCAGGTGGAGGGACCCCACTGGTGCATGAATCTGTGCACTGGTCCTCTAGTATGATTATATGTACTGTACTTTTATACAGACTGGCAGTGCAGGAGGTTGGTTTACATGCAAGCGTGAACAGCGTTGCGTTATGACATCATGACTTTATGATGCTACCGCATCTCTAGGCGATTCATCTTTGAATACGAGGTCTGTCTTTGCCTGGAGATGCCCTTACGTAGTGCATGCCTGTTTCATCAGGTAGCAAGTTCTATGAAGGAAGATACAGCAGGAAAGAAGGATAAAGGATGCCCAGGATCCTGCTGAGGAAAGGTGCTGGGAGAAAGCCTGTCTGAGCGGGTGTACGGAGGAACCAGCTCTCCAGTTAGAGAAGCAGTAGGGTAAAGGCTCTAGGAGCAGAGCACACCTCCTGTGTTTGGGGAACTGCACAGAGGTGGCTGGGGCTGCAGGGCAGTGAGATGTGGGGGAGACAGTTCATACTGTCTATGAGACATCCGAGCCCATTCTGGGGGTGGGAGGAGTTGAAGCCGCCAGGCTGGCGGAATAGACACCGCTGCACACTTCGAGCAGGAAAGAGGGCTAACGACAGTCACCTGATTTCCTGTTGTCCAATTGGTTTAGGTAGGTGGGAACTTAAGCCACAGCATTATAACCCCAGCCCTCGGTGCCCAGGAATGGCCCACACCAGCTATTTCTGGACTCAAAGGGAAGAATTCAGATCCCTGGCTCATTCCACCTTTCTTATTCCATTACCCGTCCTCCCCAGAGGAGACGCTAGGCCTCACCCTATCCAAGGCTTCTATTGAAATAGAAGGTAAACGGTTTCTTTGGCTGGAAAGATCATGTGGAATTGGGGAAACGACCATTTTAAAGTTCAAAACGATGTGCTTATTAATCACGTTGGAGGACAAACACATCTATCCGGAGACCAGCTGTTTCCTGCTGTCATTTAAATCTGTCAGTCCCACATGTTCTGCTACAGGAAGGAATCTAACTTCCTTTCCAATTCTGGTGAATGTGTCTTTTAAATTTTAATTTGGGGTTAAATTAGTTTATTATACATTATTAAAAACCTTAATGTTCTAACAGACTAATTTCCAAGGGTCTAGTAAGGATATCATTGCTTGGTGGGACTTACCTGCAGCAAATGAACTGGGTTCATGAACAATGTTCTTTAGACTTAAGAGATATGAAGTAAGTTGAGAGAGTTTATATGCTTTAGAATCTTCCAGTTTCAGGATTTAGTTTATTCTGTGTACATTAGGAGGGAAAATCTTAACTGCTAGAACCAGAATCTGTTTTAGGGAAATACCTGTACTCCATGGAGTGCATGGGTAGGAGGTGCATCCCAAGGGCATGGGTAGCTGGAAATAAAGAAAGAACAGTCATAGCTAGACTGCACAAAGGTGGGAAAACCGAGCAGACTGGTAATGTGCGAGAGGAACTAGGAGAGCAATACTAACTTTAGCCGAAAATCTTTTGAGATATTGAATATGCAATGTTCAGTTTTGTGAACTTTTTATTTCTGTGGTGTAAGCCCCACTTTCACTGTCCCAAATCTTTAGTAAATCTTATGATATGCACAAATGTCTTGTGAAAGTGCAGAGCATGTGCGAGCATGTGTTCTGGGAATCAAGGGGCTGAGTTCCATGTTTGGGTGAATGAAGAATATAGGCAGATAACTTCACATTTAGAAAGTTTATCATCTTTAATATAGATTTAGAGAGTATTATCTTGGAAAGATTAATTCTACTAGAAAAGATATGTGGATGTGTTTAGTCCAACAGCTGTCCACCAGGAAAACTTCAAGAATGATGAGGGTAACATAGGCATTTACCATTGGATTGGCATGGAAACTGCAAAAAAAGAGATTGGACTTGCCATACAAAGCTCACCATGGCTGTCCGCTGAGTCTCCCCATTAAAATGATGTTCTGCTATGGCTACCGTGTCCTTGAGGTATACAGGTGGAGGCCCAGGGGCAAGAGTGGGATTCATACAGTAGTAGCAAGGGTTTGTGTTTGGAGGACTGGAGAGCTAAGCCATTTTAAGGGGGCGGGGTTGAGATTAGCTAGACTTCAAGCAGAGGAGTAAAATGAGAAACTAGGATGTTTCCACAAGAGGACACCTGTAAAGGACTGATAATTTACCCTTGGGCTGGGAGAATTGTCATATTTGTCACTTAATGTTAGGTTTTCTTCTTGTATACAGGAGTTGGCAGAAGTAGATTTACAATTGTGAGCATGTGAAACACGGAGTTTATTCTTGTATTATTTTCCATATGAACCACTGTAAGCCTACTTTTGCCCTGCCCTGTATTATAAATCCCCTTTTAATTAAGTTTTTGCCAACCCTGTAATTAAGTGTATTAGATATGCACAAGCTCTGTATTGGTGTGGTGGGAAATTAAAGAGAAGAGCACCAAAAGGAAGTATGATCTTATATCCTTCCATGGAGACCATCACCTCGTCATGAGCAATCCCAGGCCATCCAGGTGGGCAGCAGGATGGAGAATCAGAGCAGAGCTGAGGGTAATGGGAAGGAGCAAGTGACTCACAAAAGCAGCTGCGAAGAGGGTGACTCAGGAACCAATGTGAGGCAAACATCCTTTTTCTGAAACATCCTAGAGGAAGGTGATCCTCAGGGCTTGAGAAATGGGAATGGTGGTAGGGATAAGGGGAAGAGGCAGGGGAGGTAAACACTAATTTTATTTTCTGCTACTAGACTCTTCTTCTTCCCCCCACTCCTCTTCCTCAACATTTACTAATTTCTCCTTTCAAGATGGCCCAAATGTACTCTGCTTTTATACACATTATAGAACTCTTTTTATCCTGCCATGTATTTTTATTAGTTATATGACTGTTAGCCCCACTAGACTGCAAAGACAGTGACTATGACCAGCTCATAGGAGAAGCAGAATACCTGGGATAGTGCTTTGCATATTGTAGGTGCTTAATAAGTGTTTTTAAATTGATTTGAAAATGGTTACTTAGTTGATCCTCCCCCCCCTTTTTTTTACAACTAAGTTCCCATTTAATCCTGTCTGCATCTTTAAATTGCCGCACTATCTAGAATATTTTAATAACTTTTATCACTTTGAAATAATACTAAATGAAATAAGTTTGTGGCTAAGCTTCTCAAGGAAACAAATCACAACTCTTTCAGATGTCATAAAATTGAAGGTGCTTATTGTTTTTCTGTAAAGGGAAACATTACAATGGGCATTTGCTCTTTAGGAAAATTCCTGATGTTTTTAGGATGATTTCAACTTACACTTAGGCTGTTTTAGGAAGAGGGTCAGTGCTGGATGAAGGGCAATCAGGTTTTCTAGTGTTCCAATCAGAAGGGTCAGCTATTGAGAAGTTGATAGTTTAAAAATTTTCTGTTTGTCTTATGATCTTCAACTCCAATCTTTTTTTTTTTTTAAATGAGTTTATTTTATTATTTCCTAGCTTTGTGGAGATATAATTGACATATAATTGTATACAGGAGTTGCACAAGTAAATTTACAATTGTGAGCATGTGGAACACAGAGTTTATTCTTGTATTATTTTCCATATGAACAACTGTAAACCTACTTTTGCCCTGCCCTGTATTATAAATCCCCTTTTTAATTAAGTTTTAATTAAAAGTTTAAGGCATAATATATATACTGAATGGCCAGATTATACGATCTCTAAATGCATAATAATCTGGCCACTCAGTATCTATATCTATATCTATATCTATATCTATATCTATATCTATATCTATATCTATATCTATATCTATCTATATCTATCTATCTATATCTATCTATCTATCTATCTATCTATCTATCTATCTATACATACATATGTTGTGAGAAGTTTACCACAATAAGGTTAGTTAATACATCCATCACCTCACATAATTGCAATCTGTATATGTGTTAACAACTTTCAAATATACAAAACAGTGTTATTAACAATGGTAACCTTCCTGTATATTTACTTCCCCAGAACTTATTCATCTTATATCTGGAAGTTTTTACCCTTTGATTGCCAACTTGCTTTTGGGCCTTTGCATATGCTGTCCCCTCATCTGGCTAACTCCTAGGCTACCCTCAAGTCTAACTTTTGATATCAGTTTAAGTGGAAAATTCAGTCCAAATGCCCATAAAAGGAGTTGATAACCCTGCCTGTGTGTTTTCCTAGCAGCCTGTTCTTAAACCCATCTCAGCTTTCATTTCAGGCTTACAATGAACAGTTGATCTGTCTATCTCTGTCGCTCTACTGTAGGCTCCTTGAAAGTAGAGATGGTGTCTTGTTTAATCTTCAGTGCCTGGAATTAATCTGGCACAAGATAGGCACTCCATAAATATTTCTTGGAGAAAGGGTGGCAGGATGAAAAGTCCTCAGCTTTGCCCTCATCTTTCTTAAGAAGAAGTGATAGGGATATTTATTTACTCTGATGTCAGCCTCTACTGAGCCCATTGAGCAGCGAAGTGAACAATTCAGGGCTCTCTGACTAAGAGAGATGATGGAAGAATTACTTGTCTCCACTGAGGGAGCCCATAAATAAGATGAATGAATCATGGTTATGTTCCTGGTAGGGATGCCACGAAAATGGGCTCAGGACTACTGGCAACCCTCTCAAAGTTAAGACAAATGTCAGCGTTGGCTGCTTGAAGTGTTTTCTGGCACCATACATTTGTGAATGCCACACCTGGCACAAAGATAGTATCATAAACTTGAACTTGATTGTGTTGGACAAGTAAACTGTGCTTCTGGTAACTTCAGCACAAAAACTGCATTTACACTCCCTTTCACTGAGGTCTGTAGTGGTGACTAATGAAGACATATCTGAGATGAGTGTGAGTCCAGGGCAGGGTTAGGGCCTAAATTTGACTGCTGAATACAAGTCAATTGACCTTTTCAGTATCTGGCAAACTCTATTTTGACAACAGGTTTGTTCTTTAAATTATGACTAGAAAAATTGTAGTAGAGTACAGCTTCCCATCCATTTTCCCATTCCCAAATAAGAAAATTTCTTCCTTAAAAAAAAA
Source organism: Pipistrellus hanaki (assembly GCF_964339955.1). NCBI lineage: Eukaryota > Metazoa > Chordata > Mammalia > Chiroptera > Vespertilionidae > Pipistrellus > Pipistrellus hanaki. The sequence goes on from NC_140507.1 coordinate 47,214,161, forward strand.
AAAAATACAAACTGTCATTTGATTAGACAGGCTCCATATGACAAGTCATTTTTTTTAAATATGAGAAGCCCGGTTCACAAAATTCATGGGGGGTAGTGGTGGTGGGGAGTCCCTCAGCCAGGCCTGCACCCTCTCGCAAACAAGAATCACTCAGGGGATGTCCTACTGCCCGTTTAAGCCCGATCCTGAGTTCAGGCTTAAACCGGCAGTCAGACATCCCTCTTGCAATCCGGGACCGCTGGCTCTTAGCTGCTCGCCTGCCTGCCTGTCTGCCTGATCACCCCTAACCACTCTGCCTGCCTGCCTCATCACCCCTAACCTCTTTGCCTGCCTGCCTGATCATCCCTAATCACTCGCCTGCCTGCCTGATTGCTTCTAACAACTTGCCTGCCTGATGCCCCTAATTGCTCACTTGCCTGCATGATCACCCCCTAACTGCTTCTGCCTTGGCCCCCCACTGCCATGGCTTCATCTGGGAGGACATCCAGAATGATGTCTGGAAGGTTGTTTGTCTGTCTGGTCTAATTGGCATATTACACTTTTTTTTTTTTTGGCTTGTTTTTTGTTTTGTTCTTTTTTTAAATATATATTTTATTGATTTTCTTACAGAGAGGAAGGGAGAGAGATAGAGAGCTAGAAACAATGATGAGAGAGAAACATCGACCAGCTGCCTCTTGCACACCCCCTACCGGGGATGTGCCCGCAACCAATGTACATGCCCTTGGCCGGAATCGAACCTGGGACCTTTCAGTCCGCAGACCGACACTCTACCTCTGAGCCAAACCGGTTTCGGCTGTTTTTTGTTTTCAATGTATTTTTTATTGATTTCAGAGGGGAAGGGAGAGGGAGAGATAGAAACATCAATAATAAAAGAGAATCATTGATTGGCTGCCTCCTGCAAGCCCTGTACTGGGGACTGAGTCCACAATCCAGGCATGTGCCTTTGACTGGAATCAAACCTGGGACCCTTCAGTTCACAGGTTGACACTCTATCCATTGAACCAAACTGGCTAGGGCTATGCTTTTATTATTATAGATATTTTTATTTGTTTCAGAGAGAAGAGAGAGGGAGAGGCAGAAACATCAACGATGAGAAATAATCATTAATTGACTGCCTCCTGCATGCCCCTTACAAGGATAGAGACCACAATCCATGACTGGAAATGAAACCCAGGACCCTTTAATTTGCAGGCCAGCACTCTACCCACTGAGCAAAACCAGCTAGGGCTGACAAGACACTTTTTAATTGCCCGAGCCTTAATTGCCTGTGGCAGGAATTGAGTTCTGCTGTGAATACAAAACCATAACAACAAACAGACAAAAACAAAACCCTCTGAATAATAGAGGCTTAAACAAAACAGGGGCTTTCTTTTTTTCCATGCACTAAGTTCAGAGGTAGGAAATACAGAGCATGTCAACCAGCTCCAGAATATCATCGGGACTGTGTGGGTTGAATTGCGTCCCCTGCAAAAGATATTGAAGTCCTAACCCCCAGTACCTCTGAATGTGGCCATATACAGATCTAGGATCTTTAAAAATGCAGTCTACTTAGATGAGGTCATTTGGCATGGGCCCTAATTCCGATATAAATGGTGTCCTAATAAGAAGAGGGACATTTAGATGGGGACACACAGGAAGACGGCAGAGGTTGGACACAAGCTTATGGGGACACAAGCTAAGGGACACCTGGGCTACCAGAAGCTAGAGGAGGCTTGGAAGGATCCTTCCCTAGAGGCTTCGGAGGAGGATGGCCCTGTGGACACCCTGACCTCAAATTTCTAGCTCCAGAACAGTGAGAAAGTAACTTCCTGTTGTTTTAAGCCATTCAGTTTGGGATTACGGCAGGCCCAAGGAACTCCTCATGCCCCTTTCTGCCCAGCTCTGCTTGCTGCCTTGTTTTCACATGGTGACTACTCCACCTCTATGCTTGTGTGCAAGTTCCAGGCAGATAGAAAGGAAAGGCCCAAGAATAAAAGATACCTGCCAGGGGAGGCTACCAGCTTTGAAAGAACTTTACTGGAAGCCTCACTCAGCATCTTCTGCTACCATCTCATCTTCACACCGCTGGAGAGTATTTCAGCAGAACGCAGCGTTGGTGTACATTGAATCAGAGTTCTCTACCTAAGGAAGAAGGGGATGGCTACTGAATGGACACAAATGGTGCTTAAAACAGCAATCCCTTCACTAAGCTAGAGGTTCATAAGTAATTTTAGGATAGGATAAAAGGAAGAGATTCTAAATTACTATCACTTCATGTGCTTTTCTCTAAAAATTAAAATTACAGAATTATAGAAAGCTGAAGTACACTTAAAGCTGTGCAACCAAGCCCTTTCATTTTACCTACAAAGAACAAGTATGAGAGATGTATGAGCACCATGGCCAGAGTTCATAAAGGTAGTTTGTAACAGGCCTTTGACTCTCGCACAGGCACTTTTTGCCATTATACTTACTTGAATAAGGAACACAGTTGTGCAGTTCATCTTTTGAAAGTGAGAGCCTAATAATTTTTTTTTTTTTGCCAATCTACGTGCTGATAGTCTACTAGGTGCATGAAAAACACTGATCCAGATAGTTAAGTGTGGCATCTACTCACTTTGCCTTTTATGTTTTATTTCCAAGCTTGAAGCAGAAAAGGAAAATTTCAGCCCTAAAACAGAGGGACAGCAACTTAGATGAGGACCAATATTTAGGTTAAAAAAAATTAAAACATCCCAATGGTTTTCATGTGAAATCAGTTTATTCAGCTTTGTTTATTTTATGATTAGATTCATAGACAATGAAATTAAAATTTCAACTAGACACCCACCACTGAAGGGTGAGGAAAGTCATTGACTCACACATTACCAAAAAAGCTGTTTGTTAAAGTGCTGAAGTTTGGAGAGCATCATGGAAGGTCTTTTGGATAAATGCATGTACTTGAAATTGATCTTTTGAGTGTTAGAAGTTCGGAGGACTTTGTGTTGATGTATAAAAAGTGCACAGCAAAGTTAATGGAGCAATCTGAATGGCATGAGTTTTCTATAAAACGTAGCTCATCTAACATTCAGATAAGATATGCTCTGTGCATTGCATTAATAAAGTTACTCCCAATTTACACCGTGGTCATGTAATGAAATCTAATCTGCTCATAGAGAGTACTAGGATATAAACTATCATCAGTTAGGTTAGGAAAATAGGTCACCAGCCTAAATCAGATGTTAGTAGTAATTTGCAGTTTCTTGCAATGTAAGCCCTGTTTTTTTTTTTTTTTAAAGCTAATCCAATGAAACTTGCATGGAAAAATTTGCTTCAGAATGATATGTGCTCTAATGCTCAGGGGTACTATTCTCTGAGTCATTCTCATTTTGGCTTATGTTCTGCTGAATTAAGCATTGCCTCAGAACGAGGAGTCATGAGCCAACCTGAAGCCAGCAGGAGATTAGAATAGGAGAAAATAATTAGCACTTTGTCCTGGGACATCACTTCTTTGAAAGATGCTCCTTTCACACATCTGCCTGGGCAGCTTTTTTTATTGTACTTATTAATCAATAGTACATTTCAAAGGTTTGATATTCAAAAGATGTAGAAGAGGAGGCAGGGAAAATTTTTCTTTGGTTCTGCTCCCAGCCACCCCTTTCTTAAGGCAAATCATGCATACCAATTTTTAATGTATTGTATCTACATTGTATTGATATATTTGTGCATTTATGTTTTTGCATATTTATTTACTCTATTATAACATTTATAACATACATAAAAGTAAATATAATAATAAACGAGTAATTGTTATCCATTTATGGTCATCTTTCATTCTTCCACTGGATTATGATGAAGCAAATCATAGACATCATATTTTAGCTATAAATATTTTATTATGTATCTATCAAAAATAAGAACTCATTTTATTTTATTTATTTAAAAAATATATTTTATTAATTTTGTACAGAGAGGAAGGGAGAGAGATAGAGAGCTAGAAACATCAATGAGAGAGAGTCATCAATCAGCTGCCTCTTGCACACTCCCTACTGGAGATATGCCCGCAACCAAGGTACATGCCCTTGACCTGAATCGAACCAGGGTCCCTTCAGTCCCCAAGCTGATGCTTTATCCATTGAGCCAAACCGGTCTCAGCTCATTTTACTTTTTAATAATATTTTTAGAGATAGAGTAAAGGAGAGGGAGAGAGGAAAAAAACATCAATATGAGAGTGGTACACCTCTAGGCTGCCTCCTGTACACTCCCTACTGGGGATTGAGTTGAGCCTGCAACCCAGGCATGTGTCCTGACCAGGAATTGAACTGGCAACCTTTAAGTGCATGGGACAACACCCAGCCAACTGAGCCACACCAGCCAAGGCAATAAGAACCCATTTTTCAAAAGTTAACTATAATACCAGTATCATATGCTACCAACTTAACAATGATTTTTAAATATTATAAAATGACCAATTATCAAACAAACCAATGATTGTACTTTCCTGAGTGTCTTCTCAAAATTATTTTTTCTTTTTCACAGTTGGTTCTAAATAGAGTCTAGACATTGCATTTGATTGATGTCTCTTAAGTGTCTTTTAATCTATAGATTCACTTTACCTCTTTTTTCCCCCCTTGCAATTTATTTATTGGAGAATCTGGGTTTTTCTTGCTATGGAATTTCTCATATTCTGGATTTAGCTGATTACATATTTCTAGAGAATTTAAAAAATCCAAATAGAAAGCAATTAATTACCTGTGTTTATTTATTTTTTTATTTTTTCAATTATGGATTTAACTATCCAGTACTTTTCATCCTGCCCAAATAAAATAATTAATTGGTAACAATAAAAGGCAGAAAGAATTTGCTATTTGGCACAAGCCACAATTTTGGAGTTTACCATATCTTCTTTTCTTCTTTTCTTGCTTCCTTCAATTCATCCCAAATCCCATTGGGCTTTCTTTCAAGATATATCCAGGACCCAAATACTTCTCACCATCTCCACCTCTATCACCCTGGCCCAGCTACCGATGTTCCTCCTGGACTATTGGAATAGCTTCCTAGTGCTTCTCCCTGCTTTTATCTTTGTCCCCTTTACCTTTAGAACCGGAACGATCCTAATATAACCCAAAGCAGATCACATCACTCCTCCTTTCGGAATCCCCAGTGACTTCCTCTTTTACCTAGAGAACAGCTGAAATCCTTACAATGGCCTACAAGTTCCTTTATGATCTGCTCCCTGCTTCCCTTTGACCTTGTCCACCAGCCACTCTCATACTCTCTCACTTTCTAGCCACACTGGCTTCTTTGTTTTCCTTAAACACATCAACCATACTCCTATCCTACCAGCTGTTTCCTTTGTCTACAACACTTCCTCACCAGCTGCTCACATGACTTGCTCCCCCTCCCCCCCCCCCCCCCCCCCCCCCCCGCCCCGTGATCTTCAGCTCCTTAATCGTTGCCTTTTAGGTGAGGCCTCCCTGACCACCCTGCTTAAAGTTTCAAACCCCACTCCTCAAAATCTTGCCTTCTCCATCTTCCTTGTCCTGTCTTGTTTTTCTTCATAGCACTTGACACCTACTAAAGTACTATGTGACTTCCTTAATTTGTTTTTTGGTCTTCCTTCATTAGAATGTAATCTCCATGAGTGCAGATATCCCCACCTCCCAATTTTGTTCACTGCTTTCTCCTTAGCACCCAGAACAATGCCCAAGAAACATTTGTTAAATGGATAAATTTCAGACTCTCAATGAAATCTTCATACTTTTCTTTGCATAAAACATCCCCCCCTCCCCAAATTATACCTGCCTAGAACAGGTACAGAACAAAGCCTAAAGTACTTGAGAGCTGACTAACCCTCATAATCCCTCATCATCACTCTGTCCACATTTATTCCTTAGGTAGACGTAAAGTTGCTTTATTTATTGTGCAAAGTGGATAGTTGCTCTAGACACAGTACCACTAAGGACCTGGTATAGGTTGTATTGTGTCCCTCAATGTTCATGTGTTGAAGTCCTAATCTCAGAATGTGACCTTATTTTGGAAATAGGTTTGTTACAGAAGTAATTAGTTAAGACAAGGTCATACTGTAGTGGGGGAGGGCCCTAGTCCTATTTGACCAGTGTCCTTATAGAAAAGGAAACTTTGGACACAGACATACATACAAGGAGAATGGGTGTCATGTCAAGATGAACAAGAGATTGACAAGCCAAGGAATGTATGGAACAGAGTCTTCCTCTGAAGGAACCAGCACTGCTGACTCTGAGCTCAGACTTCTAGATTTTACAGCTGTGAGAGGATATATTTATGCTGTTTGGGCCGCACAGTTTGTGGCGCATTGTCATGGCGGCCCTTGGAAACGAATACAGGACCTGTGGAACCATGGCCTCTTTGTTTTTGTTTACAAGTGGTTCACACAATTGGTGTCCATTTAGCACTCAACAAACATGCTGAATGCACAGTGGGAAAGTGATGCCGTGAATCAGCTTCAAGGAGGGCAAGGAGGACGGGAAATAAAGTCATCACTGGCTTTAATTCCGCTTAGGACAGCAACAATGTCATTTACTATTCAGTTCCTAGCACAGAACCTATTTCTCAATACACATTTGTTGAACCAAACTGAGAATCAGGCAAAGAAGGTGGCTTTATGCCAAGCAAGAAAGAGGTGGAGAGCTTGGGTGGGCTGGTGCTTCTTGCTGTGTTCCTATCTACCGACTGTCCTGATTTCACTCTGCCAGGAGTCCCAATGTCAAAAGATCACAGTCTGCATTGTTGCTTGAATTCACTTCATTTAGGTATATGGTGTGTGATCTTTAAGATATATTTCTAGGACTATTAGTAGGCACAAATTTATCTTCAATCAGGTGGTTCAACCCCAGATTTGTTATTGTGTTGTTAAATTACTACGTTGCATTTCTTAAAAACCCACTTAAAGGCTATTATGAATACAAAACCATTCTTTCTTTAGGAGGATTGTTTGAAGCCACAGTGTTATTCCTAATAGATTGCCTTTCTTGGTTGGTTATTTTACATCAGAGGAGAAAGTAATGCTATTGTTGTTGATTAAAATATCGTTTTAAATGTCGTTGCTATTAAATATCAAGGACATAGAAAACCAAAATAGTAGTGGCAGAGATATAGGATAAAAGTAATGGGATCCAATATGATATTTTTGAAATGTGCTTATTCATGTGAGTTCAGAATGAGTGTAATTGTCTGGATAACTCAGGCAAAGTTATTCCCCCCACTAGAATATTTAAAAAAAGAAATAATGATTTGTTAATGCCTGCCATTTTCAGATGTCTCTATTATCTATTGGTTGACTGAATAGGACCACATATTCCTTGCTGTGTTACCCTTTGAGAGGTAAGACTGGTTCTCCACCCCTTGATCCTGGCTGAGCAGAGTTGCTATACCAGGAGACTAGAATGGTCTGGTCCTCTCAGTTATCATCGAAGAAGTTTGATAACCCTGGGGCTATGATACTATAAGGGGACCCAAGATAGCCATGTGGAGAGGATGTGAGGAGAGGGACAGAGAGAGAGAGAGAGAGAGAGAGAGAGAGAGAGAGAGAGAGAGGCCCTCTTTCCCATCTCTCTTCTATCTCCTGCCTTTTGAGTCATCCAAGCTAAAGTCCCAAACAATATAGAGCTGAGGCAAGCTGTCCCTTGTGTTCTGACAAATTCCTGACCCACAGAAGAGTAAGGCAATCAAAATAAATTCTTATTTTAAGCCATTGATGTTTGGTGTCATTATGTATTAATAGGTAACTGGAACATTGTCTTTCGAATATAGATAGTTTCAGGTTATAACTTCCTAGGTGTTCTCTTTATGGCATCTAATAATATTTCCAGTCCTCAAAATTGGAATTTCTTCTTTAGTTATCTATATGCCTGGCATATACTGATTAATTTCTCATTACTTATTAGTCAACTGTTCAAACTATTGTGCCATCTATTTGAAACAAAAGGTGCCAAAGCCCTATTTTGTGCATTTCTTTCTCTTGCTGTGGCATGTGCAATTAGGCTCACTAAATTTTTTTTGTCTCTGCTCATGCAGATTTTCTTTAATTGTTATTCAGAAAAAGTAGATTTCTTGTTAACACTAACAGAATGTTAAAAACATAGCTGTTAGCCTCCAAGAAATACAATATAATATGTGTTTTGATAACTATCATTAGTAACGGGAATGGCTACCCTCCTTTATGTGCCTACCAGAAACCATATAATATGCCTCATAATTGTTTGGTACATTTAAAATTTTAATAAATACTATTTATTACCATCCCTCCATTTTATTGTTGCTAGGTAATATTTCTACTTTTGGAAACCTAATGCCAGTTTAAAACCAATCTGTTGCACACCTGTATTTTGCCATTGAAAAAGTAACTGTTGCCTGGCTGGCATGGCTCAGTAGTTGAGCGTCGACCTATGAACCAGGAGGTCAGGGTTTGATTCCTGGTCAGGGTACATGCCCTGGTTGCAGGCTTGATCCTCATTAGGGGGCGGGCTGGAGGCAGCCAATCTCTTTCATCATTGAGGTTCTCTCTCTCTCTCTCTCTCTCTCTCTCTCTCTCTCTCTCTCTCTCTCTCTCTCTCTCTTCCTTCCTCTCTGAAATCAATTAAAAATATTTTTTTAAAAACAATTTTTTATTGCTATCAGAGAAATTAGAACTAAGGTATATTATTGTTAAGGGATTTGAAGGTTCCTCTAGTAATTTGCCTTAAAAGGGCTTGTATTAGAAGCTTTCACTTAAGACAATTCATTTTCCTTTAAAAGAGATCTATTTGGCACTAAATAGATTTTAAATAGCACTAAATTTTTAAAATTTACTTTAAAAATTCACTCTCTATCCCTAGAATTATTTCAGACATATGGTAATAGTTGTTTAATTTGCCAGCAAAACTGGGTGTTTGTTTGCGTTGAGTTTAAACAAATTACAAACATCCACATGAACATTTTCTTTAGATTAAGTCAGTTGTGCTTTGTATGCTTAACGGTCCCTTTTCATTAAATGAGCCTCTTACAATTTGATAAAACAAAGAGGTGAAGAAATTCTGCACAAGGAAAATTGCTGTACTTTAACTTGAATATAAATGGAGTGGTACCCAATTACTCCATGTCTCTTAAAATGGTATAAGGAATAACTTACTTATGCACATGCTTCATGTCTCAAGTGAAGTTTCTAGCCCTGAACTTCAACTGCAATTATTTTCAATCACAAAACACTAACAGTGGTTCTCAACCTTTCTAATGCCGTGACCCCTTAATATAGTTCCTCATGTTGTGGTGACCCCCAACCATAAAATTATTTTTGTTGCTACCTCATAACTATAATTTTGCTACTATTATAAATTGTAATGTAAATATCTGTGTTTTCTGATGGTCTTAGGTGACCCTGCTAGCGGTTCTCAACCACGGCTGTAGAGCCTAAGAATATCAGAAAACACAGATATTTACATTATAATTCATTAACAGTAGCAAAATTACAGTTATGAAGTATCAACAAAAATAATTTTAAGGTTTGGGGTCACCACAACATGAGGAACTGTATTAAAGGGTCACGGCATTAGGGAGGTTAAGAACCACTGACCTAGAGGCTTCAGTACAACTCCTAACTGCACAACAAAGAAAAAGTTGAAGATTGGTGGATTGGCTAAACTAAGAGGCAGGTATAAGTCTTGGCAGCCTCCTCGGGGCTTTGTCTAACAAATGACTCACACAATGTTACAAGTCACTCCAAAATTCACTCTCAGAGATGACTGTGAGACTTTCAGTAGGAATAGAAAGAGTTTAGCGGATTGGAGGAATGGAAGCTTCCTCCAATTTTGATTCTGTTTTACAAGATAAACTACGTTGCGACCCCGGGGTGAGATTGTTGTGGAGAATGTGTCAGGCTTTTAGTACAGAGGCCAGCTTTTCACTCACTTCATCACCGATGTGCTTAAAGAAAATTTATGGAGGCACTTCTTCCCATTTCTGAGATAAAACAATTGGCTTGAGTTCTTTCCTTTTAAATACCTCTTTGACCCGGAGAGAGACCATTCTCATCTATCTAGCGGCACTACTGGAATTGCTCTCATTCTATGGCGTGCACTTGGATGGTGCTATTTTTATTAGTTCTCTGGAGCAAAGCATTATATATAGCTGCAGAGCCATCTACACAGTGACACAGGAAATTTGATTCTCAGTGGGGGCAGCTGATATAAATCATTTTTTTTTCCTCATCCTAAAGTTTCCCTCATAAAATGGACAAGCTTTTGCCAACCTCTTCAAATAGTCTTTTAGCCACCACAGGAGTTAGTTCCTGCCTCTGGCCTTGACTGATTGCTTGGCAGTGGCTATGTGGGTGGCTTCAGAGTTGCATTGAAGGCTTTTATGTGGTTTTGGGGCTGATGGGCTGTTTCAGCTGCCTTGTCCTTATGGGTAGCATCTCAAATTTGACTGGCTCTGATGAACACATCTTTAGTCATCTGAGAGAAGTATTTAGTGAGCATTCCTTGTGATATAAATACAAATTTGTCTTCTTTTCCCATCATGGAAAATTTTCTGCCTCAGACAACAGCAAAAGACGTGGAAGACTTTGATCATGTCTCATTTTCATGAATAAAAAGCCAACAAAAATAGTGTCCTTTTCTGCATTCAAGTCCCTAAAAGTTCTGTGGATTAGACAAAAAAAAAAAAAGACAAGAATGTGTTTTGTATCTGCCATGTTACTTGACCATGACTAAGCACATAGTTTATCGTAGAATGCAACAGATCATTCAGACCTGTGTGCCAAATATTTCTTGAGTACCTATTATGTTCTAGGCACTGTGCTAGATAATCTGTTTACAAAAATGGCTAAAACATGTGTTGCATTTTGGGTTCTCTGGCGAGCAGAAACTGAAATGGAATTCAGAGTGTAAAAGTTTTTTGCTGGAGAGTAACCCCTGTGACAGAAATGGAAGAGGCAGGACTGAGCAGAGAGGCAATGATAAAGACGGGACACTGTCTCAGCCAGCTTAGCAGGATGTTCCAGAGCAGATTGCCCATTGGAGGAGGCCCACGTTGTGTGTCAGGGCCATGCCCCCATGCTTCAGTTATTGGCTGGGACCACCCCAAGAAGATCCCTCAGGGGGCAGCTGTAGCTTGTACTGTGACCTCTTTTACCAATGGCTTGCCCAATCACTAACCAGTGTCTTCTCTGAAGAGAGCCTGACAGCAGCTTGAATGCTGAGGTGAATCCTGAATTAGCTACCAGCTGGTCTCTGTCAGGTAATCATCACCTTCCTCCCCGGGTCAGCAAGATGGGGCTGAGCAGCACAACTCCCTGTCTGCCACAGTTTGCCACTTGTGCCACACACATCTGCTTCATGATATTTGGAAGCAGCTCCTCACAGGCTCTGGGGCCTCACTTGGATAGAGGGAGGTTAGTGAGACAAAATTGAGCTTTCATCTCTGTAGTTGGTCTCAGGGCTACAACTGGTGCTCATCATCTCCCTCCTGCACTCTCCATTCTAAATTCCTTTCACCCTCAGCTACCATCTCTGTTGGCATCCTCAGCTACCATCTCTGTTGGCCTTGGCACTTTTTGAGAAGAGCCAGATTTCCTACTAAACATAAACTTCTCTGGGAAGGCTTGTTGCATGTACCCATTCATGTGGGACAAGAGTACCAAGAGGTACTCATGGGGTGGCTTGAGTACCACACATATTTTCCCCAGTCTTTTTTTTTTTTTTTTTTTTTTTTACAGAGAGGAAGGGAGAGGGACAGAGAGTTAGAAACATCGATGAGAGAGAAACATCAATCAGCTGCTTCTTGCACATCTCCTACTGGGGATGTGCCTGCAACCAAGGTACATGCCCTTGACCGGAATCGAACCTGGGACCCTTCAGTCTGCAGGCCGATGCTCTATCCACTGAGCCAAGTGGGTCAGGGCTTTCCCCAGTCTTTACTGTGTACCAGGGAGCCATCTTCTCATGCTGTTCAGGTTCAATCACTTCTGACAAGATGGAGACTCCTCTTCTTGCTTGCTGGTTCCTGAAAACAAAGGTCTGCAAAGTGCTCAGGGGGCAGCTGTAGCTTGTACTTCAATGAGATTCCTGCCGTCTCCCCTGGAGAGTACATGTCCCTTTTGAGAGCAAAGGGTTTCCCATCCTGTAGAGCCCATAGTTGTGGAGTCAGGAATCTACAGAATACTCTAGTAAATCATTGGGAGTATCAAGTCTATTTCTATCACTTGGTTCCAGACCCAAGAGTTCTACCTGATGGGAACACGGTGCCATAGAGAGGTACCTGGTTCAATAAGTGTGATACGCCCTAGAAGACGGTGCTATAATCTCAAAAAACATTGCTGAAGAGCTGATGCCTCAGCTGCCCCATCAGCAGACTGCTCGTTACCCTACCAGGTGACAGCCTCTGGGTGATGTGGGTGAAGTAGCATATGGTATGACTACCGGGGGTGGTTCATAGGCTCACTTTTTTGCTCCTCTGTTGTGGGAGGGTTGGATGTTACGTTATGTGGAATTCCATATCATAGATCAGGCATGCCATGGATTCCCAGAGAGTGGTGCTTCCCTGAAGACATGAAAGACAAACCCAGAAACAAGTGTCTTCTGTTAGAAGAAAAGAACCTGCTAGGATTTCCAAGGTGGGAAGTTCCCAGTGAAGTCAGCTTGCCATCCAGTGGCTAGTTGTTGTTCTTAAGAAACTCTGCCACTTCAAGGACTTACTTAGCATTGGTTTCTGGTGTTGGCGGGTTGGACAGTGGACATTAGACGTGATTGGACATTGTTAGCAAGATTGGCCTTGGTTAATGGAAATCCATGCCATTGGGTCCATGCGTAATCTCTGTTTCAGCTGCTCTGGCCACTTTGTGTATGCATTTTGCCAACACCACAGAAGACACCGATAAAGGCTGGCTGGCATAAATGGGCCAATGTCTTTTGTCTACTTGGTTATCTACATACTTCAATGCAATTCCATATATTTATCCCATTCCTCTAGCCTAGAATTCCTTGCTTTGAAGATTAAATTCCAAGCTTTTAATCTTTTTCCTTCTGTATCTCTAGTTATCCAGAAAAGCCACTTTATACTCCCAGAGTCCATATATGTTCCATCTCAGGCTGCTTCTTCTTTCACAGAAAGTGAAATGTGTACCACTCTGGTAATACTGTATCCATTGGGAATATTTTTCCTTTGCAATTGTCTCTCAAAGTCACTCTTGAGTGAGAATGTAACAGCTGCCGTACAACTTTTGGTTTGCACATGCTGAACCGATTTATCTATAAACTAAACTTGGGGACTTTTTCCTCTTTCACTGGATCATACAGGACTCTCTCTCTTTTCCCTAATACAACCAGAGGTATGATCTGGGGGTTAGAAGCTGGTGAAACTATGACTGTTAACATGGGAGTCTAGGCTCCCTGCTCATGCAGCTTGCTGTGCCCTCTAGCCCTGCTGATGTGCAAGCTTGGATGTATATTTCCATTTAATGATGGCTCGCTGCTGAGCACTCATGACTTTACAGTTTGGCGGTTCAGTAGGCTCCAGCTCATGTATGTTGAAGATTCATAAGCACTTTGGTGTTTCATACACAACCATTCCTCTCTTTACCATGGCTCAGTGGCACCCTAAGAGACTTTTTAAAAAGTAATTCTCCATTGCAGATTGAATGGTATTGCTTCAGAACTCTGGAGAATGTCTACACTGACATTCTCCCAGCTGGGCTTGTCATAAACTCAACCCTACATCTCTTTTTCTTCACTGATATCTCCATCACCATGATGTTTGCCAGATCATATGGTCCAAGCAGCAGAGCGCTGTATGCTAGACCCACTGCAGAGCCCTGTCTTGCTCTTGATCCCCCTTAAATATGGCAGCCACCTTGTTAATGGAATGAAGCAATGTGGCATATGGTGTTCTAGAACCCAGAGAAGCCTAGGAAGTGTTATGCTTCCTTCTTCTCGGTAGGAGGTATTAGATAGAGCAATTCTGTTTATAGGGAGTAAATGGGCATTGAAAGCAGAAATGCACTGGCCCAGAGAAAGGGTGCCTTTTGCTCACAAAGATGTTGTAAGCCTACCAAGCCCTGTGCCATTGGAACCATTATCACCTAAAGGTGGAGCCTTTTCGGCCTTGGCTCTGTTATGCCCTGCTTTATTTTTGTTTAGCTTTAAAACACTGGCCTTGCCCCATGTTACTTTAAGCTGAGAAACATTTTAAAGAAAGGAATCGCTAGACCTAGGCACAACTGAATTTTAAAAATATGAGAGAGTGAAGAGTAAAAAAATAACCATTGAGTTTTTAAGATTGGTGTTACTGGTATCACTGAAAGGGAGGGAGGAAGGAAAGGCCCTGTAATGGGGTTGAATAGTATCTCTTCCCAAAATTTATGTTCATCCCGAATCTCAGAATGTGACCTTATTTGGAAATAGAATCTTGAGAGAAGGTTATACTGGGTTTAGGGTAGGCCCTAAGTCAAATGACAGGTATCCTTATAAGAAGAGGGGAAGGCACACAGAGACACAGAGAGGCAAAGGCCATGTGATGATGGAGGGAGAGGCTGGTGTAATTCATCTACAAGATGTGGGCAGTCATCAGAAGGTAGGCCAGATGGATGGAACATATTCTCCCTCAGAACCTCCAGAAGGAACCAATCCTGCCAGCACCATGTGTTCAGACTTCTGGCATCCAGAGCTGTGAGAGATAAATTACTATTATTATAAGCCAGCAGGCTTATAGTAGTTAGTTACAACAGCCATAGGATACTAATATAGATAATTACCTATAGGTTATTAAGAGCTTACTTTACTTACTCAGGTTGAATTGTATGAAATTGTCAGTATTTGACTGTTTTATTTAATAGTTTATATAGCTAACTTATTTCTCTCCCTCTCACATTCAAAAACACTTTTTTTTTTTTTTAGATTTGTTTGTAACAACTTTTTCAAATAAGTCTCCTTATTCTTGTTTTACAGGTGAGTAAGTTGAGAGAGAGAAGCTGACTTATTTGCTCATGGTCTCATAGTCTGTAAGTCACAAAACTAGAAAATAAACGGAAAATTGTCAGATAAAATTCATGCAGTCTGATCCTGGGCTTCTCAATTTGTAAGGTGTTGGAAATAACCTAAGGATCATGTCAGAATGTAGATCATGATTCAGTATGTCCGGTATAGGCCCTGAGATTCTGCATTTCTAAGAAAGCTCCCTGATTAGGCCAACACTGTTGATGCTCAGCCACAATTTGAGTATTGAGTATAAGCTTCCCACCTTTCTTGACATGTTATAATTGATAATGTGATTCTTTTTGGAGTCATTATTATGAGTTCTAGCCAGATCCAGGTTAAGTCACAATGAAAATGGTTGAAAATAAGAGGCTGGACTACTTTGGAAAAATGTGTGTTGAGGCATAGACTTAAAAGTCATCAGCAAAGTATAGATGGTGGAAAACGGAGAAGCTTACTGAGAGACAATTTATTCTATTTAAGAATGTTTATAGTCCATTTCTTTTTGATGTGGCTGATTGATTAAAAAGAAAAGAAAGCCCTCAATATTCTCTGCAAAATGATTAAAATATTTTTTATTCATAACATGTATTCTCACAGCAGCATTTTAAAGTGTGTTAACTGGATAAGTTTAAATGCTACAAACTAATATTGCCTTATGGTGAAGTCAATGAACTGATCCATGAACCTAATTAATGAAATACAACTAGAAGTTTAAGTGGATGCATTAATAGCACTTCTTTCACGTAAGGTTTTGGTTTATAGAGAGAGACGAAGAAACTGGGAAAAGATTAAGGATAGCCACCTTTTCTATGGCCAAGAATGTATCTGAGGTCAACATTCTCCAGATATCTGAGATGCCCAAAAGATTCAGTGGCAACATTTCACGCCAAAGAACAAGAAAGTGGAGGGGAAAAGTGTTTTTAAATTTAAAAAATATATTTTGAGAATTTACATAAAATTCTGGGATTGGTCTGTCTTATGAAATTCACATTAGACTTAGTTCTACTATAAAGGATGTCTTTATTTCATTTGCAATATTTTAAGAGCTAATTTGCAACATATGCCTAAGTAAACAGAACTTACTTGAAAAGAAGAGAAGCAAAACCATGTGTCTGAAAAATTGCACACAAATACTTGATAGATTAACTAAATCAAACCCAGATGGACATGTGAATCTGTAGAATCTCTGTATTTTTTTTTTTTTTTTTGCACACCATTTGAAAAGGCTACACTATTAAAGTCAAGTAGAACATTCAAGGCCAAGGAATCCTATAATTGAATATATGATTAAGAAAATAATAGATGGTTTCCATTGAATTGGCTAAGTACTTGTAGGGGCAGTTCTTTTGAGTATCGTGACTTACAGGTTCCTCAGAGGAAGCTAGCCATAGTACCCTGGCTTCTGGCTGACTTAGAATGCTATCACTATAGAAAAGCCAGAAGTGTTCATCTGTGAGTAGGTTTTTCTTAACGAACTCATGCAAATATCAAATATTAGAGATCTTTTAGATCCTGAAATCTCTTATTTATCCATTATTGCTTGATAGATTTTTAAATAATCTTTCAGGTATATACATTTATAACCAAAGATATTTTTATAGAATATATGTGTATATTCTATTCAACAAATAAGGAGGGAAAACCAATTTGGAAGACCACGATGAGAATGATTTCTTTGTAAAAACTCTAGGTGAAATCCTTCATGGTGATCTAATCATTCAATTCAAAGGGATCATGATAGTAGCTAAGTTACACTGGAGTTCACTTACCTCCTTCTTGGTGTTCTATATTGTAATTATTAAACGATAAAAGAAATTATTGTAGAGAATTGTGATCTATGCAGTAAATGGATTTGAATCCTTAAGGTTAACGACTCTACACTTATAAGCAGAAGCAAGTTGCCCAGATTGCAATGAAGATATCCATGGAAGCATCTGGGAAGTCACAAAACCGATATTCTTCCTCTAATGCAGAGATGATATGTTGCTATTTCTTTTTTTTCCTTCAACTGAAGTGTATTCTCCTGTAATTTAAAAATTCCAATGGAGGAAAAAAGATCAAATAGATTTATAATGACTCTAGCAGTTGCATTCGGAAGGAATAGATTGAGTTTTTCTAGATGATGACAAATCTATTAGAAGTTAGAGTGATTTATTAACTATCCCAATTTCAAATATATTCCACAGTAAAGTCTCTTTCAGTTGCAAGGACCATGCTAAGCATAGTCTCTTGGTAAAAACCTTTTTGATGATTGTTAGAAAATTTATTAAATTCTTCAAATTGAGTAAGCATAGAGCATTCTGCACTGAGACATTTTCTTGGCTTTCTGTTGTAACTCCATGAAAAATCAAATCAGTTTTCACTTTGGCTAAATACTTCACCATTTGTGGTTGGAGGATGCCAAGCATTGCTTTAGTTGTTTTCATTTAGGGACTAAAAGATAAATTGACCCTCTGTGAATACACATGTTATACACAGTATAGTTTTATTTCAATTGGTTGTTTTTTTTTTAATCTCATGTTTATTTCTGAGCCAACATACAGCAGCAGAAAAATATTAACAAAGAGAAAAATCATTCTTTCAATAATTTCCAAATAAGACACACCCAGCTGTCCAGCTAGTAGTGATCTTTTAGTGATATAGTAAGGTGCAAGGAACTGGATACAGTATAATTATGTGAGCCACCTCATGCACATTTTTTATAGACACAGCTTGGTTCTTCTCCAGTGTCTCCTCTTGCAGTTGTGCCTGATTGTATTACCAGTTTTCATCCGAATCCATTGGGGGAATGGGTTGATTCTGCTTTTGTTTTATTGCCAGGAATCTCTTGATCCTGAAAGTCCTGTGGAAAAGATTTGGCGAAGAAGTCAACCACACACTCCACAATGGCAGAGAGGAGCCTTATTTCAACTTTTCAAGTTGACATGCCAATTTAGGGGGGGGGGGGGGACAAGAAAATGATCAAGACCCGAGGGTGAGCCTTCATTCCCACTCTGTCCTGCCCATTCACTCCTCTACTTAGCTAATTTGAGTTGACCCCTGTACATTTTTGCATACCATATTGAATAGCAATCATATGCTTACATGGATTTCTCTCACCAGACTATGAAGTTCAGGATAAGAGCCAGGCAGTGGCAGATACAAAGCATGGCTCAGCTCCTCCTTTAAGAAAAGACTCACTGAAGTTAACGCCTTCTGGATCTCTAGATCAGCATTCAAATCAAGGTTATCCTTTTCTTGGGGAAGCTTATAGTGAATGACTGAGCAACGCAGGGTGGCTGAGCTCATCCTCTCCTCTGGCAACCCTAGCTTATGACCACATGAAAAGATGGTAAAAGAGCCTGGCTCTCTGCAGGATTCCTCTCGCAGCTCCACTCCAGGGCTCTCTTTGGGTTAGCAGAATTTTGTCACATCTGCATTGTGGTCTGACTTTTATCCTGCCTAATCTTGTGCCCATCCCTTTATTTTATAAGTGTTCTTTCCCATAAACTTTTTATTCCCCAGTCAAGCTCACATCTGTTTTCTAGGGAATCTGGCCTGTAACCATTGGTGTCAGAAGTGGTCCTAGAAAGCAGGCAATGGTTGTAGTGGTTGTAGAAAGCAGGCAAGGGTAGGTGTAGGAGCCGGCTTACTTACCCACTCCCTGGTTGGTAGTGAGGAATCAGTTCCTAGTGCCAGTTAGTGTACAGACAGCTCTGGAACAAGGTTGCAGGCCAATTGATAAAGTGTTCATGGGTAATGAGCCAGGATATGGTGGCAGAGGAAAATGCAATGGTCAATAAGGTGATTAGGGAATTTGAAATGTGTGTGTGTGTGTGTGGGGGGGGGGGAAGGGGTTAGTGGAGAGAGATAAAAAAAAAAATACAATAATAATAGAATTGGGTGGTTTTTTTCTAAATTGCAGTGAAACTGCAGATTGATAATGAAAAGTTGAGGGCAATCAACAAATGGAAAAGTAAGTGTAAAAGCCAGAGTTCTCTTTGGTAGCTTTCAAAGAAGCCCTCATCTCATGCAGTGGACTTACAGAAAAGGCTGAAGATCAAGTTTAGAATTTGATGTTCTGACTGGATAAACTTCAAAGATGGTTGGAAACTTAACCAAGGTAGTCATTGCTCTGGCTGGACAAACCTGAGTCCCTGACACATGAGATGAGGACATCTGGGAGATGCTCCTATAGATTTTGATTCTCCAGGCTGTTCTGAACCTTAAGAATGTGCAGAAGTGGCTTCACCTCCTCATGATGAGCCAGCGCACAAGAGAGTTGACTGAGTGTTGGAATGGCCTACTGAAGGGGCAGCTGACGTGGCAGCTCATAGGCAATACTCTGGCCCTACGTCTACTCCTTCACCCTATCATTATACTCAGATCACTTTCTTGGGCTGAAATAATAACTTTTTGTTTTACATGTAATGACTGTCAGTATTTTTTCATATAGAGTCAAATGAGGTAATATTTTTTTTCATAATCTATTTTTATCTGGAGTTACAACCTAGTTCTTTACACATACACACACACACACACACACACACACACACACTACTATGGCACGTATACACTAATGCTTAGTCTAGTTTTTCCCCAGAGACCTACCACCATTTACTCAAGTAACAGTGTATTGGGGAAAAAGTAAAAACCAGACATTGTGATGTCTTGTTGGGGTCCAAATTTACACTGACATCCAGAGACACAAAGCATAATCATGCCCCTCTTAAGAGGACACACGAGTATAGATCAGATAATAAATGAAGCCCCGGTTGAAGTCTGGCTTACAGTGAGTGTCCTTAGATCTACCAGGTGGTCATTTCTCTGGTCCCCAAGTATATAATTAGGTTTCACACACTTGGCAGTTGGAGTGACACTCACACCAACCAGTCTCAATCTTTTTTTTAAATTCACTGCAGTGTGATACCCACCATAGAACATGTGTTCAGAAAAATGCATGATAAATAAATATTGGCTACTGGTTTCAAGCTTTAGAAAGAAGAGCTATTTGAAGCAAAATATAATTTTGTGGGGGTGGGAAATAAAGGAACTTCTTAACTTTATTTTTGTACTTATGGGAAAGGGAAGCAAGAAAAATTTTCTCTATTCTTAACTTATGGCATTCTTAACTGGTACCTTTAAAAAAAATCATCCAAGTCTGGCTGAGTATCAAGAGAGTCTTACTATAACTAGTCATGCACTATGACCAAAAGGGACAGCTTTATATTTAAAAACTGAGGCGGTTGATGGGATGGCGAAGGAGGAGGAAATGGAGGGAAGGGAAGTTTACAGTTCTGTAAATTACAGCTTGTGGCAGGACCATGATGCATTGCCAATCTCAGCCAGAGGGCGAGTCAGCCAAAGGACCGTTACTCACACTTTTATAATTAAGACTGCATTTTTGGTGTAATAAAAAGGCTTACATTTTGGCTTGTGTTTTCTTATTAACAGTTACACCGACAAGCAATTTATTTCAAAGGACAATTGCCAGGAGAGCCCCTATCATGGGACTATAGTGACCCAGCTTTAAAGTGTGTGTGTGTGTGTGTGTGTGTGTGTGTGTGTGTGTGCAGAAAAAAAAATGCAACTTAAAGACCAAAAGCTTTTGAGGAGAGAGAAACCCAGAAATAAAAATTTAAATACAAGATATTCTATCTTTACCTTCGCCATTCAGAATTCTTTCTTTGCCTGTCAAGAGCAAAGTTTAGGACAGATATCAACAAAGCCTCTCTGTATATCCCAAGAAACCAGAAACACCAATCAGAAAGAATATATGCACCTCTATACTCATAGCAGCACAATTTACAGTAGCCAAGATTTGGAAACAGCCGAAGTGCCTATCAGCAGATGAGTGGATTAGAAAACTGTGGTACATCTACACAATGGAATACTACGCTGCTGTAAAAAAGAAGGAACATTTACCATTGCAACAGCAAGTATGGAACTAGAGAGCATTATGCTAAGTGAAATAAGCCAGTCTGAGAAAGATAAATATCACATGATCTCACTCATATGTGGGATATAATGAACACAAACTGAACAAAAATAGATCCAGAGACAAGGGGCAGAGGAGGGGGAGTTAGAGATTAACCAATGGACTTGTATGCACGAATATTAGCATAACCAATGAACACAGACACTGGGGTGGTAAGGGTGTGTCCACGGGGAAGTGGGGGATGGTGATGGCGGGGTGGCGGGGGAGGGCATAGTCAGTCGGGAAAAAGGAGACATATGTAATACTTTAAACAATAAAACAAACAATGAGAACATATTGATAACAAAAAAAAAAAAAAAAAAAAAAAGAAAGAAAGAAAAAGAAAAAAGAAAAGAAAAGAAAGCCTCTCTGATGCTTTGAATGTTGGACCCACAACAAACAGTAAGATTGTCCTCTCCACAAACTTTTAAAAGAAGAGTTAGCTATCTCTTAGGGAATGTAAAAGTATATAGTTTTTTTCCCCCCCCAAGATGCATGTTCCTGACCCATAAAAGAAAAGCTGAGTAACTGATTGTCCTTCGGTTATTGATTAAAGAAAGCTTAATAGATTATCATATAGGGGTAGGCAAAGGTAGGTTCACAGTTGCATTGTAAATTTTTTAAAAAAATATGTTTTTATTGATTTCAGAGAGGAAGGGAGAGGGAGAGAGAGAGATGAAACATCAATGATGGGAGAGAACCTTTGATGGCTGCCTCCTGCATGCCCCACACTGGAGATCAAGCCTGCAACCCAGGCATGTGCCCTGACAAGACTCGAATCCCGACCTCCTGAGCCACGCCAGCTGGGAGAATTGTGACATTCTTTATAAAACTATTGTACTAATCATAACATGTATGTTTTTTCCATACAAACTACTGTAAATCTACTTTTGCCCTCCCCTGTATCTATCGGTATCTTTCATCAACTCCTTGACTTAATGGGGACCCTGGCTATTGATTGTCCAGTCTGTTGGAACTCTGGTAGACTGGTGAGTGGCAGTTAGGCCTGTGGAAAGTCCTCTGTGGGTTCCTTGAAAGTAGAGCCTATGTATTGCAATTGATCTAAGTCAATGTGGTCATACACAATTCCTCGGTTCCTTCTGGAGGATAACAGTAGCCATTGAGAAGTTGGCTACTGTGGATGAGAGTGAGTTAGTTTTCAGCATTACTACCAGGTCATAATGAAAGCAATTCTCAAACCAAATTCTATAATATATGCAGTCATTTAGTAGACATACATTGACTAGCAAGCAGATCCAGAACTGTACAGTCCTGTAAATTCAATGAAACCCCAACTTTCTGTCATCTTAGGTGCCCTGAAATCTACCTTATCTGTTTAGAGACCGGCACTGCAATCCAGAGCAGGAATCTTTACTCCTGGTGCATTCATCAGGCCACCAAAAATCATCATAACTAACAGATAGACCTCAGACCATTTAGAGATCAAGCTTTGAGCTCTACCTCCAAAGGTGAAGGCTAAGGCTTTGTTTGCTTCTATACATGCAGCAGTAGGGAGAGAGTCTCTAAAATATTTATAACCTTGCATTAGTTTCATCAATGATGTGTGATACCTAACATTCAACATTCTTCATGCCAGTCAGCAGTGTTGAACACCAGAGGTTTGTTTCTGACATTCTGGATGCTGATTAGCAGGGGGTAGATTGTCAATCTTGAGACTCAGACAACAGAATGAACTGTAGTTGCCCCTCTGGAATGTTGTTTGATCATCTCTGAGCTGATACATTATTATTATTTATTTTTTGTACTAATTCTTTAAAAAAATTTTTATTGTCTAAAGTTTTATATATGTCTCTTTTTTCCCCAATTGACTGCCCCCCTCAAGGCATTCCCACCCCAAGCAAGCCCCCGCCACCCCAGAGTCTGTGTCCATTTGTTATGCTAATATGCATGCATATAAGTCCTTTGGTTCCTGAGCTGATACATTATTAAGATGCTATAGCTTCCTGGCCAGTATGGCTCAGTGGATTGGTATCATCCCATGCACCAAGAGGTTGATGGTTTGATTCCCATTCAGGGTACATACCTGGGTTTTGGGATCAATTCCCAGTAGGGGGCCTGCAGGAGGAAGCAGATCCATGTTTCTATCTTTCTTTCCCTCTCCCTTCCTCTCTCTCTAAAATAAATAAAAACATATTAAAAAAAAGATTCTACAGCTTACCTTAAGAATATTTTCAAGTATATTACAGGCTATTTTAATACTGTTGTTAATCAAGCATAGTCCCTGACCTTGAGGACCCACACACAGTTTGCTGGATTGAATAGGATAGTTTGAAGAGCTTGTAAATTGAAATATGGCTATATCAACTGGGTGACTTATTCATATTCAGTTAGGATTTTGAGATTTGGTTATTGCAACTCATGCGTTTATTTTTATTTTCCAGTTATCTTGGGGACACTCCAGAGAAACCCTTGGTTGGCTTCAGGCCCCTATGGGAGCTTGACAAAGTTTTGCTTTGGTTCTATTGAGGAGGCCACAGGAGGTTTGTAGGTTGAGAGTTAGTTAGTTCATTTGTAAGTTTTGTGAACAATTACTTTTAAGTGATGGTTTAAATTGTAAATTACTGAGAATTGTTCATATACTTGTAGGTAATGCTTAATTGTTATAAAGCAGTGAGACTTCTTCATAGCGTGGGGAGGTGGGGTGGGAAGGTGGGGTGGGTAAAAGGCAGTGTGTATACTGAGAAATAGATCAAACCATCCTTATTTTACTGTTTTCCCTGAGTTGCTTTGGGAATTCAGAGGTGGGAGCCATAAAGCTAATGATAGTGCAATTTGACTGTGGACTACTGTACTTGTCCTTTTGTGAACCATGCTAGGTGAGTGAGCTGAGGAGAGGCCCCCAGATCTCACCACAGCCTTTCGCTGGTCCCTAGAAGTTCCACATACT
Source organism: Pipistrellus hanaki (assembly GCF_964339955.1). Lineage (NCBI taxonomy): Eukaryota > Metazoa > Chordata > Mammalia > Chiroptera > Vespertilionidae > Pipistrellus > Pipistrellus hanaki. The sequence continues at coordinate 47,237,967 of NC_140507.1, forward strand.
CTGTGATGACACAGCGAGCTAGTTCTTATTGCTGGCTCTCATGGCCTAGCATGTAGTTCAGAGGAATGGAAGAGGATAAAGTCCTTTAAATATTATTTTTAAAGCTAGCTTCTCATTTAAAATTATTTTCAGCAACTCACAAAGTCATTAGGTATTTACAGTCATTTCTGATTTCTGAACTCACTTGAGGTTGAAAAATCTCACTCTTAGGGGTGGACGGTAACATCTCTTTAAGAAGGTTGTTCATGATAAGCATCAATTCCATTGGCCTCCTCCCCAGCCTGGAACACATAGTCTTCTTCCCACTCCCCTGTCCTTGGAGAAAAGTCTGTGACTGCACCTGTACTGATATGTATCAGTGTTCCCACCTCACGAATGTTTGGTTTACCAGCTTGGAAAGTACCCGTGCTTTTTGCCCCCTCACTGAAGAGAAAACATGCACTCCTACACTTGAGCTTTGATTTCTGGCAGTCTGTGGCTTACCGGAACAACATATGTGCTTGCCCAATGCCTTTGTTTTGCCAACAAAACACCCACAATCTCAATGATATTTTCAAACCCCCTGCATCATATCCTGGTGTCTATTTATATTGACATCCAGACATTTAGTTTCACCACTGGCACAGAAATGACATTTTTTTTGTGTGCCTAATTATTACTGTGGTAATGTAATGCAATCTCTCCAGACAAAACCCCTCACTGCCAGCCACAGCTCAAAAATTTGCTTTATGAAGGTTTTTCTGGTAATTGTCTTTGGCTTCTAAGAAACCATTCACTTAATATTATGTGATTTCAGGAGTGTTGAAGAGCAGGGGCCAACCCTTCCTCTTTAAATGTTTGCACCAGCTATCAGAAGATGTGAGTTATTATTCATGGGATTGACACACTTGACATATATTGTTGGCCCTGCTATATTGGTTTACCGTTGGATTGTATGCATTTCCACAGAATCTGGAATAAAAGCAGCTCTAAATGATTTGTGAAGTATTTGTTTGCCTCTGGTCTTAGGTGGGAGTTGAGGATGTGAGTGTAGGAGACAAGCACACAGGGCTACAATAGAGTAAAATCCCATGATACATCCCAGGGTAATGAAAATTTGCATATCATCCAGTTGGCTCCTCTGCTCCATTCAGTCTCAATTTCCAAATGCAAATGGGTTAATGTTCTTATATTCTGGGAAATAGGCTGAGACTGTGGAGGGGAGCATGGAGTTTGGTAGGGAAACCTCGAATAATCCCGGCTGGCGAGCAGGAAACCAGAGCACAGGTCTGCCGTGTTCCACAGGGCAGTCCTTCAGGTTGGGTGGGCAGAACAGCTTTCCAGAGGGCAGCGGATTCCAGGAGTCACTCTCACTGTCCTGGAAGTCCCAGCCAACATCAGACCTCACTTATATTTAGCTAGTGGGGGGATGGGAGCAGGAAGAACTCCCACCAAGTGGCTCCAAAATGCAGCAGAGATCTGGATGGATTTGGATCACACTAAGGATTCCCTAGGATAACCCCTGGTGGGCAGGATAGGTACATTTTTATTTTATTTAAAATGCATTTTAGTTTTAGACAACCTACAAAATACGTTTTTTCTTAAAAAACAATGCCTGGGTCTAGTTGGGTTGCCTCAGTGGATAGAGCGTCAACCTGCAGACAGAAGGGTCCTGGGTTTGATTCTGGTCAAGGGCACATGCCCCGTTTGTGGGTTCAGTCTCCATTGGGGACGTGCAGGAGGCAGCCAAACAATGATTCTCATCCTTGATGTTTCTATCTCTCTCCCTCCCCCTTCCTCTCTGAAATCAATAAAATTATGTATTTTTAAATGCCTGTGTTTCAGAGAAATCAAGGTCAAAATAAATGAAGAGCTCGAGATGCTATTAGTCCTACTTGTCCTAGTCCTGGTGTGTGGCAGCTAGGTATTATGACAGGTGACGGACCTAAATTGCCAAACTTGTTAACATTTTCCCATTTCTAACCATACTTAAATAAAAACAATACAGAGTCATCTGGATTCATGTTTTCCTCAATCCAGACCTGGTAGTTTTGAAATTATCAAGCATGTGCTGGATTTATTCTACAGCCCCTGTCATAAAAGACTTTCCTCTTCTGGTCTCTGGACTCAGTGCTCCCTTTGGTTTCATGTAATCTCTGATGTGCTCCTTGTCGGCTTCTTTGAGAAGCTGGTATCCTGTAAATGATGGTTCATGACAATACCAACTCTAGTGATTACTGTGCTTTCTGTACCTTCGCCCTCCGGGCCTTCAGCAAAGGCATTTCCACAATAAACAAGTCATCATTGTCATCCTCTGTCCTACTGACCACCTTCCCCTCTACCTCCAGGCACAGCCCGTCTGCAATCTTCTAGACTTGTAGATATGGGAGAACACCTCATCCTGGCTAATGAGTTCCGGTAGATAATGATGATGATGATGATGATGATGATGATGATGATGGCTGCCAGAAGGAGCCAACAGAGGCATCTGGCTTAGCAGGAGCCCAGAGCTGGAGGAAGGGAGTGTGGTAAGCAGTGCTTTGAGGATGGGGAGCACATGAGGGTGGGGGGGGGGGAAGCTAAGTCATTTTATTTACCTGTAGTAATGCAAGCAATGAAACTGCCCATGTTACCCAGTCTATAGTACACCTTTTTGGACCCCCATTTCTTGTATTATGGTGGGATTCTACCATAGTTCCCTACTTTCTATCAAAATGTGATTGTTGTTTTCTTATCATTATAGAACTTAGGTATTAGTGTATCATGACATTAGCTCTTCAGCTCATATATTTTCCCCCTATCTCTGAAGTATATTCTATCAAATATGGCTAAGATCACGGTTTTCAGGCAGCTTTACTAAGCAAAGGCAAACACTACATTGCAGATTTTGCCAGTGGGATATGTCAACATTGTGTGTCCATATATTTTAACACACTGTCATTTTTACTGATTGAAGGCAAAGACATGGGTGCATTTAGCTTTGCATTTAATATTCAGATTCGAGAAGCCAACACACAGGCTGCCAGGGAGAAGTAAACCAACAAAGCATTGGGCATCTGTTGTGGGTACCCTAAACAGAAGTTGGCAGCTGTTTCAGTGTATAATGAGCATAGGGCAGAAAATGCAGTGAAGGGGGTCATTGATGGTAGAGGAAGAAACAACTTAAGTGGTCTCCCCCCTTACATAAGTATGGTGTGAATAGACGCTGTTGTCCTGGTGGGCAATGCCAGTTTGAAAAGGTTTTTCTTGTTCTGGGAAGAGTCACTTAAGTGACCTTACCGAATCACTTAAGTGACCTTACCGAGTCCTTTAAGTGTGGGGTGAGCTGGCCATTATTCTGGGAGAGGAGTGTAACCAGAACTTTGATGTTTTAGGTGTCTTTAAACGTTGTGAGGACATCACCGCAGGATAACATGGGAACTTCTTGGCCATCCACTTTTAGGGCCATGCTGCAGTCTGAGAAGGGATTCGGAACATGAACAGAAAGAGTTTGATCACTAAGAGATCTTTGGGATCCAGAATTTTAGGGCATGAGGGCCCTGTAATGGCACAAGGTGCTGGAGATGGCCTCTCCCATAAACAACTGCTGTGGAAGGCATTGCCTTTGGATCAGTTGGAGCGGCAGGTGTAGAGGACAGTGCTCTAGCACTGCCCTGGAGGTCGCTTCGAGGGTGTGGGCACCTCTTCATCTTCTTGCTGTTGTCCCAGAGGACTCAACACACGTGTTCTGAAACACCTCTCACCTCAGACCTCTCAGCCTTCAGCACTCTGCTTCTCGGGAGCCAGAACTTAGCTCTATGAAGCAATAGAGAAGCAAAAGGACTCTAAGCAGACAGGTCCAGGCTAGTTTGATTGAAAGTCCCTCTCCTGTGAGTAATACTGACCCACAGGGTCAAGCCTCCAGGCCCCTTGGCTACCACAAGAATAAATTACTTTCCCTAGCTCTGCCTTTTGGCTGCAACTCTCCAAGATGAGCTTTCATCAGCAGCCAAGGCCCCTCGTGCCACAGACTGTGGTGTTAGCTTGACCCTCAGCCTCCTCAAGTCACTCCTGTGCTTGGTGAACCTTCGAATGATTCATGAAGAGGGAAAACAGATCTCTGGACTTGCCATTTTTGTCATGAGAAAGCTCAGGGATTACACTCAGAGAACAGACAAAGACAAGTTCATGGTACTTTGTACTGGGCTGAGGGGCACACCAATTCCACGTGAGGAGCAGAAGAAATGTGCAGAAAAAGGTCACGGTGATTTGCTATTCAATGGAAAGAGCAAGAGACTAAACCATGCTCATGCACACACAGTAGTATATGTATATATATATATATATATATACATATACTACTTCTGGTCACATAAATCTTAGGAAAGGAAGTAGTAAATACCCATGTGAAATTAAGATAGAAATAAAGAAAAGGCCAAAGAATAATTTCTTTTAAGAAGGAGATCCAGAGCAGTGACACAGCTAGAAGTTTAAGCCCATATTAGAAATCTATGTCAATGGCAGGCAGAGACACTTTCTCACTGGCCAAGCCTCCAGGGTTTCCCTGAGCCATACTTTGCAGCCAAAAGGCAGAGCTAGGGAAAGTAATTTATTCTTGTGGTAGCCAAGGTCAGTTTAAGTTAAGGTAATGGAAAGTCTCTGACCTTTTCTCAACATTAGAGAATCCACCTCTGGTCAGAAAATGGTGATTCCTTTCTCTATGATTCACTACCTTGAAGCCTCTGGTTTCCTGGAATTCTTTTTAAAATTCCAATTCTTTCAGAAAACACTACAATTTTGAATAGTGTATACTAGACACTGTTCTGGAGTTAACCACTAATTGTCACTGAATAAGGTGTTTTAAAAAATTTTCTTGAATTTATGGGGGTGACATTGGTTAATAAAATTACATAAGTTTCAGGTGTACAATTCCATAATATATCATCTGTATATCGCATTGTGTGCTCACCACCCTAAGTCAAGTCTCTTTCCACCATTTGTCCCCCTTTTCCTTTTTTTTACCTCTTCCCACCCCCTTCCTCTCTGGTAATTACCATACTATTATCTTCTGTGTCTATGAGGTATTTTTTTTTTCTTTGCTTAATTCTTTCACCTTTTTAACCCAGGCCCCCCCCCCCCCCCAATTCTCCCCCCTGACAGCTGTCAGTCTCAAACAAGGTGTTTTAAAGATATGTCTAATTTTCCCAATATGGAAAAGTGAGGCTTATTCTTCCCAATTTACAGAAGGAAAATCACTGAAGATCAGAGTGCTTAAGTAACTTGCTCAAGTTAGACAGCTAATAACAGGCAAGGAACTTTCCGATTATCTGTTTGCGTAGCACTTTCTGCTAAAATCAGAACAAATCTTAAAAACGTTCTTTCCTTTCTTTTCTGTTAACCTATCAAAATTTTTTATTGTTATTCCATATTGGTTCTGGCAGCTGTTCGGTTGGCCAATATCTAATGTCCTCCTATTTATATTGTCCTGATACCCAAATACTTCACCATCCTTTTTACTGTAGGGAAGTTTCAGGGAAAGCAAACCCAACCCTCAATGAGAAAACATGGGATAGAGAACTGGAAGGGTTGGACAAGGGACCCTGGGAAACAAAGCAATTTTGGAATCGGATCTTCTTAGTAAATATTCACTATTATCTTTGAAGTAAATTCAAATAGAATTTATTACTAGAATATCAGCTAGTTCCATCACTAAGAGCTAGTCCAGAATATATTTTAAAGTAAAATAACATTTGAAACCTGTCATTTAAAGTTACCCATAGATATACTTCACCTAGTGTAATAAATAATCAAGATCTGATTATAGCTAAGAGAATGGGCATCAGTCTGGTGAAAAGATATAGGCAGGATGATGTTTTTGTTTTGCATTGTTTTCAAAGACTAGAAACCTAGAACTCCAAAAATATATCTACAAACAAGGTGAATTTTTTTGTGGAGGCAGGAAAACACTTGGTTAGCCATAAGGTCATAACTAGAATGTGTGTGTCATGAGGTATTAGAATATGCCATCCCAAAATATGACACTTTAGCATAAAGGTTATTTTGAACTGAAAGCAACTGAGAAGAAGATAGAAGAAAAGTTCTTTGTCTTCTCCCTTTATGCCTAAACATGCAGGGCATAAATTTGTAAAGGTGTCTCCCTATCCCTTCCCACCAGGAGAGATAGAAGGTAATCACCAGAAATAACTCTAGACTCTTATCAGCCCAGAGATAGCACCTAAGGAATGTACAAAACAAACAAACAAACAACAAAAAAACTCTACTAGGGCACAAGTAGGTTTATAGCTGCAATTATGTGAAAGAGTTTATTCCATACAAACAACTGTAAACCTACTTTTGACCCCTACTGTATTTACCCTCCCACAATTTGCCACCCTATAAACAAAGCCTTTCCTTAGCTTTGTCATTTCTCTAAAAATTTTTTGTTCTTTCATTTAGATGGTATATAAACACAAGACCTAACCACCTCTGAGTTACTCATCACTAAGTATTCTGTGTGGCCGCTCATGTTAATAAACTTCCGTTTGCTTTTTCTCTTAGTAATCAGCCTTCTAACCATCTCATTTCCAGGGCCCCAGGCAGATAACCTGTGAGGCACCGGGACAACTTTTTCCTTTCCCCGAGCCGTAAAAGCTGTGTGGCATGTGTGTAAAAAGTAGCAAAAGGCATTGGCCTCATTTTTTTGGCTGTGTTTTTGGTTGCAAGACTTGAATCTGACTCTTGTTGGGTAAAAGCAGCTTTAGTAAATGATTGTTAGTTGTTGGGGCTATTACTATATCCTTTGGAAGGATATTATTCCAAAGCATGTGATTATCAGCTCTTCCCTACTCAAGATTCACATATTAACTTAAAATATTCCTCATACGATTCATGTTCACCCAAAGCAAACATATAAGAAAAGCTTTCTTAAAATATATATATATATATATATTTTATTGATTTTTTTTTTTTTTTTTTTTTTTTTTTTTTTTTACAGAAGGGAGAGTGATAGAGAGCTATAAACATCGATGAGAGAGAAACATCCATCAGCTGCCTCCTGCACACCCCCTACTAGGGATGTGCCCGCAACCAAGGTGCATGCCCTTGACTGGAATCAAACCTGGGACCTTTCAGTCCGCAGCTCTATCTATGGAGCCAAATCGGTTTCGGCAAGAAAGGCTTTCTTGCCTTGTGTTATTCATGAGATGTAAGATCCCATTTATTTTTGATTCCACCTTCCATTCAAGTTATGTTTGGGATATATATGACACAGACATTATATTTACCACTATTATCCTAATGTGTGATTATATAGAGCCAAGAGTTCTAAACCAAAGAATGCTAGTTAGTGGTATTCAGTGTAGTTTGGCTGAGAACCAGATCAACTCACGGTGGGTGAGCTCATATAAACCTGACAAGAGCTGTGTACTATTTATGTTTGCATTTCTAGCATTTCTCACAGAATCTATGATTCTCACCAATGCTGTTAAATATTAAAATGTTGATGGAAGCAGAGGTATGAGGTCTTCCTTATCATAGAGGGGCTCGTTTGCTAACACCTGCACATTCAATCCATGCAGGCAAACATGGACCGCCTGTGGGGTGATCCTGAGAGCTTCTGGTTGCCATGGGTGTATCTGGACTTGCTCAACAAAACCTACATTCTTCTCTGTAAATTCTCAAGTTTCCTCTCTTTTTCCCTCTCCACCCTTTCCTTTTATTGATTGAAAATCTGAAAACTTATTTAGATACTTGTGCTTCAGGCCCAATAGGATTCTTTCCTGAATGAAGAGATTGAACTCCACCCTTGAGTTTTATTTGGGTGCTGTCTAAGGGGGAGGGTCCTTCAGCTTCGGACCCATGACTATAGGAGTCATCTCACCTCATTGTTTCAGAAATTATCTTTTCATGGAGAGTCAGAGTATGCTTTCTTCACCATTGTCTTTGGGGATCAAGCCAGGGCGGGGAACATTCAGATGTCTATGTTTTGTCTTTCTGCCAAAGATAAATCATTGAATACTTCTTGATGCACACTTGACTCACTGATCACCCTACAGCCAAGTAAGGAGGGGCTGCCATTTATTCCCAAGGGCCTTTTCCTTTTGATACAAAGGACTCTGCTTTGGGACCAGCTTTTCAGTTCTTTTTGCTTAAATGTTGTCTGCTCAGTGAGGTCCTTCTAGAACACACTGTTTAAAGCCGCCACATCCCCTCCCAGGGATCCATGACCCCCTCCTCTACTTTTCTCATCATCATCTGATCTGCTATAAATGTAATATACTTACCTTCTTTATTGTTTCTCTTTCCATGAGACAATATAAATTTCATGAAGGTACGCATTTGGAGTTTCTTGCTCCTCCTGTAGTCATAGTGACTAAAGCAGTGTCTGGCTCAACCCTATTTGTGGAAGGAAGGAAGGGAGGGAGGGAGAAAAGCAGGAACGTGATGCATATTTATATACAGATCATGATGTTGGTGAGGTCATGAGTGCAGGTTCAATAGTCAGCTAGACCAATTATGTTCATCTTATCTAATTGTCCAGAGTGTACCCCGAAGTCCAGCTATTGTCTCAAAAAATTCTTTTAATTAACCGTCAGCACAAGGGTGATGGGGCAGTTGTGTGAGTGTGGGAATGTAGCTGGATGGATACAAATCCATTACTGCTCCAGGCAAGGCAGCTCAAAATTCCTGGACACTGCTGTTGGGTCAAGAGATGAGTAGATATTTACTCCCAAAGGCTAGAACATAATACCCACTGTTCTTCCCAGATTGATAAACACAACTAGTTTTTCACAACAGCTTGCTGAATGCAGACGTCAACCCAGAATAAATGACAAAAATCTATAACTTCTTTCAGATACGGGCAAACCACTGATTAGCAGATTTTTTCTTCTAATGTTGGAAAGCAGATAGGCAAGCTTATGATGATAATACACCAGTGAGAGAGTGCCTTCTGCCTCAGGCACTGTTGGCTAAAAGCTAACAACCTTGGGTTTCTGGGGTTTATTTTTTATTTTTTCTTATTTTCACTTAATTCATAAACATTTTTTGATAATTTACTATTTATCACCTATGAGGTTATCCTGAGAGCTTCTGGTTGCCATGGGTGTATCTGAACTTGCTCAAGAAAAATTTTTAAGAAGCTAAAAATGAATAGGGATAGACATTGCCTTTAAAGAACTTGAACACTTGTATTGTAAGACAATAATGTCTTGCCAATACCCTGTTGTTTTGCTATATTTACTATGTGATCAAAAGCAATAAGAACAATTATAAATGATTCTGTCTTTGTTTTCTCACTCAAACTGCACACATAGGCTGCTAGTTCTTTGAACAAAGAACAACTGGGAGCATGCCCATGCAACTATTTTAAGTTTCTCCAAGTCCAAACATCCCGGTACAACACCCTCAAAAGTCCTGGCAGCAGTTGCGCGCCAATGAAAGCTGTGAGGTTCACAAAGGTCACAAGAGGAACCAGCATGAGGCATTGCAAGGAGGAATTCTATCACTCAATCTCAATCTGAGTTTTCTCAATTTAAGATAAAGTTTAACATACCTGTTGTGAAAAACAGAAGTGGCTAGCTAGGCTGGAACAAGCAAAAATTCTTGCAGAATTTTTATCAGATTCTTGGCTGGGAGAGCCAGTAGTAGGAGAGATAAAAGGTGGGGTTGATTTTATTTTTAAGAAGTTCTTCTGTACCCTGGCTGGGTGGCTCAGTTGGTTGGACTGTGGTCCAAATCAGGGCACATTCCCAGGTTGCATAAAGGAGGCAACCCATCGATGTTTCTCTCTCACATCGATGTTTCCTTCTGTTTCTCCCCACCCCCCCCACCTTCCACTCTGTCTAAAAATCAATGGAAAAAATATCTTTGGGTGAGGATTAACAAAAAAAGGTACCTGCCCTTGACCAGAATCGAACCTTATACTCTTCAGTCTGTGGGCTTTATCCACTGAACCACACTGGCCAGGGCTATCCCCCTTACTTTTAGATCAGTGCTTGTGGAATTGGGTGTTACAACTGCTTCTGAGCACATATTAGTGGTTTGAGGAATGACGAGTGGCAAAGATTCCATGAGTCAGGACAGCTCCCACTCTATCAGCTCTGGCACCAACACACACACACACACACACACACACACACACACACACAGTTCTTCGAGGTCTGTAAATTCATCTGGAGCCCCAGGGCCCCTTGAACCTGGCAGTCCTGCTGCAAAGCCCCTAGAAAGCGGGAGTCTGCAGCATCCAGCTGAAGCAGTGCCTGGGGATTGAGGAGGGGCGTCGGCATGCGTAGCTGCTGTCTGTTGTATACTTTTCCGTTTGGCTTCACCTCCTGCCCTCTGGACCTTTTCCTGGCACGTGTCCTTCTGGGTCCAAATGGTTAGAGAACAGAGACAACTGTTTCCCTCAGCTCTCCTAGAAAGCAAACCCCCCTGGCCATCGTAACCCTTAACATTTGCTCTCGATGTTTCCATTGCAGCTTAATACAGTAGGAGCTTTTTAACATTGTTGTAATGTTTTTTTGTTTAATTGAAATTCTCACTGCTTGGCCTTTCAAGTGACCTAAAATTCCTGTTTTTTTTTTTTTTTTTTTTTTTTTAAATGATGTAGTGTCTTAGACGAAACTCCTACAGTGACCATGAGTGTGACTGGGAAAAGCAATTACGGACAGACATCTCGCCAGATGAGTCAGCTTGGCAGGCGACAGTGTTTAGATTTTTCCCCCGAGATAATAATCATTCTTTTGTATGTATCTGTATGTGTATGTGTATATGGAAGCCCTCCCAACTCCTTTCTCTTCAACCCAAGACACACACATCTAAATGCTTTCAAGTTCTTGAAACGTATTCAGGTTAACAGAATGTATTGTCAACAAATGGTGATACAAAAAGGACTAAGATGTGTTCGTTTCTGCCACTCATCCTTTGGAATCCATGCCTGGTTCTCCTGTGTTCATTAAATGCCGCCCAGGGTTCCACACTTCCATGTGTCTGCTCCTGTGGCTTCTCTCCGCGAAGGAGTCCTTTCCTGCCCCATGCACCCGCTCTACCTCTATCCCTGTTGTGAAGTGCTCTGCGGGCAGGAAATAGCCTTCCTCCCCTTCCCCAGGGATTGGCCACAGAACCATGGTGCCCATACCACAGACTGGCAAATATGGCACTGTCGAGGCTGACCAGCAGAACCTGAGAGACGGATGAACAGATTACCCGACACAGGTTCCTGTGAAAGAGTGGGCTAAGGGACTCTTTTACTTCAGCAGTAAAAGCAGTCTTGTTCGCCTGCCTTGTTGGCTTTTTATTGTAACATCAGCCTGAACTCAAATTAACCTTTACCAGCAGATGCAATCAGCAGGGCAAGTATTCTTGAGAAAGTATATTCTCCTACAAGGTCAGGTCTTTAAAGACTAAACAGAGAGATTCTAGCAAAACACCCCGGGGGATCGGACTTGTTTGGAAAAGTCAAGGTAGGGGCTGCTGCCTTCGGTAAGGTCCCCTCCGAGCGCCCCCCCCCCCCCCCCCCCCCCCGCGACCTTTGGGAGAATCCTCCTTACAGATCCTCCAACCACGCCCCGTGCTTCCCCACATGGCACAAATGCATTGCCACTGGCGTCTTGTACACTAAAGAAAGGCCGTTGTGAAAACCACGCACCACGAGGCAACCACTCAGTCCCCCTCTGGAACTATGGTCTTACTTGACCAAACCCATTTTTCTCTGCTCTAAGAAAAAAAGAGGGAAGTACTCTTGTAATTCCCCACCAGGATTGTCCAAGCCACATAAGAAGTATTCAATAAAAATATTTAGTGCCACAAGGTCATTAACTTAGCTACTTTTGGGCGTTGGTATTTTATCTTACGCCTATTCTGGTCAAGACCCTCACTGGTTAGGAGCGGAGGGCTAAGTTCATTAGGCTGTAGAGCGGGGTAAGTAAAGATAGGACCTTTGCTGAATCATGACATTTCTAAGAAAAAAAATTAAAGCATACTATGAACAGTAGTCATCCCCTTATCTCTGTTTTTGAACCCTTAGTCAATCAGGTCCAAAAAGTATTAAATAAAATATTCCAGAAATAAACAATTTATGTTTTAAATTGTGTACCATTCTGAATAGCATGAAAAAAAGCTCCTACTGTTCCCCCGCATCCTGCCCAGGATGTGAATCATCCCTTTGTCCAGCACATCCATGCTGTGTACACTCCCCGCCCTTAGCCACTTACTAACTTATCAGATGGCTGTCCTGGCTTCATAGTGATGTGTTCAAGTAACCCTTATTTTACTTAACAATGACACATTTGCATAACTTCTATCACAGTGTATTGTTATAAATGTTCTATTTTAGTATTAGTTATTGCTGTTAATTTCTTACCCTGCCTAGTTTATAAATTAAACTTTATCATAGGAAAGTATGTAGAGGGGGAAAAAAAGTATATATAGAGTTCAGTACTACCTGTAGTTTCAAGCATTCACCGAGGGTCTTGGAATGTATCCCCCATGGATAAGGGGACTACAGTAGAGCAGATATGTGCAATAGAAATATTAATTTTTTTATTGTGGTAAAAGCATAATATAAAATTTGCTATCTTAACCATTTCTAAGTGCAGTTTAATGGTAATAACTATATTCACATTGTTGTGCAACTCATGTCCAGAACATTTTCATCTTGCACAACTGAAACTCTGTACCTATTAAACAACAACTCCCCATTTCCCCCTTCTTCCAGCCCCTGGTAACCACCATTCTACTTTTTGTTTCTATAAATGTGACTACTCTAGGTATTTCATATGGTAGAATCATATGATATTTGTCTTTCTGTTACTGAATTATTTCACTTAGCGTAGTGTCCTCAGGGTTCATCCATGTTCTAGCATGTGTCAGAATTTCCTTTCTTTTTAAGGCTGAACAAAGTTCCATTATCTATATATACCCCTTATTTATCCATTCATCTGTCAATGGACACTTGGGTTGCTTCACCTGTTAGCTATTGTAAATAGTGCTGCTATGAACGTGGGTGTGCAAATATTGCTTTGAGATGCTGATTTTTCAGAAGTGAAATTGCTGGATCATATAATTCTATTTTTAATTTTTTGAGAAACGACTATACTATTTTCCATAGCGGTTGCATCATTTTCCATTCCTACCAGCATTGCACAAGAGTTCCAGTTTCTCCACATCCTCATCAACACTTAATATTTTCTGTCTGTTTTTTAAGTGATAGCCATTCTAATTGGTGTAAGATAATATATCATTGTGGTTTTTTATTTGCATTTTCCTAATGATCAATGATATTGAGCATCTTTTCAGATACTTGTTGGCTATTCATATCATCTTTGGAGAAATGTCTATTCAAGCTTTTTGCCAATTTTTAAAATTGTGTTATTTATTTTTGTGTTGTTGAGTTTCAATTCTTTATGTTCTGGATATTAACCTCTTATCAGTTATTTAATTTACAAATATTTTCTTTATGTGAAATTTTAAATTTTAATACAATCATAAAAAGGGAATATCAAGGTCTATGATTTCTTGTGACAACTCGGATGGATCTTGAGAATATCATGCTAAGTGAAATAAGTCAGATAGAATAAGGTCATACTGTATATTTTCACTCATATGTGAAGTTATAAAACTGAAAACAAAAAATTAATAAACAAGACAAACAACCAAGAACTCATAGTCTCACATAACAGTATGTTGGTTACCAGAGAGAAGAGGTGAGGGAGGTAGTAAAGGGTAAAGGTAGTCAAATATATGGTGATGGAAGGAAATTTCACTAGGGTGATAAGCATACAATGCAACATATAGATGATGTATTGTTAAAAAAAAGGTCTGGGATTTTACATTTCCTGAATCCTATTAAAAACGTATTTATTTCTTACACAAGTAACTCTGTTTCTGAATTTCCTAAAAACTATGGAACAATGGAATTAGGACACTAGTTGTGAGAGTTTGGAAACTTTCATCTTGCAAAACTGAAACTCTGTACCTATATATAAAACACTGTGCATTTATCTTCATAAAGGGCATTGTGTTGCCTGTTAAGAGAGAATGGTATGTAAAAGATATAAGATAAATAAGCAGGTGTAGATCCTGAGGCAGATGGGCACCTAAAATAATGAAGGGAATGCAGAACCAGCCGTATAAATACTGTTCTAGAAAAACCAGGATTCTAGTATGGAAATCTAAGGCAAGAAGAGGGAACCCTAATGAACTTGCACAAAATCATGAAGAACAAGGACAAGAGAGCAGCTGCAATATGAACAGATTCAAGATATAAATTGGTTAAAGCAATTCATGGTTACAGATCACAATAAGGTAAAGCGAGGATGTTTAGAATATAGTCCCTTTAAGACTGATGGAAGAACTCGAGACTTCTGGGGGATTGCTTTGTGGCTCTCAGGGAATTAATGACAGCAACATATCTTAGAAAAAAGAAACCACACATTTATTTTATATTTTTAGATCTGAGTTCATAAAACAAAACTTCATTTAAAAATCAAAAGCTAAGAGCATAGGGAACTGGACTCCTTCTTGACTCTTGAGGGCCAGGCCCAGCACAGGCCCAGTGGCAAAGAATTCTGCCCAAAATATACTGTGCCCCCGGCTGGAGAGTTAGTCTGGAGCCTCGGGTGACCCTGGCCGTGCAACAGAAGATGGAAAGCCTGGGAGAGTTTAACCTTGTTTGCCACTACTTAAGTCAATGGCATGTGCCAGAGCCCATAGAGACAGACATCAGACACTGATTTTGGAAACTTTTCCCAGAAAACTGACTGGGCCAAAAGGAGCTAAGCATTCCGGATATGAACGAGGAAGGCAGCAACGTGTCAGCGGACTGCTGATTGTCCGGCCAGCCAGCTGGAGTCAGGGAGACCTGAGAAGAGAGACTTCCAAACTGGCAGATCCAGGCCCAGCACACCTGGTGGACAGTGAACTAAATTATTAATTAACAGACTCTAAGGCACAAGAAGAAACTGACTTAGATTTCTGTTAATCGTTACACTCATGAAAAAGCCAGCTTCAGTGAATAAAAAGGAGTACCTTCTGCAGGCTGTGCTGCGTGGCAGAATCAAGGAAGTAGAGGCCACCTGACTTTCCATGGTGAAGCATTCCTAGAAACACATGTGAAAATAGATCATTATACTGCAGACTGTACTTTCCTGTAGGAATGAGGTTGTAATTTGGGGTTGACTTCCTGATTCACAGTATAACCAGCAATAAATTATAAGGCAAAGCTCCACATATAAATTTTAATACTTTAAAAATAATAAGTATGCTCCAAGTTCCTATAAAAATACACTTTATTTAGTTATTATATAGAAGTCGAATGGGCTATAAACTATCTATGAAGTACATATTTCAAATCTGTTTATTTTTTAAAATGTGCTGCTAGACTGTAGACAGCAATTGCCTGCATTTATTGAGCACTTACTAAATGCCACCCCATGCTTTACCTACCTTATGTCATTTAATCCTACCAGGAAACTGAGGCTTAAAATGGTAGCATCACTTGTTCAAATATAATTATTTAATAAGTGACTGAGTTGGGATTGAAACCCAAGGCGTCTAATTCTAGAGCTGGTGTTCTGAGGAGAAAGGTCACGTGCTCACAGGACGGGAGAGAGGAAAATTGGAGAAAACTTAGGTTTTGATGATGTTGACCAATCATGGTATTAACTAATCTGGAAAATACTCCCAACCTGTGCACTTCTTGTTACACGAGAGAATTCAGTTCTTCATTGGTTAAGCCATTCTGAGCTGTGTTTTCTGTTATGTTCAGTCATAGCTACCTGATATCCTGCATAGGAATTAATTCCGGCTCCAAAATACGGAGTTAGTGCTTTACTTGGCGGACATTCAGGCCAGAGCCACGAAGCATTCAGTAATTCAGAATCTACAATGAGTAACACAGACTCACGAGGACTTTTGAGAACACAAGGCAAATAAATGCTATTCCCCAGTCAGGACAGCACTGCCCCCAACTGTTTTCGGACCATCCTTGGTCACTCAGAATTTGGGTAAAGGGGAAGGAAGGATAAAAGCTTGACCTCATATTCCTCTGCTCACTCCATACCTATCACCTAAGCTCTCCTCTCCTCCAACTGCTAAATCGTACTTCCTTTTCAAGGTTTTTCAAGTCACATCTTGTTCTGGAAACTTGAGAGCCCTGCAGTTCACTTCACTTTGATCTGTAATTCCTCTGGAGTCAGAGTAACACATTTGCTCACCACCTGGAGACATCTCTTGGGTTATATATTCCATCTTGCCTTTTCTCTCCTCCACTTCTTGATCCTAAACTTCCCTGAGATCAGAGACCCCACTGTGTTTTGTAGAGATTCTTACAGTGCCTACCTGTCTATGGTGGATATATGCAGTTGTCTATACATATAACTAGATCTTGATATACTGATCTAAAAGGTAAGTGAAAACATGGGGGGCAGAAAGAAGAGAGAAAGAGGAAATTCCGGGAGTACGTGTAATCTTGATTTGGCCTATTTTAGAATTTACAAAGTAAGGGTGTGAGTGCAGCGTGCTTTGGATGGCTTAGGATTCCAAGCACAATCATGGGGTTTTCTCCATCATTTCTGCACCTGGGTATCAGATAGGGAGAATGGGGAAGCTGAACTGATTCATAGATGTAGATTTGCTGTGCTTGCAGACTGAGCCTGTGTTCTCCAGTTTCCTGCAGCCCCGTATACTCTGAGTCATGGCCTGCTTCACGCAAATGTGTTTTCAGCATGGCCTGTGTAGGCACTGTGCTTCCAACTACTGCTCCTCAGGGCACGAAATACAGTAAAAGCAGTTGGTACCACTGTCATTTTTGTCAAGAAATTTTCAAGTAGGTTCCAAGTGGTGAATTCCCATAATAGAACACAAGGTCATTTCCAGGATCAGTAGCCTCTGCTGGCACTTCCTCTAGCCCTAGAAAAGTGCCGTTAATCCTATAGGCTCCTGCCAAATACTGGGCTGCTCCTTAGAGTAATATAAATTTATCTTCAAGGTTGTAGCTGTAAATTCCATGTGTGCAGTCACTCTCTCCCATCCCCCCAGAAAGCCCAGGACGGGGGATGTCTCAGTACAAACATGTTTAGTGCAACACGGGACTCTTCTAAAATGCTTCCTCTGGGACCCAGATTTTCAGTTTAAACCATCAGATATGCAGGGTGCAGGAAGATGCTTACAATTTAGGATTGTTTTCTTATATCCAAAGAAAAAAAAATGATGGGAGATTATTTAATTAAAACATAGATCATAGTACTTTCTAGACAATTACTTTCAGTGATGCATGTCAAAACAAAAACAAAACAAAACAAAAAAAAAATCTCAAAGCAACCAGATTTCCTTCTTTTTCTCTCATTTTCCCCTAATCTTTATTCTTTTTCTCTTTTCTCACTTTGAAATTTCCTGTTTAAAAAAATATATATTTTATTGATTTTTTTTAACAGAGAAAGAGAGAGGGATAGAGAGTTAGAAACATAGATGAGAAACACCGATCAGCCTCCTCCTGCACACCCTCCACTGAGGATGTGCCCCAACCAAGGTAAGTACCCGGAATCGAACCTGGACCTTTCAGTCTGCAGGCCTATGCTCTAGCCACTGAGCCAAACCGGTTTCGGCTGAAGTTTCTTTCAACTCCTTTAGAAAAGACTTACTCTGCTCTCTCCTTCTGTCCTTCATTTTATCATCAATATTTCTCCCCCAAATGAGCCTAATAATGGAGAGACGTCTGCACAAGGTACATGCCCCTGATTTGAGTTTTTTACCTCAGAAGGCAGTGGCTCTCCTTAAGAAACCATGGTTGTAAGAGCATCTACATTTTCTGATGCCTTTTCAGAATAGTGTGTCAGGATAATGCTTTCATTATCCTTTATGAACCCTCAGGTTCTCCCTCCTGACGTGAGTGGTGAATGAGTCTTTGGGCCTCACTGTTTCCCTGTGTATTGATGATATTACCTGTTTATTGATGGTATTAGCTGTAGCTGTGCTCTAGCTCACAACTAAGAACAGGCTGAACAGTTTTGTCCCCAACTTTGGTTTAATTAACATAAAAACAGAAACAACAGTTTAAATGAGCTGGAGGCTGGGTTGAAGGGCCATTCCCTGTGTTCACCTCTCTAATTCCTGAAGGAATGAGATCCATCATTACTTACTGTTGCCTGATTAGGATTCTGATTGGCCTTCCTCCCAGGCTAAAAAAAATTACCATTCTTTTGAATGGTGTCAATGTAAACTCATAAATAACTGAACTTTAAATCTGAGTTCAAAAATGGCCATCATTTTCAAAAGTAACAATTGCTGCTTCCTATTAGCAGTGATTCTCAGATTGTAGCATGTATTGGAATCATCAGAGGAGGGGGTGGGGCTTGGCACAGTGCGAGTTTCTTGCCACACCTGAGACAACTGAAACAGACTTGGAAAGTGATTCTGAGCAGCTGCCTGGAGTTTAAGGTCTGCTAGGCACATGCTCAGGCAGTCACATGAGGAAGTTCCCAGAGAGGAATTTACTGTACTGTGGATCTCAAGGAAACCAGTAGGGAAGTTCCAGGAATGGATCCTAGCTGAACATAATGCTGCTAACACCATTGTCCTTTTTATCTTCTCTTTCTCGTAGAGTTCTCTTGCCCCAGTCAAGCCACCCATTATTCTCCCTCAAAATAAAGAAAACTATGACCGAGTCACTTTCCAAAACCCAAGGAGAACCAGGCTTATTTGTTCACTTTGACCACTGCACCTGCCTTGTCAGGGATCTGGTCAGTTAAAACTTTGTCAGTCTTCTGGCTCTGGCTCCAGTTTAGACTATATGCACAGATTACCCACACAGAGCCACTCAATTGATCCTTTCCAATATACCTACAAATATATAACTACATATCTATAATAATAAAAGTATAACCTGCTAATTAGACTGGACATCCTTCCCAACTTCCTTCCGGATGACCTTCCGGACAAAGCTGGGGCTGCAAGGGAAGCCTGGGTCCTGGGTGCCAGAGGGAAGCTGGTGCCGGCAGCTGGGGGAAGGAAGGCCTACTCTTGCACAAATGCACAAATTTCATGCATCAGGCCTCTAGTCTATATATATAAAAGGCTAATATGCAAAGTGTCCCCTTGGGAGCTGGACCGGACACCAGAAGTTCGATCGCTTGCTATGATGTATGCTGACCACCAGGGGCAGTGTGGAATGAAGGAAGGCCCCAGCTGGCAGCTGGAAGGCCACAGTCTGCCCTGATCACCAGCCAGGTCTAGGGACCCTACCAGTGCACAAATTTCATGAACTGGCCTTCTAGTACACATATAAGTTCATATATGTATATAAAACTGCCTGAAAAAATGAAATCCTTTTTCTTGGCAGATCTAGGACTACAATGCAATTCATAGGTCATTTCAGTCCTTGACTTTTTTTTTCTTTATTGATTAAGGTATTACATATATGTCCTTATCTCCCCATTGCTCCCCGACTTGTAGTCCCATTTGTTTATTTTCTCTTTAGTTTCCACTGCCCTAGGAGCAGTATCAGTGAAGAAATTGCTTCAGCATAGAGGTGAGATTTAGCTACCCATGGATTTCTCTAGTATTTTTATGGTTACCTGTCTTATCTTTAAGTCCTTTATCCATTTTGAGTTTATTTTTGTGTATGGTGTAAGTTGGTGGTCTAGTTTCATTTTTTTTTTTTTTAACTTGTATCTGTCCAATTTTCCCAACACAATTTATTGAAGAGACTTTCTTAACTCCATTGTATGTTCATGTCTCCTTGTCAAATATTAATTGAGTATAGTGGTTTGGATTGATATCTGGGTTCTCTATTCTATTCCATTGGTCTATAGTCTGTTATTGTGCCAGTACCAGGCTGTTTTGAGAACAGTGGCTTTGTAATACAGCTTGAAATCTGGTATTGAGATCCCACCTACTTTGTTGTTCTTTCTCAGGATCACTGTGGTTATTTGGGGTCTTTTTTTTTTTTTTAATTCCAGATGAATTTTTGAAGAGTTCATCTAGGTCTGTGAAATATGCTGTTGGCATTTTAATGAGGAGTGCATTGAATCTATAGATTGCTTTGGGTAGTATGGACATTTTAATGATGTTGATTCTACCAATCCATAGACACAGTATGTTCTTCCATCTGTTTATGTCTTCTTCTGGCTCTTTTTTCAGTGTCCTATAGTTTTCTGAGTATAGGTTCTTTACTTTCTTAGTTAAATTTATTCCGAAGTATCTTAATTTTTTTGGTGCAATGGTAAATGGAAATGTTTTTTTCAGTCACTCTTTCTGTAAGTTCACTATTGGTATATAAAAATGTCATAGATTTCATGGTGTTAATTTTGTATCCTGCTACATTGCAGAATTCATTTATTAAGTGTAATAATTTTTTCATGGCGTCTTTAGGGTTTTCTATGTACAGTATCATGCCACCTGTGAACAAGGACAGTTTTACTTCTTTTCCAGTTTGGATGCCTTTTATTTCTTCTTGTCTGATAGCAATGGCTAGTACTTCCAGTACTATGTGGAACAGGAGTGGTGAGAGTGGGCATCCCTGTCTTATTCCTGTTCTTAGGGGAAATGGTTTTAGTTTTTGCCCATTGAGTATGACGTTGACTTTTTGACCTCTCTGTGGTGTTGCCTGGTAGCCACCCTCAGACCTCAAGATATAGCTCCTGCTCCCCTCTCTCCGCCTTCCCACCCATGCAAATTGGGGAAGGATGAGAAAGGGGGAGGGATGGAGGAAAAGGACAAAGGAACAATAGAAAATAGCTGGGATAACTGCTATTTGTGCCTAACAGGAATGGAGCGACAACTCAATAGCGGAGTGTTATACCTGGACCCTCAAATACCAAAGACTAACTGTCCCAACTTTTCACCTCAGCCAGAGGCCACCTTAAACACCGAGGAGTTACTCTGCTTAAAGGAACTGAGGCAGAAGGCTGGCCAGAATGGCAAGCAAGACTTTTAAGGTTTAAAATTAAACATAGTTTTGTATTGAGTTTTATTTCTGGAAAGAGGAGTTGTTTTGCTTAATTTTAGTGTGTTTGTTTAAGGACAGTAAACTTTTAGTGATTATCTTGAAAGCAGCATTTAATTCTACTGCTTCTCTAGAACCTAAAACGACTCTCCCTTTCATTGTTTATCACTCACTGTCTCTTGCAACGGGTGAGGAGGAGGATTTTAAAGAGCAGAGATTTCACAACATTTAATGCTTCTGTCAAGTAGTGTTAAAACTGCCAAATACTGCATAGAAAAACAGATTTCCACTTTCTTCCCATTCATCAGGATGGCTAGGGAAAGTTGAAGGGCCAGGATCTCTGAGGCTATAAATGAACAACACAAGCCAGAGGTAGAAGCCAACACTGTGAGAGACGCAGAATTCCGGGTTGAGGGGCCGATCTTGGAATGCTTGAAGTTGCTGTTTAGACATGCTTCTTTTCTCCTCTCCTTCCCTCCTGCCGATCAATCCTGGCCAGCAATTAGATCCTTCAAACCATTTACAGTTAGGAAAGCTCAAGAAATCCTACTAGTATCTGGTTTGGAGCAGGTTAGAAAAAGCAGGAAATCGAGGAAAAGAAGAGTCTTATAGAATGTAGAACTCTAGGCCTGCCGAATAAAATCAAGAAATGTGAAATAATGACTCTTAGCTCTTACATAGAGCTTTTCATCTTCAAAGGACTCAGTAAACATGAGCTAATTAAGTTTCACTGCAGTGCTGTGAAGATATGTAAACAGGATCATCTTCATTTTATGGCTGGAGGAAGGGAGAGTGAGGCAAAGGCACAGACCTATGGAGGCCAACAAGGAGGTTTGGAAGATGGTCTGTCTCCATGGGCGTTACTGGGTGTGGTTGGTCTGGCTTCACCTCCAGCTTTTTCCTTGGACACCTGGACATTACTGTTCACTTAACATTCTTAGAAATGCACAGTTTAATAGCACTGGCAGGCTCTGCAGTCTCTGTACTCACCATATAGCAGAGGCAGAACTTTGCTGCATGTGAAGGGACAGGCATGGGAATGGGACAGGGCCTGGGTTCAAATCCCAGCTCTCCCATCTGCTCTGGGACCTCAGCTGAGATGGTTTCCTCATCAGCTCCATGGTGAGCTATCCCAACTTCCTTTCCCTCCTGGTCACTAAAACTAGGGACTTCCTTCCATATTTCAGCCACTCCCTGAAGTTTTCAGGTCCTGGCTTTGTCTGTGACTCTGGGTTCTTAGGAAAGCAAAGCAAAGTGAGGCCGACCCCAAGCAGGGTAATGGCACCACCTCACTTACTGGTGAGTGAGTTACACGAGTTCTTCTCAGGTTGGTGGTGCCAGGAATGTAATGATAGAAAACTGAGAATACATTTAATGGGGACACTTGGAAACAACTGTTCTCTTGTCTCCATGGATCTTCTTTTCTTCCCTAAATTACATCTTTCATCCATTCTGGTTGACCCGCTTCAGTCACTTCATTTCTCACTGTCTTAGCTCCTAAAGACCAAGGTTTCCTTGCCAGTGCTGAGGTTGGCAGGAGGGTGGGGATAAAGGTGACCTATCACTGGTCACTCTGTGGCTGGAACTGTCTCCAAGGGGCCGAGAGACTTAGGTGCAGCTTCGCATCTGCCTGATGACCTCCTATCCCCAGGGCAGTCTGTGCCACCCGTGTTTAACGTGTCAATGCCAGGAGCAGCTTTGAATTTCTAAGAAGTGGAGATAGGCACACGCAGTATGTGTGTGATGTTCTTCTCCTTATGAGCAGCTGCAACGAGGAACAGCTAAAAATCTTACAGACAAGAGTCGCTTTTTAAAATATATTTTTAAATTGGTTTCAGAGAGGAAGAGGGAGAGAGAGAGAGAGAGAGAGAGAGAGAGAGAGAGAGAGAGAGGGAGGGAGGGAGGGAGGGAGGGAGGGAGGGAGGGAGAGAGAGAGAGAGAGAGAGAGAGAGAGAGAGAGAGAGAGAGAGAGAGAGAACTTCAATGATGAGAGAGAATCATTGATTAGCTGCCTCCTGCATGCCCTCCACTGGGGATCAAGCTCACAATCCGGACATGTGCCCTTGACCAAAATGGAACCTGGAACCCTTCAATCCACTGGCCGATGCTCTATGCACTGAGCAAAACCAGCTGGGGTGAGAGTCACTTTTAAAAAAAGTAATTTTAAACAGCTCCTGAGCCCATTTTGTGGAATTTGTGACTGGACCCACCCTGGAGATTTAACTCCATGTTCCTAGTGCCAAGGCTGCTGAGGGCTGGCCCCAGCCAGTCCGCTCAGAGACCCTGCAGATGGAAGGCCCAGCCAGGAGAGCCAGCCAAACCCGCTGGAAGCTGGCCCTGCCACAAATGGAGCTGGAGGTGAAATTATTGCTGCAGGAATTTTTTCTTTCTGAGAGACTGGAATGCAATAGGGATAAGAAGTTCTAGAAAAAAGACAGGTCACCTATAATCTATGTGACCCCTACACTGTAATCATCCTTTTCATCATTCTGGTGGCAAAATTCCCATTGGAGATGGGAGTAGTGGTGATACATTAGGCACTTACCAGTTGATGCTGCCAACCAAACAATAAACAATTGACAACAACAAATAGATCGCCCTTGCATTGAAATGTCAGCCGCTCTTGGTGTTTATTTTTGTTTGCGGTATGTGTGGCATGGGCATATGGCGCTTGGGAGGAAAACATGGCATTTCACTTCCATTCTCTCGGCCTGGTAAATACTCTGTGCTGCATTAGGTGCCACCCGAGTGATGCTGGACAATCCAAATCAGTCAAGAGTGGAAACAGTGCAGTTTCTCCTTCCTTTAGGATCTCTGATGCAGACACCTCGCCTAGGAAAAACCTGAATAGAAAATATTTCAGAAGGCTGTTTCCGTGGATGGGTAGACAGGTATGTGGTAAGTCAAGTTCAGAAATTTATTTCATCACTTCAGTCGACTGAAGTAATAACATGCTAAGTCCTCTTTATTCTTCCCTTGTCTTGCTTCAATTTCCACTTTACCTCACTAATTTCATAAATTCATTTTAAATCTGTTGTAATTAAAATTGAGTCAGTGGCTTGCATGCATAGAACATTCACTTACACAGACCACATATTTTGCCCTACATGAAAATAAAAAATACAATGTATCAAAATGTGTGAAGTGCAGTGAAGACAATAATTAGAGGGAAATATCTAGCATCCAATGCATGTATAGAAAAAGAGATCTAAAATCAATAGTCTAAGCTTCCATCTGAAGAAACTAGAGAAAGAAGAGCAAGTTAAACCTAAAGCAAGCAGAAGAAAAATAATAAAAAATTAAAGCAGGAATCAGTGAAATTAAAAATAGGAAATTATTGCCGAAACTGGTTTGGCTTAGCGGTAGAGCGTCGGTCTGCAGACTGAAAGGTCCCAGGTTCGATTCCTGCCAAGGGCATGTACATTGGTTGCAGGCACATCCCCGGTAGGGGGTGTGCAGGAGGCAGCTGGTCAGTGTTTCTCTCTCATCGATGTTTCTGGCTCTCTATCTCTCTCCCTTCCTCTCTATAAGAAAATCAATAAAATATATTTTTTAAAAAAATAGGAAATCATTGAGAAATGAAAAAGCTGGTTCTCTGAAAAGATTGATAAAATTAATAAGCTTCTAGCCAGCCTAAGGAAAAGAAGAAAGAGGACACTATTAATATCAGAAATGAAAGGGGTCATCACAACTGATCCCATGGACATTAAAATAATAATTAAGGAATATTGTTAATAATTCTATGCTCAGAGATTTGATCACTTAGATGTAACATACTAATTCCTCGAAAGATGCCAACTCAAAATCAACACAAGGAGAAATAGATCATCTGAACAGGCCTAGGTATTAGTCAGGGATCTTCAGAAAAACAGAACAATAGGTTGTGTGTATGTATAACTTATATATATATGACTTATTGTAAGGCATTGGCAAAAATAATTATGGAAGGTGGAAATTCCAAAATCTGCAGATGGGCCAGCAGGCTGCAGTCCCAGGAGAGTGTAGGCCACAGCTCTAGTCCGAGGCTGAATGCTGTAGAACCAGGAAGTGCCAGTGCTGCAGATGAGGTCTGAAGGCAGTCTGCTGGAGAATTTTCCTTTGCTCCAGGGTAGCCATTCTTTTTTATTATATTCAGGCCTTCAACTTGATTGAATAAGGCCCACCCACATTATAGAAAGCAATCTGCTTTAATCAACGTCCACAGACTTAAATGGTAATCTCACCCAGAAACACCAGAATAATGTTTGACCAAATATCTAAGCAAACCCATGGCACCCAAACGGACACACAAAATTAACTATCACAATCACAGTCTAAATGCCAAAGAAATTGAAATAATAACTACTAACAATAATGTTGGAAAAAAGAAAGTACTAGCCTCAGCTAGTTATTCTACCAAACATTTAAGGAAGAAATAACGTCCATTCTCTACAATCATTCCCAGAAAATAGAAATGAAGGGAGTCCTTGCTAACGTATCCTGTGAAGCCAGCATCATCCTGGTATCGAACCAGAAAAGATATTCAAGAAGGGAAACTGTAACTCTCATGAACATAAATGCAAAATTCCTCAATAAAATATTAGTAAATCATATTTAACAATGTATAAAAAAAAAGTATATGTTACAAACCATCAGAATTTATGCCAGATATACAAGGCTGGTTCAATATTCAAAAATCAAATAATTAAACTAATCTCATTAACAGGCCAAAGAAGAAAAATCACAAGCCCATATCAATTGATACAGAAAAAAATCACCTGAGAATATCCAACATCCATTCAAGATAAAAACTCTCAGCAAACTAAGAATAGAGGGTTCGTCCTCAACTTGATAAAGGATATCTACATTATTATCTAAGCTGTTATCATAATGATGATAAACTAATGATTTCACCCTAAGATTAGATCAAGATAAGGATATCCTCTTATTCAACAGCATATTGGAAGTCCTATGTAGAGCATTAAGACAAAAGAGGAAGTAAAAGGAATATAGATTGGGAAAG
This sequence comes from Pipistrellus hanaki, assembly GCF_964339955.1. Lineage (NCBI taxonomy): Eukaryota > Metazoa > Chordata > Mammalia > Chiroptera > Vespertilionidae > Pipistrellus > Pipistrellus hanaki. Next base: position 47,263,868 of record NC_140507.1, read on the forward strand.
GAAAAATCAAATTGTTTGTTTGCAGATGACATGTTTGTCTATGTATAAAACCCCAAGAAAATTACAAAATAAAAATAAAAATTCTGGGCCTAGTAAATAGTTACAGCAAGTTTGCAGGACACCAGGTTAACATTCAAAAGTCAATTGCTTTCCTATATTCTAGCCACAGAATTCAAAACAACTTTGAAATTGAAATTAAAAAATACACTACCATTTACATTAACACCCCATAAATGAAAATAGTCATATATAAATGTAACAACAAAATATATCTAGAAACTATATGAAGAAAACTACAAAACTCTTATGAAAAAATTAAAAATCTAAATAACTGGAGAGACATTATATGTTCATAATCAGGAAGACTCAATATATTGTCTAGATATCATTTCTTCCCAACTTGAACTAAGGATTTGATGAAGTCCCAGTCAAAATGGCAGCAAAGTATTCTGTGGATATTGACAAACTGATTCTAAAGTTTGTATAGCAAACACAATATTGGAAAAAAAGAATAAAGTCAAGAACTGACATATTATCCAACTATAAGACTTACTATAAAACTATGGTAATCAAGGAAACATAGTAAGGACAAAAGAACAGAGGTAATAGAGAACCCAGAAACAGACACCCACACATATAGTCAACTGATCTTTGGCAAAGTAGTAAAGGCAGTTCAATGGAGAAAGGATAATTTTTCAACAAATGGTGATGAAACAACTGAACATTCCTATTAAAAATAAATCTACATAGAGAACTTATACCTTTCACAAAAATTAATTAAAATGAATCATAGACATAAATGTCAATCACAAAGCTAGAATATATGTACTTATATAACTTATATTACCTACTCTACAGTCCTTGCCACCACACCACCACTGCCTCCCATGTGAGTCCAAGTACAAACACAGTGAATCTGTCATTTTGCCAATTCTTCAAGAGGGCTTTCTTACCTCCCTTCATTTTTTTGTTAATCCTTACCGGAGGATATTTTTTCATTGTTTTTTCGGGAGAGCGGAAGAGAGAGGGAAAAACGGACATAGTCCTCGATGTGAGAGAAACGCATTGATTGGTTGCCTCCTGCACATGCCCTGACAAGGGCCCAGGCCCGAGAGGAGCCTGCAACCAAGGTATGTGCCCTTGACCAGAACCAATCCTTTGGTCCACAGGCCAACGCTTTATTCACTGAGCCAAACTGGCTAGGAATCTTACCTCACTTTAAGTGAAGTTTATAAACACCAACTATGAGTCCAAAGAATGTCAGAGGATAGGGGGGAAAAAGTATCCTCTCAGACAGAAGACAAGCAGATGTGTTCTCCTGAATCAAAAGAGAAGAAATAATTAGATTATTATCATACATCTTTATGCAGTTTCTGCACTTATTACAGTAAAGCCTGGAAAAGTTAAATCTTTCTTTCATTTCTTAGGAACACCCCCTAACTAGTGATATTCTTTCATAAACAAACTGATGATCAGAAGCCAAAATATGTGAAGTACTATGATTTCACAAAAGGAAAGTATTAAATGATTACACTGAAGTACTAACGTTTTATTTTCTTTCTCCAAGAAATTGGATTGATCTTGCTCTCTCCCCTAAGTTTCAGATCCATTAGTCTTGACCATAGGATGGGCATCCATAGGCATATTTGTTGCTATTTTTCCTTAAGCATAGCTCAAAAATCTAAACAAAGATTGGAGCTACTAAAGTCTTTTGAGTTTGCTTGATTGTGGATGAGTTGAAATTGTAGCCCTAGGTTCCAATCCAGAACCTGGAAAAAATTAGGGCAAATAAAAAATAATTTAGGCAGCAATTGAGATGATACGTTTTACTGGCCTTTGACCATACTCTGAGTCAAACTGTCAGTGAGCATAACTGTTTTATAACTTTAAGTGGGCTCGATCGATGGGAATTCTATAGACTGATGAATTATTTATAAGAATTTGGGTTATTTTAATAAATCAGTAAACTTTACCTTATTCTGAAGCAATAAAATATTGATTAATATTTCACAATTCTAATGTTTTGATTAAAAATGTTCTGCACCTTGAATATTCTTAAATCCAGTTCTCGCTGCTCACTTTATACATATAAAGACAAGGAAGCAAAAAGATTGTCCAGGGTCAAAGAGAAAATGTGTAGGCACTGAAATTGAAGTCCTGGTTCCACATCCGGGTGTCACGTTACCAAACAGGGGGAGATAAAGATGGATACTCTATCCAGGCTGAGCTACAAGGTGCCATTCCAATGACTGGGGAAGAAATTGAGTTTGCAAAAATGAAAGTAACATAAGAGGCAAGAAACAAGATAGAGGAAACTCAGTTTTCATTGTGCAGAGGTGAGAACACTTGGAGGGCATTTGAAGTGTTCTCTTAATATATTTAAGAAAACACCAATCTCAATAAGGACATTAAAAACTATTAAAAAGGTAGATCTCTATATGAGAAGTCAGTATGTAAAGAAAAGATAAATAAAAATTCTTATTTAAAAACTGAAGATTCATCTTTGTCAGACAGACTGGGTTCAGATTCCAAATCTGCCTTTGGCTAGCTGTGTGACCAAGGGCAGATTTCTTAACCTCTCTAAATTCTCTTACTAAGAGGATCAAATGTAGGGAAAGCATTTATCATTCTGCTTGGCACTGAGCATGCATTCAATAAAAGGTAGCTGCTGCTGCTACTACTATTACTGTTATTATTGTTCTCCTTCATTTCACCATGTCCCCATTTGCCTATTTATATTTTCATCCTTCACATTTTATTTAGCTACATTATAATCTAGTGGAATAATAGAGTCAGAAAACTGGCACACTTAATTCTAAGATCAAAAGTTTCAATTCCCTCAAAACCTGGAGTCCATGCTTTCTGTGATGTGTTTCTTATGAAATAATGGTTTCACTGGAAATGACCTCATCGCTTACTTTTCTAAAATGATGGAGCTTATCTAAACATCTGGTGTGAACGTTATCCCTTAACCTGGATTGGTTTTTTAATCTCTACAATTATCTTTTATCCTTTTATCTCAGAGAGAATATGTATTCTTCCTCCTCTGAGGAAGATTCCATTATCCTTGAAAAAATTACTCCCATATTTTTACTATTCTCCTTTTTAATTACTGTAAAAATATCACAAGATGTCTTTAACATTAAAAAAGTGGTATGTACAAATATCCAAGTATCCAAGATTAAAAATTCACCCAAAATCTTACCACCTAGATTCACTGTCATTAACATGTAACCATTATTTTAGATGTCTTTTATATTCACACATATAAAGAAAGAACAATAAATAGATATAATTCCTAGGAAATTAAGCTACTAAGGTTATTTTTACTTGAAATCCATAGAAATATAAAATGAAACTGAAGAAACTGAGGAACTTTAGATAGATATTTTCCAACATGAATGCTATTTCCTAAACAAAAAAACAAAACTAAACAAAAAAAAAAAACTCTCTACAGCTTTGAAGAGGAAAATAAGAGAAGTTTGAGACTTTTGCTTCTAGCCCATATGGAATTATAGGGCCTTTTTCCTCCTGCCTTAAAGAAGAACAGAATGCAATCGATGAAATAGTTGATTTCATTGTCTTAGAAATCTCTCCTCCTCACATCAGGTAGAGCAGAGGAGCGATTTCTAAGACAATGAAAACAAGTAAGGGAAGTCTTATCTCATTTCCTAGAGAATCTCCTGCTCTCAGAACGGTAGTGTGGACTCAAACAGAGTCCAGAGGCCTCTCTGCGATGAGATGTCAGAGTTCATAGCTTAGGGAAGCCAAAGTGTGTGGAAGCCATGAGGCAGAGTCACGGGGAAGAGAAATCTTCAGAGAAAAAGACTTCTACAAGGGTTTCCCTTGAATCTTTACCTGAGTACTGACGAGTTCATGTGCTGAGGAGACTACCATGTCAGACTACCATGTTTCCATCTAAAAAGGAACAGATGGAAAACTTCTCAAAAACCACACATATTTGTTAATAATTCATCTTTTCATCTTCCCACCAGCCAGAGTGGGAAGACCTCTTAACACCTGAGACAATCTACTAGAGCTGTCAGAGATTACTGGGCTCAATAATAGGGCCAAGGTAGCTAGAAGATGACCTCTAGGTGATTTAAATATATATTTTTCGAAATGCCTGGGAATTTTTTATTATGGTTGAATTGATTCAATGTCGATTTTTATATGTCAAATTTGGCTAAAATACGGTACACTTTATCAATCTGCATACTATGTGTCTTCTATTTCAGGGAAATTCTTCTATATTATACTACCCTGTGTCCCCGAAAATAAAACAGTGTCTTATATTAATTTTTGCTCCCAAAGATGCACTAGGTCTTATTTTCAGGAGATGTCTTATTTTTCCATGAGGAAGAATACGGTAAACATGTATTATTATATGAAAATAAAGGAAATTTATTATCTGTATATGGTACGGTAGTATGGTAGTTGTCTACACAAACCAGACAAACTGTGAATCCTACAGTATCAAGAATTTACTCATTTATTCAATGACAATCATGTCATCATCTTCTGGAACATCATCATAACAATCCAATTCCTGAATTTCCTGCTGAATTTCTTGTGACTCCATTTTTTTTCAGAATCAGTGGACCAAATCTCTCATGGTTAGCCTAGGGGGGGCCTTATTTTTGGGGGGAGATGCCTTATATTTCACTCAGAAGGAAACCTGTAAGTAGGTCTTATTTTCGGAGGATGTCGTATTTTCGGGGAAACACGGTAATAGCCCTGTGCACTAATCGTGCACCAGTAGCTCACCAGTAGCTCGCTGCAGCCCTGCAGTAGCTTCTCCACCTGCTGTCCCGCCCTCCTGTAGCTCCCCCTCCCCTCCCAACCACCTCTCCCCCTCATAGCTTGCTGCCTTGTAGCTCACTGCTCCACCCTCCTGCTGATCTGTGATCTGGTCATTATGCGGTTGGTCGTTAATGCTTCACAGTGTAGTGGCCATTTGCATATTACATCTTTATTATACAGGATTGTGTATGTTCTGTATGTATCTGTGGGATTCTATACTTTAGGAAATAGCTTTCTAATGGATCATTTTTGTCTTTCCTCCGTAGCTATTATCTTCTCTATAATTTTAAAATTTTTTAAAATAATATTTTGCCTCTGCATTCATATACCGTAATTATCATGTCTTTTCTGTATTTTAGCTATATCTTTGTTATTTCTTGAAGTTACTAGTTTATTGATATTGAAATGGAGTTATTGTTTACTTCAATTTTTTTTTTAGCTCTTCAATCTCCACTTTCAATTTTTTTGAGTGCTTATTATTTGGATCTTGTATTCTTTGTTGTACTTATTCATGTTCTCATAAGGTTTTTGTACATCATGAAATACTTGTGGAGAATTACTTTCTGTTTGATAGGTTATGTTTTCATACAGATTGGGTTTCTCATCTCTTTTGTGAATTATACATTCTTTTCTTCCTGTAGAATGTTTGCAGAGTTGTGATGCTGTTTTTTATTTTGTTTTGTTTTATTTTTATCTTGTTTTTACGTAAATTGGGAAGCTTTCTCCAGACTTCTTATTTATTCTGGTGGTGGGTGAGTTCTACTTACTCCCTTTGTACTTAATTTGGGAATTGCTTGTCTTCCCTTTTGTTTCCATCAAACACACTTGCGAAAACTCAAGAGGAGAATGATTTATTGTATTTACCCATACTTTTATTCTTTTTATTGTTCTTTCTTCTTTTCTGATGTTCCAAACATCTTTTCCTTCATGCCTGCCTTCCTTTCATCCCTTTTTTCTTCTTTCTTTTCTTGTTTTTGTTTTAAGAACTTCTTTTAGCTATTCATTAAAACAGGTAAGCTAGTAACAAATTTTCTTTTTCTTTTATCAGAGAATGTCTTGCCTTTCCTTTATCCTGAAGTATATTTTATTGGATAAAGAATTCTGAATTGGCTCTGGCTGATGTGGCTCAGTGGTTAAGTATCCTCCCATGCACAAAGAGGTTGTGAGTTTGACTCTGTGTCAGAGCACATGCCTGGGTTTTGGGTTGGATTTCCAATAGGGGGTGTGGCATGCAGGAGGCAGCAAATTGATTTTAAAAAATACATTTTATTGATTTCAGAGAAGAGGAAGAGGGAGAGATAGAACCATCAAGGATGAGAATCAATGATTGGCTGCCTCCTGCACCTCACCTGCTGGGGCTTGAACCCGCAACCTAGGCATGTGCTCTTGACTAGAATCAAACCCAGGACCTTTCAGTTCGAAGGCCAAAGCTCTTTCCACTGAACCAAACCAGCTAGGGGCAATTAATGTTTTCCTCTCTCATTGATGCCTCTCTCTCTCTCTCTCTCTCTCTCTCTCTCTCTCTCTCTCTCCAGTCTCTCTAAAAATCAATGGGAAAAATATCCTTGGGTGAGGATGAACAAAGAGAGAGAGGAGAGAGAGAGAGGGAGAAAGAGAGAAGCAGATGCCAACACAGGGTTCAGTGTACCAGAGATTAGCTGGATGAATTGGGGGACACCTGTGAGAGAAAAAGAGGAGGAAGGCAGAGGAGGCTGGGTGAGCCTTTTGACCACCCTTAGTTGTGATCCATGTGAAGGAGAAAGGGAGGGAGTGCAGAGAGGAAGAGAGATGTAAGTCAGGGCTTAGAGTGTAATGTACATCTAAGAAAGTTTTGGCAAGTTTTAGCTGGGTTGAGGAGCCTCGAATCTCCATGGAATGAGCGTGCCTCAGTATCTTTGCCACACTCTGTCATTGACTGGGAGCAGCTAACAGGGAAGCGTGGCCTCCTCAGACCGTATTGGACTTCGGAGAGCAGCTGGGGCCTTCAGTCAGTTATACTCCCTGCAGTAGGACATCTGAGAAGCGCATCTCTATGGCTGTCAAGGATGGAATTGCCCATTTATCTCTGCTTCCACTCAAAACTTCACCAGAAGGATGGTAAATTCTGAGAAGGCAACCCCTCCCCCCCCCCAAAACAAAACAAAACAAAACAAAAAAACAAGAGAGAATGGGAGGAAAAGGTGATTTATGTCAACAACATGTTGGAACTGGAAAACCAGATGATAATTGACCTAGCGGACCAGAGGAAGCTGAAACATGGGCCAGTGTGTGCACAAAGCTCACAGGAAACAAAAGAAGTGCTCTCATGAAAACTCAGATGTTGAAGGCAACAGATAACTTTGAAGACAGAAGTGCAAAAAGGATCACAAATGTTTAAAAAGAACAGTTAAATTCCTCTTCCCCTTCCTTATGCCAGATGGTCCTGAGACTCTCTGAGCCTCAGCAGAAGGCTGGAGATCACCCGCTGGGAAAACCTGAACCAGACAGACTGACTGACTCTGGACTTGGGTCATCAGGAAAGCCTTGAAAGTAAGGGTGACAAGTCTATTTCCTGAGAGGTGAGATGGACTCTCCAACTTTCTTTTCTCAGGTCCCAGAGATCTGCAACCATGCTTCACCCTTGCCCAACCACAACTCAGAACTGGGAAATTTCTTTCAGGAGAAAGGGACTTTGCGAAAGCCCCTAAAGAAAGAATGAAGTCTCTTCTAAAATTACTCCCCAGTGAAACTCACTAATTTCCAAGCCCCATCAATGCATATTAAGTTCCAATCCACTTTCAGCACCTCACTCTGAAATCTGAACGGAAAGCAAAGGATCATTACACGTTTGAAGAAAGTCTCTAGTTCTTAAGACAAAGAAAGAAACTAAAACAACCATGCAGATGTCAAAATAAAAAGACCAGGAAAAAACTTTTAGATTTAATAACTCAGTGAAATAGGAGGATACATTATATCCATGAATCAATATATACAGATTATCTCTAACTATCTATCTATCTATCTATCTATCTATGGAACATTCAGAGAACAACAAAGAAGTCCTTCATATTAATTATCAGATAGCAGAAAATAACATTTCCAAAAGGAGATTATTTAAGAAATTTTCCTCAAAAGAAGGAAAAAAAAACACATGGAAAGAAAATGAATATATTGTTAAGCAGTCACATCCTAGTACTTGATTATGTAAATAAGAAAAGGGAAAATGGAAGAGAAGAAGTTATTAAATGACTCAAAAACTTTTCCCCCCATTATGAAGTACATGGTTTTCCAAATTGAAGGGGCCAATGACTACCCCTGAGGTAAATTGTTGCAAACTTCCAGAACATCAGGATAAAGAAGAGCTTCCAAAGTGTCCAGAGAGAACAAACAAATGTTTGAGGATCAGACTGGCAAGACTTTACATTTACATTAGCACCAGAAGACAATGAAGCAATTTTTTTTTTAATATACTTTTGATGTAATCATTTCCCTCTTAGAATTCCGTATCCTGCCAAATGATAAACAGTGAGGGTAAAATAAATATAGTTTGAGAATACAAGGTCTCAACAGTTTTCCTCGCAAGCATACCTTCTCAGAAGGCTAACAGGAGCTGTAACCTGACAGAAGGAGGACATCATCAAGAAACAGTGCAGGGAATAAGGGCTCATGATTGACGGGAAAGAAATTCCCAGGATGGATGAGGAAGTCCTAAACTAATCGCTGACCAGAGATCCCAGGATGCACACAGTCCAGGCTAGAACAGAAAGACACAGGAATATAGGAGAGACATTTTTAGGAGGAATAAGTGCATAGAACACATGATATGTTTAAATATATTCTAATGAGGTTTTCATTTCTGGGAAGCATTTGGAACTGCTACATAAAATATATATATATATATATATATATATATATATATATATATATATACACAAAAAGGAAGCAAGTTTTAACTCCAGAAAATCAAACAGAAGAAAACACAAAACAATTTGTTCAAGAAAGAAAATATAATCATTGTATACTATACGTATAGCTCAGCTGTGAAATAGTTACATTATTATAATATGAACACTGAATATTGATTTAACTCCAAATGGTGAGGAAGAGGAGAGGAAGGGAAGTGAATAGTTGTAACTCATTTGTACATATGGATGATGGGGGTCGGAGTTGGGTTGTAAAAGAACCAAACCCTTCATTGTAGTAAATCAATGCATAATATCTAGATCTGAAAAATTATGAAATAGCCTCTAATACAGAGATCATATAAAGTATCAAAGAGTTGAAAGTTGCTGACTCAGGGTAATGGGAATTAGGATTAGATGAAGCAGATAAAATTAACATTTGAAAACAGTGAATAGTTTGAATATTTAGTCAAAATATGTCACCTACAAGAATAAGTCAATGGATAACTTCAGAGCTCTCCAGATCAACATTTAGTATTAGAGGGAAATAGAGCAGAGCTTTCCAAATATTTAAGATATTACAATCTAAAATTTTATTCACAGTGAAACTGTCTTTCACATATAAAGGCAACAAATACTTTTTTATTAAGTTTATTGGGGTGACATTAATAAGATTATATAAGTTCCAAGTGTACAATTCTATAATACATCATATTTATATTGCACTGTGTGCTCATCACCCAAAGTTTAGTCTCCTTCCATCACCATATATTTACCCTTTTCAAGCTTTCCTTCCAACCCTCGTATCCCCTCTAATAACCACAATACTGTTGCTGTCTTGTGTCAGCGAAGTTCTTTGTGTGTTTCCTTTGTTTGTTCATTTTGTTGTTTTCTGTTTTATATCCCACATCTGAGTGAAATCATGATTCTTGACCTTTTTCCCAGTAGGCATTTTTGAACATATAAAGACTCAAGGAATAAAGATCCCATGATTCTCTTGAAGAGGTCAAACTTCAGCCAATCAAGTGACAAGTAAAAACACTACAGTAAACAGGTTGACAGAAAACATTCAAACCATCTAGTTGGTAAAACTAAAGCAAAATGAGAGGATAAAAGTCCAGAGCAGACTATAAATGTTATCAATCATGACAAAGTAGAAATGAATTAACTAAAAACATTGGAGGAAAGGGAGCAAATACAATGAAAGATAATATGCAGATTTTTCCCATCTTGTATGACCAGGGGTAAAAAGATAGAGATAAATCAAGTAATGCAGGCATAATTTACTTCAAGGTGTAACAAGAAACACTAAGATAAATAACACAATCACTTGCTTCTTTGACCAAACTTGAATCAGGCTCCTCTTTCTGACTAGTCCCTGATTTTGGACTCTGTGGCCCATTTAGTCCAGTTTCAGCAAGAATCCTGTTGGGTCAGTTTTGGGAAAATTTTACACCCTGATATCTGATCAAATTCTTCATCCCCTGTGTTTGGTATCTTATCACTCTGGCCTACCTGCAGCAAGAATCCTGTTGAGTTGGTCTAGCAAGAATCCCCCTAATCTTAATCTTTCCTTTTAGCAATTTTCCATCCACTAACCCTTTACCCTGTTCTTTGGGTATCAGTTGCCCAAGGAACTTTCTTCCCCCCACCCCAAGGTCAAAGTTTCAAGTTATTAATGTTCACTCACCAATAAAAATTCACATGAGAGAATGCTGCTTCAGCAGACAATCCATGCTATTCTGAAGGCAGCGGGAAGTGGGAGAGAAGAGGTCAGTGTTTTCAAAACTTCATTCAGATGCTTTTCCAATTAAGTGACCCAGATGGCTAGCAGAGAACATTGGGCAGATCCACCACAGTCTTATGAAAACATAGTCTGCTGGATGCCATCTTTCCTGAAGAGAACATCAGCTCAGCTCATTGTAAACATAGAACTGAGCGCACTGCTACATTGCCACACTAAGTTTGTTTCTCTAGTTTCTCTGGTGGTTCTGTCTCCGAGTCTGGATTCAGGTCTGGGTGGTGGATTTCAATGAGAAGAACATAGATGAGGCCTCCAATGGCAGCACCAACCATAAGGCCACAATAGGAATCCACCAGAAGTAATTTCCAACTCGGAAGACATCAAACCCTCATCCTGCCAAAGCAGTGAAAAGTCTGGAACTCAGATCTTGAGCTGGATTTACAGAGCAGCCACAGTTCAATTCCAAAGAGAAGAAAAGACAATAATCAGGAGGCCAATGACAATGGGCTCTAGGCTTCTGGGGACTCCCCCGTTTCTGAAATCAAAGATGACAAAGACAGTCATAAGGAGGAACGTGGTGGGCATTACTTGGTCTGCAAATGCATTTGCCAGAGACACATACAGAGCTGGGTACGTTGCAAAAATGTGTGCTGCTGCATTTTCTCCCACGATGAGCAGTTTTCCAACAGCAAAGGACATAGTCCATCATAGTAAATACCAAAGAGGGTTACAGACCCTACAAAGGCTCCCAGGAACTTGGCTCCCACATAAAAAGGAAATTTAAACCATTTCATCCATCCAAAGAGACACATTGCAAAAGACACAGCAGGGTTGATGTGGCCACCAGAGACACACCCCCATCACATAAATGGTCATGACGACCGCCATTGCAAATCCAACATTCACTGTGAGGACTCCTCCAAATGTCCTCGACTGAGGTTGGCTTGGGCAACACAGCCACATCTGAGGACGATCATTATACACGTGCCCAAGAACTCAGAGAGCGTTTCTTTAGCCAAACTGTTCTTCAATAGCAGTCTCTGTTTAAAGCTTTTTCTCCTCCGTTCCTTCTCAGGCTGCAACATGTGGCTTCTCCAAGGACCACTCTTTCCACCAGTATCTGCTGCTTCTGTCCCTACTTCACTCACACATCCCACTTTTTCTTATTGTATTCAGAGTTGAGTCCCATCTCTCTCCTCTACTACAAAATCAATTGTAATAGTCCCTCTGAATGAAGTCAGGCTGACTGTCTTTAACAAGTGTCATAAGTGATTTTTTCTTTAACAGTAAGAGATAGGAAGGAGAGATAGGAAATATGCTAATTTTGCTATTACTTATAGTGGCTTCAAGCCAATTTCCTAAAAGTCATTCTGCAGATTGGCCTTAGAGCAAATTGACTTTTGGGGAATTGATACAGTGAATTAGCTTTGGACAAATTTACTTTTAGTGAAATCTGCTTCTGCTAGATTAGGAAACCAGTAAACATACCTAAAGAAATACAGAGTATATATTAATATGTATTAATTAAATACATAGACAAATATATACATTTTTGTACAAAATTGTAATACATAAAAACCACTAAAATGAACATATAAACCTTCCAAGTAATCAGAATTATTACACAATTATTACAGAATTATTACATAACCCTTCCAAGTATCAGAATTATTATAAAAGAAGAGGAAATAATGAAAAAAAATTTTAAGCAATGAAACAGGAAGTACCAAAAATGGCAAAAGCAAATCCAAATTATATCTGTCATAGCAGAAAGTACAAATGGGCTAAACTATCTTGTTTTTAAAAATATGATTAGATTAAAAAACACAAACTGCACTCTGGATACAAAGCAATATAAAGGAGAGTTTATTAACAGTTGTAGAGCTAAGTTGCTTAGATTTAAATCAATGTCATTTTGGGGCAACTTGCTCTATTTCTCAGTGCCTCAGTTTCCTCCTTGATTAAATGGGGATATTAATTAAAGTTAACTCAGTGAATCATTGAGAAGATTTAGCAAGTTAATATATATAAAGCATTTAGAATAGACACTTAGTAAAAATTCAATAAATATTGGCTCACTATTACAACATGAGACACATCTAAAACCAGATAATTTAGAAAGGTTGAAAATAACAAGATGGTTAAAGTCATATCGATGAAGTACCAACACAAAGAAAGCAGTGTTTGGAATTTAGCACCAGAAAAAATTGAAGACAAACAAAAGTACATTGCAATGACAATGAGTGCAGCATTAATATCCCTAAAGTAAAAAGAACAGGAAATACAAGGAGAAATTGAGTGAACCAACAGGGGTAGAAACACCAACCAGGTCATGATGGTTTCAATGCCATTTCAACTGTTCCAGAGCAAGGGAAAGAAAGGTTTTAAAACCAAAATAAGTTCCAGATGACTCAAAGATCACAGTGTTCTAGAAGAAAAAAGAAAAAAAATGTAAGAAATAAAGTGGGGAAGTAGGACTAAATCCAGAATCCCTTAAAACAAGATTGATCATTTCAACTTCATAAATATATTTTTAAAATGTCTACATAACAAAAGTCAATAAAACATGTGAAAAGATCAATGATTTATTGGGGGAAATACTTCCAATACTTATTATAGATAAAGGAACTAGTTTCTTGCTAAGTAAAGTACTTCTACCAGTGATAAAGAAGATGAAATACATTTGTAAAAAGCTGACAGTTGTACAAAGGATATGGAAAGATAATCCCAGGGAAGAAAACACAAATGGCTGTTTGTTAATATATGAAATGGTGCCTGCCAACAGCTGTCTTTGACCCTGAACTTTCATATGCAAAAATGATATATTTATAACAATATACTTGTTCTATCACTGTTTTTAAAAATTAAAAAAATAGAAATAATGTGTCAATCAATAGGGCCTATAATTGGCCAAATAATGCCCCTCACCTCCTGCCAAGATGTCCAGAGATCCAGGCATATCCTAATCCCCAGAGTCTTTGAATATGTTATATGGCAAAAGGGAATTCAGGTTGTAGATGGAATTCAAGTTGTTAATTAGCTAATTTGAGATGGAGAGAGTATCCTGACTTATCCAGGTGGCCCCATGTCATACAAGGGCCCTTAAAAGTGGAGAAGGGCTGTAGGAGAGTCAGTGTTAGAATGAGAGCAGGAGAAAGACTCTATTGCTGGCTTTGCAGATGGCAGGGGGTATGATCCAAGGGATACCGGCAGCTCCTAGGAGGTGAAAGAGGTAAGAAAACTGATTTCCTTGTAGAGCCTCCAGAAAAGAACAAGGTTTCCCATGACACCTCGATTTTAGCTTAGTGAGGCCCATGTAAGACTTCTGACCTCCAAAACTGTACTATAATAAATCTGTTGTTTTCAGCCACTAAATGTGTGGAAACTTGTTCCAGCACCAATAGGAAACTAATACCCAAGCTAATTAAAAATTGTGGTAATCCATACACTGGGATACCATGCAGCCTTTACAGGAGAGTGAGAAAATTATCATAGAACAGTCTCTGGAATATAATAGCAAAGAATGAAACAATACACACAAGGAATTAGGAAGACTAGTTACTTTTAGGCAGAGAGTGTAGGAGGCAGGAACAAAGGTGACAGGCAGGAAAACATTTTTTCACTACATATCCTTTTATAACTCTTCAATATATAATGTTTTATTTAAAAACTAGAGGCCCGGTGCACAGATTCGTGCACCAGTGGGGTCTCTCAGCCTGGCCTGCAAGATTAGGCCGAAACTGGCTTTCCAACATCCCGCAAGGGATCCTAGATTGCGAGAGGGTGTAGGCCAGTCTAAGGGACCCCATCGGTGCACAATCTAGTGGGGGAGGGATGCAAAAGGTTGGCCAGCTGGTAAGCGATTGTGGGAGGGCTCTAGGGCATGTCTAGCCCATCTCACTTAGTCCCAATTGGCCAGACTCCAGCAGCAAATTAATCTACCGGTTGGAGTGTCTATCCCCTGGTGGTCAATGCACACCATAGAGAGCGGTTGAGTGGCTTTAGCATATCATTAGCATATTAGTCTTTGATTGGTTGAATGGGTGACCGAACAACCAAGCACTTAGCATATTAGGCTTTTATTATCTAGAATAAGAAAAGCCTAATATGCTAATTAGACCAGACAGCTGAATGACCTTCCAGACTTCCTTCTGAATGCCTTCCGGACAAAGCCAGGGCTGCAAAGGCTGAGGCAAGCCACCACAGCTGCAAGACCTGAGCCCCTTATACAAATTTCATGCATTGGGCCTCTAGTATAGATAAAATCAGGAAGGGTCATCCTTTTGTATGATATATGAAAACTTCGTGCGTTCTCCTTCATAACCAGATACTATTACAACCTTACCTTCACACTTTGTAGTCATGTAATATACTAAAACCAATCATTGTTGGTCCCAGAGTTTTTATTTAATGTGTGTCTTACCCAGTAGACTGTCAGTTCCATGAGGGTGGGGACCAGTTTGTCTTTTAATAATACCTAGACAGTGTCTAGCATTTAATTGGGCTTTAATAGAAATAGACATTTATTGAATAATTGGATTAATTAGTTAATACTAGTAAATGCCGTCAAGTAAAAGAGTAAGAAAGCATATAATTTAATCAAATATAATTTCCAAAACTAAACATAATTAGCCCAAAAGTGTAAAATGAAAAAGCAAAAGCTACAATAAAAAATATGATTCAGAGATATAGAGATGTCTAGCTGTATAGATAACTATTCTCATATTAAACGCTATGAAATCACAGCTACATCTAGTCTTCTAGCTTTCTTTATCTAGAGAAAAAAGTTTCAACTATTTTTCAGCTCATGGTGTTAAGATCCCTGGACAGTGTTCACAGATTGAAGCCATTTAACACAGGGTTTGCCTTTTTACAGCTGTCTGCAGTTTCAGCTGTCAGTGGAGAGGCTGTAATTCACAGGCATTCCCCTTTTGCTCTCTGCCTCACTGTGTCTCTTACAACTTCTGCTTGTTGCTGCAAGCTTCTTTCCTTTTTTTTTTTTTTTCTTCTTTTTCTTCATGTCCAGAACATAGAAGCTGAGAGAGGAAAAGGGAGAGATTACTGTCCTGTAGGCCTGGTAACCTCGTGACTGCGTACAGTCAGGAAAATTGTACCACATTAACCATTGTTTAGAGAGAATGCTGTTTGTTCATCATTTTTGTTTTCCTCCCGGGGCATCCAGCTAGGCTATCTTTCCCATTCTGATTTGCTGTTGGGTGGAGCCAAGAACTGAGTTCTGGCCAATGAGACATGGGTCAGTCGTGTCTAGTGGCTGGATGCAGAGACCTTGTGAACTCCAGGCCCCTGGAGGATGGCAAAGCCACTAAATTGGAAGCACGCCTGGGTTCCCATTGGAGCTGCCATGTGCAAGAAGGCTCCCTAGAAGATCCATCCAACCATAGACACTGGGGTTCTTTTAGTTGTTTTTATCTTTGTTACTCCTCACCTAAGGATATTTTTCTCACTGATTTTTAGAGAGTGAAAGGGAGAGAGAGATAAAGAAAGAGAGGAGAGAGAGAGAGAGAGAGAGAGAGAGAGAGAGAGAGAGAGAGAGAGAGAGAGAGAGAGAGAAGAATCAATGTGAGAGAGACATATCGATTG
Organism: Pipistrellus hanaki; assembly: GCF_964339955.1. NCBI lineage: Eukaryota > Metazoa > Chordata > Mammalia > Chiroptera > Vespertilionidae > Pipistrellus > Pipistrellus hanaki. Next base: position 47,279,897 of record NC_140507.1, read on the forward strand.
GTGGCTTCCCACATGTGCTCCCCCTGAGGCTCCAGGATTGAACCTACAACCCAGGTACAATGTGCTCTTGCCCAGGAATCAAACTTGGGACCCCCTAGGGCCAACATGCTGACCACTGAGCAGTGCCGGCCAGGGCTAACCAGGGATACTTGTGTTGGACAATTTCAGGTCAAAACTATTTTTTAAATTATCATTTTGAACCATCTAAAAGTTGGTTCAGAAACTGGCTCCTTGAAGTGGGGTGCTGCCAGAGAAGACACCTAAAATAAGATACAGTATTCCATTGTATGGATATACCATGATTTAACTAATCCTCTACTGTTGGACATTAGGGTTAATTTTATGGGTCAACTTGATTGAGCCATGGGATTCCCAGGTTAAACAGTATTTCTAGGTGTTGTCTCTGAGTGTTTCCAGATGAAATTAACATTTGAATTGGTAACTCAGTAATGTACTAGTAGATTGCCCTCCCTCGTGTGGGTGGGAGGCATTCAATCTGCTGATGGCATGAAGAGAACAGAAGGTAGAGGAGAAATTTGTCTCTCTTTTTTTTTTTTTTTTTTGTCTGTCTGTCTGCTTGGACTGGGACATATCTACTGCCCTTGGACTAGGATTTATACCATCGGCTCTTCTGGTTCCCAGACCTTTGGACTAAATTATATCACCAGCTTTCCTGGTCTCTCTCTCTCTCTCTCTCTCTCTCTCTCTCTCTCTCTCTCTCTCTCTCCATATATATATATATATATATATATATATATATATATATATATACACACACATACATATATATATATATATATATATATTAGTATATATGTGGCAGAATATAATAATTTTTATATATTCTATTGTCCTACTGGTTCTGTTTCTATGGAGAAACCCTGGCTACTAGAGTTTTTGTTGCTCTTGCTGTTGATGCTGCTATTTTAGACAAATTGTCTAGTACATATATTTCTTCCCATCTTATCTGATTGTCTCCTTTAGATGAATTCTTAACTCAAGGGGCAGGAATGTTTGTAAGTTTTTGCTTAATATTGTTTAATCAACTCCGAGACATAAAAAAAAATAAAAGAACTCTTAAGTAAAGATATATCAAAGTGACATCTACATTTCTGGCCAATGTTTCTCAGCCTGTCACATTCAATTGTTTGGTTTACTTGAAAATGTGATTTCTTAGGATTGGCATCTTGCCCAGCCAGGTGGAAAGCTAGGGGTTCATTAGGGAAAAGTTCTCCTGTCATTCCTCCAGCTTTCTGACGGGAGCAGCCCCTACATAAATAGTGCCCAGCTTCTCACTAATATCCCCAGGGCACTCAGTATTCCCAGCTCTGTTTTGATTAGTCAGCTATTTCCTTGAAATGGTATGAAGTCAAAGCAGGGCTACCAGGCTGCCAGCAGAGTGACAATAAGTGAAGTCACCAAAGCTTAGACGGTAGAGCTGAAAGAGAATCCAAGAAACCATTTGGCCCAATGCTCAGGCAGATAAGAGATTCCATTAGCAGAATCTAGTCTGCTTTTGGCAGGGAATGGTGTCTCTCTAGTCGTTGTGTTAAGATAAAACAGAAAAAAACACAACAAGGAAAACAAATGGCACTAAAATTAAAGTGTTATGCTTGTGAAGGAATAACGTAGAGTAATAACCACATCCATACAAAACTTTGCCCTGTTTTTAGTTTGCACCATATTCCTCCCCCTCCCCCCCATAAACTGGAATAGTGATTGCCTCAATTCACTTAACATAGAGCATCCTGTCAATTACCAGGGTGTTAAAACTTTTGTTTTTAATTTAATTTTCTCTACAAAGAATGTTTAAAAACAAGGGAAAACTACCATTGTAACAAATATCCTACCATTTTGAAACAACCACTTTTATCATCTTGGTGCATTTTGTTTTTTTTTTAGAGTATATTACCAAAAAATTTTAATCATTATATACCTATACATTATATACCTATACAGGTTGTTTTCCCCATTAATATTGTTTCATAACAATTTTCAAGTGATTAGTAATCTATAAAATTGTTCTTTTTTAATGACTGTAGAATACCATTATTTGCCCAACCATACCATAATTTGTCCAACTTTTCTCAATTTTTAATTATAAATAATGTAGTGGTAAAGATTCTCATGCATGGAACATTTGCCATATTTTGGATTGTTTTTACAAAGAAAAATAAGAGCTCGACCAGTGTGGCTAAGTGGTTGAACATTGATCTATGAACCAGGAGGTCATGGTTAGATTTCTGTTTAGGACACATGCCCCAGTTGAGGCTTGATCCCCAATGTGAGGTGTGCAGGAGGCAGCCAATCAATGATTCTCTCTCATTATTGATGTTTCTATTTCTCTCCTCCTCTCCCTTCCACTCTGAAAATCAATAAAAATATATTTTCAAAAGATAAATTATTAGAAATTAAAAGTCTTGTTCAGTGTACATGAATGGTTAAATAGTATACAATGAGGATACCCATTTCACCCCCAAATTGGGATTTTTTCCAAATGATTTTGTTTTAGAACATTAAAGAGTAGAAGTGGACTGGATTGTGAAATTGTAAAAACAAAGAAATGGACAAACTTTCTGAATGGTATCTCTTATTTTTAAGTAGGTGTAGTCATAAATTCTTCTTAATTATTGTAGCCTCAGGAGCTGACTTAGTCCCTCTCCAACACTTTCAGTTGGTGGGAGGTAGATTTGGGCAGGAAGCACCACTATTCCTTCTTAATAATTTTCCCCTCAAGATTATGTGACATACAATACCATGCTGGTACTTAGTGAGTGACCAATAAGGCTCTGTTAAATGGATGAATGAAAAAATGTGTATGGGCTTTGAACTTGAGCAAAGAAAGGTTCAAATCCTATTTTTGCCACTTACTAGCTGTTGTGCTTGTTAAACAAATAAATTGCTGTGGGACACAATAAAAGTTCTAGGTAAATTCTGCAAGCCAGGGCCAAGCCCTTTTGTAGTTTTCGTCTGTGAAACCTTACATTAAATTCTTAAGTAGGAAGAGCAATGCCCCAAACATAAAATCAGGGCAAAGTTTTGTACGGATGTGGTTATTACTCAACATGAAATCTAAAGGCTATGATGTGATACAATGAGAGATTCTTTACGGTAGGAAACCACTGCTTGCTAGGACAATTTTTGAGAATCAGCTTTTATTTCCTTTAATTGTTGGCAACTCTTGCAACTGCTTAACCTTTAAATGCCAAATCACTTAATGACCTCATCTACCGAGGAAGGCAGTAGGGAGTGTGGAATGGACACCATGCTTGGTTTTTGATAAGATGAATTGCCTTGGCTGGCCAAATAACTGCTGACCTGTGGCATTTCTTTCTTTCTAAAATTTCTATAGTGTCAGCTCTTTCAGGCACCTAACAGGTGTAGCAAACAAAGGCTTTGATCCAACTCCATTTCAATAAGGTGAGTCTTTAATAGGGTGTGTTGTAGTGAGCAAGCATAGGAAACCACAAATGACACGTTATTTCTGGGTTCTAAGGTTATTATTAATGGCCAAGTGAAATGGAGCTCTGAGGGCTAGTTCACCTGCTACAAGGAAGATTTTCAAAGGGAAGAAACTTTATAGACTTTTCTTGGCCTTCAACCAGGAAAACTTCAGCTTTGTTTTAAAAAATTAGTGTTAGAAACAAATAGGGGAGTGGTGTTAGATGGAGAATAAAGCAGAAAGACTGTACACCTGAGGGTTTCAAACAGTGAAGTGCGGCCTAATGGTCCGCTAGTGGACTGCTCACCCCTTCCTACCTCCCATGGTTTTGTAGGCAGAGGATGCAGGGAAGGGGGCTTTAGAAGTCTGGGCAGAGTATGGGAACAGCACAGAAGTCAGGATCACATGGCATCTCTAGAGCCTGATGGAAGTGAAAGGAGTCTATTTACCCTCCAACCTAAGAACCCCTGTTGCTTTATGGGAACAGGAATCTTGCATCCCTGCTTTTTTCCTCTAAGGCAGAAGCATATGTCCATGGATCTGCCATTCTCCCTCATGAGCATCATGCTCTTCTCCCCCCCACCCCCCTTCACCCACTTCCCTGCTATTAAGACCGGAAGAGAGAAGTTTATAAGATGCTGTAACAGTTCGGGTTCACCAGAGAAACAGAACCAGATATGAGAAATATATATATTCAATGAATGCATTAAATATATATACATGTAAATATCTATCTATCTACAAATAAAGATTTATTTCAAGGAATTGGCAAGTCTGAAATTTGCAGGGCAGGCAAGCAGGAATGAGTTGATGCTGCAGTCTTACAGCAGAAGTTCTATTTTTTTTTTTTTTCAGAAAAACCTGTTTTGCTCTTTAGGTCTTTCAACTGATTGGATAAGGCCCAGCCTGATTATCAAAGATAATCTCCTTAAAGTCAACTGAGTTAGCCACATCTATAAAACATCCTCACAACAGCACCTAGATTAGTCATTACCAAGTAACCGGGTACTGTGACTTTGCCAACGTGACACATAGAACTGGCCATCATGGACAGTTTCAGGAATATACATTTTTAATTGAGCTATGAGAGACATACTAAATGGCCTAATAATCCTCTTTTTTTTATTTCATTATATTATCTAAAGAAGATAAAGTTAATAAGATTAATTCCTACCAAAACGTAGTTGACTGATACCTGCTCCTGGAATCTACCAGGGAAAATTACAAATTAAAAGAGTTAAGCTTATTTAATCACATGAATATTTGATTATTGAAGAATTTTAAGCGGTGTGACTAACTGGAGGATTTCATCCGTGTCACCCACTGGCTCTTCCTATAGTATGGGACGTTGGAAATCTTCAAAGCATCTTAATTCTATAAATATTGAATACATTCATTTAATTTCTTGAACCCAAATCAGTTTCTTCAGAGTACTTCTTAGTGGACTTTCCCCCAGACTTCAGAATGCCAAAAAATGCCCTTGAAAAATGTTAAACTTGTTGATTTCAGCCCCTGCCCTCACCCCCATCCCTTCCTAGCAATTCAGCATTGGCAAACTTGAGTATGTCTAAGAATATATTTTTTTTAACAGAAATCCACCCTAGTTGACTTATCCTTTGAGAAACACTGTTCTAGGGCAAGATACAGATACTCCCTAGAGGCCCAACTAAAGGAAAGATATCCCCAGTCCCAGCTCCACTGTGAACCTCCCTGAGGAACTACGGTGAGATCAAAGAAGCAGCTACCAATTACCCCTCCCTCCAGGTATGTCAGGTATGAAGTTGATAGACAATAGGTAAAAACTACATGCATAGTCTAATATTTTTTAAAAATTTTTCTTTATTGATTAAGAAATTACATATGTGTCCGTATCCTCCCATTGCCCCCCCTTCCCATCGCTCCCCACTCATGCCCTCAACCCCCTGGTGTCCCTGTCAGTTTATGGTATGTATGGTTTATCACTTCTCAGCCTTTTGGCTAAGGTCAAGTGTACGGTATGTATGGTTTAAGCACCAGTGCTGTCTAAAATGTAGCCAGAGGTTATTGGGCCTTCCTAATAGGAAACAGGGATGTATGTATCTCATTTCTACATGCCGTTCCGGCACTACCATTCATTCCAACCTTCCCTGTGGATTACATTAGGGAACTTTTTTATTTAAATATCTGACTTGTTAGACACTTGACTTCTCTGTTTGGGGGGATAGAAACCTTTTTAAGAATATGAACTGTCTCTTCTTTACTCTTTTATCCCCAGTGCCCAACACAGTGCCAGGCATAGAATAGGAGCTCAAAAATACCAATATCTTCACAGTTAGAAGAAGAGGAAGATAACGAAGGAGCATTTGCTTGCTGCCAAGGTAACATCTGGAAAGACCTCTGATGCAAACGGCAGATGTTGATGGGAACCAGTCATGACCTCACACTTCATGGTATAAATCAGGAGAAAGAAATTGGCTGCCTTTTTACTCTTCCCAGAAATACAAGAATTGGGTTTAATTATTCCTGATTAATCCTAATATGTTGAAAAGCACTGTTTTTTCAAACTTTAAAATGCCTGAGGAGACTGACCTTGGAAAAAATATACAGGCATTATTTTCAATTCTATCCATGAAGAATGATACCGCAGACTTGTGCCTTCCTATTTGCTTTTAATGATGCCAGTGCCTCAACTTTAAGTCACAAAGGTAGAATTTTCACACAGAGGACTCTGGGTATAAAGACATTTATTTTGCCAGCATTTCCCCATGTTGGTATTTGAAGGAAGAGAACAAATTCTGTAGCTGTGAGGAATGGGGCACTTTTGTATGTAGGAAAGCATTGCCTAAGCAAGTTCTACAATCCCCAACATGTCCATTTTTAGCTGGGAAGGATAATCAGATGGAATATTTGAATTCTTTGATGACAAGGTGACAGGCCACATTTAGCGAGTTTCCTCGGTAACAAAAGGGGCTCCCAGGACACACAGCTGCTCAAGACAGCGTATGTTTAGCAAACAGTGAGGACATTATTCTTAATAATAAAAAGTTTCTTCCTTTCTCAGGTGCCAAGAAATAGTCAAATGTTTTGGGCCAATTCCAACTCTTTTTGGTCAGCCCTCTCTCACCCCTGGTGGATGTTCTTTTAGCAGCAATGCAAAACAAAACAAAAAAAAGCATGTGGGCTGGGAGATGCGCCCTCCAAAGAGAAGAGGGAGTGAACATACCAACAGTTCCTCGGTTAGGTGTGGAGGCAGCTGCTGAGCCTCAGATACATAAATAAAGGCAAATTTCAAGATCAAGAACACAGATAGCAATGTATCATGTTCCCCCAACTGCCTTCAGTGTCTCCTGTCTTATTCAACATCATTTCACTGTTGTTTCTTAGAATAAATGTAAAATGGCCTTGAACTTCACATGACTGTTCTAGAGTAGGTCCCAGTTGCTGTCTTTAGGATTAATAGAGGAAATCCTTTTATTTTCCTTCCAATCTTCAAGCATAAAACTTGGGTCTCTAAAATCCCCAGGAGTGAAAGCTTTGATCGCCAAAACAAAGTTTAGGCAAAGTTTATTTTATGAAGTGATACATCATCATTATTTTACACATGTATTTTTGCATATTGACAAATTACATAATACCGAAAAATGTCTTAATAATAAAGTATATTTTGAGATAAAGAAAAGAATTATGAATTTTTCACAAATAGTGTGATGTCTTCTGGAAATGTGGACAGGAGAGAGAGCACTACTCCCATTTTTAAAATGGGAGCGGGGGGGAGCTTTTGTAATAGAAGGAGATCCAAACCAATCCCTGAGGGATATCACAGGTGAAATTCCATGCTTAGCCATGTTGTCAAGGGACTCAGGACACCTGGTGGAGACAGGACCAGACCATACAGAAAGAGAACTAGTGGCCACATACCTGATGTGGTGATCTGAGGGGCCCTGAAGGACTGTCTCATTGACGGTTAACAAAATTCCCGTAGTTCCACCTTCAAAGTCAAACCATGGCCTCCAGAAAGATAATGTGCAAGTTTTTACTTGGGAGAGGTGTTACGTGACTTATTAATTCCACATTTGGCACGAATAAGAGGAGCAAATTGTACTGTACCTTGAGAAATGGCTCAATGTAAAAGGAGTTTCTGAAGATTGGTAGGGGCTCCTGCTGGAGTTGGGGGAGGGGCGGGAGAGTGGCAAGTCCAGGGCCAAATGTGAAGCGCCTGAACCAGGGCGAGTAGAAGTTAAGAGACAGGAAGGGTGAAGTGTCAGGATCCTGGCACAGTACTCTCTAGATCATTTGATGATAAGTTCTACCTAGTGAGGGTAGAGGGTTTTAGAATTTGGAAACTAGGAAGACATCTCACCATCTGGTTGGGGGAGGCTGAGACAAAAAATTCACCTTAGGGTGCAGGAATGGTGTTCTTTATGAGAAGGGCAAGGGGCGGTTCGAGGGGGGTGCATTTCAATTCTCTCTGTTTACAAGTCAAGAACAATGTTTCCCAGATGGTGAATTATGATGCATTCTGGAATAGGATGGACATTTTGTTTTAATAATTATATTTGTTTAATAACTATTAGGAAAATGTAAGCATATCAAATGTATGACTTCATGAATTTTGCAACTTAGGAAGAACCTGAAATAAAAAGAAACAGCAAATTTAAAGGAAAACATTAGCAGGTAAGAAAAAAAAAATCACAAAGACATATGAACAAAGTGTGTAAAACACTGTTTTAGAAATATTTAGAAAAATGGTCTCCTTAAGAATTATGCAACTGAGGGAGCCATTTATCTCTAATGTAAGTGACTGGGAGGAAATGAAAATGGATCTTTAAATGATAGCATCCTGATTTCCACACCATTTTTTTTTTAAATAATCAGTAGGCAGCACTTCAGAGGCAGTATGGAGTCAGGGTCCAATTTGGACTTAACTAATTACTAGGAGTGTGACCTTGGATAAGACACTGCATCCCTCTAATTCTTAGTTTGCTGACCTTAAAATGGAAATAATATCTCCTTCTCAGGATTATTGTAAGGGTTAAATGAGATGATGAATGTGAAGTATTTTGCATACCTGAAAAACAGTAAGATCTCAAAAATGTCCAACATGGTTGTTTGATAGTCTTATCTCTTTCTTGCTTGCCCCCCCCCCCTTTTTTCATTTTTCTTTTTTAAGTACCTTTAACTGTCTTCTATCACATCTTTATAGACGTGTTATCTCCTACTGTATACTTTGGTTTTAAATGTTATCATATTACTGTAAAAGATCAAGGAAAAGTAGAGGTTACTTCTAAAGGAACTCCTGATTACCCCCCTGGGTAATGTAAGCTTGACTATTCTCTGCTTTTTTGCATCTTTAACTTGTTTGTTCTACTTGCAGAGGATCCCAGATAATCTACCTCCTTCTACTGCCAAAATTCCAGGAAGGCTTCATGGGGATCCTTTCCCCACTTGATACTTCCATAACAGCGAATCGACCTTGTAACTATGTGACACATTCTTTAATTTGTGGCTCATCCACCTCTTTTGGAAAGACATGTAAAACAGAGTCCTCTGTTTCTTTATCCAGATAAGGTGTGCCGATGGCTGGGGCCACCTAATACCAGGAGACAGTCAAAGGAGACATTCCTGAAACAATTCTTTCTAGTGCCAGATTGCCTGGCCTTAGCTTTCTAGAGCTGAATCATAGCACTCATTGTTTAATGTATTAGTCTAACCAAACAGTAGCCTGGATTACTAGATAACGAAGGCAAGGCTGTTCTATGATATTTTGAAACAGACTTTAAAAACCACTTTACAATATACAGGTATTTTCAATACCAAAGACATACATCATCATCATCATCATCATCATCATCATCATCATCATCATCATGCTGACCACCACTGTAATGGTTTGGTCAGCAGAGTGCTGTTTTTGTTGACAGCATGCTCACTGTGTGACCTTATCCTGTTTCTCAGTTTCCCCAGCTATAAAACGGAAGCACACCTACCCTCTTTCACTTACCCTGTTTCTCCGTTTCCCTAGCTGTAAAACAAAAAGCGCATGTGAAATGCTTGGTTGGGTGTCTGGGTGGTGGCCATCCCACAGGGATGGTATGGACACCCAGGCAAAATTGAATATAAGCTCTGAGACTGATGATGCTACACACATACCCGGAAGGGATGAAAAGCCTTGCTGTAAGGAGGTTTTTGGGGGAGAGCATGGCAGGCCTCCCAAGCTGGTCCAAAAATGTCTTGAGAGAACTGAAGAGTAGTGGGGCAGGCTGAGAATAGGACCTTTTGTGGTTTGAATCTTCCACTGGTACCAAAGTAGGGAGCACTAGCTTTCTTATCACCTTGCTCAAAAGGAGGACTAAGGCTTAAATGCTGTCAGCAGTAAAACACCAAGAAATGTCATCAGAACCTGTGGCAGAGAAGGTGGTCAATGATGTCCATGAATCCCTAAAGTTTTACTAAGTATAAAGGAGTTTTGTGGCAATTTTGATCTAATAACGAGACAAACAATTTAGACTTAGCTGCTAAGTCTTAGCATATAGATTTGCTCTATAATGAACATTTCTTTCACTTAACCTCACACGGCTGCACGACAGATTTTGTGGTCCCTGGGCACCGTTTATTGTCGTATAGAGCAGTGTTTCCCAACCTTCTCTCATGATGAGAATCACCTGGTGGAGTTGTTAAAACACAGATTCCTGAATCCCAACTAAGAAGTGCTAAACTAGAATTTTTGAGAACATATAGGTAAAATTGCATACCTAACTTAGTGCTCTGTATATAACATCTGTGTTAGAGCACTAGTTAAGTATACAATTTTACCTATATGTTCCCAAAAATTCTAGTTTAGCACTTCTTAGTTGGGATTCAGGAATCTGTGTTTTAACAACTCCACCAGGTGATTCTCATCATGAGAGAAGGTTGGGAAACACTGGTATAGAGCATAACACTACATGTATTCATGTTGCCCCCAAAAGACCAATTCAGTATGCCTCTATGAGCACTTCATTAACAACAGAAAAAAACACAAGGAACACCCAGGGCCACTAAAGCTGGAAGAGACGAGGAAGGATTCTTTCTAGAGACTTCAGAGGGAGCACAGACCTATGGGCACCTGGGGTTTGGATGTCTGGCCTCCAGAACTGTGAGATAATATATTTCTCTGTGTGTGTGTTTTTAAAGCCACCTAGTTAGAGGTAACTTGTATGGCAGTCCTAAGAAATGAATATAGTACTATTATTCTCATTTTGTAGATAGTAAAACTGGGTGACAGAATGGTCAAGTAACTTCCAAGGTTCCAGAGTCTTCCATTAGACTCTATTGAAAATACACACACACACACCTAAACCTGTTGTGGTTAATCATTACTCCATATCCCAACTGACACATGCTATGTATTATGGGCATCTCAGAAGAAGACACTAGTCTCCTTCCTCATGACTCTTAGAATCTTTTAAACACCATTTCTAAAAATATAGAATTGGGTGGATTCCTTCATGTGGTTTCCTTCATGTTTTCTGCTAGGGTTTGTTGAGCTTCTTAGATTATTAAATTTAGAAAATTGTGACCATTTTTTTTTCAAACAACATTTCTGCTCTCTTCCTTGACCTATTTTTTCTGGGAAAGCCAATTACAAATACAGAAGACTGCTTGACCTTGTTCTTCAGCTTATTGATGCCTCTTACTGATATTCATTTTTTTTAGTCCATTCCCCCTTCTGTTTTATTTATTTTTATTACTTTTATTTTTTATTTATTTAAAAATATATATTTTATTGATTTTTTACAGAGAGGAGGAGAGAGGGATAGAGAGCTAGAAACGTCAATGAGAGAGAACTACCGGGGATGTGCCCGCAACCAATGTACATGCCCTTGACCAGAATTGAACCTGGGACCTTTCAGTCTGCAGACTGACGCTCTATCCACTGAGCCAAACCGATTTCGGCCTTCTGTTTTATTTTAATAGTTTCTATTGCTAGGTCTTCAAGTTCACCATTTGTTTCTTCTGCAGTATTTAATCTGCTATTAATTTCATACAATATGGTGTTTTTTGTTGTTGCCTCAGCTATTATGTATTTCATCTCTAAGAATTATACTTGGGTCTTTTTTTCTCTTCCATTTCTCTCCTCTTCACATTTATGCTTTTGCCTACCTTTTGAATATATGTAGTATTGTCATAGATGATTAAATGTCCTTTTCTACAAACTCTGTCATCTATATAATTATATTTTACTAGAGGCCCATTGCATGATATTCATGCACAAATAGGCCTTCTTTCCTCTTGCTTCACTCCCAGCTGCCTGGGAGCCAGAAAGTCCTTGCTCCCCAGCCACCTGGGAGCTGGCAAGTCCTTGCTTCCGTCTGGAGCACTACTCCAGTAGCTCCCTCTGCCACCCCCCTTCCCCTCAGAGCAAGCTTCACTCCGCTCCAAGCCTGCCTATGCAAATTAACCTCCATCTTTGTTGGGCTAATTTGCATACTTGTTCTGATTGGCTGTGGATGTAGCAGAGTGATGGTTAATTTGAATGTTTCTCTTTTATTAGGTAATATAATTATATTTTATCTAGTTTTGAATTTGTTTATGGTGGGAAAGTAAATCTGATCCTTGTTATTCTATTGTGCTTACAAGCTGAGGTCTTCAACATTGTTGGGACAACTGTTGAAGAGAACTATTTGCCTTATATCACTAGAGTTTAGGCACTAATTAACCAACTATGGAAATATTAAAACTTATCATTGAGTTTATTCCAATTTGGTAAAAACTGATGTTGCATGTAATTGGGCAAAAGCTATGATTACAGCCCTAGCTGGTTTGGGTCAGTGGATAGAGCATTGGCTTGAGGACGGAAGGGTCCCAGGTTTGATTCCCGGTCAAGGGCACATGCCTAGGTTGCAGGCTCGATCTGCAGTAAGAGGTGTGTAGGAGACAGCCAATCAGTGATTCCCTCTCATAATTGATGTTTTTTTTTCCTCTCTTTCTCCTGCTCCCTTCTTTCCTGAACTCAATAAAAATATATTTAAAAAATAAATAAAAGTGTTCTTAAAAAAAAAAAAGCCACGATTATACCATTAGAACACAGACCTTGATTATGTTGTGACAGTAATAAATTTTTGTTTTAAATACTGCAAAACATCTTAACATCACTTTTCCCCCTCATTTTACATACCATGACAGTTACTAAATTCTCATAAGGTTGATGGCATTTCCTATACTTTAATTCCTGAATGCCTCAGAAATATGCCTCTACTATTGGAAGAAGTTTTAGTGTTAGCTCGTAGGTGTTCACATTTTCATTTGCAAATGCCTAGCATAGTTCCCTACTAAATCCCACAGATTGAGTTTCCTAACTCTGGTTAGTATCTAGCAAATGCTCATACACCTCTAGGCATATTCCCAAATTGATAAATGAGAAAGGAGCTGAGAAATCTTCCCCTTTTGCATAAAGCTCTATTACTTGACTATTTGAGATGAAAGTACTTGCTTATTGTTTGCTGTATGGTGACTTCTTTGGGGAAAGGAGTGTGTCTTGTGCATAATGTATCCACAGAGACTATGCTGGGTACATAGTAAGTGCTGCAAATATTAGTATAAATAAGCGAATAGATGGCTGTTTATGCTTAAAAAAATGTCAAGAAGTTCTTTGGTTAATTTGCCAATATCTCTCAGAATATGCAAACCTGGTAATACATTTTCAGCTGAGCAGCCAAAAATTTGAAAGGCAATAAAAGTGATAAAGTACAATCTCAGATGTTAAAGGTTAGATAGTTAAAATGTGTGCATTGGGGCCCATCTGCAGTAGCCTGTTAAAGTCTAGATGCAAATTCTAAAAATTCTCAGTTGCTAGTATCAGACTGAATTCCCAGAAGTGAATTCTTATCTTTAAAGATAAAACATGATTCTAGTAACATCTATTTTCACAGTAGCATACAAATTTAGCATATCTTAATTAAGATTATATTTCGCAACAAAGACTCTTTCTTATACATTTTGTGATATATATATATGTATATATATACATATATATGTATATATGTATATATATATATATATATATATATATATATATATATATATATATATATATATTTCACCATTAAATATTACCGAGGAAGAGGAAGTACACATTTTGGCAAAGACTTAAAATATTTGCTGAACTTTGCTTGTCAGCAGCTGGTTGTTGCTGTGTACTTTGTGTCCTGTTAACCAAGCCCAAACTTGAAAGAAAATAACAGATGTTCAGTTAATTATTTTTCCGTGTGTGTGTGTGTGTGTGTGTGTGTGTGTGTGTGTGTGGTCTGGCTACCTTCCGAAGACGTCAAACATAGGCATTGCTAATTGAGGGTCATTTTGTTTGCTTCCAGATTAATCAACTGGCAAAAATGGAATGAATCTTACTTACATGGGACATTTGGAAAATAGTTTACTGGAAAAAATTTGAATAGCAATGATGATCAGGAACTAGACCATGTTTTGTTTGTGTTAAAGGTTGGGTATAAGCAATGAAGCTATGTAGCTATGTGAATCTTAAGTGATTAACATTAACAGGAAGTTGGCCAATTGGTCATTCACTTTTGAAAGTTTGGTCCCAGTAGGTATTCTAGGTCATAGGTGTAAATGAACAGAATGATTTTTGTATTCAATTTATTACAAATTGTCTGTTATGAGTATGACTAAGTTCTACATAGAAAACTTTATTTTTTACAAAGTTGTATGTTTTACTTAAGATATATAGCTTCTTGGCAAATGTTGGAGCTATCTATGCAAATCTTCTAATTATATCCTTTTTGACACCATGCACTTGATTAATGCCAGAATAACCGCCCCCCCCCCCCCCCCCCCCACGCACACACACTTATTTCAAATACTGGGTAATGAAGAGCCCTGCCATCAAAAATGTAATTGCTATTTCATAGCTCATTGAAAATTAAGTTTAAAACAAACAAACAAAAAAGCTGTTTTAAAAAGCACTGAAGTGCTGCCATTAACAAGAAATGTGATATATCACTTTTTAAAATGGGAGACAGATCAGAGGGAAATGCCACTTGTCTATAGTCACACAGCAGCTCCAGCTGGAACTAAAACCAGGCTTCTTGACACAGCCTCTTTCTTGTCTCATAGCAATAGATCTGGGAAATGCTCTAATAATTAACTTTATTTATGAACTCAGCTAAATTTTAATTAGTTAGAACAACTATATAATAGTTATTTCTTCTGTTTCAACGCTAGAGAGTTGCATTAGTGAAAAATCTATAATAGTCAAACAAGCATAGAGAGTACATTAACTACGTCACAAAATTTTATTTCAAATTAGTATTCAGAGACAACTAACCAGCTAATCCTCAACAACACACTCAACTATAATATTTATACAAGCAAACCTACTTGAGAAGAAGCTTAAATGTTTTGCCACCCTCGAATCACAGCTTAATACAGAGCAAATTGAGGTTAAATAAGCTAAAGACTGGTATAATGAGATCTTATTAAAATTAGTGTTTGTCACTTTAAAGTAGGCACCATAAAATATTACGCACTTATTTTGGGCCCTTCTCTTTGGGCCCTTCTCTTTGGAAGTTGTCTTTGAAAATTACAAAACAAACAAAACAGGATCAATATTACATCTCACTTTTACCCCAAATATAATTATTACCTAGATTAGTCACTCACACTCGTGTATATAATGTATTTGTCTTAATCATATTCATCTTAAAATCTTGCCATCATTGAGCACATTAAAAAAGAATGAATTTTAGACAAAAAAAGAATGAGCTACAAATTCAAAATAAATTTTTATTTAAAAAATTTGAGCATTGACAGCATAACTGTCTTCGATAGAGAACACCGCCCCACCCCCACCCCCCACACACACTTTGGATATTTATGTTATAGTATTTTTAAAGTCATATATTTTATACCAAGCAATTAGCAAATATTTATTAACTAGGCTAGAAAAATAATATGACTTAGCGAAAAGATGTTGGTCTTTTGACACAGATTAATCTGCTTTGCTACCAATTACATTATCTTGAGAAATTATTTAACCTTTGAGTTTCAGTTTCTTAATTTGCAAACTGGGGATAATAATGCCTAATTTACAAGGCTTATAAAGATTAATAGAGATGAGTTACCCCCAAACATCTAGAACTCAAAATGTATCATAGCACAGCTGCTTTAAGAAGACCTTTCGATTTTGGCTGGAAAACAACCTTTCTAGCTGAGAACTATCAACTCCATTTTGCAGACAAAGAACCTGGATGTCAGAAAGATTAAGTAGCTTGTTCCAGTTCCCACAGCCACTGACCAAACAATCTGTTGTATTTAATCACTGCACTATACTCCACCTGATGTCTGCTAGGTCTGTGGGCAGCCCAGAAAAGTAAAAGACACTGGTTTTCCTTATGATGCTTTAAGTCTTTGCCCAGCCAGCTCACTTGATTCAGTTGTTGATCGCTGACCCATGAACTAAGAGGTCACTGGTTTGATTCCTGGTCAGAGCACATGCCCAGGTTGCAGGCTTGGTCCCAGTAAAGGGTATGCAGGAGGCAGCTAATTGATGTTTCTCTCTCATTGATATTTCTTTCTCTCTATCCCTCTCCCTTCCTCTCTCTCTAAAACCAATAAAAACATATTTTTAAAAAATTAGCATGTTATTCAGTTTCTATTTGTGAATGCTGGATTTCAGTCTTTCTGGGAAAGGTTAGATGGAATCGGAATCCAATTATGTCATTTAATTTGCCTGTAAACATGATACGTCTATGTTTTATCTGAGTCCTAAGAAATAAGGAGGGAGAAGAAGGATTCTACCTCTTTGCCTGTAAATACTATCTCTTTAAGAAACCCAGAAACTATTTTGCTCCCATCATCAGGCCTGACTCACCTGTGTTGAGAAACACCTGTATGCCTTCAGGGTAGTCTCTTTTGAACACTTGTATAAATTAAAATTTGCCTTTAGGGATTCCAAAGTCGCTTTAAAGCAGAGAGTCTCCACAAATCAGCTCTAGTTGTTCTCAAATGGCAGAGGCCTACGAAAGGGTTTTTAAAACAGCCCTCCTATTTTATCCGGACAAACCGTTCACCAATGTTTATTGATTACCCACTTTGGGCATATCACCATCCGTGTGTCTTTGGGGATCATCAAGGAAGTGGACACACGATCCCTATTCTCGAAAAGCCAGCTACCGATCTAGCTGGGGCGGCAGGTAAGTTGGATTTATCAGTTTTATACTGAGCATGCTCTTGGAGGTGGACACCAGGATGTTAAAGCCACAAATTCCAGTTTGACAAACATTCAGTTCAGCAAACTTGTATTTTATGGTTTATCACCATATCATTCACTGCACCTGTCAGTGAGGGTTAAAATATGAATGGCATGGTGTCCCTCCTCATGGGGCTGCTGCCAGAACATAGAGTGACTTTTTTTTTCTTTCCTATTTTGTTATAGTTTATTTTATTTTAATTTTCTAAAATTTTATTTTATTGTTTAAAGTTTTACAAATAGTAGAACATATGTTTCCTTTTTCCCCCTGTTGACCTTCCCCCAGCCTCTTCTACTCTGGCATATGCCCTCATCCTCTTCTGCCACCTCCCCCCCCGCCCCCCCATGTCTCTGTCCATTGGTTGTGCTTATCTGCATGCATACAAGTCCTTTGGTTGATCTCTTTCCCCACCTCCCCAACACTCCCCAGCCTTCCCACTGTAATTTGACAGTCTGTTCAATGCTTCATAGAGTGTCTTTTAACAGAGGATACAGAATCCCATCCAAATCCCTTAGAGTGGGGTTTACAAAAGTGTGTCCCCATTTGGCCAATTAGAAAAAGCAGTTCTAATTCTTTGATTTAGGTAAATAGGATTGCTCTCATGCATTGGAACTGTGCTGTCTCAGGTTGTTGATGTGATTTTTGTTAACCTCTTGGACTTCCTTCAGATTCCCCAGTCCCAGTGCTATGCTTATTATTTCAAGGGAAAAAGGTATCTCTGTGTTTTCCACATCTTGTTAGATATGATGGCAGAAGATCTGAAGGATTTGTCATAAGAAGCCCTGGGCAGTTGGAGGAGTTTTTGCCAATTTGTGCATTTCAGTGCTATGACTTATGGGCAAAGACAAGAGGGTTAGAGTACCTTAGAGCAAACACACAATTCTCCAGTGACCCCTCTGGCAATACATCAAAGGTTCAGCAATATAGCCCCGGGCAACAGATCGAGGCCAGCCAGAGCTGATGGGGGAGCCTCTGCTATGCTCAGCTTTTAAAAATACCTGCTCTCCAGTGTGTGGCCACTGGCTTCTGCTGAAGTGCATATGCTGACTCCAAACTGGGCCCCATTGGTATTCAGCCCGGACCTGTCCTGAGGAGTGCCTTTGGGGAGATCGCTATGATTGGCAAAGCTTTCTTTTGAGTCAGGCTGTAACACTGACCTCAAATAAAAGGAAGCTTAGTGCTAAGAATCTTCAGCCTTTTTACAAACCTTGTTACAAATGACCTAGGGTTTGTTGCGACTACCAATTTCACTAAATTTTTATCTTGAAAATAATCTTTGTTTTGTAGTGTTATCACGTTTGGTTAGAAAAATAATTGGATTTCTAGCCCTCTTTTAAAACTAGGATCCAATAGCTATGTGGAGCGCATGAGATTTGACCCTTTTTTGTGTGCACAGTCATGCGGCACCGTGAATGACAGGGATATGTTCTGGAAAATGTGACATTATGCGATTTCATCATTGTGTGAACATCACAGAATGCACTTACTAGTATACAACCTATATGGCATAGCCTACTGCACACCTAGGCTCTTATTGTCTAGCCTACTGCTTCTAGACTACAAGCCTATTTAGCATGTTATTGTACTAAATACTGTAGGCAATTATAGCACAATAGTATTTATGTATCTAGACATATCTAACTGTAGAAAAGGTAGAGTAAAAGATAATTTATGGTATAGCTATGTAGGACATTTACCAGGAATGGAGCTTTCAGGACTGGAAGTTTCTCTGGGTGAGTGAGTCAGTGAGTGAGTGGTGACTGAATGTGAAGGCCTAGGTCATCACTGTACACTACTGTAGACTTTATAAACACTACACTTAGGTTACTCTAAATTTATAAGACAACATGAGATTAAATCAAGTACAGAAAATGATGCAAATAAGAGTTATGATAAGCATGAGATGGATGAGGCTGCTGCTGAGGTAACAGTGTACTATTGTGCAGGAAACATTTTTTTTTTTTTATATAAGTAGAAAGAGCATGCTCTAAAATAATGATCAAAAGTATAGTATAATAGATACATAAACCTGTAGCATAGCATTTTATTATCATTACCAAGTGTTATGTACTGTACATGCTGCACTTTTATAGAACCGGCCCAGTAGGTTTGTTAACACCAGCATCACAACAAACATGTGAGTGAAGCTTTGTGCTGTGACGTTAGGACGGCTATGATGTCACTCGGCGATAGGAATTGTTTAGCTTTGTTATAATCCTATGGGACCACTGTTAGAAATGCAGCTTGTCTTTGACTAAAATGCCGTTATGCAACACATGATTATACTTGTTTATTTGAACCATCCTTCACTAAGTAAATAATAATCTCATCAAGTGAGAAGGATAATTTAGGCTCTCAAAAGAGAATTAGGTTGTTAGTTGTAGCAGTGTTTGTAGTAGTGGGGAAATGGGAGGAAACCTGAGGATCTACTGCCAGGGAGTGAATTCACACTGAGGAACACTGTGCCTAGGTGAGAAATAACGACGTAAATGTACACTTAACAACACAGATGGACCTAAAACTTGCAGTGCTTTGTGGGAAAAGTAAGAAGCTATATATGTATTAAAACATTAAAATGGTCGCCTATGAGGGAAGGAGAGGAAAGGGAATGGAGTATGAAAATGAGAGAGGATAGCCAAAACTGGTTTAGCTCTGTGGATAGAGCATTGGCCTGCGGACTGAAAGGTCCCAGGTTCGATTCCGGTCAAGGGCATGTACATTGGTTGTGGGCACATCCCCTGTAGGGGGTGTTCAGGAGGCAGCTGATCAATGTTTCTCTCTCATCGATGTTTCTAGCTCTCTATCGCTCTCCCTTCCTCTCTGTAAAAAATCAATAAAATATATTTTAAAAAAAAGAAGAAAATGAGAGAGGATAAATAGCATAAGAGCAGGACTTGCATAGATCAGAGATTAGATGCACCTTCTGTTCCTAAGGATCTACAGCAACCATGAAAACACAATGAGATGTCTTCTTTTCTCCTCTGGAAAGTTTCAGAGGATATGAAGAAAGCACTGGGAAGCCGTATTGAACAAGCACTGTCATTAAAGTCTTCTGATCAGCGAAGCTGGAGAAGCATTGCTTTAAGGTCTAGAGCAATTATTAGAGCATCTGATGACAACCTCTTTTGAAAGTGAAAATGCTGTGGGGGACAGGGACACAAATAAGGTAATATCTGGTTGCTGCCTTCGATGAGCACACGAAGAATAGAATGTAGAATGAGTGTGTAGAAAGAAGCTCATTCTCACTGGAGGGGCGATTTGGAGACGGGAAATATTGGAGCACATGGAACATTTGGGAAAAGCCTCAACCAGGTCCTGGGAGGTCTAAGATTATTTGTAGGATGGGTAATATGAATAATCAAAAGGAGGGCATTTTGATATTCCAGGAAAAAGAATGTTGAGCCAAGTTTCAGCCGTGGGAGCCAGCACAGTGGAGGCAGGATGCAATGAGATACTCAACATGCAACATGAAGGATGTGCTTTGGGTTGGCATGAGAAATGCAAAGAGAAAGGCTGAGGAAAGATTGTGAAGGATTTTAAAGCCCAGGTGTGGGGAGTGGTTTAGACTGGGCCCAGAAGAGCAATACTTAGAGATCATGTAGAAGAAAGAAAACCAAGGAGGGAATTTGAGGAAGTGTAGCCAGAGAGAAATGAAACTTATTCAGAATAGACTTCAGGTGATTTAATTTCAAATCCCTGATGATTTTAGAACTGGAACAACTCACAGAGGTCATCTTATCTATTTCCTTTGTTTATAAATACAAGAGGAGGGAATTTAGAGGAGGGAATTTCCAGAAGGTGGGTTGACTCTTTGGAGTGCTGCTGAAATGTCAAGTAGGAATAACAAGTTCCCCTGGATTACACAGAAATCAATCAAGATGCACTGATGGATGAGCAATCTCCAGTTTTACTTTAAAGTAAAAAGATTAGTTGTGGTTATTTAATTTTAAGTGAAAAAAAATTTGTCTTTCAGAGGTCACAATGCAGTGTAGTGTACTTTGAACAACAAAAATTTCACGGACTGCCGAAACCGGTTTGGCTCAGTGGTAGAGCGTCAGTCTGTGGACTGAAAGGTCCCGGGTTCGATTCCGGTCAAGGGCATGTACCTTGGTTGTGGGCACATCCCCAGTGGGGGGTGTGCAAGAGGCAGCTGGTCGATATTTCTCTCTCATCGACGTTTCTGGCTCTCTATCTCTCTCCCTTCCTCTCTGTAAAATATCAATAAAATATATATTTTAAAAAATTTCACGGACAACATCAAACCAGTTGCTGAATTTGATCCCCCCTCCCACTTCTTTGGGCACATGGAAGTGTGTCAAAATAAAACACACGCAATGTGACTTATTTACTCAAAATATTTTATGAGAAGTCAATTTTTTAAATGTGGGAAAATGTACAAAATGAAACAGTGAATTCAACAAATTTACCAGACAACAGATATTATTCCATTCTGTGGATGCCACACCAGATCTGACAAATATTAATCAGATGGTAATTATTGTGTGACACAGTTATGATGGGAAACCCGAAGAGCTATTTTAACTTCTTTGCTAACTGAAAACCATCTTCCTGTTATTTAATTCAGCACAGTGAAGTTCTGGACAATTATAATCTGTTGCTGAACTACAGCCATTGTCATCCTCAGGACAACACTCCTGCTGTGAAACTGAAGACAAAGGAGTGCAAGCCCAACTTAAAACATTAATATACATGCATATGTGTATGCTCATTCCTTTCTTCTCATTTGTTTTGCACAGTTATATGTCTTTCCAGTATGCCTCAAAGATGGGCCATTTTTATTTTATTTTATTTTATTTATTTATTTATTTAAATATATTTTATTGATTTTTCACAGAGAAGAAGAGAGAGGGATAGAGAGCTAGAAACATCTATGAGAGAAAAACATCAACCAGCTGCCTCTTGCACAACCCCTACGGTGGATGTGCCCGAAACCAGTGTTCATGCCCTTGACAGTAATCGAACCTGGGACCTTTCAGTCCGCAGGCCGACACTCTATCCACTGAGCCAAACCAGTTTCAGCAAAGATGGGCCATTTTAAATATGCAGAATGTCACGGGCCCCCTAAAAGTCATACATTGAAGGTCCTAACCCTCACTACCTCAGAATGGGCTGTTATTTACAGATAGGGCCTTTTTGGGGGTGATTAAGTTAAAATGAGGCTGTTAGGGTAGGCCTTAATCCAATTTGACTAGTGTCCTTATAATAAAAGGAGACAGACACAGAGGGAGGGTCTTGCGAAGACACAGGGAAGAGACATCCATCTACAAACCAAGGAGAGAGGTCTCCTCAGAAATCAACCCTGCCCATACATTGATCTTGGATTCCAGAATGGTGAGAAAATAAATTTCTGTTGTTTAAGCTACTTAGTTTATAGTACAAGGTGGGGCGAAAATAGGTTTACAATTGTGAGTATGTGAAAAAGTTTATTCTTGTATTATCATTCATTAATTATTGCATTATTTCCCATATGAACAACTGTAAACATACTTTTGCTCCACCCTGTATTTTGTTATGGTAACCCTAGCAAACTAAGGTAGATGTGAACTTAGGTTTTTCCTTAAAGAAGCTAAATGTATCCAGATGGTCTGCCTCCTATATGCCTGTTCAAGTCTTTCACTTTAAGAATAATCTATGTTTTCAAATATTTGGAAGAGAAATTCAAATTCACTTTCCTTTTTGAAAACTGTTTATCCAAAAACTTGATACAGCCAATTATGTCATTTTATCTGAAATTTTGTACAGGCATTTGGAGTATTAAAGATGCCTGTAAACAAAGATAGATCCCTACTGTATTTGTCTGAAAGGGTTGTCATTAAAAGTACCACAGAGTGGGTGGCTTAAGCAACAGAATTAATTTTCCCACAGCTCTGGAGGCTGAAGTCCAAGGTCAAGGTGTCAGCAGGGTTGGCTTCTGATGAGACCTCCTCCTCAGCTTGCATTCGGTGCTTTCCCTCTGCGCCCTCACATGGCGTTTTCTTGGTGTGTGCATGCTCTGCTTGTATCTCTTCATCTCCTAAGGACATCAGTCCTATGGGATTGGGGCCCCACCCTTATGTCCTCATTTAACCTTAATTCCTCTTGAAAGGCCCCATGTACAAACACAGGTCAGCGTCCTTAATATATTCATCTGGAAGGGGACACAATTCAGTGTTACTTTTCTTTTAAACATAAAATCTATTCCAGAGCGATGGAGGACTTTAATGTGAAAGACAAAACTTTAAAACTCACTGAAAGTGAACATAGATACAAAGCAACAGTTTTCAGACGTTGGACCTCCGGCAGCACAGGTCAGCAATCCCTGAGAGAATGGAAACTAACGAAGTAAGCCCTGGAATTACCCCAATGTAGAGCTTTAAGAAAGTTTCCAGGCTGCAGCGCAGGGAGGAGGAACGCAAACAGAGTCTGATGGCTCTCACAGTTAAGGAGACAGAGTTAGGAAGTCGGGGGCTTGGGGGGGGGGGGGTACGGGGTGTGGGGGGACGCGAGGCAGCTGAGACCGCAGGGCAGAGGACCAGAAACATTGCTGCAAACAGAGGAGAGACGTATGTCAGCAGAGCCCTGGAGGTGCGCAGAGGTTTCCCCTCCAATCTTCAGCTGGTGCTGCAGCTAGATCAGCCCAGGCCCGTGCTGAGAGCAAGGGAAAGGCACATCAGAAAGGAGCAGTTGGAATAACCTCCAGAGATCACCCAGGGCTAGTGCAGCCAGCATGGAAAAACCTCGTCCTGCACAGGGCAACAGAGAACTCACTCAGAAAGGCACTGCTTCAGAACGGGGCCAAATCAACCCTAGGCGAAAGGCTGCTCTGGTCCCACCTAAACAAGCCTGAAAGCAAGCTTTGAGGAGATCAAACTGTTTCCAAGTAGCTTAACTGCATCCCAGAGCAAAGTTCAAGAATCCTTAAAGAAATAAAGAGATAACGAGTGTGCACAGTGTGAAAATTCATAATGTCTGGCATTCAATCAAAGCTTCCAGGCATGCAAAGAAGAAGGAAAATATGATCTACAATGAGGAGAAAAATCAATCAATAAAAACAGACCCCAGTGAAATAAATTACAGAATTAGTGGATAAGGATGTTAAAACAGCTATCATAAATATACTCCAGATGTCTCAGAAAGTAGAGGAAAGCATGCGCATGTTAAGAGTCTTGAAAGAGAAAAATAAATAAATAAATAAATAAATAAATAAATAAAAAGACCCAGGTAAAACTACTAGAGATAAAAAATATATATAATATTTGAAATGATGGGATTAACAGAGAGTAGACACAGTTTTAAGAAAAAAATAGTAATTTTGAAGACATCAATAGGAACTATCCAAAATGAAACAGAGAAAGGGGAGGAGGATAGAGAACAGAGACTTGTGGTGATCATTTTGCAATGTATATAAATATTGAATCATGTTGTACATCTGAAATGTATATAATGTTACATGTCAATTATACCTCAATTTAAAAAAAATCAACAAAAGTTCCAGTGGGTTCTTTTTTGAAGCCCTTCAAGTCAATCACTAGAAACTGCAAATACAGAAGACCTGATTTTATGAAAAGACAGAAAGACAGTGATTTGTATTTAACAAAGAGAGAGAGAGAGAGAGAGAGAGAGAGAGAGAGAGAGAGAGAGAGAGGAAAACAAAAGATTGGAAGTGGCACATGTTTCCTACTTATTTAGAATAGACTTCAGATGATTTAATTTCAAATCCCTGATGATTTTAAAACTGGAACAACTCACAGAGGTCATCTTATCTATTTCCTTTGTTTATAAATATAAGAACTGAGAACCAAAAAGTTAACCAAGTTAACCAACTTGTGGAGGATGAGCTAAAATGCTCATTACAAATTGTCACTAGCACCCAAGTTCCTTGATTTCTAGTCTAGAGAGCTTTCCAACAAATCAGAGGAGGGGAAAAAAATCTTTTTTCTTCCCCATACATCCCTGTACCCGAGGGCAGTGGTCGGCAAACTGCGGTTTGTGAGCCACACGCGGCTCTTTGGCCCCTTGAGTGTGGTTTTTCCACAAAATACCATGGCCTGGGGGAGGCTATTTTGAAGAAGTGGCATTAGAAGAAGTTTAAGTTTAAAAAATTTGGCTCCCCAAAGAAATTTCAATCGTTGTACTGTTGATATTTGGCTCTCTTGACTAATGAGTTTGCCGACCATTGCCCAAAAAAACAAAATTATTTACCAAAATACTTATCTCAGAGAAAAGCCATGAAAATGTAAATGGGCTGAGGGGGATAAAGAAGTGTCTGGGTTAACTGGTGTGTGAGGTTTGGTTGAGGAACTGAGAGAGCAGGGTCTTAATGCATGGTCTGGGGACCTGGGACCCTTTCAAAGAGTATGGGCCTAGCTCTTGATCCTCATTCATATGGAGACGTCACTTGCCTTTTCACACTCCTTTTCTCTAAGTACATGATGGAACTTTCAAGAGGTTACAAGACCTGTGAAATCACAACAGATTGAATGCAGTGCAGATAGGTGAATACAGCTGTCTTCCACTTAAGCCAGATATTCGAGAGATTTAAAAAATGAAACAATGCCATTCTCCTCACTAATTTTCAGTTTTAGAAAACAGGTGAGCTTCCCCTCCCCATAAAATGTGTTGTTTATGCCAACATCTAATGGGTTTGTTATTTTAAATATATGAATAAATATTTTTAAAAATTATTCTGTTATAGCCTCTAATATAGTAAATAGTAATAGATACATGAAGAAGTCTTTGGGGGTGAATAACTTTTAAGAGGGAAAAGGAAAATGCAAATGTCTGAGAGTCGCTGTTACAGAGGGTTTCCGAAACCATGTTGAAGAATGTGGCACTCACAGGCAGCCGCTTGTCACTGCAGAGTTTTGAGCGGGGAGGTGCAAGATTAGAGGCAGGCTTTTGGAAGAGTTATCTGGCAATTTGTGGGTCGATAGACAATGACGGGGGTGTGAAGATAGAAGAGTCAGGCTGTAAGAGTACAGGCAGAGCAGTGAGATGGTGGGGCCAGATAGGAGAAGCAAGCAAAGGTTAGAGTAGTAGAAGTCATGAGGCAGACAGTAGGACTCCCAGGCACTGGAGAGAAACATGACCAGTGTGTTCCCTACTTGACCAAAAGAGTGGTCAGGCCATTAACAGAAAAAAGGAAGATGTCAGGACAAGGGCATGTTATTTATTTATTTTTATTTTTAAAAATATATTTTATTGATTTTTTACAGAGAGGAAGGTAGAGGGATAGAGAGCTAGAAACAACGATGAGAGAGAGTCATCGACCAGCTGCCTCCTGCACACTCCCCACTGGGGATGTGCCCGCAACCAATGCATATGCCCTTGACCAGAATTGAACCTGGGACCCTTCAGTCCGGAGGCCGACGCTCTATCCACTGAGCCAAACCGATTTCGGCAAGGGCATGTTCTTAGGTGCTGTGACTTTAAGCTTTGACATGTTCACCTCGAGATGAAATAGTGAATTTGACCAGCAGACAATTGGAAAAGTGAGCTTGGCATTTGCGAGAGGTCTGTTCTTGCTGGGCTCATGGAGGTGAGTGAAGTTTTGAGATTGTGGGAGGCGTAGACATTCCCCAAGGAGATGCTGGGAGAGAGAGAGAGTGGGAAGGCACAGTAGGGAAGGAGGCGCCAGTCGTAAAGAAGAGGGAGAACTCAGAGTTGGCAGTGTCTCAGAAGCCAGAGGGGCTGCATCTGAAGGAAAGGAGAGCGGGTGGCACCCAGAGCCCTTGTGGTTGGAGGCTGAGGGAATCTCGGTGATTTAGGGATGAATCAGGAACCTTCCGTGCAAGTGGTGACTGTGAGTCAGGTCACAAGGGGCTGAGGAATGAGTATGGGCTGAAAATGTATAAAGAGAAGTTTGGCAGCAAGAGAATAGAGTAAGAGAAGGTGGAGACCTGCCTGGAGAATGGGTCAACTCTCCCGGGATGAAGACATTTCAGAGAAAGGACAGACATCCCAGATAAACTCGCTGTTTGAAGTCAAAAGGAGGAAGCTTGGAAAAGAAGAAAGGATTGGTTAGTGTCTAGAAAATGGAAGTGGCTAGAATGTAAGAAAATAAAAGAATGTGAAACTGTCAAGGACAGCACAAGTGAGGGACACCTGGACGAGGGAGATCAGATCACAGTGTATGCCAGGATTCTATTCCTGCCCCTGTCCCCCAAAATACACACACACACACACACACACACACACACACACACACACAGCTTATATGTATAGAAAGCTTTTACAACAGTAAACTTCTAAGAGCAATTTCCTCTGAAAAGTAGAACTTATGGAGAGTTTATTGTTGCATATGCCTCTATATTATTGGAAAGTTTTTTATTTTTAATCATGAGGCTATAATTTTTATAGTTAAAAATATTCATCCTCCGCCAGCAGGTGAGAGGATCCTAAGGTAGGAGCTGGACATGGAGGCCATGGGGGCATAGGATACCAAGAAGACAGAACTGAACCTCACATCACCTGCTTGGCCCCATAGGATGGTGGGTTAGCCAGTGTTGGTTAAGATTCCTCAGGGAAGGAACAACCTAAGACAGACACAGTCCAAGAGGGGCCATCAGGAGACAACTTGGGGGTTAACTGAGGTGGGGCACAGAACCTCACCCCCTCAACTTTGCAGGGGCCTGAAACTCCCCTGCTGAAGGAGTTATGGGAAGTGGTTAGTGTTGCACAGTGGTTGAGTATAGACTAGGGGTGTCAAACTCAATCAGAGAAGGGGCCAAAATCTAAAATCCAGCCTAAATCGCGGGCCGAATGGTTTACTGAACAGTCATAAACTGACAATGTCATAAACTGACAGCGGAGTGCAGTGATGACAGTGCGGTGCGGGCCACATTGCAAGGCCTGGCGGGCTGGATTTGGCCCGCGGGCTTTGTGTTTGACACATGTGGTATAGACCTATGAACCAGGAGGTCATGGTTCATCTCCAGGTCAGGGCACATGATCGGGGTGCGGGCTCAATTGATGTCTCTCTCTCTCTCTCCCTCTCCCTTCCTCTCTGAAATCAATAAATATATATATATTTAGAAATATATATTTTATTGATTTTTTTACAGAGAGAAAGGGAGAGCGATAGAGAGCTAGAAAGATCGATGAGAGAGGAACATCAACCAGCTGCCTCCTGCACACCCCATACTGGGGATGTGCCCACAACCAATGTATATGTCCTTGATCGGAATCGAACCCAGGACCTCTCAGTCCGCAGGCCAATGCTCTATCCACTGAGCCAAATCGGTTTCAGCAATAAAAATATATTACTTAACCTTAAATGGGGGTAACCATGGTATTTCCACACATGGTCTCATGAGAATTATAAACATTTACTAGTATGCCTGGCATATGGTCTGCACTTCATAAATATTAGTGTGTATATTACTCATCAGATTACATTTATATCTATTCTATTTTAAAATATAAATGTAGTAACCTACTCTGTATTGTGTATGCTAATGGTATAATAACATATCACGAATATATAAGTTCATTACCACTAAACACTTACTGAGAACACAGTGCTTGCACATGTGCCAGAAAATGAATATTATCCTTCCCTTAAATGCTATTTGGCAAACAAAATATAAAAAGATACATGACAATGCAGGTCAGACTATGCCACATTCCAAAAACATGATCTGGACCAAAATGGTTCTGGAATTTGAAGGTTAGGGAAGTCACTGAGGACAGAAACAATTAGGAAAGACATTGCAGAGATAAGACTTGAATGGACTAGAAGAATAGGTAAGACTTACATTATTAAGTAGGTTAGGAGAGGAAGAGGCATCCTGGGGAGGAAGGTGCATGGTTTAAATGTAGCCTGGTGTCTGGTGTGTCTCCTGGACCAGCCAAAGGACATTAGGAGTTAAAACTGGTGTTTAGTTAACAGTAGTGTGTTGTTGTTGTTTCTTCTTAATTTTGACCCATGTGCCATGATAATGAAAGAGGTTAAGATTAGGAGAAACTAGGTGAGGGGTCTATAACTCTGTACTATCCTTCCCAGATTTTCTGTAAATCTAGAATGATTCCAAATCAAAGTTTACCTTTAAAAATCTAAACAAATATAACTGATGCTCAGAATGTGGTTAGGAAAATAGTGATAACTTAAGGGGAACAGGGGGTAAGGCCTAGGCTGAGGAAGACTTGGAGTGCCTGCATACGAGTGCTCTGTCCCCAGAGCGTCTCCGATGTTACCATCAGCCTTGGTTTGTCTTTGCTCAACACCACACTCCCTGGAAAGCATCACAAATAACACACTAACATTTCCCCTCTGACACTCTCCTCAGTTCTTAAAATACGAATGCTCGGGAAAACGACAAGCTGTTAGGAGTGGAGACACAAATGAACTAATGAACCCTCTCTTCCTCTCCCCAGCCAAAGAGCATTCAGGTCCTGAATAATGATTATCACTTGGCCTCGCTCAAAAGCATAGTCTCGGAAGCAGACCTTTCTTTTTGAAAAGTTTGTGCTGGAACAGGGCGCCACTGCCTCTGTGCAGCCAGGAACAGTCCCTTGGAGGATGTTTCTTGTTGGCAGCAAAGCATTTAAAACACCCTCCACGTTAGGAACATTTCAAGGCCTTCGGGCAATCCTTGCCTGTGATAGTTCGTGTGCAGATTTAGGCGACGGTGCACGAAATAGGTGGGTGTGTGTTTGTTGCTTAGCAACATCTGCCGTATCCCCTTTTGTGCAACAGGAAGAGCCCTTGTTGGGATGCTGATGGGGTCCGAAGGCAGAGAGGATGCCAGGTGCATGGAACCAGGCTTCCTGGGGGAGACTTTCTCCAGTGCGATGGGAGGCTGGGTGCTTCCTTAACTACAGCCTGCGGGGCACTGGTCTAAGTATTAGGACAGATGGCTGAGCTTGGGAGTGTGATCTAAAAGAGTTGTGGCCTCAGAGCTGGGGGGAGGGGAGAGGGCTCTGCTGGGCTGATGGGAAGAAAAGAGCTGAAGCAATAGGAGTATCGTGGCAACCACAAACAAAAGTCCTGACATCAGAATGCGTAGGACCCACCTGTAAGCTCCCGTGGCAGAGATCCAAGCCACAGCATTAGGGCCCTGGTCACACTTCCTGGCTTTCTCTCTCTCTCTCTCTCTCTCTGGCTTTTAGCAGCAGGACCAGTCTCTTGAATGGAATAAGTCCCCAGTGTTCCTGCCCGAGTAGGGGGTCCAGGGGAGGCCTGGGGAAGTAAGCTGTATAAGTAAAAGTTAGGCGATTGTGTTTGTGCTCCAAGCTGGTCAAAATGGATCATTCCAAATACACTATTGACCTGAATGTCTACAACGTGAGTCATTTCCCTTACGGCATTTCTTAAATTTTCTTAAATGTTTTCCCCACAACACCTGCAGACAGCCCCGTGTTTCTGGGACGATGAGAAGCCAAGCACACCACCTATCTATGAGAAAAATGGACTGTCCTTGCCTGTCATACAATCAGAGCTGCGAGAACAGGAAATCCGCGTGCGCTAATCTGATTCTTGACACTTCTTGTTCCTGACGTACCGGCACGCCACTGTCCGAAGTCATCCTGCAGGACGTTTGCAGGGGTGACTGGGTTGGCCTTGCCATGAAAGCAAGAGTCGTGCTTTGCTTCCTGACGTGTCAGGGGGCCTGGTAGGCGCTCAGCAAATATTTATTGAATAAACACATGAATCTAGTGCACGAAGGGACATGACGGTATCCAAACACTCCGGTGTGGGAGTGAAGATTGATGAGGGCTCATTTCTGTCCATTGAAAACACAATTAGGGCGGGAGGCGTTTCCGGGGAGAGGCCTGCGGAGAGGAAGGAACACATTAATACCAATGCACTGGGGAGACGCTGGTGTGATGGAGAGCTTCGCTCGAGGGCCCTGCAAGCCACACTGAGCCAAAGACCATTTGCTGACTGATGGGGATCCCTGCCTAGAGGAAGTCGAGCGCTTGAAAGAAAGGGAAGGAAGTCTCGATTTTCTGGGCCTGGTGCTAGATATTCCAGCATATTGACAGTGACAGGCATAGGGGACAATGTTTTTTCCCCTTTTTATTGAATTTCTTGGGGTGACGTTGGTTAATAAAATGGCATAGGTTTCAGGCGCACAATTCTATGCTACATCATCTGTCTGTTGTGTTGTGTGTTCACCACCCCAAGTCAAGCCTCTTTCCAAGGGAGCCATCATCGTAAGACCTATTGCAGATGGTACCTTTTCCTCTCTGGTGGGTCAGTTGACTTTGTGTAGTGCATGTCCAGGAAGTACAGCAGGTCCTCAAATAACATATTTTTGTCTGTGAGGAGTGTGCACACCCTCCCCCGTCGGCATGGGTTTTCTCTGGAGACTCTGGTTTCCTCCTGCATCCCAGAGGTGTGCAGCTCAGGGGAACTGGTGTGTCGGCGTCATTCCAGTTCGTGTGAGCCTGGGTGTGGGTGCGCCTGTCCAGATTGAAGGCTGCCTGCCTTGCTCCCGCCACCTAGACCCTGAACTGGAAGAAGTAGCTTGCAAGAGAATTATCTCACCTGTTTCTAGGCATCTTTCTTAAATGTATGGATAGGTCACACATTTTTCAATGTTTAATATTAGAAGTGTTTGGGGGTCTTTATTTAGAAGTTCGGCGATGTTTTTGTGAACAGAAGTATGCTGTGGAAACTTAATTCTTCATATCAATTACCCATAGCCTGAGGTAAAATTGGTTTTGTTATGTGTCACTAAAAGTCACAGTTTCCAAGAACCTTTTGAAGACTTTAAGGAAAGGAGTTTTCTGCTTTTCTCTCTATAATTTTAGAGGCTACACAGTCAGGAAGGCTTGAGGTCTCTGGACTAAGTGAGCAGAGACTACAGAAAACCTGCGAAGATGGTACAGATACCCCTCACCTAGTTCCTCCTTATGTTAATCTCTTTCATTGTCATGGCACCTTTGTCATCAGTAAGTTGGTTCCTGAGTTTTCTGAAATATTCCAGTAGCATGTGCATTGACCTTTCTCATCAACATTATAACAAAATGACAAGTTGATTCACAGTAATCCTAGGCGCTGGTTGCTCCAGATCAGGCTTCTGTTATTTCTCCGAAAGGCCTGGTTTCTTTTCACGGGAAATGGTATTTACAGACCACAATCTGGATGCTGAAGGTGTTCCTTAGTAATTGTTTCTGGCCACCCTAAAACAGAACCCTGCCAGTTCCCCAGGGTCATGGTCTACCACAGGGCCATTTTATTGCCCTCACAGCTTAAATGATCACATCTAAACGTGTTGTGCATTCCTTTGTTTATTGCTTGTCTCCCCAGTTAAAATATATGCCCATCGAAAGTGAAAGTAGTACCCCCAGTGCCTTCAACTATATTCAGCATCCAGTAGGCATCCAGTATACATTTGCTGACAGGATTAATATTATTCTTTGACTTTTGCCAGGATCTTCTGTAGTAATTGCGCCCTCTCTCTCTCTCTCTCTCTCTTTCTCTCTCTCTCTCTCTCTCTCTCTCTCTCTCTCTCTCTCTCTCTCTCTCTATATATATATATATATATATATATATATATATATCTTTTATTTTTTCTTCTTTGATTTTACATGAAGCATGGCTTTGGGGGTTAATACAATGGCAGAAACTTTGAAATGGGCAACATTTGAGTTTGAGCTCCTTAAAAACAAAATGCAAACTTTAGGGAGCTTTATTTAGGCAAAGTGGGGTATGCCTGGGTTAACTGGAAAAAAAACCTGATCACCTTGTCTCAAGTGGAAAAGTGCAACCTTAGCTTTTCTTCTGAAAGATGAGCTAACGCGGGGTATGTGCTGGTGGGGAGCGGAGAATCCTTCGGGAAGCCAGAAGAAGGGCATTCTCTGAGAGGGAATGACCCACGAACAAGGAAATTGCAGCCGGTGGCTGTCCTACTGTGCTGGTGCCTGAGAATTTCTAATTCAGAGGTAAAATAGCGACAAGCCAATTTGGCCACAGGTCTGAAGGCTAAATATCCCAACCCATAAAGATCATATTTTTGAGTTCCATCTCTCTGATTTCTGGGTTTGGTTCTTTCTCTCCATACCCAGGAGAGGCAGCAGGTGTCACTTATGGACCACCCTCCAAAAACTCCTGAACAGAGGCAGTGCTCAAGTGTGGTTGCTTCTGTAGAATACCCAAGCCTTATAGATTGATCGCTATTTGATCATTGTTGGTTTTCAAATAAAATTGCTCATCACAGCTGCTACATAGGCTAATGTATGTCATACAAAGAAAGGTTCTTTAAAAATCTTATAGACAAAAAGATAGATTTACTATTTTTATTTATTCAATGGGCTTCAAAGGTGACAAAAAGCAAACAAACATCCTGTCATGCAAGATATCATCAAAAGAAATAAAAGGAAAATTTAATGCAAAATTTCAAAGCTTCATTTTGTCAGTCTTGTCTGTTAATCACAAAAGAAAAAGAAAAACCCAAATTTATGTGAGACTTTGTTTCTGGTGCTCAGTTCTAAGTGCCCTAAGTTCTATTTTAGAGGCAAAACTTCTTAGGCAGGGTCATGTTCACAAGCCCTTGAGATTTACTTCTTGGTTTCTGGATCAGCTCCTGAAATAATTCTTCTTCTTTTTAGAGGGGTGAGGGTAGAAGAAATCAAACCGTGTTTATTGAATGTGCACTGTGACAGATGTCCCCTTTGCCTACCTTCTTATTGCCTCCCTTCAAACCAAAGGAAAGCCATTCTTTGTCCCCATCAGTACTGTGTTTTTAAGTACCTGTTTGTGTTCAAAATAAAACCTAAAATTACTTACCTAAGGCGTGTCCTCCTTATGAATGAAAATATATTGATTCTTCCTTTATAACTAGGAAGGGGTGGGGGTGGGGCTGGGGAGGAATATTCTACTTTCCTCATTTTCCGGGAATAAATGTTGGAAGAAGAAATTATTGTACAGGATTTTTCGTACCTCAGGAAAGTTCTACCATAACTTAGAAGAGCTGTTCTGTCTTGGTAGCAGCTTAGTATCACAGTTAAGATGACAGCCTCAGACAAAATTCGGAGGCTGTCTCTGCATGGCAGAATCGCACCAGGACAGAATATTTTCACGTGGAACTTTTTTCCTGAACAAAACTTTACAGTAGTTTTGTGACATTCCTAACTGAATGCCCCCAAAACAGTTTGTAATGAGAAAGAACTCACGGGCATGAATGACTTATGTTGATTGCAGGGTGGGGGCAGGGGAGACAGTGGAGGTAGAAGGGGCATAGGGGGTGTAAATGGTGATGGGAAAAATAAAATAAAGAAGAACAAAATAAAAAATGACTTTTATATTCTCTGGGGAAATACTAAAACCTAATATTCATATTAAGACCTAATATCTTTCTGGAATAAAGAGAGGGGGATTATTAATATGCCAAGTACTTCAAAAGATTACTTTCCTCAGCTCCTAAGTCTTAAGCATTCCAGTCAAAGATAAATGACAGATATAACGAGGAAAACAAAAACCTTCTGTGGCAGGGACTCAGTAACCTATCCAGTACTCAGCGGTGTGCTGGTGCTTAACTGGCAAAAAAAAAAAAAAAAAAAAAAAAAAAAAAAGAAAGAAAGAAAGAAAGAAAGAAAGAAAAGCCTTAACTTGTGGTGTTTGCCATTTTTTTGTAGTGTATACACTCCCACTGTGACCAATTTCAGACTATCGATATGTTTAACAACCACCTTGTAAAAAACCTAAAAAATGTAACCGTCAGCTCTCACAAACCAGAGCGAGCCATTTGGAGCACATCGCTGCATTCATCCTCCCCTTCTCATCATTAGCAGGAATCCCACTCTCTTGCATTGGCAATCTTCTAAGATTAATCACAAAAACCATGACATTTCCCATCTACTCTTGCAAATAGGACTGACCATAAGACAGTGTTTAATGCTGTGCTGGCAGGAGGCATAGATGTCATGGTGGTGGTGATGGCCTGCCACACATGGTGGTGGAAGTGGTGTGTTCCTGAAAGGGGCTTCAGACTCAATTCATGCCTTAGTCCTTATCCCTCCCACGCCCTGCTTTTTTTTTCTTTTTTTTCCCGGCCTTGAAAGGCAGATGTGATGACTGGAGCTACAGCAGCTATTTTGTAATCAACTACGAGGGAGAGACCAAGGAAATCACAGAGATCTTGGCCTTGACATCTTTGAGTTGCCTCACCATTCCTGGAATTCCTGTTTTTGATCTCTTTTTTTCCTAAGAGATGAAATAAATTCCTATTTTGCTTAAGCCACGTTCATTTAGGTTTGGTGTTAAAAGCAGACAAAGCCAGTCTTTCAACTTGGGCAAGCTTACCCATGGGTGCAGGTCTAGTGAAGAGGAATTGTTACCACAAGCAAAATTGTTTAAGAATATTTTTAAAAATTGATTTTAGAGAGAGGGAGAGAGAGAGAGAGAGAGAGAGAGAGAGAGAGAGAGAGAGAGAGAGAAAGAGAAGAGGAGAGAGATTTGCTATTCCACATGTATATTTGTTGGTTAATTCTTGTATGTGTCCTGACTGGAGATCAAACCTGCAACTTTGGCCTATCTGGACTATGTTATCGGGCAAGACTAATAATTTTTTCCTGGAACTTATATATAGTCATTAAAACTTTTAAAGACTGAACAATCCGCTAAATATTTTGTCAGTGTGAGTCTACCTAAATACTTGACTCTGGAGGCAGAAATTATATGCTCAGCACAGCACTATGAACTTTCAATGAAAAGAATTTTGGCAAATTTATTGAACATATGCAATGTACCAGAGGCCATGATAAGCACTTTAGAGGAATCAGCCTTCTTGCTGTGTGATCTTGGGAAAGTTACTACACATCTTGGTGCTTCCGTTTCCTCAGTTATAAAATGGAGATAACACAACTATTTTAGAGGGCTGTTCGGAAGGATAAAGTAGTGCTCAACACAATGCCTGGCAAATAGTACTCACTGAATACATGTTAGCTAGTATCTTCCTCATCATTATTCTCATTATTATGCCCCACAAACCGTGTTCGATAGGCAGTAACATTACTAGCGGGTGAGGGCAATGGCACCGATCTCATAGGGAGACTCTGAGGCCAGAAGGAGAAGTTGCCTCTCAAGTGTTTGGCATTGCACCAGGTAAATGTGCAGTGAATCCCAGCTCTTGTGAGCTTGATATGTATTATTGTGAGCTTCATCAATGCAGCACTCCAATGAGGCCTTTTTAGAGGCATTTGTGTCAAAATATTGTATGGGTGAAGAGAAAACCCCCCCAGCTTTTTTGTGGGAAGAAAGGCTAGTCATTATTCATCCATCTTTGTAAATGAGCTTATAGGGTTTGATAATATAGGATGTACCCCCAAAATGTATACACACACTTTGAATGATTATAAAGGCAGTGTTTATTAAAATACATTTCATTTTCAAAATGGGGCTGTCAGCTGTTAAAGTTTGTACACATTTTGGGGGACACCCTGTGCATAATCAATGGGTCAAGTGGTGAGTGCTATGTGACAGGTCATAGGTACAAACGCGGTGTACAGGGCACAGCAAGGGGAAGGGATCTGAGAGGGCCTCAGGGTGAAGCTTTAGGATAGAGAAGAGATAACTCTGGATTTGGAGATTTGGAATTGGAGCTGATTCCGCCACTTAGCAGTTTTTTGACCTTGGGAAAATTATGTAACTTTTCTAGACCTCATTTCCCTCATTTTTTAAAAAGAGAATTTTGAGCTTGACAAACCCATACATCCCAGCTTTAAAACATATTTTTGTTTGTTTGTTTTCTATCTGGAAGATGAGGCTGGTTGGGCCATAAAGAACAGATAGGACTTTGAAAACTGGAGATGGCAGGATCCTATACCAATGTGAACAAAGGCTACAATATTGAAATGCTTTGGGGGGATATTATTGCAAGTTTGCCAGTATTTGTGTGAAAGTATGAAGGAGACCAGGAGAAGATGTGAGTAGCATTGTACTTGAGGGACCTTGGGTACCAGGAACTTGTCTTCTCCCTATCTCAGCCATCCAGCTTTCTCTGGTCACACCACTAGATCTTGGCATGATCCCAAACTGTCCCAGCTCCATAATTTCAATTTCAAGCATGCTATTCTCAGTCTGTTCCCCAGCTTTTGGGAGTGGTTCCCAACTCCAGCAATTATATATATATAAAATTGTTGGTTGATATATATATATATATATATATATATATATATATATATATATTGTTGGTTGATATATATATATATATATATATATATATATATATATATATATAAATTGTATGTGCTCTGATTTCAGAGAGGAAGGGAGAAGGAGAGAGAGATGGAAACATCAATGATGAGAGAGAATCATTGATCGACTGCCTCCTATACAACCCCTACTGGGGATTGAGCCTACAATCTGGGCATGTGCCTTTGACAGTAATCAAACCCAGGCCCCTTCAATCTACAGGTTGACAGCCTATCCACTAGCCAAACCAGCTAGGGTTTTGGACCTTCAACCCATTGATCCCATCACCTTTCCATTGTCCTCCACTCCTTTCTGTTCTCACCTCCTTTCTTATCACAGTCCCCCAAGGGCACTCCCTTGCTTACACCCTCTGCTCTGTATCACTCTTTCTCTATGATGCCCTCCTGCCAAAACCCAGCCCTGGTTAAACCCAGCCTTACCCACTCTGGCTGAGGAGTCTGGAGAAAAATCCACAACTATGCTGGCTGGTCTTGCTTTACATTCATGACCACTAACCTCAAATAGACATTTAAAAGCATTGCCTGGCAGGCTGACCATGCTTCCAAGGTTCATATGCTCTCAAACTCTCCCAGAAGAAGACTGTTTCATATCTGCTCCTCTCTTCCAGCTTCCAATATCTCTCCCACCCTCACCATTCTCAGGGGGTCTGTGGCTAAGTCACCAAGACAAGAGAAGCAGAGAGAGGGGAACGGCCCTGTGTTTCCAGCTCTGCAGCCACCAACCTGTGTGCACCCAGGCCCACACACTCTGCCTTTCCTCTTGAGGCGGGGGGCTGGCTCCTCCTGGCTCTCCTGTGAAGGGATGAAGGAGAGCCAGCTCCAGGGTCTTCACCTTTGCTCCCCCTCTGCTCCGGAGATTGGCAAGCCCCCTCCCAGGTCACGTGGCACTCTCCCTGTCTTTCTTCGGGATCTCTTGCCAG
This sequence comes from Pipistrellus hanaki, assembly GCF_964339955.1. Classification (NCBI taxonomy): domain Eukaryota; kingdom Metazoa; phylum Chordata; class Mammalia; order Chiroptera; family Vespertilionidae; genus Pipistrellus; species Pipistrellus hanaki. The sequence goes on from NC_140507.1 coordinate 47,317,642, forward strand.
GGAGGTTTCCCCTGCCCCTATAGAAATACCAACCTACCCCATCCAGGCCCCTCTCACCCTGCCACTGCCACCATGTGTACCACCACGTAGCATATTTGTGTATAGTCATGTATCCCTTAAGGTTGTGGATACTTTCTGGGAAATGCATCCGTAGGCGATTTTGTCACTGTGCGAACACCACAAAGCACAGGTACACACACCTAGTTGGTGTAGCCTTCTGCACAACTAGGCTATATGATCTAGACTATTGCCCTAAGGCTCCAAGCCTGTACAGCACGTTACTATACAGCATGAGGTTAAATCAAGCACAAGAGAAAGTGGTGCAATCAAGAGACACCATAAACATGAGATGCTTTACAGCAAACTTTTTATTTATTATTTTTAAGAAAGAGTACACTCTAAAATAATGACAAAGTATATCATAGTAAATACATACCTCAGTAATAGAGTTTATTATTATCATCAAGTATTCTGGACTGTAGACGATTGTAAGTGCTATCTATAATAATAAAAGCATAATATGCTAATGAGACTGGACAGCTTAACGACCTTCTGGACATCATTCTGGACAAAGCCACAGTGGCGAGACCAAGGTAGGTTAGGAGCGATCAGGCAGGCAGGCAAGCAGTTAGGCAGGCAGTGTGGTTAGGGGCATCAGGCAGGCAGAGGGGTTAGGGGTGATCAGGCAGGCAGGCAGGTGAGCAGTTAGGAATCAGTGGTCCTGAATTGTGAGAGGGATGTACGACTGCATGACTGCCAGAAGTCGTATATCCCCCGTGGGGTTCCAGATTTCGAGAGGTGCAGGCTGGGCTGAGCCCCTCCCTCCTTCTCTCCCCCTGCCATGCATGAATTTCATGCACCAGATCTCTAGTACTTTTATCTGACCAAAGTGTAGCAGATTTGTTTACACCAATGTCACACATTGTGCTAAGACATTATTAGGCAATTAAAGGCCTGATGCAGGACATTTGTGCAAGTGTAGGCCTTCGTGGCCTAGGCTGCCTCGTGGTCCTGTGGCCCCGCCCCCACTCACTGGTCTTTCTGGAAGGTCTTTCTGGAAGGTCATTCTACCATCTGGTCTAATTAGCATATTAGCTCTTTATTATATAGGATAGGAATTTTTTGGTTCCATTATAATCTTTATTTTAATTTAATATTTATCTTCACTCAAGGATATGTGAATTTTAGAGAGTGAGGAAGGTAAAAGAGAGAAACATCGATGTGAGAAAAACATTGATTGGTTGCTTCCCATACGTGCTCTGATTAAGGATCAAACCGGAAACCGAGGTATGAGCCCTGAATGGGAATTGAACCTGCAACCTCTTGGTATATAGGTTGATGCTTCAACCAACTGAGCCACACAGCCAGGACTCGGTTCCATTATAATCTTATGGGACCACCTGTTGTATATACAGTTCCTTCTTGACAGAAATGTCCTTATGTGGTTCATGGCTGTATTTATTCATTATTTGTCTTCCTTGATGAAAGCAGGGATTTTTATCTGTTTTGATGGCCACCATATCCCCTATGTCTTAAACAGTGCTTGATTCATTCATCCAGCAGGTGTTTGATCAGCTCTTATAGGTGGCAGATACTGCTCTAGGCACTGAGATATGGCAATGAATAGGACAGATCCAGAATTCTGTTCTTTTGGCTAAGTAGTTGGGTAGTGATATGTGAAACATCCATGCTGAGCAGGGAAAAAGGATATGAAGTATAAATGTTTTTGAGGGGTATGTGGTGTGTGTGTGTGTGTGTGTGTGTGTGTGTGGGTGTGTTAAATTTTAGATATAGTGACTAGCGAAGTGCTCATAGAGAGAGGAGCGTTTGAGTGAAGACCTGAGAGAGGAAAGGCACAGGGGTCGTGTGAGCATCCGTGGGAAGGGCTTGCAGGGGGAAAGCAGTGTGCACAGGTTGTTCCAGGACTTGTGAAGAGGCCAGGGTGACGTGTGGAAGTGAGCAAGGGAGACAGTTGGAGGCCAGGGCAGAGTGTGAAAGAAGGAAAGGTCATGTAGGGCCCTAATGCATTATAAGAACTTATATTTTGAGTGAAATGGGGAGCCAGGGGAAGATTTTATTGTTTTGATATATAATATACAACCCTCTTTCAAGTTTTCACAATTGTTCCAATAATATCCTTTTTTTTTTTTTTTTTTTTTTTTTTTTTTTTTTTTTTTTAAAGTCCAGTTTTCTATTACTATTTAGCCCCTCCAGAGTGGCAGTGGTGGAGCGTCAACCTATGAACCAGGAGGTCACGGTTCAATTCCCATTCAGGGCACATGCCCAGGTTGTTGGCTCAGTCCCCAGTGTGGGGAGTGCAGGAAGCATATGATCAATGATTCTCTATCATCATTGATGTTTCCATCTCTCTCTCCCTCTCCTTTCCTCTCTGAAATCAATAAAAATATACTTATTTTAAAAAAGAAATAACTTGCACAAGGGGCAAGATCAAATTTCATAGCATTTGGAGTGTTACTAGGATTGCACTAAAAAAGACCATCTATTGGTTTAAAAATTAACAGTTTTATAATGTCATTTTATAGTTTCCCCCCTCAATTCATGATCCACTCAAGGATCATACAGTGCATTTAGATGTCACGCCTTATTTATTTATTTTAAAATATTTTTTTTATTGATTTCAGAAAGGAAAGGAGAGGGAGAGATAGAAACATCAATGATGAGAAAGAATCATTGATCATCTGCCTCCTACACGCCCCGCACACTGGGGATCCAACACGCAGCCTGTGCTTATGCCCTGACTGGGAATTGAACCGTCACCTTCTGTTCATAGGTAGACGCTGAACCACTGAGCCATGCTGGCCAAGCTGGCATACCTTTTTAAAAAAATAGCTTTATTGAACTAAAATTCACATATCATATAATTCACGCATATAAAGTGTATAATTCAATGGTTTTCAGTATATCCACAGGATGATGCAACCATCATCACAAACTAATTTTAGGACATTTTGTTACCCCCAAAAGAAACCTTATAGCCTTTCTTCCCCCATTCTCCCGAACACAGGCAACCACCGTTCTTTTTGTCTCTATAGACTTGCCTGTTCTAGATTTTGTATACGTAGCAAGTGAAAGCATACAATTACTGGCATCTTTCACGTCGCATAACCTTTTTAAGGTACCATGTGTCAGTACCTCATTCTTTTTTATGACTGAATAGCGCTCCACTGCATGGAGATAGCACCTTCTGTTTATCAAGGGAGTGTTTTGAGCAGAGGCGTGACCTGATCCAAGTGGCATTTAACAAGGTTCACTCCAGCTGTTGTTGGAGGAGCAGCGTGAACTGTGTTAAATGTTGCTTTTAGGAAAAATAAGAGGAGGCCTAAGAGTTGACTAGTAAGCGCTCAAACCGTTTAACAAAGGAATTAGCAGAAATATTCTGATCTATAATTTATAAGCAGTATTTGTGTTTTATGGGGTTTGTTGCATTTTCTTTCGATAATTAAACAAGGAAAAAAGAAATAACAAAGTAGCCAATAAATAAGAATTTCAAATGTAATGTGGATATGGAAACATATATCAACAACTGGAGAGTACCATTCATTTGCAGATGTCTGATATTTTCTTTGTTTGCGTGGTAATAATTCCTGTGGCTCATGTAAAATTTATTCCTCAGAATAATACTTCGTCTCTAAACATAACTCAACATTATGGTAACTATCCAAGATTTCATGCCAGCTTCCAGAGAGCTGGCCAAGAGAGAAATCAAGTCTTAACAAAAAGGTATTTTCAGTGTCTATGCTCATCAGGTAGATGAGAGTTTGTTTTTAACCAGGAGGAGGAAGGTATCATCCAAAAGTCTGTAGAAATCAGATAAAAAATTTAGAGTGCTCTTGTGGCATCTGTCATTTATTGAAGCAACGAGGTTACCTACTGGAATCATTAGATCCCCCCCCCCAACCCCCCCGAAATGGCACAGAACAAATGTATGGACTCAGGGCTCCGTATAAGCACATTCAATCATTACTAGGATTATGTGCAACTTCTGGGACTTGCAAGTCATCTGGGAATAGGCGAGGGCAATGACAAGGAGACAGAAAAAGGCGACTCTGGAAAGATCATTGCCATGCATGCGCCTCCCGTTTACAGGAGGTTCCGCTGGGCGCGGTGGACCTGTGGATGCGCATTTCAGAAAATAAACACTGACAAAGAACTTGGCTGGCAGATAATGCGCCAGAGCCCGCTCGCGGGGACTGCAGGAGGCGGCGGGAGGGAAGTCAGGACGCACCCAACAGCGTTTAATCCCCGGGCCCCGCGGGGCGGGGGCCGCTCCCCCCGCGCCGGGTCCGCGCTCGGGCCGGCGCGGCCGGGAATTTGGAGAGGATCCCTGGTGGCGGCGGCGCGCGGGTGCGCGTGTGAGCGGCGGGCGGGCGGGTGCGCAGGGTATTGGCAGCCGCGGAGTGGAGGCTGGGCGGCTCCGACTCCCTGACGCCAGCGCGACCAGATCAATCCAGGCTCCGGGAGCGAGCGGGCGGGCCGGCGGGAGGAGGAAGGAGCAGCCGCGCGGCTCAGCCCGGGCCGCGGCGCGGGGAGGGACCCTGCGAGCTCCGCGCGGGGCAGCGCCCGGCCGCCCGGACCGGGGGCCCCGGGACCCCGCTCGCTCGGCCTCCTGTACGCCCGGGAGGACGGGCGCGCCGCCAACCCGGTAAAACGAAACAGACCCGAACCCAACTTTCTCCTCGGTCGCGTCTCCGCCCTCTCCCTGCAGCGCCCCGGACTTCCAGCGCCGCCGCCGGGCCGCGGGGCTCCCGCTGTCCCCGGGGCCGGGCGCGGGCCGCGGCGGGCGGGGAGGGGGCTTTTCCCCGCGTGGGGCCGGATCGGGATCCCCCCCTCCCTCTCCCTCTTCCCTCTCCCTCCGTGATGGCGCCTCCGGGCCGCTCCGAGGAGCGAACCTGCCACCTTCTCTCCCCCTTTCGCCCCAACTAGCCGGCGGGGCTCCGCTGGGGCTCCCCTCGCGTCTTTGTTGGGTCGGTTGGTGGGGAAGCCGCCGCGATCCACGGCCACAGCCTCGCCCCTGGCCCTGCTCGCGGCGGGACCTCCCGGCCAGCCTTCCCGTCCGCCCGATCCCCGTTTCTCTTTCCCTTTCTGCAGCCCGGCCGAGGCCGGCCCGTCCGCGCGGCCCGCTGGCCCATTGTGTCCGCGCCGGCCCGGGCCCCCCTTTTGGGGAGCTGGGGGGCGGCCGCCGGCGCTGCCCTTTGCGCGCTCGGAGCCGGTCTCGCCCGGGGGCAAAGGGGGGCGGGGAGCGGAGGACCCCGGTGCCCTGGGTCCCTCGGCGTCCCAGATCGGTCCCCTTCTCTGCCCCAACGAGCCTTTTTTTGGGGGAGGGTTGGGGTGGAGATCGAGGTCAAGGAAAGTTCGTTCCGAAATTCCCTCTTAATGTATTCCAAGGTTTGGCGGCGGCGGCGCGTAATTTTTTTTCCTCCCCCCTCTCTCTCTCTCTCTTCCGCCTACACCCCGTGCGCCTCCAAGTGTCGTCTCATTCCTTTCCCTTGACCGGATCCGATGGCCTCACTGCCAGTGTGTGTGTGAGTTCGCCGTGGAACCACCACTCCTCTGCTCCGCGCCCCGGCTTTGGGGGGCTCCTCGGGGTTGTTTCTGTAGAAGGAGGGGGTGATGGTGGGGGGAGACCCGGGGAGATGGATGTGGGCTTGCGTTTCTAGTTGCTGAATAAGTAGGAAGGCTGAAGGGAGAGCGTTTCCTGGAGGTCCTTGGGCAGGGAGGAGGGACAGATGCCGGCCGGATCTCCCCACTGCAGTAGCTGCGGCTTTTGTTTATTTGGAGGCGCAGACGGATTTTTTTTTTTTTTTTTTTTTTTTTTTTTTTTTAATATGCTGCGCGAGGCTGGCGGCCGGGAAGGCGCTTCCCTTCTTGCTGGAAACGTCTCCCGAAAAAGGGCATCGTTCTCGCTGCGTGCTGTGGCCACCAGCCTTCCCAGCGTATGGGAACTTGCAGAGTAGGTGGAATGATTCAGAGGTTGCACGGTGTCTGTGTGTGTCTTTCCTGCTGCGGACGAAGGGCAGTAATGCCTTGATGTCAGAACCACTGCTCGCTCTAGCTGCCTGTTTGTCGTGTGCATAACATGCCTGCCTACCGCGTTCAGGAACACAAGGAGGGGGAACTGTTCTCTGCCCAGGTGGATTTTTTTTCGCCTCGCTGCTAATTACTATGGGAGGTAGGTGAGCTGTGGTGCAGCCGCCGCCACTGGGAAAGCATCGAGGCGGAAGCAGCGTTCCCTGCCCCAGCGTTTGCAGGTAGTGTGCCGTCAATACTGCGCATCCGTGTTGCTGCCATGTAGGTAGGTGCCAGGCCTCAATAGGTTGTTCTGATTCAAGTGTCTGTCCTCCCCGCGGCCCCTCCCTCGTTCGCATTCGCAGTTATTTGATATTACCGTGCAGGGGGTGTGCATTGGTGGAATAGTGCAATTCTTGGGAAACTGTAACCAGGGTCGAGGGAGATGATTTTTCTAAGAGGTGGGTGATGCCAGAGCCTAGGGGATCCAGGCTAGATCGAGTTTCTCCTGAAGGTGGAGATTTGTCCTTGCTTTAGTTTTGACCCCTCTAACCATAGGTATGTAACCAAATCCACTTTTCTTTTTTTCTTTTTTTTCTTTTTTCTTTCTTTCATTCTTTCTTTCTTTTTCTTTTTTTCCCCTGTATCCTTTGGTTTTATGCCCTTGAAGCACTGATGACCTTTTGCCTTAGGGAAATGACAGTTTTAAGCAATTAAAAATGTTAACCTCTAACACCGCTTGAAACTTAGTTTTGTTTTGGTAAGTTCATTAAAGCATTTTAGGAAGAAGTAAGTCTCATTTCCCCCCAAATACACTTAATAGTTAAAAAAGTAAATTTCAGGTTGTAATTTTGATTTCTGGTCATTCTGGGTTAAAGATAAAAATAACTTGGTTGGATTGGGGAAGGAATGAACTTGAATGAATGTAATATTTAAGCTGCAGTCGCCTCCATAATCAGGGCCAAGTTGTGTGTGTGTGGTGTGTGTGTGTGTGTGTATAAAAGATCTCATTTGTGTAGTCTTACAAGGCTAATGGAGGCATCATTGAGGCTTTATAAATAATGTAAGTTGTGTATAATGTAGAGTCCCCAGAGGCAGCAGAGAAAGCATCATTACCAGCCTTTTCAACCTGCTTGAGATCTTAAATTGATTTACAGCACTGAACTGGTGCAAAATGATACATCAGGATGACATGGGGTCAGCCTGTAAAAGTCTATGATGTCAGCCTATTAGTTCAGTCATCATAATTAAACCATATTACAGGGGCAGCTAAGCAGGAGTCTGGTGTTATGCTTCAGATATGGGTGGTACATGGATTTTTGTTTATAGTGGAAAGGCTGAACCAGCCAGGAATGCTGGTGTTTTTTGAAAGAGGGGAAGGCTTACAGAGCTCTGAATTTCTGAAGAAATTGAAGACAAATGCAGGGTGTTTAGTCTGCATCGTGTAAGTAGCTTTTCGTTCGCTTAGTGGGGAAGCAAATGCCTTGGAGGTGCTGATGTTAGGACCTTGGCAGCTCTGATCCTTCTCCTGAATCATGCTTCGTGTGTGCTTGAATTTAACTTGGCCTTGGGGACCTTCTAAAATATCAGAGGACCACATACTTACTGAGTCGCTCTGTATTGATGTATCCACTGACATGTTATTTCTTTAACTAGTCATAGTGACGAGGTCTCCACTGAAAACAAAAGATATTTGAATTGAGCATATGAATAAATCAGAAAAAGACCCTAGTCTTTTTTCTTAGATTCTTGGCAGTCCTTATTCAGTTTATGGGTCATCTAAGTCTGTGCTGCCCAATAAGGTAGCCTTAGCCACATGTGGGTATTTAAATGGAAATTAATTAAAATTAAATAAAAGTAAATATTTATCTTCTCAGTAGCACTTTATTTCACATGCTCAGTAGCCCCATGTGGCCAGTGGCTACCATATTGAATACCTATATGGAACATTTCCATCATGGCAGAAGGTCCCATTGGATAGTGCTGGTCTGGGACTTTACTTCTCTTCTTCCTTCTCCTCTATTCATCTTTCAGTTACTTCTGTGCTTGTCACTTCTGATGAGGTTGTGGGTTCAAAAAGAGAAAGAGACATGTCCATATTTGCTACTTGTTTGGCTGTGCCAGTGGCAGCTACTGGATAAAATGATGTAGACTTTTCTGTGGATTACATTTATCATTGATGTCCTGGGTTCTTCTTTCATTTAGAGCCTTGGGTGGGAGAAATAATTATAGCTATTTTTTTTTCCTGAGTTTTTATTGTTTCCTTGTTTTTAAAACTCCTGTCTCATTTAAGTTACAAAACTTGACTAAATACTGATGTGAAGAAAAGAAAAACTGAGTTCAAAATGATTCACTGTCCTGCCTCAGGCTCCATAGCTGGTGATTATGATGTGAACAAGGCAAGTCTGACTCTAGGGCCTCCCAAATAACCACGGTTCTGCTGGACTTTATTACTCCAGTATAGATGGGACTTTGCTTTTATTTTTAGGCCTTTAGACAAATTTTGTGCTTTTCTTGACCATCTCCTTTTTAGTGTTTGGAAGAAGGGAAACAGTGTTAATCCGCATGGAAGCAGATCGTCATTGGATGAGTAAATCTGATGTAAAAACCAAATTAGCTTTATTTCTGCTTTTCTACATCATTCCTGACACTTTCCCCTTGTGTGTTTTCTTGTATAATCACAAGCTGCTGGTACTGAAGAAGAAAGTTCTAATAGTTCAGTTTATCTCATCAATATTTTCCTTCTCTTAGCTGGTAAACACTGCACTTTGAGATACAAATAGTTCATTGCAAACTCCTTTGGAGGGGGAATTTTTTTTTTTTTTTTTAATATGTAATATCTACTTTTGTGTAGTTTTACATTTCAGTTCTTAACTATTTTTTTTGGGTGGTGGTGGTGGTGGTTTAAGGCTGTTTAAGAATCTGATGAAATCAGGGTGTGTTTTTTTTTTTATACCTTTTCACTCCCGTTCTCCAATCCAAAAATGCTCATATGCTCTGGTAAGCTTGTGTGTACACTTAAGTACAAATTGCATGACATTTCAGGTGAAGGACATCATGGGACTGCAGTGCCAAGTGCATTTATAAACATTCAGATTTGTGATTTCCTTCACAGAGAATAGAGCTATTTAATGTTAAAAAGTTGCTTTGAGGATTTTCTAATCCACTTGGTTCATATCAAGTTGAGCCACGTAGGCTCAGAGAAGATAGCTGACTTACCTAAACGTCACCCATCTAGTGATCAGAAGAAGGGAGAGCCAGGACCTGGATCACTCTTCTTGTTAAGTTCTTATTTGTCTATTTGTTCCTTTTCCTTCCTTCCTTCCTTCCTTCCTTCCTTCCTTCCTTCCTTCCTTCCTTTCTTTCTTTCTTTCTTTCTTTCTTTCTTTCTTTCTTTCTTTCCCTCTTTCTTTCTTTCCCTCTTTCTTTCTTTCCTTCTTTCTTTCTTTCTTTCTTTCCCTCTTTCTTTCTTTCTTTCTTTCTTTCTTTCTTTCTTTCTTTCCTTCCTTCCTTCCTTCCTTCCTTCCTTCCTTCCTTCCTTCCTTCCTTCCTTCCTTCCTTCCTTCTTTCTTTCTTTCCTTCTTTCTTTCTTTCCTTCTTTCTTTCCTTCTTTCTTTCTTTCTTTCTTTCTTTCTTTCTTTCTTTCTTTCTTTCTTTCCTTCCTTCCTTCCTTCCTTCCTTCCTTCCTTCCTTCCTTCCTTCTTTCCTTTCTTTCTTTCTTTCTTTCTTTCTTTCTTTCTTTCTTTCTTTCTTTCTTTCTTTCTTTCTTTCTTTCCTTCCTTCCTTCCTTCCTTCCTTCCTTCCTTCCTTCCTTCCTTCCTTCCTTCCTTCCTTCTTTCTTTCCTTCTTTCTTTCCTTCCTTCCTTCCTTCCTTCCTTCCTTCCTTCCTTCCTTCCTTCCTTCCATCCATCCATCATTATTCCGCTGCCTCCTGCACGCCCCCAACCTGGGCAAGCCTGCAACCTGGGCATGTGTCCTTGGCTGGAATTGAACCCGGGACCCTTTAATCTGCAGGGAGAGGCCCTATGCACTGAGCCAAGCCGGCGAGGGCTATTGGTTTTTTCTTACTGCACGCGCAGTGCTCCTGCAGCTTTGTTCTGAGCATATCCAGCGTTCCGCAATCTGGGGAGGGGAGAAAGAAGAATTTTTTGGTATGTTGTTGACTTTTTGTACATAGCATTGTTTGAGCTGAGTAGGAATCAAGTCTGACAACCTCAGAGAGGTGTTTTGTTTTGTTTTTTTTTTCATTTTGGAAATGGAAAAGAAAAGTCCTGCATCTGATTATCTGATTTAATCAGCAGGGCCTTACCAGAAAATGGGTGATTCCAGATTTTTACAAAATTCCTATTAAGTCAGGCAGTTTCTATACATCTCCTATCATCACTAAAACACAAATCACATTCTTAACCAAAAGCTAAAAGTTTTGGATATTTAGGGTACTAGAGAGAGAATGGCAAAGATCTGAGGAGAAAAAGGATAATGTAAATATAAAAAGGTAGAGAAGTTTGATATTAAATTATAAAATGACATTGAGGCGAATGAAGTGTTCTCTGTAATTGAACTTCTACATATGGTTTTTCTCTTTTTTTAAAAAACTTACTGTTACCGATTTACAATAGTGGGTAACCACTCAGGAAGAGCCAGGTGGAAGAAATGCGGAGGCAAGGTCTGGAGGAAGGGGTGCAGGGCTCCTGTGCCCTCTCCGGCTACGCCACTGTCACCGCACCTGCAAGTGGCCAACAACCAGGAAGACCTGGTTTTACATTCTGCTCCCAAGGTTAGCAGAGAATGCTTTGATAACAGATGAAGGCATTTTGCCCCACACTGAAACCTCTTGACTCTTTTTTCTTAAAATATATTTTTATTGATTTCAGAGAGGAAGAGAGAAAGATGAGCGAGACTCACCGATCGGCTGCCTCCTGCAAGCCCCACACGAGATCAAACCCATAGCCCAGGCATGTGCCCTGATCGGGAATCGAACCGTGACCTCCTGGTTCATAGGTCAATGTTCAACCACTGAGCCACCCTGGCTGGACTCTTTTGACTGTTTATATTTCTTTTCTATGATTACCTAGTAGGGAAACTTTCAGTCTGATCTGGTGATCTGTCATCGGATTTGCCACAAAAACGCCTGAAATATTTTTAATACTTATTCTGGAGCAACTTACTTAAAAAAGAAAATAGCTAAGCTAGTTAGCATGAATGTACTTAAAATCTAAATGTAAATCTTCATTTTAGTGTACATTATTAAGATGGTATTTAGCTAGTCTTATAGTAAAAAAATACAGCATTTACAGCTGCTGCTTGCTGACTTGCAAAAATCAGCAGATTCTGTGGGAGAGTCATTTACATAAGGGAAGCTAACTTTCAGATGGGAAAACCCAAAATGTTCATAAATAGTTCAACTCCAGTGACTACATCAGCTTGATAGGAAGGTACTTAAAAACTGCATTATTTTAACAGTTTAACGTCTTTGTAATAGTTGTTCTAAGCTAAAATCAGAACTTAGGGATGATTCCCTCTTTAAAAGAAAGCATCAAACCCTCTACAATTCATGGGAATCCCTACCTGGCGATTCTCTTCTCTGCTTAGTTTCTCATGTTCAGATATAGAGACTCATTCCCTCTAAGAATCCAGGTCTGTGGTGTGGTAGGTTGGTTTCTTAAACTAATTTTCTTGACAGTAAGCTTAAATTTAAGGGAACACATGCACATCCAACAGCTAATTATGCATCTGTATGCTTTTTGAGTTCAAAATGCAAATAAATACAATGTCATGTTTGGGAAGAAGATAGAGGAGTCTAACTTTTGGATTAAAAATGTATTTATATACATAATTTTTAGTGCTTATTTGTAGTTTCCCCTTAATTTTAGGGTGGCTGTTTTATAGACTTGTTCCCCCCCCCCCCCCTGCAATCTCAGATAGTTAGGGTATAGTTGAAACTATTGATTCATTTTCCTGTCGCCTATCTTTTGTGGTTTCTTTGCAGTGTTCTTTTGCAAAGTGGAAGTATTTCAGACCTTTATAGCTTTTTTCTTTCAGTTTCAAACACCACAAGAGAAAAGGGAACTAATTATCTTTTAAGTGTTATCATTAGGCATTATAAAATCAAATCTTTATTTAGTTAGCTAAATGTGCGATCTTAGAACGTGTCATTTTAATGGGAGAGGGGTTTTAAAATATGCTCTTATTCAGTAATTTTGATGCAGTATTTCATAAGTATATGCTTCGTTATTCAATGAATATTAGTTCTGAGTGGCTCAGTCATTGGTGAGAAGATACATAAAATGGAAAAATCAAATGCAACAACATTGCAAGAGTTGTGGCCAGGTAATATAGAAGTAAGTTGTACAGACAATTCAAGTGAGGATCACAGCCACTAGCCACACGGGGCTGTTGAGCACTTAAAATGTGGCTAGTGCAACAGAGAACTGCATTTTAAATGTCCATTAACTTTCGTTTAAATAGCCACCTGTGGCTATCCTATTGGACAGCACAGATCTCGAGGCTGGTGACCAGCAGCTCTGCCTGACCACAGTAGGCATTCCTGATGGGGCCCAGTGTGGTGCGGTGGGAGAGAGATTCAGGAAAGTTAAATTGGGGTGAGACTTTTCGGGCCTTAGAGTGCCAGAACAAGGGCACGTTGGAAATCGCTGAAGGCAGTTTGGATTGGAGAGGGTATAGAGCCCATAATGCAAGGAGATGAAGAAGAAAGCTATTGGAGCTATCCGTCTGATGAGGTGGGTTTGTGAGTAAAAATGCAGTTGGTGGTTATTTGGCTCTAGATTCATGGGAGGGAGAGGAGGCAGAGGTTATTCTTAAGTTTCCACCCGGAGTGACTGTAAAATGAATAAAGCCCCTTACTTAAGGATAGGGAAGGACTCCTTTTAGAAGGGGTACAGTTTGTGTGGGTGATACATTAGAATTGACGGGTTGAACTTAAGGTGGGATATCCAGGTATTCTTCAGGCAGGTTGGAGATACACACTAAGCTGGAGCTTAGGGAAGGGCTCAGGACATGAAGTACAGATGGTTGGAAATGACGGTTGCACTTCCCAGGTGTTTTGAGAGAATCATGAACAGAAACAAAGAACTGGCAGGCTGACTCTCCCATTGAAACCCACAGTTGGGTTTGGTATGTTTGGAGAAGGAGAAGGGAATGGTATGTTTGAAGTCAAAGAAAGAAGAAACTGGAAGAAAGTTCAGAGGTCAGAGGAAGCTGGGGAAAGAGGGGTCCCAGAACTAGGGTCAGAGGGGAAGTGTCTCATGGTTCCTGGTGAAGGAGAAAAGGTCGGGTAATCACGTGAATGCAGTTGAGGAGAATAGACAGTATTCTAGGAAATGAGAACTAGATTCTGAAAATTCTCTTGAGTGACTTAGATTTCCAAAAAGATGGGACCTCTTGATACTTGAAGGCTGAGGGAAAGACGTCAATGGATGGAAAACAAAGATTGGTGGAGTCAGTGATCTAGAGCAACAGGGGACAAAATATTAGCCGTGGTAAGGAGGGAGAGTTGTCTGAGAAAGAAGCAGGATGGGGGCTCAGTTGAGAGGAAAGCAGATGGCGGAGCTCATGACAGCTTGTGCTGCTTTTCCCAGCAGCGTGGAAGGCAAGTCCCCTCGTTGGGACAATGAGGTGGGGGGATTCAGCAGGTGGCATTGGAAACTCAGAGTAATGGAGATGTTTTGGAAGAACCCTTGTGAGTGGTATACCAGGAGGTCTGTGGAGAACTCCAAGTCTAAGCAGCAGGGGGAAATCTGGGAAAAGCTTGCTGTGGCTGTAGAGAAGACCAGGTAATTGTTGCTTCTGCGGTAACTTGGTGGCTCCATAGTAAGATCCGAGGGAAATGTTGGTAGAGTTGATTCTGGCCTAGGGGTAGCAAATCGGTTAAGAAATGAGGCTCTAGGATCTGGAAGTTTGGGTTTAAGTCCAAGCCCCAACACTTCCTTGCTTTTTTTTTTTTGTAACTTTGGGAAAGCTACTTAAATCAGTGTTTGTGCCTCACTTTTCCTCATTGGGAAAAGAGTGGCCATAGCACCAGCCTCAGGACTGATTGCGAGTGAAATGAGTTATACTTTCATATTTCACTCAATCTAAGACGCCGCCAATTGTGAGACATTATTTCATGTGCTCCTGAGGAAAAAACTGCCCATTAGACATGATGTACCGTTGATGATCACTTTCCTGGTTTTGGAGGTTCATCTCAGTCGCTGAGATACAAACTACACAATGGGACGTGGCAAGTAATAAACACTCAGAAAATGTTAGCTCTTTCTAAAAATCACTGTGATTTTAGAGTCTAGAATGTTAATGAGTCTAGAATGTTAATTCACCGTATTGAATCCAGTCTAGATCAGCAGGTCACAGGTTATACGGAGTCCAGTGGACTACACTAGTTGGGAAGGGTGAAGCAACGGGCATGCCGGTAATGAAATTGTGAAATACCAAGTTTGGGAATTTGTAGATGGAACATTTCCCTGACAATCGTAGGTAAAGAGAAGTGTAGACATTGAATGACTGCCTGTTAATGATTTTTAAGTTATTTAAATTGCTGAGAGCTTTAAAAAGTTAAGTATTCTGAACTTACCAATGGCTTTTCTTACAGCATTCATTAGTGTTAAAAAAAAAATTTTTTTTTTTCATTAGAGTAATGTATGGTCAGTGCAGAAAGATTCTGGCATGGATTCTTGTCATAGTGTCGGAAGGAAAGAGGGATTGGTTTGCGCCATTTCCAGAGGTAGGGAGGTATTAGTAATAGCCAGTGGCAGAGCCCTTCTCAACGTGGCTCCCGGGGCAGAAACGATAGAGGAAAAACTTACGCATTTGACAGCGTTTGTGTGACCACAGATGACAAAGCCCACAGTCACAAACATAGTCTTTCAGGTAACAAATTTGCAGCAAGTTGCTGTTCTTGGTAAGAAACTTTTTCAATGAATAGGAAACACCACTCTTAGAGAAAAACTGGTAAAGGACATGGACAGGCGATTGACAAACAAACAAAATGCAAGCTGCTAATAACCATAAAATGTGCTGCTGTGTCCTGTATCGGACCCGTCAGTGGATTCCTCTCTGTGGACCAGGAAGTCGCAGCCTGGGAACACGGGGCTATCGGTTATATGCGGTTTCTTAGTCAGCTCGCAGAACGGTGGACCTGGGAGACACCAGAGCTTCAGGAGGCACATGGAAACGGGCCTCCGTCTCCTACCTGAGGGGCAGTGCTGGAGTTTCTTTATAGGGAAACCTCGTTCGTAGGAGACACAGTGTTGGTGTTGGAATATGGATTTGATGATTGAGATGGATTCGTTTTTAAGGTATTAAAATAAAGTGAGACAAGTTCCCCCATGTAGTAAAACCACTTATGAAGGAGTTGGGGGGGGCGGGTAGAAAGGCATTGCATATGCTGCCATAAACAAGTGGTTGATGGTGGGACCCTTACCCAAGTTAAGTACACTCAGTCTTCCCTCCGCACCGAGTTCTTGCCTAGCCACTAGACCCGGCAAAACTGCAGCTCATGAGCCACATGCGGCTCTTTGGCCCCTTGAGTGTGGCTCTCCCACAAAATACCATGGCCTGGGAGAGTCTATTTTGAACAAGTGGCATTAGAAGAAGTTTAAGTTTAAAACATTTGGCTGTCAAAAGAAATCGCAGTCGTTGTACTGTTGATATTTGGCTCTGTTGACGAATGAGTTTGCCAACCGCTGCACAGATTTGAATTTGTCAGCATCTTCTGCCTCACCATCTTATTTCTTGTAAATGATCTGCAAATATCTCAAAGTTTTGGGGTGTGAGGGACTTTTAAATCTTATCGACAGGCTCAGCACTTGGCCTGTTACCATGCCCTCTGGCCCTCCATTCTTAAGTCCTCTCTGAAGGATTGACTGGTGCAGGGCCCCTAAACAGGAATGCATTGGTTAAAGCTGTTCCTCAAACTCTTTGAGTTGAGTTGGAGAGAGAGGATGAGCGTTGGGGGAAAATTGGTCCTAGTTTGACCGGAGAGAGTGGTTTTCCGTGCAGGGGAGTGAGAGCAGCGCAGGGAGTGTTGCCGGGGAAAGTAGACCTTTAGCCCTGTGGGAGCGCAGGACGGTTGATTGTGCAGAGCTTGCCAGCTCATCCAGTACCGCTTCCTGTTTTGCTTATTGTCCGTTGCTGGCGTTGCAGTCTGGCCTAATTAATAACAACCTCTTCTTTATTTCCCCGTCGCTCATGTTTGTGTGCTCAGGACTTCTATTAAAGTCTGTGCAAGCTTGAGGGAATGTTTGATTGGTTTTAAATGTTTTTCTGTTCACTGTGAACCAAATTAACTTATTTAAACGACTGGCACCCCACACTGTATTTATTTACACCAAAGAGTCTTGTCACGTTGCACAGGTTGGGACATTGCTTTGTATTGCCAGAGAGCCTCCTTCCAAAACGGTGCATCCCCACCGTGGGGGCTCTGCCTTGGTTTGAGCTGCTGGGAATCCCGTTCAGCAGGTGTTTCGTGCCTTCCTCCTGTGCGCCCAGCACCGGGCTCTGTTTGGGGAGGGACAGAGAAGAGTGTGTCAGTTTCCATCCTGAAGAAGCACGCTTACTCCTAAGGGGAGACTGCCATGATATGAAAAGTTAAATGACAAGCCGTTGTTATTAATGTTATATCATCCCAGCTGGAGGGTATTTTTCTTACAATGGGGATAGTCTTTCAAAATCAAGGGATGGGGAAAGAAGCCTGATGTGGTTGGTAGAGCTCTTGCTTCCTGCCCATTTCTACCTCAGTTAATTCTTTCAGTACGTTTTTGAGTGTGTTTATAATTATACTTCTGTTCATAGTGTATCTCTCCTACAGCTTGATAAAGTTGGGATCAGGGGCCATAAGTGTGGGACTTGCACTGAGGATCTTGTACCTTTGAGGGACAATGCAAACCTGCTTGTCTCGTCCAGCGTCAGTTTGAATGGCTTTTATTACACTTTCCTTATTCATTCTTTGGACTGAGTTCCATGAAGGCATATGGACAGTGTGTTTATGATCTTCGTGTTAGCACAGTGGTTCTCACCTGTTGGCACATTGAAGAACCTGAACAGCCACCTCAGAAACGACTGCGCCTGTCTGTAGGAGACATTATACAAGGGTTACAGTGGAGAGCTTATTTCTTTTCTCTCTCTCTCTCTTTCTCTTTTTTCTTTTTTCTTCTAATGGAGATCTTTTAAAAAAGTACCAAGGTAAGTCTCATGTATAGCAGTATTATGAATATTGCCATACCAAATATATATATATATATATATATAGCCTTGACACACAGTAGGTACTTGATGAATAAACTTTTTTCATTTTGATGGTTTTTAAAACATGCCAGGGAAAGTGGTATGTTGCAAGTTCACCGTGATTATGCACTGTGTCTTTTATACCCAGACGTACTAGTGATATTAGGGTTAGCTGTTTTGCCCCACCTTTTTTTTTCCTTAGAGGAGAAAAGAGATAGGAAGAACAGGTTTGTTGTTTGACATGTTTTCCTTTTTGTAGAAATCACCAATTCCTTGTGTCCTGGAGTCTAGAAGTGGAGTTAGGCCCGAGGCACTTAGAGGACAAGGAAAAGGAGAGGGGAAGCGGGGAAGAATAGAGCAGTGGTCCATCAGGCGATATGAAATTAGGAGAGGAGTTACTCAGGCATTAGTGGGGAGAGGCCAGGGCGAGGCTGAGGTTGAGAAAGCCTGGAATAGAGGTGACAAGGGGGTCTGGAGGCAGATAGGACATAGAAGTGGCAGCGTCACTGACTTGTTTCTGCCACACCAGGACACCCACATCTCTCAAATTGAGAGAACTATTTTTTTGCCATTATTTGTAGATAGCATGGAGGTTGCCAGCAATATTGGAGCCATTAAAGTGAATATTTAAATATATTACTTGTAATAACCATGATACTTGGAGTTCTTTAACTTTTTTTCTATCTCTATATTTGCTTCAAAAAATATAAATAAACGAGGTAGTAATTTTTGTTTCATTTTGTTTATGTTTTCATAAGGAATCCTAAGAATAATTGGTGGGAATGTAAGGAAAGTGGATTTCTTAAAAGGAGCTTAATTTTAATGTTCCATGACTCATCATAAGAAAAGAATATTATGAGCTGTTGTTGTAAAGCAATGATGTCATTTTCCATATATCTTGTTGAGGTATAGCTTAATACTTCTTATCTGTAGACTAGGTTCTTTAGATTAAAACGAACCTAATTGTGTCATTGCTGCTCTGAAAAAACTCTTGGTTTTTTCTTTATGTTCTAGGAAAGTGTGAGTAAATTAAGAAGGGAAACAGCAGTGAAAAATAAGTAAATTTGGGAGGGAAGGAATTGGGTGCATTGGAATAAAACCATAAACCGTGATTCAGTAGCTCAGTGGGTTAGAGCATCCTCCTGCTATATAAAGGTTGTGGGTTTGATTCCCAGTCCCAGCATTTACAAGAATCAACCAATTAATGCATGAGTAAGAGGAACAACAAATCGATGTTTCTCTCTCTCTCTCTCTCTCTCTCTCTCTCACACACACACACACAAAACTTAAAAAAAATCAATAAATAAAAACTTAAAAAGAAATAAAACCATAAACAAATCCTTGCTTGTTACCCCCTCTGCTCTACGCATGAGACAAAGGAGGAGGTTATTTAGGGGAAACTGGGTGGTCGAGGGGTTGCCTTGGCAAGCTCCTTAACCTTTCTGCACCCCAATTTCATCATCTCTGAGACAGTCTTCACCGCCTAGGATTCTTGTGAGGATTAAGAGAGTTAACAGGTATAAAGTGCTCAGAACAGAGCCTGGTGCTTCGTGGTGGTGGTGGTGGTGACATGCGAATGGCACATGATTCTCTCTGAACACTGGAGTTGTCTGAAAATTGATGGAGACCCCTGGTGATCTCCCACAGAGAGGTCTCCCCTAGAACCACCTGCATGACAACACTCTCCCGTTGAAGTTGGCGATGATGGTGATGAGAGTCTGTTGGGTCTTCAAACGAATGTTTCAGGTGTTCTGTAAAGGCTCATTTGCATTTAGTCTGAATTTCCAGGGGAAGATAGAGTGACATATGATAAAATATGTAAGTTTTCATAATAAAATAATTACTTTTAACTGTCACCCACTAAAAGATTTTCCGCAGAAATATATTTGAGTCTTAAACAGGTGTTTGTTTGTTTTGTTTTTTTTAGATTTATTGTGTTCTCAGGCATATAATAGTTTTATTATTAGTGTTAGCAAAATGCGATAAGGGATTGAAAGCTTTCTCTGACAAAGCAAGATATATTCCAAAAGCAATGGCTGATTTTTCTTAAAGGCTGCTCTGGATTATCCATTTTCTAGTTCACACCCATTGATGCCACTGGTCGGTAGTTGAGCTCATTGGGATTTCCATGGCACAGCAGGTACCTCAGACCCCAGGATGCAGGGGAGAGGTCGCTGTGGCAAAGAAAACGGCACGGGCTGTTGCCACTCTCCCTGCACGTGCCTTCTTCCTTAAACAGCCTGAACTTGTCCTGCGGCTCCTATCCGCCCGCTTTATCGTATGGCTCTCCCGTCCCTCCCCCACACCCTGTACAGCTGTGACCTCGGTGGTGGTGGGAACTATTAGATCGTCCTCATTTTCTTCCCGCTGCACCTTTCTGTTGGTGGTAAGCACTGTAACAACTGTTCCATTACATCGTGAAGTAGCGGAGACGAAAGCTGTCTTAGTAGCTGAGCGTGTAACGGAGGCCTGGGCTTCTGAAGTGTCCTAAGAGCACTCTGCTAGGGTTTTCCCTTCCGATCGGTAAGCGAGCCCCTGTGGAGCGGTGCACGGCCAGCCGGGGGCTGAGCAAGTGATGGGAGGCAGCCAAGGTCTGGAGTTAGGATTCTGCAGGTGACGCTCGCTTGTGCCCGCAGCATTAGCTGCCTAACCCGCGAAGGAGGTCGCCGTGGCTGCTGCCGGCTCTCTCTCGCTGTGGGAGCTCGGCCGGCTCTGGAGGAGGCTGCCATCGCCGTGCAGTTCTGCTCCGAGGTGGCCAAGGGGACGTGGGGAAGGCCAGTCCGCTGCTCGGCAGGTTGAAAACAGGATGCCATTGATTGTCATGTGGAGGAGAGTGAAACCTGGCTGATCCCCGTGTTTGTTTCAGGGATTATGTAAACTTTGATTTTCAGGCGTTATTTTATTTTTCTAAGCAACAGATTTCTGTATTGGGATAAGGGACTCGGCCAAACTGCTCTTGAGATATTTAACTAGCGCAGAACATTTTCTTGGGTAAGGTTCATGCACTGAAAAATTGGAAGGATGTTTGAATTGTTAATGGAAATTTACTTTTTTGTTATGTCATGGCTTTTTGTAAAATCGAATTTTATTATCCTGTGCCTGAATTGCTTAATAAAAAAGTACATTTTCAGCCATATCATATTCACTCAGAATTAGGTCATATATTCCAACCCTATCTACATAAATAAATTATTCCATTCTGTACAGAAACAATTTCAGTTATTTTTTTTATTTATAAAATGGTACGTCTTTATAAAATGGTATGTCTTTTGGAGCCCTGTAGACTAAATCTCTTACCTCTGTTTAGTTTTTATTTCTTTTTATTATTGGGGTTTTAACATTGAAAACGGTAATTGATTATTTAAAAAACCAGTCGGCTCTCTTACACTCCCCTCCTATCTCACTCCTACAGGTAACTGCACATTCAGTTTTGTTTATTTCCTTCCAGGCCTTTAAAGATGCACATATATTGTACATGTGCAGGTTTTTTTCTATTTGTAAAATGAGATCATACGATATATGATGTTCTGCAATTAAAAAACACTGAACAAAAAGCCCTGGCTGGTTTGGCTCAGTGAATAGAGCGTTAGCCTGTGGACTGAAGGGTCCTGGGTTCCATTATGTCAAGGGAACATGCCTAAGTTGCAAGCTCAGGGGGCGGGGAGTCGGGGGGGGGCACGCAGAGGCAGCCAATCAATGATTCTCTCTCATCATTGATGTTTCTCTCTCTCTATCCCTCTCCCTTCCTCTCTGAAATCAATTAAAGCATACAAACACACACAAAAAAAACCACTGAACAATTATGGTATGGTTTTCTTTCCATGTTAGAAATGAAAGTATGTCTTCTTTTTTCTTTTTTTTTAAACAGTTACATCATGGTGGATGTACCATCCTTGGTTAGACATCTGGGTTATCTGGGACGTGCGTAATCTTGAGCATCGATGAAGCTGATCTGAGGATGCTGCTTCCCTTGTAGCTCTCGTAGGTCCCACCTGTGTTCTTCCCACCTCATGCTGTGGGCTTGGAGGTGTGGGGATCCTCCTCACTGTCACCCCAACCCTCCTCCCACCAGCCTCCATGAAAACACCCAGCTTTGAATATCCGTCAGCTTATACCACTCCCTTCCCTTCATGGACTGCCTCACTCCCCCATCATTCACCCTCATTCCTACGAGATTTTAGCTTCTGTTGTGACTCCCTCCGTGCTGCTCCTCTGATCACTCTTGGTCTACCCCTCCCGTGACCTTGGATCCCACCTCAAGATACTCAGTCCCATAGTTCTTCTAACAATTACACGGATTTCTCCAAGTTTATGGCATCAATTCTTTTGTTTATTTACGTAAGCAGGAAAGTGTACGCGTTTGTGGCTCTGCCTGCAGACTATCTCCAGCATCTGACCCCTTTCTGCGGTCACCATCCAAACCCTGATCATCTCCAACTGCAACAATGGCCGCAGCTTCCTAACGGGTCTCCATGCTGCTTCCTACTTCCCTCCTCTCCGTCCCTTCTCCGCCCGGCGAGCCCCGCCGTCCTGTTAAACTGTCAGGCAGAGCGTGACTTAGCTCTCTCCTCCCATCTCCCAGCGGCTTTGCGCTCGGTGTAGAGGGAAAGCTAACCAGTCCCTGCGGGCTCCTGTGTCTGCTCCCCTCTCCTCTGCGGCCTCATCTCCCAGGCCCTCCTCCCTGTGCGGCTGTCCCGTCGGGCTCCTCGCTGTTTGAGCAGTTCAGCCGCACGACTGCCGCCGGCCCTTTGCACGTGCCGTCCCGCTGCCGCTGGCCGTGTGCTTCCACGGAGACCCGCATGGCTCTCCCTCACCCTCCAGGCCTCGATGGGGAGGCCTCCCACCCCCCCTGGAATGTGGGTGGTCTCCTGAAGGCACGGCCTTTCCAAAAAGGACTGCTTTTGTCTCTCTCCTTCCGTGCTCTGTACCAGTGCTTAGCTTAGTGCTGGCACAAGATCGGTGTCTGTCAAATGCATTGAATGACTGTAGTGCTTATCGGTTTTCCTTTTTATCACTTAAAAAAAAAAATAAAGTTAGAATCACTGAACAGATAAAAACTAAGAAACTTTTTCTTGTGGGGTATTTTTTTTTTTTTTTGTATATGCAAAATGTTAACATTAGCTTTCCTATTTGTGCAACTGCTTTCAATAAAATGTCACATTTTTCAGCATGTTATAATTTCCAAGCCAGTTTCACACACACACACACACACACACACACACACACACACATATATATTTAACCTCCTGGGGGGGGCGGGGGTAGGTAGTGGAATCAACGTTCTGTGGGCTCAGAGAAGAGTGTTGCTCCCAGCAGAGCAGCTTACTTGGAAAGTTGCCCTCGCGACCTGCTCCCGATTCCGAGGGCAGGACTCTTGTTTTCTCATTTAGGGACATCTTAAAACGACAGGAACACGGTCGGGGTTTTATTTTGAAAGCCTGGAGAAAGGCGCTCCGATTTCTCGCTCCGGATTTAGCCTGCCTTTTGTTCCCATGTTGGAAGTACATAAAATAAATGGTTAACTTTAACATTCCTGACAATGACAGAGCAACAAGTTTTATTTCTCTCACCTGTGGAGGAAGTGGCCTCCACCCAGTTTTACTGAATTAGGAGGGAAGTGATTTTTTCAAGTGATAAAAAAGAAATAAAATTCCATGCTCTTCCCAGAGGAGGAGTCCAACAATTGGGAGGATGGTGTGAGACCATATGTTGGTTTGTAAAAGGATATAACTTGTAAAGATGTTTCCTTTGATGCCTGTGATGAATATGGATGTGTTTCCCTTCTAGAGGGTCCAGATTAAATTATTCAATTAGCTCCGCGCTGAAGGATCTAAATATAGGGAGAGGGTTCAGGCTGTCCTGCCTCGTGAATGTCCGCTCACCCCTACAGATGTGCAAGCCTGTTGTCATAAACAGCACCTGTGAGTTCAGTGGAACAAGAGACAAATGTTCCAAAAAAATGAAACAGGAGGATTTTTTATTTATTTTTTTTAAACAACGGCTAGTTTTTTTTTTTTCCCCACCCATTCCATTTTCCCTGTGAATTTGGCATGCACATTTAAAAAACAAAACAAAAAACAAACAAACAAACAAAACCCTGAGTAATAGGCATTCGTATCTGTTCTGGTTTAAAATGTACATCAACCACTTGCTAAGACATGGGTCTTGAGAAAGTTCCTTAACCTCTGGACTCAGGATTATTAGTAAAGCCGAGATAACGACACAGACCTTAGAGAACTCCTGTAAGGAGTCAGGAAGATGTTTGTAAAAACAATCAGTAATATGCTTGTGTAACTAATAGCGCAATTAAACTAACTTCACTCCCTTGCTAAGGATGCACCATTCATAACTGGCCACTCAGTGGAAATTTACCACGTTTTGCATGCTTCGCCCTCTGTAGAATTGCTGTGCTATGATAACAGTGACTCAAAGAGGAGTCTCTTTTTTTCTTAGAGACAGCTACTGTAGACTGCTCCCCTCTTGTAGCCAGTGCAATTAAACCCTAAAATGCCTCTGGTCTTCCATGTCCTGTGTTGGAGGAGTGAGCTTTTGCTGCGCAGTGACTCAGCAGTGTGTGAGGTGAATGAGAAGTCTGTCAGGGTGAGGCACTTGGGGGCTGGCTCTCTCGAAGGCCACCCTGTGCTAAGGGACAGTTGTCCCACGCACGACAAGGCTGAATTTGAGAAAGGGGGTTCAGGGGGACCAAGGAATGTCCCACAACTTTTGGAAGAAGTGGCAAGGAGCTGTAGAAAGAAGCCAAGTTTGTTAGGTGACCTTGAGGACAGGAAGAGAACGTTTAAGCGCCTTCAGTCTCCTTAAGTAAACAACTAGTTCTGCAATGAAACAGAACAGAACTGACACTTGCTATTCTACATGGAATCTCTCTGGCTAAGAAAAATTGACCAGTTGCCCTACACACAGGCCAGTTTTACGAGGATGGACAGACAGACTTGTGTGTGCAGAGCGGGACCCGAAAGCATTCTTGTAAAGAATTGTCTAACACAATGAGATGTATTGAATAAGCATCCTTGGCACACACCTCAACTAGAAGCCTACACTCTAAGCCACACGCAGGTCTGACCTTGGAGCCTCCTGTGATTGCGGCATCCCTTGCTTGGTTTTCACCAAGAGGGCGCCGCTTTTGAAATCATTTGACTGGAATGCCACAGCTGCTGATGAACGGACAAGCGGACAAGCGGCAGGGAAGCTAGAATTCAGGGTCCACGTGGCTCTCCCTTGCTTTTCGATTCCTGGGATCCCCATTCACCTAACACTCTCTTGAGAGACCACATGGCAGCTCTGGCGAGCATGGCACTCAGTCACCCCTGGGAGGCTGGCAGCTGTGTTGTGAAGGCAGCAGTACCTGCCTAATTGCTTCACTAAAAAGGCTTTCAAAAGGCTTGTCCTCTCTCCCACCTTCAACCCCCCATTTCTCCAGATTTGGGAAATTACTCTCTGAAAAAAAAACACACAAAAAAACACGTGCGTGAGAACATGGCAAACTAGTTCTTGTGCCATCAATCACATGTTTCGAAAGTTGGGAAATGTTTGGCAGGAATCAAAACAAGGCTCGCCAGTCAGGGGTTCCGTGAGGTGATATTCGGCCCTTGGTGCTGTTGCCAGCAGAGCCTCGCTGACGCTTTGATGGGAAACCGGGCGGGGTTCTGTGATCCGCAGTGGATCTTCATACTGCCTTCTCGCATAGGAAACTCGTGTAAGTACGTTTTCTCCTTCTGAGGACTCTATCAAAGTAGTTCCTTTTAGCCCAATGCCAACCCATGAAGTGGGTTGTTTGAAAAGTGCTTTGGAATCTGTAAAAGAGATGGAGAGCGATTTTATCCATCCTCATTTTCCCCCCCTTGTTCTAAGTCCTCCACCCCTCATTTTGGTTGGTGATGGGCTACCTTCGGTTATTTTGGGGTTCGTGTCACCGGATTGGAATGGAGAAATGTCAAAGGTCAAGAGCGCTTTTAAGACGGGAGAAAGGAGCAGAGGTGCTTCCCCTGTTTTCCCCTATAGTACCAATACTTCACAACCGGGCTAGTCAGGCGTTGGGATAACTGGGGAAAAGAAACATTGTCGAAAACAGATCAGAGAGCATTGTTACTTTGGGGTGTTTTCTGAGATTGAAATAGCTAGAGAAAACCCATCTCTGATTTTGTGTTCATTGTCATGGCATTATCCTGTGTAGCAAATTTTAACTTTTTTTTTTTTTTTTTCATGTCTGCTGTGTCAATATGTATCATTTTCCTTAAGGATCTGTAAAATGAGTAATCTTTCATGCTTTTATTAGGAACCGTTTCGCGTTGGCACCATTTTCAGTTGTACTCCTCTTGTTCCGGAGTATTGTCAGTACCTGTCTCCATTATAGTAATCCCGTAGTCCCCACCTATTCGTGGGGGATACATTCTAAGACTCACACACCCACTGCATCGTGGATGCCTGAAACCTTAGGTAGTACCAAACCCTGTATATACTATGTTTTTCCCCCTGTACATGCATGCCTGTGATAAAGTTTAATATATAATTTGGCACAGTAAGAGAAATTAAGTAAGTTAAGTGGTCCATTTTAGCTGAAACCGGTTTGGCTCAGTGGATGGAGTGTCAGCCCTGTGGGCTGAAAGGTCCCCCATTCGATTCCTGACAAGGGCATGTACCTTGGTTGCAGGCACATCTCCAGTAGGAGGTGTGCAGGAGGCAGCTGATTGATGTCTCTCTGTCATCGATATTTCTAACTCTCTACCCCTCTCCCTTCTTCTTTGTAAAAAAATCAATAAAACATATTTAAAAAATAGTCCATTTTGGAATAATGAAAAATTACGTTACAGATCTTCTGGCATGTTCATTTTTTTTCTACCCTTGTTGATGTTTAATTTAGCTATGCATGCTCATTGGGCCTTGAATCCTCTCCAAACTTGGATGTTAGGATAGATGACACATATGGTACCTTTTCATTATACTACTTAATATTGCCACCAGTCACTTTATGCAACATGTCTTTTCCATCTTCTTAGCATTCCCTGTGGAGATATGTTGTAGATATAAAAATGCTAAACTACAAAAATCACATGGTTTGCTTATGATTTCTCTGAAGCCCTGCTGTAGCTCTTCTTTGGAAACTGAAATCTTACTTTTTCTGTTTATTCATAAGATTATCTGTTTAACCCCAAGCCGATTTTGCTCAGTGGATAGGTCGTCAGCCTGTGGACTGAAGGGTCCTGAATTCGATTCTGATTCCGGTCGAGGGCATGTATCTCAGTTGCAGGCTGCTCTCCCGGTCTGGGCCCTGGTCGGGGTGAGTGCAGGAGGCAACCCATCAATGTGTCTCTCTCACATTGATGTTTCTCTCTGTCTTTCCCTCTCTGTAAAAATCAATGGAAAAAATACCCTTGGGTAAAGATTAAAAAAAAAAATCATCTATTTAAGAAGAAAGCTAGTGGTATGAGTCAGGAAATGTGCACACGATTTATTTACTTACATGGAAATACTCGTCTCCCCCCAAAATGGATCAGATATTTTTATAGAAAGATAATTTTTATAAAATTGTCTTTTTTTCTTAAACAACTCATCCAACTGTTAACCATTTTCAAGGTAAAGTTAATCAATACCCTGTGATTTTAGTTTCTTGGTTCCTTTGATCTTTATGCTTTGATGTTTCACCATTAGAGTTAAGATAGAGTAATGAACC
Organism: Pipistrellus hanaki; assembly: GCF_964339955.1. Taxonomy (NCBI): domain Eukaryota; kingdom Metazoa; phylum Chordata; class Mammalia; order Chiroptera; family Vespertilionidae; genus Pipistrellus; species Pipistrellus hanaki. The sequence goes on from NC_140507.1 coordinate 47,344,595, forward strand.
AAAGAACAAGAATTTTAAAAAGTGAGTTGCTTGTGTCATTGGAAATAGATCATTTATCTTCTGTTTTCAGGGTAGTAGGATTCTGATTTTTTTTCCCCACCCCAGTCACATGTTGGAGCCTATATTTTATGTTTATTTTTATTGACTAATCTAATTCTCTCAGTATTTAATGGGATCACTGATTTTGTCTAGCTCACTGAATCCCATGCCCATGCAAGATGTGTAAAGTGGCACTGGTCTGAAGCTACAGAGGACATTGGGTCATTATCTGGCTTCTCTCCTTCTCATCCTTTTATTAAAGATACTTGGCTTGTTAACACTTGGTGGCTACCCTCCCACCCCCCCCCCACCTTCTTAAAAAATATATCTTCAGATACAGATCAAAGTAATTTCCTTTTAATAGTCTCTGTGGGAAATTGGGATCTGAGCGATAAGAAGTGGCAGAGGGTGTGTTTTGTTGCTATTCACACAGTCGGATAATTACGGGTGTCTTCCCTGGAAGACGATGAGATGAAGTGCCCACTGTGGTCCAGTTGGCTACTTAGATTTCCTTTAAATATAAAGCGAGTTGCACAACAGTTAAAGGCTTGTTCCTTTTTTGTTGTTGTTGTTGCTTTTTTTTTTTTTTTTTCCTTTTAACATTAAGGAGCACCACATAAGTTGCAAAATTAAATATCCAAGTCAAAAGGCGTATTTTCCTCATTGGGCTTCTGGCAGGGCTCAGAGAAACCCTTCTCAGGAATAGGACCCCACAGGGCAGGGCTCTGAATTGAGGATCCCGTTTTAAACTCCATTTTCATTACTTCTGAAACCAGATCGCACTACAGGTCCAGCCTGACATGCAAGTAGAGAGTGTGTGTGGCTTGAGCTCCTGAGATGGAGTTTTGTTGTTTTGTAATTAGCAAGTCACACATAGAGGCTTTAGACATTGATTTTAAAGCTATAGTTTTTCATTAGAGAGTGTTTGGAAAGCTTAGAAAAGTAAGAGAGAGAGAGAATACTAACCTTTCAAACCAGCCACTGTTCATATTTTGGTGTTTCTGCGTAGTTGCTTATGTTACAGATATCACTTAGCATTCTGCGTAAGGGTTTTCCCCCAGTTATTACGTAGTTTTTATAAGCATAATTTTAAAGGGTTGTGTAACAGTCTATTGAATGAATTGTACTATAGCTTACATAACTATTTTTTCAATTATTAGATACTTCTTTTCCCCCCCATAATAAATAATGCTCTGATGAAAACCTTTGTGCAAAAACTTTTTACCTTTTCTAGTTCAGAATATTTCAGACTAAGTTTCTAAAAGTGAAACAAAGATCTCAATAATTTTAAGGCTAGGGGGTTCTTTGCTGGATTAATGCTTTTTTTTTTTTTTTGTCAGTGTGAAATGTTTGTATTTAGAGATTCGGGAAGGAAATCTCTGTTTGCTGACTCATGTTTTTATTTTGCACTTTAAACTGATAAGGCCACTTAACTTTTGACATAAACTAAAGCAGGAAGTACAAAAAGGGGCAGAAAAAACGAGTTGTCTTGCCAAGGATAGAGTATCATGGACTCATTTGAATTCCTAATGGGAGGTAGATGACCTGTTTGAATTGTATATCTGAGAAAAATGCTTACCTCAAAAACGCACAAATTAGTGATCAGCCTGCATTTTGGGTCATTTGTGCATTTATATGCAAAGGGTTGTGGTCTTGGCCCTTTAATTTGTGAGTGACATCAAGACATTCACCGCCCAACTGGCCCCTGCAGAATTTTGAGGCGGTATGTTTGTTTCTGTTTTTGTTTGTTTCTGTATAGAGAAGACTTCCTGTATTGAGGATATCACCGTAGCTGTCTCTAAAGCATAGATCTAGTCATGTCGATGCTCTCATTTAAAACCGTCCACTAGTCCACAGAATGAGATGTATCACCAGCCCTTGACAGCCTTGCCCCTGCCCTTCTTATCAGTCTCGTATTGTCTCCCACCACCTTGAACCCTAGCATTTCTATTATGTGTCTGTTAAAACTAGTAATTTAGAAATGTGGTTAGCCCTAGCCAGTTTTACTCAGTGGTTAGAGAGTATCAGCCTGCAGACGGAAGGGTCCCGGGTTTGATTTCGGTCAAGGGCATGTACCTGGGTTGCAGAGGCAACCAATCAATGTGTTTCTCTCACATCCATGTTTCTCTCAGTCTTTTCCTCTCTCTTCCACTCCCCCTAAAACCTAATGGAAAAATATCCTCGGGCAAGGATTAACAACAACAAAAATGTGGTTAAAAGAAATCGAGGCTGCCTAGCCAGACAGCACGGGTTCAAACTCTGACTCTGCCATACAGCTGTGTACATAAACAACCTCGGGCAAGTCATACAGCTTTCTACATTTCACTCTCCTTAGCTGTAAAATTAGTGTTCACTTTGGGGGTTTATTGCAGAGATTAAACTAGTTAATAGATGTGAAGTGCCTGGAACAGATCCTGTCAGGTAATGATTGCTCAGAATGTTAGCTCTGTTATTTCAGACAATTCTACGCATCCTTTAAGGCCTGTCTGATCCCTCCTCATTGACGAACTTCCTGAAATCCTGGAATTAATTGTCCTTTCTTTTTCTGCTTTTCTACGTTGTTGATGCCTGTTTTAGAGCATTCACTGCATAGCATCATAGTCAGGCACTGGCTCTTGCATTGGAATGTGAGCTCCCTCAGTATGTAGACATTTGTATCTCTGCCCTTGGAGAAGCACAGCGCTCAGTACAGCGATGTTGGATGAATGTCAATTTGAATAGTTAAAACTTGGGTGTGAGCCCTACCCGGTTTGGCTCAGTGGATAGAGCATCGGCCTGCAGACTGAAGGGTCCCAGGTTTGATTCCGGCCAAAGGCACATGCCCGGGTTGTGGGCTCGATCCCCAATAGGGGGCAGGAGACAGCCAATCAATGATTCTCTCTCATCATTGATGTTTCCATCTCTCTATCTCTCTCCTTTCCTCTCTGAAATCAATAAAGAAAAAAAAAAAATCACACTATTTAAAAAAAATAAAAATAAAATAAAACACGGTCTGAAATGGTGGTTCTTAATCCCCTGCCACCCCCAACACATGTATTAGTGTAACAAACCCTTCAGGGATAGAGCTTCAAGTAACCTCAAGTAAGTTTTCAATAACTCACCCCCTCTACTTGAAAATCATTGGCTAAACTATAAAGAAGCAGTTTTTGGAAGAGAAGAAAACGACATCTAGAACAAGAAGAATTATATCCCCTTCATAAATTGTGACTCGAGGACTAGACAGAAGTTGTCTTTCTTGTTCTTTTGCAAAACTAACTTTTAGTAAATGATCATGCCAATAGGTACACTCTGACCAAGCGTGACTTTTGATAATAGCATCGTTTTGTTTCCTGTTTCCTTTCCTGTTAAAAGAAAATAATACCAGCGTGAAAAGAACTGGTAAATTTGGGTAAAACTCTTTACTTTAAAAAAGGAAACTACCGACTGCTGTACCCTATTAAATAATGTTTATATTGGGTAATATTTATCCATATTAAATATTGAATAAAGTGGAAGCCCCACACTTGGCCTTCTGATTTCTCCAGGGAGCTAAACATTGGTTGAGAATCTGCTCTGTGCCAGGCACTGTGCTGCACTCCAAAGACAGGAAGACAGAAGATTGAATTCCTTATTTTATTATGATGAGAACGATGTGTAAATGACCACAGTGTAGCTATGGGCATGCACAGTTGGCTGTGAAAACTGTTCATAATCATTATCTTTTTTAATTTTTTGAGGATCAGTAATGATTTTCCCCTTTTATTTGTTTTTGATAATAAGTGCCTTCTCTTTTATTAACCATTTTTTCTATAGGTTTGCTCAACTTTATTAGTCTTTTCAAAGAACTAACTCTGATTTTATAGGTTTTCTCTATTTTTTTTTTTTTTAAATAACTACTGTCATTTCCTTCTACTTTCTTTGGATTTAATTTGATGTTGTTTTTTCTTGTGGTGGATATAGAGAATGTTGGTTTTCAACTTTATTTATCTTTTCCAATATATGCATTTAAGATTATACATTTCCCTTTAAGCATGGCTTGATCCATATCCTACAGGTTTTGATTTGTCATATTTTCATAATCATTAGGTCAAAAAGGGTTTCTAATTTCCATTGTGGTTTCTTTTTGACCCATGGATTTTTAAAAAGTATAATTGTTTTCAATAACAACATTTTGTTACTGATTTCTTAGTTATGCTATGATCAAAGGATATATTCTGTATGGTTTTACTCTGTATGGAGATTTGTTTTACGGCTCATTATATGGTCATTTTTGGTAAAAATTCATGTGTATTTGAAGGTATTTTGCACTCTACAGTTCTTGGATACAAATTTTTTTTTTTTTTTTGTGTGTGTGTGTGTGTGTGTGTGTGTGAATTGGATTAAGTTTTAAACTTATTGTTAATCTTCTCTATTGATTTTTATTTGTGTTATCAGTTACTGTGTTAATCTTTCACTAGAGTGTGGGTTCTCTCTTTATCATTTTCATTCTGTCAGTTTCTGCTTTATATATTTTGAGATTTATTAGGTGCATAAAAGTTTGATATATTCATAGTGGGGATTATGATATATTCATGGCAGATTAAGTCTTTTAACGTTATGAAATGTCCCTTTTTATCTCTGATAATGCTTCTATTTTGAAGTCTATTTTGCCAGTATTTTGGTAAGACTAACCCCATCCTTCCTATCAATCTTTTTCCATCCTTATATTTAATCTGTGTTTCTGATAAGTACACTGTGGTTAAGAGGAACTCCCTGTTATCACCCCCGTCTTTTACTTACCTATCTAATCTGTTTATATTTAAGTGATTACTGATACTTTGGGGATTAGATCTAAATTGTATTGTTATTGTTCCCATCCATTATTTTCTTTTTTCCCCCCTTTTTTATATTCTTTGTATTAGTCAAATTTTAAAAAATAATTACATATTTTAAAGCTACTATTACCTTTTTATAGTTTTTAAATTATTCTTTCAGTGGTTGCTTTCTAAGAAATCATGCAAACAGTAACATAATACTTTTTATTTTTTATGTATTTATTTTTAAATATATTTATATTGATTTCAAAAAGGAAGGGAGAAGGGAGAGAGAGAGAGAGAGAGAGAGAGAGAGAGAGAGAGAGAGAGGCGCTTCAAAACTCACATCAATAATAATCTAATTCTTTACCGTAGCTGGGGTAATAAAGGGAGCTTAGAACACCAACTTCATTTAGCCCTTTCTGCTTTGTTGGGTTATATATCTTAATTGTATGTTTTAAATAGCAAAGCGATTCCTATTATTGTTTTGTGACATCAGTATTAATTTAGACTTACCCTTATTTACCCTCTGGAACTCTTCATTCCTTCCCGCAGCTCCTTGTTTCTTTCTAGGAACTTTTTCCTTCTGCCTGACGAGTTCCTGCTGGAAGCCAGTTTTCTCAGATTTTGTTTGTTGGAAAACATTTTTATTTCACAATAATTTCTTTGCATGATTTTTTTTCTACTAAGTATAGAATTCTGAGTTATCAGCTCTTTATGTACATTTGGCATGCTAAGGATGTTATTTCATTGTATTTATCCTTCTGGGGATTTATAGGGCTTCATGAATCTGTGGCTAGATATCTATTGTCAGTTTTGGAAAAGCCTTGGCCATTATCTACAAATACTGCCTCTGTCAGTCTTCTCTTTTCTCATCACCTTGATCCATTTTAGTATTAAGATGATTCTAAGTTGTGTTTTACTATAAAAACTGGTCCATGTCAATTTTGCCCTTATGGGTCTGAACTAAAAGCCTAGTGCATTCACCAGGCCTCCTTCTTATTCTTAGCAGGCCTTCAACGCCAGTTTTTTATTTTTATTTTTTGTCTCTACCACAAGATTACTGAAATCTCTGCTTGGGTCTTTAGCCTCTTTTAGTATAGCTAGTAGGCTTCTTGCTACTTATAGAATAGACTTTGCAAATGCCTTGAAAAGAAAAGCAATGAAGAATGTTGGGCCCACTTCATTGTTTTTTTTCTTTTTCTCTAATATCTTGGTCACTCTGGTCCTGAGCATCTTGGTTGCTTTTTAAGAAATATCCTAGGCCTGATGCATGGAGATTCGAGCAAGAATGGGCCTTTCTTCCCTTGGTTGCTGGCACCGCCTTCACTCTGGCTGGAGCCACCTTTCCACCTTCCCACCTGCCCAGAGGCTAGGAGCAGTTGGGGTGGTACAGCATGCCTATGTCATTGCCATGGCGACGATGCAAGCATCCCGCCCCACCCCCAACTGCTCGGGGCCTGTGTATGCAAATTAACCTGCCATCTTTGTTGGGTTAATTTGCATACTCCTGATTGGCTGGTGGGCATCATGAAGGTATGGTCAATTTGCATATTTCTCTTTTATTAGTGTAGATATTTTTATTGATTTCAGAGAGGAAGGGAGAGGGTAAAAGTAACATCAATGATGAGTGAGAATCATGAATTGGCTGCCTCCTGCATGCCCTCCATTGGGGAATCTAGCCGAAAACCCCAGCATGTGCCACCACCAAAATCAAACTATGACCTCCTGGTTCATAGGTCAACACTTAACCATTGAGAATCATCGATTGGCTGCCTCCTGCACTTCCCCTACTGGGGTTCGAGCCCACCAGCCCCGGCATGTGCCCTGACTGGGAATCCAACTGTGGCCTGGTTCATAGGTCAGTGCTCAACAACTGAGCCACGCTGGCCACAGTTTTTAAGCTGTGTCTCAGTTTATTCATCTGTAAGATGACAGTGCTTTTATTACCCAGCTGAAACGGTTATTTAAAGGATTAAATGCTGTGTATTAGTCTGCTTGGGCTGCCATAACAAAGTGCAGCAGGTCCTTGAACGACATCATTTTGTTCAGTGTTTTGCTATAACGTTGATGAGATGCCATACACACTCTTGTTTGTGTCAGTTAGCCTATGGTAAAAATCGGATTCCTTATACATTGCTTCGCTTGAAGTCGCAGAACCTAATCGAGTACGTTACCTGAGGCCTTACTGTCCTACAGATGAGTGGTTTAAACAACAGAAATTTATTTGTCACAATTCTGGAAGCTGGGAACTCCAAGATCAAGGTCCCAGCCAATGTGGTTTCTGGTTTTCTCTTCTGGGCTTGCAGGTGGCTGCCTTCCCTCTGTGTCCTCACATGGCCTTCCCTCAGGGCATGGGGGAGAGAAGGATACTCTCCCTTCTTCTTGTAAAGCCACCATCCTTGTCAGATGTGACCCCACCCTCATCATCTCCCTTAACCTTCATTATTTCCTCTCCAAATAATAGTGATGTTGGAGGTTAGGGTTTTTACATGAGAATTACATAGGTAATACATAAAAGCACTTAACATTGTACGTGGCCCATAGTAATTCTTTAATAACTTGTGGCTTGTGGTAGAGATGATTTTAAACATTCTCTTTTCTTTTTTCTGTTCTAGGTACTGACTCTGGCTTACCTTTGGAGACCCTAGGAATGGTCCTGTCTACTTTTCAGCACCTCAAGACCGAGAAGCTAAGGAGAGTCCTATGTAAATAAAGGGAAATCCCCCCCTCTGGGCCTCTTGCATCTGGAGGCTCCCGAATTTTACCATACACAAGGAGCGTCTTCTCACCGGTGCCATCACCATGAACGTGACAAGCTTGTTTTCCTTCACAAGTCCAGCCGTGAAGAGACTTCTTGGGTGGAAGCAGGGCGACGAGGAAGAAAAATGGGCGGAGAAAGCTGTGGACGCTTTGGTGAAAAAGCTGAAGAAAAAGAAAGGGGCCATGGAGGAACTGGAGAAGGCCCTGAGCTGCCCGGGGCAGCCCAGTAACTGTGTCACCATCCCCCGCTCTCTGGACGGCAGGCTGCAGGTCTCCCACCGCAAGGGACTGCCCCACGTCATCTACTGCCGCGTGTGGCGCTGGCCCGACCTCCAGAGCCACCACGAACTGAAACCACTGGAATGCTGCGAGTTCCCTTTCGGCTCCAAGCAGAAGGAGGTGTGCATCAACCCCTACCACTACAAGAGAGTGGAAAGCCCCGGTGAGTGAGTCTTTTCCAGTTGATGCGTTCCGCAGATTCGTGTTGTTTAAGATGTCAGAATAATTCCTCTTCAGTGGAATTTTGCTATGGCATATTCCCTTAGAGTTTGTGTATGAATTATGCTCTGCTATGGAATCATTTGATGTGATTACTTTATAAGATATTTCTAATTTTTTACGTGTTTTACCTTTTAAGGGGGTGGGGCGTCTATAGTAAAGGATGCACTACTTTAAAATGTGTACGGTTTTGCTCTCAAATTAGAGGCCACATTGTAGACATCTGCTACAATTGGAAAGTGATTAGGCAATCGTGAGCACGTAAGTATCTCATCGTCAGATTGGAACCGAATTTATTGATGGATTAATGGTTAGCAAGAGTTCCAAAATGAGTCTGTGCATTAGAGTCACATGACCTCCCTCCCAGAAATCCTGATTCTTGTATAGCCTAGTAATCCATGATTTTAACTAGATGGTGCTGATGTAGTTTATTAGATTGTGTTTGCTAGGTCATGTCATAACATGGTTCTCAAATAAAAGTCATTCTTTTTTTTTTTTTTATGGAGTATTTAAGACATACAAACAGAGTTTACAGACTGGGGAACAATATAATAAACATCTCTGTATCCATCACCCAGTTTAAGAAATAAGAGATTACAAATAAAACTGAAATTATAGTTTATACCCCTCTGATCCCATTCCCTTCAGTAACTACTATTTTGAATTTGATAGAATTTTATGGTTATCACTAGAGGCCTGATGTATGAAATTCTTGCAAGGGGGTGCACCCCTCACATCCGCAGCAGCTGCCCTGGCTTTGTCCGGAAGGTTGCCCAGAAGGTCATTTGGACCGTCATTCCGCTGTTCTGCTGTCACAGTCTAATTAGCATATTATACTTTTATTATTATAGATTCCTATGCATGCTTTTTAAGTATAAGTAACAGTATTAGTACATATGAATCCATGTCGGTATCTATTTTGTATACTTAAGATTATCTATAATAATAAAAGCATATTATGCAAATTAGACCGGACAGCAAACGACCTTCCAGACGAAGCCAGGGCTATGGGGCCGAGGCTGCAGGGCCTGTGAAGGCCTACTCTTGCATGAATTTCATGCATAGGGCCTCTAGTTATATAAAGATATTGGAGGATCCTTCTATAATTTGTTATATTCATTTACCATTAGATTTTTATGACTTCTATTTTATACACTGTGGGGTTACTCTTTTGAGTTCTGTGAAAAATCCCCTGGAGATTTTATTGGAATTTCATTGATTTCATTTGGGGCAGGACTAACAGAGCCACACCCTGTGCATAATCTTTTCTAAAGTTATGTAGGACATTTAAAAAAAAATTTTTTTCCATAAAGTTATTGTACATCCTTTCTTAGGTTTATTTCTAATCACTGTTTGGGTTCTAGTGTATCCTTTTATAAGTTATATTTTGTTCTAGTTGCTGTTGTTAGGACTGCACTTGCTTTTTGCCAACAACCTTACTGGAATTCCCCTTATTCTAACATAAACACACTACTTACTGCTTGTTATACCTGCTGTGATGTTCATTTTAAAAAATACCACACACAAAACTCAACTCAAAGAAACATGGTCTTCTTTTAGCTAGAAATTGAGATGGAATGAGGAGTTTTGGAGAGTAAACAATAGTGTATAAGGAGTACAGTCACGTGCCACATAACGATGTTTTGGTCGACAACAGACCACCTCTATGACAGTGGTCTCATAAGATTTTAACTGAGCAGAAAAATTCCTGCCACCTAGTGAGAACTCCACTGTCATTTCACTATCAAAATGGTGTATTTCCCTCCAAACATCACTCTTTGGGCCCAGTCATTGTAGCGAGGAGTTACAGAAGCTTTCAAGGCCTGCGACCTGAGGAGGACCTTTGTCCGGGCTGTTGCTAAAACTGAAGGAGACACTGAGAAGACACTGATGCAGTTCTGGGAAGATTACATCTGTGATGTTCAGGGTTTGCTTAAGAACCTTGCTTGGGTTCAGGGTGATGTCACCAAGGAGTCTTGAATGGCATCTGGAAGAAAGACACTCAAGAGGTTCATTCATGACTTCAAAGGATTTGCCCAGGATGAGGTAGTTGCAGGAATCAACAAGGCTGTGGTTGAGAGGGTAAACAAACAGCCTGAACATGGGTGCGGATGAGGGTGACATTGAGGAGCTCCTGGAGGAATTGGCTAATGAGGAGTTGTTGGAAGCGAAACAGGAATGCATAGCTGAAGAAGAAGCAAGAAAAGAGAAAACTGCAGGAGAAAAAAGAAGAACCTCCAAGAAAATTCACAGTGAAGGGTTTAGCAGATGCATTTGCAGACCTCAGCAGGTGCCATAAGAGATTTGTACTCAAACACCAAAAGGTTTGGTGGTGCATTATCTGGTTACAAGGGAAAAAAAAATTAACTCTAAAAATAAAGCTTATAGAATAAAGACATAAATCAAGAAAATATTTTTGGACAGCTGTATAATGTGCTCTCTTTTAAGCTAAACATTGTTTCAAGGGTTGAAAAGTTAAAAAAAATTAAAATGTTTATAAAGTAAAAAAGTTACAGTAAGCTATAATATGTTTCACTTATGGAAAAAAGGAACATTTTAAAAATAAATTTAGTGTAGCCTTAGTGCAGTTAGGGCAGTGGTCAGCAAACCGCGGCTCGAGAGCCACATGCGGCTCTTTGGCCCCTTGAGTGTGGCTCTGTTACAAAATAGCACGGCCTGGGTGAGTCTATTTTGAAGAAGTGGCGTTAGAAGAAGTTTAAGTTTAAAACATTTGGCTCTCAAAAGAAATCTCAATCGTTGTGCTATTGATATTTGACTGTTGACTAATGAGTTTGCCGATCACTGGGTTAGGCCACATAGCCTAGGTGTGCAGTGGGCTGTCCCATGTGGGTCAGTGTGAGTGCACTCTGTGATGTTCACACAATGACAGGACCTCCCAACCATGCGTTTCTCGGGATGTAGACCCGCCATGAAGTGAGACATAACTGTATGTACAAATGAGATTATTTAAGCCCGTGATGTTAAGAGTTTCTCTTTCTGCAAGTGCTTGGACAGTTATAGGAAAGAGAAAGTTCATGCAGCTTCTGAAGACGTTGGCCCTGCTGCTGATGTAACAGGTGACTCTTTCCTTGGACGCTGAGTAGTTGTAGAATCAAGGCTGCTCATTAGTGGTCGGGGTAAGTGTGGGTTTTCTTTTTTTTTTTACCAAAGGAAATGCTGACAGCGGTTAAGGAAGTCATCTGACTGTGGTTGTGAGGAGACCATTCAGCTGCTATCTGCTGCTATTAAAATGGCTTCACGGAGACTTCCTGTCATTTGGCTTGCTTTTTCTTTTCTTTTTTCTTATGTGTTTCACATGGTTCTTGAAAATTATCTTCTGTACTTTGAACTTCATTAACTTGAAAGGCCACATTGAACCTGAGCTTGAAATTCTGAGATTTCCATGTTGATCTTTAAAGGAACACCCTGCAGTTAGCTTCCAGGAGCTTTCATTTTCAGCACAATGGCTCCCAGCTGTTGGGGAAATGAAATGCACCTAAAATCCTCCTCACCTGTTGCCGGAATGTGGGTTTCTGACTCCGGATGCTTCAGTCACTGTGTCACTTGTCACTCGGTGAATTTTACCTTGAAAAGGAAGTCTTTACATTACAGGGATGGAGGAGGAATTGGTGGTTGCCAGGGGCTGAGGCGGGGGTTGTGGGGTGTGTGGGGGGCTGGGGGTGGGTGGGGGTGGGTATCAAGGGCACCAGGAGAGATCCCTCGGTTGCTGGAAATTCTCTGTGTCTTGACTGTCATCAGTGTCAGTATTCTACCTGATGTTGTTCTGTAGTTTTGCAAGGGGTTGACATTGGCAGAGGCTGGGCAAAGGGTAGGCTGGATTTCTCTGTATTATGTCTTACAGCTGCATGTGAATCCACAATTATCTCAACTTAACAAGTAGTGGTTCGGGAAGAAGCAGGTAGTTCAGCTCACGACTCCAGCAGTCACACCCCTGCTTTTCCTCTCGACAGCACTGTGCTTGGACACGCAGCAGAGGAGCTCTGTGCGAGCTTCTTATTTTCACGCACAGAAGATTAAAAAGGCATTGTGTGCTCAAGGACCGAGATGTAGTGCAGTTAGTATTTTTTTAAAAACAAAAGTCAATATCTTTTCTAAAAAAATGTGTTTCTTTATATCGGGAATGGTTTTACCTGAACCAGTGGTGACAGAAATGTCTATTTTACTCAAGTGATTGGGGTTTTCTTTTTCCTGTGTTTTTGTTTAAGTCTTGTGTTAGTACGTCCATTTGGAGAAGTATTAGTTTATCTGAGTGGCGCTATCTAGGATCCTGATAACTGAAGTTGTAATTCAGATACCAAGATAGGATCACTACAAGTGCTTTGAAGATTTGGGGTTAGTTAGCAACAATTTTAACTATAAAAATTAAAGTAAAACATTATGATATGTGTATTTAGGGTTCTCCAGAGAAAAATAATCAGTAGGATACAAAATACAGATACAGGTAGATAGATCGATCAGATGAGCTTTATTCTAGGCTTTGGTTCACATGAGCATGGAGGCTGAGGCAGTCACGATCTGCTGTCTGCAGGCTGGAGAGCCAGGAAAGCTGGTGGTGTCACTCCCGGTCCTAGTCCAAGTCCTGAGACCCAGGAGCACCCATGTCCCAGGGCAGGAGAAGATGGATATCTCAGCTCAGGCAAAAAGAAAAAGCAAATCTGCCTTTTCTTTGTCTTTGCCTTTGTGATCTTTTCAGCTGCTCAGAGATTGTCTAATGCCCACCTGCATTAGTAAGGGCAGCCTCTCTATTCAGTCTGCAATCCAAAGACCCTTCACAGACACACCCAGAAACAGCACTTACCATCTCTGTAGGCATCCCTTAGCTCCGGCAAGGCAACACCCACAGTTAACCATCACTCTGTGCTCATCTGCATCGAAATGTCTCTTCACACATTTATGGCACCTCTACTGAGTCTGCCCAAGAACGCCTGGCATGTAACCACAGCCCAGTGTGCCACGTTGTGTCATAGAAGCATGGACAGGAGATGCGGTTAACTGTTATAAGCCTGAGAGTGGCCGCAAAGAAAGCTCACTCAGCTCACACATCTGGGCACTCTGTTCCAGTCTGTGTGGTGGTGCAGACATTCATGTATGTTTCATTGTACAGAGGATTTAAATCGGTTTCTAAGAAAATATACAATAAAGTAGAAAGTACTACCAATAAAGTAGACCAGGGAAAACAAATTAAAATGGAAAGTCAAGGCTAAGAGGAAAATGAGCACGTGTGTGTTGCATAAGTTACTGTGGTGCAGATATACTGCTGTGGGTAGATACAGTAGGTTCCCAGTCCCAGCCTGGCTGGTTCTCTAAGACTGTTGGTGAGGGAGGTGTGCATGACACTGAGATGAAGGAAGAATGTTTTAAAAGCTCCTAAGAGGTTCGGACCCAGGCATGGTGCCTGCAGGGCGGGTGGAGGGGAGGAGCCTCAGAGGCTGTTTGCAGAGGCTTCCTGGGGAGGGATGCCTGCGCGAGGGGAATGTCCCACCCGAGCGCTGACTCCTGCACAGCCATCAGCACTCCAGTCTCCATCCAGGTGGAAGTTCCGTTTCCACAAAGCGTTTAGTAACTACTTATGTCTCTTATCCAAGCTCAACACACAGCCAAGTGGACCTGGAGTTTATTTACTTATTTTTAAAATATATTTTATTGATTTTTTTTTTTTTCCAGAGAGGAAGGGAGAGGATTAGAGAGTCAGAAACATCGATGAGAGAGAAACATTGATCAGCTGCCTCCTGCACACCCCCTGCTGGGGATGTGCTCACAACCAAGGTACATGCCCTTGACCAGAATCGAACTTGGGACCCTTCAGTCCACAGGCCGACGTTCTATCCACTGAGCCAAACCGTTTAGGGCATGGACATGGAGTTTAGATGGTGAATTGTTCTCCTAGATACTATCATTGGTGTTTGGCTTGTGTTTGATAATTTCATCATTGTCACTTACAATAACACTAGAACAGATGAGATAATATAATCACAAGTAGGATTTTTTGTTGTTTTTGTTTTTAACATGAGTTGTTTGTTTGTTTTAACATTTTATTGATTTCAGAGAGAGGAAAGGAGAGGGACAGAGAGATAGAAACATCAGTGATGAAGGAGATCATTGATCGGCTGCCTCCCACATGCCTCACACTGGGGATCAAGCCCACCATCCAGGCATGTGCCCTGACCGGGGATGGAACCATGACCTCTTGATTTATAGGTCAACAATAACCACTGAGCTATACCCAGATTTTTTTTTTAGTGGATTTCATATTTTAAACCTAAGGCAGAATATGAAGTTTATTCTAATTTTTTAGTATATTATTTGGGGCATTGATTTTGTGTATTTTATTAATTGATGAACATAGGGAAAGTTTTAGCAGTTACTAATTGGTACTTTTACATAAATTACATACATAGAAGTGGACATCTAGACAGTTATGTGATTTGTTTCTGGGTTGAAATTCTCTGTTGTTATATCAACTCCATTTTGAAATTTTAAGACTGTTTGCTACAGATTATGCTAAGCATCTTTCTTCTACTTTTGCTTTCCTGACCTTTATCCTCTGCTTCATTCTTTTTTCTGTCTCTGCAACATTACGTGGACAAGAGAGCTATTTTCAGATTTTGCTGGTTTATTTAAAGTTCATTACTCTTCCATCCACCACTGTTGGTGTATAGTGTCAAAGGAACCACAGCCCATGTCAGAAGCAGAACACACACACACACACACACACACACACACACACGATGAAAAGGAACAGTTTTGAAAACCATAGAAAAGTATTTGTCATGATAAATGAAAGAAGTGGTTTATACCCTGATTGCACTTATGCAAAAATAAAGGAAAAGCCTGTCTGATACCTCCAAGTCTACCTTTGGGTGAGATACGGTTGAAACCTATGAGTTGTGCTTTGGGGCTTATTTTGCCCACAGGTGCATCATCCTCAGACGGTGGTTTCTGGTGGGCCGGGAATGTCTCATGTGGCTGGAGTGAAAGAGTCACAGGTGACTTGCCCCGTGCTGACAGCGCCCATGGTCTTGATGGACACTTGGGAAAGTGAGAGAAAGGGAAAGCAAGGCGGGCTTATGGGGGATCTCAGGCTGAGGATCCCGGTTTTCCGCCCAGCCTCCTTGTACTAGATATCAAAGGGCTCACAGAAAAGACTGGAGAGGTCTTTCTCTGAAAGGCATGTCCACCTCTTGTCTTTTTCCATTTCCGAATGCATATGTTCCCGTGAAAGATTCGGCATCAGGCCTCTTGCTCTGATATTTGGGGAAATCAGATTCCTTTGGGGAGGGTACAGGGAAGAAAAGAGAGGACATTGATTGCAAAGAGCTGAGCTCACGGACTGTGGGCCGCTGTAAGGTCCCCTGAGCACTGCGTTAATAGTCTCCAAGGGCCTGAAGAATGCTCTGGAGAGTTAAAAAGCCCAAATGGTGTTAATTTGCCAGTGTGGCTGTGGACTAGCGTAGTTCTTAGGTGCTGGTTTTGGGGTTAGTTTGAGAAGCTGCAGACTCCCGTTTCCCTGCCATGGGTCTGGGCCTCCACAATGTCAGCAGCAGTCTTTCTGGTGTGTGGGAGATGGGAGAGCAGCACGTACCTACGTCTCGCCCCTTCCCCTTTCATCAGCTGGACTTCTCCATCCCCGTGACCTCCAGCTCTGAAGCCTGCAGTGCCCCTCGGCGCAGGTCTGCCTTTCCCAACACTGCCCGGGCTGCCACGGGTTCGGCAACCAGAAGTAAGCACCTTCCCTGATAAGAGATCCGGAGTCTGGAAGCACAGACTGTGTCTAAATACAGAGATCTAAGTCAACAAAGGGCTGTCGAGCAATTTTCCCCCTCCAGTTCTTCGAAGGGTCATTTTTATGCTCCGGAATCTTAGCTCACCTAAACAATGGAAGATCCGGTTTGCGTACCACATCACTGCCTCGTCTGTAAAACAGCTCTCCGAGGCAGGCTGCTGTTCTCCGTTCTTGACTCTTTTGCACGAAAAAGCCATTTCTTGCCTAAGGAGTAAGTGGTCTGGCTCATGTAGCCACATCACTATCGCCTGACCATCTGCCTGCTTGGCTGTCAGGAATCTTCCATCACAATAAGGCAGGAGGAGAGCCTATGCTTCTTACAAGTGACTAGAGGCCCGGTGCATGAAATTTGTGCATGGGGCGGGGGGCAGGGAGGGTCCTCTTAGCCCAGCCTGCACCCTCTCCAATCAGGAACCCTCGAGAGATGTCCTACTAACTGGCAGTTAGTCGGACATCCCTCTCACAATCCTGGACGGCTGGCTCCTAACCACTCATCTGCCTGATCACTCCTAACTGCCCTCCCTGCCAGCCTGGTTGCCCCCAACTCTTCCCTCCCCTCCCCCCCCCCCCCAGCTGACCTGATCACCCCTCACTGCCCCCTCTGCCAGCCTGGTCACCCCACACAGCCTGCAGTTCAGTTGCTTGGTCATCCCTCCCTAACCCCCCTGCTGGTTTGGTCACCCCACACAGCCTGTTCGATTATCAATCCAGTTGTTTTGGTCGTGATGGCCCCTGGCCTTTTATATGGAGATTTGGGCAACTTCTTGTATAATAAACTAAAAGTAAACATATATAAAACAACAAAGTGAAATTGTCTTGTATGTTTTTTTCCTTTATGTTTCCCTGTAATTTCCCTAAATCACATCAAACTAGCTCTGTAGCAGATTCAGCAGTATTTTTTCCTGTGACTGTATCTTTCTTTGAGCTTCTATAAAGTTCACCCAAGGTCTAGTGGTGTTCCAGACAGGTATTTATGTAAAGATCAAGTTAGGAAGCAGTTGTGGGCAAATGCTGTTGAAATATGTAATCTGTAGCTTTTAATTAGGAAAAAAAGAACAACTAATTTAAAAATGAGTTGTTTTGGGAAAATAAAAACTGATGAAAGCATGTCATAAGGACTCAGGGGTGAGCCCCTGGCTAAATCAGACGGTTGATCCACACAATAATGAAGGACAGAAATGAATTAGAAACCCTTGGGGGATAACAGTAAGAATCCATGCTGGTAATAAGTAAATGGGACAGGCACTGTAGAATTCTTGCTCACTGTAGAATGCTGGTTGCCAACTGGTGAATGTGGAGCTTTTAGGAAGTTCAGGACAAGTAAAATTATTTAAAGGAGATACATATTTCTCTTTCATTGTAAGTTTAACTATGGTCTGGAAAATCTCAGGTCAGAAGGCCTGGGTTAAAATTTTGGCACTTCATATCTTTGATCTTTGGCCAGTTTCTTGTCCCTTTTGAGCTTGTGTTTCCTACCCTGTAACATGGGGGAGAACATACCTACTGCCCAGGGTTGTGGCAAGGATTACATTCAATAATGCATGTGAAAAGACTACACGCATTCCTGAAACATAATGTGGCCAAAACAGGAAGATAAGAAATTTAACTTCCATATACATTTTCTTTAGAATAAAAACAAAATTTATAATGTTAAGTTTTCACTAAACAAATCTTCAGAAAACTAAGGGTAATCTACACTAGTAAAAGAGAAACATGCAAATTAACCATCACTACGCTATACACACCAGCCAATCAGGAGGGAATATGCAAATCAGGAGAAAGATAGTGGCTGCCTAGCTGCTCCAGGTGCAGTGGCCAGGTGTGGTAGGACGCCTGCTATGAGAGGGAGGGTGGGAGGTGAAGGGATCTACAGGAGCAGCACTCTGGCCACTGCAAAGATAAAGACTGCACATTCCGGAGCCTGCAGAAAGACAGAGAAGGCAGACTCTGACCTGAGTCTACAGCATAGGCAGCAGACTCTGGCTGGAGCAAAGGCCTGGGTCCTGGGTGCCAGAGGAAAAATGGTGCTGGAAGCCAAGAGAAGGAAGGCCTACTGCTCGAATCTCTTCGTGCAACGGGCCTCTAGTTGTTATAATATAAATAATAGTAAGGATAACAATTAGAATAGCAACTTTTTCTGCTTACCACGTGCCAGGCACCGTGCTTATCACTTTCCAGGTATTCTCACTGAATCCTGACCTGAACGAGGTAGAGGTACCCACAGGACCACTGAGATGCAGCTAAGTTGTCACACAACTTGTCACTGGAGATCCAGAATTCAAGTTCAAGTCTAACTTCAAAATCCATGCTCTAATCCCACACGGTGCTGCTTCCCTTTAATCCAATTTTTTTTTTTTTCTTTCCCAAAGGGGCAGGGTAGCTATAGTTTTTAGTAGGGGAGCATGTGATCTGAAATGCACGAATTTGGGGTTGATCATGGTAAATTGAGAGTGTCCACACCTGTGCTTCAAGTTTTCATGGAGCCTTTATTTATTTCCCATTGGTCAAACTTTATCATTGACAACTAGTGTCTATTTCACAGAATATATTTAACAGAGTCCAATTTGAATTCCGAATGGGAACTAATTACATTCAACTGCAATTAGAAGTTAAGCCACGCTGCCAGGTCTGACTCCTGGGGATGGTTATTTCCATATCAGTCGTCTTAGTATAATAGTAACTATCCCTCTGTGCTTATCAGGGCTAAGGAACTTGTTAAAACATACCTGTGTGACATTGGGAGAGACTGCATCGCACAGTGGTTAAAGCACCTAGGCTCTGAAGCCAGACTGCCCGGGTTTGAATCCTGTCTCCAGTGGTTACATATACATAGGCCAGTCACGTCACCTCTATACCTCAGCATCCACTTTTATAAAATGGAGGTAATGAGAGTGCCTTCGTCACCGTTGTTAGGAGGATTAAAGGGGGGTAATATCTGCTACAGCACTAGGCATATATAAGCACTATATAAATGTTAAATTAAAAAAATCTGAGAAAATACTATTCCATTATGCTAGTGAGAGGTGAGGCTTAAAGAATAAATTGGGAATGTGCCCAAGCGAGCAAAGGATACGGAGTATGACACTAGCAGATGGAAGCTGCGAGAGGCGTGGGAAGGCTGGGCGAAGAGTGGGTGAGGTTGGGGCAAGAATCTGGGTGGGCTGTGAGGCCGTAGAGGATAGACTGTGGTTGCGTAGCTCACAGACAAGAGCTGTTTCGAGGAAACCTTCCATGGGGTACACAAAGGAGGAATAGGACCTGGAATGATCTAGAAAGTCGGGCTCTCAGAAGTTGAATTGGCTTTCTTAAAGCCTCAAGAAGCTGTTGTTGCTGAATACAATTTACCTGCTTATGTTCAAATTGTGCTCACACGTTTGTCTTCTATTCATGTATTTGCGCTGAGGAGTAATGGATGGTTGCCCGGGAAAAAAAATACTACCAAGTTGCTACATTTAGGCAAAACTATGTAAATTTTTAAAAGATGCCCTCCACCCAAAGAAAACCCAACCAAAAAACTGGAAGAGAACTTTACAAACAACTTCCACAATCTCTTCCCCATTTTGTAGCACTGAGTAATGCAGTCTGGTAGTTATGACCTTGCTTCAAACCCTGGCCCTCAGGGTAGCAGCTGTGTAACTGTGGCTGTGCTACCATGTTTCCCCAAAAATAAGACATCCTCCGAAAATAAGACCTAGCACATGGAAAGATAAGACATCCCCTGAAAATAAGACCTAGCGCAACTTCGGGAGAAAAATTTAATATAAGACACTGTCTTATTTTCGGGGAAACAGGGTACTGAGCTGGGCAGAGTCAGCTTCCTCCTGGGTTGTGAGGGTTCAGCCATCTCTTGGAAACTCCACGTGGGGAGGGGCAGTGGCTGTCCCTCTGCGGTCCCCTGCACAGCGCCTTGCCCACACTCCATGTTCTGTGGGTGTATGTGTCATGCTCAGTGAACTTTATCTAATACTAGAGGCCCAGTGCACAAAATTCATGCACTTGGTGGGGTGGGGGTGGGGGGTGGTTCCCTCAACCTGGCCTATGCCCTCTCTTAGTCCAGGAGCCCTCAGGGGATGTCATTCAGACATTCTTAGCGCTGCCCTGGAGGTGGAAGAGGCTCCTACCACTGCCTCTGTGCTTGCCAGCCATGAGCCTGGCTTCTGGCAAAGCAGTGTTCCCCCTGTGGGAGCTCACTGACCACCACGAGGCAGCTCCTGCGTTGAGCAGGATTGGGCTGAAACTGGCTCTCTGACATCCCCCAAGGGGTCCCAGATTATGAGAGGGCACAGGCCAGACTAAGGAACCCCACCAGTGCACGATCGGGGTCAGGAGGGACTCGGGAGGTTGTCCAGCCGGGATTGACTGCAGGAGGGCTTCAGGGTATGTCTGGCCCTTCTTGCTCAGTCCCAATCAACTGGACCCCAGCAGCAAGCTAACTTACTGATCAGAGTGTTTGCCCCTGGTGGTCAGTGCATGTCATAGCGAGTGATTGAGCCGCCTTAGCATATCATTAGCATATTACACTTTGATTGGTTGAACGAACGACTGGACGACCAGACATTTAACATATTAGGCTTTTATTATATAAGATTATTTCAGATCTCCCCTGCTGTCGCCTCACCACCAATAAGCAAAAAGATCAAGTGATACCACTCAGATATATATTTTTAATTTAAGCTTTAATTTAATTTAAAGGTTCTGAGAATCTCGGTGTAAAATTTTTCTGATATATCCTGAGTCGGATTTTACTTCCTCCATATGCTACCTGTGATGCTGTTAACATCTAAGTGGTCTTGTCCTCTCGCCCACTTCCTACTTGAAATGTTTCTGTGCCTGTCACTGGACACAGGCTGTCTGGGGCCATCTGTCTGGTATCGATATTACACTGGGCACCGCTGCTTTGCCCACTTGGTGCCTTTTCCCCTTCAACCTGTCTTCGGATGAGAACGGCTGCAGCTGGACTGGCTGTCGGGCCGTTCTGGATTAGCCCCGGGCCACCTTCCACTCTTAGGTGACCTCAGTGGTGTGACGTGAGGCCCAGCCGAGACCCAGTGGGCACTGAACTCCATATGCGGGATGGAGCTGCCGATGCAGGCGGGGCAGCAGCATCATCAGCGGGGACACTTGTACAGCTGGGCAGGAAGGGCCCTGGAGTTCAAGCCCCTTGCTTTTGTGTGCGAGGAAGTTGAGACTCTGAGAAGTCAAGCGATTTGCTCAAAGTCACAAAAGTGATTATTACCATAGCCAGGACCAGAACGCGGGTGTCTTGACTCCTTACCTAAATGCTTTTTTCCGAGTCTTCAGAACCAAAAGGTGTTCATGTACCCCTGGGTAGCAGACAGCTCTTTTCCGTTATGTCTGGCAACGTTGCTACAAAACTCTCTCCCGTGTTCAAAAGAAGTGTGTCCGTAAACATTTGGTGGGTCACCTGTGGGCCTTAGTCTGGTTACTGGGACAGCTTTACCAGTGGCAGCGTGGTGACCCCATGTCAGACAGGACTTCCCAATCTCCAGAAAGCTCCCCAGGCTCGGTGTCCCGGATGCCCTCCAGGACCCAGAGGGTGTGTGGATGCGCTCCAGAGCTCAGCCCCTCTTTCCAGCTTTAGCTGTTTCTTTCTCATTCCTCCTCCTTGTGCCTTGGCAACGCGGAAAAGCCGAGTCCGACAGCAGAATCACAAATGTCTCCTGAAACTCGCTTCCTGCAACGAAAATATCTCCTGAAACTTTCTTCGTTTTCCCCCCCCCCCCCCCTAACCCAAAAGGGGTTTTGTTTTCTTTTAACCGAATGAGATGCAGCAACACTTTGAAAAGCAGCGGTGCCTTCCCGAGGAAAGGCAGAACTCTGATTTCCCCCTCCTGAGAGGCCAGGGGAAGAAAGGAAGAACGTTTTCCTCCTTGTAAAGGCACAGCAGCAATTGGAGGTTTTCAAGGGACTGAGGGAGGAGTGGTGAAACCCCCGAGCAGGAGCCTTTCCCAGAATCCCGCTGCGGAGGGGGCGTGGAACTAGCTTAGGGTTTTATCAGGATTAGAGCTCCCAAAAATATAAGAGCCACACACACAGTCTGATTTTAAAATGATCCAAATAAAAATAATAAATAAAAAAAAGTACGAGTGTAAAGAAAGTGTTTTAATATTGGCCTCTTCTTTCAAAGGAGATGCTTTGCATTCAGATGAGCCGCACACCTCGGTCCTTCTCTGATACTGCCAGGCAGAGTGGCCCTGCTCAGGGCTCTGAAGACAGGGGCCCCAGGAGACTCCCCGCTCCCAGATTTCTGTTTCCATAAAATAGAAATAACCTGACACACGGAAAGAAAAGAGTAAGAGGAAGGCATTCCTCACCCTGTCTTCCTGTTTCTGATCTGAGTCAGGCCTAGAGTTTGCAGATCCTCCTTCTATTATTTAAAAATAGTTATTACACTATTATTAACCGTATTCTCTGTGCTGTACTGTGCCTGGCCCTTGCTGTATTCATCGACACAGACCTAATGGAAAATAGCCAGCTGCTACCCCGTGGTACCTAAATCCTCATTCTTTGAGCAGGATTGTCACCCCCTACCCACACCCCCATACCCCACTCCCCTTCCCCAAGGAATAAGAATCCCACATAGGTGTGTCTAAACGTGGATGATTAGTCTGGATGCTCACTCTTTCCTTGTCCACCAGTAGAAAACAGATGCCTTAATGATCTCTCCCCTGAAGTATTGCTGAAGGGAAAGGAACAAGCACTGGGTGGGGTGAAGAGAAATGTCTAAGAGAGCAGCTGCATTGTCCTGTAGGTGCTGCACAGGTGAGAGGAGTCTGGGCTTGATATTGTAGAGCAGCTTTGTGTGTGTGTGTGTGTGTGTGTGTGTGTGTGTGTGTGTGGAGGGGGCCTTACCTCTGCCTCACCAGCTTCTGGGTACCTCTTCCACAGTAATGCTGCTTTCTAGGGCTGGCAGCTGCACCAGATCCCAGGCCCATCTCGTCCCTCTTTGGAAATGACTTCGTTATTGTTTGTAGTTTGAATAGCCATAGAATTTATTGCTCAAACAAGGACACGTTTGAGCGTGACAAGGGTCACCTGTGAGTCATTCCATCAGACAACAGGTACAGGTTGGGACTGTCCCAGGCAAACCAGAACACAGAGACACCCTACTTAGAGAAGTTGTCAAATGGCCCAGATCAGGTTTGATAATGATTCATGTATTACCCATCATTAGGGATTTAGTTAGATACTTCTCAGAACTGAGCTTCTTAAATCAGAGTTTTCCTCCTTTAAACGGAGTGACCTTAACTTTAATTTGTCCAGAGACGTTCTGGAAATTTGTTCCAGTCATCCATCCTCTTAAGCAGGCTACGTAGAACAGAGTGCAGCATTCCTAGACACTTCGAGTCTTTGAGGCTGTAGGACATCATGGTTGAGAGCACACATTGCCTTCCCAACTCTTGAAACTTTCTATGTGACTTCAAGTGAGTTCCCCTCGGCACTCTTATTTGCAAAGTGGTGTGATGTGTTAAGCATGGTTCCAGGCTTATAGCAAATAATGGTAATCGTGTGCATATGAATTTTGTGTAATACAGTGATCGCCTGAAATCAACCTGATATGTTTCTCCTTGCTTCCACATAAATCCTCTTAGTTCTAGAGTTTAGTTTGATAGCTTATCTCTCTCCCTCCTTGCCATCACCAGCCACTTTTTACTGTGGTTTTCTGAGAATTGTGACACTGAGGAAATAGGAAATGCACACATCGCACCCAGGGTGGTAACCCTTCCCAACGCAGTGTGCCATACTGCATGCCCAAAGCCATGGGTAACATGGACCGTCTTCCTGGAGTGCCAGTTTTACTGGATTGTAAGTTATGTAAAATATTTTTGCATTTGAGAAGTAAATAGGAGTAGAGCATAAAATATATGTGACTTTGGTGAGAAAGAGCAAAATCTCAATGCCATCCCATAATTCCAGGGGAGCTGCTGGGACCCCTGATTGGGGTCCTCTCCTCGGTCACTGACATTTACTTTGGTGGAAAATGTTGAGAGATCCTTGGGGACGTGTCTCTCAGAAAGACTGTGTATCTTTCTGTTCTGCTTACTAACTTTTAACACCCTGTATGTCTCCAGTGTTATCTCCAGTTTAACGTGAGGCTTTCTGCAGCTCTTCACCTTCAGTGTCTTCAGTTGGTTTTCACTGTAAGAGCTGGTGTATCTGTGCTCACAAACTGGAATTCCTTTCCTGGATGGTGATTCTGAGCTGGGAAACGTACATTTAAAGCCCCCAGAGAAGAGCTAGTAGGAAACCCTGTTTTAGTTGGGAGTGTACTATGGAGAGCTCAGTGGAATGGATCTCGAACCTTGAAGATGGGATTGGAAAAGGAATAGATAATAGGACATTTTAGCCATTAAAAAAAAAAATGGTAAAGGACAATTTTAAATTGCCTCTTTACATTTATTTTTTGAATGTTTTATTGAGGAATGCTTGGCATAGAATAAAAAAAACAGATGTTTAAAGCATCCATTGTGGAGAGGCCAAGATGGTGGCATAAGTAAATATCTAAACTGCTGCCTCACACAACAATTTCAAAACTACAACTAAAAGAGAAAATGGACATCTTCCAGAACCATAGGAAGGCTGGCTGAGTGGAAATTCTACAACTAGAAGGAAAGAGAAAAGCACACTGAGACTCAGAGGAGCTGCAGGAGGCAGAAGTATTGAGATGCACATGTGGAGAGGACTGGCAACTGAGTGCGCAGCTGGCTTTCTCAAGAGGGAAGAAGACAAAAGCTCCCGGCTGCACTCAACTCCAGTTCTGTGCGAGACTCTGGGGACCCAGACTCATTCTGGGAGAAACTGGACTGTCTGGCAGTGGGTGGAACTCAAGGACAGCTTTCTCTCAGAGGTGCTTGCAGCTATTACTACAGGATGCTGAGACACAGGGGCCTATTAAGGCAGAGCTGACAGGAAACCAATGCTGTCTGCTCTGCCCTGAGACTCTGCCCCATTCATACTGAGCACAGAGGCTTTTGCAAGTCTTATCTCATAAGGGTGTCTCCAGCACAGAAGTTCTCCCAGCATAGACACAGCTGATCCTCACAGCCATTTGGCCTGGAGGTCAATTCCTACCATTGATACTAACAACAATCAAGGCTTAACTACAACAAGGCTGTGCACACAACCCACAAGGGGTGCACCAATAGTGTCCCCCTCAGGTAACTTGAAAAACTGAGCCACTGGGCCCTATAGAACACCTAGCAAACAAAGCCACTTTATCAACTCAGGGAAGCAGCCAAAATGCATAGACAATGAAACAGATCACAAATGAAAGATATGGAGGAAAACAAATGCCTGGATATAGAGTTCAAAACCATGTTTATAAGGTTTTTCAAGAATTTTCTAGAAAAGGCCAATAAATTTAGCGAGTCCCTCTAGGATATGAAAAAGGACCAATTAGAAATTAAGCATACACTGACTGAAATAAAAAATATTACACAGAGATCTAACAGCAGATTAGAGGATTGCAAGAATCAAGTAAAAGATTTGGAATACAAAGAGGCAAAGAACACTCCTCCAGAGAAGCAAGAAGAGAAGATAATGCAGAATGTTGAAGATAGTGTAAGGAGCCTGTGGGACAACTTCAAGTGTACCAACATCAGAATTATGGGAGTGCCAGAAGAAGAGAGAGAGCAAGCCGAAGCCAGTTTGGCTCAGTGGTAGAGCGTTGGTCTGCGGACTGAAAGGTCCCAGGTTTGATTCCGGTCAAGGGCATGTACCTTGGTTGCAGGCACATCCCCAGGAGGGGGCGTGCAAGAGGCAGCTGGTAGATGTTTCTCTCTCATCGACGTTTCTAGCTCTCTATCCCTCACTCCTCCTCTCTGTAAAAAATCAATAAAATATATTTAAAAAAAAAAAAAGAAGAAGAAGAAGAAGAAGAAGAAGAGAGAGAGCAAGATACTGAAAACCTGTTTGAAGAAATAATGACCGAAAACTTCCCCCACGTGGTGAAAGACTTACAAGTCCAGGAAGCACACAGAACCCCAAACAAAAGAAATCCAAAGAGGACCACACCAAGACACATCATAATTAAAATGCCAAGAGCAAAAGACAGAGAGAAAATATTAAAAGCAGCAAGAGAAAAACAGGTACCTACAAGAAAGCACCCATACAACTGTCAGCTGATTTCTCAACAGAAACTATGCAGGCCAGATGGGAGTGGCAAAAAATAGTCAAAGTGATGAATACCAAGAACCTACAACCAAGATTACTCTACCCAGCAAAGCTATCATTCAGAATTGAAGGTCAGATAAAGAACTTCACAGATAAGAAAAAGTTAAAGGAGTTCACCACCACCAAACCAGTATTATATGAAATGCTGAAAGGTATTCTTTAAGAGGAAGAAGAAGAAAAAAGTAAAGATAAAAATTATGAACAACAAATACATATCTATCTGCAAGTGAATCTAAAAATAAAGTGAATAAAAAAATCTGATGAACAGAATAAACTGGTGAATATAATAGAATCAGGGGCATAGAAAGGGAGTGGACTGACAGTTCTCAGAGGGAAAGGAGTGTCGGGGGTGCGGGAAGAGACTAGACAAAAATCATACACATGGATGAGGACAGTGGGGTGGGGGTAAGGATAGAGGATGGGGTGGGAACCGGGTGGAGGGGAGCTATGGGGGAATAAAGAGGAGCAATTGTAATAATCTGAACAATAAAGATTTATTAAATTAAAAAAAAAAATAAAACATCCAGTGTGGTTAGTATTGGTGTCTACCTCTGAAAACATCACCACAATCTGGATCATGGACTTACTCATCACCCACACAAGTTCACTTCTGCACCTTTGCAATCTCTCCCTCCAGCCCTATATGTATATTGTATTGTGTGTTCATCACCCCAAGTCAAGTCTCCTTCATGATCATTTACCTGGAGAGCTCTCTAATGAATCAATGGTAAAACTAACTCAGACAACAAAGAAGTCATCAAGGTAGTAGGATATAAAAAGGTAACAAAAATATCATAAATATCAATAACCATATATGTCATTACCAATTAGAAGATATAATGGAAGAGAAAACCCCATTTAAAAGAATAAATTTAACAAGAAATTTAAAACCTATAGTCAGTGTTATAGATTGAATTGTGACCCCCCCCCCCCCCCAATTTATATATTGAAGCTCCAATCATAAGTACCTCAGAGTGTGACTGTATTTGGAGATAGGGCCTTTAAAAAGTTAAAATCAGGCCACTGGAGTGAGCTCTAATCCAAGCTGCCTGGTGTTCTTATAAGAAGAGAAGATTAGGACACACAGAGAGACATGGGGGAAAAGCTATGTGAGGACACAGCAAGAAAGTGCTCATCTGCAAGCCAAGGGGAGAGGCCTCTGGAGAAACCTTGACGTTGGAATTCCAGCCTCCAGAACTTTGAGTAAATAAATTTCTGTTGTTTAAGCACTCAGTCTGTGGTATTTTGTTACGGCAGCCCCTCACAAACTCATACAGACCAGAACTATGGAACACTCCCGAAACACACAAAAGTAGACTTGAGCAGACCCTCCTAGTTCTTGATGAGGACACTTCAACATACTCAGGACACTCATTCTTAGTAAGTTAATATATAAATATAATATGTTCCCAATTAAAGTACCAATAATACTTCCCCCCCCCCCCCGAAAGTAGACAAAGTGATAAGTAAAGTTCATGTGGAAAAGTAAGCATGCAGCATTGAAAAGGAAGAACTGTGAGAGGGGACTAGCCCTGTCTATATTAAAACATACTATGAAGCCTCTATAATTAAAACAGAGCGGTACTGGGGCACAGACTAGAATAGAATGGAATGGAATGCCTAAAAATAGATCCTAACATGTATGGAACTTTATGAGAAAAGAGGTATCTCCAGTCACTGGGACAAAGATGGACTTTTTAATGGTGTTGGGGCAACTGGCTAACCATTTGGAAAAAGATGAAATTAGATCTGTTCCTCCTACTATAAATAAAACTGAACTCCAAATGGATCAGAGCTCTAAGTAAAATAAGAAACTTTATATGCACTCCAAGAATACGTGGATGAATTCCTCCTTACGATCTGGGTGTAGGAGCGAGCTTTCTATGAATCAAAATCCACGTACAGTAAAAGAAATTATTGATAAATTTGCAGCCAAAAAATAAACGTGTACGGGAGCAAAATCAAACCAGATTGTGATAAAATATTTGTAACATATAAATATATCATGGGTTGACATCTCTAATACATATTTTTAAATGAAAAATGACCCCAAAATGGGCAAAAGACACAAGCAGACAATGTACACACACTTACACTCATACACACACACACACACACACACACACACACACACACATGATATTAAAATGTCCTCTGAATATCAACTTTCACCATATTAAGAGAAATGTAAATTAAAATTGCATCAAGATACCATTTGTCACCCATCAGAGTATCCAAAAAAATCAAAAGCTTGACAACATAGTCTGTCCTAGAAGCTGCGCGGAAAGAGTCACCCTCATATGTTGCTGGTGGCAATGCAAAATGCTGCAACCCTAATAAGGGGATTCGACAATAACCTGCATTTACCCTTTCACCCAGTGTTTCCATGTCTGGGAACTTATCCTGGAGGCACACCTTGAACAATATATATGTGCTGGCTTATTCATTGCAGTATTATGTCTGATGGTAAAATGTTGTAATCTAGGTAAAGGCCCAGCCGTGGGAGATTGGTTGATGGTGTTATTAGCTGTAAAGACAAACGAGGAAGATCTTTATAAACTAGAGTGAAGTTAATTCTAGGATATAGTGGAAAAAAGCATAGTAGGAATAAAAACTTTTTTAGGAATAAAAACAAAGAGAGCATATATTTATCCTAGCTGGTGTTGCTCAGTGGTTGGGAGTATTGGCCTGCACACCAAAGGATCTTGGGTTTGATTACCAGTCAGGGGCACACACCCGGACTGCAGGTTTGATCCACGGCCCCAATTTGGAAGGGGGGGCATGCATGAGGAAGCCAATTTATGTGTTTGTTTCACATTGATGTTCCTCCCTCCCTCTCTCTCTCTCTCTCTCTCTCTCTCTCTCTCTCTCTCTCTCTCTCTCTATCTCCCCCCACCCCCACCTTCCCTTCCACTCTCTAAAAATCAATGGGGGAAAAAATGGCCTTGGGTAAGGATTAACAACAAACAAAGAAAAGTGAAAGAAAGAAAGCATATATTTTTGTATTTTATTTTTTTAAAAGGAAGGATAAATCAGAAAAAAAAAAATGAAATTGATTATCCTCTGAGGAGGTTAGGTGGAGGGTCTGAGTAAATAATTGTAATATATATGTGCTAGTATAATAAGATGCTATACACACCATGGGTGGGTTTTACAGACCTAATGCTAAACCAAAGAAGCTAGATAGATACACGAGTCTATGTGATTCCATTTATATAAAGATTTGTGTGTTTAAGTATAGATGTGTGATACATCAATACACTTTTTAAGTTTATTAAAAGATACCTGTACCTATGTCAGCAGTGGCAAAATCATCCTAACAGTCAGAGGAGAGGAAAAACATTACTTATCTTGTCAAGTTCCTCTTCAGGATGCTGATTTGTTGTAGCTGGTGGCTCACTTCTCCCAGGTCTTTAGTAAAAGCTGGTCTGTC
Source organism: Pipistrellus hanaki (assembly GCF_964339955.1). Lineage (NCBI taxonomy): Eukaryota > Metazoa > Chordata > Mammalia > Chiroptera > Vespertilionidae > Pipistrellus > Pipistrellus hanaki. Next base: position 47,374,098 of record NC_140507.1, read on the forward strand.
TCACCTGTAATGTCCACTAAGGATAGCAATATGCCCGAGAGCCAGAACTCGGCACACCACACATCAGAGTTACCGGAACACTGTGCAGAGTTTCAGCTCGGGGTCCAGGGTGTGTGTGTGTGTGTGTGTGTGTGTGTGTGTGTGTGTTGGGGGTTAGAGATCCTTTGAGGAGAATTGATTCATATTGTTATCTGGTACTACCTTCATAGGGAGGTGTACAGAGGCCAATTTTTGCCCCCTTTTGAAGGTGTACCAATCAGAAATGAGGCAATAGCTAGATGACCAAACAAGGTAAGTTGTAAAGTGGTAACTTAGGCTGCAGCAACTAAAAGAAAAAGAGAATGTTTGATTGCATAAGGCAGTACACTATTTCGTAGCATGAGTTTATTTTGGAATGTAGATTTCTTTTGGTGTAGGGGGAGTCTTTAAGACTATGGAAATTTTTTGTTTTTCAACAAAACAAAAGTAGATGACACTTCAGGTGGCTATTGAAAGGCAAAAGGAGGAATTTTTCTTTTAATGACTTGGTTTGGGCAGATTCCATCGCTGTGATTAAAAGAAAATACATGTATTAACAAGGTTTGTTTCTAAGGGGAATCACATTGCTACAGGATGATGTAAAATTTAAGATGCAGCGTATGAGAAACTTTTAACATTTTTCAGCTCATGAATAAGTGATGATCCAAGTGTTAAGAGCACTTTTTTTTTCCCCCCACCCTGTACAAATGTTAGAAATTATGGATAAATTCCCTGGAAAGCCCTCAAAAATCTACTTAATTCCTAAAGCCTCTAAGTATTGTTTCATTGGGAAAATAAATTCTGAATCCTAACTCCCAGCAACAATAACAGATTTTAAATGTCTTCCTCTCCCCTCCCATGTAGTTTACCAAATGGGTTGTTTTTGTCTTCCTAGCCAAGGCCACGGAGCAGCAGGGATTCCAAGGGCCTTTGTTACTGGGGAGAGCCATCTGGTGACCCTGGCAGGAAGCTAGGCTCTAACCCTGGTGAGGGCTCTGCTTGCCAGCCCTTCCCCTGGACTCTCCTTGCACTGTACAGGCTCTGCTGCTAATTATTAACTCCTTAGGCTCCTCACACACAGAGCCTTGAGGCATGGCTTGTTTTCTTTCCTTCTCTACTGGCATAAACAGTTTTGGTCTTAAGTATTCACCTAGCAAAATGTGGATTGCATAAAATGTCTTTCTTTTTTTAACTTACCAGGTAGTGAATAGGATAACTGATAAATAGGTAAATACATGAAGATCCTTAGAGAAAAGATGTTCCTAAGGTACAAGTCATGTATCACAACATATTTGGTCAACAACAGATCACGCATATCCTATATACCCTGTTTCCCCGAAAATAAGACAGTGTCTTATATTAATTTTTTCTCCCAAAGTTGCGCTAGGTCTTATTTTCAGGGGATGTCTTATCTTTCCATGCGCTAGCCTTTATTTTTGGAGGATGTCTTATTTTCGGGGAAACACGGTAATAAAAGGCTAATAGGCAAATCAGCCAAATGGTGGAACTACTGGTCGTTATGATGCACACTGACTACCAGGGGGCAAACACTCAACACAGGAGCTGCCCCCTAGTGGTCAGTGCGGTCCCACATCAGGGAGCACCGCTCAGCTGGGCTCATGGCTAGTGAGCGCAACAGCGGTGTTGGGAGCCTTTCCCACCTCTGCAGCAGTGCTAAGGATGTCCAGCATCCCCCAAGGGCTCCCGGACTGCGAGAGAGTGTAGGCTGGCTGAGGGACGCCCTCCCACCCCCACTGAGTGCACTAATTTTGTGCACCAGGCCTCTAGTGTAAGATTATAATGGAGATGAAAACTTCCTGTCATCTAGTGACATCACAGTGGTCGTGATGTGGTAGCAAAACGCATTCCTCGCATGTTTGTAATGATGCTGGTGTCAACAAACCTACTGGGCTGCCAGTCATATTAATGCACATGCCATTACAGTGTTTCCTGTTATTAAGCGGCATGTGACTATGTGACTAGGAGGACACAACATAAAGTCTGTCCCACAAAATATCCTGTTTTGTCCAATTAACTGTCTACATTGGCATTTGGGTTTATACTGTTCACTGCGTTTACCCTCTCACCTTTATCCACTTCCTTTTGGTTTAAAGAGAGTTGGGCCCATTTAAAACATGTATGGTGAATAATTCATATCATTAATAGGTATTATTAACTCTTAAATGTCAAATCTCATCAGCCAGGGCTATAAAGTCAACTCATCAGTGATGACGTATGTGTGCTCTTAATTGTGCTTAGTAAATGAAACAATTGAGAATAGAGGAGCCATAACTTGTTAACCTATGTGGACGTATTTTGCAGACTTTCCCTGGGCAATCTGTCACTGCCGCTCATCTTCAGCATAAGTCTCCAGTGATTCTAAAGGGACGGATTTTTATTTTTATTTTTTTTTACCCGATTTGTTCCTGAGTGAAAAATGGCTTTTCACTTGGATGCCGCTTTTGAGTTGGCAGCAGGGCAGGGTTCAGATAATTTGTTGCGTACAGGTTATGCTGAGACTTTATTGCAATGTTTTTACAGATTTCCATCATTCTCATTCTTGTCTTTTTCTTATTTTTTCCCCCCAGTTCTTCCTCCGGTGCTGGTCCCAAGACACAGCGAATATAACCCTCAGCACAGCCTCTTAGCTCAGTTCCGCAACTTGGGACAGAATGAGCCTCACATGCCACTCAACGCCACTTTCCCGGATTCTTTCCAGCAACCCAACAGCCACCCGTTCCCTCACTCCCCCAACAGCAGCTACCCCAACTCCCCCGGAAGCAGCAGTAGCACCTACCCTCACTCTCCCACCAGCTCGGACCCAGGAAGCCCTTTCCAGATGCCAGGTAGGTTGGACCGCTGGGGGCTGTTCTGCGGTCAGTTCCCAGGGTGTTACCATGGTGTGGGGAGAAGCTGGGGTGCCTGGAGGGAGAGTGTGTCCGCTCTGGTATGCGGCCCTGTGCTCCAGGGCTCAGGACTGGACCGGTTGGAAGAAGACCTCGTAGCTAAGCAATAGGCACATGTCTTGTTTTATTCGCCAAACACAGATGTTTTAATTCTGAAGGGCTTCGAAACAGCTGCATCTTTCTGGGTGTGGCATCATTGTTAACAGTCGTTGATAAAAGAAAGAGAAAATAGTGTGTTGCACACATTTGCTTTGGGAGAAACACAGCCTCCTCCATCAGCATTGTTTCATACGTGGAATAAAAACCCCTGCTACAAGTGCAACCTCAGAAAAGATATTTCCTGAGGGATCGCAGTCCCCTTCTTAATTAAATTCATTTAACGGGTGATGTAATCCCAAGAAACATATACTTTAACAACAAAGGAATTGCAACAGATGTACTGGAAACCATCTGCTTGTTTAACCTAGCAAAGACAGAAAGCAATTATCCTCCTTTCAGACTTAACTGATGGTGTAATATTTATCAGAATAAATGATTAATTAGGACATTTTGTTTGTCAAGTTAATAGGTTAATAAGCCAGCACCTCAGAGAACAAAAATGATTACTAACAAATTTCATGCCAGTAGACCTCAAGAAACACGGTCTAAATAAAGATATCCTCGGCGTCTGTTTACTTGGCCTCTGTGAACGAGTGGGCAAGCATGTTCATCGGGCCACTGAAATTTTTTTAAAAGTAAACTTGAAATCGACATCAGTGCGGATATGTCCTCAAAAACTGAAAAGTGTCCACACTTGATGTTGCTCTCTTTAGTTTGTGTATCTGTTGCTCCCTTTTATTTTAAGCCTGGTTGCTTGTTTTTCAATCCAAAACTGTTTCAGATGAGGGTGGGAGATTGACTCGTTTAAAAATCAAGCCAATATCCTCCGGTGGACTTCCTGTCCACTCCCTTTCAGACCCTTTGTGTGTGATGAACCAGACAACAGGGAGGAGATCACTTCGGAAGGCTTTTGAGCAGCGGCAAACCGGGGTGGGCCCAAGGGTGAAAAGCCTGAAGGTGATGACTTGAATGGACACTTCTTTCCCGGTGGCCAGGGGACTAAGCCTCAGGCCCGGGAGGGGAAACATGACGGAGAGGAGGTGGGAGGAGGGACTTGTGGGAATGGTGGGCACCACCGGTGGTATCTGGTTCCTCTCGGTGGTGCTGATGCCATGGGTTGCCCATGGCGTTTTCACCTGTGAATGTGAAGAAATGTGTTGTCTTTGGTCTCAGAGGAGGCTCTTTGTCTTCCTTCCTGAGTGGAAGTAAAGCCAAGCCTGTGTTCCAGGTGCAGGGAAGAAGCCGGATTAAAAGAAGCCGGAGAAGGGTGAAAAAGGCAGCCGGATAAGGTCCCCACAGCCCTGTCTTTGTGCTTCGAGCCCTTGCTCGTTAACAGCTGGCCCGTGGGAAGTCACTAGATGCGGTGATTCAATCTTGAACAGTCACTCTTGGAAATCGCTACAGAACTGTGGTGGAGCCCAGTTAGTACTTGCGTTTGATGGTTGCCTGAGTGGTCGAGGGGACTTACCTAAGTTAGCGTGCTTCCGTAGGGTGAGACTTCGTTCCTGCTCTGCCCTGCGTGCCCCATGGGCTCATGCAAGACAGGGAGCAACTTGTTTTTGGGGGAAACCATGCTCTTTATTTTATTTAAGAATACAGAACACCTGTGTCAGGGTCATTGTTTCCGAAGTCAACATTGTTTGCTGCCTCTTCTTTGCCAGTTGGCTTTGATTTTCCAGAGGAAACATGTATGTAAATTCTGAAATAAAAGATAGCTGCGATAAACTGATTTGTTTCCTCTTCCACTATTAGGGATCTTAAAATTAGTGATTATTGAAGAGGGTGGGGAGAAGGTAGTCCTGACAGGTCACCTAAAGTCTTGAGAAAGTAAGTTTAAGTCTGGAAGTTGAGTAATGAAACTCAGTGGTGATTCCTAAGAGCCCACAGGTTTCCTGCAGGAGACCTCGAAGCCCCTTTTGTTGAGAAGTCGTCTGGAGCTTTGAGAGGGTTTCGATCCACCGGCGCAAGGGGAATGCGGAGGTCCTCTCAGCTCGCGTTGTACAATGCTCATCCGATTGTGTTACAGTGGCACCGTCCCGGGCTGGCAGGCCACTTCTGGAACTGGCACTTAGTGCTTTTCCTCCCCTGGAGTTTTGACTAAACTTGTGTAAGATCACAAGATGGTACCCTGTTTCCCCGAAAATAAGTCAGTGTCTTATATTAATTTTTGCTCCCAAAGATGTGCTAGGTCTTATTTTCAGGGGATGTCTTATTTTTCCATGAAGAAGAATACGGTACACATTTATTGTTAAATGAAAATAAAGGAAATTTATTACCTGTATACGGTACGGTAGTATGGTAGTTGTCAACACAAACCAGACAAACTGAATCCTACAGTATCAAGAATTTACTCATTTATTCAATGACAATCATGTCATCATCTTCTGGAACATCATCATAACAATCCAATTCCTGAATTTCCTGGTGAATTTCTTGTGACTCCATTTCTTCCAGAATCAGTGGACCAAATCTCTCATGTTTAGCCTAGGGGGGGGCCTTATTTTTGGGGGGATGCCTTATATTTCACTCAGAAGGAAACCTGTAAGTAGGTCTTATCTTCCGGGAAACATGGGTAGTAATCTTCAGAAAGTGCACAGCAGTCCAGTGTCTGGAGCCTCCAATCTTTGGAAAGGGAGGTGGAAACAGCAACTTAATCTCTCACGCATTTTAGGACAGAAGAGGATATATATATTTTACGTGTGTTTATTAAGGATTTAAAATTCGTGTTTTTTGGTTTCTTTTTTTGTTTGTTTGTTTTTTACTTTGTAGCTGATACGCCCCCACCTGCTTACCTGCCTCCTGAAGACCCCATGACCCAGGATGGCTCTCAGCCAATGGACACAAACATGATGGCGCCTTCACTGCCCCCCGAAATCCACAGAGGAGGTAAATGAATTGCCACTGATTCCCTTGTGAGGGTCTCAGGTTTATCTGCCCAAACGTGGCTTTCTCTCACAAAGTATAGCTATTTGCCCTAACTGGCTTGGTTCAGTGGATAGAGCATTGGCCCGTGGACTCAAGGATCCCAAGTTCGATTCCAGGCAAGGGCATGGACCTTGGTTGCGGGCACATCCTCAGGAGGAGGTATGCAGGAAGCAGTTTCTCTCTCATTGATGTTTCTAATTCTCTGTTCCTCTCCCTTCCTCTCTGTAAAAAATCAATAAAATATATATTTTTAAAAAAGCTATTTGAGGAAGATAAAGCACAATAAGAAGCTCTGTAGAAACAATTCCTTGGGTTACAGATAAGTATTTTCCGTGAAGAACAAACACACTGATTTAACTAATGAAGGCCTACATGTAATTGAGCAATCGTCTGTTTAGAGCTTCCATACTTAGTAATTCTGAATTGGTGGGGGGAAAAAATATTTTAAAGCAAAGGACAAAGGGGCATTGAGAAATGACGACCATAACAGTACCAAAGTGGAATTTCCACGGGTGATTTCCAAAGTTGTAAGTTCATGTCACAAGGCTCTGGAGAAGAAGGTTCTTTTGTAGCTAGGGTAGATAGTGATCAACCGCATCTATTTCCCAACCCTCCTCCATGCACAGGGGCAGCTGGCACAGGGGCAGCGCTCTTGTTTCTGGCTTGCTGTTTGCGTCTGTTTCTAACCTCGCTGCTCAGAGGAGTTGAGGCGCATGTCTTTCCTGTCCTCGCCCGGAACAGCTCTGAGCAGAACGAGTGTTCTTTCCCTCTCTGGTAGAGGGCGGGTCTGTGTGCAGCTCTGAGTACTTCGTGGCCATGATGGAGGGGAGGCCATCCTTCCTCCAGGGCTGAGTGGCTTAAGGGAGCAGGGAGCCCAGGACAAGGAGTGCTGGGAGAATCTCCGAGCATCAGTAAGTCGTCACGGCCACGCTGTTGAGTCAAGCCGCTTCCACAACTTCTCATAGAGGACACTGCTGCAAGGTGCACTCGGCACATGGCCTGGGTCGTCGAATTTGTGCAGACTTTACACAAATTAAAGTGGAAATGCAGTTCGATGACTAGATTAATGTCTTAGATCATTCTCATCAACTTTTATATTAAACTTGAGGACAGCTCACACTTTGTCAGACTTGTTTGTATTTTTTGAAGTTCTTAAAATTTGGTGATGAACTCAACCTTTCTTAGATATGCAGTGTGATGAGCTGGAATGTACACCTTTTTTTGTTGGCTCTGATGATCTCCAGAACGTCCTCACAGACTTAGGATGATGGGCCAACAAAGGTTCTGGTTGGAGAAAAAAACTTTTGTCTCACACATCTTTGGGGTTTTTATTTGGGGAACAGGATTGCAGGAAAGGGTGGCATATACAGTTAGGAGCATGCTGACCTGTAAATGTTATTGTTAAGTCTAAAATGTCTGATTTCAGGAAACTGGACTTTAAGTTGTTTTAAAAGTTTTTCCTTTAAATAGCTTTAAACATTTTCCCCATTAGAATAAGTTTATAGTTAATATTTTCATGAGGAAGGAACATTGGCCTTTTTGTTGTTGTTGTTTAATTTGGGATGGTTTTCCTAGAGCAGCACACTGCATTCTACAGGTTAATTCAGACTCTTCCTGTTTCATAAATAAAGTTTTATTAGGACACACTGTCTCCATTCATTTCATATTATCTGTTGCCGCTGTTGCACTACTAGGGTACTGTTAAGTAGTTGCCATAGAGATCACCTGCCTTACAAAACTTCTGGCCTTTTATAGGGGGGAAAAAATCGTCAATCTCCAACTTAGATGAATGTATTTTGAACAACACTGATATTAGTTGATAAAGCCTTCTGTTAATGATGTTGCAGCCCTGTTTAAGATTTAACACTTATAAATCACTAGAATTTTGCTCTTTGAAATATAGCAAATTGACAAGGGATAGTTGCTTAGCAAACAGGGAAGACGGAATATGTTTTTGGCTCACCTGCTTCAATGTATAAAGCAGTTAATGTTTGTGTGGTTTTCTTTTTTACTAAATTTATTGTGGTGACGTTGGTTAATAAAATTATATAAATTTCAAGTATACTGTTGTCTATGAGTTTTTGTTTGTTCGTTCATTTGTTGCTTATAGTTTTATATTGCACAAGAATGAAGTCATATGGTTCTTAACATTTTTGTCTGATTTATTTTGCTTTAGCATGATATTCTCAAGGTGTATCCATGTTGTCACAGATGGCAGTATTTCCTCTTTTCTGTGGCTGAGTGGTTTCTTAATGATCATTTTCCTTGTTTTTTATACCGAATTCTAAAGTAAAGTGCATTTTAATATTATGGAGGTTGATGTTAAGAACACAGAAGTGCTTGCCTCCAATTCAGATTTTCTTTCCTTTTTTTTAAAAAAATGATTATATATTCAAGACCATAAACCTCAGAGCATTACGTACTGGCATGCTGGCTATCTATGGTTTGTATTCCTGGAATCTGTAGCGCAGTGGTATAAGAGGTTTTACTACAGAAGGAACTTATCTTTAGAACCTTCTAGTTGCAAATATTTAGAAGCATGTTCTGTTTGGAGATTTGTTAGTCTTAAGAGATTTGACTTAACAAGCTGCATCCTGTCAGTAAAGTTGGGTAATTTCCATTGTTGGCCCATTCTGGGAATGGAGAGACAAAACACACCTGCTCTGCATGACTTAAAGCAAATATAAGGAAGTTAGCATGAAATCTGGATGAGAGAGATATGATTCATTCTGTGCGAGTTGGCCAGCTGGCACGGTTTCTTCCTGAGTTTGAGGACGGGAGCAGAGCTGTAGCTGTGATGATTATTGGCAACTTAACGTGAAGTAAAGGAACTTCTTATCAATAATTAGAAACTGATTTCCATTGCTCCGAAAAATCATCGGCATGCTAAGGCTTGGTTGAAAGTAATTCCTTTTCGTGCCAGCACCTTTGGCATATTTCCCATCCTCTGTTGTTCTCTCCCCCCTGTTTTTTTTTTTTCAGCTCACTTACCACTTGTTGCCTTTCTTTAGATGGCGAGCCAGGGTCTGTAATGGGGGTAATTTCCATTTTGGCATATTACAGAGCATATTGTGAGTGTTCCGCGCACACTGTGGGTATGCCTGCTTAGCTGGCATTTTGGTTATCCAACAGCAATTAGAGAAAATTATTTTCCAGCGAAAGGATAAAGTTGGACTCAGTGAGGAATACTAAGACATCATAGATACAACCCATGCCCTAAAATTGCAGTTGCTCTTCCATATCTTCATTCCATGGTCCTGAGCCAATGTTACAACACAGTTTCAGTTTTTTTGAGAGCCCGGGGCACTCACCTCAGTTGACTATGAGCTTTTCTTTCTCACAGATGTTCAGGCAGTTGCTTATGAGGAGCCAAAACACTGGTGCTCTATTGTCTACTATGAGCTCAATAACCGCGTGGGAGAAGCGTTCCATGCCTCCTCCACCAGTGTGCTGGTGGACGGTTTCACCGACCCTTCCAACAACAAGAACCGTTTCTGCCTTGGGCTGCTCTCCAACGTTAATCGGAATTCCACCATTGAAAACACGAGGCGGCACATTGGAAAAGGTGAGTGTCCACTTTAACCTCTTTTGTCTTTTGTGTTCCTGTCCCCCCAGAACCGCGTAGTTTTTCCTGTGGCAAAACTAGTGTAGCAACGCCGGGTAATGTGTACTTGCTTCGGTTTGTAAATATTTTCCCAACGCGCATCACCAGGAAGTCCACCTTCCAGTCAGCGGTTTCTGTGGCCGACCAACGCATGGTAATTAGTTGTCACTAGCAGAAATGGTGATTTGCTGTTCGGGAGCACTGGTCTATCTTGTGTTTTGCTGCAGAATAGGATCGCTGTTAAAAAAAAAAATTACTTACCACCTGAAACGAAATGCAAATTAAAAAGGGTAAACCTAATGTATTTCAGACGAATACTGTAACTCACTGAGGAAATGAAAAGAATGAAATAATCCTTAAAAACTTATGAATATGTAGTACCTAGCTATATGTCCTCAGTCTGGGCCAGGTAGGGTAGCGTGATTGTAAGAAAACTCTGAACTGTTTGTAGTAGACTTGATCATTTAGTAGCAGTATGAATAAAACAGTTCTGAAACTTTCAGATCCGATTATAAGATTAATACTGATTGTGTGATATTGAGAGCCTGGGTTTTCACTGGGAAATAAGAGACATATACGTGTGGAGGATGGCAAAGAAATGGACCCTGTGGAAGTATCAGTGTGAAATCATGATTTTCGTTATGTGTGTATATATGTGTTCATGATGTTTATGATCTCATTTATGTATGTGTGAGTGTGTGCATCTGTACATGCAGATAGTTTTTAACCTGTCTGCTGAAAGGACCAAGAGGCAAAGATACCCAGGAGCGATAAACACATCTAGTGAGACACCTCTTACACCATTTCCTACTAGGAGGAACCAAGGCTCCTTGGAGAAAGGGCTGACTCCAAGGCTGGAACAGACAGGCACCAAGTGAGCCTGGGATATTTTGTTGTGTCAGAAAGTAAAGAAATGCTGATGAAGATGATGGGCGCATGTCACAGGAGCCAACTCTAGGAATAATTTGAGCACCAAAATAACAAGTACAGTAATGAGTTTTAATCCACTGAAAAGCAATAGTAATCCAGAAATCCATGCCAGTAATGAATCAATGAATGAACGGGGAAGGCTGACTGGTAAATGTAGACTGAGTGCTAAGAGTTGCACAGTCACCATTTGGTAGCCATCAGGTAACAATCATCCATAGAGAGAATTTTTAAAATGAGAATCAGGGTATATGTATGGTCTTAAAGTGTTTCCCCACAGACATTTGTTTCGAGGGAAAATAAAGATCAGTGATTACAGAGTGGAGGAATTGGACAACATCTTGAATGGGAAGATCAGAATGATCATCACCAGTGAGAGACAGATGGGTGTCATTTACCTCCAGATGTGATACCCTAAGAAGGAAACCTCACCTATGCAGAGTTCCAGCTGAGACTGCAAATCTGCATCTAATAATCAGGAAATGTCAGACAAATCCCACATAAGGAACATCCTGTTAAAAGGGTGAGGAGGGACTGTATTCTCCCAAAATATCAATGTCAAAAGACAAAGGTGTGAGAATGGTCCAAATTAAAAGAGGTTAAAGGGACACACGATAGCTCAATGTTATAACCTGACCCTGGATGTGATCCTGTACCATCCAGGGAAAACATATTATAAAGGACATTATGGGGATCAGCAGACAAAATTAGAATATGAGTGGTAGATTAAAGTAGTGTATCAGTGTTAAATGTGCTGGCATTGCTAATGTATTGTGCCTGTGTAGGAGAATATCCCTATGCTGGGGAAATGCACACTTAGGTATTTAGGTGTAAAGGGCCATGATGAAATAGAAAGCTCAGGAAGAAGTTTTATTTACACACACATCTCTCTCTCTCTCTCTCTCTCTCTCTCTCTCTCTCTCACACACACACACACACACACACACACACACACACACACACGATACAGCAAAAGTAGGTTTACCTTGGTAATACAATTAAATACAACAATAATTAAAAAACAATAATATAAGAATAAACTTTTACTCATAACTGTAAACTTACTTTTTGCCTTATTCTGTGTATAGTATCGATCTAAAACAGTCCTATGCTAGAATACATATATTTATGTATGTATATGTATGTATGTATGTATGCATGTATGTATGAGTAGGTATATAAAGAAGAATAGAATGGAGGGACATACAGATGATAAAGCATGTGGAGTAAATTGTCACAATAGATAAATCTGGATGATGGCTATATGGCTGTTCTTTGATCTGTTTTTTTATTTTTTTTATTTTTATACATTTGAAATTATTTCCAAAGTAAAAGTTTTTTTAAATGACCTATAAAATTTAGAACAGTGGATAAAACTAAAAGGTTATTTAATAGATGCTTAAAAGACATTTGAGATAAAGTTTAACATTCAATCCCCCCCCCCCCCCCCCAAAAAAGCAACAACTCTCAAAGCAGGAATTGATAGATAGTTCCTTAAGGGATAAGATACCCTAAGCTACACATGTAATGATGAAATGCTAGAACTTAGCATACAAATTCTTTTCTATGGTCTGTAAACCTCTAAGATTGTAGATAAACACAAACACAATTTAGCATACATTTGTGTTAGAGGGACATAGTTTTCATTATGTTGTAAAGTTGGCCATTGCCCCAAAGTAGTAAAAAGCCATTGAACTCTGGGACATTCCTATTAAAAATTAGGAAGAAGATGAGAATTCTGGGAATGCTGTTATTTAAAATTGTTCCAGATGCCTTGACTATTGTGGAATTACAGATCATGGCAATAAACCAAAATGATCATTATTTGCAGATGATATGATTAATTAATTGATTGCTGATATTCTTAGGATAGATTTGGGGGGATAAATTCTTGAAGTAAATTAGGAGGTCATAAACTCGATATACTTTGCTAAATTACATTCCAGGAATCTTTTATTAATCTCCACTTGAACCATAAGTTAATGAGTGCCTTTCCTCCTTTGCCCGTTTGTCAGTATTACTTATGATCATTGTGTCAATTCAAATGATATGATTGTTTATCTAGAAACTTCCAATAAATCTGTTTTTAGAAATTATATGTCAGTTTCCTTTAATCTGACAATAATCAGTTAAAAAATACATTAGAGGGTGAAATGACATTTCCAATAGCAACAGAAAACACACATTTTTTGGAATAATCTTAACCAGCAATATATGAGATTTATGTTAAGAAAATCAAATGTTATTGCAAGAGAAAGAAAATTTGAACAAATAAGTAGGCATTCTGTGTTCCTTAAAGAAAAGGCCTAATATTGTGAAAATATTTTGAGGATATTCATTCTTCCTAATTTAATTTATACTTTAAAACAATCTATGTCAGAATCACAATGTAATGTTTTTTGAAAGTTGGAAAATATTTTCTGAATATTATAAATATGTGAAAATAGCTAATTTTTTTTTTTAGTGGAAGAGTAAAGAAAATATACTTGATATTAGGGTTAATAAAACATTATGAAACTACAATTAAATCAGTGTGTAGACAAAACAGTGGAATAAATTAAACTCAGGCTACACAGTATTTTAAAATTTAATGTATGTTAAGTTCAGCAGAGTATTCTTCTAATGGGCCTGCACTAACAATGCTAACTTTGGGGTGAGGCTGGAGGGAGAAACTCTGACCTCATTCCATATATGCAAATAGATTAATGTGCTGAACTTTTTTTTTTTTTTTTTTTTTTTTTTAAGGACAGACTATGAAAAAGTTAGGAGAAAATATATTTGATCAGAGAGAGAGAAATTTTCTAAGCATATAAAGCAACAGAAAAGACGACAAGAGGTTTGACTACTTAAAGACTTCAAACTTCCGTAGGTTAAAAAAAAAAATAAACATAGACAAAATTAAAAGGCAAAGGACTAATGGGGAAACAATTAAGTTATATGTGCAGTTCATAAAAAATAAAAATACTAGAGCCCTGGCAGGATAAATAGACGAGAAATATGAACAGTAAATTCATAAGAGAAACATAAGTGGCTAATAAACATATGAAATCATCATATCAGCGTCACGTGTAAATTAAAACAATATTGTCTTTCAGTTCTTAATTAGGGAAGTTTTGTTTTTGTTTTAAACTCGGACATTCCTGGCACGGGTGAGACGAGAAAGGTCCCATACACTGCGGGTGAGCAAGGTGTAAATTGATGGAAGCATTCTGGAAACTCATTTGGCACAGTGAATCCAAAGTTTTCAATCCAATGATTTAACTTCTAGGATTCTCTCCTAAGGATATTATAAAAACGATCCAGAGACATTTATCATAGCATTCTTATAATAGCAGAAAATTAGTGTGAACACAGTGGTCCAGTAATGGGAGAATCATGAAATGATTGTATCCCTACAGTCATGTAGATACTTCATGTCTGCAAAGGAAGTTTAATGAGCCTAAAACCCTCATACAGTGTGTCACACGATCCTTGTGTCTGGGTCACTAAAGAAATGAAACTATCGTCTGCTTTATATTTTGTCTTTCTAAATTTTCTAAAATTAATATTTGTCACTTTTATAATCAAGGGAAAAAAAGAAAAGAAAAAACAACAAACCCACAGAACACCCACTTAAATTTTCTCTGCATCAGACAGAAAAATGGACTTTTGCTCCAGCCGCTATTGAATTGTTGCAAGAAGTCTTAGCCGTTGTGTGCACATGTACACACAACACACAATAATTCCCGTGAGACGGCAGTTTTAGCATTGACTAAACCATGCAAGAGTTACCTGCAAGGCAGCTAGATCACTTAAAACCACCTGGGATGGGACTCTGTTCTCTGGGTGGCCGGTCATCATCTCCCTAACCTGTGTGGGGCTTCGTCAGATGGTTTTCCCCCCCCCTTTCCTTTTTTTTTCGAGGCTGGGTAAGATCAATTTCCTACACTCCTGGCACTCTGGATCTCACAGGAAAAGGTTTGGAGCAGATGGTAATTCAGTGAGATCAGATTCCACACAGTTTGGATTATTTTTCGTGTGTGTGTGTGTGTGTGTGTGTGTGTGTGTGTGTGTGTGTTTTCCGGGACCTTACATCTTACAGCTCTCAGCCATACTTCCTCCACCTGTGGCTTCCTAGTTCTTTTATGTCTCCATCCTCCCTTCTCCTACCCTCAACATTTTCAAACAGTTCAGCTGCAAAACAAATGCTAACAAGCTGGTGTGGTGAATCTGTGCAGGATCCTGTAATAAAGTCCAGCTTTATTGTGCTATATTTTTAAAGCAGGGTTGTGCTTTCAATCCATGGCCAAACAGGGCATTAAACACTAGAATGAAATCGCTGCACCCTGCTACTGAGTTTTAAGAGACTATGTTATATTATTTCTTAGAAACCTAGACGTTTGGCATGTTGACGTATGGGCACTATATTGACTAATATAGTTAACTAAGATTCTATCAGTTGTGCAAGACTTGGAGAATACCTATTTATCTCATTAGCCAAAGTTCACACCCACCTGTATTCATATGTTGCATAAATTCACATGCTTTTCAGCTATAACAATGGCCTCCGTGCTTTGTCTCCCCTCAGGAGTCCACCTTTACTACGTTGGAGGGGAGGTATATGCCGAATGCCTCAGCGACAGCAGCATCTTTGTGCAAAGCCGGAACTGCAACTACCATCACGGGTTCCATCCCACGACTGTCTGCAAGATCCCGAGTGGGTGCAGTTTGAAGATTTTCAATAACCAGGAATTCGCTCAGCTACTGGCACAGTCTGTGAACCATGGCTTCGAGACCGTCTATGAGCTCACAAAAATGTGTACTATACGCATGAGCTTTGTGAAGGTGAGAGCTCTGATTCCACCTGTGCTGTGCTCTCCCCCAGTGTATCAGTCTGTCTCTTCTCCACGCATGTCCAAAGAGCCCAACTTGTTATCTAGGCATTTTTAGACTTAAACAAGGGTGTCAGTTATTAGGAGAGTACAGCAGGTCCTCGAATAATGTCGTTTCATTCAACGTAATTTTGTTATGGTATTGACAAGACACCATAGAAACTTAATTCTTATTTATATCAATTAACCCTATGAAAAATTGGTCATTTCACTTAAAGTCACAGAACATTAAGAGAGGACTGCCTGTATCATTGGATTATAGGAGTGTGTGTGTGTGTGTGTGTGTGTGTGTGTGTGTGTGTATGTGTGTTATATGTCAATAGTAACAGGCTTTAACACCTTTTTCTTATTTGAATAACACTATTTTACCTGTCGTAATACTGTTAGTATGTTATGTATTATACTTAATGTACATAGTTTAAATGCTTGGTATTCTTATAAGATCAGTTCAATCAACACACCTCCTTCTTTTACTTTTCATTCTATGTTTTTTATGATGGTAACACCTCTTGCTTTTGTTTTAACAATAAGCAAGCAGTGTTTCTGTAAAAGTAAAAGTTCATCACATTGGGATTTATTTTCGGTTGGTCAGTTTTTTTTTAGTGGTTCCAGTGAACCCTGTGCATTTTCTTTTAATTCAAAAGTTAACAAGGCCTGTGCCCAAAGATAAATAGATGCCTTGGCTTTAAGACCGTATTGTAAGGTAGGAGGAGGGAGAAGGTTAGGACATTGCTCACAATAATTGATCTCTTTGCTGCCTCCTCTTTACCTCCGAGAAATAAAAAAAAAATTCAGATGCCATTGAAATGTAAAACATTTACGTATCTGATTCAATTTCATGAGTCAATACTTATTCTGCCTGCCTTGTTGTTGAATTCTCAAAGATAAATTTTTATCCTCTGTTACCCTGAGAAACAAAATTAATTATATATTTGGGTGAGGCAACCACCTTTCATGTCCTCTCTTCAGAAGCTCATCTAACTTGTTGTTAAACCTGTTCTGTAATGTGTTTATTACAGAGGGCAATTTGCGAACCTGACTGTGGTAATCATCCTGTGGATCACAGATAGCCTTCCCCAAATATCTCTTTTCCTACTTCTTCGAGTTATATTCACAGACTTTCAGTGTGTTCTCTTGGTGTTTTTTCTTTTTTTTTGAAACAATTCCACAGCACTTAATTCTGGTGCCTTTTTAGTATTAAAAGAGGTTGTTTGTTTGTTTTTTACCTTTTTAAACACTTACTGGAATAAAATCGCTGCACCCTGCTACTGAGTTTTAAGAGACTTTGTTATATTATTTCTTAGAAAATGAATTTTGAAATGAGGGCAGTGCTTTTCGCTTAATGTTTTCGTTGACATGGAGGAAAGAATCCCTCTCGAGTGGAGACGATCTGCATTCTAGCTCCGTCTGCCACTTTAACGACATGGTTCAGGCACAGGGATTTTTTTTTCTTTCTGATCTTCATGGTCCTCATCTTTAAAATGGGCGCATGGAGTCGGGCATTGTGGCAGTCATTGCTGAGGTCCCTGGATGAGTCTGTTATTACTGAAGGATCACTCTTTAAGAATTTATGACTCTCTTGTTCAATTGACTTTTCCCCAAAACTCATTTCATGTTGATTACCCAATCAATTTTAATTATTTTACTTTTACATGTTTTTAATTATTTTCTTTACACATGTCAAAACAACCTTCACACTAATAAAAAGTGTTATAACACAGGGTATGGCTTAAAAATACATTAGAATTTATTCATCTAGCAAATACTCTGAACATTTATCCAGAGAATTAACACAGAGATGGAAAAGTACCTAAAGTCTCTAGCTTCCAGATGGTTATGGCCTGGTGTCTGTTTAATTATAATGTGGTAAGTGCTGGAATGGAGAGTTATACAAGTATAATGGACATAACTGGGAATCTGGATTTGGAGAGTTAAGGATAAATAAATCTTGTTTCAGAACTCCTGCTGACATGATAAAGGGCAGCTGCTTATATATGAGCGACAACAACAACAAAAATGTTCACTACCTTGTTCTTTATCATCATAAGGACAGTGTACTTTGCCCTCTCACACTTAGCATCTTAGGGGAATGAAATGGGACATTTTGCTAATATCAATAGCCAGTCTTGTACTATTTCTAAGGTGACCAGTTTTGGACTTTACACAAAACATGTGTGTTTTTTTTTTTATAAGTTGTTTGCATAGTAAATTCCCCATATCTAAAAAATCCAAGTTCACTCAGGTGAACAGGTGTTTCTCTAGAGCACATATGTCAAACACAAGGCCCGCGGGCCAAATCCAGCCCGCCAGGCCTTGCAATGTGGCCCGCACCGCGCTGTCATCACTGCACTCCGCTGTCAGTTTATGACATTGTCAGTTTATGACTGTTCAGTAAACCATTCGGCCCGCGATTTAGGCTGGATTTTAGATTTTGGCCCCTTCTCTGATTGAGTTCGACACCCCTACTCTAGAGCTTTTGCTTTGTGCCAATCACTTGATGGGTATTTGACACAGAAGATAAGTAAGATCTGTTCCCACCTTCAAAGACAGAACCCAGGCTCTTCTGCTGTTCCTCAGGAAACCAGGGTTTATCCGAATGTCACATTCTGTTGGCCACCACACCAGTGAGTCACTCACCTCTGCAACAGCAAAACACTTTTCCCTTCTGCAGAGTGACTTTCTTCTTTGCAGCCTTAGTGTCCTGGTGCAGTAATCCTGAAGATATCTGACAAGATCCCTTCCTGTACAATTGAAAATGAAAATCCATACATTCAAGGCAATGATTAGGTTTCAATAATAGCTTTTGGATACTTACATGCTCCCGCCAGTTTTGCTTAGAGATTAAAGGCTCAAGCGCCCTGTGTCGATAGGAGGACCTCCAGGGGTTGAATAAGAAGGAACAGAATGTCAGTCTGTCACATACTACCTCTTATTTTTTTGGGGGGGGCGGGGGGGCAATAAAGTGAGAATTTAATATCTATTACAATACTATTAGTAATATAATGGGCAATGAAAATGAAAGTTAACACTAACTTATTAAAACAGCCTTATAATGTATTCTAAAACTTTTATTCCCCAAGACCACGACTTATTAATCCAGAATCTACGGATGGGTTATGGGGAGCTGGGAACACACCCATTCCCTGACAGTGCCTGCTAAGTTGTGTGTGTGTTTGTGTGCCCAAGCATTTGTCCTGTGGAAAGCACCCGAATTTTTGTCTGGTTATGTGAGCTCTTTTTACTTAATCCGTTTAACCACTGAGTTAAGCAAGTTAAATGACCTCCCACATGTTGTTTCTAGGGTTGGGGAGCAGAATACCACCGCCAAGATGTTACTAGCACCCCCTGCTGGATTGAGATCCACCTGCACGGCCCCCTCCAGTGGCTGGATAAAGTTCTCACCCAAATGGGTTCACCTCACAATCCTATTTCATCTGTGTCTTAAACGGCCTCAGGCTTCTGCCTCTTTGAAAACTGTTGAGCCTTGCATGTACTTGAAGGATGGGTGAGTCAGACACGATTGACAACTGACAAAGGAGCCTCGATAATACTTGACCTCTATGACCAACTGTTGGATTCAGAAATTAAAACAACAACAACAACAAAAAAAAAACACACCTTGGTAATATACTGTTGATATCAAGAATCTGTTTAGTTTACATTGTAACATTCTGTTGTAAAAATCACCTAAAATGCATACTTTTAGCAGGACTTTGTGTATAGTTAAAGGAGAGATGGCCAAGCCCGGGACAAATCAATTGGAAAACTGGTCCTAAGAGATTCTTTTGTGTTTGGCACTTTAAGGTCATCGTTCGGCAGAAGATTAGCATTAATAGTCTTTCTGAAGTGTGTTTTTATCAGGTTTAGAGCCCATGTGGAGTCTTCTTTTCATGGGTTTTCATAACATTTTAAAAATACTTGTTTAGTAATTTTTTTTAAAGTAATGGTTAATCTTGATGATATACATAGTAATCTTTCTAAAATTGTATGCTGACCATACTGCTGTCAGAATAATATTAGGCATATGCTCTTTGCTAAATATATATGTACAGAATATTTGGAAGCTAAGAATTGATTAGACTAGTGGCTTTAGGAGTATTGGAGGGGGCGGGGGCGAGGGAAATGACAACTACAGATGTAGAATATACTATAAAAATTCAGTTTGTTGCTTTATAGAAACAAACTGATATCTGAATTTTGCTGTGTTTCAATTTTTTAGAGATTTTTATCCTACTTTCTTTTTCTCTCTCTCTCTCTCTCTCTCTCTCTCTTTTTTTTTTTTTTTTTTTTTTTTCATCTTCTAGTTCATTTGCTCCAAAAAACAGTTATGCAGCTGGTTAATTCATATAATTGTGAGAGCAAATGAATAATTCCTGCTATTCTGAAATTGACTGCAAAAATGTTTCAATACCAATTGTATGGAATGCTTGAATTTAATAAACAGTTTTTATGGAGTTTACAGTTCAAAAATAGGCTTTAATTCTCAAGCGAATTATTTGCCAAACCTAGTAACTCTGTTAACTATTTAGAAGATTTAAAGAATATCCCTGCTTAAATCCATGTTAGACTTTTAAAACTTTTTTGTACTATGTTTGGTTTTATTTCCTTCTGCTAATCTTTTATATTCACTATGCTCTCGTACATTGAGTACTTTTATTCCAAAACTAGTGGGTTTTCTCTACTGGAAATTTTAAATAAACCTGTCATTATTGCTTACTTTGATTAAACATTTGTTGTTTCCTTTTTTCACACACTAGATTTTACGATCCATAAGATTCACTACTCTTTGGAGGGATTTTTTTCAAAGATTCTTTGTCAAACATAACAAACTAAATCACTGCCATGGAGACAGGGATATTGAATCATGAAGAGAACAGAGTTGCTTTAAATCAGAAAAGAGAGGACCTGTGGAACTTTAAAAATTAAGAAAGACAAATTAGCAAAACCTGGAATTCCTAATCTAAATGTATAAACTTTTTTATGTGAGGAATTATAGCAGCAGCAATTATGGGTGGATGCCATTCAGTCAACCAATAGTATTCCCAATTTCTAAACTTCAGGTGAAATGCAAAGGTGGCTGTGAAAGGACATAGGTAACACTGGGGAGGAATGAGGGCCAACACAGCAACAAACCAAAATGATCACAGTGGGTCCTCAGCGTCATTTTGTTCACGTCGCTTTGTTATAATGTTGATGCAATGCTATAGGAATCTAACTTTTGTTTATGTCAATTAATCTCTGGTAAAATTGTGTTCATCTTATGCCACTTTGCTTGACATCACAGGACTTATTGACATGAAGTGAGGACTTGTACTTTTGCAATCTACTTGCCCTGGGATCCTCTCTCTCCCATCCTCCACCTCACCCCCCTAAACAGAGTTTGCCTACAAAGGTTACAGATGTGAAGACTTCAATTATTCTTTGGCCATATAGATGTAACTTGTTGTCCCTGGCATTTTTATGTCTCTTTCCCAGAATTATAACTAGCCCCCCCCCCCCCCCCCCTTATTCCCTAAACTGTGACTCGGTAGAAATGTCCACTGCATCTTACTGTCTACGAAAACATCATGGTGCAAATGGAGAAAAGCCTGAATAGAAGACCTACATTATAACACATGCGTGTCTCTGCTGGGTCACTCAGTGCCCGTAAACCTCCGTTTTCCTCATTTGTAAAATGGAGACGATGCTGTGTTCTTACCACAAAGTTGAAGTGAGGATCTGCTGGAAGGAAAATATGTGTGGAAATACGTTGGAAATACAGTTGCATGTAAGTATAGGGGTCACTTTTTTCTTGAACCCTCCCCTGTACTCTGTTTTCCCACTTACCTGCTACAGGGGATATGGTTCGATGGTGGTGATTAGTGAGATATAATAAAAGAAGAATCTATAAATTAAGACTATTGGAATTAAGTGTAACTGGAAATTGTCTAAAAATAAAGAGCTCAGGTGAAGATTTCTCACCCTTTCCCTAGTGAACAGCTATTTCACCGACCTTGATGGGATAGTGATGCCAGTTAATGGCATGTGGCAATGCTGGTAGCTTATAGATCTACCAGATAAACTCCAAGATCATCCAGTAGATTGAAACATAATAGATTGAGCCTTAGGAGCTTACAGCATGGCACATAAATCAGCCCTTTATGCTCAAAGGCAATTATTTGTATATGTGGTAAGATCTTAGTGAAGACTTTTGTCATCAGCTATAGGAGGCCATTAAGTCTGGAAGTTTTCAATTAAAGGAATGAAAAAGAGCAACTTTTTGAGGGGAAAAAAAAAAAAAAAAAAAAAAAGCTAGCTCAAACAAAACCAAGCACTGTGAACTGTTTCATAGCACATGTATTATCAGCCACTAATAAATGACAGAATGTTAAGAAGTGGAGAGTTCTAGAGCCACCCTGGCCTCACTTTGTCAGCTAGTAGTAGTTGACCTCGAACAAGTTTCATGACTTTTCTGCACCTGTTTCCTCATCTGTGAAACTAGAGGCAATAAAGCCTATCTTATGACTCCATATAGATAATGTCTACAGATAATTTTCTTTTAATCAAAACAATACTCGCTTACTAAAGATTTTTAAAGTCCAGGAAAAACCAAAAGAAGAAATTAAAAGCCACCTGTACTAATCTTCTACGATCAGTTTATCCTTGAACCAGGTGATTATGACAACTTAGTGTAGATATTTGGTGTGCTGTAGGAAATTCGGGTCCAAAGGTCAGCCTTAGTAGCTCCGTTGGTTAAGCAGTTGTTGGCACCAGTCCCATGCCAGCCACTATGCAAGGTGATAAAAGTGAGAACTCCTCAGACCCGCCCTCAAGGAGCCTGCGCTCTCATGAGACTAGACAGTGACACGTTGCTGTTTGTCCGCAAGGGCCCAGAAGGGAACTTAAACCAGACCAGAAGAGGAAGGGAAGACTTCAGGGCTAAGGGTTAGTGTGCTAACTAGGAATCTTACAGGCAAGGGACGGGAGGGGGAAGATGTGTACCAGGCAGAATGTGAAAGGTGAAGAGCTTCCTTCTCCCAGCCTCTGCCAAGCCCTGGGAGCTGCCGCGGTGGGGCCTCCGGCAGACGGGAGGAGGGAAGTGGGGGGCGCAGAGGGAGGGGCCGTGTGGTTAATTGGTTTCTTTGCTACAAATACATTTCTTGTTTGGGGAGAATTGGGGATGGTACAAATTATAGGCCGTTTACTGAAAAGCCCGTTTTTTATTGGGTCTGGTGACTGTGTAGCGGGGTCAGTTGTATAACTGTCACCTGGTTCTTAAGGCTGTTGTCCCCTCGGAGGGTGCTGCTGGGAGACCTCAGACCGGGTCCAAGCCCTGGAACGGAGAACCTTGGATGGATCTGAAAGCTCAGTGCCCGTGCCTGGGAGGCCCCAATATATTTGGGTCTGAATGTATCGATAGCATGATAAGTAAAAGCCAGGGCCCTATTGTAGTCACAGGCTTGGGAGGGACTTCTCTAAGAAATCCTTCGTAAAGATCAGGCAATTTGCAAATTCCTCCCCTTGATCCAAAAAGAAATAGAGTAACACAGCTCCTATTATCCATAAAGTTAGAGTAAGTTTTAAAAGGGAAAAATAGGAAACTGTGACCCTTTACGTCTAGACACCAGCCGTGGGAGCATGAGAGGAATGTTTTTTCTTTCCTTTGGCTGTGGGTCAGGTGGAGACTAGAACAGAGTCATCTCCACTGCATTTTCATGCCGTGCTGGTGTGATAGTTAAAAGAGTCTGGGTACATGTCATCCAGACTTGTTTTTCACGCCGGCTCATCACTTTTTAGGTGTGTCATCTGAGGCAAGTGAATTAATGTGTGAGCTTTAGTCTCATTACCTGCAAAGTGAGAAAATACAATCACGCTCTCCTAGGTGTGTAATGGTGTGCTGCGTACGAAATCCTTGCCACAGAGCCAAGCACTTAATAGTGGCTTGGTTGCAATGATGATTACCAAGAGGGCTTAAGAAATACAGGTCTAGTGACCTTCCAATGAACAGAGGTGGAAGGATCCTCAGTAACGTTGGATAGATATGGTAGATGATTCAAAACCCAGTAAGAATGTTTTAAACCCCCACAGCAATGATAGTCAATTCAGAAAAGAAAAATGTAGTGAGTTGGGCAAAAACAAATAAACACACACACACAAACAAGCAAAAAACAAACAAGCAGTGCTCAGGGTGCAGCCTAGCAAATGGTAATAAAACATAAGCCTTGTCCATTTCCCCAGATGCTTCCAACAAGAGTCCCCTCTGCAGCTCCTTAATGAAGAATCTTGGTTGGATTGTATTACAAGTTTTATCCTATTTACTAAGTACTTATGCTTTTAGGGGGGCTTATAAATATAGAGTGTTTTTTTGTTTGTTTGTTTGTTTGTGGTTTGTTTTTTTCATTTACTCCCTAAGCCACCTCTAATTTATAGACTAGCTGCTCTTACCCTTGTGATTTCCGGAAGTAAAATAATTCACTTATTCCTGTTTCCATCATGGGTTACTCTACCTTGGATGTTTGCCACACTTGATCCCAGACCCGGACCAGCACCCAACACCAGTCTTAGAGTGCTATTAACCCCAAAGGATCCCAGCTATTTTCCAGTTCTTCATTTGACTTCATCTGGGGAAAGGACACCCCACTGGAAATTCTCACGCAGGGTATGCCTTCGCCACAACGTTAGCTGTTGTCTTTTTGTGTAAATCCACATTCCAAATTCTTGTTTATCTCTTTGCAGGCGAGGATTCACTGGGCAGCGTAGTTTTCTCTCCTCTGGTCAGGACTTGGACATACTAGGTGACCTGGCAGCCATTCTGCCCTGGGCGTCTGCCTAAAACACAGCAGATTCTACTATTACACGTCATCACATATTAATCACTCATTTGTATCTAGTAAAAGCCATTAACTCACATCCCTACCAATTTTCCTACTCCACCCCTGCATTTGCCTGAATATACTTAGGAACTTTAATTAGCATAGGTACTTTTGAGAGGAAGGAGACAAGAAAAGCCCACTTAATCTTTATAGGATATGTAATTCTGCTTAAACATAAGGCATTAAATGTAACACCACTAAGAACTATTTCTGAGCTAATCCCCATAGGACAGTAAAATGCCTTAAAATTTGAACCATAGGGATTCCAATCCCTACTCGGCCATAAAAAAAAAAAAAAAAGGTGGACCTAGAGGGTATTATAGTAAGTGGGGGGGGAGGGGGGGGGGAGATAGAGAACCAGTCAGAGCAAAACAAATACAGCATGATTTCACTTATAGGAGGAATGTAAAAAACAATTTAAATGGACAAACAGAAACATACTGATAGATACAGAGAACAGACTGATGGTTGCCAGATGGGAGGTGGGGCTGGGGGGCTGGGTGAGAAAGGTGAAGGGATTGAGCAGTACAGATTGGTAGTTACACAATAGTCACCGGGATGTAAAGTACAGCATAGGGAATACAGTCAATAATGCTGTAATAACTCTGCATGTTGCCAGGTGAGTACTGGAAACATCAGGGGGGTCACTTTGTAATAATAATACAACTGTCTAACAAGTAAGCCTGACACCTGAAACTAATACAAAATAATATTGAATGTCAACTGTAATTGAAAAAATAAAATAAAACTAAAAAACCCCAATCCCAATGGGTTGTGACATTGCTCTACCTTTAAAATTGGGGCGGGGGGAGGGGGTGTTTATATACATTCCAGACCCTAGCTTCTGTCTTTCTGGAGACTGGGAGTGAGATGAAGGAAGGAAGACAGGAAGGCTCGGAGTCAGAGACCTGCGTCCATATTCCAGGCCCTGAACTCCTGCCCACATGATCTCTGTGACTCTCCAGATCCCGCGAGGCCGGATTTTCTCATGGTAAAATGGGAGACAGTCTTCAGGCAGGATGTGAAGATGAGGAACCATTACGTAAAGTGCCAGCTGTCAGCTGAGTTGATGCCCAATACATAGTGGTTGCCATTATTATGTTTGGTCAAGCTGGCACGGTGATTTATTTTTTAATTAACATATGTCTATTTGAGAAGTCATCACAACTGCCTTCAAATTCAAAGACATTAAAGGTGCATGGTGTGAAAGTTATATCTCAATAAAACTAAATTTTATTTTTAATTTAGAAAAATGGAATCTATCGAATTCCCTTAGGAAAATATAAAAGTGGCTTTTTAAAGCTGAAAAGCCTCAGTGCGTATTCTGAAGGTGACCGATAAATACTGATTAATGGACTTCGTCTGTAGGTTTTTTTTTTTTTTTTTTTTTTTATGAGAACACTATGTGGCCTGTCCTTAATCCAAACATTAATTACTACTTTTGTATCATTGTTATGATCATCATACGCCCTGGGAAATAGTTTGAAATTCATGAAGAAGTACATCCTCCTGCTTTGACAAATGAGTACAATTTGTTCCAAAAATTGGGTCCATAAGCCAAAACCAATGTCATCATCCATCATTAAGGAGCCCCATTCAAATGGATGTGAGACGTCAGTGCTCCTCTTGCTGGAGTAAGTACTGGCGCCCTGGCTCCCTCCTGCTGCCCTCTCTCTTCCAGGCCCCCACCCCCCAAGGCTCCTGCCTCCATTCTCCAATCCATGGAAAGAAAGAATGGGTACGGTGAGGCCAGGTAAAGCGTCTTGGTGCTAATATGTAAATAACATTCCTAATGCGAGAGCATGTAAAACTGGCAATAGTTGCATTATGAAATCAAATGTTTTGATATTTGAACCAATATGGGTGGTACCCATACTCACCATTTCAGAGACTGCAGATTAGTGCTGACCGAAAGTAACATTGACAATATTTGACAAGCTCTTCTTTTCCAATTAGGTGAGGTATTTTTAGTTAGAGTCTAATGTTGGCATTTGGGGTGGCGGTTAACAGCTCAAATTGGGGCTAAAAAGAAACATCATAATAAAAGATCAGATGACTCCCAGCAAACGTTGGTTACTAAAAAAACAAATTATCAGCATCAAAAATTGGCATATAAACCCAGCCAGTGTGACTCTGTGGTTTAGCATTGACCCAAGAACCAGGAGGTCAGAGTTCAATTCCCGGTCAGGGCATATGCCCAGATTGCAGGCTTGATCCCCAGTAGGAGGCGTGCAGGAGGCAGCCAATTAATGGTTTTCTCTTATCATTGACTAGAGGCTCTGCACAAAATTCATGCATGGGTAGGGTCCCTAGGCCTGGCAGGCAATCAGGGCCCATCTGGTTCCCCTCCACCCCCCACCCCCTGCCTCCTCGCCCCCTCCTAACCTAGCTCCCTCAGCATCCCACCACCACCACCGCCTCTGGTTGCCCACCATGTTCTGTGCTGCCCCCTGGTGGCCAACAAAGATCATAGTGAGTGTTCAAACTCCAGGTCTCCTGGTCGAACTCCTGAGGGGGCAGTTTGCATATTAGCCTTTTATATATATAGATGTTTCTGTCTCTCTCTCCCTCTCCCTCTCTCTGAAGCCAATTAAAAAAAACAAAAACAAAAAAAAACTTCAAAAAAATGGTATAAAAGCATATACTATATACTATGCTAGAATATATATATTAGTATATATAGGTTATATATACTAGTATATACTAGATAAACTTTTATCTAGAGAGCATATACTAGTATATCATACAAAGGGAGATGTGTAAAGAGTGTTAATTAACCTGCCTCCCCCCTCTGTCCCCTCTAATGCATCCTACACCCTCTTTCTAAAATACCATCCTATTCCTCAACCCTGATGAAAACCCCTCAGTAAGTCCTTACCAGCATATGTGACATGGCTGCCTGTCTCCTAGTGTGTCCCTACACAGGCCCCAACCTCCAGTCACACTGGAAAACCTGTCGTCCTTACCCACATCAACCACTGGGCCTCACACAGCCTTCTTCTGAGAGGCCCTTCCGCTGTGGCCTAGAAAATTCTAGCTTCATAAAACGTGTTTGCGGCATCACCTGTTCTGGGTAGCCTCCCGATGTCTGTCTCAGGCAGCTCGGGGTGTCCCCTTCATCATGCTTCCACAGCACTCTCCACATACCCCCATGGTAAGCCATAATCATTTCTAGTCTAGTTTTTCTTGTTCTTTGCCTCCATTCAAGCAGCAGCTGTTTGTTACAGGACTGAAACTCATTTATCTTAGGATCTGCTGTATACCCGCGGGCTTGCAGTGGATAGGCACCCGGTAAAATGCTGGTCTGAGTGAACGAAGGAATGACTCTAAAGCTTCATAACTCTTCTTGCTGGGGTAAACTGATATCCAGAAACTGCAATTTTAAGTATCACTTTTACCATTTTAGAGCTGGACACAATTCACTTTTTCCATAGAGGAGGCTCACTCTGAGCCGGAATGTGAGACCTGGACTTTCTTTCCTCGTAGACGTAGGTTCCACTTCTTCACAATATTGCTCAGTAAAAACGCAGGTGATGCGTGATGGCAGGTGGATATTTACGTACGTTAAATTCAATGAGGTTTATGCAGGCTATGTGGGACATAATGCTACAATGGGGCTTCCGAGAGCGGAGGATGTGGCTGAGCAGACAGCTGTGGAGGAGAGAACTGGAGGGACCAGGGGGAACACGCAGCCCACAGGTCCTCGATGGTCTGTGCATGGGCTTTAGGGGCGGGGGGCTGAGCCCCTGTAATGGCACGAAACATGCTTTATCTAAGTATTGAGGTGTGTTTTCCCTGGGGGTGGATGGGCCATAGCTTTCATTAAAGCCTGAAAACCACCTGAGAACAATAAAAGGTTAAGATGTAGCCCAGGATCAACCCTTGCTTTTACGAAGAACACTGAGGCCTGGGCGGTTGGGTGGCCTGTGTCTAGCACCCAGTTCCCAGGGATCTTTCCCCGGCGTGGCCCAGTTGCCACCCATCAGAGAAGCCTGATGCTTCTGGCAGTTTCCTCAGAAAGGCTTCTTAAACTGATGGCAGCGTTCCATATGTCCTAAATTAAACATCATATCAAAGGGTACCCTTTCAGAACCGGGGTGAGTAATATGCGTATTGCATTTGATCTCCGTTTTACACCAGATTACGTAACTGCTACAATGAAATGCTGTTTGATACTTTTCATTTTTTTGCTCCACACACACTCCAAAACACCTCTGAATTTAGTTTAAATTTGTACTGCAGGTCAGAATGCACATTTTATAATAAAATTACTGAGCTGTGCTGGAGCTTTTAAAATTGCAGTTTTGTAGGTTCTTCATTTCTAAAATGGTCATGACTTGCTTTATTTTTACATTAGAGGCCCAGTGCACAAAATTTATGCTCAGGGGTCGGAGTTGGGGGAAGAAGTGTCCCTCTGCCCGGCCTGCATCCTCTCGCAATCCAGGACCTTTGGTTCCTAACTATTCGTCTGCCTGTCTGCCTGATCAATTGCCACTAACCACTCTGCCTGCCTGTCTCATTGCCCCTAACCACTCGCCTGGTTGCCCCTAACCACTCTGCCTGCCTGCCTGATGCCCCTAACTGCTTGCTTGCTTGCCTGATTGCCCCTAACCCCTCTGCCTGCTTACCCTCTGCCTGCCTTCCTGATCGTCCCTAACCACCTCTGCCTCAACACGCTGCTGCTGCAGCTTTGTCCGGAAGGACATCTGGAATGACATCCAGAAGCCTATTTGGCTGTCTAGTCTAATTAGCATATTACACTTTTATTATTATTATAGATCAGCCAAGTTATTGAACTCCTTTAAAGGGTCTATGTAATTTGTAACTTTGTTTTCTCTATTGGAAATGACTGAGTTCCTTGGAAAAATTCTTATTTTGACTCCATTTTTATGCTTCTCAGGCCCTTTGGTTTGGAAGAGTGAGAAAGAGGGGCTGTTTCTGTTTCTGTTTCTTGTGGAACTCATTCCTCTTCAGTTCATGCCTTCATGCAATTGCTGACAAACGTGACAGGAACAGTCTCTCATCCAGGATTGTTTTCTTGGCTCTTAAATAATACTGAAGGGGAGCAGGAGGTTCTTCCAAGGCCGCACAGCTGCCTAGGGTGATGGTGATTCTACGTAAAGCTTGGGGTTGTTGCTGAAAAAGCCTCATCTGGAGTGTTCAATGGCGGGGGTGAGGGGAGGAAGCTCCCAGTTGCAGAAGAGCTCAGTGGCATGTATCACTATCATTATGAGACTGCTGAGTTGGAGGGGGGGTGGGGGGAGAGGGGGTATTGGATGGGGAGTTGAGACCTGTCCCTCTCTAGGATTTCCTAAAAAAGACTAGCTCGTACAGAGGAAGAAAGGCCAGAAGGAAAATGCTAGACACATGATATAAATTCGGAGAACTAAAGCACTGGCATTGTGTACACAGTAGGGACAAATGTATGCACACGGTCAATGCAGAATAGAACCCAGGGGAGCAGGAGCAGGCTTGAAGGAGGCATGAAAGCCCAGACCAAGGGCAAAGCAACACAGGGCAGAGGAGCAGCAGGAGGGTTCAGAGCTGATGGCGAAAGAGGACCAGGAAGAATGGGAGGGGCAGCCAGCTTTCTGCTGTCTGCCCTCCGCTCCCCACTCTCCCACTGGACACTCCTCAGCTCATCCTGCACCTGCAAAGATACCCAAGGTACCCATTTGCTGCCCTGCCCCTCCAAGCTCCCCTTGGAAACGTATTCCTCTAGCTTCCAATCATTCATTCATGTATGAGAGCGTTTGTTCAGCTAACGTTCATTGAGAATGGCTTCTGGCAAGAGTTATGACTTCATCTATCTAGCCTTGGAGCAGGGCTGCCAGGAAATGGCGATGAGAAAGTGAAACCTGGGACCGTTCCAAGAGCCTTAATCACCTGCAGTGTGCGGTTCCATCCTAATAGAATTGGGGTCACTGGCTCCGTGGCACCCTTTCCCCAGGCTCCTTCCCATGGTTGTCAAGCCGGCTGTTTCATCTGAACAGACTAGACTGTATGTGTGAGTGGACAATTGGATGCCAGGCAATTGGAGAAATGCCCTGTGATATTGATCAGGAGTTGGTCGTTGCGTTATTTCATTATTCTTGACCCATTTTCCACCGTTCTTCCCCAGTCTCCAAGCCAGCTGTGTGTGCTACCTTGGGGCCTTCATTGAGAACACAGGCAGAAGTCTGGGTGGTAATCCTGCATTCTCATTGGAAACAACATGATTCCTACAGTGCTCTCTTTTGTCTGACTTTCATCTTTTACATATCTCCCAGGGTCCTTTGTTTTTAAGATTTTTGCTTACAAATACAATTGTTTAACTTTTTTTTTTACAAAGGCAACATGCACATGATTAATTAACAGTTAAAGAAAAGAGAAAATCATAAAATTACAAAGCAAAAATCCTGGACTCTATTAATTTTGTTGCCCTGAGGCAGCTATTGTTCCATCTGCTGTTATTGGGTTTGCTTTGGTGGCCACCTCCACAGCTCTAAATAACAAGCTTCTTCTGTTTCTTGACTTGTCTATGTTAGGCCTCATATTGTTGATTCCCTCTTCTGACATCCCCTTCACGCCTCTACACAGGGATTCCTGCTTCTATCAATTTGCCCTCAACTTCTCCCAACCTTGTAGCCTGAACCTCTGTTTGTATAATGTTGAAGTTCCTGGCATTTACACTGTATTTCATAGAGTCAAGTCTCCTGTGATGGGCCCACAGGTTGATTCTAAGTAGTCCAAGTCAATATACTCCATTTATATGATCATAAATATGCATTTACAATGATGTCTATCTAGAGCCAGTTGGTGAGCTCGGGTCACCCAGCCTCTTCTGTGGTGCACAATCACAGCTGTGTCCTTCGATGGAAGATGATTTGAGAGTAAAGTTTAAGTGGATTCTCCTGTTGTGGGTTCTACCATGACATCAAAATTACATTTAACTTTAGTTTCCTTTCCAACTCCCTGACAATGGGATTTTTTTTTTCTTGTAGTTTCTGATTCCTCTTCTTTTGTCTGCATGCAGTGAGTTTTTTGATATGTCAACTTGCTAGGGAGAGACCTGTTCCTAAACTCTAGTGTTGCTGTAAGAGGATTTTGAAGATTTAAAGTTCCTAATCAGCTGATTCTAAGTAAGGCTAATTAAACTGGGTGGGCTGAAGTGTTCCTCAAAGAAAAAGGAAAAATTTGTCTTGTATATTACAGCTTGAGCCTGTGCCTGTGGGGTCTAGCGTGCCAACCTCTGATAACCTCGCCTATTGATCTTAGACTTGCAAGAGTCAGCCCCCATAGTCATGTGAACCAATTCCTTGTAACAAAGCAATCATCCTAGCTATTATCTATCTA
The DNA here is from genome assembly GCF_964339955.1 of Pipistrellus hanaki. Lineage (NCBI taxonomy): Eukaryota > Metazoa > Chordata > Mammalia > Chiroptera > Vespertilionidae > Pipistrellus > Pipistrellus hanaki. The sequence continues at coordinate 47,405,635 of NC_140507.1, forward strand.
TCTACCTATTATCTATCTATCTATCTATCTACTTATCTATCTTCTATCATCTCTAACTGGTTCTGATTTTCTCCTTCAACTCTTCTGTCTCTTTATTACATTTTCAACTTTTACCAATGTCTTCATCATACATTTTTTTTTCTGGAGCCTTCCCTCATGGAGCTGTTCCCCTTCCCTCCAATCTACAGAAGTCACTCTCCAGGCCTGAACAGGCACTCTCCCAGGACTTTACCTTCTCTGCTCTCATAGAGCAAACTTCTACTTCCTGGATTCTATATCATCCTCTTTGTTGGTTTAGGTCCTCATTTTGTCAGAGTGCAGCTAAAAGTTACTTCCTTTTAGAAGAAAAGAAGGTTAGTCCTAGCTGGTTTGGCTCAGTAGATACAGCATCGGCCCTCGGACTAAAGGCTCCCAGGTTCGATTCTGGGTTCAATTCTGGTCAAGGGAGTGTACCCTGGTTGCAGGCTTGATGCCCAGGCCTGGTTGGAGCACATATGGGAGGCAACTAATTGATGTGTCTCTCTCACATTAATGTTTCTCTCTCTCTGCTTCTCCTCCTCCCTTCCACTCTCTCTGAAAAAAATCAATGGAAAAATATCCACAAAATAGTTAATTAATCAAAAAATGAAAGTTATCCTGGCTGGTGTGTCTCAGTGGTTGAACATCAACCTATGAACCAGGAAGTTGTGGTTTGTTTCTGGTCAGGGCACATGCTGGGGCTGTGGGATCCCCAATAGGGGTTGTGAGGAGGCAACCAATCAATGATTTTCTCTCATCATTGATGTTTCTATCTCTCCCTCTCCCTTCCTCTCTGAAATCAATAAAAAAATATATTATTAGAAAAATGAAGGTTAACTTTGAAAAAATGCTTTACATTTTGCTGTCCCCCTTGAGGAATAGTTTGGGTACAGAATTCCAGGTTGAATATAATTTGTGCCAAAAACTTTGAAGGTACTGATTGTTATTTTTTTGCTATGTAGGATTACTGGTGAAAAACTGATGCCAACCTATAAGTTTTTTATGACCTGTTGTTGTTTTTTCCACTGAAAGCTTTTGGGATCTTTTGTCAGGAAGACCCATTTTGGATTCCTGATTTCCAGAACTGTTAAGACAATCAATTTGTGTTGCTTTAAGACACTAAATTTGTGATAACTTGTTAGAGTGGCAATAGGAAACCAATACAGATTTTTTTTGTGAGATGTATTCATATTTATCATCCATTCCTTTAGTTGAACGCTTTATTTCAGATAGCATGCTTCAATTTCCAAGAACTATTGTTTCTTGAATGTATATCTTTTTATAGGATTCTATTCTTATTTTATGGTTATACTATCTTCTTTTAGCTAATATATCTCAGAGTGTATAGTTCATTTATTTTTAGCAAAGCCCTCTTTTGGAAAAAACACAAGGTCTGTTTTCTAAATCCATATAAATATCCTTAGAAATGGTCTGAGCGATTTGACAAATTGAAAGGGGAACCGTATACATGATCACTAAACCAACATCGGTGTAAGAATTTTACCAGCTCTTTTTCTCAAAGTGTGTCATCTTCAGTCCTTTGTTTTCCAGCTTGTGATTATTCTTATACTTGATTAGAAATGGGTTTGGTTTGACAACTGTCATACCTCTAAGTGAATCAATTGCCTATATATTTAAAAAATAAAAATATGGACATCCATCTTTTATTTTAGTTTATTTTCATAAGTATCCTTGATTATATTCATACTTTAAATTCCTCCTTTGAAATCAACTCTCCAGCCTTCAGGAGCTTTGCACCAGTGACCCACTGGGTCTTCAAATTTAAGGGAGTTTGTTATTTCACTAGAGGAGCAGTCCCTCTCATCATGGACAGGGTAAGAAATTAGGTGTTTAGCTAAACTCACAGGAAATGCTGCTCTACTTTGGATGATACGGAGGCAGTAAGGAGACATGACCAACAGGCTGGTGGGAGCCTCATTGGGGTCGGGGAGAAAGGCTTGAGGAGAAATGTCTCCATTTCACCAACACGTTCTTTCCTCCCCGAGGAACAGTGGTTCTGCCAGCAGGATGCAGCCCTCAACCCCTTTTGATCTCCAAGGGCCTTTGATATAGGAACCTCATTACAAATCGGGTTGTGGGAGGCACATGGAAATACTTAGGTCGCATCATCTGAGGAAAAGAGTGGTGTTCTCTACAGATTTCAATTAAAAGCCAAATTCCTTCCTTGGAAAAAGTTTTGTGCCTTCTCCATTTTCTATATTAAACTTTGCATTTCAGTTGGTAACCACCATTTATAGTCCAGAGCACACAATGAGATGACAGTCAATGAATAAATAAGCCCAGGTGAGTGGCTAACAGCTGTCTAGAAATTATAGCCCTTTTTCGAGATTTGACTAGGAGCTATATGTATTACAGGCAAATATGTGAACAACACACATAGCCTTGATCAGCTGTGGCTACATCTAAAGACTCAAAATGCAGCTGTGGAGGGATTAGGAAAGGCTGACCAAATCCTTTTTGAAAAATTACATTAAAGTGCAACTCAGAAGAGATAAAATGAAGACATCGATGTATTTCCTGAATCTGCAGAGTCTATGCCAATAATTCAGGACTGCGTTTTAACATTATACATGCATATCTACAAATAAGGAATTTTTAGCTATTAAAAATTAGACTATGGATGAATTCTTATTGGCATGGGAAGAAGATTGTGGTAGACAACTTAAAATTAGATTAAAAAAACAATGTGTATTGAATGGTCTTTTTGTAGTAAATACATGTGTATAATTTATAATAAGAAAAGAGCAGCCCAGCTGGCATGGCTCAGTGGTTGAGCGTTGACCTATGAACCTGGAGGTCATGGCTTGAGTCCTGATCAGGGCACATACCCGGGTTGTGGGTTCAATCCCCAGTGTGGGGCGTGCAGGAGGCAGCTGATCAATGATTCTCTCTCATCATTGATGTTTTTCTCCCTCTCCCTTCCTGTCTGAAATCAATAAAAATATATATTTTTTAAATGAAGAAAGGGAGCTAAATTGATATCTAGAAGTTATTAACAGTGATTATCCTAGACAGTAGGATGATCATGGGTGTTTTGTTTTACTCCTTTAGCTGACTGTATTTTCTAATAAGAAAAATAATAAATGTTACTTTAATATAACAAAAAGTGTTAAGGTCACTTGGCAGCAACTGAGCCACTGCTAACCTTCACTGATCACATAAAACATGAGTAAGGAGAAAAAAATAATAATATAAAGGGTTCCTTTCATTCTGATACCAAGTCCAATGTGTAGGGTTTCCCCCACCACTGAGCAATTCTCGGATACCAGCTGGCTGTCCCATAATTTAATTGCATTCTGATACTACCTGAGAAGGAGTCAGATCCCACAGGTTAAGAGCTCAGTCCCTCAAGAATGTACCCTACCCTAACCTTTCTGGTAAATTCTGTTTTACTCTGTCTCTATGAAGTTGAATATTCTAGGTAATTCATATAAGTGGAATCATACAATATTTGTCCTTTTGTGTCAGGCTTATTTCAGCTAGCATAATGCTTTCCAGGTTCATCCAAAATAGTTTTCAATTAATAATAATTATTAATATGTCATATCTGTGAAAGAGATGATGCTGTTTGTAATCTTTCACCAAGGTTTCTGTAACTCCACGGGACAGACAGGTTGAGTTTCTTCTCTTGATTTCTGCTGAAACAGAAAGTCCTAATCATGATCATTGGTCATCAGGATTGGGAAAGTTGTTTAGGACTATGTCTAATAATTCTAAATATATGGCTCAAACATGTACCCAGTTCTCTCTCCACATTAAGTCAGGCACTAGGTTAAAAAATAGGTACATATCACAATACGTGGAATGTTTCAATCTCAGAGATTATGTAAATGGGTCCTACTCCGTTTTTATTTAATTGGCTTTGGAAAGTGCTTCTCCAGTTTTGGGGACAGCATTTGTATTCATTTCTCTTATCTTTTGAGGCGGAGGCGGGGGCGGGGAGGAGGGAAACATGACATAGAAGTATGTTCCATAATGTCTTGGGTTCCTACAATGAAGGAAAAAAAATCAAGTGTTAAAATCAACTTTGTTGATTCATATATTTAAACCATAGTTTGGTCTTAAGAAATTCTAATAGCCACAATATTTAAAATAACAAAATTTATACTTTGACATGATAGACAGAGGATACCAAAATACAGAATATATAATTGAAATATGCTATTTGAAAAAACAACTTTTTTACAAATTTGGCTTTGCTAGTGTCATGAAGAAATGCTTTTATCTCATTCCCTAATTTTAAAAACTTGTTAACCACTTTCACCTCGATAAACAGTTTACTTCTGTGTGGACTAGAAGGCTTGTTCTTCCTGCCAGTTTCTTCACAAAGCATGCTTCAAAGATAAACACGCGATTGTTGACCACAGTTTGAACATATAAACTACTTTCACCAACAATGTTCTGGGGATGATGAGACCATGGGAGAAGGGACAGGATTTTTTTCCCAAATAAGTAAATACTCCTTCACTGCATGCAGTGAAGGAGTCCGTCTTTGCAACCTACCTCATGGCTCAGAAAATAATTGCTAACCACGGGGGGAATCTCCTTTAGCGTGGGGGTGGAGCTACACACTGACCAATAAGTCACTGAGCATTTCCTTATTGTCTATTCCTGCACATGTCTGCCAAGTGTGGACTGATACTGTGCACATCTGTGATTCTTTCCACATGTAAGCCAAATATCTGCTAGCATGCACTCATGATAGACATTGCCCTTCTGTGCTGTGTGCCATTAATATTATATGATGAACAACAGTCCACATTGATTATGAAACTCCTAGTGGCTAAAGTTTCTTCCTGAGCATGGTAATTATTCATTAACCTTATAGCTGGATTTATAAACTTTTAGCAATAGGGTGACTTGTATTTTGTGTGTCTGTGTGTGCGCGTGCATGCATGAAACACTTTGACTAGTGTTTCTTTAGTTTTGGTCTCTTCTCCACCTTTAAATGACAACATTTATCAATTTCATATTAGGAAGCATTATTTTTTGCTTGTTCAGGAAAAACTCAATTGGCTTATCAGAAAGGTCACGGTCCTTTGAAAGCAATGCAAAAGCTCCGGTGGCTTCCTGCCATTCTTTAACAAAGTTTTGTAAGAGACAATGCAATAGAAACTAGAGGCAAATTGATTGCTGGTCTGATAAAATCCAATTTTCACATATTCATCAGGATTCACTGGGTCTAGCACACAGCTTCACATGCAATATCTACACTGGACTCCTGTTCACGGTTTACATTTACAGTGTTGATCTATGATAGTCACATGACCATTTTACACTTTATTTAACTACCTGTAAGCACCTGATTTATTTCTCCGAGTTGGCTAGCCTAACACACAATAAAAAAATGTCATATTAACAGACGTATATAGCATTTCTATATATAAAACTCAAGAGTCAAGGCCAAGTGAACCATTAACTGAATGTTCGCTGAGATAGACAACTTCTAAGGAACATAGTGATTATCAAATATGCAACTAGATTTCTATAAAATACAGTGAATTAATCTAAACTTTCCAATTTAAAAATGAACATGAACTTAAATTGTTTTCTTGCTCCTTCGTGCTACAGATAGCCTTGGTTACACCGATGATCCCGGGTTTGCCTGTGAGCAGGAAGCCCCATTGGGTGTGATTTTGGGGTGTCGGGATGACAGTTGCCTACTGTCCAATATAACTCATCGTCCAACTAGCCTGATACCTAAAGTCCCCATGTCATTAGGCATTCCTTCTATGACTTCAAGATAGCTCTGGCTCATAAATTTCAAGGTGAATTTCATTAAATATCCTGAAGCTCACAGCATACAGGTAGGCTGTAGGTATTGTCTGTATATAAAATAGACACAGCTGCCCCCTTGGAGCTCAGAAAGCAGACCTTAAATAAATAAACTGCAAATTACCAGCTGTGAAAATGCTGAAGGAAAACAAAGATGAGAGGCATAATAAAGTGGTGGGTGGAGGTGGGGACATCTAATTTAAACTGGTGGGTCAAAGGTCAGGGCTTTGTGAACAACTTCCTTTTATATCCTCAAAAAGGGGAATAATTCATGGGTTCTTAGCATATATTCTTTTTTCTAATAACATTTGTGTAGTATAGGAAGGCCTTAAGACAACATCCATTTTTTTCTTTCATTCTAATATTGTTAGTGCTTACTATGTTTCAGGCACTGTTCTAGGCTCTGGGTACCATTGTGAATGAGACAGATAAGATTTCTGTTCTCAAGCAGCTATTGTTCTGCTGATGTTCCTCCAACCATGAGAGAGAAAAACATAGATAAACCCTGGAGTAAACTATTTAAAAAGCTTATGCAGTGTAATTTCATCAGTGATGCAAGAGCAACATGAGGATAAGAAATACACCTTTGCCCAATAATTCTTGACTATAATCTGATTGAATGTTTTCTCCTATGTGAAAAAACAACTGGTATGAATCACAACTGGTAATCAGCAATGTACAAGATATAAAAGCCTAAAATGGAGCTGGTGTGTCAGGTATTATAGATTGATCACACCAGCCATTAGTATCATCTTCTCTTCTGATTGATATTTTGGCCTTAAGACTTAAGTGGAAATTTACCTACACAGGAAATTATTGATAAGTATATGTTATATTTTTATAAACAACCAATAAATTGGTATCTGGTCACACATATTAGTCTCTAAGAGTGTGTTTAACATGAGTCTTTACCTGAGAAGTTATAAATCAAGCCTGCGTAGCTAAAGGCTGGCTCTGGATGGAGCGATCAGCCCCCAGGTACTGCCCCCAGAACTCCTGTCAGAGTGACCAGCAGGCTTTCCCCTTAAAACTATCAGCTTTAGGGTAAATTCTCTTTCTAATCAGTAATTTTCATTGATTAATAATGATGAGGTATCTGGGAGGCACTTCATCAACTATTCCTAGAAATAAAACAATTTAGAATGTGAGGTAGAAAATGGTTATTTCAAGGTTTATAATAAACCATTTAAAAAATTCACTGATATTCCAAAGAGCTGTCAAAATAGACTGGAAAAATGTAGGGGCAATTGAACTCACAACTTCTGATTCTATCAGTAGGGACACAGGCTAACACAGTCAATGAAGTTCTTCCACTTAAATAAACAGACATTTCTCATTCATCTTAAGAAGTAGAAATAATATGGAAGATCAAAGAACATCATTCAACTGTTCAGTCTTGTCTCCCTTTCTTATGAAGCTGAAAAGAAAGAAACATATTTGAATTTTATTTAAATAGACTAAGAATATTTATCATAAACAATTGACTATTGGTCATCTGAGCCCAAAGCTTTTTCCAAATTCAGCAGAAATACAGAATTTGATGAATATTGAATTATGCTTCAAGGCAACTGGTCATACTTTAATATCTGCCTTTTTCCCTAAAATTTCTTTCTTTCTATCCTATATAATAAAGAGATAATATGCAAATTGATAATCACACCATTGTACAGGATGGCTGCCCTCATGTCATCACAAGATGGCCAGCAGGGAGGGCAGTTGGGGGCAAACAGGCCAGCAGGGGAGGACAGTTGGGGGTGATTGGGGAGGCAGGGGAGCAGTTAGGCATCAATCGGCCGGCAGGGTAGTGGTTAGAGGGTGATCAGGCTGACAGGCAGAAGCTGTTAGGGGCAATCAGGCATGCAGGCAGGTTGGGAGCCAGCAGTCCTGGATTGTGAGAGGGATGTCTGAAACCAGGAGTCAGACATTCCTTGAGGGGTCCCAGATTGGAGAGGGTGCAGGCTGAGTTGAGGGGACCCTCTCTCCCCCTGCAGTGTATGAAAACTGGGCCTCTAGTTTTGAAATAAAAGTCCATCACCAAATACAATCTAAGAAAATACATTGCATTGCTTTTCATTTCAGTTTAGAAAACAGCTTTTGCTTGCTTTTATGCCATCATCCTTAGCAAATTTTCTCTTTAATAAGAGAAAAGGAAGCATAACATTTCTGAAGAAATATAGCAAAACACAGGGTACCTCTAAAGAAATATGGTCATGGCAGATATATTGCACATATTACTGTCAAGGTAAGACAATGTGTTTAGAGACATCAGATTATATTATGGTAATTACTTTGAAAATTAATTTTTTTAATTTTATGGAGCTCTGTATAAGCTGGAGAATATTTAAATACCTGAAAATATTGATATTTTCCCCTAAACTTTGACCTCACATTTTAATCACTGGTTGGGACAGTGGTGGACAGTAGAGAGAGAGGGAAGGGTCAATTTAAAAAATATTTATGTCTTGCCCTAGCTGGTTTGGCTCAGTGGATAGAGCATTGGCCTGTAGCCAAGGGCTCGATCCAGTGGGGGCCATGCAGGAGGCAGCCAATCGGTGATCCTCTCTCATCATTGATGTTTCTATCTCTCTCTCTTTCTCCTTACCTCTCTAAAATCAATAAAAATATATTTTATAAAAAATATTGATGCCTGGTACCCACCTGAGATTCTAGCTTCCTAGTTGATTATAATCTGCCAGCAAAGTTAAGAACTAGTGTCCTAAAAACGAATTATGGTAATGTAATCATCAAAATCCTAGACATTCCAATGTTAATTGTTTGGTTAGGTTGGCAGACAAAACAGTGGCTACTTAAATTTGAGTTTCATATAAACAAATACATTTTTTAATAGGAGTAAAGTAGCTCCTCATGGAAAATTTGAAAACACATCATCTGCATTATAAAGAAACTAGAGGCCTGGTGCAGGAAATTCATGCATGGGGCGGGGGGGGGGGGGGGGGGGGGGCGCACGGGGGCTGCAAGGGCTGTCCCTCAGCCCGGTTTGCACCCTTTCCAATCTGGATGTCTCACTGCCTGTTTAGGCCTGATCCCACACCAGGGACCTGCCTGATTGCCCCTAACCACTTCTGCCTGCAGGCTTATTACCTCCTCACTGCTCCCCTACCAGCCCGATTGCCCCTAACTGCCCTCCCCTGCAGGCCTGGTCATCCCCAACTGCCCTCCCCTGATGGCCTGGTCACCCTTAACTTCCCTCCCTTGCCAGCCTGGTCGCCCCTAACTGCCCTCCCCTGCCAGCCATCTTGTAGTGGCCATCTTGTGTCCACATGGGGGTGGCCATCTTGAATGTTGGAGTGATGGTCAATTTGCATATTACCTCTTTATTATATGGGATAGGAAAAAAAGGTTGCTCTAATTTCATAACTCCAAGCAATTGCTATTAACCAGTTTTGCTTGTTTCCTTCTATTTTTTTCTAGAATTTTGTTTCTGAAAAATGATGCTTTTTCCTTTCATAGTAGTTTATGCCTTTGCTATTGCAGGGTAAAGAAACAGTGATGCTTATCCTGGTTTGAAAGGAAACAATGATGTCTACTAAAATGTTCTCTACAATCTTTTAGTAACTGGCTTGTAGCTAACCCATTTGTACTTACTGGGGAATCTTACTGAAACACTTACCCTGATATCCATTTGACCCTGGAACTACATCACTACACAGCTGGTCTCACTTTCTCTCTCTTGCTCTTTCTTTTTCTTTTTTTCTTTTTCTTTTTTTTCTTTTCTTTTCTTTTTTTTTTTTTTTATACATTACCTGCTCTCATTTAATTCATTTCATTTGGTGCTTTCCTTCCTGTGGGAAGTCTCTGACATCTGTCCCACATACTTCTTTATGAACACAAAGTCTCATCTTTTATCTTTTATTTTTAACTTTTATTAGTCAATTAATCTTCCCCTTTTTGTAGTTGTGATCTTTTAATTTTATATGTTTTTAAAGAAAGACCCTCTAGATTGTAATTTTTTATGGCTGCTTAAAAAAAAACATTTTATTTTTTAACACTTCTAATTACATTCTGTTGACATTTATATTTAGGTTTGAGGCCAATGTCAAATACTAGAAGCACAGGGCTTCTCACCTCATTGGCACCATCATGTGGTAAAATTGTGTATCACATTGGAAAATGGCTGCATATTTAAGGCAGGCTGCCATGATATCACATTTTATACAATCATGTTTCCCAAACCTTTGACATATGTGTACCCCTTCTATAATTGAGTATCCCTTATACTCATGAGAACGTAGAATTAGGCGTAGCTAAGCACAGTGCAGTGCATATTCCCACCAAACTCTGGTGCAATACATACCCCCACCAAACTCTTCCCATACCCCTGATTAAAAATGAAATTGGAGAGGTCATACAAAGTTGGGGAATCTGAAATAATCCGACTACTTTGGTAACTGCACAGCGAAATGGGGGCTAGTAAACACCAGTGATTAAATACATGGACACTGGTGTTTGGTTACATGAATGAACTCAAACCATGGCTCTCCCACTTATTTATATAACTTGGGCACATTGGTAAATATCCTTGAGCCCAGTTTCCTCATAAATACAAGGATACCAGGAAAATCTATCTCCCAGGCATGTTGAGAGGAACGATTAATTGCATGATCATAGCACAATGGCCATCAAATAGTTCCATAATATCAGCTATGATTAACTGTTAACAAACCATCATATTTGGTTTTCCTTTTATGTTCAAATCCAGAATAGAAAGACTATCAGAGCAGACATCCCCTGTGGATTTATAAAATTATACCAAAATGATAAATTGTTTTCAGAATGATCAGAAGCAGCATGTAGCTAAAAAAGAACCTGCCAAAAGTAGACTTTGAAAAAACACTTAAAATGCTAATTGTTTTGTTTTTTTGTTGTTGTTGTTTTGCTTTTAGAAAAAAGGAAGAAAACTTCTGGAAAGAATGGTTTTCTAAACTACTTACAAAATGAAATTTGAAAATCTCTGGCTAAATTAACCACAATTGACAGGCAAATAAGTAATTATGGGAGATGATAATTTATAATCTTTTTTGAGGGTGGAATAAACTTTTTAATATTAAAAATGTTGATAGTGCCGAAACCGGTTTGGCTTAGTGGTAGAGCATCGGTCTGCGGACTGAAAGGTCCCAGGTTCGATTCCAGTCAAGGGCATGTACATTGGTTGCGGGCACATCCCCGGTAGGGAGTGTGCAAAAGGCAGCTGGTCGATGTTTCTCTCTCATTGACGTTTGTCCCAGCCCGTGGGGCAACAACGGGGGTACGCAGGAACCACCTAAGAGAATGAAACAAACAAGGAACGCAAAAGAATGGAGGCAAGACAAGGTTCTGATCAAGCCTCAACTTTATTTTTTGAAATGGCTGTATATATACAGCAGAAACAAAGGGGGGCAGGGTTGCCTATGCAGAGGGGTCTTTGGCAGTGTATAATTGGTTTAGGCACTGAGTGGCAAGGTGGTAAGGTATCTGGCAACACAGGATTGGCTAACTGCCAGGGCGGCGTAACATTCCAAGGTGTAACATTCCAAGGCTGGGCTAGCTATGGGGGAGGATCAGGAAGGGGAAGTTGCAAAGATGTTAAGCGGCAGGTTAATCTTATCTTCTGGCCAAACCCTCAGGGCACCGCATAACTTCTGCTAGAAGGAACTTAATTCTATTTCCTTAAGACGGAGTTGCTTGTCTCAACTCTGATGGCTCCCAACAGACGTTTCTAACTCTCTCTTCCTCTCTGTAAAAAATCAATAAAATATATATTTTAAAAAATGTTGATAGTGCCAAATTCTTTCAAAGGTCTATTAAAGAGCAAAGTCCTTGAAAGAGCTGTAGGTTGGACAAATCTGGTAGAAATTTTTCTATTTGAAAATGAATTTTAATGATTTTCTTAGAGAAATAGAATGAGAAGGTATTTATAATAAAATCAGTGAAAATAAAGCATGTGGGGTTATTTATCCCCTCTAAAACCATGCATCTTCATTAGATGGAATGGGTAATCTTGCCAGAACCAGAATCTTACATTCAGTTTCCAAACTGTATTTCCCCAGACAGTTAGCATCGTTCAATGAATTTTTGTTATGCCATTATGCAAATGTAGTCTATGCTCATTATCTTTCTACTTATTAAATTCATCAAAAGCTGTCCAGGAACAGATTTTCTGTTTTGTCAACTACACCCAGTCTTGTTCCCAGATTTTTTCATCAGTATTTTCAGAATGTGATAGGGGGAAAAGAAGGGGGGGGGGGGGGCATGATTTAATGAATTTCAAACATGCTATAACTGTTTCAGTGCAATATTCAACTACATAACAGCCATCTGTGATTGCTCACAGCATACCCCAATCTTGTGCGATGCCAGGTTAGTGCAGTTGGTTAGGATGTGGCATTAACATGTCCATAATCAATTCCTATGTGAGTCAACTGGCTCTGCAGAGAAGAAAAATGTATTCAGTGTCAACCTGAACTTCTCAGGCCAACAGTCTAAACAATCTATACCCTTAATTATTGATATTTGGGGATTTCCCAGACATCCCTTATGGATTTCTATTTTTATTTCATTGTGGTCAGAGAATATATTTTGTATAGAGACTTGTTTTCTAGCCCAGTGTGGTCTTTCTTGGCATATGTTCTATGTACATGAATGTGGTATATCTCTCCATTTACTTAATTTTTCATTCCAGCAATGCTTTGGAGTTTTCAGTATAGCTCCTTCATCCCTAAATATTTATAATACTATTATAGATATATTTTAAAATTTCATTTCCTAATTGCTACTTGCTAATACTATAAAATATTGATTCTTATATATATACTGATCTTTCATCCTATGAACTCACTAATTTCAAGGATTAATTCTAGTAAATTTAAAATTTTTTCTACATGGACAATTTATTCATCAAAAGGCAATTAAAAGTTCTTTTTTAAAAGACTTTGTATATAGACAACTGTGAGTACACAGCTTTACTCTTCCTTTCCAATATTTACACCTTTTACTTTAATTTTTGCCTACTGCACTATTTACAACCTCTGATGCAAAGTTAAATAGAAGAGTAGGCATTCTTACTTTCTAGAATTGAATATTTCACCACAAAGCAGCTGGGGCTGCGAGGACCAAGCCTCTTGCATGAATTTCGTGAACCAGGCCTCTAGTGCTGTTACAAAATTAGTTGTATAATATTCTCTCCTCCTCAGTTTTCTCAGTTTCTATAAAATTGACATTATGTGTTCTTTAAATGTTGATAGAAGTCACCAGTGAAGTCCTGGACTTTTCTTTGTAAAATGTTGTGTTTTATTTTTTATTATAAATTCAAATTCTGTAATATATGTACAACTCAGATTTTATATTTCTTCTTTACTCAATTTTGGTAGGTTTTGTTTTTCAAAGAATTTGTTCATTTCTTTAAAGTTATCAAATCTTATTGACCTAAATTTAACATTTTCTTTTTATGGTTTTTAAAAATATATATTTCATTGATTTTTTACAGAGAGGAAAGGAGAGGAATGGAGAGTCAGAAACATCGGTGAGAGAGAAACATCGATCAGCTGTCTCCTGCACACTCCTTACTGGGTATGTGCCCACAACCTTTGTCCTTGACCAGAATCAAACCTGGGACCCTTGAGTCCGTAGGCTTATGCTCTATGCACTGATCCAAACCGGTTAGGACTCTTTTTATGGTTTTAATTAGAATCTTTCAACCTCAGAAAACTGCTGTGGGGGACTGTGTGCACTGTAGAATAGCAGCGTCCCAGCCTCTTCCCACTAGATGCTGATAGCAGCCTCCCCAATCCTGACGACTAAAAATGTCTTTAGACATTGCCAAATGTTCCTTGGGGACATAACGCCTCCGGTTGAGAACCACTGTTTTAATGTCTGTGGAATCTGTAGTGAGCTTTCATTCCAGATACTGGTATGTCATCTGTTTATTTTTAAATTAGTTTTGTTAAGAGCTTTGTAGAGTAAACAAAAGCAGGCTATGGCCCATATGTGGCCCATGGATCATCTTGCTAACTTTGACTAAGATCACTGATTATTCTTTAAAAAAAAAAAAAATCTTTATTGATTTCAGAGAGGAAGGAAAAGGCATAGAGAGATAGAAACATCAATGATGAGAGAGAATCATTGATTGTCTGCCTCCTGGAAGCCCCCTACTGAGGATTGAGCCCACAACCTAGGCACATGCCCTGACAAAGAACTGAACTATGATCTCCAGGTTCTTGGGTCTATGCTCAACCACTGACCCACACCACCCCAGCAACTCTTCTTTTCTAACAAAGGAATGAAAAAGCTATAAATTCTCCTCTAAGAATACTCTATCTGTATCCCATAAATTTTGAAATGCTGTGTGTTAATGGATATTAACCAAAGAATGGCTATAAAGAGTATTGTTTGTTTATCTATGGAGATAACAAGTGAGCATTTTTTTCTTAACCAACAGAATTTCTTACAAATGGATTTTTGGTTCTGTGAGAGGCAAGCAATGAAGAACAATATTAATAAAACTATGTAATAAAATTTAGTCACATAAATTAAATACACTCTCCCAACTAGTTGATAAGTTGATATACATTCCTACATGCTGGCAGCAGTATTCTTTTTGCTCTTCTAGCTGAGGAAAGCCACAATCTGTAACCTGCAGAACATTTACCAGGACACAAAAATTACAAGTTCACTGCACCTTATGGAGTATTGGTTTGCTGCCACCTGCTGGGAGGCAGAAATGGGTTTCTAGCCTCCTTAAAGGGCAAGAATGATGACCTTGGAAGTTGTAAAACTTTGCCCATCCCATGAAACAAAACATAATATAGGTACCTTTGGGCCTGGAAGAAATCAATATTAAATATGTGTTAATTGATTGTTTGTGTTACCAGTGAGGCTTCTGGTCAACAGTGGGCTATTAGCAGTTAGGTTTTGGGGGAGTCAAAAGTTACTCCGGGGTTTTTTGACTATGCAGGGGCCTTGTTCAAGAGTCAACTGTATTATTCACGCAGAACCACAATTAAAATAGCACCATATTTTCTCTCTACATACACACTTTTTTTTTTTTACTATCTGAAAGCTGTCTGCAAGTATCATGACTTCACCCCTGAACACTTGAGCATACATCTCCTAAGAACTAAGAACAACAGCATTCTTCTAAAATAACCACAATATCATTATTATATCCGAGAAATGTAAGTCATCAATATATCTATTATGCTTTTATGTTCAAATTTTCCCATTGTCCACAGATTGTCCTGCAGAATTCATAATCCTATACAGCTCACAGTTGCCTTAATGGATGAGTCCTATCTTTTTTTGTTGTCTTCCATGATATTGACATTATTGAAAAGTCCAAACAAATCACATTCTAAGTTTATCTGAGTGCCCTGGCCTCATTTGGTTGGGTGTGGTCCCGCACACCCAAAAGGTTGCTGGTTTGATTGCCGATCAAGGCAAATGACCAGGTTGTGGTCTTGATCTCCAGTAGGGGATGTGCAAGCTGATAAATGTTTTGCTCCACACTGTTTGTTTTTTTTTTTTCTCTCTCTTTCCTTTACTCTCTTTCTAAACTCAATTTTAAAAATCTTTTAAAAAATTATTTGTTTCCTTACAGATTCAGACTAAACGTTTTTGGCAAGAATGCTACGTAGGTGTACTTCCAATTAACTCACAGCAACAGGTTTGTGTTTTCCCCATTTTTGATGCTAGAAAAATTTCCCATGAAACACTTAATAACATTTTTCAAAGGACTACTGTTCTGTGGAACATAGTTAAGGGAACACCTGTACAAGAAAAAAAAAGGTAAATGCACTGAAGTGTTTAAGAGTTTGTAGACTAAAAAGCAAGTAATGATTAAAAATCAAACCGAGCTTCCACAAAACTTACACACACACACACACACATACACACACCACAAACCAACAACAATCCAATTGTACAGATAAGCAATCCCAACTTAGGGGAAATTAACTTTCCCCAAATTCTATCCTTTTTATATTTTCTGTGTGCAGGAGCTGAGATTTGAAAGCATGTCTGATTGCTTCCATGTTCTTGCCATTAGACTCTCTGCTTCATTTGGACTTAATTTTTTTATAATTGACTATTTTTAAATGTTTTTATTGATTTTCAAAGAGAGGAAGGGAGAGGGAAAGATAGAAATGTCAATGAGGCTGCCTCCTGCATGCCCCCACTGGGGAGGGGCCCACAACTGGACATGTGGCCTGACTGGAATCCAACCAGTGACCTCTTAGTTCATGGGTCCACACTCAACCACTGAGCCAATGGACTCAGGGGCACAATGGACTATTCTTGGTGCTACAATTACTCTGGGATAAAGGTGGTGGTCTTTTAATCTAAATAATAATGAAGACACTAAGAAATCATTTTATTGTTCTACTAGTGACCCGGTGCACGGAATTCGTCCACATTAAAAGGGGGTTAAAAAGAGAGGGGGAGAGAGAGAAAGAGAGAGAAAGAGAAACATGATAGATGTAAGAGGGAAATATCAATTGGTTGCCTCCTATATATGCTCTGATGGGATTGAAGCCGAAATCATTTTGTGTATGGGGACAACAGTCCAACTCACTGAGCTATTTGTATTTTTTAATATGCCATTTTATTGATTGGCCTGCCTTTATTTGAGCATTATACACTATGACTTAATACTGACAAACCAAACCTCTCTCAATAGTTTCCTCTAAAATTTTCTTTGCAATTATTTCTTTTAACTGGTCATTATGACATGAGGAAATAAACTGTTTTTTTACATTAAAAAAATTAAAAAAGGGGATTAGAGAAAATAATTTAATTTTGCTATTTGCCCTTTCTCTATAATAGAAGTGTCAGAGATGAAAGAAAATTAGTAAAATGTATATAAAAACCTTCTTCCTGTCAGAGTCTGGGGCTCACCACAGGATCCAATGTCAAGTCCCCACCCACATGCACCTCAAAATCCTGTGAGACCCAGACCGGGCTGCTCCTTTCCCCCATTGGGCTAGATCCAGACCCACCGGTGTCAAGCCCTACAGGGCAGGGGGCACGGCCTGAGGTCCCCCAGTCCAGATTGGGGTGAGGGGGGCGTGCCTTGAGGTCCTTGTCAAGCCCCGCCAGGTGAGATACATGGCCCGAGGTCCTCTGTCAAGCCCAGCTAGGCAGGCGGGCACAGCCTCAGGTCCCCTGGCCTGGTGCTGGGGCAGCGGGTGTGTGGCCTGAGGTCCCCTGTCAAACCTCACGGGGGCTGGGGAGGGAGTAACCTCAGGTCTCTGCTGATTGCTCCTAAGGCTGCTTATGGGAACTTGGCCTCAGGTGTGGGTGCAGCCATCTTTGTATGCAGTGATGGTCAATTAGCTTATTCCCTCTTTATTAGATAGGATATTCAATAAAAATCAACCTATATCAAATAATTGACGAAGGCCTAACTCCTCACAAATGTATACAACTATGCAAATCATGTGAAGACGGGGGTCTCGGTTCCAGATACTAATTATAAGATAGCCGCCACTTATGACCTTTTCTATTGCCCATGGGTGCTGTCATGGTGACATTACACCAAACATTCTGGAGACATCAGTGTTCCTTAAAAATCCCAGAACTCAGGTAAAACTCAGGTTTTACTACTCATTACGTCATCTAATAGGTTTTCAAAATATTAGTTACCATTATACCCCGCGGGGAGGTAGCAAATATGTTAAGTATGTTCCTTTTCATCTCCATTTCAGGCGAGAGAGCCTCCTCCCCCCTCCTCCCAGATGACTATCCGAAGGAAGTGAGCGCGGGTCCTTGCTTTTGGTGCAAGTTAAGACATTTAGTCTATACGAATGGGTGACTTTTAAAAGAAAAAAACTGAGGCTTTCAGAAACCCTTTAAAAACCACTCCAGGGTTAAAAAAAAAAAAAAAGTTTAAGTTATACTTCGGCGGCACGTTGAGGATTTTTCCAACAGGCTGGAAATTGCTTTGCGGAGTCTAAGTCTTCTTAAAAGCTCATCCGCTAGCCCAACGTCCTACGTCCCTCCCTCGACCCCGAACGTGAAGGTTCTGGGAAGCGGGAGGCGGGGGTCTGCGTCCGGGAAGCCCGGGCCGGACTCCGGCTCGGTGTCCCCGGCCCCGCGACGCGCCAAGGCCCGGAGGGGAGGGATGAACGTGCCCCCGGAGCCCCGCAGGAAACCGAGCCAACCTGCGCTCGCAGCAAAGCAAAAGCCCCCGGAGAGGCCGTCAGCCGCCGCCCCCGCCCCACTCAGCGACAACTAGCGCCGCTGTCCCGCGGGACGTCACGTCACACGTCCCCGCCGCACGCCGGCAGCCCGCGGCCACGTCCGCCGGGACCCGGCCACGCCCCGTCCTGCCCCTCGCTCCCCGGCGCCCGGCAGTGGGCGCTGCGCCTGCGCGCCGCGGAGAGCGAGGGGCGGGGCGAGCCGGGCCGGCGGAAGAGGCGGGGCCGGGGCGGGGCTGCACTTCCGCGGCCTTGGTGGGTGAGTATGGGGCGGGGGCTGTGCGCGGCCGGAGGGTGCCCAGTCGGCTTCGGGGGCGCCCCCTGGAGGATCTGGGGTCGGGGAAGGAAGAGATGGCTATTGAATGGGGTGGTGTGGGGAGGGTGCGGGTGTATGGACCGGCAGGCGTCGGCAAAGTGCGCTCGAAGGGAAGGTTCCCCGTTTCTCCTTAAGAAGGACGAGCTCTGACCACAGTGCACAGGTTTTCATCCCTGGGGCAGGTCTGTGAGTTTATAGTTATCATGGTGCCACAAACCTCGCTCCTTGCCGCTGCCGAACCCGGCGAGGGGTTGACTGTAGCATGAGTCCACGAAAAGCACCCTAGTCCAGTGTAGCTACTGCCAGAGGTAAAATGAAAACTCATCTTGTAAGAAGTGAAATCCAGGATATAACATAACAGGGCTAAGTCTCTTCCAGCAAGCATACTGTAGTCAGATAATTTGCATTTCTCATTAGGAATGGAAAGACCACCTGTGCCAAATGATATTTCTTTAAAACCTTTCTTAAGAGTTGTGCCCTCGTACACATACTTTTAGAAAACAAAATTAAAGAAAGGTTATCTCTTTCTCAAGAAGATAGAAAAACGAAACGTTTCCTGAAGGTGTCTGTGCAGGTTCTAAATCATTTTGGGGTCGTCCAGGATGCCCAGAATATTCTTCTATGTAATAAGCACGTCACATCATTTTTTGTTTAACGCAATAAGAATTAAAAAAAAAAAAGAAAGAAAAGAAAAACAAACAGTTCAGTTCTTTGAAGGCTTGTATTCTATTAGAAACAAAAATAAACATGTGAAAAGTTACATGACCAATAAGAAAAGGGAATCATGGTTTGAGATATTCAACGTTGCCTAAAGAACACCTGTGCTTGCCTTGGGAAGTGGTGGTGAGTGCTTGAAACATTTGCCTCTCAGCTGATGGTTGCCATGTGGGTGCAATCCCCAACACAGGCTGAAAGTATATATTCCTATGTAATTAAAATTTTTAAAAAATGTTATTGGCAATCAATTTACTCACACCCCCTTTATGAGCCAGGAACAGGCAATTTGTGACTTTGTAGATTATCACCAGAGTATTCAGAAATAATTGGTATTGAACGAAGAAAAAAATTCCTTGAAATGGATGATCAGGTAAGGATTTAAGAAAACAGTGGGATTTAAGTTGGGTCAGACAGCAGAGGTGTCTTAGAGGGGAGAGGACATAAAAAGTGAGTAAAATCTCAGTTGGGAAAGTAAGTAGAGATAATGAGTAAACTTTCCTTGGAATAGGTCTGAGAAAGCAAGTACAGAAAACTGGAAGAAAACTGGTTTGGGAAACTACAGTGCCAGATTGGACTTTATTCTAGGTCAGCGCTTCTCACATTTGAACATACATCAGAATCATCTGGAAGGCAAAGAGATTGCAGACCCCCACTTGGAGAATTTCTGATTGAGAAGGTCTGGGGTAGGGCCTGAGGGTTTCCCTTTCTCATCAGTTCTCAGTTGATGCAGATGCTGCTGGTCTGGGACCACACTTTGAGAACGACTTCCCAGGGCGTGGGAACCTTTGGAGGAATTTTATGTGGATTATAAGATCCATCACATTCATGGTTCAATATGAATCTTACTGTGAAGTCTAACACAGGAGCCTGGAGATGAGATGAGATGAGATGAGATGAGATGAGATGAGATGAGATGAGAGAGAGAGAGAGAGAGAGAAAGAGAGAGAGAGAGAGAGAAGGTTCCTTACAGTTAGTTAGAGCCTGTTTGGTGCCAGGCTCTCTCATGCACACTATTTCATGTGATACTCACTGTGATCTTGATGTGTTCATCTTGATATTTTCATGTGGAGAGCGGTAGAGGTTGCCCAGGTTGCCTAGGCTAATCTAGGAGCTCCCTAAAACTAGTTCAGTTTTGGACTAAGGTAGTAGCAGCAGAAACGAAAACATTTAAATGGTGATGGAATTTAGAAAAACAGACTTCCCAAGTAGATTGAAACCTAAAAGTAAAAATTGGGAAAAGTGATAAAGGTAAAATAGACAGGGAACTTGAGAATGTTCCCTGCATGAGTTCAGTGTGTGTCCTGTGTTACTCTTATTATATAACAATAACCTATTTAAAAGTTGCTTATTTAAAAAGTCATCTTGCCCTACTAACATTTCCTGAAATTATATGAAAAGGAGAAAGTAAAGCCTTCTTTGAGCCTTCTTTGGAGGTGGTGGGAGATGCTGAATAGATTAATGGCATCTGGCAGCTTATCTTCAAATCAAAAGTGATTAGCATTGAGAAATGGAAACACATGGTATAACACTGCATTGCCTGTATGAACTGTGCTGTGCCTCGGACACTGACCTAATGTATTGATTTTGGAAATCCTGTATGCTTTGACTTGCCAGAGTAGTTATTGGAATTGAAAATATTCATTGGATCCCTTTCAAGACAAATATCCCAAGTCAGACTGGCTGCTGCTGAGCAAATTTTTAATGAAGGAAAATATCCATATATTGAAACCAGACTTTAAAAAGGAAGTTCTTAGAATAAATATATATTTACTTTAAAGTCTAGGAAAAAAAATGTATGTATTCAGACATCAGTTGACTGAATAATTAACATAATGGAATTATTGACCTGTACAAAATTATAGCATACATTCATTCATTCAGTGAGCAGCTAGGCAAGGCTGATTTTTTTAAAATGATCACAAAATAGTGAGATCATTGCTACGGTATAATAGAGGGATGTGACCGGTACTTGGTGACAGGAGACAGGAGTGACAACTGAAGTGGCATAAAAAGGAGCCAGGGAACTGCTGTAGAGGAGTGCTAGTATGGAAGGTGAGTTAATAACGGTCGTAAAGATGGCTGTAGTAGATTGGGTTGTGCCCATTGGCAGGTTGCAGTCTACATTTAAAAAGTAGAGTAGAAAAAAGACAAGGTGTGTTACATGTAATAGGGGTATGTGAAGTTTTGTGAAACTTGTTTCAGTTATATGACTCTCTGTTGACTGATGTGAGTGTATTTCTCGCTATGGACTATGGTCAAAGTTTAAAAGCCACTATAGTAGAGAAATGTGGGAATGAGGTTGGAGAGAAGGGAATGGATATAAAAGATATTTTGGGGGAGAACAAATGTGAATCTTAAAACGCTGCTGTCCAAGAGAACCCTCTTGTAGGGGAAGAGGCTGCGCTTACCAACCCATTTCATTATTTTTGCCCACTTGATGCTTTCTATTGTGTATTAATACATTCACATTCTGGTTTATTAGGAATGGCAGAGCTTTGAGGTGTCTTACTGAATGTTGTAAATGCTACAGAATTTCTCTTGTATTTTGGTAGTGCTCAGGTAGGATGAAATTATATTCCCAGGGATCCTGGAAATTCATTGAAACAGATTGATTTGATTATTGGCCAAGTTCTTTGATTTGTTCCTATAAGGAAGCAGGAATAGATGCTTAGTTACACAAGCGGGTGGGAAGTCCTTCTCCCTACCTCTATGATTTTGCCACTCCAGTAGACTTAGTCTGCTGTGCCTGTGATGTATATATAAGGCTAGAAAATTGCTCATATAGGCTGAGTTAAATTGGCTTTTAAAAAAATTATAGACTCCTTCAAAGTCTGATTGGTTAATTGGTTCAAATATGTTATGCTCTTAGTTATCAGTGTGAATTACTCTTCGTGGAGCAAAAAACACAACATTTTTTAGAAACTTGGCCCGTTCTGTCATCTAATATATTATTGAGATCTCCTACTGATAAGGTTTACACAGAAAATGTAAACAGCCTGCCATCATCATTCCATATTCAAAGGGAAAGGGTTATTTGATGTGATGTGACACCACTCCTTTTTTTATACAACAATCTTGAGTTGAAATCCATGATTTTTCCCAAGTTCTGCCATTAGTTGAGAGGCCTTGGTCAGTCAGTGTGACCTTCCTGAGCCTCCCCGGTGAAACAGAATCTCACCTGTGTAGTGAGCTTAGCTGAGGAAATGCATGCACAATGTCGCACACATAACACACATTCAGTAAAAGGCAGCAGCTGCTGCTCTGCCATTCAGATGGTCCACAGATTTGGGGGCACCAAGAAAATCAGTCCCCAGGGAGAGATTGGAAGGTATAAAAAACCTAGAACTATATATAATACATCTGGATAGCTTTTTGGTTTGGGCAAAAGAATGGAGTAAAATGGTATCATCCTCAGGAAAGATTAGCATAGCCACTGCTCATGACATGCAAATTGAAGTATTCCATATTTTTAGGACTGTAATATTAAACTTTTTTTTAAAAAAAATGATATCATCCTTTTCCTGTCTCTTTTCACTTACAGGCCTTTTAAGATTTGTGTTGGCATCAAAGGGCAGAGAACTTTACTATCCCAAACTATGATAAACTCTTCAGTATAAACCATGAACTTGCCAGATGGCTGACAGATTTTTCTGACAAAGGTTGCAATTAAATTGTAAGAAATCACTATCTTAAATGTTAGAGCAATCTATATACTATTCATTAAATGCTTTTTATTTGCCCCATTTACTTAGGGAATGTTATTTGCTTGCATTATCATAAGTGGGCATATTTTCACCTGGTAAAGCTCTTGTTGAACTTTCTTCCTTATAAACCTGTCTTTCTATTTTGGAAAACTAATGTAAAAGATACCTTGATTCAAAACAGGGAATTTAGACAGTAGAATATTTTTAGTCAAGATTCTCAGGTTAAGATTATTACTCAAATTTTTCTTTGTGGTACAGTAGATCAACATAAAGTAGATAGAATATCTGTTCACAAACCTTTTAACAAAAATTATTAACCAGTTACCATGCGCCAAGCATTGTGCTAGATCCCGAGGAAATCAAGAAGATCTTGTCCTTTCTCTGGGAGGATTATCAGCTGGGATGAGGGATGAGATTTGGTGAGAGAGATCTATAAATAGGTAAATTAGGACACAAGATGACAGATACTCTACCTGAGATGTGAGTAAAGGCTTTGGAGCATTGATGCCTAGGTAAGGTGGGGAAGACTATTTTAGGAGAGGTGATATTTGAACTAGGTAGAAATTTGGCAGGCAAGAAAGTAGAAGATATGCATTCCCCGACATCTATTTTTGTTGTAGCATATAGTTAAAAAAACACACACACAAAAAACCAATACCATGGTTTAAAATGGTTACTAGCCGTTAAGATAATGATTCTGATAGAACCTCTGTGTATAGAGACATAGCTAAAACATGATTATCACTTTTTTGAACTTTGCACGTATTTCTTTTTACTAGGTGTTTGAGTATATAGGCTAATTTATATCTAATTTAGAAAATGTCATATAAATATACTTTGATTGGATACTGATGGTCACAATAACTGGTTAAATTAGGGACTCATCAAGTTTGATTTTCATATAATGAAGAAATATAAATGCAGAATGAAGAAAGTTATGTGATGGCAAAGATAAAAATTGAGTCATGAATAGTTATTAAATATTTCTCATTAAAATTATAAAAATTCTAAATTTTATCTTAAAGAGTTTTATTAAAATAACTATATTTTGTTTGTTTTAAATGTCCTTTTGAGTGTTTGTGTCAAGGGTAGTAATGACTGTTTTAAAATTGTTTTTAAGAAACATTTTTACACATTTTTAATACATAATTCCTTTAAAATAAAACTAATTTTATACAAACAGAAGACATTATTTTTTCTCCCACCCAAACAAAAGAATGTTGAGCAGTTTTTGTTCAAATAAACAAACGTAAAACATTTCTCTCTTTTCCCAATAGAATGTTATTTAGCTAAAATTATTTTTTGTGTTGATTGGCCTTGAAATACAATTTAGAGGTACTTTGAAATACAGAAATAAAATAAAGTAATTTATTTCATTGTGCCATAAGGTACTTAAAAACCAAAATTTTCAAATAATCATAAACCCAAATTTGGTAGGCAATCTATAAGTTTTTGTTTGCCACTGCAAACTTGGTCTATGGCCTAATTTTTTACTAAAGTTTTGTAAATTGGTATAATAATAATAAAAGCTAACATTTATTGACCTCTTACTGTGTGCTAGGCACTGTTCCAAGCTTTTTACATGAACTTGTTCCCTTCTCACAGCCATCCTATTCTCTTACCTCTTCTCTTATGAGAAAGTTGAGGCACAGAGTGGTTAATTAAGATGCCCAAGATCATAATAGCGTAAGTGGCAGAGACTCGGTTACTGAGGTTCACAACTTCTGCATTTTCCTGACTCTCAGCATGCTGAGCTTTGAAGTGGAGAAGGTCAGTAAATTTAAGGATCCTCAACTAATCCCATAGTGTGCTTACGTAAAGAGATTCTGATTTGTGGGGCTGAGAACGTGCATTTTAAATAAGCACCCAGGAGGTTCTGACTATACTTTGAGATACACTGATCTGGTTGGAATAGTCCTCACAGCTCACTTCACATGAAGGCTTGTCTTGTGTGTGTATGTTAGGCCATCTTTTGCAAATATCTGTGTTACAGAGTGAGTCTATTAAATACATACTCTATCTAAATTTATACCTCAAGTGCCTGCAGTACTAGTCACCTATATTGTGTTGAGACTAGTTCTCATCAGAGGGATTTTTTTAAGAAAACACTTTGGCCCTGGCTGGTGTGGCTTGGTTCAGCATTGTCCCACGCTTCAAAGTCACCTCTTAGATTCCATGTCAGGGCACATGCCCACATTGCAAGTTCCATCCCAGTCAGGGATGTTTCTTTCTCACTTTGATGTGTTTTTTTCCCCCCCTCTCTCTTTCTAAAAAGAAATCCAAACAAAAAAATTAAAAATATAATATTTTGAATAACCTTCAGAACAGGGTATGATCTGAGAAAATTGTTAAGGTGAATATAAGATCTGTAGTCAGAAGAAAATAAGCATGATGTAAAATTTCTGCCCTAAAGTGTTTTTTTTTTTTGTTTGTTTGTTTTTTTTTTTTTTTTTTTTTTTGTGTGTGTGTGTGTGTGTGTGTGTGTGTGTGTATGAATTTGTTTTCTGTTTAAAATAAAATATGTATGTACATTGCCCTTCACCATATAGCAGTAGTTCCATGATTTGGGTTATTCAGAATATTCACTGTAGGCAAGGAGGGATCTTCTCTCAAGATTGGTAAGAAACTTTCACCCATTTGTACTACCAAGAACCCTGATTTGTGTGTTTTAGAATATAGCAAAAACACTAAACCTTGTAATTTCACTTGAGCATCTTAATTGTATGTTGAACTGGCAAAAATATGTTGTTGTTGTTTTTAGGGTGTTTCAAATCACATTGAGCCAAAAAAGTCCAGTGTTTTCTTCAGCTGCAAACAAAATGAATATCCCGGTGCTGCTACATCCTCACCAGTGCTTCCTGAAAGGCCTTTTGCGAACACCTTTCCGACGTTACCACTTCATCTTGCACTCAAGAACTCATCTCGGATTAGGAGGCCCATGTGCTCGGCCATCTGATTCTCTTGGACTTCCTTGTACAAAGTGGATGCTGCTGTCAAATGGTTTAAAGAGACAATTATGTGTACAGACAACCTTAAAGGAACACACAGAAGGACTTTCTGATAAAGAACAAAGACTTGTGGATAAACTTTATACTGGTCTAACCCAAGGGCAAAGGGCCTGTTTAGCAGAGGCCATAACTCTTATAGAATCAACTCACCACAGGAAAAAAGAGCTGGCCCAGGTGCTTCTTCAGAAAGTATTGGCCTACCACAAAGAACAAGAACAATTAAATAAAGGAAAGCCACGGGCATTTCGAGTGGGTCAGTCTTTTCTTTTCCTTAACCTGTCCAGGAAATATTTTTCT
Organism: Pipistrellus hanaki; assembly: GCF_964339955.1. Classification (NCBI taxonomy): domain Eukaryota; kingdom Metazoa; phylum Chordata; class Mammalia; order Chiroptera; family Vespertilionidae; genus Pipistrellus; species Pipistrellus hanaki. The sequence goes on from NC_140507.1 coordinate 47,431,679, forward strand.
CAGTTTTATATTAAAAAAAAAAAAAAAAGTCTAAATAATTTGTGTTCTAATGGGGATTTTTCTTTTCAGAATTTTGTTAGGAATTTTTGTTGTTGTTGTTATCTAAAGTTTTATATATGTCTCCTTTTTCCCCCGCTTGACACCCCTCTCTACCCCCCGCCCCCCAGCCATTCCCACCCTGGGCAAGACCCAACCGCCCCAGTGTCTGTGTCCATTGGTTATACTAATATGCATGCATAAAAGTCCTTTGGTTGCTCTCTAACACCCCCCTCCCCCCCATGCCAATTGTCTCTGCATCTTTTCTTATTCATCAAATTATGTTGATCATTATATCCCACATATGAGTGAGATCATGTGATATTTATCTTTCTCCAACTGGCTTATTTCGCTTAGCATAATGCTCTCCAGGTCCATCCGTGCTGTTGCGAATGGTAAAAGTTCCTCCTTTTTTATAGTGGCGTAGTATTCCATTGTGTAGATATACCACAGTTTTTTTAATCCACTCATCTGCTGATGGGCATGTAAGTTGTTTCCAAATCTTAGCTATTGTAAATTGTGTTGCTATGAACATAGGGGTGCATATATCCTTTCTGATTGGTGTTTCCGGTTTCTTGGGATATAGTCCTAGAAGTGGGATTACTGGGTCAAGTGGGAGTTCCATTTTTAACTTTTTGAGGAAACTCCATACTGTCTTCCACAGTGGCTGCACCAGTCTGCATTCTCACCAGCAGTGCCTGAGGATTCTTTTTTCTCCACATCCTCGCCAGCACTTGTTGGTTGTTGATTTGTTGATGATAGCCATTCTGACAGGTGTGAGATGGTATCTCGTTGTTTTGATGTTAGGAATTTTAAATGTTTTTGCACTGTAAATATTAGCCTTGGTATATTGAAGAAAGATTTCTGGTCATTTGAACCAGTCTCTGTATTTTAAAAGAATAACATAAGGCCCTGGCCAGGTGGCTCAGTTGGTTGGAGCATGATCCCGTACAACGAAAGGTGGTGGATTCAATTTTCAGTCAGAGCACATACCAGGTTGCAGGTTTGATCCCCAGCCAGGGTGAGTAGGGGAGGCAACCAATTAATGTCTCTCTCACATCCGTGTTTCTCTTTCTCTCCTAAAAAAAAAAAAAAAAAAAGAAATAATAATAATATAAGTTTTCTATTAGCAAAATTTTGTTTTGTCTCCCAGATAGAAATATGAATAGGAAGAACTGTTAACTAGTTTATTTAGTCTTGGTAATCCTTCAGCTTACTAGTGTAGAGTGAATTCCCAATTTTTGTGGTTATATCAATTATAATCATCCTTGTCACATTTTAAAATTCTACAATACTTCTTAGATGTTTCATTAGTCTTTCTTTAGGAAAGTCTCACTTCTCTCAGGTACTTTTGTTAGAGTTTCTGGGAGTGGTTTGGCTCCAAGCACAGCCATCTCATTACCAAAATGTATTTTAAAGGGGAGACCATATTTATTTGCAGTCTAAAAATAGTAAATGTTCATTTGATTTCTTGAATAGTTCACTTGTTCCTGTAATTGCACATAAGCCCATTGTATTTTTGAAATTATGCATTTTAAAAACAATTTAGATATGTTTATCAGGATTTAAGCAAGTCAGTTTTGGGTGGCACGAGAGCTGTTCATGATGGCAAACTAGGTGATTCCAACCAACCCTCTCACTAAAAATAATTTACAGTGGTGGGCAAAGTGCAGATATTTTGTGAGGAATGAGTTAAGTATACATAAAAATTGACTGACATTACATTACACTTTTATGTTTCAATTTATTGGCAATATGGGGATTAAAACCTTTTAACTTTTAGGGTAACGGCATAAATGCTTTAAAGATAATTTTAAAAAGAATGTTACTTTTCACACATCTTACATCTTATTCTTCTGCCCTCACTGAGGGAGCTCTTTCTTTGAGAATACTACACAGGGTGTTAATAATCTTTATGCAGACAAACTAGCAAACTCCTAAAGAAATTTTAGTGACGACAAAGTATTTATCTCTTAGGCTTTAAAGAGTCTTTGAAGAAAAAATGTCCCAGAAATATCTGGTGTTAACCAGTAACTCACAGGTGACTGGCAGCTTGCCATTTCTCAGTGCCTTTTGGGTTCTTCCATTTTGCCCTTATGAGCCCAATAAACCTGTGTCTTTGTTGCAGTTACTTTATTCCCATTATAAATAAAAGCAACAAACATTTATTGAGCACCCATAGAGGTTTAGGACAGAAACTTGCCCTGAACCAAGCATGCTATATATGCCATACATACTTTTGAATATAGTTACAATTAAATGTTTGTTTTATATACTTCATTGAACATCCTCTTATATATCTTTTACTTCATGCCATGAGCTGTTTTAAACATATTGTCAATATTAACTCATCTAGTCCTTATAACAACCTGAAGAGATAGGTGCTATTATATCCATTTTATTGCAGCACATCCTTAGGTACAGAAGGGTTAAGTAACTTACCCAAGATTACCTCGCTCATCAAAGGCAGAACTAGAAAGAGAACTGGCCCAGTGGCTCCTGAGTTTGTGCTCTTACCTGCCATGCTTTACTAACTCTGCAAGTAGGGGGGTTTTCTCCCTCCCTCCTTCCCTTTCTCCCTCTCTTCCTTTTATTCAATAAATATATATTTTTATTTAAATGTAGTTGGTTTACAATCTTATAGTAGTTATATTAGTTTCAATGTAGTGATTCAATAATTTTATACCTTACAGTGTGATCACCCCTTTAATTCTAGTAATCATTTGTCATCGTGTAAACTTATCACAACATTAATGACTGTATTCCCCTTTCCCTTTTCACTCATTCCCCCATCCTCTGGCAACCAACCATCCCTTTGGTCTCTGTTTCTATGAGTCTGTTTTGTTTTGTTTTGTTTTTTTTGTTTTGTGTATGTTTTTTGTTGTACTTTTATTTTTAAAGATTCCATATATAAATGAAACCATATAGTGTTTGTCTTTTTCTGCCTGACTTACTTAATTAGCATAATACCATCTGCCTTTCTTAAGACAAATAATTTTCAGGATTCAGTTTTTATTATGCTATAGGTCTGGTGCACGAAATTTGTGCACTTGAGCGCAGGGTTGGGGGAGGGGGTCCCTTAGTCTGGCCTGCAACCTCTCGTAGTCTGGGAGCCCTTGAGGGATGTCTGACTGAGGGCTTAGGCCTGCTCCCCACTGGCAGTTGGACATCCATAGCACTGCTGCAGAGGTGGGAGCTCCCACTGCTGCCGCTGCCTTGCTAGCTGTGAGCCCAGCTTCTGGTGCACTAACAATCAGGGGGCAGCTCATGCACTGAGCGTCTGCCCCCTGGTGGTCAATGTGCATCACAGTGACCGGTCATTCTGCTGTTCGGTCAATTTGCATATTGGCCTTTTATTATATAGGATTCTTTGAATTATGGGCGAAATGGGAAAAATTTATAAGTAGAAAATTATTTTCTCAATCACTAGCAATTTCTAGAGTAATGAGGTATTTTTTTCTAATAGGAAGATAAGTAGGTGGAATAACTACTGATCATAATGAGAGGTAGGCAGATGTAGAAGTTCAGCAAATTAATAACATAGGTGATGAAGTCTGTCCCAAAGATCTACATTATAGTAAAAAGGAGATCACATTTTGAAATTTTAAAAAGCAAATTTGGTGAACATAGGGAACTCAGAATGGTTTCCTTCCCATATCTCTATTACTTAGGAACTAGATAGTTAAATGGATTTTTGTTTACGGCTTTCGGAAATGTTAAAATACAATAAATTTATTAATAAATTAGGTTTTAATAAATTAGAAACAGAAGGAAGTTAACATTTTAATATAAATCATTTATTTTATTAAATCAGAAGATCTCTTTCACTGTAGGACTGTCTGGGCCCCCTGGTGCTGGAAAATCAACCTTTATAGAATATTTTGGAAAGATGCTTACTGAGAGAGGGCACAAATTGTCTGTGCTGGCTGTGGACCCTTCTTCTTGTACCAGCGGTGGTGAGTATTGCCAACTCTTCTTAAATTGCAGAGCAGGAGCTTGGGGGCTCCCTGTTATAAGTTAGTGGGAATTGGCAGTCAGGTGACTTCTACCCTCTAGCTGAGTTTGGCCTCACTGAAGGAAGGGAGTTCTGGGGGTGAGGTGGAGACTGAAGGAGGTACTGGGCTCTGTAGACCAGGTTAGGCCAGGAGTGGTCTGGGCACTTAGAGACTAGTGTTGATCACGCCTGAGGCTAGGCTCCCGCTTCCCTCCTGCTTTTCCTGGCTGCATCAGCTTCTACACAATTTAGAAAATGGGTCCTTCCTCATTTGTTATTTTCCTCTTATTGTTGTAACATCTCAAGTGTAAAACAAACAAACAAACAAACAAACAAAACACACCTTATAGCTTTATAACTTGTCACCTGTTTACATGACATGTTCAGTTGAACAGAAAGCTCTTAGAGGGCCCATGTGGTATCCCGCTGTCCCGCTACGGCACTTAGCATAGTGCACTGCACAGGGTGCTCGCTCAGCAGTTACTTACTGACTCGAGGTCATGCAGTCACTCAGTTTAATTTGCAGCTCATCAGAGATAAATGAATAAAGGTAGTTCTGCAAAGGATCATTTAAGGAAAACATAAAGCGTTCTATATAAATAGGAAAGGTTTTTCTTCTCTTACCCCTTGATGATTTAAGCTTTTCACATTATAGTTACCCACAGAACAAGTATTTTAGTGCCTCCTCTAGGTGAGGCATTATGCAAGGAAGTACTGTATCATCTAACAGTGAATAAGACAGTCCTCTTGGCTTTATGGAGCTTTATTTCTTATGAGAGAAACACAGGCCATTACAAAGTAGTGTGTGTTGTGAATGAGGAAGTACCGTGTGCTTTGTGTGGAATTGTTTGCTTTGTATTCTGTGGTTCTAATGCTAAAAAGTAAAGAGAATATAGTCATATTTCTGGGGCTTTGTATTAATAGAGAGGTTGACAACAATTCATGTTACCACCCATTGAGAAATTTGGCTGAGAACATTCAGTTTTTGATTCACTATAATAAAAGGTTAATTATAAAATAGAATTTATGTTCACGAGGTTAAGATAAAATTCATATCAGTGTAGTGTCTTCTTTACAGTCTAAGAACTTTGTTAAAGGTATATACCTGAATGAAGAATTTTTTAGAGTGGCCCTCATTTCCATATAGGTGAGAAGGCTACCCTTCCTCCTCCCCCTCCCCCCCAATAATACTCTAGAATACGTACAATAGCAGAAGAAAATAATAGTTTGGGGAAATACTAGCAGAAATGGTGACATAAAATAGTCTGATCCAAGTTGCATAACCTGACCTTTGTCAAACACAAAAACAAAATATAGACGTTGAAAGAAAAAATAAATAAACAGATATACAGTATACTATAAGTACAGATTTCTACCTCATTACTACAACAGTATGTACATTTGAGAAGCAAACCTGGTGCTTTGCATTCATGTACCTCCTGCAGTAGCTTTGAGACCTTCCTAAGGGCCTGCACCCCACAGTTTTGGATTCACTGGCAAAGACAATTACATGGGAGAGTAATTTCATAATGTGGAGTTCAGTGTGTTAGGATCCATAGGCTAGTGATTTCGGGTATAGCTTTGGCAGATTGTTGACTTACAGAGAGGATTTCATGCAGAAAATTACTTTAGAAAGAAGTTTCATGTGCAGTAAATAAGGTAGTTGAGACATGTGGTGAGTCTGTGCTCCAGAATTAGAACCTATGAGAACTCTACACTGGGACCATAAGGGAAAAGATCATGTTTTTTCAGCAAGTGCTTAATGTTTAGCATCAACTTTATGTGGGAAAGTTAGCTCTTAGGCAGAGTGAAAATTAAAATTCAGATTAGAACAGCACTGCATTCTCAGATGTTCATATGTGGCTAAAAGAAAGATGTTCAAGGTGATTTCTGTACTTCCAGAGCTTTCTGTCCTGCAGAATTTGCAAATATTGATGTTTGCCAAAATACTGCAGTAAATCACCGTAGCAGTTAAGTTAATTGCCTCCTGTGAACAAGCATTCAGCATACAAAATATGTAAGACATGCTCCTGTGGGCAGGGAGCTGACTTTACAGCCAGGCTGCTCCACCGTGGCACTGAAATTCCTGGTGTCAGCAGCTATCCTGTGTTGCAGGATGCTTAGCAATATCCTGGTCTCTACCCACCCTGTGCCACCAGCACCCTAACCCCCGGTTGTGACAAGTAAAAATATCTTTAGGTATTGCCAAATTTCCTCTGGGGCAAAATCACCCCCAGTGGAGAATCATAAGCATAATGTTAAGATGACAGTAAAGAAACCACCCTGGCTGGAATGCAAGATTGGTTTGGGGCCTAGTGGAAGCTGAAATAGGACAGGCCGTGTCAGGCTGGAGAACCTGGATTTGAACCTCTAATCCAGGGGTAGGGAATGTCCGGCTTGCATACGGTCCGCAAAATCATTTGGTCTGGCCCTGCCAGGGCATTAGGGGTGGGCTAATTAAATGTTTGATCACATACAGCAGGCTAATTTTTAAATTGAGAATTTTGTATGGCCCTGGAATGATGTTATAAATATCCAAATGGACCTGGGCAGAAAAAGGTTTCCCACCCCTGCTCTAGTCATTATAGGTTTTGAGGAGCTAGAAATGCTAAATAAATAAATAAATAAATAAATAAATAAGGGAGCATTGTATACACTATGTGGGGGGAAAGCTCAATGATATGAAATACAATTTGAGGGTTTGGGAGAAACGTCATAAAACATTTGGCTCATTGATCACTGTCCCTTATAGGTGTTCCATGATTGTAACTGTGTTTTAGGATCACTCTTGGGGGATAAAACCCGAATGACTGAGTTATCAAGAGATATGAATGCATACATCAGACCATCTCCTACTAGAGGAACTTTGGGAGGCGTGACAAGGACTACTAATGAAGCTATTCTGTTGTGTGAAGGAGGGGGATATGACATCATTCTTATTGAAACTGTAGGTGAGTGTGATTTTCTGTTTCCTAACAAAATTCTGTTCCATTGAACTCTGTATAAAGATGAGTGACAACTAATTTCATTGGTTATTCAGCAGATATTTACTAAAAGCAAAATTAAATTCAAGATATCTCAGACTGTATAGAGATATGAATATATAGGCTATAATCCTGCCCTTAGAGAAAAGAGAAATAAGCCATGTATCTGAATAACTGTTGCACAGTTGATGGGCTATGAGTGTCAGAGAAGACCTGTAAGTGTCAGGATGACCTACAGAAACTGTACTTTAACATGACACCTATTTTGTTTAAGCACATTTCAGATGTCTGCAATGTCCACTAACAAAGTTATTATAATTGGGTGGCTGTTGAATACAGAGCCATGGTTATTTCATTTTTATATCCCTATTGCATAATTTTATGTGATGAAAATACTGAAATAGAAACCCAAGGAATTAACATTCTTATGGAGAGACCATCTATTATGTTACTGTATGACAAATGTTTGTGACACAACCTGATTTAGATTTGGGGTATCAAGTAAGACTTCCAGAGGAGGTGACTGTTGAACTCAATCTTGAAGAAAGGATTGGAGTTACATAAAGTATGGGCTAAAGGGCGTTTGCAAAGATAGAGGAGCCAGGGAACGTGGCCCATTCAGAGGACGGAAGTGTGCTCAGGATGCTTAGAGCAGCGTGAATGAAGACTGGATGTGACTAGAGATGGGGCTCTAGGCTAGGAACTCTACCGTCTGAGGCTGGATGGAGGGAAAGTTGCCCTGGTGGTAACCGGAGAATCCAGAGAGAAGAGGACCCTAAAATTCCCAGTCAGTGTGGCTCAGTAGTTGAGAATTGGACCATGAACCAGGAGGTTACGGTTCAATTCCCAGTCAGGGCACATGCCTGGGTTGTAGGCTCTATCCCCTGTGGGGTGGGGGGTGGGTGGGGGGAATGCAGGGGTTGACAAATCATTGTTTCTCTCTCATCAATATTTCTATCTACCTCCCTTTCTCTCTCTAAAATCAATAAAAATATATTTAAAAAAACAAACAAACCCAAACCTTGAAGTTGCATTTTGCTGCTTGTCCTAGACTCAAAATAACTGTGATTCAAATGAGAAAGAGTTGTATTTCTTTTGCAAATAAAAGAAGCTTGGAGGCAGGTGTTCTGAGCAGATGTGGGGGCTCTACTGTGCTCTCAATGCCCCATTCTTAGCACTTGTTCACGGTTCAAAGATGGCTGATGAAGCACTAGCTGTCACATCCATGTTCCCAGTAGAAGGAAGGGGAAAGGCGATAAGGAAGGGAGAAGGCAGGCAGAAGAATGTACACCTTCCTGGAAACCCCATCTAATGATTTGCTTCCGCACGTTTATCACCTGTAGCTGAAAGGGGGTCTGGAGAGAGAATATGGTCTCTCACCAAGTGCATGGTCTCCTAGTAACACTGGGGCCAGGAAGTAGGGAAGAATAAATGCTGAATGGGCAACTGCAAGTCTCTGCCACATTGAGGAAGGAGAGAGTTTTGAGAGGAGTTCAGTGGAGCAGGGGATGTGAAAATCCCATGTAAGTGGATTGAGATTAATGTGAAGTAGTCAGATGAAGACAATGAGCATGTATTGCTTCTTTTTTCTCCTTGAAATTTAGCTCTATAGAGAAGGTGGGAAATCTGGTGATGATTGGAGGAGTTTGAGAGATTTGGTCTGTTTTTGTTTGGTTTGGTTTTGTTTTCCAATGAGAAAGACTTGAGTACAATTTACATGATGTGCTGAGGGACAGGCTCCTGCAGAGGGATAGGCAGGGTTAGAGACAAAGCAGAGTGACCCCAGAGGAGGGCAGAAAAGAGGGTCCTATCAGCCAGTGCTTGTAATGCTGGGAATGGAGAGGAAGCAGGAGGCAGAGTTTGTTTCACATATGCTTATTTGTGGAGTGGGAGAGGGAGCAGCTGGAGGGTGAGAGGGAGTAGCTGGAGGAGGGAGGAAAAAGCTGGAGGGTGAGAGGGAGAAGCTGGAGGGGAAGTTTGAAAAGCTGGAGGGGAAGGGGCAGAAGCTGGAGGGGAAGGCCAGAAGCTGGAGGGGAGAGGGAGAAGCTGAGGAAGTTCTTGCTGCCGTTTCACTGTGCAGTAGGTGCGAGGGTCGTCATCACATGGAGAGATTATGGGACACTGTATGGCCACTGTGAGAAATGGGAAGGAGCTGACTGAGGGTTTTTAGGAGCATTGCTTTTACAGGGCCGTAGGAATCTGCAGGAGCCATTGGAACCCATGAACTTAGAGTGGTGCTTTAGATCCTCACTTGAGCAGCTTCTCCAGCGTGCCATAGAGGCCAGATAACCGCACGGACCCCGGGTAGGGGTTTGTAGGGCTGGTGCAGAAAGATGAGAAGGCAAGAAAATGTGTTGGTAGGCACAGTGCAGGTTAGAATCACAGTGATCGAGCTGCTCACTGGTGAAGGGAAACCAGGAGAGATCCACAGGAGTGAGGAGGGAGTGGAGGCCTCGGGGTTCCCCATTCTTTTAGAGACTAAGACTAACGGGAAGGACAGGAGAACGGAAGGACGACAGGTGTGCTGTAGGGTGAGAGTGTAATAAGTCCTGCAGAAGTGGGTGTTTAAGGGGGATCGGGTTGAGAGGTTGATTGAATGAGTGAATGAAGCAGAATGGAAATGATGGTCAGTGTAGTTGAAAAAGTCAAATTACTGTGAACATTTTAGTGTATGGTTGTGATTTAAAATTTCAGGTGTGGGTCAATCGGAATTTGCCGTTGCTGATATGGTTGACATGTTTGTTTTACTGCTGCCACCAGCAGGAGGGGATGAATTGCAGGTAATTGTTTTGACTTTTTCCTCCCCAAAACACAAAGCTCACCTCTCTGAAAGTGCAAGTTTCAACTGTGGATTTTTTTTTAATTTTTATTTTTGTAAATTAAGTTGATATTAGTGTGGGGAAAGAAACAGCAGCATCCACATTGGCTGAAATACATGTCAAAGGCAGATTCTGTACATTCTTCCCAACCATAGTAATAGAATTTATGACCTTGAGCTAATGATGTAACGTGGATGTTTTCACATGGAACGTGGGAGTGAGGTAGTATATGGGCAGCTCCGACAGGAAGGGACCGCTGTGACATGGTGTTTGCAGTACAGTTGGCTCAGAAGTTCCTCCTGAGGTACCACTTTGATTTTTATCGGGATCCCGCTACCATGGTTTATGGATTATAAAATAGGATTCTTGCTTTCCTGCTGCAATGCAATCCGGCACTGACCACCTGGAGCTGGCAGCCTACCAGGTGGAGGGCACTGTCCTCCAGAAGACGCCCTCACTCCAGACACCAGCAGCAGGCTTGGGTTTCCCGGCCCACCCATGGCTCTGACCAACTGGCCACAAATAGGGGGGAGGGGGGGTTTCTCACAGTTTGATGATTAACTAGCATGACTCACAGAACTCAGGGAAGCACTGTATGACAGTCACAGTTCTATGATGATACAAATCAGGAGCAGCCAAACGAAGAGACACAGAGAGGGGTCTGGAAGGGTCCCCAGACTTGAAGCTTCTCTGTCCTCAGGACACATTCCCTTCTGGCACATTAATGCGTATCTCCTGCCAGGGAGTTCACCTGTGCATCAGGTGTCTGGAGTTCTTATCAGGGTTTTTTTTTAATATAGTTGCACGCCACTCACCGAGTCATTGTCCACATGACTGATCTCAGTCCCCAGGCCCTTCCCCACCCCCATCCTTCCCCAGAGGTCAGGCCCAAGGGCCCAACCCTCTCATCACAAGATTGCCCTTTCCCGTGTGGGCAGCTCCCATTCTGAACTCAGGAATAGTCCAGGCACCCATGGAATAATACAGACACGCCTGTCACTCAGGAAATTCCCAGGGCTTAGAGGTTACTTCTCAGGAACCTTGGACAAAGAACAGATAAATTCTTTATTATACAGTACCTCCCTCCGAATTGTATAATTTTAAAAAACAGTGACAGCAGACTATGGATGCTGCAAACTAGAAACATTAACTTAGATTTAATAATTGAAATTTACATTTAAAAATATTTGAAAAGAAATATTGATATTAGATAGAAAAATCTACATTTTTCAAATAAGGTTTGGCCTTAGATTTCCAGTGTTTTTATGCAATGTAATTTAAATAAAGAGATTGAGGCATTTTTAGTCATCAGGTTATTTTTCCTCAACAGCAAATTAGAAAAAACAACAACGCTGTGTACATTTAAGGAAAACTTCACAGACTTTGTTTCCAGAAACAGATGTGGTGACAGGTGTTTTCTGTTCAAGCACCTCAATGATGGGTGCTTTTGCATCTTGCATTATTAGCACATGAGAAGAATCCTTCACGAGACAATGTGCCTGTCTCCTGCCATGTGTCTTGATGACATATCTACTCTAATTCTGAATGCATTTCAGCAGGTGAGGCTCTAAACTGAAGAGAGGCATTACAGATGACTTTCATATTCCAGAGGTGATGCTTTTGAGTAATTTCTGTCAATAAATGTGATTCCTGGTACCCAGGGCTTGGGAAGATGCAGAGAAGACATTAGTTAATGAAGTGTAGGACTTTCAAAACCTTAGTACCCATAGGTGTCCCATTTGTTTGCTACAGTTAAATTAAATACTTGTGATAAATCACTTTCTTCTCCTTTCCAGGGTATCAAAAGAGGTATTATTGAGATGGCAGATCTGGTAGCTATCACCAAGTCTGATGGAGACTTGGTTGTGCCAGCTCGGAGGATACAAGCAGAGTATGTGAGTGCACTGAAATTACTCCGCAAGCGTTCAGAAGTCTGGAGACCAAGGGTGAGCTTATACTCCATTCTGCATTTTTCACTGGGCATGTTAGAGGTTGGAAGCTCCCAGCTAGACATATAATCAATCTTTGCTTGTATGTAAAATTATTAGTCTGTAGTCATGATTTTAAATATAATTCCTTAACCACTAGATGCCAACAACTAGATGTGAGGTAATAGATTGGATTGCTTAATGCTTGACCTGAGCCATTTGGAAGTGATAGCAGATCCATTCCGAAAGGAACTATCCTTAAGATTATGGAGTAATTAATGATTTGATGATCTATAATAGAGTTTGAGTACGACAGAAAAGGCTTTTGAAGTGATAACTTCCCGTTATGCTTGGTGGGTTCTGTTTTCAATAAGGGAAAAGAAAAAGGGAAATCCTGTAATAAGTGATGCAATAATATTGACGTGGGCAGCTTTATCTGCAGGAGGATTCTGTTATTAAAGACTAAACTAGCCCTCGCCAAGTGGCTCAGTTGGTTGGAGCAAAGTCCAGCACACCAAAAGGTTTCAGGATTGATCCCCAGTCAGGGTGCATACGGGAGACAATCCATCAATGTTTCTCTCTCTCTCCCTAAAAATCAATAAAAACATATCCTCAGGTGAGGATTGAAAAAAAGACTGAGCTGTAATCACTGTAGTGAGAGCAGTGATGACATAGCTACCTTTAGCTCCCAGCCTCCCCCAGTCACGTGTGTGTTGGTCCAGAGCAGTCAGGTGCTGGATGTTCTGCTCTTAAACATTTGCTGAGTCAGGTAGCTTGGACAGAGTTGCTCAACTGGGTTTCATTTCCTGGCACTCAGGCCTCAAAGAAACCTACCTAGCAAGGCCTTTCTCATCCTTGCGAACCTCTCACAGTTTCCCAGGATGCCTCTGAAGATCATCTGAGCAATCCTATATCCAAATAAATCTCTGGGCTAGAAAACTTGACCTTGAATCAGTAATTCATTTTTGCTGTGCACAGGAATCCTAGTAAGTTACCTTGGTGTATTTCCCAGTATATTAACTTTGACATCAATAAAATGTCTCCTTGCCATTGCCTAGGTCCTTAGACTGTAAGAATGAATTGGCAAGTGTTGGAGTCCCATGAAAGTGTGGTCTATCATTTTAAGTAACACAGTTCTGGTTTTTCCCTTTTCAATAGGTAGTTCGTATTTCTTCCAGAACTGGAGAGGGGATCGCTGAGATGTGGGATAAAATGAGAGAATTCCAGGAACTGATGCTTGCCAGCGGAGAGCTGACATCCAAACGACAGAAGCAGCAGAAAATCTGGATGTGGAACCTCATTCAGGAGAGCGTGCTAGAACACTTCAGGACCCACCCCACCGTGCGGGGCCAGATTCCTCTCCTGGAAAGGAAGGTGCTCAGCGGGGCCCTCTCCCCAGGGCTAGCAGCAGACTTGTTGCTGAAAGCTTTTAAAGCAGAGACTAATGAGATGTAGGCTACACGGTAATTGTACATATCATGTCATGAATATTAAAAGTGATGCTTCTGTGGTGCCCTCGGCCTCCCTATTTGTGAACCGTGCTTGAAAACTGAAGAATGTTAGATGTGGATGGCCAAGGTCAGGTGGTCGGACAGTGTTCGTAAGGTGCCTATTTTACTGATTTCCATTTTTTTCTATTCCCTTCTATTCTTGTACCCGGCACGGTGGCCTGTAAAATAGTTTCTTCTCATCAGTCAGGAGCAGAGAAAGCTGAGTGGTAGATCGTGTACCTTAAAGTACCTCCTTTGATTCTGTGTTCTCTGGGAATTTCAAGAGAATCTGGAAGCAAAGAGTCACCACATTTCTGAGGCCAGAACGATACACAGAGGGTTTCTAAGAGCCGAAAATCATGAGTGACTGCTCCAAGCATTTCTGAAATGGCCATGTACACGCATGACAAAGCAGTTGGAATGTGCTGTGATGTGAGCACAACGTTCAGGTTTCCTTATCTGAAAATGAGGGTAAGAAAAGCTACTTTATAGGGTTATTGGAATAACTAAAGGAGAAATTATAAAATGGTTAGCTCTCAATAATTGGTAGGTGTTGCTAGAAATATTACACTTGGACACCCCTGCCAGGTCTCTGTCCTATAATACAGACTGGCACCATTTAATTTTAGTTTGGGCAAACTGCTTAATCGCCCTGTGTCTCACTTCCCTCGTTGGTAAATGGGGTTGACAACAGTGTCCACCCAGAGTTTTTGAAAGGACTATTTTATTTAACATAATGCTAAATAACATAGTGCTAAATTAATATTTACCAATAGTCCCTACCAATGGTGAGGATAAATGAATTAGTCTCCCTCCAGCTTAGAAGGATAATTCTTTTCTGAAGAAAACCTCATAGGTTGACTTCGCCTTTGTCAAAAGCATAATTACCACCAATTTAGGTAGGTAGGCAGAAATATGCTATGTTCCAAACTGAGCTCCAGAATTGTCAGGCATGTTGCTAAAAACCATACCAAATTCCATTAAAGTGACTACTGTTCCTTGTATGGTTACTGCTGCCGGGAACGTTAGCGATCACCATACAGCCTTCCAAGGAACTTTCTCTTCGTCATTGCTCTAGGTGTGGCTGCTCACCTCCTCCCCTGAGCTCTGTAGCCATTGCCCTGGCTACACTGAAGACAAAAGCTGGGGAACTCGTGGTTGTAGCATGTCATGCAAGGAAAATGAAAAATGATGAAGTTGAAATTTTTCTTAAAAAGGAACAATCTGAAAGAAATTTTAGCCTATTTGTCTTTCTTTGCTTCCACAATAGTATTTTGGTTAATTGGTTACTAAATTTATGAACTTTTTAAAACCCATTTGACATAAATGCTTGGTGATAATCCTGACCCATAGGCATATATAAGTTTACTTTTTTGGCACTAGTGGTAAGTCTGACAAAATATTAGAGTTGGTACAAAAGTAGTTCTAAAATATTGAGTTTCTCCCCCTCCCCCAGAAAATAGTGAACTTTGTACTGTAAAATGTAAATGATGCTAGTGTGAGTCAAAGTACGTTAATACATACCTGAAACTTTGGTACATAAAGGCAATCTTGGGGTATTTTATTTTCCTTAGCGACCTCAGCATCTTGATGGAAAGAGGTGAGGGCACATGTAAACCAATAAACTATTCTACTCTCAGCAAGTCTAAATTCTTATTATTGTTGCTTTTAACTAACACAGAGGACATTGTATGATTGCATTCTCAGAGCTCTGGCTTATCTTAGAATTCTATAGTGCGATATCTCATGATGGATGACACGACAGTTATTTATTAGGCTCATACTCAGGTACCAAATCCTGCTACATATGGAACCCAATGATCAACACGTTCTTCTTAAGAATAAAGTCACATTAGCTTTTACACCCACATTTGGCTGGCTTGGGATTCCCTCACATTACAAAGGGTCCCGGTCCCCTGGAAAGTCCTCTCCCAAGTATTTTTGGAAGCTCCAGAGGTTCTTCACTGGTTCACAAGTAAGCTCACAGCCGGGGAAGCACTCGATTGGTCTGCCTGAAAAGGTCACAGGCCCGTCTCCACACCCCGCCGGCGTGTGGGGTGCTGTGATTGACAGGAAACACTTGGAGCTGGGGAAGGACCCAGTCTTCAAAATAGGTGGGGTGTCAGTCACAGAATAGAGTAGAATGCCAGGCAGGCAAAACAAACGTCTACTGCAAATACTTTAATCTCCAAATACTTGAAATAAGGTAAGGTATAAATAAATAGGTGTTACTGATGTGTTATACCAGCGATTTTCAATCTTTTTCAGCTCAAAACACACATAAACTAATTGCCAAAATTCTGTGGCACACCAAAAAATACGTTTTTTGCTGATCTGACAAGGAGAATAGGTATTTATTCACACCGGATGTCTATTGTTGTGTTGGTTTTTGTCATTTTTTTATTTGCCAACCTAAGGGTAAAGAGGTCAGGGCCCCTGACTAAGTAGTCAGGGATTGCATTGCAGCACACCAGTTAAAAATCACTGTCATACTAAAAAAAGTGAACTTCGGAGAAAGGGTTGACTAATTATTAACCTAATTGTTGGTAATATGTACCAAAACACACAAGTCATGAGGGCCTTCCCAGCTCCAATTTTGTCCCATATTGTACAACTCCAGTTTGCACTTCAATACTTCATAGTTTCTTGGTTCCCAATTTCAAATTCATGACAGAAATAGGATGGGTCTGTTTATTTTTGGGAAGCAACAGAGGTCACTAAGGGAAATCTGTGGTGGGCTGTTTCAGGGGGTAAGTGAAGTATAAATACAGTTTATACTGCAGGAGCAGTTTGTAGGGTCAAGTTTCTTCAGGTTCCTGGGTGAGGCAGGCATGACGTATATTTCCACCACAGAACAAATTACTGGGTGGGTAAGTGGGTTTCAGAGCGGTGAAGTGATTTGCTTAAGCAGCCAGTGTGACTTGGACTCAAGCCTACTTCTCCTAACTCTTTGCTTAGTGATCTATTACATGGATTAGAAACCAGCTCTTAAAGAAAATGTATTGCCTGATGACCATAATCTTTTATGCCTCCACAGCTTGCAGCCTGAACTGTCCAGTCTGTGGTGATAGAAACTGAAATAGTGTGTTTGTGTGTGTGTGTGTGTGTGTGTGTGTGTGTGTGTGTGTGTGTGTACATGCTGTTTTGACTGGAAAGGGACCAGAATGATACATCTGGGTAATAGTTACATGGATGTACACACATGTAATCAGTGTAATTGTGTACTTTACTGTTTGATGTTACGTCTCAGTTAAAAAAAAAAAAAAGAATACTGTTTGATCCAACCTCTTGCCAGGCTGTCAGTGGTTATGGCTGGAGATCTGGTCAAGACCTAGTAAATTCCATAGATGACATACCAGCCCTTGTCCTAGTGGTAGAAACCTCTAGCCTTTTCAGTTCATGGACTGTTCCATAGAACAGCAATACCCCAAGATGCTCCCTACCCCACAAAAGGGGTGTGTGGTCCAGTAAGTTTAGGAAATGATGCACTTTTTAGGTCCCTTCAAAAGACCGTGAACATTGAAATAGTAAAGACTGTAAGTCCCATAGCAAAGAAACATGTGTATTCCAACTGTCTAAAACTTAACCCCGACACTCTTTTAATTAATATCTCTTAACACTGTATTAGTGTAATTGCCTTGAGTTTAGACAGAAGCCTGGTCAAGGCCTGCCGGCCCCTCCTCCCAATCAGGTGATATGTACGCCACCTGCTGGTGGTATTGGGTATGAGGTCACTCACTCTGAAAACTTCTATTTTCACTAAATGTACTCACAATACAGAGTTCTTTATTAGATTTTTTCCCCCCAAACTTAACGTACCAGGGACTCAGCAACATAACTTGCCATATTCAGTTACAAAAGAAAGTTTCTAGTGCAAACTCTCAACCTGGAAGTCAGACCATATGAATCAGCGCTGAATACCAGTGCCCAAGACAAGGAAGAGAAGCATTTGATCGAATGAGAGCCAAGAATGAGTGCAAAGGCCTTCAGAATTCTTGGATGTTCTAGAGTAAATAACTATGATATACTTACAAAGGCCTTTAGCATTCTAGGACATTCTAAAGTAAATACCTATGAAAATAAATTTAGTCTGTTCTGTTCTCTAATTTGAAGTCTAAGTAAGTCATTTCAATAGACTTGTTCAATATCTAATAGACTGATGAGCCGAGCTATAATTCCATCCACACCCAATATTAGACATTGTCACTTAAATTGTTACATTTTACTACTCTTGATTCTTGAGGTTATAATTGTAAAAAGGATATTGTAATTGATTTGGGGAAAAGAAATAAAAATAATATAAAGCACCAGAAATGTGGTAAGTTATAGTAAAGTACAGTTATTTGTTTTGTAAAGAGCTTATTACACTACATATTTTTATAAACTACCTCACAATATAAGAAAAAAAAGTTTTAAAATATTTTCTACAAATAATCTTACATAATGTATTCTATTTATTTTCCTGACTCAAAACAATATATATCACTAGAAGAGATTTCTTTAAAACCATTATTTTTGCCCGAATGGCTAAAGGTTTAAGCACACAAGCAGTTGCTACCTAACAATGGGTGGGCCAAAAAGAGAGATCAGTCCATTTCGTTCCTCTTTCACTCTTCATCTTCTTCTCGTTACGTCTAGATTCCTCCAAGAGATCTCTAAAGAAATCCCTGCCTTCAACTCTACCAGCAAATGCAGCTGGGCGTGCCAACACCTACCTAATCCTACTAGGGCAAAGATGCCATGGGCCAAACTTCAAAGTTGAGGAAATAAATTCCTATTAAAAAAAAATTTACACAAAGTGCACCCATTTTATTTTATTTTTTAAATTATATTTTTATTGATTTCAGAGAGGAAGGGAGAGGGAGAGAGAAACATCAATGATGAGAGAATCGTTGGGCAGCTGCCTCCTGCACGCCTCATATTGGGGATCAAGCCCACAACCCCAGTACGTGCCCTTGACCAGAATCAAACCTGGGACCCTTCAGTCCACAGGCTGACGCTCTATCCACTAAGCCAAACCGGCTCCGGCCCTCATTTTAAATACTAGCAATTATTTGCAAATAATGCTATTCTCAAAGAAACATGCCCTATGGTGTGTCAGCCTCTCTGTGGAAGGCTGTTTAGATTCAGCTCCTGGAGCAGTATTCCTCATATTCAGAGATCAGTTGCATCAGAACGTGTAACAATATAAATATGCTGGTTTTTGGGCTTTTCCTCAGACCTGTGGTTTGTGAAGGTAGGGCTCGGTCCTCAAAATGTGTAACATGATCCTCAAAATGTGTAAGGTGCCCCGTAGGTGCTGATCCAATCCCCAATGGAGATTCTTTGTTCTTAGCACTGATGACGGATCTGCTCAGAGTGGCTGATTGAGGGGAGGCAGGACATCTGTCTTTATAAGAATTCCACCGGTTACGTGAATAAATACAAAGGTTGAGAGCTGCTCCAAGAGATGGTTAAAGAAGGGAGGCCCTATTTGCCAGTGGATTGTTTGTGAATGTGGAGAAAGATAGGCAAACATATTAACCAAATTTAGAGTAATTATTCATGATGGATACAGGAAATCATGTGAATACAAGATTGAATGGCATGACCTCTCTACCTAAGAAAGGTTCACAGTGACATCTCAATGACCTGAATTCTTAACCCTGGCTGTCCTTCAGAATCCTCCAGGAGTGAGCTTTTAAAAAATACCAATGCCAGGGTCCTACTCCAGACCAATTAGATCAGAATCTTCAGGGTTGGGAAGAGGTGAGGCCTGAGCTGCTGCTTATCTTAACAGCTCCTGGGTCGACCTTGTGTGCAGCCAGCCTAAGCACCACATCGCACTGTGACACAAACAGTTAGAGTCACCTGCTATTGTTACATCACAAGCAGTTCATGTTTGCTTCCAGACCCGTTAGAAGAAATGAATGCTTGGCACTGCCCTATGATCTCTTGTTCCCACCTCTTCCAGCACCAGCTTTAAGATTTACCGTTCTATTTATAAAAGTGGTTGCCACCGTTTTTTTTTTTTTGTTTGTTTGTTTTTGGTTTTTTTTTGCCATACTTTACAGCGATATATATTGCTTGGAAGAACAAAGGCCAGAAAGTTAAATAACTTACAAATTTGCTAGTTAAAATTGGGGGGCATGAGGGCAGGAGTGTCTGTGGAATCTGTTGCTTGGCAACTTTTGAGGAGCCCAGTCAATTACCTCTTGCCACTAAAAGGAAATTAACTCCTCGTAATGCAGAGGGCCTGAAAAGTCACCCAGAGCAGGCCATCCGTAGCCATGTCGCACTTTCTCTACTTGACTCCACAAGTCCTTCTGCCCTTTAGCCCTCTTACTTCTCAGGAGTTTGACCTGATCAGACGCAAGGCTGGAGCATCTTGGCAGAAGGAAATGAAATGGTCAGATTCTTCTCTGACAACCTACAAGGGCAGTTACCGGAGGAAAGAACTGGATAAATTCGCAAGCGGCCAATTTTGTTCGGAAGCAGGAAAGCAGAGGCCTGAGTGTCGCCAGTAAGATTTCTTTGTAATTTGCACCTGAATATGTCACTACAATAGACAAGAATACTGTTAGAAAAAGAGGGTATTGTAAACCCGGGAGAAACTTCTGCATATTTTCCTGCTGTAAATGTCAGTGGGGAGAAGAGCCTAAATGTCAGTTATCAGCTGAAATGATGATTGTCTTCAGCTTAGTGCTTGTAAAATTATTACTATGTACTCTTGAAAACATAAAAGTATAAGTATTTTATTAAACTGTAGACAGTGTCCTGTGCTCAGCAAAGAGGTGCTTAGTTCTACCACTTTTAGCTGAGAATTCCCCCAGAGCAGGAAGAAAGTTGACTAATCCTCCTTTGCTCTCCACTTGCTAACGTCTACCAGTAATTGCAGTGTTGAGGGCCCAAAACACAGTTTCCAAATGTTTGCTATAAATCAAGCCCTATGTTGAGGCCCACAAATAAATAAATAAATAAATAAATAAATAAATAAATAAATAAATAGAAGTATATTCAGTTTAATATGGTAACTGAAACCACAGAGATTAGTAACTAGCACATGGGAGGGAGATGCTATCAGTGAGGGGCTGTTGCGAGAAAGATCTCAGTGAAGCAGGTTTCCGCTGAGCTGGTCTGGAAAGTGGGGAAAGCATTTGCTAGAGGGAAGGTGGCAGAGGGTAAGGAGTGTTCAATCCCCAGTGTAATCAGAGCTGCAGGAAACGCACATGGACATGTGGGAAAACACGAGGACTCATGATGAAAGATGACCCTCTGTGTGTTGTCAGCTCTCTTGTCCAAATTCTGGAAATCTATTTGAAAAATCAGTTGGGTTATTGGCTCGGACTTGAGATGTGAGGACTCACTCACATAATCCCCTAATAAATATTAGTGATATTGCCGTCCAGGGCTCTTCAAATGATCAAAACAACGCTTAAAGCTCAGATGTCTCAGAAATGCTTTCTGATTGGGGTCCTTGTCTGGTTTATTCCACAGTCTCTGCGTCTCTAATACGGTAGCTCTCAAGTATGTTAATACTTCAATTAATTTGGGAAGCACCTTGACTAACTATGAATTTCAAGGCATCTCTTGGCTAGATTAGGGAATCTTTTTAGTACTGCTGGGGTCCTCTCTGAAAATAAGTAGTTTGAAAGCTGGTATCAGAATAGGAGAGAAATAGTTAATAAATAGAAAAAAATGCAGAAGTAGCTGGTGAAAATGTCCAGAACTTGGAACTTCTTTCTTATTGAGAGTGAGATCATTATGTAAATCATTCCAACCAAGGTGCCCTGTGACATTGCACACCACAAAGAACACAAGCTCACGAGGTTTATTTGTTTTTGGAACCTCAGAAATGTAAATATATCCTTTGCAGCATGGCTGCTTATTCTGTTACAGGCTAAGCCACGGCAAGGTTATGAATGAAGATGGAGGGCAGATTCAGCTCATTTGGGAAAGTGCTGGTTATAATTTAAATTTGCTTTTTTTTTTTTTTTTTTTTTTTTTTTTTTATCTTTCTCTTGGTTAATTTTAGACCCAAAGACAAATGTCTTAAGTTAGGAGCAAAAGCTGTTTGATTAAAATTTGGGAAGGCCGTGAAGAGACATTTTTACACTGCTATAAAATCAAATGGTCCAAGGGGGATTACTGAATAAAATATGAAGTGACTGATCATTTAAAATGTCAGGTCAGGAATATATTAAAGTATACAATACATAATACTTTATTTCTTTCATCACATACATTGAATACCCATATTGTGCAAGAAGGAGGAAAGGTGGTCATTTGGTTCTGAACCAGTTTTTACAGCAAATATGTAAAATTCATAACCATGCAGGGGGAAAAATAGCTCCTGCTTTTTGGGAGCATGGAGGTGAGTGTGGTACAAAACTTATGCTGCTATGGAATATTGGTATGGATTCTAGTTGTCTGCTGAGGTTAAAATGAGGGAAAAGTTGCCTTTTGGAATTCCTAAGACAAAAGGATGGCACCAGGATCAATTTTTAGGCCTTGATGCTTTTTTATTAAATTATTCATTTATTCATTCATAAATCAAATATTCTTTAAGATCCTACATTTGTGTATGGTCTTTTAGGCTGGATGCTGGGGCTGGGGCTGGGGCTGTGATGACAACATCCATGGCCCTTGTCTTCATGGAGTTTACAGTCTGGTGAGGGAGCACCCACCAGGTAAACACACCGCATGTGCTTTGAGGGAAAAGAATGGGGACATTGGTTAAAAATAGAAGAGGGGCCGAAACCAGTTTGGCTCAGTGGATAGAGCATCGGCCTGCCGACTGAAAGGTCCCAGGTTCAATTCCAGTCAAGGGCATGTACCTTGGTTGAGGGCACATCCCCTGTGGTGGGTGTGCAAGAGGCAGCTGATCGATATTTCCCTCTCATTGATGTTTCTAACTCTCTATCCCTCTATCTTCCTCTCTGTAAAAACTCAATAAAAATATATTTTTTTAAAAAATAGAAGAGGGGTGGCAGTTTCTCACAAAACCGCACAGGCGCACTGTAAGATCTGGCAGTCTTGCTCCTAGGCATTTACTTCGCTGATTTGTAAAATTCTGTCTGCACAAAACCCTACACTTGCATGTTTATAGAACCTTAAGAACATTATGCTAAAGGAAAGAACCAGACACAGAAGACAAATTTCGTATGCTTCTACTTGTAGGAGGGACCTAGAGGAGGCACATGCATATAGACAGAAAGTAGAATACAGGTCACCAGGGGCTGCTGGAAAGGAGGGAACAGGAAATTATCATTCAAGGGGCACAGAGTTTCGGTTGAGGATGATGAAAAAGTTCTGCAGATGGTAGTAGTAATGGTTGCACAACACTGCGAATGTGCTTAATGCCACTAAATTGTACATTTAAAGGTGGCTAAAATGGTAAGTTTTATGTTATGTTCATTTTATAATAATAATAATAATAGTAATAATAATAATAATAATAATAACTTGTGAAAAACAGGACTTCCAGAATGTAATCCTCCATAAAAGCAGAAAAACTTTGGAAAAAATATTGTCAAAATCATCTCTTTCAAAATTAACCAAAATGGTCACGGACAACGGGAGGGTGGGGGAATACGTGGCGAAGTGTTTGGGATGGGGATGGGGGGATGAGGACAATTATGTGATACCATAATCAATAAAGAAATTTAAAAAGATTAACCAAAGGTGTGCAACAATCTGAGGACTGTTTTCAAGGAAATCTGCAAAACTTTGGTAAAAACAGCAGGGATTTTGGCATAGAAACTTGACCACTCTCATCCCCTTAATAGTTCTTGAGAATAATGGTTCCTACACATGTTTGATCATGAGAATGATCTATTTGTTGAAAATGATGACTTTTAAGCCACTCCCTTTAGAAATTCTGATTATGAGGCACCAGTGAACCTGTGTAACAAAAGTCAAACTTGGGTTGACCTAAGAGGAATGCAGGATTATGGTTGGGAGTGTGGAAAGGGGATGAGAGGAAGCAAAAGTTTCAGAAATTAAATGAAAAGATGAGTGGGAATCCCTTTTCAGTCCATAGGCTGTGACTTATAAATCCATAAACTTACAACTTGTTTCTTCTATTTGCTTTCTTCAGGATATCATTGCCAAGGGCCTCTGCCTACGGTCCCAAACTCGGCAGGGATGGTCCCCAAGACACTGCAGGTGGTAAAGGTAGGTGCAGCCCATCAGTCTGAGCAGAGCCTGGGACAGGGCTGCTCTCATTGTAACTTC
This sequence comes from Pipistrellus hanaki, assembly GCF_964339955.1. NCBI lineage: Eukaryota > Metazoa > Chordata > Mammalia > Chiroptera > Vespertilionidae > Pipistrellus > Pipistrellus hanaki. Next base: position 47,455,145 of record NC_140507.1, read on the forward strand.
TAGGTTCTTGATTTGAGTCCATGTGGTTTCCATTTGCTGATGACAGACAAGGTGTCTTCAGAAGGAAAACGAATGTATTCTACTCTGGGTCTGTCACTCTTAAAACAATGGCAGTTACTTTAGGGAAACCTTTTCCTCCTCCAATTAGTCCCCAAATGTAACTGTGCCAGAGCATGGAGCTCTAGGTAATGTAATCTGAGCTTTCCTGGCTGCATCAGAGAACGGAAAAGAGAAACCAAAGCTATACACCACCAGCTAGTAAATGATATTTGCTCATTTATAACCACCTCCACCCTATCTTAGTTAAATTAGGGTAATGCTGGCTGCTGTAATAGGTAAACCTCCAAATTCCAGGGACTAAAACAAGAAAATATATTGTTTTCTTTACTTAAAGGCAAATGTGGAGGTTTTGCAGGCAGATCTTCCACGTGGTGATTTGAGGGTACAGACTTCATTCATCTTGGGGTCCCACCATCCCCTGGGGCCCCAGAGTCCTTTGTCTCTCGCTGGCAGGTAGAAGTGGCATGCATCTCTCACTCACACTCCAATGGGACAAGTAGTCAGCGGCTCATCCTAGATGCCAAGGACTTCAGAAATGGATTCCTCCCTCGGCAGCGCCTCCTGATACCAGCTACACACACCGCACAGAAACAGCTGGCCATCCCGCTACACACTCTGATTCTGAGGAAGAGGCTTTTCTCATATAGCTTCCGTCTCTCAGGGTTACATCTTTGAAGGTTTAATAAGACTAAAGTCATTTCAAATGAGGATTGTGTAGCACTTTAGGAAATTTTCTGGAAATATATATATATATATATATATATATATATATATATATATATATTTTTTTTTTTTTTTTTTTTTTTTTTTTTTGCTGTAGTATTTAAAGCTTGAAGAGGTATGTGTGTGCTGGGAGAGGTGAGAGTGTGAAAGAGCTACCCTGCAGCCTATGGGGTTTTCTCAAGTAATGGAGATGAAGGTTTATAGTGGCTGCCTGGGATGGCTATTGTTCTGCTGGCTTTCCTAATGAGATGGGACTTTAGGAGACTAGCATGTTTGAGATGGGTTTTATGCATTCCTCTGTGGTTTGTTGAGGCAAAAAAAAAAAAAAAAAAAAAAAAAGAAAGGACAGGACAGCTAACCATTTGTGCAGTTGTTAAAATCAGGAAAGACTTACTTCCTCCCCTTTGCGGTAATGAACATAAAATTGGAACACACTACATCGTTGAGAGACAAGACTGAGCTGGGGTCCAGGAAATTAAACAGCCCGGTCACATCATTCATTGTAAGCCGAGGTGACAGCGCATCTGATCCGAGTAGCGCCAAGTACAATCCTATTACATTTATATTCTATTTGTGCCCTTCAGAATTCTGATTAACCTGCTGATCACCTGAGCCCTGGGAACTGAGTCCCACAGTCAGATGGGGGAAGGAGGAGAGTATTAGAAGGGTAGTCACACAAGCAGTAATTTACCACTCTATGACAGGAATGACTTCGTTTTCCTCTCCTCTCCCGATTTTATGGTGAAGTGTTGGTAGGAGGAAATGACATAAGTGTATATATTCATAATGGTGACTTCTTAATAGATTTCTCCCATATCACTTTTTTCACTCTCTTCAAATGGTCATTTTGACTTAAATGATAGCTACAGCAGGTCCTGAAATAATGTTTCGGTCAATGTCGTTTCCTTATAACGTTGATGAGATGCTGCAGGAACTTACTCTTGCTTATATGAATCAGCCTTCAGCAAACTTGGTTTTGTTATACATCGTTTTACTTAAAGGTTCAGACCCTATATCCACAGACTTAAGTGAGGACTTACTGTACTCGTTTCATTAAGAGGTGACCATGTATCAAGGCAGAATTATGTCATTTGGCCACAAGATAACTTCTCCTTGTGCTTCTTTTGTTTGTTTCCTTTCTTTAAAAAAAAAAACAAAAAACCACATTTTTATTGATTTCAGAGAAGAAGGGAAAAGGAGAGAGAGAGAGAAACATCCATGATGAAAGAGAATCATTGATTGGTTACCTCCTATATTCCAACCACTGAGGGCTGAGCCTACAACCCAGGCATGTGCCCTGATCAGGAATCTAACCATGATCTCCTGGTTCATAGGTCAATGCTCAACCACTGAGTCACACTGGCTGGGCTCCTTGACCTTCTTTTCAATTTTCATTGTTTAATGTTTGGATGATCAACTTGAATCTAATGAAAGGAGTTAAAGCATGAAGCCAAGGGTCAAATTATCAATACAGGCCAACTTTATAAATCTGCTAACCACTGGTGGAAAGTGGTCTGTTGCTGGTCTCTTTGTAGAAATGTTTCTATTCCTATAGATATGCAAATCAGATGAGCAGGGCTTATGTTTGATTCTCGAGGTTATCATAGCAAAAAGTTCTCAAATTCCTTCTCACAACTGCCTTCCAGACAATCAGTAATATTTGTTCTGCCTCCATGAAGGTGGCTTTCCTTTTGCATCCCATCGATTTCTTTCCAGTTTTTTTTTATTTGTTTGTGGCTTTCCCCTCCTATGGCCCCAGCACATGCTCATCTCTTATATTCAAAGAAGAATGAAGCCATAGCTAATAACGATAAAAACCAAGTGTCGTAAAACTGTAGTACAACAAACAGAAATTGATAAACCATTCAACTTTCCATTTACACTATTGCAAAAATAGATTCTAGCAAATTGTGTTCGCTTCCAAAGCTTCTCTCCAGCAGGAGCAATTTATGAAGAGCGCGGCTCAATGCAGGCTGTGGCGGAGCTGGGGCAGCACTCACTGGCCCACCCCGTCTCTTCTCTTGTGCGTAGCGCTATCCCTGTGTCTCACGCCAGCACCCCGCTCAGACGAGCCCTGTTTTCCCTTGCAAAGGGGATACATGGGCCTCTTTTATTCTTGTGGGTCCAGGAGATGTAGTATGTGCCGGGGAAGAGGTTTGAAATCGTATGACAATACGTGTAAGATCTCCTTGGGAGAGTCCCTGACTACAGGTAACCAAGGGTCTGAAGCAGCTCCCTGGAGCTGTTTTCTCGGCATATACCCTTTTACAAGGATGACAGTGATAGGAGGATGTGGACGAGAACCAAGCAAGATTCTAGGAGGCAGCATCAATATGGTTTGCATTGTCACTTCAAGAGCATTTGTGTCCATTTCTAATATCCCTTTCCTTCCCTCCCTTTATCCCCACTCTTTATTTCTCTGTGGAGCCTTCTCCAAACCTCGAAAGCCTTCTCAAAGCAAAAAGAGCTCGCCAGACCACCCCGGAAATTATGCCTTCACACAGGGGGATCTTAAGGCCTGGCCACGTCCATGTGGCTTCTGTGTGTCCTGTTGCACTTGCCATCAACCCTTACTCCTCAGCACGGCCTTGCAGGCCTTTGGGGAATGTGACCTGCCGACCTTCCCAGGCTCATGTTGCGCCTTTCCTCCCTTCTACTCACTCTGTTCCAGTTCCGGTTCCAGTGGCTTCTTTTAATAACTTGAAAATGAAGCCTAAAAGTGGGGTCACCAGGAAAGACTCACCTCTTCCACAGAGACCAGGGAAGACCCCAAATGGACGCTTCCCCCCAAAACAGAAACCTAGCTGTCATCCATCTGTGTGTGTGTGTGTGTGTGTGTGTGTGTGTGTGTGTGTGACTCCACACTGTCAGCTGAGTTGTTTCTCCCTTGAGGCTCCACACTTCCCACTCCCACCACATGCCGGGGGTCAGGGACATTCCTGCCCTTTCTCCGCCACCTCCCACACCCGCTGCCTGGTGGGCACTGACTGTGCCACCTCCTCTGGCCCAGGCCTTCCCAGTGCGCTCTGGTGAGGGCAGAAGAGAACTCTCCAGGCTTCGGCATGTGTGCCTTCGCTGTCTGTTCCCAGGGCCACACTGGTTTGCCTTCCACTGCTCACCGAGGAAAGCTGCTCCTGTGGGATGACTGTGGACGAGGGAGGCCAGATGGGCCAGTGCCCTCACGGGATCGTGTCCTCATCCCTCCCCCTCCCACCCCTCCCTCCTACTGACACGCATCGTGGCCGGCCGGGCTATGCAGCGAGGGAACAAGGTGACTTAGAATAAGCCCCACTCGCCCTGGGGTTCCCACTGTCACTGCTGGCGTGGGGGCTGTCACAGCGGAGGGACCTTCGGATGCTGGCTTCAGTTTGTTTTCTGACTAATGTGCCTGCCTTGCTGTGGGAAGTGCATATATTTCTTTTAAACAACAGGAAAAAAAAAATGAAAGCTCCCACTGGCCACCAGTACATCTAGAAATCCTGATAAACAGCCTGAGACGGAGGTCCTCACCCCGTTAAAGTGACAGGTATGCCGGATGACCGCCAGCAGGCTCCGGAGAATTCCAGAAGCAACCCCTCAACCCCCCGACCCAGGAATACCAACCTCCCTCTCAGGGGTTGGGAACTTGGTTTTGCAATCTCTATTTTGAATTAGGGGAAACCATCTAATAAATGGTTAAATGTGTTTGCCAGAAAATATCCAAGTCTAAGGCAACATTCCCAAATCCCCTGCAGAGACTGGACACAAGGGGACACTGGCAGCCGAGCCTGTTGTTAAGAAGGTCACCAGATGCCATCTGTTCCCGTGAGCGCGTTACTGTTCAAGCATCACTTCTGCTAGGGAGGTGGCTGCGTGTGCTTTGCATGTGAACTTTCTCTTTAAAAAAAAAAATAATTTAGTTTTGCCATATCTTTTATAATCGAAGATGAGCATCTTAAAAAAAAAAAAAAATTCTTACTGTAGAAAGTATTACATATGGCCCCTTCCCCGGGCACTTGAGGGAGCGCCGAGGTGGGCAGCACAGTGACTTCAGTGGGCTTGTGTGAACAGGTCCTGTGTCTGCCTACGGGGTGGGCTGGGGTGAGGTGGGGAGAAGAGGAAGAGAAGGCAAAAGCATTGTTTTGGGTCCGTCCTTGGTTATGGCTCACATGTAATCGGGATGTTGCTGGCCGGTCCTCCTAATCTTTTCCTGCCTTGCTTTAGCCATCTGTAAAATATAATAGCACCTCTTCTTTTCCTGTCATTGTGAAATTAAGGCCGATGAATGAATGCCTTACTCTTTTACACACAACTTAAATATTTTTTTTAACCCATAGGGAAGTTGAAGGAATAATACAAAGAGATTTACCTACTCTCACCTAGGTTTACCAGTTGTGAGCATTTTGCCAAATTTGTTTATATGGATTTTTATCTCAGTCTCTCTCTATTGATGCTTGTATAGACTTCTTTGCTGAACTATTGGGAGTGAGTTACAGACATAAAAACAGGATGTCCCTCAATACTCCAGCCTCCTAAGAGTAACAATGTTCTCTTACAGAACAATAATACTGTTATCACCCTTAAGAAATTCCATTCCATATTGCAGAAAACTTTTTTAAAACCCTAATATACAGATTACTTAATGCTTTATTCTTTGAAATCTATCAGAGAAGATTTTCTGTGTCTCCCCAATGGTTACCAGTTCTATGTCCAAGGCACCTTCTGGTTCTAAGGCAGTTTAAAACATCGGGTGAAAGCTCTGGGCCCTTACCTTCAGAAAAATATCTATAAGGACAATGTGCAAGCCAACAAAGCACACACCTTGGATTCCTCTGGGTGGCCATGGACTCTAGGTTAAGTGTTGATAATCTTTTATCTAAAGTCTCCTCTTCTGTGTACGTACAATGTAAGACCACATATTCAGAAAGATAAGAATATAGTTTGTCTTCACTTTCCAGCATTATGTTCTGTGTTCATGAGGCTCCATTTCAAGAAACTCAAAATTTCAAGGAACTCAGATAAGGGTAGGTAGGAGGTCATATTATCCCCAATCTGTGAAACAGAAACAGAATCTCAAATACAGCTGCGAGCTGTACTGTGACAGACACCCAGGAGGTGGACTAGCTGGTTAGAAAACCTAGAAGAATACTTCCAGACTTGGGCTTCTCCGATTCTGGAAGAGCCATGGTCACCAAGCACACTTGCTTTCCTGACAACTTTCTTTAAAAAACCAAATACATGTAGCATCCCATCAGGGCCTAATGTATTGAAGGGCCTAATACATAAAGGTGGACTATGTTGGCAGTTACTAACACTCTTGTTTTTATCCACAAAATCGCCCAGTTTGGTTACAGTTTTAAGACGAGGAAGTGGAAGCAGGGATGTAGATACACACTAGCGAACTGGGATAACATTAAATGTCCTTATTGAAAAGGCTAGCTGGAACTGCCAAGGTCAAGTTGCACTGTGGGCTCTATTTTATCAACTGTGCACTCACAAGGAAAAAAAAAATCATTAGCTAACCATACTTCAACATATGTGAGCTTGCTGGTGTTCCTTCCTCTTCATAAACAGAGAAAATGAGAGACATTTCTAGCTCAGTTAGTAAAATGACCAAGCTGGCCAAAAGATGGTCATAAATGTGTAAATCCCACATGCAAAGGTTTAGCAAAAAAAAAAAAATCAAAAAAAAAAAATCTAATGTCTCTCTCTCCTCCATAATCTACCAAATGCCTCAATATTATGATGGGGGCATTGCCTTCCCCTGATCACCCTGTGGGCTCCCGGACTGTGAGAGGGGGCAGGCCAGGCTGAGAGACCCTCCCCCGCTCCAGTGCATGAAACCAGGCCTCTAGTTTTAAAATAAAATCGAAATGTGTACCATACCACCCTGGCTGAGTAGCTCAGTTGGTTGGAGCATTATCCCAATAACATCAAGGTTGAAGGTTTGATCCAGGTCAGGGCATATATAAGAATCAACCAATGAATGCATGAATAAGTGGAACAATAAATCTCTCTCTCTCTCTCTCTCTCTCTCTCTCTCTCTCTCTCTCTCACACACACACACACACACACACACACACAAAACAAATAAGTTTAAAAATCAAAAGAAATGTGTATTATTCAAAAAATGTTTTACACCCCTCCCACCAAAAGCTCCAGAATTTTTACTATAAATTAACTCTTAGTCACAATTTCATCATACCCGACTCTTACTTTTCTGTTGCTTATATTCTAAAAGGAAATAAGTGATGTGTGTACAGCTTGTTGGTATAGCCCACTTGGGAGAGTAGGACATTTTATGTTCTAACACTGGGTTTAAGCCCGGCTTTTCCTCTTTGTTTGCATGCAGGACTATTCCCTCAGATAACCAGTTCCTTTCAAAAGCCACTTGATGTCAAGCACAGAGTGGTAAGTCCAACATTCCTCAATGATGGTTTACTGGTAGAGAGCTTAACCGATGGCACACCATTGCTCCTAGGGGAAATGCAGGGTCAGGTTCCCATGAGCCTCTGCTCACAACATTGTCATTAACTGAGCAATACATAAATTTGTCTTATGTGTGTTTCTCTGCAAAGACACCTTATTGAATATATACAGTATTGTTGATTCACTGACATTGAACATACAGCCTCCAGGGCTATAATTCATGCCTAAGTGAAGATTATATAACACGTATTTTCTCTGTTAGGCACATCACAGCCTTCTTGTGCTGAGGACTCTAGACAGCACTGAGTGGGGGGCAGTTTAAACAAATAAATCAAGAACAAAAGGTGTAAAAATTTAGAAAATAGGGCACTAAGTAGATCCCAACAAGAACACTTGTTTACAGCATGAGAGCTGCAGTAAGAGGGGAACATGTGTCCTGTTGTCCGACCTTGACTGAGAAGGTGTGTGTCAAGTGACTCAAATTGTTTGCCCCTCTGTGCATGTCCTTGAAAAACCTCAAAAGTGCTGGAGTATTAACTTGGGGTAACAAATACATTTTAATGAACAGGCAAACTCGAAAATATGAAATCCATGAATAGTAAGCATTGATGGTATTCATTTCCTCTGCCCATTTTCCTATTAGGATGTTTAGCTCTTCTTATTGATTTGTATAAGCTATTTGCATATTGGGATAGGACTCTTCAGCCAATCCTATTTTATAAATAATTTGCCCAATTTTGTCTTTCCCTTTTACTGTTAGTGTCTGTTATTATAATGGCTTTTGGCAACAGTACCAAAGAGCCTTTTGAATGGGGAGGACAATGCTGGAAAAGGACTTTTGTTACATTTCTATGGTTGGGAAAGTGATGGCTAGTTTATTTTTATCTCTCTTCTTCACAGGCACACCAGATTCTGTTTCGTGATCTTTCTGCAGCGCCTCCAAATTGTAAGTCCTACCCTAAACCATTACATTATAGCAATGCCCTGCCTTTATTTTATTATCTTTTAAATATACTTTCATGTACATTTTGCCAAGATTCACCAATTCTTTTTTTAATTCTTTATTTAAAAAATGTTTTTTTTATTGATTTTAGAGAGGAAAGAAGAGGGAGAGATAGAAACATCAATGATGAGAGAGAATCATTGACGGGCTGCCTCCTGCACACCCCACCCTAGGGAATCAAGCCCGCAAATTGGGTAATGTGTCCTAACCAGGAATTGAACCATGACCTCCTAGTTCGTAGGTCGATGCTCACCACTGAGCCACGCTGGCCAGTCTGCCTTTATTTTAATTATGATCTTCATCTGATATTTTTTCATCCCTTTTTGAGTCTGAGGCTGCTTAAGGTCTTTTGCATTTCTGCCTCCTCCCTCCAGTCACCACGTGTGACTTCATTGTCCCTCTCCTGTCAATACGGACGGGACGATGCAGCTCTGGAAAAGAGCCAACATGAGAAGGTGGTGGTGGTGGCAGAGGTGGGGTGAGGTAAGAGTGTAGGGGAGGATTTGGAACAATTGATTTTAAAAGGTTCAGGAAAGCCAGTAAACTTCATTTGTTCATAATCTTGGAGCGTCTGTTTACCACAACCACTTACCCCTGGCTGTCTGTGTCTCCACGTTAGCTGTGAGGACGAAAAAACCAGCACCAGAGAACCTGGTGAAGGCCCGTCAACAAAGGACAGACTTCCTGCTGAGATGTGTAAGAATCTTTTTACCTCTCACCCAACAGAGGCTCCCCAGGGTAGTGCCAGTGGGGGTGCCTGTTGGTGTGGCAGTGCGGGTTTAGTGTGTGTGTGCTTAGCATTGGAGTAAGGGTAATCCCTAATTTATATTCAAGTGACAAAGGCATGTAGACTGTTCTGAGAAGCTGTCTGCCTTAAAGCACTCTGAACATTTTTCGTCTCCAGCTCTCCAGTGGGAAGCAGACTGCAAAGGGGATTGCAGTTTCTCTTGTACTGTCCAGATTTCCCCCTGGCATTGGCTGGGTCCTGCCTCTTGCGAACAAGGCATTACGTTCTCAGACTGTCCTTCCCTCTGGGGTCCCACATGGGTGCCTTGCATCTGGGGCACACTCTTTTCATGTGGCTGTTCTGGCACCCAGCAACTACTGTCCCCATGCCTTCTGACATGGCCTTCCAGAGCAGAGGATGCTCTGTCTTGCCTGATCAGACTTTCTCAAAGCCCAATAATTATTTTAAAAAATTTAAATTCTTTATCGTTTAAAGTTTTACATAAGTCTCCTTTTTCCTGGCCTCTTCCCGGCTACCCCTACTCCCCAGCATAAGCCCTCACCCCGCCCCCCAATCTGTGTCCATTGGTTATGCTCATATGCATGCATACAAGTCCTTTGGTTGATCTCTTATACCTTCACCTCCCACCTTCCCTCATAGGTTGGACAGTCTATTTGATACTTCTATGTCTCTGGATCTGTTTTTGATCATCAGTTTATGTTGTTCATTATATTCCACAAATGAGTGAGATCATGAGATTTATCTTTCTCTGACTGGCTTATTTCACTTAGTATAATGCTCTCCAGTTCCATCCATGCTGTTGCAAATGGTAAGAATTCCTTCTTTTTCACAGCAGTGCAGTATTCTATTGTGTAGATGTAACACAATTTTCTAATCCAGTCATCTGCTGATGGGCACTTAGGCTGTTTCCAAATCTTAGCTATTGTAAATTGTGCTGCTAGGAACATAGGGGTGCCTATATCCTTTCTGATTGGTGTTTCTGGTTCTTGGGATATAGTCCCAGAAGTGGGTTTACTGGGTCAAATGTAGTAATTTTTTTTTTTTAGAAAACGCCATACTGTTTTCCATCGTGGCTGCACCAATCTACATTCCCATAAGCAGTGCAAAAAGTTCCTTTTCTCTGCATCCTCACCAGCACTTGTTGTTTGCGATTGGTTGATCACAAACAACATTCTGGCAGGTGTGAGATGGTACCTCACTCTCATTTTGATTTGCATCTCTCAGATAATTAGTGACTTTGAGCATGTTTTCATATGTCTCTCGGCCTTCTGTATGTCTTCTTTTGAAAAGGGTGTATTTAGGTCCTATGCCCATTTTTTTTTATTGGATTGTTTATCTTCCTTTTGTTAAGTTGTATGCGTACCCTATACATTTTTGAGATTAAACCTTTATTGGAGATAGCATTGGCAAATACTAATATGTTCTCTGATACAGTGGGATATATATATATATATATATATATATATTTAGAGAGAGAGAGAGAGAGAGAGGAAGGGAGAGGGATGAATTAGAAACATCAATAAGAGAGAAACATTGATCAGCTGCCTCCTGCACACCCCCTACTGGGGAAGTGCCCGCAACCAAGGTACATGCCCTTGACTGGAATTGAACCTGGGACCCTTCAGTCCAAAGGCCGACACTCCGTCCACCAAGCCAAACTGGTTAGGGGACAGTGGGCTTTCTTGTTATTTTGTTGATGGCTCTTTTTGCTGTGCAAAAGCTTTTTATTTTGATGTGGTCCTATTTGTTTATTTCTCCTTAGTTTCCATTGCTCTATGAGCTGTATCAGTAAAGATATTGCTATGACAAATTGTCTGCTATTTTGCTGCCTATGGCTTCTTCTAGGATTTTTATCCAGTAATTTTTAACAGTATGTTAAAAATGGGACTTTTCTTGTCTTAGAGTTCTGGCAAGTAACCTACTGACTTCACCTCATTTAATATAAACGTTACAACTGCTTTTGCTGTCCTGTTGCTTTTGGCTATTAAGATTTCTCTAAATTAACTTAAAACAACAACAATTCAGCCTTATTCTAAGTAATTAAACAGGATGAGGCAAAAGTAGATCAATACTTGTTCGTATGGAAAATAATACAATAATTAATAAGTAATACTATAAGACAAACTGTGTTTTGCCTACTCATAACTGTAAACCTACTTTTTGTTCCATCCTGTAGTCGCAGTACTCTGGGTTTGGTATGCTAGTTATGTGAATTAGAAGAAAAGAAAACCTAACCATTAAAATAAAAGTGTTACTCAAGAACCACCAGTTCTATAGAGATATCACTCTGGAAAGTGCTGTCTATGGGCATCACTTGCTCATCTGATGAATGTAGCTAATGGGATGGGGTGGGTGGCCCTCCTCGGTTCCCAGGCCTATGGGATGGTGGTCTTCCAGATAGAATGCATTTTTCTTGATTTTTCTGTGGTTGGGCCTGGTAACTTTCCTCTGGAGCATTTCAAGCATGGGAAGGCAGCAAGGTGGCGGGCTGTGGAGGGAGGTACTTGGGGGCATTGAACGCTGGGCAGTCCACTGACCATTACAGTGTGTGGCAGCCAGCCCTCCCTTTGCTGTGGCGTTGGTACATGCCTCGAGGAAGGGTAGATGCTTTCCTGAAAGTATAGTTACTGCTCGCTGGGCCCCTGGGAGTTGCTTGGGAGAATCATTAACTATTGTTAAATAAATAAATCCCTCCTGCTGCATGGAGTTGTACCCGGGCCAAGCAACGCCACTGCCAGCGCCCGCAGCTGTTCTGGGCAACAGTTGCCTTTCTCTTTGAGTTGCTTCCCTGACCCCCTCCCCTAAAGCGAATTCTCTTAATCACAGTACCTCTTTAAAATTCACAATTCCTGACAAATTAGTGACATTACATCCTGCTCTTGTTTTTGTGGTGCAGTAGCAAACTAAAAGTACACACACACACACACACACACACACACACCCCACAATTCATATGAGGGACTTCTTCGGGAAACATTGGGCTTTTAGTTTTTTCCCCCAAAATTTTATTGATTTTTTTTTTTTTTTTTTTTTTTTTTTTTTTTTTTAAGAGAGAGGAAGGGAGAGGGAGAGAGAAACACTGATCGGCGGCTCCTGCACACCATGCACTAGGGATTAGGGATTGAGCCTCAAACCCAGGACATGTGCCCCAACTGGGAATCCAACCAGCAACCCCTCTGTGCATGGAGTGACATCTAACCAATTGAGCCCCACTGGCCAATGGCGGCCTACAGTTCTGGCCAAAAAATAAATCAGGATTTTTTTTACTTACTAGATAAGGAAAATTATGTTTTTTAAATAGATGCTGTGTTTTGGGGGAAGAAAACAACTTTGAGATATAAAAATGCACAGATTCTTGCATCAGCCACAAACAGGGATTGGATGACATTTTCAACCATCATTAACAACATTCTCATTTTAAAGAGTATTTGCTTGGTGTCTAATGCCTTTGATAGGCAACTTCTAAATATTTACAGTTCTGGGCCCAATCTTCAAGAAGTCCATGATGTAAAAGCGAAAGCAGAGAAACTCATCCCACTAGGCAATGTCCACACCAAAGGACGGAGGGAAGACAGGCAAGAATCCTGCTGCTGGAGGATGGTTCAGGGGCAGGAGGGAGCGGTGGGTGGTTGGGTTAGTGGTTCCAGGATGTCTTGGCTGGTTTTCTTTCCTCTTTTCCTCTTATTGACCTGGCCTCACTGACAAGAGACTGGGCAGATGAATTGGGAAGGTTAAAGGAGCTGGAAGAAAGAGCAGGAACAATCCCTACTCCCACTCCTGATTGACCACGTCTGGCCATTGCATTCCCGATTCTGTGCAAAAAAGTAACCTTTGCGGTTGGGCGCGTGCTGACAACCCGGGCCATTTCTCAACAGCCCGGGCAACCTCGAAATTCGTCCAGCAAGCCTGATTCGTCCGAGGATTCGGATGCTGATCAATACTACGTGTACAGCCTGGGGGGACCCTTGTGGTAATTTCGCTGAGTCGGAAACCAAAGCCACAGAGCTGCACGACCAGGACAAACCCTCATGACGGACCTGGAGGTATGAGCCCGCCTTGGACCACCTGGACCTTGGCGGGCTGCCTTCCTCGCATCCATCCCCGGGCTTCAAACTCCCCCATCCCTCACTTCCCCCTTCTCTTTATTGGAAGAGGGGACAGATGTTATCATGACCATTATTATTAAAAATTTCCTTTACTGTAAATGTTGGCACCCCACGTCTCTGCAGGAATCACAGCAATGGTGTCGGGGCTCCTACACAATGGACTACGGCGTCCGGGAGCCCATCCTTCCATGGGGCGCCCGGCGGGCACAGGGGCGTGGGAAGGCGCGTTTGCATCCAGAGCGGAGGCCACATTGTCCTCCAGGCAAGGCGCCTCCACAAGCCAACTGGCTTCAGCCCGTCGGGCAGGCGGGGCGACCCGACCCGAGTCCAGGCGGGAGCGCGAGCCGGGAGAGTAGAGACAACCCCCTTCTCCTCCCCACCCCTTTCCCCCTCTCTCTGCAAGGGTCCTGCTCCCCCAAAGCCCAGCCCACGGCCCGCCCCATCCACGGCTCCGCCCCTCGCCTGGGTCTTCCTCTCCGCCCTCCTCCCCTCGGTTCGCTTCTCCGCTTCGCAGGAGGTCCTCCCCCTTCTCCTCCCTCCACGATGCTCCTCCTCCCTCCACAGCCCTTCTCCCCCTGTGAGCCCCCCAAGATTAAGGTGACCAGAAGTCCCGCTTTTGGCGGGACAGTCCCGCCAAAAGCGGGATGCCTGATCGCCTTACCCGAGATCCGATCCGCCCCCACCCGGTGGAGGTGACTGGCTCGGAGACTCGGGGACCCCCGTTGCTGCTGTCCGGGCAGCTCGGCCCCAGATGCTGCTGCCCCTGGAGGAGAGGCGGGACCACGTGTGACCAGGAAGGTAGCCCCCTCCTGCCTCTTCTGCCCCCCTCCCGCCCCATCCGCTCTCTGCCCCCGCTTCACTGACTCCGGTCACCAAGACCGTCCTGTCCTTCTCACTAGGACTGATGTTGAATAGAAACGATAATTAAAGTCACACCAGCTCCTCCCCTCCCCCCAACAAAACAAAACAACAACAGCAAAACCTGCTAGTGGTTACTTTTGTTCTTTAGCCCAGGTTAGGCAAAATGTATTCCTGGCCAGCCCTCTGACCTCGTTCCCTCCCGGGTCCCTTCGTATGGTTTCCATTAAGCTCGCCAAACCCTGCATTGAAAATGCAGCCCCTGGAGCCACTCAGAACCTCAAGGCAGCGGGGTCAGAGGCTCTCAGGCCTCTGTGCCAGTCCTGTCCCCAGTGATCCTGGTCTTACCTGTAATTGGTATGCTGCACTACTCCGAGAAAATGAGTTCTCCGTGTTAATGGTTATTATTCATTCAGTATTTTTTAATTGTATGCAAGACATCGCTTATTAGAATTCTGTTTAAATTCTAAAAACCTATGTTAACATCTTTTGCAGATGATTTCACAAAATAACCTGGCCACAGAGATTCATTTTGAGCAGTAACATTTGTATGGCTGGGTCAACCCCGCTGTCCCCATTTACTTATACCCCCACCCACCCAAAGACAACCCCCCCCCCCCAAATGTTAGCTTGTGGGAAAATATTCCTTTCCACTTGGGTTGGGGCCTGTGGTCCAAGAAAAAAAAAGGGGAGGGGGGGGGACAGGCAGGTTCATAGAATGATAGAGTGTTGTCACTGGAAAAATCCTTAAAATTTACCAAAAATGTGTCTGCTCATTTATTGAGGAGACTCTAAAATGGTGGGACTTCGAGGGAGGTCCCATAGCTTATGAGTAAAGTACTCACTCAGAACTGCAGCCTAATTTGGGAAGGCGACCTAGACATCAGTGTTTCATCAAATGCAGCCAAAAGGATTTTGATCACACTCAGTTCAACTACAGCTCATCCTCTCTCTCTCTCTCTCTCTCTCTCTCTCTCTCTCTCTCTCTCTCTCTCTCTCTCTCTCTCTCTCTCTCTCGGAGTTACAACCTTTTCTTCCTTCCCCATCCTCACTTGGGCTTCCCTCCCTTCTCGCCCTTTCTTTCCTTCCCTATCCCCCACCCCACCGGAGCCCCGACCATGAGATTTTATTTGGGATTTTAAAATGAAACCAGGTGCTGCATAAAACAAAAGCAGAGTAATAACAAGGAAAGACTATCCAACGCCTGAGGAATGTGCTGAGTTTTATGACTCAGGCTGTCCTGGCTAAGAACTCTGACTTACACGGAGAGGTGGGTGGCACGGAGCACAGACCATACATGGTAGCCTGGCCTCCCCAGATAGGTTGGTCAGGGCAGCCTGTGACTCATTTCGCAAAAACCAGAGACTCTGTTCCTTGTGGAACAAGACTTCCCGGAGGCTAGAGCCAAAGGATCATCAACTGTTTCCCAACGGGGCCAGTTCAGCCTGACAGAGCAGGGGCCACCCTGAGGTTTGGAGGGGAAGGGAGCCTGGGCAGAAGGCCATCCCTGGGAAAGAAACAGGCCTGATGGACTTGGGCAAGGGCGTTTGGTGCACTTAAGAGACGGATGAATCACATGTAAGCTGCGGAGGGACGTGAAAGTCAGCCTGCACTGCCGTGGAGACAGTGGCTTGCGAGCTCCAGGTGGCAGGGTTGTCACTGCCTTGGAGGAGGGGAGGGTGGGGGTGCTGCGGAGGAGGTCCCCAGGTGTTTGCTCTTGGCAGGGGTGCGTGGTGAAGAGCGCAGGAAAAGTGGGTCGGCCTCTGGCGGGGATTCTGAAGGAGCCATGGCTAATGCAGCCAGGAGGGGTAACTAGGAACAGGAGTGGTGAACGTTACATAAACATCCAGGCACACTTCCTCACATTCTGAGGATTCTTTTCAAATGAGCAGGGTAATGGGGTGAGGTGCACATTTTTTTCTGTTACTAAGAGACGGGCGGAGAGAGCTGGGAGCGCTAAGGAGACCGTCGAAGAGGTGGCGGGAGGGGTCTGCACTTTGGGGACAAGGGTCTGTTTGTGCCTCTTTATTACACAGGCCTGGGCTGACCTGGCCTCTGGCTTCTGCGCACCCCCCCCCCCCCCCCCCCAGAGAAGGCTGTCACTTTCTGAATGAGAATGAACCGGGACTGGTACAAATGAGATCCCCAACAGCAGCCTCACAGACGCAAGGCCTTATTTCTTTTCTCCGTCTCTCCCTCTTTTCCTTCCCAGGGACTTGCCCATTGCAAAGCTACGGTGACTATTCCGTAATTGCAGGAAGAGCTCTGCTCACTTTTTCATTAAAGTCTACTTACCTGGAAAAATAAAGTCTTTTAAGGACCATGACTTCATAAATATTTATAGTGCAAACAGGCGTCACTCTGGTTCTGCGGGAGAATGGGCTCATTCAGTTTTATTTATGCCGGGACACTCGGGTGAGTGACACCCGTCATCTGGGTTGGCCCTACTCTCTGTCCCACCGAAGCATGTTTATGGAGCGATTATTGCCTGCAAATGGTTGCTAAATTTAGTCTTCTCCTTCCCTAACCCCCACTTAGCCCTCTTAACTCCCCAAACCAGCAAAAAAAAAAAAAAAAAAGCCAAGCTTACAGTCTGGGAAGGATTTGAACCCTAATGACCAGGCGCAGGAGCTTGAACAAGCACTGCACCAGCGGTGGACGAGTTTGGAGGCAATTAGACCGGGAATGGTGGCTGTTATTTCAGCATTTATACACTAAGGGGGTTTTGTTGGGCCTGTGTGTCACAGGTGAGGGCACTCAGCTGGGCCTGAGGGGTTTTGACAGGTGACGGGCACAGCCCCGAGTGACAAGTGCAGATGGGCATTTATGAAACTTTCCTTTTGGGGAGCTTTCTCTGGACAGGGTCTCAGCTCTGTCACCGTGCACCCCAGAGCTCTGGGGCAGAGGATGGTGGGAGCTCTGTTTCCTCCCCTGGGTCAAGGTTTCTGGGGTAACCAAAGGCTGACCCCTCTCAGCCACACCTGGCCCCTGGCTGGGGGACAGCAGCTGCCCTCCACCAGCCATGAGGAGGGAGGGCCACCTCTGGCCTTTTGCATGACAGCTGCACATGCGCTGGCCTGGCCACTCCAGGCTGGACTAGGCCTGCACCAGGGCTCAGTGCTCGCCTCTGATCTGCTTGGCCACCTATTGTTTATTCTGGGAAGGGCCAGGTTTTGGCACAGGGGCCCGAAGGGTTGCCAGCACTTTATTTTTAGAGACAGGAAAATGCTTGCTTTTTGGCAGCTGCTCCTCTTTTGACACATACTGGGATGGCGTCAAAAAGTTCGAGTGAAAGATTCCAAGCCCTAAATCCTCGGTGAATGTCATGGGCCACAGTACCCGGAGCCTCTCACCGGGAGCCTCTGTGGCGCCGAAGGGCTTTCCTGAGCAGGCCTGGCAGAGCAGGTCCCGCCCGCTGCACACCTGGCGGCAAGGCCTCTACGTCCACAGACCTCACGGCCGGGACAGCCGAGTCCTTTTCCAGTAAGTCAGCTGGTCTGAAGTTCTATGGTTCTTACCTCCATTCATCTCCTTCTCTGCCAGTTGGTAACCTCGCCCCATGGGGGAAGCAGAGTAAGAAAAACAGCCATTCTGCTAAATCAGACTTTCATCACCCCAACCACTGTCACTGTCATCATGGTGACTGGTGCCAGGCAGCCAGCTTCCATGGCAGGGGCCGCATCATCACACTTTGGGATGCATGTCCAAGTTTTATTGGAATGATTATTGGTCCCACTGTGGTCCCTCTTAAAACATATGTTTGCAGGTCCCATGCTTTTGACTACTGACAATTTATCTAAAAGCATTTTGTAAATTGTAATGACATTATACTATGGAAATAAAAGTAAATAATTAAATTGTTTCCTACTTTCCTTTCTCCCAACCCTCTCAAAAATTACTTTTTAATTGTCAGAATAAAACACAAATGAATTCTCCTTTACCTTTTGATTACATTTTGGATTCCTTTTTCTTCTTGCTGGAGTACATCCTCTGGTATGTTTTCTTTGGTTCTCCCTCCTCTCTCCTCTAGAGAGTGTCTGTGGATCATACATTTTTCTGAGAGCTTCTGCATCAGAGAATTTACTTAGATATCTCTCTCTCTCTCCCTCTTTTAGATAAAGTTAGACTTTATTTTTTATTTTTTCAAAGCATGTATTTAAAAAAATTTTATGATATACAAAATAAATCTATTACTAGATTGTAAGATACAAAATAATTAGCCATTTACATGCAATAAACATTAATAATTCAAGAAAAAGATTTAAAATATAATATTACCAAAACTGTACTAACATAGTATATCACAAAAGTTGTAGGAATATTAAAAAATCTGCAAATAACAGGTTTACTTCTATTATATTCTAAACTATTTTTTCTCTGACTCTATTTTTGTTCATTAGTTTATGTTGTTCATTATATTCCACAAATGAGTGAGATCATGTGATATTTATCTTTCTCTGATTGGCTTATTTCACTTAGCATAATGTTCTCCAGTTCCATTCATGCTGTTGCAAATGGTAAGAGTTCCTTCTTTTTTACAGCAGCGTAGTATTCCATTGTGTAGATGTACCACAATTTTCTAATCCACTCATCTGCTGATGGGCACTTAGGCTGTTTCCAAATCTTAGCTATTGTAAATTGTGCTGTTATGAACATAGGGGGGCAAATAACCTTTTTGATAGGTGTTTCTAGTTTCTTTGGATATATTCTTACAAGTGGGATTACTGTGTCGAATAGGAGTTCCATTTTTAGTTTTTTGAGGAAACTCCATACTGTCTTCCACAGTGGCTGCACCAGTCTGCATTCCCACCAGCAGTGCAAGAGAGTTCTTTTTTCTCCTCATCCTCGCCAGCACTTGTCGGTTGTTGATTTGTTGATGATAGCCATTCTGACAGGTGTGAGATGATACCTCATTGTGATTTTGATTTGCACTTAGATCTCTCTCTTGCGTGTTTTTTTGGCTTTTTACAGAACACTAAGTTTGAATTAATTTTTCCTGAGCGTTTCTTGCAGCTGCTGTGGTTGATGTGACTCTCACTTCTTTGTATGTCACCGCTCTGGGCCCAGTTGGCCTTCAGGACTGCCTTTTTTACCTTGGTGTTCTGGAGTGTTATTATGCTATCTCCACGTGTGAGTTTATTTTTAAAGTTTGTCTTGCTGGGCACTGATAGGCTCGTTCATTCTGTGAGCCCTGGTCTCTAGTTCTAGGAAGTGGGGTGGCGAGTTAAAACCCAGGAAGATTAAGTCGATCTGTATAATAAAGTGCTAAGGAGAAGGGAAAGGGGGTTGTGGCCTGAGTGTTGGGAAGAATTTTAAGGGGTTCTAGAGAGACGGAGAAGAGTGAGGGTGGGAGGACTTCATTGCCAGTAGGTGAGGAAAATGTCCTCAGAGGATTTCTAACATCCTTGGATGTACATCCAGTATGTACTCCCTCTTTGGACTTTTATGGAGATTTCTAACTTGAGTGGCTGTTAATTACATCTTGTCATTGGGACTGTTTTTTCTGTGATTTGATGCTGAGACAAACACAAGACTGCCTGGGGTTAATAGGAGTTATAAAGACAATTATTATTTAATCATTAAGCAAATATCTTTCTGTCTCTCTCTCCTCTTTTACTTTCCCCCCACCCTGTCCAGGCGCCTTGGTTTCTCCTCCTCCTCCTCCTCCTCCTCCTCCTCCTCCTCCTCCTCCTCCTCCTCCTCCCCCTTCTTATTCTTATTCTTATTCTCCTTCTTTTGTTAATCCTCACCCGAGGATATTTTCCCATTGATTTTTAGAGAGAGTGGGAAGGAGGGGGAGAGACAGAGAGAAAGAGAGAGAAATATTGATGTGAGAGGGATACATTGATTGGTTGCCTCCCACATGCTCCCGGACCAGGGCTGGGGATCGAGACTGCAACCAAATTATGTGTCCTTGACCAGAATCAAACCCAGGACTTTTCAGTCCGTGGACCGACACTCTATCCACTGAGTCAAACCAGCCAGGGCTGGTTTCTTCTTTTATGAGTAAATATAATTAGATGCTCTGAAGTCCTGCCATTTCTCTATACCTCTCATTCTCTCTTACTCATCTTTCACTGCCTACCTAAATGTTCTTCTTCTTTTTTTTTTTATGGCTAGTAGCTTACAAGAAGAATAGACAAATAGTTTGTTCACTCATTTCTGTAATTTGTTACCGTCTGAGCTGTCATGAATAGATTACAGATTTGGACGGAGAAGACAGCGCAGTGACCAAGCTTAGAGCAGGTCAGGACTCTTGGCTGCAGGGGTGGTGTATGAAGCTCTGCCGGCCTCCCCAGAAGCTCACTCCTCTCTGCCGAGGAATCCTTCCAGAGATTCTCTCAGTCCACCCACTGGAGTTGACGTGTGGCCCAGGGTGGAGAGATTTGGGAAAGCTCAACCCACAGAAGTGTCTCTGAACAAGTAAAGGCAGAAGATGCAAACAAAATGAAGTTATTCATCTTGAAACATAATCATTGAATTCGTTTTTATTTTAACATGTTCATGTGCTGCCCTTTAAAAAGAACAAAAGTAGTTATTAAACTTTCAAAAGTATGAGGAATATACAAGTAGCCACTGAGGGTCCCAATTCTCCTAGGACAGTGATCAGCAAACTGTGGCTTGCGAGCCACATGTGGCTCTTGAGCTACGGTTTGCTGCTCTGTTGACTAATGAGTTTGCCGACCACTGACCTAGACTCTCAATTCCAATAATTACAGGCTGTTGTTGTTCCTTTTGATTAAGCCCCTATCCCAGTAGTCGGCAAACTCATTCGTCAACAGAGCTGCAGTTTGCCGACCACTGTCCTAGGAGATTTGGATCGCACAAGAACTGGCTATTTCTTCCACTTGTAATATACACCTGAAAGTATTTGATATGAGAGACGGCAAACATGTGCAGCCTGTATAATTTGAATTACTCTCCTAACTAAGCTGTAACTACGGCTTGAGTAGCTGCAGCCCCGCCACCCCTGACAAGCACAGAGCTCCTAGTTGGTAGTTACTGCTATTCTCACTAGAATTTGAGACATCCTAAGCAAGTACCGTGGTTCCCCGAAAATAAGACATCCTCTGAAAATAAGACCTAGCACATGGAAAGATAAGACATCCCCTGAAAATAAGACCTAGCGCAACTTTGGGAGAAAAAATTAATATAAGACACTGTCTTATTTTCGGGGAAACAGGGTAGTGTGTCATACTAATGCCATTTAATGTGTAACGTGGCCCGTTATAGATGACTCATGCATAGTGACTGAACCTGGGCAGGTGGATGCCTGATAGTCTTGAAGGGAATGAACTGTCACATACTTGAAAGCTGTCAAGCCTCAAGCTCTGCTGACCTCCCCTTGTCTAGACTCTGGAATGTGTTCCATAGATTCTCTACATCCACTCATTGGAGTTGACATGTGAATAAAGGAGAGAGATTTGGGATAGGGTCAAATGCAGAACCCATATTCAATCAACCCACAATTGCATCTCTGAGCAAACGGAGGGAGAGATACAAACAAAATGAAGTCCAGGAGAATGTAGGTGACCAGGTGAACTCAGTTTGCCTGGCTTCTCAAGAAAACCGGACATTTTTTCCAGCTGTGTCAGCATTTCTTCTCTTCTGGATGCAAGGTTTTCTCCACTTTGTGTACAACTGGTGCTCGATCCATCCTCAGAAAGGGTGATGTGCTTTCCAAATGATATATTTACACCCCCGCCTTCTGCAAAAGATGTGACAGTGTGAGGTTTTTAAAACTGCATTTTTATATTAGAAAAATAACAACAAACCAACCATGCATATACTTTTTAAAAATTTCTTTATTGATTAAGGTATCATATATTTGTCCTCAACCCCCCATTCCAATCCCCCACCCCACCCCACTCATGCCCCCACCCCCCTATTGTCCTTGACCACTGTATACTTTATTAAAAAAAATATATATTTTTAGTGATTTCAGAGAGGAAGGGAGAGGGAGAGAGAGATAGAAACATCAATAATGAGAATCTTTGATCAGTTGCCTCCTACATGCCCCCCACTGGGGATCGAGCTCACAAGCCAGACATGTGCCCTTGTCTGGAATTGAACCCGGGACCCTTCAGTCTTCAGGCCAATGCCCTATCCACTGAGCCAAACCAGCCAGGGCCCATGCATTTACTTTATTTCAAAGTTGCTGTTTTTTCAATTTTAGGTTAGTCTAGAATGGATGGTGGCTCCCAATTCTTTAGATTTCCTACATTCTCATTCCTCTTCCCTCCAATCTGCACATTAAACAACGAATGCTCCGGAAGATTGTCCACAAACACCTTTCTGGAATGCGGTGCCCAAGCGAGAGGTTCTGTAATAATGACCACCCCTTGTTTTGAAGTTT
The DNA here is from genome assembly GCF_964339955.1 of Pipistrellus hanaki. Taxonomy (NCBI): domain Eukaryota; kingdom Metazoa; phylum Chordata; class Mammalia; order Chiroptera; family Vespertilionidae; genus Pipistrellus; species Pipistrellus hanaki. Next base: position 47,477,407 of record NC_140507.1, read on the forward strand.
TCGGTTTCCATATAACAGCATTTGTGAAAGCAGGCCCGCCTCTAGAGAAACACGCAACAAGTATCTAGCAGATGTCATTACTGCAAAGTGCTCCCCTCAAAACCCTTACATTTTCCCTGCGTCTGGACCTGCCGCGTCCGTGGACGGGCCGGCGTGGTGACACATTCCCTCTGCTTCTCAAAGTGCGGTCTGCTCGGCTCTGCCAGATGGCCTCCTTCAGAACGAGTGCCTGCAAAATGATAATATTTACATTTGTGCTTCTGGCATGAATTAATAACTTTCTCATGCTATTTAATAAAAAACAGATTATTTCATCTCTAGCTCATAAAACCCAGTAGCTTTCTTTCTGTTCTGTCTGAGGAGGGTCATTTTTCCCCGTCGGTGAGGTGGCAGTGAGCGTGGCTTTTTCCCAGCGGCAGTGGAGTGCCCCTTCCGAAGGGTTGGAAAGCCTTGCTCTCAGGGCAGCAGGGGCCCAGTCCTCCAACGTAAGCCACTTCTTTTAAGCTTCCCAGTTTACCCCAGGCCTCATCTTAGGCGTTTTGGTGGCTAAGTCAGTGTTCTCTGGCCATGTCCATCATGTTTTTAAGAGACGTGTCATATTCTCTTCTAATCCTTTATCCTTCCACACTGCAATCTTACATATATACACTGAGTGTCCAGATTATTATGATCTCTGAACACATAATAATCTAGCCACTCAGTGTATATTCTATATAATAAAAGGCTATTATGCAAATTGTCCCCTTGACCAGGAGTTCGACCAGCAGGCAGGCTGGCCAACCGCCCATGTCCCCTCCCCTTGGCCAGGCTGGCCAGACCCCACCCATGCACAAATTCATGCACCAGGCCTCTAATACACACACACACACACACACACACACACACACACACACACTGAGTGGCCAGATTATTATGTGTTCAGAGATTATAATAATCTGGCCACTCAGTGTATTATTGATTTCAGAGAGAAATGAAAAGGGATAAATAGATAGAAGCATCAGTGATGAAAGAGAATCACTGATCAGCTGTCTCCTACATGCCCCACACTGGGGATCAAGCCTGCAACCCAGGCATGTGTCCTGACCAGGAATTGAACCATGACCTCCTGGTTCACAGGTTGAGGCTCAACCACTGAGTTGTTGGCCAGGCCACACTGTAACCTTTGTTTTATAATTCTGACTACAGAACATAATTCTGACCACACAGGATAGTGGGTGACTCTATCCCCGGGCTTTCTTTTTGCACTTCTCTAGACTCTTATACTTGGGCGAAGTGCTGTTGAATCTTATCTCTGCAGCCCATTTCTTGCAGATTTATTTGGCTGAAGAAACTGGACCAGGCAGATAGCAATAACAGGGATGGTGTGAAGATAGACTGAGCCACTTCAAAGGATGAGGTATACGGAAGGGAATGTGAGTGTGGCTGGGGATTGTAACCTGGGCAGCTTTTGCTTCTCTTCTTTGAAGGCACATGAAGTAGGAATGGGATGGGTTAGCTTTCCCTGAGAGGGAAGGGTATATTTGGCATCTCTTGGCAAGCACTAGATCAGCATGATTGTTTTTTCTCGCAGTACCAAACTGAATACAAGAGCTGACTTTCTCCTTGTTCCCAGCTCCTCACCATCAATTCATTCTTTAATCTATTGCAATTATGTTTTCACCCCAACCTGTCACTGGAACTGGATCCTTAAAAATCACCAAGGACAATCAAATGGATAGAAAGTCTCTAGATCCAATCTCACCCCCTCATCCTCTGTACAAGTTCATATCAAAACCTCTCTGGCCTTAGCTTCTCCTAACAATGTTGTGCTTGGATACAGCTTCTCTGATTATTTCTTCTCAGTCTCTTGTGTTGCTTTCTCCTCTTCTCCATTAAAAGTTGACATCTCCTATGGTGCTGTCTTTGGGGCTTTTGTTGTTGTTGTCATTGTTGCTATTGCTACTGTGCTGTTCTCACCCTCTCTGCTGGCTCCGAATAGCATCTCTGTGTGTACAGGTCCGATCATGAACACCCTTCTGAGCCTTGGAATTAATTTTTTCACAGTCTTTTCTACACAGGAATGTACTATTCATACTGGAAACTATTGCTAGACACTGGCAAGGATGCTGAGGACCTGCACCAGGATGTTCTGAATCTATCTTGATTCATAAAGTACTTTGTAGGTAAAATAAACAGGACTCCAATGGATTAGCTGTCCAAGGAAAGCCAGGTGTGTGTGTGTGTGTGTGTGTGTGTGTGTGTGTGTGTGTGTGTATAAAGTGAAAGTAGAAGGAGAAATAGAGGGGGGCAAAGTTGATGCCCAGTTTTGTAGCTTGGGTAACTTTGAGGAAGGATGTGCCTTTATTGGACTAAGGAATACATGATTAAGAGGCAGATCAGAAGAAGAAGATGATGGTTTCAGTTTAGGAAATGTTTGAGCATACCTCATCTCTGCTTTTTTTTGTTGTTGTTGTCTTTTGAGCCTTGCTTTTGTAGCGCTGCTAGAATTATCTTCTGGAAACAAACTTTTTTCTTAGTTCTTATTAACTAGAGAGTAGTTCAGATGTTTGGTCCCTTTAACAAGGGTTCCGAAGCCCTTGCACAAGATGGCTTTGTTTGGTTTCATTAATCTCCTAGCTCAACAAAGCCTCATCATGCAGTTTCTCACAGTCTTGTCTTTCTCCAAGCTGTTCTCTCAATCTGGAAAGCCCTCCCACTTTTCCTGCCCATGACAGCCTCGCCCACCCTTTAGATTGCTATTTGCATACTACATTCCCTCCCTCTCAGTCTCCCCAAAGTGTCCTCTCACCTTGTTGGAATTAGGAGCTCTTTATTCAATAGTTCCACAGCAATTTATGTGTGTTTTCCTGGTATTACAATGAATTTATTCAACATGTTTCTTCTATTGGTTGGTAAACTTCTTAAACCTAGGAAATGTGTCTTATTTATCTCCATTTCTTATCAGCTACTAGCATATGATTTTTTGCATTCTTGTTGCTCATTAAATAATGAATGAAGGGCGGAGAGAAATTGGTCAAGGTTAGGGTGGCAGAGGAGCACCAGCAGGGGATAGGGCAGGGGGTGGGGAAAGAAGGGATTGGTAGAGAGCTTTTACCTGCTTCTCATTGGCTTGGACTTGCTTTAGAACGTGGCCAAGGGAATGACATCTTTGGGTTGTGAAGAATAAGTGTAGAGAGGCATTGGATTATGGGTAATGTGAGGGACACATATTTGAAGACAGGATGCTGTGACACAAAATCATGCATGCAGCCTTATTCACAGGCAGATGAGCCAAATTGTCAAGTCCTTCATCAGCAGGAAATTTAATTATCCGCCCATCAGAGAAGATACATGGCCTCTTAGTGTAATCAAGACTCCTGCATATTCAGCTAACACTGCTAGTGTGTTTATTGTCTGATGCCATAAAGATATGGGAGCCTGACTGATAGTATGGCGATGACCCATGGCTGTGCCCATTTATTTAATTGTAGGGAAGATGGGCAAGAGGGTATTGATTAATGAGATTTCTTTGACCCTTAATTATTCTTTTCATATGTTACTCCTTTATCAACCTGTATTTGTTTTCATCAGTGCAGAGGAAAAATGAAAAATATTATCTTTTAATATTGTGACTCCCAGGATAATAAAATTCATGATTCTCCTTCTGGATGTTCTCACCCAAAACATATATTGATATCTATATTATGTATGTCCTCTATGCTTAGCCCAGTCTTCCATTAGTAAAAAGGCTGCTGGTTGTGATTAGAGATGGAAAGAAACAGAAATCACCTACATCCTGAATATTTCGCTTTTCAATCAGCTGTTTTCCACGAGGACAGATACTGCCTCGTTCGGCCCAGGTTCTGAGGGATATATATGTACAAAGAGAATGCCAGGCAAATGTAGCTCTTTAATTCCTAGCTGAGGTCTGGCTGCCAACCCCAGGGTTGTACCCCTATTCATAGTAGGTTGGGACCTTGGAGAGCCCCAGGATGCCTATTGCTTGGGCTTGAACTGGCCTCAGTGCCTGGGGGATGGCTCCTTTCTTTCAGCCTCATTTTGGCTCTCCTAGGGTTCTCTCTCCTAGGGCTCTCTGAGGTGGGAGGCAATCCATGTCCCTGTCAAGTGACTTCCTTTTAATGGTTTCCTAGAAGAGCTCAATCCCAATAGAGAAATCGAAAGGCAAACCTCAAGGAAGGGAGGACTCTAATGAGACTTCCACAGAGATGAAAGAGCCTTTACCTGCTTCTCGGACGCCACCTCTTCCATTCCTGAGCACCATAACCCAGCACTGTCCTTGGGGGAAAGATGAGTTTTGAGCTAACCTGATAGGTTGGATGTGCAGCCAACCCTGGTTTAGAGGCTAACATGATGCCAACATTCTTGCCAAGTATGATCATTTTATTGGAAACCTGTTATTCCTCACCTTACAAACTTACCTTCTCAGCCCAGGCTTTGCTGTAACAACCAGCTACAGTCAGGTGTGATCGACAGCACTTCACCTCAGCTTCCCCAAGCATCTCTCACTGTCAGCACCGCTAGCTCCTTTGCCACCCCCGCCTGCCTGTGAAAAGTACTCAGCCACTCTCAGTGATGGGCAAACCTGGGGGTGCAGAGGAGCCAGCCCTCGCTGGGGCTCCGTGAGCCCCTTCTTCCCCCTGTCCCTGGGCTGTGGATTCTGAGGTCACAGCTCCCCTGGAGGGTGCCCAGAGGGGCTGCCACCCAGGTGCTCACAGCAGTGACAAGCTGGCCAGTGCTCTTACTTGCCTCGCTTTTTCTAGTTACCCACTTTTGTTTCCGGGCTTGCTTTCCAAAACAAGTTATTGGGAACCACGCAAAACATTCTCTTCTGCTACTTTATCTTTTTTATCAACCACCACAGGTTCATGGGGAAGGTCGTTAACGATAGCGCTTTCAAATGGGTTTTAAAAAATGTTTTCACAGTGCGCTTGATTTATTTACTTACTTTTTGCTTCCATTTCTTTCTCTTGTACCTTCCTTTGAATGAACTATTACTTGCATTTGGATAGATTATTACTGAGCTTTCAAAATTATTATTTATTTCTTAGTAACTATTAAAATAAATGATAATTCAGGGATCTGCATTTTAGGGAAACTCAGAAAATAGATAGATAGATAGATAGATAGATAGACAGACAGACTGAGACTGCAAATGCTAATCAAACCCAGTGCCCGGAGAATGTCCTAACATACTCTGCTTGAACTGGGACCTAAGGGGAGAGGGGCACCCTGCAAAGTCTGTGGACTACCAATAGGAACTGCAGTTTAAAAAAAGCTGAGAGAACACTGAAGCCAAGAGATGCTTCTCCCACCTCGGAATCTCTCCGACTGGAAAGACACAGCATCCTGGGCTGGTTTGGGTGGAACCCACATTCGGGATGGAGGGTGGCTAGATAAACTTCCGGGTCCTCGCCCAGTGCATGCTCTCCTACTCATCTGATGCTGGGGACAGGTCAGTTCCTTCACCGTGTCTCTGTAAACACGTGATCTTTCCACCCAGTGTGAGTGCCCGGGAGCTTCCATGGGCTGAGAGTTTTTTTAAACAGGTGGCAGAATAAGAACGTTTAGTATTTTCTTTCATTATATTAAAACAAACATGTTTTTCATTGCCTATTAAAAGAAACCATTTGTCCTTCTATGGAAAACACTGGAAGCGTGGTCGGCGGATTTCTCAGTGGTCACAATTGCATGCGTCACCTGGAGAAGGTTGGAAACAGTGATGTGGCGGGAAAAGGAGGGGCGAGAGGAAGAGATATGGAGCTGGGCAGGGCAACACCTTGCCATCCCCATCCTAACTCATCCCAGCAGATTGGGCACTGCCATTTGATAAAAATAGGTTGAACCACCCTCAAGATGACTGCAGGCAATTCAAGCCTGATGAATTAGTGTTTAATCAGAAGAGAAACATTTTAGACCTGAAGTGGGCAGAAAAATATTTTAGCCATTTTTCCCCCCTCCTCTCAGTCTGCTGTGGCTTGAAAATGTCAAGGTGCCATTTTTGCTACAGCTGCCTTGCAAAGATTCCGCTCTGTGACCACTTTGCTTGTTTAGGAAGAGTCATAGAATCCTAGCTAGCACAGCAAGTCCTCAAACAACGTACTTTTGTCCACTGAGCATTTATTGTAACGTTGGTAAGATGATGTAGGAACTAAACTCTTCTTTCAGTTACCCAGGGCTAAAACTGTTTCTACAGGTCACTCTGCTTAAAGTCGAAGAACCGCTGATGATATTAAGTGAGGACTGACTGTATATTGTAGGTTATCTGTTAGGTGGGTCTTGGAGATCATCTAGTTCAATCTTTTTTAAAAGGTGCTTCCAGTGGGGCTGGCATGGCTCAGTGGTTGAGTGTCAACCTATGAACCAGGAGGTCACGTTTCGATTCCCAGTCAGGGCACATGCCCAGGTTGCAGGCTCGATTCCCAGTGTGGGGTGTGCAGGAGGCAACTGATGGATGATTCTCTTTCATCACTGATGTTTCTCTCTCTCTCTCCCCCTCCCCTCCTCCCTCTGAAGTAAATAAAAATATATATTAGGTACTTACAAGCCAGGCTTTGAACTAAGGTGATCTGTCTCCACGGTTATGACCCTGTAATCCAGACATTCTCACTCCATCGGGTAGAAAGCCACTAACAGGACTGGGGTAGGGGAAATCATTCTGAAGTATGAATTGAGGTAGATTTTCTGCTCTAGGACTATAATTCTCTAAAAAACTAAGGCGTGATTAACATTCTATCAAAAGGGAATTCCATCATCACCTGTGTGGCTCAGTGGTCGAACAACGATCTATGAACCAGGAGATCAGGGTTTGATTCCCTGTCACAGCACATGCCCAGGTTGCGGGCTTGAAACCTAGTAGGGGCGTGCAGGAGGCAGCCAATCAATGATTCTCTCTCATCGATGTTTCTACATCTCCCTTCCTCTCTGAAACCAATAAAAAGATATTTTAAGAAAAAAGAAATTCCACGGGGATAGAACAATGGATTCCCTTTCCCCTGTGATGCTCCTACCAATGCAAGGATTTATATTTCGTGTTCCAGATCCAGCTGGCAGGACAGTTATGAATGGGAGGTCTGCTACCTCGCAAAGAAGAGATCTCCGTTGAATGAGACCATTCAGACCCTGGGTGGGTCGAAAGAGCGGTCCCCATAGTCACTGCACTGTACCTACCCCAGAGTCTGCTTGATGGGCACTAGTTGTAGTTATTTGCAAAATACACCTCATTTTAGTGGGACTGTTCTGCTTTGAGAGAGTGATAGTAGTAAGAATGTTGGCTGGGGTCTCTTGAGTAGATCCTGCGAGCAAAATCACAGGATAAAAACGGACACTGGGTGGGACTCCACTCTGAGGAGGCATCAACCACAGATTCTCCTGTGGTTTTGCTCACACGGTCTAAGGCCATGTGGGGAAGGATTTCAGTTTTCCGTTCTCTGTCTTCTGGAAGCAGGGATGAAATCGCTCAGCTGCTCTCTCCCCACTTCCTCCCCCCCCCACCTCCGGCCCATTCAGTGCATTGAACAACTCTTGGTTCTCCTTCCCCAGGATCGGAAGCACGTGACCTGATTTCTGTGTTTAGACAACTGACCAGATGTACCTTTCCCTTCAAATTTTCATGAGTCCTCCATGCCTATTGGCAGGAAGTGGCCTAACGTGAGGCTTCTGACTCTGGGGACGGGGCTGCCTGTGCCCGCCTGCTTGACCCTTTCCTGTGTCCAGAACTGTGGCTGTGAAAGGGCCAGGGGCCGTTTTCGGGAGCCCCTGAATAGAGCCAATCAGACGCAGACACATTATAGAAAACATGGCCTTGAGTCTCAGCCTCACATAGATTGAACATGACAGGAGGGAAAGTTTAAGTATGATCTTGGATTGAATTCAAATAGGAGCTGCATTGCTGGCTTGGGGAGGCCCCTTCCACGTGTGCTCTCTGTAGGTACCTGGAGATGGGAGGGGGTGCGGTCTGCTCCAACGTGGCCAGGGATGGCTCCCACCCAGCCATTCCTCAGTCCCCACCCCAGGGGAAACCATGACCAAACGGATGACTATTTTCTTGACATTTCTGGCCTTTCTCAACCACAGGGAAAATAGGTGACGTAGGTATGTGGAATCGAAGGAAAAAACCGTGTATGCAAAAGGAGAGGCCACTTCTGCCTCTAGCGTTAGATAAAAGAAGCCTGACTTATGTTAATGTTTTCAATAAGCACCGGCCACCCCAGAATAACACTGGAATTTGAATCACGTGAGAGAACTTGATTCAGTCACCTACGAAATGGCTATTGGATGAAAAAAATGAAGGGGGAAAACTGTCTGATGAGTGACCAGTCACTTTCAAAGTGGTTTCTCCTACATTACCTCATGTTACAAAAAGTAAATTTGATCTTTCTGAATGTTATGTGAAGCAATTCATCATTTCTTGCGGTGAGCCGAGGATGTTACACTTATAAACGTGCCAGTTGTGAACCAGGCAAAACATTCTCCTCTGCTACCTTTTTTATCAACCAACACAGGTTCATGGGGGAAAGTGGCTAATGATAGCACTTTAAAATGGGCTTTAAAAAATTATTGTTTTAACAGTGTGTTTTTTCTCTTTTCTTTCTCTGATACCTTTCTTTGAATGGACTATTCCTTGCATTTGAATAGATTATTATTTAGCTTTCACACATACCATTCCCACCTCTCCTCATTAAAATCTCATAGTTGTCAAACTTCATTAAGATAAATGGAATTATTCATCTGTCCCCCTACCCTCCCCACCCCACCTCTTGGGCTATGGAGTCAATGAAATGATGTTAAGCAGGAGAGGGTAAGGCTGGTGAAGACTTTTAAATGCCACAAAATAATGTCAGGAAGGAGCTGGCCTGCAGTTGTACTGAATGATGGTTATACTCTCAACCTAATGGCTGCTAAAGACTTGACATAATAAGTGTGCATTATTAGCATGGCTGTTCAAAACGTGCATTTTGTAGATGTTATCCCTAGTAGTGGACATTTCCTAAACTCATTTAAAATACACTTGAAAAGTAAAAATCGGAACAATGCAAGACAAACCAAACCCTGAGACTAACACGTAGTCAAGGATGGCAACCAAGAAAGAAAAAGAAACAAGAGTATAGCCAACCTTTTTTTTTTTTTAATTAGAGTATATTATACTTCCAAACTGGATACACTAGAAATTGGCAATGCAACATAAGATGCAAAGGAATATACCAGTTACTGTCAAAATGACCCTGTACAGCCTTGTAATGCAAAAAGCTTTATACAATACAAATTTTCAGTAATGTACACAAACCTTGATATGATCATCTGAACATAACATGAGGGGTTAAAAAAAAGAGTAGAAGGAAAGTGCTGAGAACACTAACTGCATTGCTATGAGGGAAAATAAGCTAGCTTTCATCAAAGGATGCATAGTGAAAACAACTGAAGTTAGTTGGCAGGTGAATTTCTCAAAGACGTTAGTGTTTTACACGGAAAGGATATCTGTGGAATACATCCTTCCCTGAGTATCAAACTGCAAACCAAATTCAGGGGTGCATATTACCTCAGTGGAGTCTGAAAAATGCTGTAAATTTTTTTCTTTATTAATAACAATAATAATAATATAAAAAGTCAAACAAACTCCAAACACACCTTTTCTCACTCAGAAAACTTTTTTTTTTTATAATTTACCAGAAAGATTGATGACTCTTTCCAAAGTGCTAAAAAAGTTGCCCAATTACATTAAGCATAACGAAGTAATTCAAATACAAGTTCAGTGGCAAGCAGGGAAATACACGGCATTCGAACGGTAAACGTCTCCTTCCTTCCAACGCCTCTCCCGGCCTCGCAGGTTTCAGCCTAGGACCTCATATTGCACAAGGGGCATGCTGTAAGGGCTGTCGTCCTGATAGTCAGGGCCGCCCTGTCAGGTTTTTAACCTGCTGGTGCCATCCTGTGAGTCACCTTTCCTGCCAGCCTCTGTGGGATCCCGTGGCCCTCTCTCCTGTCATCACTGAACTTGTAATTTTGAAAGCACATTATTAGCCAAGTGGCACATTCTCCATTATATGGGGATAAAGACATAACTTAAAAAAAAAAAAAAAAAAAAAAACACACCAAAAACCAACCCACCCATTAGCCCGTTATTCTTGGAGTGTATTATACTTGTCTATAGTGTCTTTAGCTGAGACAGTGACATGGTGAGGTTGGTTGGTGGCTCACACGTGGCCAAGAACAGATGTCTGCTGGAGGATGGTAGAAGGTGCAGAGCTTCCCGCCCTAGCCTGCTCAGCCTCCCTGTCCCCGGGCATCTCCGTAGTGTAAACAGGCTTGCCAGGGCCCGTGACTGGCAAAGGGAAGTGGAATAGACCTGCTAGGTCCTGGGGGAAGAAGGGTGTGTGTGTGTGTGTGTGTGTGTGTGTGTGTGTGTGTGTGTGCTGGGGGAACCAAGGTGTGGACAGATGGTATGGCCTTCTGGCTTCCCTCACAACTGTACCAATTTCAAGGGGGCTCTCAGCGAAGCAAGCTGACTAGAGGAAGGACATCAAGGATGCTTTTATTTTCCTCTGGTGAAACGGGTGGAAAAATAAAATAAAATTCCCAACTCTAGGATAACACCTGATGGAAAACAGCAATGCAGTAAGAAGCATTCCTCCTGTACACAGTTGTTCAAGTGATAAATAATATATAAACTTTTATATCCCAAGCTTCCCATCATCATACAAAGCACATTTCTTCCTGCTCTTTTAGCCTGTTTCATACAGGAAATGCTGTTGTCTTAAAAATACAAGCGCTTAACGTATTGAATCAAAGATTCTTTTCCTCTTCTCCTTTTTAAATCACCCATTACTCTGAAAGATTAGCAGAGGGCCACGCTACCAATCACACCTGCTTCTTGCTGCAGTAAAGTGCTGCACATAAGTTGCCATTTTAATGACCACAAAATAAGAGCTTTAAATAAGTATAAAGTTAGCCTCCTAGCGGATTACATCCACCAGGCGTTAACAAAATGGAATACAGAGTTATTACCAGCATGGAGAATGCCTCTAGAGCCAGGCGACCTGCAAACACAAGGGACATGTCTCAGGGGCATAAACGGAACCGCAGGACTGGACAGCACCTTGTTTTTGGGGTGGTTATAGGTCAACGAGCTTGTGACAAAATTTCCAACTATACAGTCTACTCGTTCCATATAAAAGGTACATTTTCTTTCATTTTCATTTTTCTTTTTCTTTTTTTTGCAGATGAGAAACAAAAACTAGTGCAAGTCCAAAGCACTGTGCAAAACTGCCATTTCTTTCTTTTTCTTCTTCTTCTTCTTTTTTTTTTTTTTTTAGTCTGAGCATTTATACCCAGAATTGATCCAAACCCCTTTTAATCTCCTTGGCTGGATTTATCCACCATAAAATTTTCCACTCATACTATTTTTTTTTCTTCCTGCAAACAAATGGTAACCACTGAATTAATACATCATATATATATATATATATATATAATCTGCCCTTAAAAAATGATGCATGCGTGTGTCCCACACGCATGGTGTATGCATGGACACACACACACACACAACACACTTAAGTTTTGTGAGGTTGGCCCCAGTGCTGCGGGACATTTCTTCCAGATGGGACTCCTGCTGCCTCGCGTCTTCGTGGCCAGAGGAGAGCCTGCACGAGGCCTCCGGCTCTGTGGGAAATCTCCAGCAGCACCGTGGGCGTCTACCGTTCCTTCATGGACCGCGCCCCGGGCCCCACCCCGCGGCAGCCGTGAAGCGGGCGGTGAAGGAGGGGCTCGGGGAAGGACTGCAGCGGATGAACGACCCAGGAGGGAAAATCATGTTCATCGCGGCGAAAGAAGCCAGCACAGAGGATGTGCAAAAGAAATCTCATGGCACACGACACACGGCTTTCTCTTTCGGAATCCACAAACGCCCACACACCCCATTCACCCAACAGAAAACAAAACAAAAAAAATGCAGCGGTAGGTAAGCTGACAATTGCTGATTGCTATTAAGGACACTCTCTTTAGGGCTGAGCAAGACAAAAACTCCTTTCGGGGAAAGGCTGGGAGCAGGGCCGAGAGTGGGCGCGGGGGGCCGGGGAGGCATGCCTCTGAAGGTAGATGTACGCAGTAGGTCACCTCTCTGGAGATCGGATAAAGCAGCTTTCAGGTCAACGCAATAGGTATACACACAGAGCCCGTTCTCTAGTCCTTCCGAAAGATGGACATACAGTACACGTGGTTCAGACCCACGGGGGAGGGGGGGGGTGTCCGTGGGTTTTGCAGCAACATACACCTGCTGGGGTCGTGTGTGAGTTTTGTGGGTTTGTGTTGTGTCTGTCTCTGTCACTTCGTTTTTGGTACGGAACATGCTGCCCTCAGACAGTCTCTGCTCTTTCTCTCAGTCCGAGATAAGCGAGGAAGGAGTGTTTGGGGGACGGGATGCTGGGGGGCGCCGTCTGAGGTCGGGGAGGGTGGAATGTGAGATCCAAGTGGTTCTTGGGGTACAACATTGTCAAGGGAATGAGATGGGCAAAATCCGAGTTCCGGTACTTGTCAAAGCGCAAAGGGGAGCCGTCGAAGGCCAGAGCCTTGAGTGCCAGGTTGGGCTCCGAGCTGCTGCCGTGGACGGCGGACAAGGCCACGGTCTGCAGAGCCTGGGAGGCGGACATGACCGACAGGGGAGACAGGAGGTTCCGAGAGCTCCCGACGATGAGGAGCGGGGCCCCGGGGCCGGCTGGCTTCTTGGGGGCCGGACACAGGCCCTTCCTATCCTCCTCGGGGCAGTCCCCACTCTGGTGCTTCTTGACGTGGCGGCTGAAGACGAAGGGGTGTGTGGTCTTGAACAGGCACTCTTCGCAGCTGAAGGTCTGGCGGGGGGCATGCTTCAGCTTCTTGTGCAGGTTGAGATTGTCCTTGCGTTTGCAGCTGTAGCTGCACTGGTCACAGTGGAAGGGCCGCTCCCCGGTGTGGACGCGCACATGCTCGATGAGCTTGTTGGCCGTCTTGGACAGGTAGCCGCACTGGTCGCACTTGTAGTGGTTGCCCAGGCGGTGCTCCCGGGTGTGCGTCTCCAGCTCCAGCTGGTTGGCCTTCACCATCTGGCAGATCCGGCACTTGTACTCCATCTTGTAGTGGGTCTTGAGGTGGCACTCCATGGCGGCAGGGCGGTTGGTGGAATAAATGCAGAATGGGCACCTGCGGGGGAAGCAAGGGAAGGGAGGGTCAGCCAGACAGGTTCCGCCGCGGCCCCGTGTCTCCCCTCCTCACGGGCCACCCTGCAAACCCTGAGGCCTGGCTGCCCCTGCCCAGCCCAGCCCTGCCCTGCTGCCTCTCCGAGGTGAAGAGGACCCTCTTGGGCTCTTCGTGCCCACAGAGCCGTCCCCCCGGAGGAGGAGCTAGCTCTGAGGAGGGGCGCTCGGCCTACTCTGGGTCTCCTGGCAGGAGCAGCGAACACCAACCCTCAGGAAGGGGAGCAGAGAAAGGGTGAGGATTACGTTAGCTGTGGCTCCCCTCCATCCTCCCGCCCCCTCGGAGCCCTCCCCGCGCCCCCCCACCCTTCCCCCACGGACACAGCAGAGGTCTAACCCTCACGACCTCCCCTGGAGATGGGAGCAACACAAAGAATCGACGTTTCATGCACCACACCAAGCACACGCAGAAAGGCTCAGAGTTTTAAAGAACAGCTTACAGGGGAAAGCTACCTCCAGCAAACAGAAAGTTGTAGGCTCAGAATCGTGCTTATGAAAGGTTAGGACGAGAAGGCCTGTGTGGTGTGTGTGTGTGTGTGTGTGTGTGTGTGTGTGTGTGTGTGTGAGTGTGTGTGTGTACATAGGTCTGTACTCTAGGACCTGTCTCCTGCGGCTGTTTCCCCACCAGGGCAGGAAGGGGAGGACCGGGACAGGGGCACGGGAGAAGGACGGCCACCCCCAGCTGTCTGCTGGGGAGGGATAAGAAGGGAGGGGAATGCCTGCTCTCTGGAGCTTGAAGACATTATTCGTACATTATGACATCATCATGCTCAGGGGGCAGGGCCACAGCTAACATTTCCTCTGCATTCTGCCCAGTGCTTGGTGAGTGCTCAGCTCATGGTAGGCACTGTGCTATTATTGGACTGGTCTCTACACATACTTGAGGCAGATTCTGGCCCCAGCTCTGCCACCTCACTGGGCTCTAGCTGGATACGCCCTGGGCCGAAGCCCGGGAGGGCCTCTCCGTGGCTCGGTTTCTCCACCCTCCGCCATGAGGCTACGCTCCCCGCAAGCCTCCTGGCTGTCCGGAGGGGCCAGGAGGAGCCGTGAAGGCGGGTTTACAAATTCTGCTCTTTGAGAAGCTGCCGGGCTCGAGTCAGTGGCTGATATGATAGCGGTAGCGTGTTTGCTCTCTTTACAAACAGAATGCGAATGCAAAGGTGGCTGCCGGAGCTCCGGCCGGGCTCCCGCAGGGCAGGCCCGGGAGCGAGGTGTGCTCGGAGGGTTTGGAGAAGTGTTCAGCAGAGCCCAACACAACCAGGTGCACCGTGCACTGCTCCTCAGCGCCAAGCTCGCCGTCAGCCTCGGACCCTCAGCTCACAGAAGAGTGCACACGAGAGAAATAAAAGCCCATTCCCAGGTCAGGTGCACACACAACCCCTACGCCAAGCTGGGCCTTACCTAGAGGAGTCTGAAACTCACCACTGTCCTGAGCTACGGCAAAAGAAAAATAATAGTGTAATCTTATTCGATCTGCATTATGAACAGGATATAGAGTACAAGCAGTTCCATCACAGAAAAGCAATTTAGACATCGGCAGTCTGTTTCACTTTAAGGACGCTTCTGTGACCCACGGCTCAATCTGTCTTGCGCTGCTCAGGGGAAGGGCTAAGGGTGCGGCAGGGGCCCGTTATTTATCGTCACGGCACTCTCTCTCAGGCAAAGGAATGCTCCGATATGGCAAAGGGAAAACAGAACAAAAACAAAAAAACAAAAACAAAAAACGAAGACTCACTGTATAGCCAGAAGGCTTTATCAATTTTTTTCAAAGTATTCTTCTACTTGGTCATCCTAGAACATAAACTATTACACAGGGGACCGTTAGCACCGCACGGGAAGTGTTTGCACCGCAAAAGCATCGGGGTCACTGTGCGTTCTCCCCAGTGGCTCAGAGCCTGGGACCCCTCGGGTCCCCGGGGAAAGGCTGACTGGCAGGGCCATGCCTGGCCAGGCCGCAGTGCATGGTTGTGACTGGGCAATCGGGGAGGGCAATGAGCATAGTCCGACCACAGAAGTCTATGGCTTTTCTTTACCAATAAGAGTGCACACATGTTTAGAAAGGGACAGTGGCAACAAACCAAATCAAATTCCCATTTACTGGTTGTCTGGAGTTATAACCGCCCCTCCCCCATCCCTCCAGCTCTCCCCTCCCTCCCTCCCACCTAAGCACCCCCAAGACTGAAACAAAATGGAAATCCACAGTAGGTGTTGCTCCCTGACTCTGCTGTTTGGGCAGGATTTTGAGGAGAGTCCCCCTGACCAGGTAAGTGGTGGGTGCCTGTGCTGCGCCCCCAGCACTCGACTCCCAGGGTCCTGGGTCTCTCCATCCCACGCCCAGTCGGGAGAGTCATGCCACCCCTCCGGCAAGTTGTGAGTTTCAAAGGCCAAAATGTTTTAAGACAAGGTTTTTTTCCCCTTGGATTAAGTAAAATGTAATTTTTCATTCATTGAAGTGACATGAACAATTCCTGCCCTGAAAGTTGTGTCTTTCTGTGCCCAATGGCATAAGCTTCTTTCTCTTTCCTAGACCGTAAATGCCTTGTGAACAGGGACCCTGATTACCGACTCTCCGGAAGATTAAATTCTGGTCATGGTAGGACGTACACGTCCTGAGGGTGGAAATTAGGTTTTATTCCTTATTTGCCCTCTAGCACCTAATCAAGCCAGACGCACCGTGCACTGGATAATGACTGATTAGTCTCGCTGCAGACCGAGGGCTTCCTGCAAATATGGGTTGATGATGATGCTAACTGCCTAAGTCTCTGGGGGGAGGAATCTGTGAATACGTGACAGAAAACATCAGCTCTCGGGCGGGGAATCCCAATTCCAGGTCCCGGGAAGGCATAAGGCACGTCTGCAGGGACCTGAGAGGTTCATGGGCTTTGCGTGGAAAATGCTGCCTCCTGCCTGTTCAAACCGGCAAGGCTCCGTTATTTGGGGTGGGGTGTGGATGAAGTGGCTGTGATACTTATTTAAAAGATACATGGCAAATCGCCTAAAAAAAACAGATGGTGAAGTGCAGCGACAGTGTAATGATTTACACTTGGGGACACTAACCCAAGCCCATTACCATCAAGTCTGAACAAAACCCAGGCAGTGTGGGATAAGTCTACCCCTGCGTGCTCAGATGCTCCAACATGCCTTCCTGCTTGCTCCGAATCCTGGGCTATTTGTACAATGGATTCTCCTGCTGCTGTCTGCTGATCCCCTTGGGGACAGGTCTGATTCACACCCAACTAAAGGCAGCAGAGGTGCCTGCCTAACTCCCCTCATGCCAAGCTCTCCCTCTCCATGACCCCAAAATCTTCAGGGGAGGGGCCGGGGTAAGGGTTAGAGGAAGGGTGTTTAATAACAACGCAGTAAAAGGTTCTGTACTTGCTTTCCTTACTTGAGCCCACCGGTGGGGACAGTGTGGCATTTCTTATGCTCCAGCAGCTGTTCGGGGGTCTTCATGAACTTGTGGCACACGTCACACTCAAACATCCGGGTGATGAGGTGTATCTGCAGATGGCGCTCAAACATGTTCTTCGTCTTGCAGACAAAGTTGCAAAAAACGCATTCGAACCCTGGAAGGACCGAAGCTGGGTGTACAGGTGCGTGGGGTAGAGGGACAGGAAGGCAGGAGCAGGGCCGAGATCCCCTCTCTTCACCCCTCCCTCTTTCCCCCCCAGTTTTTTATACTCTTCCAGACGCTGTTCCCTGCATCTCTGTGCTAAAGGAAGTTACAGCTTTGGAGTCAGTGTCACACTCCCCATCCTTCCACCCCATATTGGGTGCAAATCAAGCCAAAAGGAATGTTCTGGGACCCAATATCTACTTCCAAGATCACTCCTGACAAGGGGTCATGCCTCCAGAGTGGGGAGGGCTAAGCAGGCCACACCACCTCCTCCCTTACCTTTCTCGGGCTTTTCCTCACTAGTCAGTGAGGGTTGGCTCCCGGGCACAACGGAGATGACCAGCAGGTTGTTCCCGCTCTTGTTTTTCTGGGAGCTGTCTGAGTCATCTTTGCTGTTAGCTGAATCACTCAGAGCTGAGAGGGAGGATGATGAGGGGCTGTTTGATTCACTTGGGGTCTTCCTGTCTTCCACTAAAAAAGAAAAAAACCCCAAGTCTGTTATTCAGGAGATGGAAACCCTGGCATAAACAGAAGTTGGGAGGTGTGGGGTTGTGTCCCATGGCTACACCATCATTTGAGGGGCATAAGCTGTGGCCTCCAGTTCCTCTAGTGCACCTGCTGGGGTCCTAGGTCAAAGCCACCTATGGTGATGACACTCTTGGTACTTGGGGCCGAGAGCAGGCCTTCATTTATTTGATGAAGGTTTATGGATATCTTACTATAATTAAAATAAATGACAACGGTAGCTAAGTGTACTGAAAGTGTTGCCAAGTTCCAGAATCTCGGCCATGCTTTAAATGCCTTGTCTCATTTTATACTAAAAAACAACAACAACTGGGAGGCACAACTATTATCACCCCCATTTTATAAATGAGGATGGGGAGCCACAACGAGGTGAGTCAGTTGGTCTGACTCTAGCATCCATGTTCTTCATCAGTGCACTGAATTCTCCCTCAAAGTCAGCAGTAAATGGTCAATAGACCATTAAAATCTAGAGTCAGTAGACTTCTGCTTCCATTCAAGAGATGGAATTTATCATCGCTACTGAAACAACTAACAAAAAGACAGTCGAAACATATCAAACAATAGTTTTCACAATATTGGACACCAGACAATGAAGAAGAAAGACCCCTGAGAGGCAGGAAAGACCTTCTAGAATGCAGTGTAGGGAAGGGTGTGGAGGTGGAACCCAGTTGACCTGCTGATTTGAGGAGACAAGACTGGTGGTCTGGGAGATCAACATGGCAGAACCTTGAGAGACAGTATACTAAAGGGGAAGAACTCAGACACCTGCAGAGGATTGCCGGGAGTATTCAGCAGAGTGTGGATGGAAACATGTGTTGGAGAGAAAATAAGCCATCTGAAAGGCTTAGAGAACAGTGCCTGTTTCCACCAGCCAGACTGGAAAAAACTTGTAACTCCTAAGGCAGTGGGTAGAAAACAGGAAGTTCTTTTAGTAGTGGGTGATAATTAGCCCTAGATGGGGCACTGCTCCAGACTCATCTGACAAGTCATAAAAGCAAGACCCAAGAGGATCAAAGTTTCAAAAATATTTATAGGAATATAAAGTATCTGGCACCTAATAAGGTAAAAATCACAATGTCTGACACTCAAATAGATTCTCAGGCATGCAGAGAAACAAAACACAACCCAAAGGGGAGAATATCAACCAACGAAAACTGACCCAGTTGTTGGAATTTGCAGACAAGGACACGAGAACAGCAATATAATTGTATTCCATATATTAAAAAAAGTTAAGTAGAAAGATGGAAGATATAAAAAAGCACCCAAATGAAATTTCTAGAGATGAAAATTACAATGTCTGAGATGAACAATACACTGCATGGGACCCCTAACAGTTTAGATACAGTAAAGAAAAGATTCATGAACCTGAAGATACTAGCAATAGAAATTATCTGAGATGAAACAGAGAGAAAATAATCACAAAAATAAAAAGAGCACCCAGTGAACTATGGGATGCCTTCAGGCAGCTTAGTAAAAGCTTAATTGGAGTCCCTGATGGGGCAGGGAGGGCAGGAAAATATACTTGAAATAGTAAAAAACTTTTCAAATTTGAGGAACACCATATAACCATTGATCCAAGTAGTGCAATGAGTCCCAAGCATAAGAAAGATGATGAAATCTATACAAGGGACATCATAATCAAATTGCTCAAAACCAGAGATAAATAAAAAGTCCTAAGAGCAGCCAGACAAAAAAGGACACATTATGTGCAGAGGAACAAAAAAAGGATGACAGCAGATTTCTCACTGTACACAATGCAAGTGCGAAGGAGTGGAACAACATCTTTAAAGTATGAAAACATATTTCACAAGCAAAGGCAAAAGAAAAAGGATATATAAAATCAACAGTGGGTGACATTATAAAATGTGTTCCTAACTTAACAGGGTAATTCATTACCTGTAGACCTGAATTACAAAGAAATGTTAAAACAATTCTTCAGGCAGAAGGGAAATTACACTAATGTAAAAATGGATCTACATAAAAGAATGGAGAGCACCAGAAATGACAACTAAATGGGTAAATATGTGAGTTTTTCTTATTTAAATCTCTTTAAAAAGTAATAAAATAATTTTGTTAAAAAAACTATTAATAATGTAATATTTATAACACATACACATATGAGAACAATAACATAACAGCTGGTGGGGAAGAAAAGGAAGTATGCTATTGTGAGGTCTTATACTACATGTGAAGTGGTATGGTACACTGATAAATTCAAGATGTACTTATAAATCCAAATAACTGGAAGCATATAATATTCATGGTTCAGGAGACTCAACATTAAGATGTCAGCTCTCCCCAAACTAATTCAGTGCAACTCCATAGTTTATGTTAAGGTGAAAAATATAGGGAAACTGTACTGCAGATCCAAGGAGTGGACTTATCCTACTCTACTTACATATTTCATTAAAATTAAATTTTAAGTTAAAATTAATATTTTTCTGGTTGACTTTTTCCCCCACAGATAAATTCCCAGAAATGGGATTACTGGGTCACAGAGCATTACATTTTCAAGTCTCTTAGTATAAATTGCCTAAATAGTTTCCCCAAGTTTTGTTCCTTTGCAGGCCATAGACACAAGAGTACCACCAGCATCCAGCAACAGTGGGTGACACTATAAAATGTGTTTCTAACTTAACAGGGCAAGACAAGCCACTCTTGAGCTTTACCTTGACTGCTCAGTGAGGTTGAACATTTTTTCTTATGTTAAGCAATTAGCTTTTACTTTTTTTTTTTTTTTATTACTGTGAATTGACTGTTCATGTTCTTTCCAAATTCTCAACGAGAGACCAGAAGTGTTCCTAACCCATTTATTTGCACTTTCTAAATAAATACATGAGCTTTTTGTAATTTTTACAAACACATTTTCAGAATGTAGGTTCTTTTTTTGTTTCCCTTCTCTTCTTCCTTTCTTTTGAAAAAAAAAAAAAAAAGTTTTTGTGTCCAATCTCTTGATTCTTATTCTTTGTGATTTCTTGTTATCCATTAAGCATTTACAAATCTTTCTCGCTGTGTTTGATGAATATTCTATTCTATTTTCCTCAAGCCTTTCTAGGACAGATAGTAAACAAGGATTGTGTAGGTTATTTTGGTGTCAGTGTGAGGTAAATATTGATGGCTGTATTTTCCAAATAGCTATTTAAATCCCTCAACCACCATTATCACTTTTAAAAATTGCAGCAAAATTTGCATGGAGGACTTCACAGCACCAGAAGAAATATTTCCCCCTTGCTGATGTTCTCCGCAGGACCAGGAGCCCGCAGAGGGAGGAGAGTAAGGAGGGGTCACTGCAGAAACACCCCATTCCCAAGCGTATCTTGGCTAAGAGCAGCCCGTAAGGAAGTGAGAGGAAGCACGTGGGTTCTGTGGGTGACCAATTATAAATTTTGTGTTGATTAAAGCTCATCACAAGTTCATTTAGGGAACCAGATGGCATTGCAGATCCCCTAGGGCACTGGAAGAAAAGGTGCCTGTTCTTGTGACAGGTAAATCCAATTAGAGAACAGGACTCTCAAAATTAGAGTTGTGAAGTCCAACTCCCCTCCAGCCATTGTGGTTTCTATGATCTTCTTGAGGTGGGGTGGGGGGCGGTGGAGGGAGGTTCTGAGCTGGGGGTTTAGGCATACTGTGGGGCGGAGAAGGCTAAAAGAATGGGAGAGGAACAGGAAAGAGAGTGTCTGAAGAGCCCGTGGAAACGGAGAGAGGCTGGCTTCCCCTCCAGCAGCCACTCCAGAAATGCTGGATTTAATTTGTCTTCGATGTGGGTTTCCCGGCTCACCTGCTGCCCACGGCGCTAATGTGGTTATGGTCAGACAACCGACTGTAAAAATGGCACCTTCTCACTCAGCAGAACCGCTCTCTGCAGACCTCCAAGTCAGAGCTGCTCAACTTACTGACAAAAACAAGCTTTTATTGCTGTTGGCACCACGGAGCCAGGGCGGCCAGGAAAGCACAGAGAGATCCTTCTTGACCATGCACATCGTCAGCACAAATGTCAGGGAAATTTCCCTCCCTGAATCTTTCAAGTGCCAACGATGTGAGGGGCCGCTCCAGCACCCGGGCCGGCAGTCAGCAGCCCCAGCTTGTAATTTGTAGCCAAGGCAGGGAGCTCTTCCTGCTCCTCACGTAATGACTCCTCGTCAGTGTCATTTGTAACCATCACTTTCGAGAAGATAATTGCTTGGCAAAGTCAAAATGTTAACTTTATTAAATAGAAGAAATTAACCAGAATGGCAAGAGTCTGAAATGAAAGGGAGCCCCGGCAAAGGCGTGGCTGCGGCCCGGGGAGAGAGTGGGTCGATTCAGGAGCATCTGGTGGTCTTTGCCCCTGAACAGATGGGCTACGTGGCATCATGGAGCGTGTCAGGGCTGCAGAGTCATGCAAGGAGCAGAGCTTGCAGAGGTAGGTGCATGGTGCCTGGCCCAGCAAAACAGAGAGGTCCAGCCTTTGCCAAGGTTTGGGTGGGGCTGCCAGAATGTCAGCGGCTCAGAAAGAAGGTTCTAGAAGGACGACTGTTCTGGTCTGAGTTTTCGGAGTCATAGCCTAAGGTTGACCTTGGACAGAATACCTCCCCTCTGGGAGGCCTCAGCTTTCAGCCTCTGTAGTGTGGTAATAGCAGTATGGGCCTCAGGGGTCGCTAGGAGGCTTATGTGGGACCCAACGTGCATAGGTGCATGCCTGGGGCATTGGGAAAGTGATCGCAGTTAGTAGATGATGATGGCAAGCAGACAGCTCAGTCCCTCTCAACCGTCCCCACCTGTGAGTGTGTCAGATCAGCCGGGGCACAAACTGTGCCTGGCCATGGTGCTGTGGCCACAGGGACGTGTGGCTCTGCTACCCCCGGGGACCTTCTTTCTTCAGAGGAAGGAGGTGCCAGTGTCACGTGGCGATGAGGATGCTTCTGCCAGGTGGACAGGCAGCCTGGGGCGGCAGGGAATGGAGGAGAGAAGGGCCAGTGGGAGTGGTCACCTGTGTGCTTGGTGCCGATGTGAGCCTTTATCTCCGCCTCCTCCATGGTGACGAAGTCGCAGGCGGTGCAGCAGATGGAGAACATCCACTGCTCCTTGTCCACGTGGAGGGACATGTGGCTGACAAACTGGACGTTGAGCTCCGTCTCAAATCCACACACATGGCAGCTGCATGAGAGGACGAAGGAAAAGGCAGGGGGAGAGGAGCGATATTCTAAATGCAGGCTACCCACTCATGCCCAACACACCCGGAAAACGGCTTGTACACACTGCCCTCCCCATTAGGAAATTCTGCTTGTTCGGATGCCTCTGAAGTGGTCGCTGGACTAAACGGATTTGGTGCCCCAATAATGTAACAATCCCATACACGCTATAACGATGCTAAATAATCAGAGAGTTAATTAAAGATTCCAGATTCCAGATTCCAGATGCTGCATGCCTTCTCACGATTCCTTGTGGTAAAGGGATGCAGCACAGCCTTGCCAAGACATGAGTGCGGCTGGTACACGGAGCAGCGTGGCACGCCCTCCACTCCCTCGAGCCTCCCCTGCCTCCTACTGCCTCCCACCTCCTCCCACTGCCTTCCACCGCCTCCCCTACCTCCCACTGCCTCCCACTGCCTCCCCTGCCTCCCACTGCCTCCCCTGCCTCCCACTGCCTCCCCTACCTCCCACTGCCTCCCACTGCCTCCCCTGCCTCCCACTGCCTCCCCTGCCTCCCACTGCCTCCCCTGCCTCCCACTGCCTCCCCTACCTCCCACTGCCTTCCACCGCCTCCCCTACCTCCCACTGCCTCCCACTGCCTCCCCTGCCTCCCACTGCCTCCCCTGCCTCTCACTGCCTCCCACCGCCTCCCACCACCTCCCACTGCCTCCCCTGCCTCCCACTGCCTCCCCTACCTCCCACTGCCTTCCACCGCCTCCCCTACCTCCCACTGCCTCCCACTGCCTCCCCTGCCTCCCACTGCCTCCCCTGCCTCTCACTGCCTCCCACCGCCTCCCACCACCTCCCACTGCCTCCCCTGCCTCCCACTGCCTCCCACCGCCTCCCACTGCCTCTCACGCCTTCCACTGCCTCTCACTGCCTCAGGAAACCTCCTTGGTAGCAGTGAGAGCACACAGGTTGTTGGATGGCACTCCTGCCTGTGACAATTCCTGGTAGAAGCCACCCATCCATGGAGACATTTCATGCAAATGCAAGTTTCTACCAACCCCTACAGCCTCTCTGGTGGGTAAGATTTGGGGTTTTATGGCACCCAAACCAAATACTGATTTATGGCCAGAATGGGAAAAAACCATAAAATTCCAGCGACTAAAGGACAAAACACGATTCGAGGAGAAGAAGCTATAACTTCACGGCTGCTTCCTCAGGGTCTTGGGTTTATTTTTCCTAATCTGCTTTCCTTCAGATACTTCTCAGGAAGCAGCAAAGTGCTCAGTTACTAGGGCAGGAGCTTGCCAGCTGCCCAACCCTGGAAGCTAATAATCCCCAGAGCCCTGCCACTCTCTGGAGCTCCCCTCTTCCTCCCTCCGAGAGCCACCTCTCAGATCGTTTCCCTTTCAACTCATTCCACCAGGGCACCATGGCAGGGGAGTCATTGCAACCGTAGGGTCTCCTCTAAGCAAAGCAACTATGACAATGCAGGCCAGTGCGTCTGTTGAGCAGAGGTGCCTGTCAGGCCTGCCTCGCAGCCGGCAGGGAGGGTGGGAAGGCTGGCCTAGGGTTCTAGCCCCAGCTCACCTGTAATAATAAGGGTGCTTCCTCCCGTCACTGCCTTCAGAGGTGACGGCGCTGACAATGTCCTCAGTGTCCGTACTCACCAGCTTCACCGAGTGGACGGTCAGGTGCTGGTTCAGGTTCGCGCGGCACTTAGCAGCGTAGGGGCACAAGTGGCATTTGTATTTCCTTTCCTCTGGAGGAGAAAGAGCAGAAAACCCCCAGCTGACCTGAGTAATGAAATCCCACCACCTTGCAAGAGACCACTTAAGGGTATCAAGGAAGAGTGGGGGGGGGAGGGTGTTCAAGTCTCATTTCAAGTGGGGACAAAGGGAACACCTTGGAATTGTAAGTCTCTAAAAAGTCCTTACCCAGCAGGTCACTCCTGTGTTAACATTTCCAAAGATACAAGAAAGTCTCCAGGCAATGGGATCATCTACTTTTTCCTGGACACCCACAGGCGAAGGCGAGCTAAAAGCATATTAGTGCGTGCGTGTGTGTGTGTGTGTGTGTGTGTGTGTATATGCATAAGAGTGTGAGTGAGTTTGTGCGTGTGCGCATGAGAGTGTGCTGTGAGTGTGCGTGTGCGTGTGTGAGCACACGCCTCCCCACGAGTCAGGTGTGGGTGGGTGCTAAGCCAGGGAAGGAGGAGTGAAACCGTGTTCGCAGGACTGGTGAGTGAAAGAAGCTCCATCATTTTCCCTAAGCTCCAGGCCTGGGTCAGCCAAGAAATAAAAAACTAATGAAATTAAAGGAATAAAAAATGACTCATGTGAAATAATTGAATTGGAAATTTACATTTTACATAAATAAAATAAAATTTCTCAATTACTTTCTTAATGGGAACTCTCTCCTAGCACTGACAGTGTTTGAGGACTGTTTCCAGAGTGGCCGTCTGAATGCATTTGGTGAGTCAAGCAAATTAAAGTAAAAGGAGCAGCCCTGCTTCCACTGTGCAGATCCAGGCGACGGAGGGCGGCGGGAGACAGGAGCTGCTTCATGCTCTGCCCTCAGCGCTCTTCCTCTGAGAGACTGAGCTGGCCTTCGAAAAGACAGACACCTGTCTTGTCTGCTTCCCAGGGAAGGACACAGACAAGCTTCCCCACAACAACATGTAAGGCATGGCTATTATTTCAGTGGCCCCCAACATCTGAGGGGCTGCTGGCCTGGGCTCAGTGGGGCTCGGGAAAGGGGCCCTGAGGTGCAGATAGGAGAGTTCTCTCTGGAATTTTTGCATTTGTATTAGTAAGCAAGGTTGTTAATTTTGGTATGAATGTGAATTGCTGAACTTTCTTTTTCTATCATTTGGAAAGGTTTAATAATATTGGACTTTCCTACCCTCAAAAGGTTACAAAGAACCCATCTGGACCTGACACCTTTACCAATAATATTATCTCCATCATCTTTCCAAATTTCCCTTTGGTAACTGATTTACTTAAGTTTTTAATTTTTCTCCCCTGGGGTCAATTTTGGAATTTTGCTTAAATTAGTTATGCCATCTATGTTTTTAGCAGTTCTTTTCTTTTTGTCATAGAGTTGCCCTTATTCTCCAAAAATTCTTTAATAGCATTAATGATTAGGCTTTCTTTTCCATTCCTTATTTTGAATAGTTTTGCTTCCTTTTCCTTTCTTAGTCAGGATTAAAGAAATTAATCTTTTTTTTGTGGTCTTTTTCCTCCTAGATTTTGTTTTTCTTTTGCCAGTTCTTTTTAATCCCCATCCGAGGATATTTTTCCATTGATTTTTAGAGAGAGTGGAAGAGAGAGGGAAAAATGTAGAGACATGTTGATTGGTTGGTTCTTGCACATATCCTGACGAGGGCTGGGCCAAGTAGGAGCCTGCAACTGAGGTATGTGCCCTTGTCCGGAATCAAACCCAGGACCCTTCAGTCCACAGGCCAATGCTCTATCCACTGAGCCAAACTGGTGAGGGCTCTTTTACTATAATAGTTCTTTAAGATGCATGGTAAGTTCCTTTCCGTGTTTCTTCTCTTCTAATTAAAACATTTAAGCCCATGAATTGTCCTCTGACCACAGCTGAAGCTGTTTTTGTTCCAGGCCTAGGAATGAAGTGTTCCCCTTTTCATTTCTTCTAGATGTCTATAATTTGAGTTTTTATTTTCTTCCTTTTCTTTGACCTGGTGAGCGAGGGCATTTTATTGACCTTTGGTTATTTTAAATTTCATTTGAGTATGAGCAGAGCATGTGACCTATAAAACTCCACTTTTCTGAACATGTTAAAGTTTTTTTGGGGCTTAAGTATATGACTAAATTTTGTCTAGTGAAAATATATATATATATCTTGTCATATTAATACTGCCTGTCCTGCCTTTTTTAGAATTTCATGTGATATGGGAAATCTCTACTTATTTTCTTTGCCATTTCCTATAAATAGGATACATCTGAACTTTTAGAAAGTCTGATCTTGGGTGTAAATATGGAAAACTTCATTTTATTATTTCTATTTTGCTTTGTTTATAATAGATTCTACTGTATTTCTTTTTGTCTTCAGTTATTTTTTCTGCATTAAGTTACTCCTGAACTTGGTTGCTTTCACTTTCCCAGCACACAGAATCAACAGTATTTCTTTATTATTATATATAAACAAAAACAGTACCTGTTCCTCCACCAAGGTGTCCCTACTGCTCCCTCCTACAATAAGATGAGCCCAATAAGATGGGATACAGATCCATCCCCTGTGCCAACAAGGTCAATACATTCCTTAGAGTTGAGGGAACTATGCTTAAATGTGCATCTTTTCTCATCAGTCCTCCTGAACTCTAGGAGTCCTTTCCATACAAACAAGAAACCCTATCCAGGGCCTTATTTGAACACGCCCGGCTAAATGGCCTTAGGAGGTCACGATAAAACACCCCCATCACTTCCTGAAATAATTCTCTACAGCTCAGCTTCTTGGTAATGGAGGCGCTGGCGATCCAGACCCAGGAAGGCCCACCAGTGAGGCCAACTCACCTGTGTGCAGTGAGAGGTGTCTGGACAATGTCTGCTGTCGGCCAAAGACTTTCCCACACACATCGCAGGGGAAAAGCTGGTCATTGAATTTCCAGGAGGGCAATCCGTTGCCTGCCTCTAGCACGAGCTTTTCTGTCTCTGTACCAAAAGAACATGAGGAATAAACAAGGCAACACGAACGAATTTCAGTTTAGTCAACATTCAGGAGTTAAGCTGAGGCTTCCTTCGACGAAGGTGGCTGGTAACTACAAAGAAGTCCCTGTAACCGCTGGTCTTCATGCTCATGTGCTGTCTCTGAGAAGGCTATTCTTGAACATTATGGTGGCAAATTTATCCCAATTTTAGTCAAGTCTCCGGTGTTTTCTTGCTTTCGTCACCAAAGGCCAGCTGGCCCAACCTTCTAGTAGGTGGGTAGCATGGGTTAGCACTGTGTCCACCGTACAGTCAGTACTCAAAACAACAACTGTGGAACAAGTCAATGCTTGAGTTGCATGTTAAAATTCCAGAAATGTCGACTTTTGCTACAAGGTAGTAAATAAATCAAGAATGCTGAATCTTAGATTCTGATGAGAAAACAAATGGATAGATTCCTTGAAAGGAGATACCCTTTCACTGCCCTTTATGGGGAAAAGATTTGTGCTATGTTCAGAAGGGTTACACAAAGTCTTTAATGAGGAACTTATGCTACAGAGAATCCGTGATGACGACTGCAAGCTACTTGCTGTGGTCTGAATGTTTGTGCCCCCCCCCCCCCCAGTCATATATTAAAATCCTAATCCTTAAAGTGATGGTATCAGGAGGTGGGGCTTCCAGGAGGTGCTTAGGTCATGAGGGTGGATTAGTGCTCTTATAAAAGGAGCCCCAGAGGTCCCTCACTCTTCCCACCCTGTGAGGACACAGTACAAATATCTGCGATCCAGAAGAGGTCACATGCCCACACTGGCACCCTGACCTTAGGTGTCTAGCCTTCAGAACTGTGAGAAATACATCGAGGTTGTTTATAAGCCGCACAGTCAGTGGTATTTTGTTATAGCAGCATGAACACACTAAAACACTCTTCCACAAAAAACTCCCTAATGCAAAATTGCACAACCTGAATTTATCCCAAGGTTTCATTATGTCCAGAAAACAGTGAGCACAAGTTGTCTGTATATCATTCATAGCCACAAATGAAATAAGTGGATGTTAATACATTCTTTATCAACTTAAAATTTTTTTATTTTCTCATCGTCATCCATAAAATTACCTTGAATTTTCTCAAACTTATTTCTTTTCACTGAACTCCAACAGATTGTCCTACATGATAAAAAGCTAATGTGCAAATTAACCAAATAACCAAATGGCGGAATGACTGGTTGCTATGATGTGCACTGACCACCAGGGGGCAGACACTCAGCACAGGAGCTGCCCCCTAGTGGTCAGTGTGCTCCCACAGGGGGAGCACTGCCCAGCCAGAAGCCGGGCTTATGGCTGGCACATGCAGCTGTGGTGGTGAGAGCCTCTTCTGCCTCCATGGCAGCACTAAGGATGGCTTAAGCTGTCAGTCAGACATCCCCTGAGGGCTTCTGAACTATGAGAGGGCGCAGGCTGGGCTGAGGAAGCCTTTCCATCTCCCCCACCCCCAAGTACATGAATCTCTTGCATCGGGCCTCTAGTCCTTTTATAATAATGCTAGAGGCCTGGTGCATGAATTCATGCACCAGTGAGGTCCTTCAGTCTGGCCTGTGAGGATCAGCTGAAACCAGCAGTCCTATGTCCCCTGAGGGTTGTAGTAGTGCACGAAGAGGTAGGTGGCCAGGGAAGAGCCTGAGCCCGGGCAGGTGCCATTCTGCTGCTGCTCATCCCAGTCCTGCTATGCCTGCCGCCATCACTGCTCAGTAGGCTTGCTGCTGCTCCACTGTAGTCTCTGTGTGCCCACCCCAGGACCATACTGGCACACCCGTGACCAAGAAGTAGTAGTAGGCTTGTGCCAATCAGTCCCGCTGCTGGTCCTGATCCTAGTCCGGTCCGGATTGGGGAGGGGCACGCAGGGGGAGTGTCCATGGGAGAGACATGCATTGCCACTGCAGCTGTGCTCACCAGCCATGAGCCCAGCATCTAGCGCCCATTGGTCAGCTGAGTGGTGCTCCCATTATGGGAGCACACTGACCACTAGGGGGCAGCTCCTGCGTTGAGTGTCTGCACCCTGGTGGTCAGTGTGCATCATAGCGACCAATAGAGTGGTCTAGGGGTCAAATGGTCGCTTAGGCTTTTATATACAGGCAGTCCTCAAGTTACTTAAGACTCAATGTATAATACATAATTTTATAAATAAATCACCATCTCCCATTTATTTATAAAAGTAAAGTTCCATCATTTTGACGTATGTACATATATACTTTATGTTTTTTATTATTTACCACAAGGTCAGGAATTGTTACCTTTCTTTCAAAGTTTTTTTTTACTGTTTTACTTCATTACTGCTGTGTATGTGCTCCATGTGAGTGACGTAGGTGCTTATGTAGGTGGGTTCCAACTTACGACGAAAATTGTGTTACGATGCGCCATAGGAACGGATCTTCAACATAACCCAAGTACCTACTGTATATAGATAAGAAGACAGGTGACAGAGAAAGTACCAAAAAGAAGGAAGAGGATGCTCCCATGAGGACAGCCGCCTGGTCACTAAAAGGCCTTTAGGCCTTACTTTGAAGAAGACAAATAATTTACTGGGTTATTATCTTGCCCTTTACCTCAGCAAATTACTGTGAATCTTCTTAAAGCACAGTGCTGCTTTATAAAGCCGGGCACCACGTGGTGATAATTACACAGTGGAAAGACTTCTCATAAGATCCAAGCAGGTGAAATTCTCAGGCCACCAGTCAGAGACAACTTCGGAACAAAGAATTTCATCTCATGCAATTTAGTTAAAACTGTGACTGGATCAACTAAAAGACCGCATTTGAATGTAGACTTGCCAGTTTGAGAAAATTCAAGGTAATAGTCTAAGGAAAGGAGAAACAAATCCAGTGGGTGTTTGGAAAGGGAGAGGTGGCGGGGAGTGATGGAATGACAGTGAGATTGCAATAATGTTTGCTGTGAGGCACTTGCCATCAATGCCAACAGCGATAAGGCCCATTGATTGCTGGGTTTGTTAAAACAACTGCTCTTTGGAACTCAGAAACAAGAGCTAGTCTTATTAAAGTTGGAATATGTGAATGAGAAATTCTAAAGGGGAAGGGGCAGGATTTCGGGGGGTGGGGTGAGGGAAAAGGAAGGTGAAAGGATGGGCCATTGACCTGCTGGGGACAAGAACCACTCTGAGATGACTGTCCTGGAGTCCAAGCGGTGGGCATTTCAGCCACACAGCGATGAGAGGGTGCTTTAGAAGTTCCGTTGAAGTGTGTAATCAAAACAGTGCTTCAAAGCAGGATGATAGTCTTAATTACAAGGAGAGGTCAAGAGGGTACAGGGTCTTCCAATACATCCACAACAAGAATGAATTAATTGAGCCTCATACCAAACAGGTAGATGCAATTCAAAATAAAGAAGTCTCTTAATTCTTTCAAGTATTAGTCATGCACTTGAGAAGTTGAAGCATCATGAAAAGTCCAATCCCTTCCACTGTCCTTAAAAATCTATTAAAATTATGAAGGCTGTGCCTCAGCGAAGCAGAAAGAACAGCCTGCAGCAGTGGTGAGCAGGCCAGAGCCACCACGAGGGCATCCGTGGCCGATGCCTTGTGCCTGGACTCCACGCCTGGTCTAAGGATCAGCTCTCTTCCCACCTGCTCTCTGCATTCACTTCCCAGGCACAAGGCAACCACAGCCAGTGGGATCCTTATCCCAGAACATGAATTTGAAACCACAGCTGGATGAAGCTGTGGGAAGGGTATTACGGACGAGACAAGTATTGAAGTAAAAGGCCCATTCCTCAGCAGATGCCGCATTCTCCCACATTTCCTGTGAATGGCACCGCCCAAATGCCACATGAGAAACTTCAGTCACTTTTTTTGATTCTTCCCTTCTTCCCCGCTCAGTCTTTTAACCCATCCAATCATTCTCCAGAGGAATGGCACCGCCCAAATGCCACATGAGAAACTTCAGTCACTTTTTTTGATTCTTCCCTTCTTCCCCGCTCAGTCTTTTAACCCATCCAATCATTCTCCAGAGGTTGTCCATCTTATCTCAGAATCTTTTTATTTATTTATTTATTTATTTATTTATTTATTTATTTATTTCTTCCTCACTGTCTTTCAATACATCCAACCAGCCACCCAAGCTGTCTGTCTATTTCTAGGGTGAGACCTGTGAAGGTGCCGCAGCAAGGTCGAGCTTCTGAACGTCCATGGTCTGCCTTTTTGAAACGGGACTGGCCCCTTTGTCATGGAGAGCAGCCAGCTGGAACCGCGGGTCCTCCAGCTGGCTGCTCTCACACGGAGGAGGCATTCCAGAAAAAGAGGGGGCATGTTTTGTCCCCGGGTCTTGATGATCAAAAGTTTTCAAAACTACTTTCAAATATTTAAACTCGAAACTATTGATGAAGACATAGTTATAAAAGCTGATATGCATGCCTATTCTAATCTCTGTACATGAGCAATATTTATGGTAACCCTACAGTAAAGAGACCACCATGGGACAGTGTTGAGTGTCCTGTGGCTGTATAAAAAAATAAAAATAAAAAAGATATGTTTTTATTGAAAGAGAAAGAGAGAGAGAGAGAGAGAGAGAGAGAGAGAGAGAGAAACATCCATGATGAAAAAGAATCATTGGCCAAAATCGGTTTGGTTCAATGAATAGAGCGTCAGCCTGTGGACTGAAAGGTCTCAGGTATGATTCCGGTCAAGGGCATGTACCTTGGTTGCGGGCACATCCCCGGTGAGGGGTGTGCAGGAGGCAGCTGGTCGATGTTTCTCTCTCATCAATGTTTCTAGCTCTCTATCCCTCTGTCTTCCTCTCTGTAAAAAATCAATAAAAATATATTTTAAAAAGAAAAAGAATCATTGAACAGTTGCCTCCTGCATGCCCCTACTGGGGATCAAGCCCACAACCTAGGCATGTACCCTGATGGGAGAATCAAACAACATCCCCCTGGTTCATGTGCCAACACTCAACCACAGAGGCACACCAGCCTGACTGGTTGCACATTTTCAAGCTCACAGGCACCATGCTCCATCCCATCACAGTGCACTGGATAAATCAGCCTGGGTACCCCTGGGGCCACTGGGGTCACGTGCTGCAGGTTTAATAGAAAGATATCATCCCTCAATTGTGTGTGTATGTGTGTGTGTGTGTGTATGTGTGTGTGTGTGTGTGTGTGTGTGTGTGTGTGTGTGGACAGCCATGTGGAAGCTAAAATTGACATATTTTTATGTAAAGTTTTTCTATTCTTTGATTTTTCAATGACTTTTGGAAACCAGGAAGAAATTAAAAAAGGAGCTCTAGTGCCTTCATTGTGTCATTATCCCTCACCAGGATATTTGCAAAACCCTCCCAAACAGCTTCTCTGCTCCCAGCCTCCCTCCATTCCAGAAGCCCCTCCTCACAGGCTCTAGCACGATCTGTCTGAGGCACAAGTCTGACCAGGTCCTGCCCTGTATGCCAATGGCTCCCCCAGGCTCAACTCCTTCACCTGGCTTCTGAGGCCCCTCACCAACTGGCTGCAGCCACCACCTTCAGCATCCCACATCACCTCCCACCAGCGAAGGTTCAGCACAGCGAGCTATTCGCCCCTTTGGGAACACACTAGTTCCTTTGAAGCCATCAATGCTTGTGAGTCAGCTATGCCTGCACCAGGAGTTAGTCCCCAGCCCAGCAAAGTTTGGCTCATTTTCAAGCCCTATCTCCGATTTCATCGCCTTGGTAAAGCCTTCCCAATTCCCGGGGCAGAATGAGTCATTTCCCCTACTCTGTCCCAAAGCACTTTTATAAATACTTCTATTGCACCACTCTACCTATTCTATTACTTGTTTGCATAGCATATATATCATATATACATCTTTTTAATATAAAGCTCCCACCATAGTCCAACACGCAGCAGTGTTCAATAAATATGCCCCTGGCCTCCCTTTCCCATTAGAATGGGAGTCACCAGGGAAGGGTTCTGTTACTTATTTGTGTGTCTTCAGCATTAACATGGTGCCTGATACATAGTAGGTGTGTAGTATATAGTTGTTGAATAAATGAATGATTGAATGAAAGGATTCAGGTGAGGCCTGGAATAAACATTATTCTTATTTTATGGTGAGGAAGACTGAGGCCTGGAAATAGCACTAGTTAAGGTTTATGGCCAATTCTGGGTGAAAAATAGGGCTATTTGCCTTCTGAATAGGTGTTTTAACTCAACACAAGAACTGTGATTTAATGACTTTATTAGAGGAAATGTTTGCAATCATGAGCCTTACCCCCAAGGTTCCATATCTTACTTCTTCCTAATAACAAGCCACAAGATTATTCTCTTCAACACACACTCTCTGGCAAATACTTTATTGGTTAACCCAACAAATATTCACAACTTGCCTTTTTTTCTGCTCATTCCCACTAGAGAGGCAAGATTTCCTTCTTTTTTATGGTGGAATAATATTCCATTTTATATATATATATATATATATATATATATATATATGTATATATATATATATATATGTATATATATATATATATATATATATATATAATTTCTTCATTCATTCATTCATTCATTCATTGATGAACACATAGGTTGCTTCCACGTCCACGTCTTGGCTACCGTAAATAATGCTGCAATTAACACGGGGGTGCATATGTCTTTTTGAGTTAGTGTTTTCATTTTCTTTGGATAAATTCCCAGATGTGCAATTGCTATATCATATGATAATTCTATTTTTAGTGTTTTAAGAAAGCTCCATATTGTTTTCTATAGTGGCTGTACCAATTTCTATACCAAACAACAAGTGTTCTCTTTTCTTTTTTAAAAAAATATATTTTATTGATTTTTTATAGAGAGGAAGAGAGAGGGATAGAGAGCTAGAAACATCGATGAGAGAGAATCATCGATCAGCTGCCTTTTGCACGCCCCCCACTGGGGATGTATCCGCAACCAAGGTACATGCCTTGACCAGAATCGAACCCCGGACCTTTCAGTCGGAAGGCCGATGCTCTATCCACTGAGCCAAACCGGTTTCGGCAAGGGTTCTATTTTCTCCACATTCTCACCAACACTTGTTATTTCTTGTCTTTTTTAAATAGTCATTCTGACAGATCTGAAGTGGTATCTCATTGTGGATTTGATTTGTATTTCCCTGATGATTAGTGATGTTGAGCATCTTTTCATATGCCTATTGGCCATTTGTATGTCTTCTCTGATAAAATGTCTATTCAGATTTTTTGCCCATTTTTTAGCTGAATTGTCCCCCCCACCCCCTTGAATTATTTAAGTTCCTTAGATATTCTGGCTATTAGCTCCTTTACCAGATATACAATTTGCAAATATTTTCTCTCATTTAATAAGCTGGTTTTTCATTTTGTTGGTGCTTTTTCTTGCTGTGCATTTTTCATTGCTTTTACTAGTATATTTTTCTAGAGCCAATACAGATGTAGGCAAACTAGGTTTATAGTTGTGAGTACATGAAGTTTATTCTTGTATTATTTATTAATGACTGGAGGCCCAGTGCACAAAAATTGTGCACTGGCAGGGGGGTGGCCCCTCAGCCTGGATTGCAAGAGGGCACAGGCCAGGCTGAGGGACCCCACTGGTGCACGACTAGGGCAGGCTCCAGGGCATGTCTGGCCCAACTCTCTCAGTCCCCATCGGCTGGACCCCAACAGCAAGGTAACTGACTGGTCGGAGTGTCTGCCCTCTGGTGGTCAGTGCACTTGATAGCGAGAGGTTGAGCGGCCTTAACACATATCATTAGCATATTATACTTTGATTGGTTGAATGGCTGACTGGATGACCATTTAGCATATTAGGCTAATTTTTCCACCTATGGTCTTTGCTTTGAATGTCATTTAGGGATTTTCTTCTTCCTTAAATAGGCTCTTGTTTTACATGAAGTCAATGTGTTCACAGGGGCAAACACTTTGTCCCCATTGTGAAGTTGGGGAAACAGGAACAGAGTATAAGGAGAGTCACCCAACACAGGTGTATTAGCAGTCCCAACATAGCTCTTCCCCTTTACAGTGAACCGAGGGCCCTCATTCCTAATGAAGAGGCTTAATAACCAAACTCTGCCTGTTATGACATCGCAATCCAAGGGGACAAGTCTTATTTCATGGACAGAATCTGGGAAGATGAAACCCATCAAGCATTTCTCCAAAAATTTCCATGAAATAAACCATCTGGTAGAATCTGGGAGGGAGCTTGACAGACTTGAGAGAACATTAGATCAAGAATTCTTGAAATCCAGTTCCTTCATTTCTTTGAAGATGAAACCAAGGCATGAAATTCCAGGACTCTCCCACCCCAGGGCACCCCACAACTTGTAGAGGGTTGAATAACAGAATCGGGGTTTCCACAGTAACTAAGTCACCTTCCTGCCCCAAACCTTAGTTCAGGGAGGAACCTTCAGGATCATCTTGTTCAATGTTCCCTTCTTACACATAAGGAAACGGAGGCCCAGGGAACTTAGGTAACTGCCTCAGGGAACCAGGCTTGTGATTCTGGAAGAGCAGAGGCTAGACCCACAGTCTCACTGAAACTCCTCCAAGGCCCATGGAATCAACGCCAAAGTCTACAGCACACCAGGAAGGGGTTTTTCTTCTCCTCCTGTTCTTTGGCTCTGAGTTGAATATTCTTGGTTACAAGTGGACATGTGCAGATTTAGCAACAGTTCACAGACACTAGGATTTCTTTCCGTCTCTCTTCTCAGAAGTGCCAGCCTAGGATATTTCCAGCCACAGAGAAGTTAGAAACTGCAATGTGGCAAAAATACAAGGAACAAGAGGAAGATCACATGGGAGAATCCTAAAAGCAAATGCCCTCTGAGATAAACTAGTTATTATTGAAGAAAGATACCTTGGACCTTTCATTGACATTTGGGGACTTTTATTGGTAAAAAAAAAAAAAAGAAAAGAAAAAAAAGGCACAAACAAAAACAGCCCCCCCGCCCCCCCAACCATAGCAAACCAAACAAAAAAGACAATGGGGGCAAAGGTAAGGACTGCAGTTTGCTTTTTCAGTTTTTGACATCACTTAGCCCCCTGACTGGTGTATCATTTGACTTTGTTGCTACGTATTGCTGTGTGAGAAGATCCCTGTGTCTCCTGCCAAGACAATCCTCTCAAAGAGCCATCTCCCAACCTGACTCTGGCAAGGGAAGTGCAGAGAGGGGAGGCTTTATTTGGTTAGAGCCGTAAGCAGAAGATGGGCCAAACTGTGACCTCAGCGCACAAATAAGGGTCCAGATTGACTAAATCCGCATCGGCTGCTCATTGAGGAAGAGGCTTGGGGGCGCTTGGGTTTTCCTTTGTGACAGATGGTATTTTGATCATTCCTTTCTTTCATTAGCAAGCCTGGAGAGTTTCAAGACACACTGCAACTGAAATCCTGAAATCCTCTGCTAGGTTCAAACCTATCAGGCCAGTTCTGGGCAGAGCATGAGATTTGCTGGCTAGCTCCTGTGGCTACCGGCTCTATCTTCTGGTTCCACGGGTTTCATGGGACCTCTGCTGGGAACAAACCGCTGCTTCCGAGCGCTGCTTGTAAGTGCAGGAGTAGCTGTGATTAAAGAGCTTCGGGGGGGGGGGGGGGGGGTCATTATGATTTCTATATGCTTTAAAATTTCCCCCTTCTTTTTTTAAAAAAATATTGATTTTCCACAGAGAGGAAGGGAGATGGATAGAGAGCTAGAAACGTCGATGAGAGAGAAACATCAACCAGCTGCCTCCTGCACACCCCTACTGGGGATGTGCCCGCAACCAAGGTACATGCCCTTTGACCGGAGTCGCACCTGGGACCTTTCAGTCTGCAGGCCAACGCTCTATCCACTGAGCCACACCAGTTTCGGCCCCCCTTCTTTTAAAGGGTCACTTTAATTTAGGATAACTTGGTGGGTCCTAACAGATCTATTATTAGGTTCCTTATGACCACCTCTCTGCAGGTCCTGGTGTAACCAGATACCTATGAAAGACCATCCCAAACACTCTTCCAAAGTATGGAATTTTTATGCAGGTCAAGATGCCAATTCAAAGAACAGCCGAGATGGCAGAATTCAGCCATCGTTTTTGTGAATCTGTGCTCAATTAGAAACACTGGGTGGAGATTCTCCTTGATCTTCTTTGGGCTCATTTCAAACTTTAATGCTTAACAAACTCAGCAAAGTCCATGCATAGGTCCTGGGCAGATGATACCCAGCAAGCATTTCTCCAAGAATTTTCATAAAACGAACCCATCTGGTAGAATCTGGGAGGGAGCTCTCTGGAATTTTACTTGACAGAACATTAGATCAAGCAGAGGACTCAGATTTCTTAGAATTCAACTCCTTTATCTTCATGAGGATGGAATCGAGGCATGAAAGTCCAGAGCCTCTCACACCCCACAACTTACAAGGGTGAATAAAAGAATCAAGGTTTCCACAGCAACTGCGAACCTTTGTAGTTAGGAAGGAACCTTAAAGATCCTCTTGTTAAATGTTCTTTTCTTTTTAAAAAAATATATTTTACCGAGTTTTTACAGAGAGGAAGAGAGAGAGTTAGAGAGTTAGAAACATTGATCAGCTGCCTCTTGCACACCCCCTACTGGAGATGTGCCCACAACCAAGTTACATGCCCTCGAGAGGAAATGAACCTGGGACCTTTCAGTCCGCAGGTCGATACTCTATCCACTGAGCCAAACCAGTTTCGGCAAATGTTCTTTTCTTTAAAAATAAGAAAACCGAGGCCCAGAGAACTTAAGTACTTGTCCCACTGTCTCATTCAAGCTCCTCTCAGTCATGAGAAATCAATGCCAAAGTCTACAACCAAACAGGTTTGTGGAATTGGTTCTTAGCAAACATCCAGAATAGTTGGACAACATGTTTTGCTTAGTGCAGGGCAACAGTTAGCTTCAACGAACCATTACTGATTGGCTTTTAACCTGTTAAACTGATAAAGAACCAGAAAAATTTCATCTGATTTTATACACAGGTCATTTAAAATCAATGGAAGAAAACCTGCAATCCTCTAGAAAATGGCTGACACCTGGTACTCTGAAGTGCAGCGAGGCTGGTGATAGAGAACCTGAGAATTTCAGGGAATTGCTCTAAGCATCCAACAGGGGCATTACTGCCAGAATCTAGGCCAACTGATGTCTGTCACCTCCATCTAACTTAACCCTTAAAAATATCCGCTGGGATTTCAGATGTTGCTTCTACATTTCCCTTTTACTTGTGTTTCTGAGATCAGTGGATCCTCAACAAATGTTTCCTGAGTAAATGAGACAGTCACATCACCAAGATCACAATTGCTGAACTACATGGCAACCTAATTTTACATTGAAACACAGGAGTAAACTCGCAATAGTGATTCAGGAGTCACACCGAAAGGGTTTTGGTAATTATCTTGTCAGTTACGTAGATCAATGATGCCCCCAGAATGTCCCAGTGTTGAGGACATTTATAAATCTTCGCTAGAAAATCAGTAGGCTTGGGAGCTGGGTATTTCTTGTGGTTTGTGGCAGATACAGCTGGTGGTTTATCCAATATTCAACAAAGCTACAATTATTTTTTTTAGGGTGGCAATGAGCCAATTTAAAACATGACTTCCACTGTTGTTAAAGGCCAGCAATGAAACGCAATTCTGGCCAATGAGGCATATAGATAGGGCTTCCTAGGGATAGAGGCTTTGACACTCCCCACTTCCTGAAAAAAAAAAAAAGAAAAAAAAAAAAAAAAGGAGTTTTGAATAAAGGCCTTTCACCCTGGCTCTTCTTCCTCGGACATCAGGTGGTGGAGCAGCCCTCTTCACCCACGGAGATGAGAGCCATCTGATAAGGGTGGTAGAGCAGAAAATTAGGAGGCGGCTGGAACCTCATGCTGCTGCTCCAGCCCTATACTGCCTACTTCCGAATTGAATTCATTATGTGAAAAAAACAAAACACAGAGCCCCATTTGGTTAAGTCACTGTAGTTAAATTGAATATAATTCTAATAGATACAGGCTTAAAGTATATAACTAGCTTCACCCCATTTGGCAGTTTATCTCCTTTATGCAAAAGAATACCAGTTTGTTAAGAGTATATTAAGGGGATAATGCATAATTAAAACAATAGCTTATGTTTATGAGGATTTACCATTGTACTAGGCACTGTACTATGCAGTTTCCAAATATTATATTTAACCTTATAACAGCACTATGTGTTAGATACTATTATTACCATTCCCATTTTACAAAAAAAAAAAAAAAAAAAAAAAGTATCAGGCTCAGGGAGGTTGAACAATGAATTGAAGTTTTACCCAGCTGGTAAGCAGCAGTCTACCCCAAACCCAAATCTGTCTGACTCCAAAGCTTTAACTCTTTGTTACGTTATCTATTACTAGAGGCTCAGTGCATAAAAATTCATGCACTGGAGGGGAGGGGTCCCTTAGCTCAACCTGCCCCCCTTTCATAGTCTGGGATCCCTCAGGGGTGGGAGGCGATCTGGTGATCAGGGGAAGGCGACACCCCAATCACACCTCTGCTGCTGTCACTGCTGGCAGCACAAGCCTCTGCCAGCCCTGTTACCTGCACCTCAGGCCTGCCCTGGCTGGCTGGGCAGCAGACATCTGAGGCTTGCCTACACCTAGGGCCAGCCCTGGGTGACTTGGGGGCTGAGGAGACCGGGGGACTCTGGAGGCAGGCGCATGGAGCTGTGGGGACTGGACACCACCATCTTGTGGCTGTGGGTGCCGCCATCTTTGTGAGGGCATGATGGTTAGTTAGCATATTCCCTCTTTATTAGATAGGATACTAGAAAATCAAAGACGAAGCTCTAAGAGTTCTGATTTATTTCACCAGAGACAAACCTATCTGCTGCAATCTTGATTTGTTCTACTCCCGATTTCCCTGTAGTCAACAGGCATAAAGAAGAATGTCTATCTATGATCACATAAATTTAAAGTGGGCTTCATTGGGGCAGCCCAAATGCTTTCAGGACCTAGACGGGGAGAGAACCATGGAACTTGGAGCCTCCATCTCACTTCCGTTGCCCAGTTCCTCTTGTCTTCTTCCTAGGTTTTGACACTGGCGAGTTTCTGCATATAAAAAACCTGAGCACCAACTATGTCCATTTTAATTACAAAACTGCTTTCATATTAGCTTTCACTTGCGCCAGAGTCAGATCCTATAATGCTGTTCTTTCAACTTTTCCCAGGAAAGAAAAAAACAACAACAAAAAACAGCAATCAAGTGTGGAGTTATCTGATGGCTGTATTAAGTGATGGGAGAGCTCTAAATTAAAAAGTTTCATTCTACAGATTATTATAAAATATGGGCACATATGAGAACTTCTTGAGAGAAGAGTTACCACTATCTGGACAAACAACAGAATCACTTCTCTTCCCCGGGTTTATTCCTGAGCTAGGTTCTCAGTAAAAATTTATGAAATAAATGAGGAAATGAATAAGCTAAATGAAAACAGAAAATCACCCTTGTTAGAGAATTTAACTTTCCAAATATACTCTAAAATAGGAGAATTCAGACTGTCTAAAATACTAAAGTTTATTGTGCATTACTCCTAATATTATATTATGTGCTATGTATGTTTCTAATATTATTCAAGTAAGCCCTTAGGGCTTCTGCCCTTTCTTCACTAAGAGCAAAATCCACCAGTATTCTCAATTATTCTAGTCCTCTTTTCTTATGGACAATCCTTGATCATATCATCCATCCCTTTAAAGATTTCTAAATTTCCTTAAAGCCCTTATCAGCTCCCAGGCACTGCAATATTCTTGTGTGACTACATCCAGTTTCAAAGTTTCAGTCTTCTTTCTTTCTCTGCTCCTAATCTATTTGAATTCTGTATTAACAGACACTTTAACTCTTCTGTTTTGCCTTTCTCTTGACCTTGGGTTTTAGCACAATATAAAATGTACATTAGTTGATGGCAGACTTCACATTTTAAGGTAACATTGATCAAAAGTATTTTTTCTCCTTGACCAGGAAATACTATCTATTTGATTAAGCAGAATTATATGTTTTCATATGCTGGAGATTTCTCTTTGTTGGCTTATTTAATTACTTTTCCTCAGGCAGGGATCGAAGATATAAGATTGGAAAATATCATGTTAGCTCTTAGAGGGAAAGATTGTTAGTATTTTCCTATGAAAGTGCGTCAGAATAATCGCGCTTGATTATTTGTCACCAGTAATAATAAGTAACCCAGTTGGCAAACATTTTATTTTTAAATAAATAAAATAGGCTACCTCCATAATCAAGTCACTGTCAATAATTTGAATATCTATGTACTCCATATATGTGTACTCCAATATATATTATTGATTTCAGAGAGGCAGGAAAAGGGAGAGAGAGAGAGAAATATTATTGATGAGAGAGAATTATTAATCAGCTGCCTCCTACATGCCCCCTACTGGGGATCCAGCCTTCAACCTGGGTATGTACCCTTGACCGGAATCAAACCTGGTCAGTCCACAGACCAACACTCTATCTGAGCCAAACCGGCTGGGGTTCCATGTACTCTTTTTAAATGGGGATAAACATGATGTAGCTGAAAGAGGAACTACATGTATGAGTAACTAAGATGGACTTAGCACTTATTTTGTTCCAGGCACTATTTGAAGGCTAAGCCCTTTATTTATAGACCTGATGCACGAAGATTCGTGCAAGAACAGGCCTTCCTTCCCCCGGCTGCTGGCACCGCCTTCGCTCTGGCCTGGAGCCACCTTTCT
Source organism: Pipistrellus hanaki (assembly GCF_964339955.1). Lineage (NCBI taxonomy): Eukaryota > Metazoa > Chordata > Mammalia > Chiroptera > Vespertilionidae > Pipistrellus > Pipistrellus hanaki. Next base: position 47,519,240 of record NC_140507.1, read on the forward strand.
GCCTCTCACCTTGTTGTGTCAATTTGCATATCCCCTTAGCACCGCCATCTTTGCTGCAGAGTTATGGTCAATTTGCATATTCTGTCTTTATTAGATAGGATTTCATTTAATGCTTACAATAACATGCTAAGGCCGGTCTCACTTTTATCCTTGTTTGTAGATGAGGGAAATCAGAGCTCAGAGTAATGAAGGAATTAACCTGGTCTTACACAGCTGGTAAAAGTTCAAGCTGATCTGGGCCCAGAATATGCAATGTGGCAGAGTGTGCACTCCATGGTCCCTTACACCAAACTTAGCTCTAGGTGTGTCCACATGCTGTTACCTTTCTTTATGAAGGACCATTGATTTCTGTGTCACAGTAGAAAAAGGCAGATAGCTGCTGGCTTTCGGGTTTTTATAGGCTGATGACCTTCATTTGGACTGGGTCCTAAAGAGGCCAAGATCATGTGTTAAGTTTTTTATTTCTTGCATTTTATGGTTTCATGAAAATGTAGGTCAGGGCAAACATATGGTTATAGTTGTGAGTATGAAAACAGAGTTTATTCTTGTATTATTTGTTACTTCTTGTATTATTTTCCACATGAACAACTGTAAATCTATTTTTGCCCAGCCCTGTACAACCTTATCAGTTGCATTGGACAAAAATGTCCTTGTTGAAGAACAGAATGAAGTTAACAGTGTGGAAGGTTTAATATAAATTTAATACTGCTCCAAACACATATCCCATCAAAAAGGGTTCTGAGAAACTGAACTTGTATATAAAAGGGCATTCCCATTATCAATATAACCACCTGAAAAATAGAAACCACTTCAATTTAATCATTTAAGAACTGAAAGAGTCAGAAATGTATTTTTGGTTCGCAAATCAGAAATGTAAATAACTTATAGCCTAAAGATAGGTTAAGAAACAGATTAAAACAGCAATACAACTTCAGAGTAGCTGAGCAAAAGGAGAAATAAAAAGAAAAAAATATCTTCCTTCTATTTCAAATTGAAAAAGGAAATCAAATAAATTAAATACAAAAATATTCATACGATATTTTGGTTACAAATTAACCTCTAGAAAAATCAAATAACAGAACAGAATCAGATATATGGAGGCACTATCTTACTCCAGAGTAGAAATGCAATATATTCTACTTATCTGTCCTGTATTACTTAATGTAAGTTAAATGTATGTGTTTTTCTCATACATTCTGATTTGATCATCTTTGAAAGCATCTCCTCCTAAACTCTCTCTTTACATTGATCTTAAATATATTAGGCAATAAATATTTGTTGGTTTGATTAAATTTCACTAGTTATAGGCAAAGAATAGAAAACATGCATTGATATAGGCGACAGGTCAATTAATGCAAATCACATGCAAGTAGACAAGGCCAGTTAGTCCTAGCCTATCCCTGTTGCACCACTTCCTACCCCTTAACGGAAAGTCACTATCTCTAACTTTGATGATGGAGGTGCAGCATTCTTTGGTGATTTCATCTCAGCATAATCTGTGACTCACCTTCTGTGAACTAGCGAGAAGGCACATTATGGTTTCTAATTTTTATAGGAAACCTTAGAGGTGGGTCAGCTAAGTGCTTGCCTAAAGTCACACAGTCAAACCCAGAATGGGAGTAACCCAGTCTTCCCTCAGCGCCCTCTTCGCCTCAACCCCACACACACCCCGCCCCCACCCCATCCGAAGTTCAGGCTCTTAATCACACTAGATACCAAAGGCTTTGCATAACTAATCAGTCTTCAAACTGTACACTGTATTATAGAACATGTACTGTACTGCAGAACAGATGTCACCATGAGAATCGTATTTTCTGCCATTTCCCAATTTGGCATGTGAACATTTGTAACCTTAATGATGCATGAACCAAGATCCTTGCGTTTAATATTAATATGGGAACTCACAAATGCTCCTCGATTTGGAATGCTGCCACATTCTGATTTCAACAGCGGATGGCTGGCTGCCTTTCCAGTGTACACATGCACCTCAAGGCCCTGTTGGTGTCTTCTGAGCTGGAAATGTGGTCACATTCTAGTCTTACGGACAGGAGATGCTGTCAGGTGAAACTCCCAGTGGTAACGGTACTTCTCACTTCAAAAGCAGACACACACCCAACACGGGTAAAGGCAAAAGGGAAAGCTCCTTACTTGTCTATACTCAATTCACAGAGTTTTTCCTACTGTTAAGGCGAGCAGTGTCATCCATAGCAAGACATAGAGCACTGAGTAAAACCAGATCCCAAACACTGGTCCGGCAGGAAGAGCGTTTCTGAAGGCAGGGCTTTCAAATGGACTGGCACACCCACTTCTTCCCAAGTGCAGGTTTAATCAAAACGGTGAACTATGAAACCTGGCCAAGGTCTGTTAACCACATATGCCTGCCAAATGGTGTCAGAAACAATGTCAGCTTCTCATGGGCAGTGTCTGTGCCTGTGTCTCCCTCCCTGCACTAGGTATACATCATATTGCCACATGACTTAGGCACCATGGAAATCACCAGCATGCCCGTGTAACCCAATCATTTTTGCCGTAAGCGACAATGGGGCTGGGCTGAGTCATGATTTGATGAGGTTCACGTATGCGGGGGCAAAGGGCATGTTTGAAAGAAGGGAAGTGGAAACAGCTGTGATTTCCCTGAAATTCCTTGCTGTAGCTGTTCAGCTCAGAAGGGTGTCTTGACCAATGGCTCCTCAACTGAGGCCTCTAATTCCTTTCAATGGCCCCGGTCAGCTAATAAATCGTATAAAAATATGTAAAAGGGAATGGGTGTTGATTCTGGGCACCCATACATTCGGCCCACACGGTTAAACAATCATGGAGATAAATGGCTTGCTGAGTGCAGTAATAAGCTCCACCGTGACTCCACAGAACCAACTGCGTTGGGCCTCAGTGTCTACCCTATGAAAAAGATGCTAATGTCCTTCATCTACATCATTTTAAATCGGGAAGGATGTAACCGTATGAATCCCCAGTGTAGATACATTTGCCATTTGTGACTATGGAGGGAAGCTTATTTCCTTTCCCCATTTCAATTATCAGCTTGAAAAGAGGTCCTTTATTCTTTCAAGGAGAGAACTGATTAAGGATAAGTGTTCCAACACTATTGACACACGCAGATATTTTTCTCACTTGTCTGTGCATATGGTGTCTCTGGAAGGATGCCCATGAAACAGGTACTACTGGTTGAGTGGAGGAGAAGAGGGAGGGGGGTGAGAGTGGCCAGAGCAGGGAGCAGTAGGGAAAGGGGGGAGGGACATCCAATTTCATCACTAAGCAAATAAAATTTCTAACCAACTTTGAAAATTTTGTATCATTTCCCCATTTATCTTCTTAATATCCATGCAGGAAATATGGCAACAGCACCAATAATAAAATTCATTGAGCTACGACACAGGAGGGGCTGTAATATACCTGACAGAACTTATATCATTTGCTCCTCCTAGCTACCTATGTCGTAGGTGCTGTCCCCTTTTCAAAGACACTGAGCAGAACCACACACACGGACCAGAGGTGCACATTCTGGAGGTCAGGCAAAGTCAGAGACAAGGTTAAAGGCACTGTTAGGTTTTGTAAAAAAATTCTGGCTCTTAGGACCAGGGACCCAGAGGAGTCACACGATTCTGGGACTCCTTTGCAGCAATTATTAATCAATGGAATCCTAGATGAATATCCCAAAACAACAATTGGAGGTCTTGAAGAGTATCCCACAAACAAATCCTATCTCAATGTCAAGTGAGGGCGTTTCAAGTCAGAGACTGAGTTTCTTTATGTTACATAAGAGATGCTATAGAACAAAGTGCAGCTCTTGCTCTTAAAGGTAAACTCTTTATTTTAGGAAGCTTCCCACTGACCTTTACCGACACTCCCTCTACGGCTCTTATATAATAATAGCCAGAGGATTATCTTCCTATCAGGTTACAACCGTTCACCTGGTCTCTCACATGAGTCTTATGCGTTGCTCAAGCTGGCCAAGGAGAGGTCCTTGAACTTTGAGAGATTACTGATAGCAACCCCCCCCTCCCCCCCACACACACCCGCTGCCTTCCAGGAAAAGGACTTTGCCCCTTCTTCTTTGGGGCCTGTTCACCAGTGTAAGCTTACCAGTCACCAGGCTCATTTGCTCTTTCTATGCCTTTCTGTTTCCTGCATCCACTTACTGTATTTTTAAAAAGAAAAAGAGTAGAATCCCTCTTTTTCTGTTTGGAGGATCTAACACTCAAAAGCCTTTTTCTTCAACTCCTGAATAAACTTAAAGCATTATATTGTAATATGTTGAGTTTTAAGAGATTGAATCTTCTGTGGTAGAAAGGAAAATTTATTCTGGAAATTCTAATTTTATTGTTGTTAAATCCACACACCCTCTAAGTAGGTACTTAAAATTTTAGCCAGCCTAAATATTTTGACACAGGCCAGTCTAAATAATTTTCATATGATTGTGTGAAATTGTTTTCTTTACAATTTTCTGTTGATAAAAGTAAGAATTACTATAATGGATCAGCATCATTTCCCCTCACTGAATTTAAGATTAAGTGGACAGAGAATCATGCTTAAAATTTCAACCAGCCTAGTAAATATTTTGACACAGGCCAGTCTAAATAATTTTCATTTCCATATGATTGTGTGAAATTGTTTTCTTTATCATTTTCTGTTGGCAAAATAAGAATTACTATAATGGATCAGCATCATTCTCCCTCACTGAATTTAAGATTAAGTGAATGTGGAATCATCCTATTAAATTTTATGTTGTGAGGACCAAAGGGAATTTGAGAAGAAAAATCAAGACTGAGATTTGAATACTGCAGTTCGGCTGTCCTCACTAACTTCACATTCCCAGCAGAGTATTTATAGCCTATAGAAAATCCTGCTTCCCAATCAACAATGTACGTGGTTTGCATTTCAATCACTTCGTATAGAGGAAAAGCACTGACCAGCTTTCAGAATTTAAGTATAAAATGACTTAACAATTCATGTGTGTTTTAGTGGACAAAATTTTCTCTAATACACACATGCAGATGCTGTAAAGATGTTCTAACCTTATTTTTAGTCATTTGCTTATTAGAACTGATGAGGCAGCATGGGCATCTGCTACAGGATGTTGAAATCCTATATAATAAAAGGCTAATATGCTAAATGTCTGATCGTCTGTTCAACCAATCAAAGCATAATATGCTAATGATAGGCTATGGTAGCTCAACCTCTCTCTATATGTGCACTGACCATCAGGGGGCAGACACTCCAACTGGTAGGTTAGCTTGCTGCTGGGGTACAGCCCATTGGTACTAAGCCCTCCTGCAGTCCCTTCCCAACTGGCCAACCTTCCCATGTCTCTCCCCAGCTCCGATCATACACTAGTGGGGTTCCTAGGCCTGGCCTGTACCCTCTCGCAATCCGGGATCCATTGGGGATTGGAGAGCTGGTTTCAGCCTGATCTCACAGACTAGGCTGAGGGACCCTACTGGTGCATGAATTCATGCATCGGGCCTTTTGTCTGAAATAATAGAGCCAATAAGACAACTAATGTCATTTGTAGGTCTAAGTAGCAGTGTTTTCACTATGAGTTCTTCAATTATTTGAGTTTAATGAACCTTGTTGAATCAAACCAGAAATCTGTGATATCAGTTGAGAAACCAACAAATGTGACAAAGCCAGGGCATCAGGTATCCACATTGAATTTCTAGCTTGTCCAACGTGGCTCAGATCTAAGATGCTGCCAATCCACTGATTCATGAATTGGCCCAGGTTCACATCAACCCCAATTTTGGACTGCAAATCCTAATTACCAATCCCAATTGTGAATCAAATTCCTCATTCTGATACTTTATTGGTGGTAGGGGTGGGGAGCTACACCTCAAAATTAGATCAATGCAACAATATATTATTAAGATTTTAAAACTATGTGAAATGAACAGACACCTTTCCATAATACATTAAGCTCAAATTATCAGACATCAAATCAACCGGTCGGGTGCAATAATAACAGCTTTTAGAGCTTTTAGCAGTGTTCACTACGTGAGACACTGTTCTGAGTGTTTGACATGAATTACTTCACTAACCTTCCCCACAAGCCTAGGAGTTTGGTACTATCATCATCAGCAGTTTACAAAGGAGAAAATCCAGACATCGAGAGCTGAAGGGAACTTGCTAAAATCAACTCAGCTAAGTGGCAGAGCTAAGGTTTGAACCTTGGTGGTTTAGCATCTAAGCTACTGCTGCCTCTCATGTGATTTAGGATTAATGTGACAGAGTGAAATAACAGGCCATTGTAGACACAGCCACAGCTTGTGACCTCTATCCTGACCAAAGGTCATCTGGAATTATTAAGCAGCCTTTAGGCCCGTGACCTTGAATTAACCTAAGATAAGATAGCCAAGGCAAAGACTGCTAGCTGTCCTCCAGCATCCCAGCTCTGCTTCCTTTAATAAAGGAACCCTGGAGGGGTAGTTGGGCACATGGCTGCCCAGCAAAATACTCTGTCAATCTTCATAGCAGCGAGGTGTGGCCACATGACTAAGTTCTAGACCACACTTGAAAAGCAATTCATGTGAACAGAAGTGATGTGCTCAAGCTCCAGGTTATGCCCTTCAAAGGAGGGCCATGCCCTCAACTCCCTTCTTGCCTTGCTGCTGTTTAGGAAGTGGATGTGATGGCAAGAGTTGGAGCAGGCACATTGGCCATGAAATGGAAGCGACATACAATGCCAAGATTGGCAGAACAATGAGCTAGAAGGAGCCTGGGCACTTTGGAGTTGCTGCTGTGGATGCTACATGAGAGAGAAGCCAACTTCTACCTTACTCAAGCCACCACTATTTTGGCCTTTTTTTTAAATAGCCGTCCAGCCATAGAAGCTATATCTTAATACATGTAAAAAAATATTTTTTATCATTTAAAGTATGCACACCCTGGCCTGCTAGCTCAGTTGATTAGAATGTCATCCCGATATGCCAGGGTTAAGGGTTCAATCCCCGGTCAGGGCACATATAAAAATCAATCAATGAATGCTAACTAAGTGGAACAAATTCATGTTTCTTTCTCTCCCCCTCTCTCCCTCCCTCTCTACTCCTTTCTTTCTTTCTTTCTTTCTTTCTTTCTTTCTTTCTTTCTTTCTTTCTTTCTTTCTTTCTTCTATAATTAATTTAAAAAATTAGAAAAGTAAAGTGTACTCAGTTAGTTTATAGGGAATAGACCCCCCTCTATAATGTATATTCTCCATTGCCCGAGATTGTAATAATTCATGAGCAAGATTCTGTCCTGTTCAATGTTTGTTTTTTAGGCCACTGTTATACTGAAATAGTATTACATTTGCTCGGTATTTATTATGAATCAGGTACAAGTGTTAACAGAGATATTAACTGACCAAACTGTAACTTAAAAACTTGAAAAATTTCCAGAAGTACATGTTTACACACAGTTGAAGCAATGCCATTTAATTTGTGTATCTGGTCCTGAGGCAGGTTTCTCAGCATCAGCACTACTGACCTGTGCAATGCTGGATGTTTAATAGCATCTCTGGCTCCTCCTTATTGAGTACCAATACCTGTACCCCAGTCATGATGATTGACAAGATCACCAGACACTGCTAAATGCCCCCTGGAGGCAACCCCCCACACGCTCCCCACCTCCTCGTTGAGAATCATTCACCTCTCAAGTCCTGGTTTGAAGATTCTGAGAAAGCAGAGGCTATATTATTTGAATTCTAGCAGGACACAGACAGGTAGGCCCTTCATACACATTCTCGGACAGTGGTGCCCTGGTGATTACCAGGGGCAAGGAGCATGAGCTGATTCACATTTTTTTAATTAAGGAGTTCACTGAGCTTTCAATAAGAAAATTCACGGGGTAGTAAAAAAGTCACCGGCATAATTCCAAGCACATTTAACTATTAGTCCAACTTCCTCTAGCCGAGGTTCAGATGGAAATAATTGCCTATGCGAAGTTAAAAAAAAATTCCTCCATGTATGAATAGGATTCTTTTATAGAAACGCTAATGATAGAAGAAAATTTGACCCTTTCAGAATCGAAAGGAACTTCTAGTTCCTTTAGCCTTTTTATGTTGCTAGAACCATATTTTCAGAGATTCAGATATTATATATGTATAAATGAGAATTATTTGCAGGCATTTTTCAAACAAGTAAGCTTTTTTAGCCCCACCTATCAAGGTCCCCTACATAATTCTTAGCATAAGATCTATTTTGACGATGAAGACTTTCCTTTGTTCCACGGAATCAGCTCACTCCAAGCAAATCATATCTTCAAGATCTCTTTCCTGTTGGAAAGAGTGGGGCAGACGTGCCCTGGGAAGAGATACATCAGGCCCGTCACCTGTCCTGAGGTGTGACTCAGGGTGAGGAAATGCTGTCACCTTGTGTTTCTTTCCGATCCCTGCACGCAACGGGAAGGTCCCCAGCACCTTTGGCATAATGAAAGATTGTCAGGATACGGGAAGCCCATCAATTTGATCTTCACTTTCATCAACATAGCAGATGATGGGGCGGAGTGGGAATTGCATTAGATTTTGCTTGGGATAATTCTTTCTTTGCTGATTTCTGGAGTGGGTGGACAGGAAGACATCTCTTCTTTTCCCTTTTAATGCACATGCTTTTAAAAGCTTAGCTGATTGTTGCAATCCATCATTGCCAACAACCAAAACACTCCATTATTTCAATCTGTACATTTTACCATTCATAGGGCATGAGATGGGGAAGGGGGGCAGCAGCAAAGATGATCTGCTATTCTTAGGAAGAGATTATTTTCAAAAATAAAAATTAGCCCTAGCTGGTTTGGCTCAGTCGATAAAGTGGACTGAGGAGTCCCAGGTTCGATTCTAGCCTAGGGTATGTATCTCGGTTGCAGGATTGATCCCAGTCCCTGTTGGGGCATGTGAAAAAAGCAACCAATCAATGTGTCTCTTTCACACCCATATTTCTCACTCTCTCTAAAAATCAATGGAAAAATACCCTCAGGCGAGGATTACAATGAATGAATAAAAATTAAAGGCAACTTATTGGGGAGAGGAGGCCACTTATCTGTATCTAACACTCTGAAAAAGAACCAGTCATAGTTACCTGTATCTAAGAAATTGCAAGTCCGAAGATGAATTTCAGATACTAAGGACCTAAAGAGTTCACTTAATGTCTAAATGCAGAACTTTAAAAAATCTCTTCTTTTTCTTCCCACTTAATTTCACTTTGCCATTACTTTAATAAGATTTTTGAGAAGCAATTCAGAGGTATTTGATCTTTAGTGAGATTCACTTAAATGTAAAGACATCATACTTTCTCTTTCCTATTGAGATTCAGAGCCGAATATTCCCAGCCCACACCGGGAAAGGGTTAGGTTCCAATTGTTTCCTTTGTTTTTAGTGTTGTGGGCACAGCTTCAAAGGTCTGGTTGGGGAGTGATCCGATCATCTCAATAAGAATGGAAATTTGGATCCATAGAGTGTTGGCACAAACCAGCTTGTTGAGTCAAAACCAAAGCTGCTGGCACCAAGGCGGTGATCTGTATCTGCCCAAAGGTAACTGAAAGGTGGCAGAGGACTCTGGGCATCCTTATCCCTTAGCCGAGTGGTGCTCACATTTCTGGTTGTGATCGGCTGGCACATCATGAAATAAACTTAGTGGGTTTCAACCAGTATTAAAAATATCAGAAATGATGCATGTTAAAGATTGTTTCATTGACCTCAATCTCTATCTATTTACCTAACCTTCCTATTTATTAACAAATCTGTGTGTATTTTACATTGTCATTTAACATATATGCACCCATACATAAACACCTGAAACTTACTCTTGGTTTTTGCCAAAAAGTTTGAAAGCCACTAACTTGGTACATCATTCCATCTACTTGGTTTGATGGTCACCCAAACTCAGCAATTTGAACAAAATGAGCCCAAGCTGGTTACCACTTCCGAAGGGAAAGAAAATTATCTCTCTCTCTCTTTTTTTTTTTTTAATATATTTTATTGATTTTGTACAGAGAGGAAGGGAGAGAGATAGAGAGTTAGAAACATCGATGAGAGAGAGTCATCGATTAGCTGCCTCTTGCACACCCCCTACTGGGGATATGCCCGCAACCAAGGTACATGCCCTTGACCGGAATCGAACCCAGGACCCTTCAGTCCCCAAGCCGACGCTCTATCCATTGAGCCAAACTGGTATCGGCAGAAAATTATCTCTTTACTAGCACACTGTATCACCGTCACTCCTAGTTCTTCAATTGTACAAATAAAGGCGGCCATGCTGGAATTCAGCTCTTTGCAACGGGATTTAGAAAGTGTCATGGAGAGAGTTTAAGAGTAGTTAATATTATCATCTTGAGGACGTCAGTCACACAATCTGACCCATGAGACGTATTCTCTGCCTCTGTTCTGAGCAGCATGAAGCTTTTCCAGTTCATCAAAAGATTTCTTATGAATCAGTTTATCAGTTTATAAGATTCCCCAAGATTCTAAGAACATCAGAGTCAGCAATAAAATTTAGCTTGAGCCAGTAAGATTTCCCAAAGGTCTAACTGCAGGTTTATGCCCAGTTCCCCAAGAAAATAAAAATGACATAAATGCATTCAGTGGACTAAACACCCAGGGTTATTTATACATTAAAAAAAAAAAAATCTAGTTTCTTAAGATGATACAGTTTTCCTTAAATTCACTTCTTTTTGTTATAACTTTTTCTAATATATGATGAGCTACTTTGAAAATAAGCCACCACTACTATGGAACCATTAATTAGTCAATTAAAAACTTTTTAAAAAAAAAATATAAAATGTCTGAAGGGAAAATTTCTATTTCAAATAGCAAAACCCTTTTTAGAGATTTTGACCAGTTTGCTCACACATGCTATAGGAGGTGAACACACACACACACACACACACACACACACACGTGAAAATGGATGTAAGGTTTCTCCTCTCTCCAGCTCACCCTTTACCCCAGTGAATTTTGAAGCTTGCATCACCCTGGAGGAAACTGTAATTCAGACTCACTCTCTAGCTCTGTATTAAGCAGTCAACCTCACAGCTTGCCAGCAAGGAGAGGACTTCTTATTTTATCACTGAAACATATTATCTCACTCCTATCTCAGCCAACTGCCTCTGAACAGCTTGTCTAAAGAATGATACTATAACAGGTCTAGACTAGATAATCAACTACTCTCTTCTGGTGGCTAAAAATCACTTAAAACAAAAATGTAGATGAACAATGTATTTATATAACACAAGTCTTGAAAAGTCTATGAAGAATCTACATTTCCTCAGATATTATGGATAACAAGGTATTTTTCGAAAAGTTTTTTCAACATCTGAGGATTATTGGAGGTAAATGGGAAGTGATACACACACACACACACACACACACACACACACACACACACGTGTGTTTATATATATATAGCCAAAAGGAAGTCTTGAACCTGAGCCTTCCCAGGGTGGTGATCACCTTACTTAGTAACTGGGTAGTGTATTTAAGTATGAGAGGCAAAGAAATCCCTTATTAAGTACTGTTAACACAATGGCAAAAGGCATACCCCTCACTCCAAAAGATTCATGATATGTACTAGCAATCATGAACTTTTTAAGTTGTCAGAAATGCATGTATGTAACAAATATGTATGAATTCTGTTGTAAATAACTGGATGTTACTGCCTTACACAATATAATTTGGTAGACTGTTTGTAAAATGTCATCATTAGTGGTTTTAGGATTGTCAGTCACCTCTTCAATGGCAATACTGGCTAAACACACATACACGGTAGCCTCTAGGTTGGCTTTGAAAGCACCAATTAATTTGCAGCTTTACTGATGATTCACAGCTCCTGACACAGCACCTTGTAAGGGATGCGAGAGCACTCCTGTGAAGCCGAACCCACATTTCCCAGGAAGATACCCGCTTTCCTTCAATGAATCCTAAAGAATGAATTTGTCTTTTCGTTATTAAAAAAATTTTAATTTTAAGTTCTATGACTTTCTGAGTCATTTTTTTTATTAAGATGAACTTTGGAGACTCCCCTTCCCCAAATATTCAGCTAAATATCTAGGGAGTCATTTTTAACAGGTTAAAAAAAAAAAAACCACCCACACTTTTGGTTAAGCATAATAAAGTAAAAATATAACTCCTCTTTTATAACTTAATAGGAAGAAAAGTTAAATGAGGTAAATTTCGGGCAACACTCATCATTAATAATTAATTATAGCACTGATTCTATCCATTATAAAAATAATGCCCAACAAATTAAATTTAACTTTCTTTGCTTCTCTTATCTTTATGCAGGGCCTTTCTGTTTCCATTAAGCCTTTTAGGGAACTTTATTAGGACTTTAAATATTAAAAAAGAAAGAGTCAGATTAACTTTTTAAATGGAAGTGAGATCATGTCACTTCTCCACTCAACACATTCCAATGGTTTCTGGCATACTTGCAGTAAAAGCCCAAGTATCCTGGGCTCTATGAGCCATTCTCCCTCCCTCCCCTCCAGCCTCACCTCCTTTTCTGCAGCCACTTCCCCAAGAAGCCACACCCAACCTCACCTCACTGCCTGGCAGTTACTGCTCCCTTGGCCCAGAACACTCTGACCCACACATCATGATATCACTTGCTTCCTACTTGCTATGGGTGTTTGCTTAAATTATACCTGTTTAGGGAGAACTTTCTTTGACCACCCTACCTTAGTTGGCCCCTTCCTAATCCTTCTGTTTACCTTAGTTTTTTCCCCAAGATGTTTTATTATATATACATATTATATATGTGTGTACAAAGTTATATATATATATATACACACACACACACACACACACACACACACACACACACCACAAAGTTACATATTATAACTTTTTGTTATATATGAATATGTATTATATATATCTTATAATGTTATGAGGATATATTATATGCACACTGTATAATTATTTGTTTGTTGTCTGCCTCTCTCCTTAGGTGTAAACCCCATTAGAACAGGGACTTTGCTTTGTACATTGGTGTTCCCCAGGATCTAAAAAGTACCTGGTATATAGTAGCTGCTCAGTAAGTAATTGTTGAATGAAGGAATAAACTTCCTTTTCAACCCAGGGGTACCTGCACCTCACATTCTGTAATAGCTTTCCACACTTCTCATCAAATACTTGATGGCATTCAGATCCTTTTATGTTTAATTTTCACTTTATAACATCTCAGTATCCTCTGACACTGTTGGAGAAGATGGAAGATCATCTGAGGAGAAAGTCAATGAGCCTCTCTCTAGCCACTGAGACCATTTTCTAACTGTCCTCTCCCATTAGGAAACTAAACAGAAACCCCAGAAATGTGAACACTCATTATAGTTTTTGAAAAAACTATTGAAAATACCCCCAATAAGCAGTGGTTAGTTTATTAATTATACCCAAGTACATGATATGAGACCAATAGAGCAATGCAACAGTGCAGTGGACTATTCTATTAAACACTATTTTCAACAATCACATTAAATGAGAAGGGGTAAAGTTACTTTCTAACAGCTGGCATCCTAATACAAATTTAATTAATTAATCTCCCTTGTAAGGTTAAGAATAAGTCATTATCCTCAAGTGAGCTTAGTAAGTACCCAAATTGAAATTCATATTTAAACGATGGTGGTCATATTTTCCATATGAGGATTTCATAGCTCTTTGTTAATAACTTACAGGATATGTTAATAACCTACATTTTTTTAAACAACTCTGCCAATATTTTTTTCATTGTGTTTAGGAACCTTGGAAGAAGGCTTATTCTGTGTGTGAGCACAATAATAGTTATAGTATAACTAAAAGCATCTTATCTTTATTCCTTAACACTTTATGCCTTCTAATAAATTTGGCATTTTCTTTATAAAAGTGTCCCATGCTCATTTTAGAAAACTAGAACGTAGAAAAGTGGGGGTACAAACCCCAAAACCACAACCACAGTTCCCATCATCATCCAAAGTCAACTGCCTTGAGCATTTTGATGGACTTCCATTTTATTCCTTTTTCTCATCCAAATTCTTTTTTAAAAATTAATTACTATGAAAGGCTTGCAGTCCAAGACAAGTCTTAGTATGACACCAGTGATGATATTTTTAAAATACCACATTTTCGAGTGATAAAAGTAACAGTTGGGAGATAGACCAGAGTGCTTTAAAAATTAACATTTTTCATAAAAATGAAAAACAATTTGGCTGAAAATAGTGTCAAAATTAACTTTCACATACCCAAAGCATGCCTACATGATAAAAGCATTTACAAGAGTACACATTTTCTTTTTTCTGAGTAAAATTTTCCTTTGCTTTTCTCTTGGCAAGTACCTAGCAATACATTAAAAATTAGTGAGAAAAAAATAATTTGTATGAGTCATGTTGCCTTTAAGACAAAATAGTTGTTATCTAAAACACATATAATAAATAATTCCTGCCTCTATGCTCTAGTGAAGACTGACAGCCAGAATTTGGACCTAATCTTTTTTTTTGTAAATTATTCTACTTTTGGACTATTGAACTCCCAAATTATTCTGCTTCCTTGAATATAGCCGATTTCCCTGAAAATTTCACCATTGCCTTTTCTGGGATCCACCCATTCATAAATCTTTCAATTGAACTTTTTTGGAGCTTAATTCCATTCAAGTTAAAAGAGAAGCAACTGATCTGAGTGACTCATTCCTGGATACATACAGCAGGGAACTAGATTTTTGCAGATGGATGAGTCATTTTAGCTGGATGGGAAAAAGATACCTAAGGGTACATGTAACAGAAGATGAAGAAATTGTGATGGTCATGGGTGCCAATAAACACAAGACATTAAAACAGAACCTCTTAGTCTGAAGTACTTTGATGTCTTAAGATAGATCCTACTTTGCTAACACCCCTTACAAGTTTTCTCCCTCCAACATTTTGATCTCTTCTAGCTGAAAAATATCTTCATTCATTTTTGATGATTTTAGATCTACCTTTTGTTTTTTCTGGGATCACATTTAAATGTGGTTTTGTTGAAGCTGATCTCCTTTTCCAAAGCTCCACATATATACTTAAGTTAGAAACTTCCAGAGAGGTTTGGTGTTGAGTGTTCAGTGCCAGAATGTACAAGGCAGTTTCTCCTTTGTTCAAAATGAAAGGAGCACAGTGATGATTTCTAATTACAAAAACAACAGAGGCTTATTTAAAAAATGGAAGTCCTTACAATTAGAAATCATTTGTAATCCTGTTTAAACTGACACAACAGTTAACATTTCTCCATCTACCATTCCTGTTTCATGGATATACATATTTTTACAAACTATGGGATCACAGCATTCATATGGGTTTGTAACCACTTTATGTTCTCATGAATTGTATGAAAAACTCATTTAACTCTGGCATCTAGCTGGAGGAGTTCATTGTAAGAAGATGGCTAAGAATCATTGCTTTATCTATATTTCTATTTATTTATTTATTTATTTATTTATTTATTTATTTATTTATTTATATTTTTAATAGGTTTTCATTGATTTCAGAGAGGAAGCGAAAAGGGGAGAGAGATAGAAACACTAATGATGATAGATAATCATGGATAGGCTCCTTCTAAATGCTCCCTACTGGGGACTGAGCCTGCAACCTGGACATATGCCTTGAGCGGGAATTGAACTGTGACCTCCTGGTTCATGGGTTGATGCTCAACCACTGAACCACACCAACTGTGCTTTTTCTATATTTTTAGTAGTTCACTTAATTTAGAGATTATTTAATTAGGGTCCAAGTCATTATATATATAAACGACAGATTCTAAAAAAACCTGTGATTTGAATACATATGTATCCCACTTTACTTTCTTAAAACTTTTAAAACATTATAACAGTAATGTAAACTAATGGTAAAAAAAAAAAAATAGTACAAAGGACATAAACTAAAATAATGAAAGAATAACTCTCATTTACTATCCCTCTCTTGCTCATCCAAGTCCCTTTCACACCTCAGTGGTAGTCACTGTTAACAGTTTATCTTTGAGGAATTATCTTGGCACATGTGAGCCCATTATGGGCACATAAAATGTACCACACCTCTGTTTTTTGTGTGTGTCTTTTTTAACATAAATGGGGTCATGTCACACATGTTGTCAGCAGTCAGCTTTTTGTTTATTTTTAAAATCTAACAATATATCTGGAACATCTTTTCAAATACATTTTAAAAATTAACTTCCTTAATAGCTGTAAAATTTTCCATCCTATGTCCCATGGTTCATTTCACCAGCTCCCTGCCTAGTTTGTTTTCAGGTCTTTTTGCCGCAGAACACTCCTTTGTCCATATACCTTAATCTTTGTCCACATACCTTAGTGTGACTTGCTCAAGTCTATTTGTATTCAATTCCTAGAATGGGGCTTTGGGGTCCAAGTTCCCAAAACCACATGGGGCATTGTATTTCTCTATAACTTAGAGAACTCATTTCTTAGTTACATGCTTAACAGTATTTAATGTAAGTCTTGCCTCATGTAAGCCTTACAATGGCTCATAATAGAAGGAGGGAAGGAAAAGATTGGGATGAGACAGAATGCAAACACATTTGGGAGTACATATAGGAGATGATTGCAGACGTGGCTGTATGGGGGCATCTCCGAGGCCATAGGTGTGTCGAACTCAATCAGAGAAGGGGCCAAAATCTAAAATCCAGCCTAAATCGCTGGCCGAATGGTTTACTGAACAGTCATAAACTGACAATGTCATAAACTGACAGCGGAGTGCAGTGATGACAGCGCGGTGCAGGCCACATTGCAAGGCCTGGCGGGCTGGATTTGGCCCGCGGGCCTTGTGTTTGACACATGTGCATAGGGCCTGGCCCTGCTATGTCCTGTACAGGTGGGGGCGGGGGAAGGTGTAAGACTAAAGGTGGACAGCCTGAGAGCTGTGGAAACATGCATAAGAAACAACTGAAGAAGTAGCGGAAAATTTGTGGGACTTGTTTCCCAGGCAAGAGGAAAGGCCATGTACAACTTGTAAATAATTTGAAAGAAAAAGAACTATTTCCATTTTGTGGGCTTTCTGAATTTCAGGACAGTCAGACCTGAATTCAAATCTGCCTCACAGTTTCCCATAGTGCTTACAAGACACCCCTATGTGAAATTCTGCTTTATTGGGATCAAAATATAACACTATTCCTCAATAAAATAATTTACTTTAAAAGAGAAGCTCATTTGATGGAGTGATTGGCTCACAGATTGGAAAAAGTTCTTTTTGAAATAATTCCAGCTTTTTAATATAAGATTAATGAGAGTTTTTTGTGCTTGGGAAGTCTATTATTACATGTGAAAAATCAGGATTGGATTTTCACATCAAATCATCTAAAGGCTTCTTATATCTCCATCTCCTACTATCTGCCCTCAGAAAAGCTGCCCTAGACTTTCTCTGGCGGTTGTCAGTTAGGTCTGTGTTTAAGGTGGAAACCACAAGCACACTAGCTCTGTGATCTTTCTCCTGTCAAGATAAAGCATTTAATTCTAAAAAGAGAGCTTCAGCATGGTAGTGAGACCAGCAATACTTCGAAAGGGCTTTACTGCACACCTTGTATTTATAGGCAGATCCATGTTAATCTGTATTTAAAAACCATTTTTTTAAACTATGTTTTGTAATCAAAGTCTTATCCGATCTCTCCTTTAAAACATTTAACATTAGTTCCACAAACAGCATAGTTGTTTTTGGGGGAACCCAGACAAATGGTGTCCAACCTCATGGTCTGTCATGGTGAGTGCCGATGATGATGCTATCCACCAAGATAGAAAAAAAACAGGATGGAGAGGAGGATTTAATTAATGAATTTTGGAGGGAAGGTATGGGGACAGTTGGGAGGTGGAGGACATGATCCATTTAGCTTGGGACCTGTTGAATTTAAAGAGCTTGAGAGACCTCTGTGTGGGATGTCTCAACAGACCAGTGGCTGGTGTGGTGAACCTGATATCATTAAGCAAATGCAAAGACTACCCTTCCTTCAGCGCTTCTAGTTAACATCTTTCTTTTCTGGATGATAAATTGAAAACATAAGTGATAAGTACTAAAGGAAACAGACCACAGGGCCAAAATTGCAGCTCCTGACTGTCACTCCAATAGCCACATCAAGGGAGGGCTGTGGTGTGACTTGGAGTGGGAATATAGGATGGATGTATTTGAATGAAAATAGATGGTCTAGTTTACAAATGGAATGGCTTTTTCCCTCTCCCCTGGTTGCCAGAGGGCAGTTGCTGTCTTGAAAAAGAATAAACATGAAGAAGAAATCTCATGCAATTCATAGCAAAGGAATGGGAGAGCATATTGTGTACACAGGGAAAGGGCCTTGTAGATGGAAGGAGCCAGTCCCAAACGGAGGCCAGGCTCACTGCATTGTGGTTTTCAAACACTCTCCACCATCCATTTTGCATACTTGAGAGCTTGGTCTATTACAGTACTAGTCATGCTCAAGGCATCTATCTCAGCAATCTGCAAAAGTAACGGCACAACCACAGGCCTTACGGAGGCCATGTAAATGCTGTGCAAAATATTTTATGTGAGCACACGCAACTCTTCTCCGGTCCCAGGAAGTTCCCAGGCATTTCCCCCCCTACTCCACCCCCAGGTGACCACAGCCTCAGTGGGTAACACGTATCTGAGAAACAAAGTCCTCACGCTGGGTTTTTAAAAGGCCTTTTGGATGTTTCCCACAAAGCAAAAACATGAAAGTGTTGATGATTATCTTCAACACGATGACTCTACCCCTGTGCTATCTGGGTGGAGATAAAGAGGTTTGGCCAACACCACAGTTTTCCTCCCAGTCTTTGTGGTTTTCTATAGATAGCTCAGGTGATGCAACCAAACTGGATAGAAATGTCTCCATTGGATAGGTTACTGCCCTTACCAAAGCATGTGCCTTTCCCCTGCAACTGTTGGTCTGCAGACACCCAGTTAGTTACACTTTTTCACAAGAACTAAACTGGACCCAGAGCTGACACCGCTTAATGTGAGACCTTTCTCTACAGAGTTAATGGCATCAGTAGCGCTCCTTGGGAACTCACCTACACTAAGACCAGAAGGGGCTAGCTGTGAGCCCACCATCTTCAGTCTGAAATAATATTATGTGGACTGTGAAGGTCCTTAGCAATGAAAACTTCTCCTTCTGGTAAACACCTGACAGACTAGAGTTCACCTCCTGCAGGCATATCAACAAAATGTCATACGCAAGGCAGAATCCTGCCTCAATTGGAAGCACAACAGGAATCAGCTACATCAACCTACATGCCTTTTGGTTCAGGACAGTGAGCTCGTGCTGCCGAAGGAAATGGTTCTGCAAATGGGAAACTGTATAATTGAAAGACCTCTGTCATCGTTGGCACTGCCGTGGTCTCTGAAGTGAATGCGCACTGGCTATCGATGGCCTGGAGGTGAATGCTTGGCATACAGACCCACCTGTTTGTGAATGAGCCAGTCAGCCCTACCAAATGCAGAAATACCATCATCAGCACACAGCTTGGTGAATTTGCATGTAAGCAGCCAGATAAAGAAACTGAACGTCCAGCACCCCCTTCCTGGCCTTACCCTCAACTCCAAGTACCCGGTCTTTCAAGCATCACTTACAGTGCCTTGTTCCTTCCCCAAGTCTTGGTGGGGGTGGAAGAAATTCAGGGGAACACACCTAGACTCCACTTGGATCTCCCCCTGCACTAGCATATAGTTTTGGCCGAACAAAGAAAATAAAAGAACCTAGGTAGTCACAGTATGTCACCGATGGCAGAGCTTTTGAAAGAGGGGATGTGGAAGAAGGTCAGAGACCTCCCATTCTCTTTCTACTGGAAACCCGGCCAGGACTACGCGTGGGTTCTCCTGACTCTCAGGAAAGAACTTTTTCCTGTGAGCCACTGCTGATCAGATCACCACGCACTTCAGCGGGAATAAGTTTTATTTAACCAGGAGGTCTCTAGACAGTTTCATCAAGCTATTTCTATGGCCCAAATGATCCATTAAAGATTACTGAAAAGAACATAAACAGTTTCTTTAACTTTCATAACTGAAAGAAACATTCCAAGTGACTATGATCACCGACAGCAAAGTATTACAGGAAGAAAAATAGAAATGGAAGAGAACAGAATTAGAATGTTATTAATAAATAGTACAAATCCTGGCTGGGTAGCTCAGTTGGCTAGAGCATGGTCCTGACACACCAAGGTTGCGGGTTTGAGCTCCGGTCAGGGCACATACAAGATTCAACCAATGAATGCATAAATAAGTGGAACAACAGACTGATCTCTCTCTAAAAATAGCCAAAACTGGTTTGGCTCAGTGATCTCTCTCTAAAAATATAAAGTCAATAAGTAAATAAATAAACAAATAATACATTCTTATCTTGTAAATTCTTTGAAATGCCTTCAAGGACTACTTTTGATTCCTATATAAAAAAAGGCATTCCCCTGTGTTCCCAATTCCTATGAATAGAGGCATACGTTGGACAGTGAAGAAGGCTGGTAAAAGGACTCGTTTAAAATACGGTGTTGGAGGATTGCTCTATGGATATCCTGAACCACCAGAAAGACGAACAAGAGGGTCCTACAGCAAATTAACCCTGAAACATCGCTGGAGGCAACACTGAAGCTGTTCGATTTAGGGCACATCATGAGAAGGCAGGGTTCTTTGGAAAAGACAATAATGCCGGGAAAACAGAAGGCAGCAGGATAAGAGACGACCAAATATGACATGGACTCACTCCATAAACGAAGATGTAGGCATGAGTCTGCAGGAGCTGAGCAGGGCTGTTGAGGACATGACATTGGGGACATCACTCATCATAGGGTCACCAGGAGTCAGAGCAGAAGGCAATCCGTCAGTAATAGTTCAAATGCCAAATGTGGGTATGTGTGGGCAAACACTGGGGAGATGTGGTTACCGCTGGTGACGCATTCTCTGACTTAGTGGGCACCATGACAGGGCAGAAAGAGGGAAGATGAACTGTGCAGTTCTGCGTTTGAATTCCTATGCTGCCACTCACCCACATTGTGAGTTTGAACAAGCTCTGAAATCTCTCTGCAAAAGGTACAAACTTCTGGTCATAAGAAAAATAAGTCATAGGAATCTGATGTGCAGCATGGTGACTGAAGTTCACAATACTGTAATGTATGTTTGAAAGTTGCTAAGAGAGCTCTGCCCGCTGTGGCTCAGTTGGTTGGAGCCTCAGCTGGTGCACCAGAAGGTTGCCGGTTCAATTCCTGGTCAGGGCACATACCAGGGTTGTGGGCTCAATCCCCAGTAGGAGGCATGCAGAAGGCAGCCTCTCACCGGTGTTTCTATCTTCCTCTCCCTTCTTCTCTTTCTCAAATCAATAAAAATATTTCTTTAAAAAAGAAAGTTGCTTAAGAGAGTAGATCTTAAAAGTTCTCATCACAAGAATAAATTTATAACTATGTTAGGTGATGAATGTAAACTAAACTTATTGTGATAATCATTTTTCACTATAAGCATCCAATTATACTATGTACCTTGAACTAATACAATGTTATATGTCAATTACATAGCAATAAGCTAGAAAAGACTATTAAATCTCTCTGAACCTCTATTTAGTCATCTGTAAATTGAGCATAACTTCTGTCAGAATGAGGTGTTTACAGAATTAAATGAGATGGCATAGGTCCTGTGCCTGACAATTTAGAATAGGGGTGTCGAACTCAATCAGAGAAGGGGCCAAAATCTAAAATCCAGCCTAAATCGCGGGCCGAATGGTTTACTGAACAGTCATAAACTGACAATGTCATAAACTGACAGCGGAGTACAGTGATGACAGCGCGGTGCGGGCCACATTGCAAGGCCTGGCGGACTGGATTTGGCCCGCGGGCCTTGTGTTTGACACATGTGATTTAGAAGGTCCTTGATAACTATTAGCTTCCCTCTCTGTACAGAATAAATTTGTTTAATCAAAAAGGAGCTTAAGCTACAAAATGATACATGCCAACAATACCCGATGTTCTATTGTTTATCCGTGACTTAGTCTGAATGTAAAAAAGAACCTGGTATGTTTGAAAAAGGATTGAAGAAAATGCCTTGCTGTAATCCAGGGCAGCTTTGGATGTGTCTCCCTTGAGGGATGAGTTGGGAAATCTTAATATAAAGAAGTGATGGGCACATTTTTAAGCCACTGTCTGAAAGAGGTCATTCATATCTGGACAGTAGCATGGCAGGCTGGGTTAGTTGCAGCTGGCACTCTAATTCCAGGCATCATTTATTTAGATTTCAGAAAAGTGTAGGACATGGTACCGCTCCTATTAGATTGATGGGCAAATAGAGAGAGGACAATGGATCAAGAATTGGCCTGGGAACAGGCAGACCATGCCAAAGCAGCTTTTTCTTTCTTTCTTTCTTCCTTTCTTTCTTTCTTTCTTTCTTTCTTTCTTTCTTTTTTTTTTTTTTTTAATATATTATATTGATTTTTTACAGAGAGGAAGGGAGAAAGATAGAGAGCTAGAAACGTTGATGAGAGAGAAACATCAATCAGCTGCCTCTTGTGCAACCCCTACCGGGGATGTGCCAGCAACCAAATGTACATGCCCTTGGCCGGAATCGAACCGGAATCAAACCGCAGACCGACGCTCTACCCACTGAGCCAAACAGGCTTCAGCCCAAAGCAGCTTTTTCATTTGACATCAGATCCTGCTTGGCATCTCAGGTCCTAAAGGGATCTAAAAATTTCCCCATGTTCTTTGCTCTCTGCTTGTATATTATAAACAACAACAATGGAAAGAGGGCTTTTAAAAAGAAGTTAGCAAATAATGGGAGTCGGGATTTACACCTCTAATTGTTGATACACTCTACACTCACTCTGAGCCCCATCTGAAATAACAAACAGAAGCGCCAGTGACTCCGAATGCTGTGAGAGAATTCCACGGAGACCCACATTTCCCTTCACACCCGCACGGGTTGTGTTATTGTGTTTTGGCTTAAAGCAGAGCAAACAGACTGGGACTTCAAACGTCACAGTGTTTGAAAGCCGTGCTGAGATAGACACTCTTCCCTTCGCAGCAGACACAGGCAGCTACAGGGGCAGGGCTCCTGCTCCCCTCTCAGAAGCACCACCCTCCGCACCCTGACCAGCACCCGAACTCAGAACCTTTCTTCACTAGCATGGTTCTTTCACAGAGCGAGACAACTGTGCATTAGACCAAGTGCACAAAACTACACACGGCCTGTGATTCTCTCTGCCCCAGAACAAGAGAGTTCTCCTCTTCCTTTTGCAAAATCACCACCAGCAGCACCACCACCCAGGGGGCACTCAGCATCTGTTCACAGCTTGAAGGGTATTCCGTCCCCACGCCGCTCCGGCAGGTGACAGCAGCTTCTAAATCGCCGTGTTATTAAGGACGCTGGTATTACCTCTAAGACATTCATGGCAAGTAAAGACTTTAGGTCTGGCCTTCTCTGGTTCGCAGGAAAGTCATTCTAGAAAAAACAGTGGCAACACCAGAGGCCAAGGCACCGTGCAGCTCTGTGTTGATTCTGTTTCCCTGGCATGGTGGCAGCTGTGTGTCTCGGATACCATCTGCCGAAGGCACATGCCTAGTTAACTGTGCTATTCTCGATGTCTCCACAGCCCACGGTCCTCCCCACCCTCCCTGCTTAGCGATCCCTCACGTGGCTGCTTCCTTCTCCACGCTCTGGCCTTAAGTGAGCCTCCTGTGAGGGACAGTGCCCCGGCCCCATGGTCTCACGCCAAAGTTTGGGAAGAATTTCATCCCATGGATAGAAGGGATATAAACGTATACCAATCTCTACCGTTGAATGAATGCTGTGGGTTCTCAGCATTTGCAAGGGATTTCTTAGATTGGAACTAGGCCCATGGAATCTCATTACTTATGGTCTCTACTAATTGGGAACCTGAGGTAATTCTCCGGACTGACATTTATCTTTGCAGTAGAGGCCCGATGCACAAAATTCATGCAAGAGCAGGCCTTCCTTCCCCCTGCTGCCGGCACCAGCTTCCCTCTGGCACCGGAGACCCGGGCTTCCCCCTCAGCCCTATTTTTGCCCGTAAGGTCCTCTGGAAGGACATCCAGTCTAATTAGCATATTACACTTTTGTTATTACAGAATATCTGTGGAAAGAAGTTTGCAAGGTACATAAAGGATAGAAATAATATTTTAATGGCACGGTTGAAAGCACCCAACAGAAGTGTTCTAAGGACTCTGGGGCCTTTGTTGCTATACTAACCACAAATTATTTTCTGCTTAGTCACTAAAGCCAGCTGTCTCCTTCCTGGCCTCCTCATTTCTGCACAGTCACTGTCATTCCTTAACTCCACCTGCTCATGGCATAGCTAGCCAGCCTCCCAGCCCAGTCAGCCACCCCTGTCTCCCCATCTGCCTCTCCGCCCCTCCTTTCCTTCTCACCCAGGCCCTCATTACTGAGGCTGCCCCAGCGCCGCATCCCCTCTGAACTCTGCTCTCTTGTCATGTCTTCTCCAGTGATTCAGCAATGTGCTGCCCACTTGGTCTTTCAAAAACTTCTGTATGAATTCGTGACTCTTATACCGCAGAACATAAGATCCTCAGCAATACCGTCAAATCTCCTTGTCCCCAGCATAGCATTTCAGCAGAGGACTAGAGTAAATGTCGGCCCACTGTATCCCAGACCCCTGGGCTTAATATACTTTGGAATTCATACTTTTCCTGATTTTAAGACGATAATATGGTGCACAATGCATATTTTCTGCAACACTCCAGTGGACCTTTATAATCAAGTACTGAATGTTGATATTTCTGCAACAAAATGCATGAATTCTACCCTTGGCCTATTATCTACAGACTATAAATAGGCTCCCATCACCGAGTAATTTATTTTAAAAGTAGTGGTTGGGAGAGCTTTTGGGTTTCCGAGTTGTGGATAAGGGAGTGGGAGCATTTATTTAGCAGGGGTATCATGTCCAGCCATCACTGCCCGAAGCTGAAAAGAAATGTTTACTTGGGAAGTCTCCATGCTTCAATAATTTGTTAACTCAGATTGGTCTTCTCCACAATTGGTTCAAATGACTGAGGCTTTCCTTACAAAACATGTCTTCAGCTTACAGGAACTGCGTGCTCACAGGTTGTCCTGATCATTTGTAACTTTTCTCATTTTAACGCCACTTGCCAAGCATGGCCTCCTGGCTTATTTGTAAAAAGCCCCCGTTCACTTGTGGGTTTTGGTATAATGTAAACATCACTTGGCTTCTCCTCTGCCTGAAGAGAGGCTTTCTGAGGGACAGAGGTTGGCTCTCCCTCTGGTGAATGGTGCGTTTACGTTTCTAAAATCCCCGCTGTGCTGACTTTCCCCTCAAAATAAGTTAACTTTTTAAAAAATATTATTTATTGATTTTTTTATAGAGAGGAAGGGAGAGGAAGAGTTAGAAACATCGATGAGAGAGAAACACCAATCAGCTGCCTCCTGCATGCCCCCCACCGGGGATGTGCCCACAACCACGGTACATGCCCTTGACTGGAATCGAACCCGGGACCCTTCAGTCCGCAGGCCGACGCTCTATCCACTGAGCCACACCGGTTAGGGCAAAAATAAGTTAACTTTTTAAGTGTAAGTTTATCTCATTTGTAATAGAAGTCTTCCAAGCAAATGACAGAAACGCCGCCTGTACGCAGTGAGACATGTGCTGATATCGCTCTGACCGTAAACCCATCTTAAAATACAACCAAGCCCAACACCGAGACCGCAATGCAGGGCCGGCACATCCATCACGGGCTCGGGCTGGATGGGTAACAGCACTCCGACCAGCAATTCCTAGGCAGTTATTTTGACATTAGAAAGTCACAATCCATCAACTTAACAGCAGGGCGATAATTTGGGGACCAGGGAGATGGCTATTCAAAAGGACACTGTGGGAAGTAAACAATAGTTCCGAAAGCCCTGTTTGAGAATGAAGACATCAACTAAGCGGAATTTCCTTCCACCCCTGGAACCGGGTGTCAGGTAATGTGTTTTTGGGGACGTGTGTTATTTATGGTGATTGGACTGAAAAGTCCTGTGGAGCTAAACAGCATGCGGGTTGCCTGGACTCTTTGCAGATGAGAAGAGATGGGTCTGTCGTCACAAGACTGAAGGGCAACAAAGCTGCCCTTTCCCAACTGTCTGTTAGACACCCCTTCCGATGACTTGTGATGCCCAAGCCAACGTTTCTAAGATGCTGCTTAGCTCTTTCAGAATTGCACAATACTCAGATCTCCAGATATCTGTGATGTGACCCAGCTCCTTGGCTGTGTGGAGGACACCTGGACTTATTTTTGCAGGGGTTCCCGGCCCACACCCCTGCTGCTAGACCCCCCTGCACACGCACTGAGCCATGGGCTCCCACAGCTCTCCTGGATGAAGGAATGGGTGTGGAGGCCACCGAGAGCTTCTGAGGTTCTCCCTGTGGCTAGGAGGAAGGTAACCACAGCAGGTGTTGGGGTGGGGGTGGGGTGAGTAAGGAGTACAGGCTGCAGGGCAGTGGTTCTCAAATGTCCTCATTTCATAATACCTCCGAGGACACCCACCAGCTCTGAGGACGATCATGCTGTTGATAAGGGGACAACAAACACATCTTTCTTTTTACTCTGGAAAGGAAAGAGGAAGAGTAGATAAGAAATTATGTACTGATGCTCAAATGGCAAAAAGGAGCGTCAGATGGATATAAGCAGACAGTCTAAGAAGAGTGAAATCTGGGGGCAAGGTTGTCTCCACAGAAACTGAAGCGGTCTTTGCAGCGGCCCACGCCCCACGGGGTCCTG
Source organism: Pipistrellus hanaki (assembly GCF_964339955.1). Taxonomy (NCBI): domain Eukaryota; kingdom Metazoa; phylum Chordata; class Mammalia; order Chiroptera; family Vespertilionidae; genus Pipistrellus; species Pipistrellus hanaki. Next base: position 47,545,942 of record NC_140507.1, read on the forward strand.
ACCTGTCCCGCCTGGGCCACACCCCCCCCCCCCCCCCACCTTCCCGGCTGTCTCCCTGAAACACTGGCAACGTGAAAAGCAAATTATTTTCAGGTTACACTCCGCTATTTCAAAGATTAAGAACGTCGCTGCACGAACGAAACACCAGCAGGTAAACAACAATGAGCCGCTGAAGCAGACGGAGAGCTTTCTCACCGTCTGCATTTTCCTTTAATGAACTTTTGTGGCTGCTGAAATTGAGTTCCTCCCTCTTTTTAAAAACCCGGCTTCCTCATATGAATAACACATGTGAGGATCAACACATTCACCGAAAGCTTCTGAAAATTCACACGTTTCAGAAAAGTAATTTTTCAGCGATCAATAGTAAAAGCAAAGCCAACGGCGTTTCCATACCTGGCGCTGGTATTCTCGCATGGAGCGCGGCGTCGCTGGGCAGCAGGTCTTTTGAATTGGAGGAGAACGGTGATTGTCTAAATGTATCTTCTGAAAAGAAAGGGCTGGGGGTCGGGGAGGAGGAGTGAAGTTTAGTAAATTAAAGTTATTGAAGGTACCCAGAGCATCAGCCCCAAACACACACACACACACACACACACACACAAATACTGGATAATGTATTTTTTTAAATGGTGTTCAGAGACCTTAAGAAGATTGTGCTTAAAACAGAGAAAGTATATTACATCAGACAACTCCCATGAGCGCATTCTGCTGCTAGTTTTTATGTCAGGTAAATATATGACATATTGTATTTGAAAGATGGTTAAGCCTGCAGTCAGGACAGATGAGCACTGAATTTTACAGTTGTGTTATATGTTCTGCGAGTGTGTTAAGCTCAAAGGAAGAATCAGAAAGGCCTGTCCGAGGTTCTTCCCAGCGTGGCGATAGGTTTGCCCTGGCTCACCCTCATGCTGGCACCTGATCCCTTAGGGATCAACAGTGTGCCTTAGCAGGGCAGATGGCTGGAGCCAGGGGCCGTTTCACTGAAGGAGACACCTCGAGGGTCCCTGCAGATACGGAGAGGCGTCTTAGGATTGTCTTGGTTTGGAAGGAGTTAAAGCCAGCTAATGGGGCTGCCAGAAGGATACCGGGAGCGCCTTCATTTTCCATGAAACTGAGGCCCTGACTTGAGTGATTCTCAGTACGGGGGCTGGAACCAGGGACACAAACACCCAGCCAGGGTTTCCACTGACACTACAGCCACAGTGAGCACAAAGCCCGCTCACACCATCCATCTTCCGTGCCTCCAACATAAACTGTAAAGAAGTATTGTGATCACATGCGAGAATGCTGGAGTATCCAGCAGCTTCTAAGAACTGGCAATACCTACTTATAACAGGGAACATTTCATCGAGGGAACTGGGTACACAGGTGGTGGGCAGTGCATAGGGAGCAGCAAAGCCAGCCGGAGGTAGGGAAAGCTGGCGGCCACCACCACCCTGAGGCGATAGGGACAAAAGGACATAAATGGGAGCTGGGGCCACACGGAAGGCGCAGCTGCTGCAGAAGACGGAGAAACACCCTAGCTCTTCCTTAAGCCCCACCCCCATCTCCCATCAGGGCTTCCGATTGGCTGTACCATCCCAGAAGCCAAACAGCCCGCAGGGATCAGGCCCCCTGCAAACCCACAGATCACAGGAAAGAAAAGATCTGAGGGCACACAAACCTAGGATTCCATGATAAGTGCTGCTTTCTAAAAAACGCCACAAGGCTATGGTTGCTATTATTAAATGTTATAAAGGAGACAGTAAGATAAAATGAAAGACATAAATATGTTCAAAAAGTAAAACATACATTAATAAACATATAGTTTTACCGAACAGTTAGGCTAGGTTTAATGCAGCGTTGTGTTGCATACATTTTTTGTTTTGTTATTTTTATCTTTCTCGCCCCCTTTCTTTATTGATTAAGGTATTACATATGTGTTCTTATCCCCCCATTGCCTCCCCCCTCCTGCTTATGCCCTCACCCCCCTGGCGTCTGTGTCCATTGGTTATGTTTATATACATGCATACAAGTCCTTTGGTTGATATCCCTCACAACCTCCACCCTCCCCTACCTTCCCTCTGAGGTTTGAGCATCTGATCAATGCTTCTTTTTAGTTATATCTTACACAAAGACAATTTAATAGGCTTAACAACAAACTGGCTGTAGGCTAGCAAGCACTGGGGAATGGGGAGACACAACATTTTATGCCGAACATCTCGTAACCTGTAAACAATACAAACACTGAAAGGGAAAGGCCATGCAGCATGGAGACTAAGAACATGCGCTTGAGAGGACGCAGTTCTGGGTTCGAACTCCAGCTCCCCCACTCAGAGCTGTGTGGCCCTGCACAAATATTAAACTCTCAGAGCCTGCACATCTTGCTTCTAAAATGGCAGGATCACAGTAACCACCTCGCAGAGGAGCTGTGAGGACCCATCAAGACCCTCCATGGAACATGCTTTTCCCAGTGCCCAGCAAACAGTAAATGCTCCAGAAATGTGGGCTGTTTGTTATTTGCCTCTGCCTACCTGAAGGAGTGCAGAAATGAAACATGCCTCACAAAATGGCAAGATGTGCCGTTTCCTTGAATAAAATAAATGAAGAAAAGGTTGCTCTGATTTGGAAGGGTCAGCTGACTACTGGAGGGACGAAGTAAAGCTTCAATATTTCATGAAGAAAACTGTTGAGAGTCAGAGCACTTTTACTGGTGAAGATGTAGAGACGTTGGAGGATTGTTGGTCAAACCCAGAGTGTAAGATTTCTCAGTCCCACCTCCCTAGTTCTGAAGCTTCCACAGGAGGCGACAGGGACCGTTCACATGGACACACCACAGGCTGGGCCTGGGCACAGGGTGAAGAGCAGGCAGTGAGCCTGCCTGTTACTGTCATGCTGGCTGTGGCAGTTACCTTGACATCGGAGAGTCCAGGGGAGCCCATGGGGAACTGTTTGGTCTGAAATGTGGAGTCTTCCATAAGTCGCAAGAGGGTCCCCCTAAAGGCCATCAAGACTGTCACCCTTCTTGCCACAGAAAAACATTGCCCTCATTCTCTCGGGTTCACAGTAACCGTGAGTGAGCGCCTACACTATGCCAGGCCTGGGAACAGATCGCAGAGAGCAAAGAGGTCTGTGTGCACAGGTGAAAGGGAACTGTCACGTGACTAGTGCTGAGGACGGGAGGGGTGCAGAGCTACCTTGGGGGCTGGCCTGGCCAGGACGACCAGGAGGCTTTGCTGCAGAAGCCACAGCTGTAACGCTCCGAGTTCATGTCCACTCAGTCCGGGAGGTGGGTGTGCAATGGGTTACACAGAGTTTGGAATTGGAAGGATCTGAGGCTGAATGCCATACTGGCCACTTACAGTCAAGTGACCTTTTTCAAATCAATACTCTCTCTAGCCTCAGTTTCATCATTGGAAAGAGGTTTAAAAATACCATCTCTATAAGGGTGCTATCCGCGTTAAATAAGACATTTCATGTTAAAGTTCTTAGTGCATGTACAGTAAACATGTTTACTGTACATGCACTAAGTATTGCTTACACTGTTCCAAGGTGCTCTGTGTGTATTAACTTCGCTTAAGGACCCTATGGTGTAGCTGCCACTATTATTATCTGTATTTTGTACAGTGGAGAAACTCAGGTACAGCGAAGTTAGATAGCTCTCCGTGCCATGAGCGGAGCCAGCATTTGAATCCAGGCAGGCTGGCATCCAGTGTGCACTCTCACCCGCTAAGCTGCCTCTGTGTGGTCTCTTAGCATCTAGGCAACTCATGGACAACACAGAATCATGATGCTTGGAACGGACAAAACAAAGGGAAGGAGGGGGCAGGAGGGAGGAGGGAGGATGGGAGCAGCCACTTCAGTAAGCAGGATCCTGGGACACTGAAGGAAGACTGCATCAATTGAGAAGTTGAACAAGTGAAAATAATTTTAGTCTTTACTTCTCTCTAGAAGTTAAGGGATGCTCCACTTTTCGAATATTCCCACAACACCGGGGATGGGGCAATTTGCAATGCTAACCCTTCTCCACTGCCTGTACCCACTGCTCCTGGGGGCAAGCTCCTCGCCATTATGAAGCCCACATGAGAAGGGAAGGGTAATGAGGCCATGAGGTGTTGGCCAATCTCTAACTCAACACAAATATGAAGCTCATGGTGGCACTACGACCGCCTAGATTGGCACCCATGCCTCAGGAGGAGAAGGAGGAGAGACCAAACCAGGAGCATGCCCCATGGAGCATGGGCTTGCTCAATGGCTTTAGATCCCCAACAACACTGGTCATCTTTCTGGTGCCCGTGCTCTGAGGACAAGAGACCACCCTGCAGCTTCGTGCCGAGTGATGCAATGTTTAGCGCTGGGATGGTGTTCCTTAAGCTCCTTTTCCTGTGCGGGTCACCCATTCTCAGCAGTTGGCACAGCTTTGCAGGGGATGAAGCCGGCACCCCGTTCAGGCTGCAGTGCTTGAGGGGCGGGGGAAGGTGGTGGGGAGGGAAGGCCCAGGAGGTGCCCCACACAGGGTGAGCTGAGTCTGAATCTTCCCAGGTAGAAAAATACATGAAACACAGCTTCACAATGTAGTCGTCTCTGACACAGGTCTGTTCAGTCCTCAGTTACCACTGCTTCCACAAAAGGAGCCGGTTTGTGCATGTTACAACCTCTCACTTCCTGACTCTCCTGAACTTGAGTCATATTACTACGAAAAAGCCTCTCCATTAAAAAGTGAGTCAAGGAAGTGGAAAAGGGCAAACACTATTAAAAATTGATCTATGGCCGAAACCGGTTTGGCTCAGTGGATAGAACGTCGGTCTGCGGACTGAAAGGTCCCAGGTTCGATTCCGGTCAAGGGCTTCTACCTTGGTTGAGGGCACATCCCCAGCAGTGGGTGTGCAAGAGGCAGTTGGTCGATGTTTCTCTCTCATGGATGTTTCTACCTCTTTATCCCTCTCCCTTCCTCTCTATAAAAAATAAATAAAATATATTTAAAAAATTGATCTATGATCAATATATTTGGTTAAAAAGTTGGTAAAGGAGCAGGTTTAAACTAAAGGTTAGTGGGGGGAGGGGGGAGAAGGGGATCTGTCACTTAGAGAACAAATCACCATCTACCACAACATGCCCCTGTCAGCCCTGCACAGTAACAGGTTCCCCGGAAGATGTAGCTGATTCGCATACACATTCAGTACACATTCAGAAGTAGCATCTAGAATGTATTGGTGTAGGACTGCCCAACAAACCATTATTTGTCCTGCTTTGTGTTACTTAAAAGAGGCAAAAACTTATCTATTCAATGTTCTTTTCTGGATAAACATGAAATGGAGATTAAAGGTGTGTTTCTGTAGAAAATCTTCAGGTTAAAATACGTGACTGGGCAACTCCAGGCATTAGGCGGCCTGGGCTGTAGGGTCAACAGCACGGGGCTTCAGAACAAAAAGATTTACAGTTAATAATAAAACAGTCCATAAAAGATTATGACTCTAAGTAGCGATACGTTTTGCTAAGTGCCAACGTGGCACCGGGATCTCTACTTTTAACATCCGAGGGCCCACAGGGAGCTCGCTGCCCACAGACCAGCCGGCTTGCCACCCCTCCCCTAGGGCCACCGTGAAAACCAAAACAGCAGCCATTCTCAGTGAGGTGGCCATAGCAACACAGAACTGAAAGGAAAAGAAGAAGGTGGACGCAATATGTAAGGGAAAGTTAAGAAGAAAACATGTGTTTAGTAATGACACAATAATTTTTAAGGAACGACAGAAGAAGTATTTTTTTTTTTCTTTTCTTTCTTTCCTTCTGGAAGACAATGATAATAACTCCTAGGGCTGAATTTGGAGATGGCAAATTGAAAAGAAAGATTAAACACAGGGGAAATGAAAAGATCTTGCTCCAGAATGATTTTTTACTCAGAACATATAAGGATCTACGTATTTTAGGGTGGAATGAAATTCTATTAAATGTAAGGGTTTCTGGTACATCATCCTGAGTGACATCCTAACTTCAATCCCCACAGAGACAAAATTTTCTTTAATGAATAAAAAAGATGGGGTATGTTCAAGTGAAAATACTTGAGTCTCCAGCTTCCATATTTTTTTCTAAGAGCTGGGTAAAATATGTCTAAAAGAATTTGGACTAGTTTTTAATATTTTTAAAATTGATTTCATAGAAGAAGGGAGAGAAAGAGAAATAGAAACATCCATGATGAGAGAGAATCCTTGATTGGCTGTCTCTTGCCCGCCCCACACTGGGGATGGAGCCGGCAACCAGGCATGTGCCCTGACCAGGAATTGAACCGTGACCTCCTGGTTCACAGGTCGATGCTCAACCACTGAGTCACGCCAGCTGGGCTGGGTTAATTTTTATATCGCTTTGTTTTATTTTAAGGAAATGTCAAGAATAAGTGATCTGACTCAGATATTTCCGAGAAGCCACATACTGTGAAAGGAGAGTCAGCAGCCCCATTCTGGGCTGGAGAAGGGCCGTGGGAACCAGAGAAGTTACCTCTCTCTGGCTCCTCACTGGCAGGCCCCAGTATGGCCACCTCACCACAGGCTGTCACCCCCCTGTTAGCCGGGCCTTTCTGAGTCTTCACTTAGCTCCAGCCATGTACTCAAGTGCACTGAACTACTTGTTCTTTGTATTGGTATATCATGTTATTTTTAAAGATCTGAGAGTCCATGTGCAGGTGTCCCCCCTCCCCCCAAAAAATGTACACACACTTTAACAGCTGGTAGCTCAGTTTTGAAAATGAAATGTATTCTAATAAACACTGCCTTTACAATTATTCAAAGTGTGTATGCACATTTTTTGGGGGTCACCCTATATTTACCTAAAACCATTGTGCTGGCATTTTTAAAACTCTGACCTCTGAACCACTCAGACCTTGAGACATCCCCAGGAGTGACACACTGCATGGCATGCTGAAGTGTACAGGAAACACTAATTGAAAACAATCCTTCAAGCCTCCACAAGACACGGCAATAGACCAGTTATTCCAAGAGTAAATCTCACTCTAGTTCAAAGACTTTCTGGATGTGTGGAATAGGAGGCGGAAATGGACACAGTAACTTCCATTTGGAATCTCCGTGTATATATAATGAAAGTAAAGGAAATGACAACAAACCGGAAATGTTTTCTTTGAACAAAACCCAGACCTTGCTAACAATAACAGAATACAGTCCTTGCCAAAAACAAGACTTTTTTTTTTTTTTTTTTTTGTGCTCAAAACCTTTTGCAACAGATCAATGAAAAAAGATGGGATTATTTGAAGATAAGAAAGCAGGGCAAATATTTGGATTAGTTGTAACTACCTTCTCAACATTTCCTTAAAGACTTTAAGGTCAAAAGAAACGTTTTAAGAAGCAGGAGCAGCCTGCATGAAAATATATTCACAATCAACAACAAAAACATTGCCACTTTAAAAAAAAATTATTCATTGTTTTAAAAAAAAAAGGAAATAAGATGATTTCATTTTCACCTTAATTATCACAATGGATGCAGGTCAGTGGACATAGGGGTGGAGAAGAGTGCTCAAGTTTAACAATGACTAGGCCCTGGCTGGTGCTGCTCAGTGGTTAGAGCATTGGCCCAGGCACCAAAGGGTTTTGGGTTCAATTCCCAGTCAAGTGCATATACCTGGGTTGTTGGTTGTCTCCCCACCCCCTGTCAGGGCACATGTGAGAGGCAACCGTTTCTCTCTCTGTCTCTCACTCCCTCCATGCCTCCTTTCCACTCTCTCTAAAAAGCAATGGAAAAAATACTCATTTGTGAGTATTTAAAAAAAATTAAAAGAAAATAAATGCCTGGGTGGTAGTGTCTCTTACCTAATGACAACCCTGACCATCCAAATAGTAAATCCCCTATTCAAGCTTAAAACTTACAAAACAGAGAAGACTTCCTGTGACCCCAGTGGGCCAGGCCTGGAAGTACGGTCATTGATTAAGTTGGGTGGACACATTTTCAAAGAAAGAACTGTAGTGAATAAAGGTGAATTAATGGCCATGCATTGGCAGGCTTCGGTGGGGGCATGTTTCTACACACTGAGGCTGGCATTGCAGATTCAGTGGGTTCTAAATGGCGCTTGTGGGAAGATGGAGAACCAAGATCACTCCATCATTCGACTCCCCTTATGAGCACCAGATTTTCTTCTTTAATTTTTGAGGTGAGGAGAAAGCTAAGATGTGTTTCTTTCTCCTCCTTGCCCATTGACATGGTTGTGTACTTGGCTGATGCCTATCAGTAGAACCTTCTCAGCAAAGATAAAACCAATCAACTATATTGTGAATGCTGTAAGGTGTACAATAGTATTGTAGAAAATATCCTTATTTTTTAGAGATGTATATCAAAGAATCTGAGAGTGAGTGTTATGATGTCTGGTATGTCATGAAAACAAGGGGGGAAGATTGGTGAAGTAAGCATGGCAAATGTTTGTTTAATCTGGGTAGTGGGATATGGAGATGTATTCATTATTCCTTCTACTTGTTTCAAAATTCTCATCATTAAAAAAAAAAAATCAACAGCAACAATCAAACTAAAAGTTCAATCCACACAAACCACCAAATGAAATAATAAATGACAATGAAAGAAAATACACAAAAGGACAAATACAAATGCCTCCCCTTGAACAAAATGTTTGGTAACACTAGGAATCAATAAATAAAATGGTTATAACTAGAAGATATAATTTTTAACCTCCCAATTGGTAAAAAAAAAAAATAAAAAATTTAATGATAAGGCACAGAGATCCTTGAAATATTCTCTGTCATTAGCTTATGGTAGAATCATAGATTCAACCTTTCTGAAAGTCAATTAGACAATTCACAGCAAAAGCCTGAAAACTGTGAATGCTTTTGTCAGTCAATTTATTCCAGTACTGTTTATATTACCCACAACTTGGGAAAACCAAACCAAACACAACCCTTCATACCCATTAACAGGAGGCTGATTAAGTCTGTTATGACATGCAGACATTGAATACTATGCAAACATGAAAAGGACAATATTGAGTTATGTTTATTGACATGAAAAGAATATATTGCTAGTGAAAAAGAGATTGCAAAACTATATATATATATATATATATATATATATATATATATATATATAGTTGTAGCTGATTTTTATAGGAAAATATATGCATATAAATAGGAAAACATTCAGCCAGGATATGCAGCACCATCTTAGCAGTGGTTGTCTGGGTAGCATGATTATCTTTTATGTTCTGCTGGAAATAAACGTTATTTTTAAAATTTAAACAAGCTGCTGTATGCCTGAAACTAATAGAATATTGTGTGTGTCAAATGTCGTTGAAAAAAAATTAAAAATAATATATTAAGTTTTATGGTTTAGTATCCTTTATTTCTATTTTAAAAGAGACTCTAAGTCTTTTAGAAAGTAATCCGAGGGATAATATTGAAGGCAGTTGTAAAAGACATAGGCTGGGACAACTCTACCTAAGGCATGATCCCACCAGGATCAGTCAAATTCAGTTGCAGAAGGCCGAAAGGTATTGAAGGAAGAGGCTGTTTCAAATATCAGAACAATAGAGCACCTTGGAAGAAAAAAAAATATTGGTGATTTAAAAAAATTTATTTTCTTTTCTGAAAAGTACAAACACCTTCTATTTAGAGTTGTCTTAGAGGCGGGCCAACCCGTACAACCTAACACCACATTTTCAAGGAACAATTCCTGTTGCAGGGGCTGGAGCATTCATCCGCTGGGCGGCCGGGAAACTTCTCAGGACAGGGAGCACAATGCCAGGCCTTGTGAGGGCCGCTGCGCCGGGGGCCAGGCCCCGAGAGCCCGAGCCAGCCGCAGGCCACGGAAGAGAGCCTGCGTGTCAATCGGCTCGGTGAAATGTCAGCCAGCGAGGGCCTGGCTCTCCCGCAGGAACCTGCCTTTCTGCATAAGCAAGGGCGGCGGGCCCTCACCAGGGGGAGCAGAGGACTCTGACCTCAGTCTCCCTGTAGGGACTCCGTACTTTGTCCTGTGGAAGATCCAGGGAACCCCAGTACTAAAAGGTGGGTGCCCCCAGGCCATGGCATCATCCCTGAGGGCTTTTCAGCCCCCAGCAGAGGTCAACCCTTGAATATTTGATATTTTTCTAGTAACAACTGCGGAGACAGTCTTGAGAGCAAGTCCCAGAACAGAGGAAGGAAAGTGAGGCCAGCACCGCAGCCGCACAGACTTGTGGGTCGTGTCACCTCTGCATCACCTGTCAAAGGTGACTAGGAGAGACTATAGGCTCTGGGTGTCTACTGACAGGGCCCTACAGATTTGCACGTTGTTCCTGACTCTCCTGAGTTATGCTTGTAACAAGCGGGGGCACAGTTGCAGGCCGGGAGGAACAGAGGTGGGAGAGCCCATGCAACAGGAAGAGGAGAAAGGCACAGCCCTCGTGCGATCTTGACGAGGGGATGTGCACTGGCCTCTTCACAGTCACACAACACGAAACGGTTCTGGCCGTGTAGTCCCAACGACCTCAGTTCAATACAGATGTCACAGGGGTGCGAGAAAATGGCAGAGGGGGTTCCCAAGGACAAAGGGGTAAAGGGATGGACCAAAGTACCAAGAAAGGTTTGGTGAAGTAAGAAAAAGGGACCTTCCAATGGCAGCAATCTACAATGTTGTTTCAGAACTTTTTACTTTAAGAAGTGATTCATTGTGTTCTGAGATTAGTTTTAATTTCTTTGAAAACTGAAAATGCAGAGATGAGTGGAAGGGTGTGTGGCCCATGAAAAGACTCTAAAGCCAACATCTGTGTCGGGGCAGCTGCAACCGTGGTGCAGGCTGTGCCCTGCACACCAGAACCACGTTAGGGGCACAGTGACATCGCAGACATCAGAGGTTTACATATTTCCTAGGACAGTCTTCCAGTAGGTGGCAGTGTCTAGAGCAATGGTTCCCAACATGGGGCACATGCCCCACAGGGGGGGGGGGGGGGGGGAAGGCGGAGAGGGCAATTTGATTTTTAAGGGGGGGCAGCTCAAGCATGAATTATCAACAGTGAATTTTTTGCATTCCTTCTGGTTCTAGGGGCCTCCTATACAGTATGTAAATATATAGTGTGACATATTTATGCATTTCAGTTCTCTATTATATGTTTTGAAACCTTATTTGCTATTTTTTATGTCACTTCATATTATTATTATTATTATTATTATTATTATTATTTTAACTATTTCTTCCTCAGTACTTCAACTGTCCTTTTGTTCTTTTATTCTTCTCTTTGATGGATGCCATATTCTTTGGAAGTTTGTTTAGACCAAGGTAATGGCCTTTTAGGCTTCCTCTCTCCACATGAATAAGAATATGTCACAGGGGAGAGGGACATCAGAATTTTAGAGAGGCTTAGGTAGGGCATGGCCAAAAAACGGGAACCACTGGTCTAGAGGAAGGGCACTTTATTTATCACCTGAGAATATTTTCCCAGTGATCTTTTAGAGTGTAGAAGAGAGAGGGAAAGACAGAGAAACATCAATGTGAGAGAAACATGTCTATTTGCCTCCTGCAAGCACCCTGACTAGGGCCCATGCTGGGGAGGAGCCTGCAATCAATGTACATGCCCTCGACTGGAATCAAACCCGGGACCCTTTGGTCCACAGGCTAGGGAAGGGCACGTTAAAAAAAAGTTGCAATGCCCACCAACAACCTTGACCTCACTAAAAAAGCTTTGAATATCCTAAACAAAGGGATAGCATGAAATTAGCAGTAATTTCCATTTTTTTAGAAATAGAATTCTCAGCATATTTAATCTTAAAGCTTTAAACTGTAAAGGGTTAAGAGAATCTAAGGAGAATAACTCAAAGACCACCAATTTCATTTGCTCCCTTTCCTGTTTTCTTAATTGCCTCCGTCTAATCCAGAGTTCTCTGTGTGTCATCTTTTACTTTTTAAGGTAATGGAGCATTGTTCGCTGTGCCTTTCAAAAAACATAAAGGGAAAATTGCACAAATCGAGGCAGCACATTATACTTTTACAAATTTGTGCAATTTCTATTACCGAATCATAAATATTTAAGGACATTTCATCCAAACCCTCACACGGGGAAATTCTATATTGAACACTTCCAAATGCATATGTTTCTCCGTAAACACTGTAAGTGCCATTATCTAAATCACAGAAAAATAGCCTGCATTTCCAATTTTGAAAATTGTGCAAATTAAATGTTGGTCGGCACAGCATGATATAAATCTCCCTTTCTTGGATTTTCCCCACTTGTGCTTTTTTTGTCTAGTGAGGGAGAAAAGGACAATTCAGGTAAACACTTCCTTGCTTTTGGAATAGAGTGTGCCAGGTGTGAGAAGTTTTTCTTATAGGCCTGCAATCTTATATCCCCAGGGACACTGCATTATTAATGGGGAAAGGAGAACAAATAACCAAGAGAGGGTTCTTGGCAGCCATTGTTTGAAGTCCATGGTGTTACACAACGTTGAGCATGTCCAATTCACCTGCCAGGAGCTATCTGACTCTGACTCTAGGGTTCCATTTTCCTATTTCGATCTTATCCTGCACCTGGCTAGGTGATGGTCCATGTCAGAAGATGGAGATCTTCTTTTTATTCCATTAAACTTTGGGATCTGGTTATGATATCACGCCTCATGTATTTCCATCTACAAACCATCCTAGTAGCTGGTTATCTGGTCCCTGTGGAACCCAGGCTCGTGTGGGGGAAGGAAACAGAAAAATCAGGATTTGGTTAGTCTCATAAGGGTTCAAGCCTCCTGTTCTCATGGGTCTGGCTGGCCTGCTTTCCCATCTCATTTGTCAGGTCGGATGGCGTTAAGAACACGCCGTTCACACGCTATCTCAGAGGAGACACACGGGCTTCTTTACACTTGGATTGAATTTTCTAGACTCTAAGGTTAAACAGGCAAAGGAATGACTGTTTGAGCATTTCCAGTGATGTCCCAACTGAGGGACTGATGCGGTGGAGGTGCCAGAGGAGGGCATGCACGAGGGAAGAGGGGTGAGGTCAAGGCCCTGGAGAGCAGGACCACATGAGCTCATCATTCTAAGTAGATTGATTTTTCCGCCTGGCTACGTGGTGCACTTCGTGTAATTGTTTCTTCTCTTTTACTTTTGGGAAGATGATCCCGATTTAAGCAGTTGCGTCTAAGTTTTTAGGATTAAAAAAAAAAAAAAAAAAAAAAAAGGAATTCTTAAACCAGTTCTTAAAATGTCTGGGATTTGTTTCAAAATAATCCAGGGGAAGAGAAGGGAACCAAAAGGAGAGGATGGATAAAATTATACAGGTTGTGATAATTGTTCAAACTGAAGGATGAGTACATTCTGTAGTTTTGAAATTTTCCATTGTAAAAGTTAAAAACAAACAAACGGACAAAAAGCACAAGGCAGAGAACCAATGATCCAGAGCTTGCTAGTTATTAGTTGCAACCTTTAGCTTCACCTAAGCCTCTTTTTAAACCCTGCTAACAAGGAATGCTGTCTAACATCATTTTCTCTTTCCGTATCTCCCCATCTCATAACAGAGGCATTAACAAACAGCGGGATTGCCAATGGCCAGCTGGGACCAGGGAGGGTGTGCTGAGGAGGGAGGTGTGATCACGGCCCACATGGGATGGAGAGTTCCCTGTAAACACATCCACCGGCTTCCTTCTCTCGGTGCCCGGGCAGGGAAGTCGGCACCCCCACGCCTCTCTGGTCGGCACATATTGAAATGCCAACCTGCAGAGGGTGGATACCCTTTTCCTTAGTTCTTGTGGTTAGAATGAGGGTCAAGATCAATAATGATAAGCAATTGTGGGGGGAGCCGTGGGTTAATAAAGGAAGGGGAGAGTCAGCTCCTTTCTTCAGTGGGGCCTGTCTCGTCTCTCTAGTCATTTCCCCCCTCTCCTTCCCCCCCTCCTGGTGTAAGACCCCATGAGCGGGAGGTGTCATGGAAGCTAGGAGCTCATGCATCCATTGGTGTTTGAAGGAGCTTGATCGAAATACTTCCCTGGGAGCAGCACCCCAGGGCTTCCCGTCCCCATTACCCTTCCCTGTTAAATTACGCTCCGTCTTAAATGCGCCTGGCAACTCGCAAACACGGTAGACTCTGAACTTGATTCCAATCATGAGCCATTGTTCTGTGCAGTCAGAGGCTTCTAGGAAATCAAACATGAGAAATCTGATAACTAACCAAACATCCCCACTAAGTACTTACAAATCTGGAGATGTGAGAAAGTGGAGATGATGCAGATCTTTCTGAAAAGTACCTCGAATATTAACGAAAACATAGCCCATAAGTTGACCCTGTGCATATGAAACAAACCAGGACTCAGAAAAGGAGAGCGCTGGCACCCCCCTGCATCCCTGCTATCAGTTACTCCGGTTAAAGAGGATTTCTTGGCACAAAGCAGCTTGATTCTGTTTCACCTGAAGTAATGAGGTGAGAAGGTAAGAAAAAGAGAGGCCTATCTGAGGAGAGGCTAACTGAGTAAGTTGCCAACTCAAAGGAAAAATAAAAACACACTGAGGATTTTGTAGAAAAACAATAAACCAAACACTCTGTAATTCCGATTTCTGAACACCGATTTAATGGAGGAGGGTGGGGGGGGGGTTGTTTATAGGCAGCATCTCTTCTTTTACTTTGGGTAAAAGATCTGACTTCTTCTTGCTCCCATCAAGAGGAAGTTTTAAGGATTGCTTCATTTTTTGCCCAATGGCTAAAAAACATTCTCTTCTATCCTGTAATTATGCTCTAGCTCCGGCCAAAGCAATCAAGGCTACGAGGCTAGTTCAAACCCCCTCTTCCCTCTTCCCAGAGAACACCTGAGAAGCATAAAATAACAAGGTCTTGCCGCATACCTTTCTGTGATATAAATGTTACAAGATAAGTTCAAAGAGCAGCAGAGGACCTCCATGGGAGATGCTGCTGAGGTCCTGCTCAGGCCCCCCTCCCCCGCACCCTGTGCTCGCTCCGAGTTGCTGGGAGTGTGGGCTGCTCACTGTCCTCACCATCCGCGACCCCTCCCGGGGAGGTCACAGTTGCCATGGAAGTCAGGAGCCGAACAGTTGAGAGCTGTTCCTGCTGAAGTCAGTGAATACTACGGGCTGCAAGGAGCTGCCCCTTGCCTCAAGGCAGCATTCCCTCTGGTGCAGTTCACCTTCCAGAATTCACTGTAGGACCCAGCAGAAGCTCGAATCCAGCTACAACCACACGCTTGCTCAGTGACCTCGCCTTCCTCTCTCCTGCCCCGTCACTTCCCCGCAGGCTCCGGAGAGTACACCTCTCCATAAGGCCCTCCACAGCCACGCTCCTCTCAGGCTCTGCTGCCAGGAACTTGGCCCAGGCCACCCCGAGAAGCCCATGGAAGCCAGTGAAAAGGAACACTTAGTATTGGTAGCCTGCCACCTTTCCATGTGTACCAATCTGGCCAGTTCATGTGTTTAACCCACAGACGCAAGCACAAACACTACATAGCCTTCAGATTGCAGGCAGAGGGTAGGCTGGGATCGACAGTAGCCCAAGTGACCTATCTGAGCATCCCACTTCATAGAGGAAACGGACTTTCCACCGGCCAGACCCTTTCCCAGTGCAATGCACAGACCAGACCGCAAGACTCATTTCCCAGCCGCGCTCTTAACGGTGGAAACCAGGCCAACACCACTCTCCTGTTCTGTTCGCCGGAGGTTCCTTCCCTAACACGGTCCCCTTGGTGTGAGGCGGGCTGGCTCTGAGCTCATTATTACTGTACGGTGTGTGGTGTTCTTCAATTCCAATTCATTGAGTGAAAAAGAAAACACAACCCGGGTAAGGTTTGACCGAGGATGCCGAGGTCAATCCAGACTGCATCAAAGATAAAAACATCGTTTGTCTCTTGTTGCAAGAATTAAGGGCACAAAACTAATCAACGCTCCCATTAGGGAGCACCCAAGTTTGTTCAGGGAAGCCAAGTTCTTTGACATTGCAGCAGCGGGGTCTGTGCTTGCTGGCGCACAGCTCAGTGTCCAGTGGCCAGCAGCACTGGCTGGTCCTTTCTATTCGGCAGCCTGATGGGAAACCCACTCTGGCAGACCTCCTCAAACTGCCTGAAGCCAATGGCAAGCTTCCTTACCCACAGTTGTTAGCGATATCGGCTTTCCTGCAAGGTTTGTGTGTGTATGTGTGTGTGTTGTTTTTAAAGTATTGTCTTCTGCTTTGTACCTTTTCTGCCCTCCTGCTAATACCGTGAGATAAAACGCTGGGATTTCCTTGGTGACGGATTATCAGCCCACGGCCTCAGACCTACGTAGGAGCAGCTGAGTGAGCCCTGGTCTCCACTTGAGCAGGGCTGTCCTGAGATGCAGACCCAGCTCTCAGCCTCTGCTGGGCCACCCATTACACTCTCAGGTCCAGAAACTTCTGCCAAAAAGAAAACAATACCTGCTTCCCAAAGTGACCGTCAGGAGTAGAGCACAGAAGCATACGGGGACTCCCCAGCAAAGGACCCCTCTGGGATATATGATCAATACGAATAGTCCCCACCGAGTGTCTTCGCTTGCTGTATTGTTTCCCCCAACCAAAGTTCTCACACAATTCGGTGGTCAAGGGCATGACTCCTTCGAACCCAGTGGGGGAACATGTTTGGGGAACAATGTTCGACGTGGGTGTTCTGAGGGCCCCCACACAAAGCACTTACCTGGTGGTCGTGCGGATGGTGTTTTCTTTTGTGTGATTGTGCTCTTTGCTCACTTTTTCTGGAAGGAGAAAGAATGAAACACATCTCTTAGGAGTGGTCGGCAAACTCATTAGTCAACAGAGCCAAATATCAATAGTACAATGATTCTTTTGAGAGGCATGTTTTTTTAAACTTAAGTTTTTTTTAATGCCAATTCTTCAAAATAGACTCGCTCAGGCTGTGGTATTTTGTGGAAGAGCCACACTCAAGGGACCAAAGAGCCGCATGTGGCTCGTGAGCCGGCAGTTTGCCGACCACCATCTTAGGTCATTCACAGGCAACTTGTGTCTTTAAGGCTTCAGCCGAAAGAGCCTCACTGTATCTCTCTTGTGGCTTTCTGTTTGTTTTCTCTTTGAAACAGCAGGACCCTCCCTGTCTCATTGGTAAAGACCATCATCAGAAGCATGTAGATAGCATCTGCAAAAATGTGATTAAAAACAAATCAAAGGGAACAGTTACCAACAACATTCAAGCATGTTGACTGCTTTTAATCAGGCCTGAGGAAGTACATGTACACACACACACACACACACACACACACACACACACGTGCACAAAGATAGCTTTTTCTACTGGATCTTTCCCCAGCTGAAAATGTCTGCTTCCCTCTGATTCAGCAGGAAAACTGCCTTTGTGGCAACTGTTCCGCTCCTGACTTCGATGGCAACCTTTGTGGGTTCTGTACTGCTGGCCCCTTTGTGAGAGGGGACAGAAAAACAGCCGTGAGACCTCTGGGTGCTGCAGCCACCGAGCGCGGGCGCTGATAAATGTCACCCGGGACGCAAACTGCCACTAGACAAGGAGAGGCAGACCCTCCCTGCCTCCGTCTGCAGGTCCGTCTCTGCCAGCTGTCAGGAATTATTTAATTAGCTTTCAAGAACACAAAAGCTGAACTCTGGCCTCCCCCACGCAGTTCAAATGTGAAGATTCTGCCCCAACTGTCACAGCTCTCAATGGCTTCTTTTAAGTGTCCAGAGAAAACCTGGCCAACTCTACAAGGGTTTCAGGTTTCCACGGCAGGGCAGCTAAAAAAAAAACAAAACAAAACAAAAAAAAATCCACCTAATCGTAACGGATTTGGGGAGAAAAATCTCAACAAAGACGTACCACATCTGTCCCATGCTCTGTAACAAGAGTCTGGAGCTGCTGCACGCCAGCTTGCGGGGACAATTCCTTTCTGTCCACTCGCCAGTGACAATGAGGGTGAGTTTAGATTCCCAGGCAGTGTTCTTTTAGAAAGCAGGAAATCGGGGCTAAATGACTTGCCTGAGGTCACCCGGGCAGTTGTGGC
This sequence comes from Pipistrellus hanaki, assembly GCF_964339955.1. NCBI lineage: Eukaryota > Metazoa > Chordata > Mammalia > Chiroptera > Vespertilionidae > Pipistrellus > Pipistrellus hanaki. Next base: position 47,563,861 of record NC_140507.1, read on the forward strand.
AGAGCCAGGGTGAGAACTCTCAGACACAAAGTTTCGAGCAGATAGCAGACTGTGATAATGGACTCTCAGAGACGGGACTCTGAAAAGGACCTCACAAGCCCCACTTTTGCCAATTGTAAACTGCTAACTCATCTTCCAAGTTATACTGTTTTGAGAGATGTTTAAGCCTATAAGAAAAAAGCACCTTGCACGTTTTGGAGCTGGCAAAGATCTGTGCCCTATTGATTGGACAGAATGAACTGTTTCTACCATGGCAGAACTCGGCACAAATAGTCCTTGATTGAGAACCCGGCGGCTTCCATTTTCATTCCATTCCCATTTAGTGTCACAGGTGGGGGGGTTGTGGCTGGGCCAATGGAAGGTGGACTATCATGGTGGCACACGGATTCTAGCTTTTTATCTCCTTCGTGGTATTTTTCTTAGCGGGGAAAACAAGCAAATACTTAAATAATGAGGCATTTAATGGGTGCTTTAAATTTTTTATCTGTCACAAAGAGCTCACCCAACATTAGTAACAAACCTCACTGATGCATGGACTTCAATATATAGACTTGACTGTGGACAAGGAAGGTATCTCTATGCAAATCTAAATCTAATACGTGTTCGTAGCATCAGCCTCAATCATGTTCAGACAATCTGTTAAGGGCAGAAGTGTGCAGTTTGAAAGAGTTAACAAAGGGAAAAATGTAGGTACTAGAACTCTCAGCTATTCTATCTAGACCCTTAGCCGAGCTGGTAATTACTGTACTTTTGAATTCCAAGCATTTGAAGTAGACACAGTTGGTTTACAGAAAACTTCTACTAGGCTAGAGCCAAAAAGAATCCCCACTTTTCAACTTACGCTTTTTCCTTTCCCTGACATTTTTTTTTTTTTCGAGATACAGTACCATCTCATTAATTCAGACCACACTAATTTGGAATTCATGGTAAATCAGTCACTGTTGGAGTAAACTGAAGTTTATCTTTTGCACATTAGAAAGAAAAAAAAGAAAAGAAAAAGAAGCTGTTAATCAGATCAACTGCCTAAACAAAATTAGAGGTGAGACGTGTAGCCTCGTCAACAGGGATCGTTTGCACAGGATTGAATAGAGTTCTAATTTCAAACGATTCTGAACTATTTATTAAAGAAAGTTTGGCAGGAGTTCAACTTGGCAGCCTTTTATTAGCCAAGTTTGGGTTGCGGTAGGCATGTCCAAGGAACGAAATTGATTTCTGTCTAAAAACAAATCCTATCACGTGGGTCTTTTTTACTTTGAGTGGCTTTCCTCACCATTATTCCCAATCACCGGCCTTTCCCTGCACGCCAACATACCTGACAGCTGGAACAGGAGCTCGGAAGCCATCTTCACAGAGATGTCCTGACTGAAGAGGCTCCTCTCCGGGGGCACCCTGCCCTCTGGCATCTTCTGTAAGGGTTCGGTTTTCTCCCGCCCGAGTAAAGTGCTATAGCCAACATTCCGGCTGGGGGATATGGAGACATGCGAGTCCTGGATGTCCACCTCCATGGGCTCCTCCTTAATCTTCACGGCCTGGCTTTCCTTGTAGCTCTCTGCTGCAAGCAGGTGCATGAAGAGAAACAAAAACACCAGCGTTTCTTAATTTGGAACCAAACCCAGTTGGGAGAGAACGATGAGGCTAAGCAGCAGTTAGAAGAAGATGCCATGGCATTCTGGAAGGTAGTTGGGAAAGCTACTAGTTTAATCCATTGGGTTTCCTGGAAAAGTAGGCAACTGAAGCCTGGAAGACTAAGTGACTTGCCCAAGGCCACACAAATAGCAGCAGAGCCAGGCCTATGTCTCCTGATCTAGAACTCAGGGTCCCTTCTCCTTGGCCATGCTGTTTCCAGAACCTACAGAGGATGGTGTCTTTCTGTCTTTGCTTTAAAACTTAATTTCCACGCATCAAATTAGAGCTAGCATATTAATATAATGACTCTCTCCCCCTATTTTTAAAGTTCGGATGATTTTCTTTTTCCTTTCTCTTCTAGGGCACCCAAATTAATAAAGGATAAATTCAGTTGATTCAACTAAAACGTTTATACCTTGCTGGGAGGTAGTAATCCTCAAGACCACCTAGGAAGTTAATTGCAGCCCAAGGATTAACACTTAGAAAAACAGCACTCTTCCAGGTTATAATAACGATTCAATTTTACAGACTGTGCTTACTTTCGTGTGACTGTTAGATGTGTGGTCGCTAGTCTGAAACACACATTCCCTTTGCAAGGCTGGAGTGCCTTTGTGTCCAGGTGTCCCTTCGAGCTAATGGCAGAATGTCTTTGAAACAAGGTGAGGCAATTAGCCCAGCCCTTAATTTGGGTCACTTTAAAATAAGGCCACCACAAATAAGTTTCAAATAAATCAGTGTTTATTACTGTGTATTCAGCAGTCCAAAAAAACAAAAAAAACAAAAAGAACTCAGACAGACAGATAGACAGAGTAGTGAATTGCATAGTGACCTCCCCAAAAGATATATCTATGTCCTAACACCAGGAACCTGGGAGTGTAACCTTATTATGAAAAAAGGTATTTGCAGACGTGATTAAGTTAAGGATCTCAAGATGAGATCATCCTGGATTATCCAGTAGGCCCTAAATCCAATGACAAGTGTTCTCATAACAGACAGAAGAGAGCAAGACACAGACGCAGTGGAAAGGCCATGTGAAGGCAGACACAGTGCCCCACCCAAATGCACATGTCGAAACCTCATCCCCAATGAGATGGTATTTAAAGGCGGGGCCTGTGCAGGTGTTTGGGTCATAAGGGTGAAGTCCTCATGAGTGGGATTAGCGTGTTTACAAAGAAGGCCCCAGAGAGCTCCCCCGCCACTTCCACAGGGAGAGGACACCAGGCTATGAACCAGGAAGAGGGTCCTCACAGACACCAAATACTAGGACTCTTTGATCTTGGGCTTCCCAGCCACCAAAAGATAGAGAAATAAATCTCTGTCATTTACAAGCTACCTGGTCCACAGTGTTCTATGAAAGCAGCACCAAGACACTGAGACAGAGACTGAAGTTATGCAGCCATAAGCCAAGGATTGCCTGAGGCCCCCAGATCCAGGAAGAGGGAAGAAAGGATTCTCCCCTAGAGCTTTCAGATTCAAACTTCTGGCCCCTAGGCCATGAAGGAATACATTTCTGTTTGTTTGTTGTTGTTTTTTATTTGTTTGTTTGTTTGTTTTTTAATATATTTTACTGATTTTTTTACAGAGAGGAAGGGAGAGAGATAGAGAGTTAGAAACATCGATGAGAGAGAATCATCGACCAGCTGCTTCCTGCACGCCCCCACTGGGGATGTGCCCACAACCAAGGTACATGCCCTTGACCAGAATAGAACCCGGGACCCTTCAGTCCGCAGGCTGACGCTCTATCCACTGAGCCAAACCGGTTTCGGCCATTTCTGTTGTTTTAAGCTACCAAGTTTGTGGTGTTTGGTGATGGATGGATGGATAGATAGATAGATAGATAGATAGATAGATGGTAGAGCAGTAGGAAAAATATAAAGCGGATGCTGATCTATGGGACAGCCAGGGGATATGAAGGGGGAAATCTCATTGCTGTACACTGGGTGGTCAAAGAAAACTATGCTTTCCCTGCTAAGTATGAGGCAAGTGAAAGTCAGGGACATGCAGAGTTTATTGATTTGCAGTAAAGAAGATAGAGGAGCATTTTTAATTAAATGATTAAAATTCATATGGTGCTATCAATAAGCTCTTATGTAAGAAGGGTGCTAATTGTTCTTTTTTACCCCCCTTTTGACAGATTACACATGCTTCTCAGGGAAAACGACTTGTTTTTTGTCAGCAACTAAACTGCAGGCAACTGTTATACTTAATTTAGATCCCCTCCCCCTCCCCCAACTCTGCCAAGCTGTTTTATCTCTGTGTCTGCGAAGCCACATTTCCTGATTCAATCACACTTTATAAAAAGAATACAAAGCTTTGCAAGTTACATGCTTAGCTCCCATGCCTCTACTTCCAGTCCACCTAATTCTCCTCTGAGTACCAACCACACCCCCTGCCCTCTTAGGTTCTGGTGACCTGGCAGCCATCCCGACTTCCAGCTGGGTCACCCACCGCTGCAGCACAACACACGCTTCCCTCTTTGTCTTCCCTCGAAGCGCTTTTATTTTTAATGTGGAAAATAAACAGTGGGGTCAGTGTCACAGGTACATCATGATGTCTCTGAAGCCTGCAAGTCACTCCCAAGCCTGAAGACAAACACAAGGGACTACTACAAAGAGATTCATTTAGTAAAAAAGTAAATAAATCTCAATGGCATACAGAGCAAAGCTAGAAAGAAGCTCCATTATTCTCTCCCTTCCCCCACCCCCCACCACACACACATGCACACACTCACACCTTCCCTCAGCTTTGCTCCTGGATTAAAAACCGCTTGGCTATTTGCACCACTGAATTTAATGAAATCATTTTTAAAAGCTACTTGGGATAATTTCAAGTATGATTTCCATGAAGTACTTTCTGCCCTTTCTTATGACAACCCTTGACCTTTCAAAATGCATAAAACACTGGCCACTGATAACATCCTTTAGCGTTCTTAATCTACCGATGGACTCTAAATTCAAGAAGAGCTTTCAAACTGACATCTCAATGGGCAAGTGAGAAGTAATGCAAAAAATATTTTTATAGTCCTTGCTCTTCTAGGCATTGCTGCCAAGTGTTCTCTCGCCTTCTTGTTTTAAGCAGGGTTTCTCCACCTCAGCGCTGCTGACATTGGGGACCAGGCATTTCTTGGTTGTGGGAGGGTGTGTGATGCGCTGTAGGATGTTTACGGACAACCCTGATCTCAACCTACTAGATACTAATGTCACTGTTTCCCTACTTGTGACCCCCACAAATAACTCCAGACGTTGCCAGTGTTGTCTGGGGAGCAAAATCACCCCAACTGAAGATAACTGCTGTAAAGTTTTTTCCACACTCTATAGTTTTCAAACCCCTCCTCCCAAATTCCATCAACACCCAGGGCTTTAAGGAAGAAAGAAAAAGCTCCTCAAGAGTTGTAGCTTATTGCTTTTGTTTTTCATTGAATTTATTGGGGTGACAATGGTTAATAAAATTATATACGTTTCAGGTGTACAATTCTATAACACATCTTCCGTGTATTGTGTTGTGTGTTCACCACCCCAAGTCAAGTCTTCTGTTATCACTATATTCCCCCTTATAACCACTTCCTGCTCTCCCACTCCCCTTTCTCTAAAGCTGTAGCTCTGGCTCCCGCTGTATTCAGCACCATCACAGCCAGGTGTGGGGCAGACCGGCCTAGGATGCAGGAGGCAGGCTGACTTAGGAGCAGGTTGTTGGCTATAGATCCCACGTGGTCCCCAGGCCAGCTCTCCCTCTTTAACCTGGGGTGTTGGAACATAACAATGGTTGAATGAGTCATTTCACTGACTTAGCTCTGACTCCCACTCTCAGGGTCAGGTCTACACAGCCAGGGTTTTATTCTTTTCCATCACCTTCCTTCTCCATGCACAATGATAAAAAATTTTTTTTTAGAATCTCTTCCTAAAATAACAGGATAAATATTAATTTTACCCCAAGTGACCTATCCTGTTATTCCAAGAAAGAAATTGGCACATGGAAAAAGATGAGAGACCGTGTTAACAGTAGTTTACGCCTGGGAGGTGGTTTGCAGGTGACTGTTTATTGCAATGCTTACTTGTTTTCTGTAATTTTTCGGTTAAAAATATAAATATTTTGTAATTTATCTAAATTTTAAAAAATGAAAAAAATTATATACGCCCATAAAAAAGCTGATAACTCCTCTTTAGATGTGTTTAGAACACTGTGTGTGTAGGCAGCATCGGAAAAGTTGGTCTGTGAATCAGATACACCCTTTTCAAATGCTGCTCGGCAATTGGGTGGGGGGGGAGGGGGAGAGGGAAATGAGAATGCAATAATTCTGTCTTTTCTACCTTCATAAGCATAATGCATACCAGCCATCAAACGGTATTATTTCACTCACTAGTCATTTGGTCATTCTATAATCTTTTCCAAATGTCTACATGTGCTAAATACTATGATATATGATGCGTGGGACACAGAGATACATAAGACATAGTTCTTTCCCTCAAGCAATTTAAAGCTAAATGAAAGATCAGACAAGTACAAACAGCCTTCTAATGCAAGAAGTAACATTAAAAAATTCAGTGTGGGAAGAGAAGTCAAGGAAGACTGTAAACCAAAGCTCAGAGGGGGAACTGCACTCCTCCTGGGGTGTCCCTGGAATATCGTTGTCTGGTTTGGCTGGGGGGCCGTACTGAGGTAGAACTGGCACCTTGAATAAGCAGGACTCACAGGGTGTAAACCTAACAGCAGCTCTTGCGTTTTCTCATTCATTGTCTCTTTAAACCTGCCTGGTAGGAAGAGTTGCTCCCCTCTCCCTGGGGAAAGCTCAGGCAGGCCCATACCTGATACTTCTTAGATGATACAAAGCCTTAAAACCCCTCTCAACAGCAAAACAGTCTTGATTCAGAACCTAGAAGACCCAATCCCACACGTTAATTCAGTTCAACCTTCCTTTGAGGATGGTCCTTCCTGCTGTCTAGAGGAGTCTACTGATTACCTGTTTCAGGAGGAGGGGAGGGTGTGGTGGGCCTCCCCCTCCTAGAGCCTTCTACCCAACATACCAGCTGCCCTTGCAGACCCCAGAGAAGGGCCAGAAGCCTACGGGGAGGGGGAGAAGTGAGCGAAGAGAAAGGCCTTACTTCACTCCCTGCTCTAGAATGTGCATGGGGTCTTGGAGACCTTTGGTCTCTCCCCTGCACTTCCCTTCAACCTGAATGAACTTCCTCTTGCCGGGGTCGCTCATTTCTTCCACTGACCCTGGAATACACCTCCTGTTGGGTTGAGGGACCATCAATTCTCTCAGCAGCCCCACTGGACAGCATTTAAATCAATGCCCACGATGCCGGCCCTCTTGTGGGAACCTAGTCTCTGTCGGGGACCCAGGAAACAGTGCCTTTTATTTGACCAGACAAAGAGGGCAAGTTTGGGCCCTATGCAGCACACTCGGCCACCAAGCGACTGGCCACCCAGTGTCTCACCGTCTAGATTTCCCAGGCAGGCGCTGGGCACCAATCCACCAGGCTCCCCAACTGAGGACAGCACAAGGCAGACTGCCTAGGTAGGTGTGTCCTTTAAGCCACGCTCTCTAGATTTGGGGTGAGTGGCTGGTTCTCTGCATCCATCCCCTCTCCCCCGCAGTGGGGGAATTGCAGCACAGTTCTTTCCACACCCCCTTGCCCCAAACTTCAAAAACCTCTTGCTTTTATATTCTCTCAACTTGGACAAGAGGTTCAAGAGTCTGTGTGGGGAGTGGGGGAGGGTATAAAAGATACATAACATGAAATTTATCATTTTAAATATTTTTAATTTAAAAACATGTTTTTATTGATTTCAGAGAAGAAGAGCGAAGGATAGAGAGATAAAAAGCATTAATGATGAAAAAGAATCATTAATCGGCTGCTTCCTACACCTTCCTACTGGGGATTGAGCCCGAAACATAGGCATGTGCCCTGTTTGGGAATCCAACTGTGACCTCCTGGTTCATAGGTTGATGCTTAACCACTGAGCCACGCTGGCCAGGATAACCATTTCTAAGTGTGCAGTCCATGGCATTAAGCAGATCCCATTGTTGTGCGCCCATCGCCACCATCCACCTCCAGAATGTTTCCTTGTCCCCAAATGAAATTCTACCCATTAAACACTGTCTCCCCATTTCCCTTTCTACCAACCTCTGCACCCATCATCTATTTTCTAACTCTGGCGAGTCTTTTTGAAAAATATTCTTCTGCTGTAACCTTGATGCCGAAGCCAAGTCTTCCATTTGATACACTGTTTAACTAAGAGTGCCAGATTATATTCCACAGAAATAAAATTGGAGAGGTAGGTAGGGGCAGATGTGGGCTCTTAGATCATAGGCCTAGAAGCCTGCCCTAATGGGGGAGGTGTGCACAGGTGTGTGTGTGTGTGTGTGTGTGTGTGTGTGTGTGTGTGTGAAAGAGGGAGAGAGAGAGGGAGAGAGAGAGAGAGACATGGCCAGGGTGCATTTCAGAAGGAATAAAGGGAGCACACTGTCTCATCCAGGCATGGAGAGATGAGGGCCTGACCAATGGTCGTGAGGAATGAAAAATGCACGAGACAGTCCAGAGGTTGAATGGGAAGGAATTGGTGGCAGAGAATCTGAAGGGAGAATGAAGGGACCAATGTGGAGAAATTATGAAGAAACTTTGTACACACCCTGCATAGAGGGTAGTGGGATTGAAAAAAATAATTCTATGATTTTGAAGCCTTGAGATTTGGAAGATGGTACTAATAGGAGTAGGAATACAAAAAGTTGGGTTGGGGGGAAAAGACAAAGGGAAATTTTCAGTTCTGTTTTGGTGAAGTGCTAATAATTCCTTCAGGAAGTGGGCTCATCTGAATCCAGAGACTGGGTGGGGTGAGCCAGTGAAGAGCACATGGGCAGTGGAAGTGTTACCTTTACTCTTAGAGAGGAAGAGGAAGAAAAGGAGTGAGAAAAAGAGGTGGAAAAAAGAGGGCCATCATGGTGAGTTCCATGGCAGCCCAGAGAAAAGAGGAGAGGTTTATGGGCACCCCTACAGGAGCCTCCTGGTCCGCAGTCTGCCACAGACACTCACACATGCTACAGGACAAAGCACCAGCAATGGCACTGAGATAGACAGCAATAAGAGGCCTCTCTCTCTCTAGACTGCACACTGTCAAGGTCCTGAACTAGATGTGTTTTACAATAACGAGAAGCTTCAAGAGCCTCTAGGAGCAACGGCACCTATGCCATGTGGGAACAACTCACTTTCCAGAGGAATATTCCTGTCAATCAGAAAAGTTAAAAGTCTTTCCTCTCCAACCTGCCATCCTCAAAGACACAACGTTCTTGGTTTGGCATAAAAACATTGTCCAGGGATAAAACGATCCCTGTAGGTGCCGGAGTGATACCTTAACACTCTGTGAGCAACCGTGTAGGCTGAAGGGAAGCTAAGTGAAACCAAGGGCCAGGAACAAGAAGTGAGATCACACGGCAGCATCATCCTATCGCAGGGCCTGCCATCCGGTAAAGGTGCGGCCTTCTCCCTTTATTTTCTCTAACTTGATTCTGCCTTTGCCCAAATCGAAATGGGATGAAGAGCTGGGCTGGGTTTCCTTGGTGGCACGGAGAGGCAAGGCTGCAGGCCGATTTGGAAATGCTCCTTCACAGAAGCTGTGCATCAGAGTTGGTCTCAAGTGGGAGTGAAGGAGCCTCAGGCCACAGCCTTCCCTCACCCTACGTGGGGGCTGTGTCCGTCACTCTACATGCTATCACAGAACAGCATATGCAAACCGAGACACATTTCATGCTCTTTAAAGGGCTGGATCTGGATCGTTGTGTGCTTTCCCACGGGGGTTATACAGGAAATTTCACTCTCCTGTACGGTGTGGCCCTTGGTGCATCTACAATGTGCTCAGAGCCCAGCGGTCCCCAGCAGGGAGAGGCCCCCAGTCCCGCTCTGAGGAATGGAATCCGAAGCCGAGCCTGTCCCACGGGGGCTGCCACTGCAGAGGAAGCACAGGCTCTGCTCAGTTACCCATGTTCCCTACTAGACATATTGGTCGTCTGTTCCTGGGGAGAAAGTGAGGAAACTTTCTCCATGAGAGGAACCAGTGGTGAGGCAGACTTTTCTCTGGTTCTTCCAATATCCGAGAACCTTCTAGAACAGCATTTTCCAGCCCCCTCTTCTTGGGACAGTGGAGCGGGAGACTGATTCCCTGGAATGGACAAAACACATGGTCCACAAGATAACAGGCACAGTGGGCAGGGATGCTAATGGTGTGTGATAGGGAACTGAACTTTCTTCCTCCCGAATTCAAAAGAAAAAAATAGTATTCTTCAACAGAAGAGCCCAGTAATGACCTCCAGTACACAATACACACACACACACACACACACACACACACACACATCACATTTACCCAGAACTGAGCAAACCATGAGACCAATTCGATGCCTAAAAGAAAGACAAACAAAAATTTGCACAAAATTAAATAACACATTAAACGATCAATTAATTCCTGGTAAATTAAATCATCTTTCCAGGTGGTAAAACCAGTCTTCACAGTAATCTACACATTAGGAGGATTCTTTTAAATGATGAGGCTAGGTTTTTTGTATGTCCCTTCCCTCAAACACACACACACACACACACACACACACACACTACCTTTCTGATTCCTGAAACAATTGTAAGATACTTTATCAGACTTGACCTTTTGAATTGGATCACCAAAATTATTAATTAACCAGCGTTTGCCTTCTACTATCAGCATACTACTCGGTGACTTAAGAAGGAGAAATAACAAACATTGAAGAATCAGCTATGCGTGCTAGAATCCACAATCAGACAGAAGCAAGCAGGGGGTCAACTTAGAATCAAGTTCTTAAAAGCACGCAATGAGCAGCCCCAGGTGTTCCATTTCACTAATTGTACTGAATTTGCAAAGAACAAATACGCCCTAAAAACGAAACTTGAACTTTAAAGGAGATAAAGAGTTAGTGAGATCCTGAAGTTCTCTTTCAGGAGTCCAAGGAACATATTTTCCATCAGCTTGAAGTACTAGATGCTTTCTTCACCTGTGGATTTTTAAGACAATCTTCATTCGCATCCCCTATTCCAGCAAGCAATGCTACGGGTCCTTGGCTGAGATACCCGGGCCTTAGCTAATGTTTTCAGACTGGCCACAGAACCGGGCCCAAGGTTGCAGCACAGGTTTTGGACTTGATTCTGGGTAAGATACTGCCTCGCATGAAGCTACGTGGGAGGTTCCTGTGACCTCTCGAATAATCACAAGTCAGAATGTCTCCATTACATTTCACCGTTGTCCCTTTCACTTCTTTCCAAATGACAATCAAGAGTACTGGGGGCCTTGGGAGATCAGCTTCTGCAAGCAGCCGTCATGCGGAGTGGCTCAGGCATTAGCCGTTGAACTCTGAGTCCCGGTGTTAATGTAAAACCTCTCCCAATCATCTTGTTTTCTTTTCATTTGATGATTTCACTGGAAATTAGCTAAAGAGGTGCATTTAAACTGTATGTCTGCCATTTGGTAACATTCCAAATGATCTCATTTTTTAAAAATTAACCTATTTTTCATCTAATGTCCAGAATATACTTTTCTTGTCTCACATTTTTTAAAAAAGAAATAGGGTCAATTAAAGTATCTGATCTAACCTTAAAGCTATTTAACATCATTATCCTTTGCCATTTAATAAACCTAAGCCCTGTTCACCTCATTTGTTATAATTAATAAGCCTTCCTCTATCTTTCCATGAACTTGAGTGCTAAGGAAGGGTGCGCATGTCAGTTTTGAACAAAATTCCTGTAAGATTCAGTAGAATTCCTGCTGACATAAAAAATTACCAAAAAGCAGGGTCCGTCTCTTGTCAAGTGCCTTTTGCACAAGGAAGGGAGAAAAGGGCAGAGGGGGTCTTTAAAGAGAGGAAGGAGCAAGCAAGGAGTTTTATTTAATTATTGAGAGTTTTACAAAACTTTTGAAGTATTTTCCACTAACAGGTGGTTAAAGGCTTTAGTATATGCAGACACATTTGAAGTACTTATCTTAGGTGGTGTTAAATCTTACTGAGTCATGTCACAAGGGTATGTATTGCTGTTGAGGCATCCTGACTACATAGCGTCCATTGGTCGATGTTTCTAGCAGGCGGGGAAGAGCCGGTAAGCAGGGAGCAGAGAGAACATGCCTGAACAACAGAGACTAGGACCCGGGCACTAACAAGAGGGAGAAGTGGGTTCCAATAGGTGGGATGGGAGGAGAATGCAGACTCCATGCAGTGAAGGGCACGGTGCTCTTTGCCTTTGTATCCCTGGTGCTTAAAATGGGGCTTGGAAAACAATAGGAGCTCTATAAATATCTGTTGAATGAATGCATAAGCAAAACAAAACAAACAAAAACAACAACAAAAGCAAAAACAGAAGATGAAGATCATAGAAAATAAATGGAAAGATAGAAAGAGAAGTAAAGGAAAGTTAAAGTATAGGGTTCACTTAAACCTCAATAAATCTTTGCATACTTTTGCCAGGAATCACGGCAAAAGTATGATAACCTTATAGCCCATGATGAATGAGCCTTTGCCTGGGACAGGGCCCTATCCCTAGCACCATGCCTGTGGGAACCCCTGGACTGAGGGTGGGACCTTCCGATGGTGGAAAATGATCTCTCTGGGCTCTTAATTTCACGTCATGATTCTTGGAGACATGGAGTACATGAAGTCTTCACAGAGCATTTTGGCTGGGTTTCAGCCTTCTTTTCTTTTCTTTTCTTTTTTTTAACAATCAAAGCTACTTACAAGTATAGTAAGTGACTCATTTTAATTCCCCTTCCTCTCTCTGTTCCTGTGTCCTCTCTAGAGCAGGTGGTGACAAGCAAAAAAACAGAGGGAGAGGTCACCAGCCTTCAACTGAGAACCAGGCCCTAACACTTGCATGCTCACTGTCACACAGGATGACTACTGTAGGCTGTGGGTGTCTCCAAGAAAACGAGACAGAGTCAGACAAAAAGAGCTTTCTAATGTGAACAATGCTTCAGGAGAAAATGTTTCATCAGTACTTAGGTGGGACAAACAAGGTGCAAAAGGTTTTCTTCAGCACAAGTAATGGAAAGGAGATAACCATCTGTCTTGGTTAAACTATCCTCCTAGTCCCCAGTTTTCTTCAGTCCCTACAGCTCTTAAAAAAAAAAAAAAAAAAAAAAAAAAAAAAGGCAAAAGAAAGACAAGTATTGTCTACATACTGCCAATAATTTGGTTAAATAAGTTAAGCATTGATGAATTCCAAGCAAAGGCCCCTATCAATATTCGAAGACACAGAGAGGGGTGATGATTCCGCTTTCAGAACAAGTCCCCCAAATCACTGTAATTTCACGGTTGGTCTTCATGAACCCTTCAGTTCTGCTGATGGCCTCTCTCCTTCTCTACTACAGGGTAGTAAGCGTACATTGGGTGGCATGTATGTGGACCCCAGGAAGCCAGCAGGAAGCCTGTCCACACGAATGTCCCGGCTCCAAAACAGAATTTCTGGGTGTGACAACAGGGAAGTGTATGTATATTTTTAAGTGTTCATGGGGATAAGGATGGTGGTAGCAGGAAGTAAGCAAACATGTTTGTAACTTGTTTTTACACAGGTGTCCCCATCACCTAATCTCAGACCTAAGATAAAACGTGGCAGGGCACATGTGCAGCCAATCACCCCCTGTTTCTCCAGAGGTGGATGTAAATGATACAAGCATGTGGCAAACCATGGAAAACCAGGGCAAGTTGTGAATCCAGCAGCTATCCCATAGTTAGGAAATGGCAAGTCAATCAGCTCCCAGCACAAACTCAGGATGGCTTAAACATGGGGGAACTACATGTGGGTGGAGAAGACAGAAAAATTATTAGGGCGAAACCGGTTTGACTCAGTGGATAGAGCATCAGACTGAAAGGTCCTGGGTTCGATTCCAGTCAAGGGCATGTACTTGGTTGTGGGCACATCCCCAGTAGGGGGTGTGCAGGAGGCGGCTGATCAATGATTCTCTCTCATCGATGTTTATAACTATCCCTCTGTCTTCCTCTCTGTAAAAAAATCAATTAAAAAATATATATATAAAGAATTATTAGGAGGGAAGACCAAGGTCCCTTCAGAAAGAATGCCACAGGTCCTGCCGCTCTGAGAAAGAAGAAATACCACTTTCCCATCCTGCGTCTTCCAATAAGAACAACAGAAGCCATAGGGAGAAATAGCTCCTTTAATGAAAGTGTGCCATTTTTGGACACTCCCTTGCCCAACGAAAATGAATGGCCCTGTCATTCGCGGGTGCTCACACTCTGAGGGGCCATGGCCACAGCAAACGGGCAACCTGGCGGTGGGAGAGGGAGTTCCCTCTCCGGAGGTAGTTCTGCGATACCAGCCGGTACCCAGATGGGCACAGGATCCATGGGCGTTCATTATACATGCAAATGTTCCCCTTCTCTGACATGAGTAAGTGAAAGGTGAAAGGTTAATTAAGAAGAAACACCACATGGAATGAAAATGTTTTAGATCTCTCGCTGAGAAATAGAATAGTTATGCGCTTCCTTGCAAGGCCATAACTGTGGTAACATTATAGCCAAAAAAGCAGGAGAGAGCCATAGAAGGCTAGAGTGGTGAAGACGATTTGAGTGCATGGATAAGGTACACAGCTCCTACCCGGCAGGAAAATTTATCCTCTGAGTGAGGAATGGAATAGGTTATCTGACTGGTTACTCACATCTTTGCATCCACACTGCAGTTGGATCCCTCAGAGAATGAAGCTTCTTCGTAGAGTTTTAACCATCCAATAGTGTTTACGAATGGCCTCTCTGCTAGTGCCAAGGTTAATCTTGTAAATAAGATAACACCTATTTATACCAGAAAACAGAGAGCCACGCAGAAATAACCGGAGGGGGGTACACCATCCCCACTGCAAACACATTTCCTAGATGTTATTCCTCTTGTGCTCAATATTGAAAAGAAGGATCTGCAACTCCATCCTCCCCCGCCCCACCACACCCTACTTCACCCAGCACCCCCTACCCTACTGCCCTACCCTCAGCCTTACAGCTGTGCTCAACCCCGGCTCTCCTGGTCCAGCCAAACAGAAAAGGAATCTAACGAAGGTGATGTGTCCCTGGGAACATAAGCTAGTACAGATGTTCGTGGCTGCAGTAACATATGCAGCTATGCAATAGGGAGATGATAAAAAAGAAACAAGAGCCCTTTGAGTCTAGCATTTCTGAGTCCCAGCCTCGGTGTGGGAGGCGGAGGAAGCTGGGTCAGGAAAGCAAAAGGATGGCGTGAGGGCAGAGGGCCCTGAGGGGTGAAGCATGCAGAGTCACTGGCTCTAGGGTGTGCTGGCCAGCCCAGCTCCCACAAGAAGAGGTGGAGCAACCACCACCACTCAGTGCCTGGTGTTGAGGACCTGCACGCTGTGTGTGAGGTTACAAAACAAACAGGGTGCTTGCTTCCTAGTCAGAGGGTGAGGGTAGCTCATTTGTGGGGGGAGAGGAGAGCCTGTGACAGCCAGTCCCCTCCTCTTGCTGGGAAAATAACAAGAACGGCCCTTCAGAGCTGCGTGGGCTGTTTCGGACTCCATCTGCCGAAACGGGCAGGTAAATAACACGCTGTATATTCTTTGAGCTTAACACGGTCTGGACCTTCAAGAAAAGAATTCTCTGGGTATATAAACGTCACATTTTTATCTTGTTAAAGTGATTGATTCCTTGTTTGTACAAGTTACAGTTTTTGCACCCCAAACATCTTCAGTTCTCACTGAGTTTTTAAGTGCTAAAAAAGGAGCCTAATTCCTCACTTGGATTGAACTTTCCCACATATCCTGGGAGCTGCCGAGGATACATATGGCAATGAGGAAGGCATCTGGCCAATTAATTGTAAGCCCATGGCTGGCCACATCCATCATCAGTCGTTCGAGAAAACTGGCATGCAAACATCCTCTGCCATCAGCTGAAGCACAAAACGCTGCAGCAAATCTATATATCCAAGGGTTAACTCTATTATGAAGCTACTCATTCAATAAATTAATTAGGCTTCGTAGTGTTTATATATGAAAATTAAATACTCACTAGTAGAAGTAAAGATGGGCTTTTAGTTTAATATTGAACAAGTCTCCATTTTTACTTAATTTTTGGAATTATGGAAAATGCAATAGTTTCATAATTATCACAAGCGACAAAACGAAAGATAGATACATTGAATTATATCAAAATTGCAACGTTTGTATGTTTTTTGTTTGTTTGTTTTTGCTGCAAATAGAGCCACCAAAAAAGTGAAAAGAAAATCAGCAGAATGGGGAAAAATTGCAAGTCATATATCTGATAAGGAACTGATATCTGGAATGCATAGGAATTTTTACAACTCAAGAATAAAAAGACAATTCCATTAAAAAGTGGGAGAAGTACTTGAATAAACATTTCTCCAAAGAAAATATACAAATGGCCAATGAGCACATGCAAATATGCTCCACATCACTAATCAGCAGGCAAACGCAAATCAAAACCACAAAGAAATACCAGTTCACACCCAGTATGATGGCTATAATAATAATAATAATAAAAAAAAACAGACAATAACAAGTTTTGGCAAGAGAATAAAAAAAACTGGAATTCTTACATGGTTGGTGGGGATATAAAATGGTGCAGCTGCTTTGGGAAACAGCTTGGCAGTTCCTCAAAATGTTAAACATAGAATTACCATTTGACCCAGCAATTCCACTCTTAGCTATCTACCCAAGAAAAATGAAACATATGTCCACAAAAATACTTGACAAATGTTCACAGTAGCAAAAGTTGGGCAACAGCCCAAATTTTGTTCATCAACAAATGAATCAATGTGTTAAATCCATTTTATACCATGTATAAAATTAATATTATATATATATATATATATAATATTAATATTATATATATATATAATATTAATTTTATATATATATATATATTCTTGTTGTAGCCATTGCTATAATAGCCAATAGAATATTATTCAGCCATATAAAGGAATAAAGTATTGGTACATGTTACAACATAGATGAATCTTGAAAACATTATGCTAAGTGAAAGAAGCCAGCTACAAAATACCACATATTATATGATTTAACTTCTATGAAATGTGCAGAATAGACAAATCTATTGAGATAGAGAGTAGATTAGTGGGTGCCTAGGCCTGGTGGTGGTGGGGGTTTCAGGATAAGAAATTACTGCTAATGGATATGGAGTTTCTTCCTGGGGGTGATGAGAATATTCTGTAATAGGATGTGGTGATGGTTGCACAACTCTGTGAATATGCTAAAAACCATTTAATTGTATATTTTAAATAAATAAATTTATGATGCGAATTATATCTCAATAAAGATGTGTGTTTTTTAAATGATAAGGTGCTTGTGCTTAACAATCAGACTAGAAGTTCCCTCTAAAGCATAACAATCTAAAATATATAAATTCTTAGAAAAGTAGAGTACAATACTGGGTTCAATAAATTTCTCCAGATGCTCAAAAAGAGTTTAAATAAAAAGAAGTATTTTTCAATTTCAGGCTGATGAGACTATGCCATGTTGACGGTCTTAAGCTCTCAACTGCTTCAGTACCATGTACTTGACAGTGTGATAAATAGACAATATTAATAAAACAAATAAACTAAATACTTTTCTACTGATGGTTCTAAATTGATCTTCAAGTCTTTCACATGGCTTTGCTAATATGTCATCTGATTTTTAGGATTGAGCTTTGTTTTCAGCTGTACATAAGGAGGCAGAATCACAAGGAACTAGACACAGCTAGGCCTCCCGTGTTCTCTGCATGTAATTAAGTAACATGAGTTTGAAGGAGGCAAATGTGAGATGACATTAATATAAAACTGAAACAGCTATTTTCCATCCTTGTAGATTATTATTGAAGTCCTACTGCTTATGAAGTTTGATAGATTACAAATTTCCAAAGGAGACATACCAAATGGAACAGTGGAATAATTTTTGCCCTAAAAAATCATTTAGTTAAAATCTCTCATTTCTCTTGAGGAATTCTTTAGAATAGAAGTGTCCCCGACATGGTCTTTGATTTGTCAGGGGTTGAAGGAAACCTCCTTCCTCCTAAAAGAACGTCAGCCTTGCCCAGAAATAAACATGTAAATTAACAGAAGAAACAAACAAACAAAACAAAACACTGAAAACAGTAGTACTATCTGAGGCTCGTAACACTCTCCGAACTTATTAGATACATGTGCCCTTCTAAAAATGGTTCCCATGTGCCATTATTTTGTAAATTAAGAAGGATAACCACTTAAGAGAAATGGTTCTTTTGAAAAAGTAAAATGTACATCCAACAGAGATTTGCTCTCCGTCAGCTTCAACCTAACGCATTCTTTGCAGATGGACATACTTATTTCTCTAGTTAACCATTGCCTCAGCTCAGTGCTTCTGGAGACTTAGCTCCCAGAATCACTGATAAAAACCACAGAGGATCAGCCAGGTGCAGAGCAGGGCTCAGGAATGTGCATTTCTAACACCTGGCTGTGCTTCCCAACCTGTGTAAAAGCTGTGGGCTGGCCTCGGAGAAGCACCGCCTCAGACACACAGAGCTGGGGCTGGCTGGGCAGGTCTTCTCTGAGAGTCTACCAGAAAGGAAACATCTCCCAAAGGCCAAGACACATTTACATTTAACATTTAAATACCAGCATTCACCACAATCTGCTCCTCAATGTCTGTGGTTCATATTCATTGGCTATCATCCTGGTCTCACATCACCTTCACTCTTGCCCACCAGGATGTTTCGATCCTATATGATAGCACCCATGTCTCCCCAATATGCCCTTATCCCTCCATACAGGAGTGTCCACTGCTGGGCCCTGATCAGAGTGAGGCAATCTGCTGGAATTTGGAATTGTGACTAAGAAATGTCTGCCAAGTTGCTCTTGAATATATATATAATTATTGATTTCAGAGAGGACAAGAGAGGAAAAGAGAGAAACATCAAGAATGTGGAAGAATCATTGATCAGCTGCCTTCTGCATGTCCCTCACTGGGAATCGAGCCTGCATCCTGGGCATATGCCCTGACCAGGAACTAAACCTTCAACTCCTGGTTCATACACAGGTCGACACTCAATCACTGAGCCACACCAGTCTGGCTAGTTGATCCTTTTAAAAATATATATATATTTTATTGATTTTTTTACAGAGAGGAAGGGAGAGAGACAGAGAGTTAGAAACATCGATGAGTGAGAAACATCATTCAGATGCCTCCTGCACGCTCCCTACTGGGGATGTGCCCTCAACCAAGGTACATGCCCTTGACCAGAATCGAACCCGGGACCCCTCAGTCTGCAGGCTGACGCTCTATCCAGAGCCAAACCGGTTAGGACTAGTTGCTCTTTTGAACCCAGAAGCTGTTGACATCACCACTTTCTACCATGTGGTTGGATAACAGAAAAAGTCCATCTGTATGTGAAGAGAGAAGGAGAAATGATGTGGAGGGTGAGGCCTCCTGGGCTCCATACAGTCCTCTGGCCCCTGGCTTCAGCGGACAACAGAGTGCCTGCCTCTGTTGTGACTTCCATTAAGTTCCTTTCTTGCCTAAACCAGCTGAAGAGGATTTCTTATTTACAACCAAAAGAGCCATAATGAAAACTGTTAATAAAGGCAATCTTCAGGTACTTCTCTTCTCTGCTTCAGTTCCCTCAGAGATTATATTCACCTGAAAACTTCATCCTGCCCAAGTTCAATTGCTTCAACATCCCTCATCGTTGAAGCCTGCGCTCGGTTAGCTGATTCCCTGAACTCTGCGTCACTGTGTATTTCAAATCCAGGGCCCGCTTGGATTCTTCTACTAG
Organism: Pipistrellus hanaki; assembly: GCF_964339955.1. Lineage (NCBI taxonomy): Eukaryota > Metazoa > Chordata > Mammalia > Chiroptera > Vespertilionidae > Pipistrellus > Pipistrellus hanaki. The sequence continues at coordinate 47,583,278 of NC_140507.1, forward strand.
AGGCAATTATCATTTCTATTCCTCTCAACACTAGGCTGGGATAAATGAATATAAATCAGAAATGAATATAAGTCCATTTGGTGTCCTTTTTTTAAAAAAAATATATTTTATTGATTTTTTACAGAGAGGAAGAGAGAGGAACAGAGAGTCAGAAACATCGATGAGAGAGAATCATCAATCAGCTGCCTCTTGCACACCCCCTACTGGGGATGTGCCCACAACCAATGTACATGCCCTTGACCGGAATCGAACCCGGGACCCTTCAGTCCGCAGACCGACGCTCTACCACTGAGCCAAACCGGTTTCGGCTGGTGTCCTTTTTTGCACACAGAAATAAGAAAACCAATAGACAGATTTCAAAATAAGGTCTGGATATGCAGTTTTACTTATCATGTTGGATAAATTTAAATGCTTGGGTTTTTTTCAATAATGTTTCTGAATAACTCTGGCTTTCCAGCTACTTATTTTTGTGGAATTGCATTTTTAAATCACTGTTACCTGCTACTTCTAGGTACAACCATAGACGTGGCACATTTTATATACAGATCCCCATGTAAGCCCGTGGCCCCCAGAGGGAGAAGAGCGCCTGATCTTTCCACGAACAACAGAGACAACGAGATGGGATTTGGTGTCCTTTTCGGGTTAAGTCCTCTCTGTGGTAACACATCTGTTCTATAAGTTGGCAGGGTCACTAGACACTGCAAAAGCGGAGTTTAACAGTGTGACTAGATTCCCTTAGTCAGTCGAATGTCATCTATCCTCTGTATTGAACTTTGGCATGTTGGCCTCCGTAAGTCAAGACTTCTGGGAATTATCTTTGGCAACTTAGACGCTTAGCAGAAAAGTGTGATCGTTCTGGCTGCCTCTTGTCGGATAACAACAGGTAGCCGCAGGCGCCCAGTGGTTTCCCAGAGTGGCTTGCTTTCTGTATGGTAATCAATTTATCTGGCCCAGCTGCCAGGCTCTTGACTTCCCAATTAACAGCTGACATAGAACTCGAGCCACAGGAAGGAAGAAAACTCAGATGTCCCCAAACACGCAGCTAATGAAAAATGTAGTCTAGTCTCTAAGCATCTGTGTTTCTCCCCGCCATGAAATGTAAATGTCCATTTGGAAAACAATATAACTACAGAGGTTTCTCCACATAAGGTAAGTTTCACATGATATTTGACTGGGCCACGGGCCCAACATCCATTAAGGCTTTATCATAAATTAAAATGGGAATTGAAGCAGCCAAAATTATTGACTAAGTCCCTCTTATTAATTCCATGAAAGGACTGAAAGGGCTTAAAGTACCACAGATCACAGCCTCCATCTCCAGGAAAAATCCTTTCATTCTACATTGTAGCTCTTCCTTGGGTCCAAACTGAAAGAAGGGAAAACGTATGACAACGACCGGGCCGCCCTTTTTTCTCCTGGCTCCTCCTGACCGGAAGGGTTTTCCCCGCCTGACAGGATGTCAGCAGTAAAGTCTGGGGTCTCATGGGAGTGCGCCCAGAGCAGCCCTGACTCCCCTGCATAGATGCTTTGGGACTGAATGCCTACCCTGTCTCTAGAGGGACAGGACATGCCTTGGAAAAGGGGGTCTGCGGACACTGACAAGTCCTGTATTTGGATGTCCTTCAGGGCACGAACATTGAAAATGTTAAAGTTACAACCTGAGGGAAGTCGGAGCAGCAGGTTTTTCCTAACACCTTCCTCCTTCTGAGAGCGCTAATCTATCCATGCTAAGAAATGTCCACCTTAAACTTAGTCAAGGGTGAGTCCTCTTTGCCCTGCAACTTCGGAATGATGGCCTTTGTGTTTAAGTCACACGCCCATGTTGAGGACTAGCTCGGGCCTTCCTTTGCGGGGCACCGGGGAGTAGAGGCACGGAGCTCCAGGTGCCAGTCACTGGAAGCATTCCCCTGCCCTGGCTTTCTCCTGACCAGACAGACATAAGCATTTGGAACGTAGGGACCAGGGTGCATTTTTTTTTTTTTAACCAGATCTCTTGCACTTAGAATGCTGGGATATTTTTTTTAGGGGGAAAAAATAGTTATCTTCGTCTTCAAACACATTTTTTCACTTCCACACCACAAGGTAGGGCAGATGCCCTTTGGAAAGACGATCATCTCGTCCACTCAATGGTTGTTTAACCCACAGCGCGTGGACTCAGTAAAACTCAATATAAACATTTAGAAAGGCCACTTCTGTCCACAGATGTCATCCACTGTGCGTGGCTGCATGGCCATTTCCATTCGAGGCACCTCATTAATAACTAGGAAATGATTTCCTATTTCATGACTCAACGCTCATCATCTGAAAGGATTAAGATAAAATGCTTTTCCTGAAAAAAACACAGCATTCTTGAAATCTCATTTTTGCATATTCTCTTTCAGTGCCACCCCAGCTTTCTCCGCTCACAATACTGGCTGCACAGCCAACTCTGAAACAGAAACATTATACACTAGAGTAGACTCTTCCCATCGGGAGGGGGAAGAGTCACTGGTAGAAGAGTTGAAGTCCCTGCAATGTGAAAGCCTATGATATGGGAAGGACTCAGAGAGTCGGGCGGCCTCTCTGAATTGATTGAAAAAACAACAAACAGATTCCTCTCTGTCACCAGGCCTTTGACACTGAAGGGAGGGTTCAACTGTATGAAAACACGTTTGCTTGAATATCACGTTTTTAAACATTCAGCTTTCACCAATCAGCAGTCTTGCTAAACCTCCCATTTATAGGGGAAGCTACCATATCATTGCCAAGTTTAGAAAAACGAAGCTACAGTAGGATGTAATGGTGGTATTATACTTTATCTATAATAAATCACTCTCTCCTAAAGTCCCAACTGGCAAATATAAGAATTTCAATGTTCTGATACAATGACTCAAAGTAAATCACTATTAGTTCTTAACTTCCAACCTACCGGTAAACCAGAAACACAGATTCGCTTGGGAAATTACACAGGGAAGGAGTCCTACCACACATCCTGCTTTCATCCTCCAACCACAGCAAGATAAAAATCAAAAACAACTTTAGATTCACATTAGCATTTTGAATATTGTTCCTAAAAATTACCTTTAAGCAGCTGTGCACTAAGGATGTGGTCTGACTGGGTAAGTATTATTATTGATATAACCTTTCTTTCCATGTTCTGAAAGTCACACCACTGAACCTAAAAGACACCAAATGTTTACCTGGTCCCAAGGGGATGGGGCAGAGAAGAGGCTGGGAACACAAATTTCAAGTTACTAGTACAATCTGTTCTTCCAGCATCTGATAGGCTGGGATTACATTTAGATACTAATTTAAAAAGTCATTTATCTGAAGGACTGAGATTAATTATTGCAATATCCCATTATGAAATTTTCTATTTCTAACATCTCACGGCTACTCTATGGATAATTACTTCAAGTGCCATCTCAACTACTTATCAGGTTAAGAAAAATATTTTTAATGGTTCTTAAAGAATATAAAGTATAAATACACACAAAAAAAATGCAGGGTCCTTGGGAAAAAGAAAAAAAAAAAGCAGATAATCTGATCAATTAGCACAAGTGCTTTGACTGTCACTAGAATCCATTTAAAACTATGACCTACAGCATCTTAGAAAGCAGCAGTGTTTTCCAACAATGCCCAGTCATATTTAGGTCGCATTTAATAGGGCAGATATACAGTGAACATCTGGAAACAAACTCATACATACAACACAGGAATCTAAGGCAAGTGGTCCGTCACCCCTGAATTCACCGAAATAACGTGACAGCGCTGCCATTAGGCTAATGGTGAGCCATGCAGGAAGCCTTCCGGTTGGCTCCCAAATCAAATGCACAGACGTGAGCATTTTAGAATAAAGCAAGTACCTGATAGTTTCATGAGAAGTTCGGAAGCTGCTTTGACTGACATGTCCCGCCTGAGCCCGCTCCCCTTCCCTTCCTGGGCCTTCAGCGTGTCCTCAGAGATGCTTGGGGCTGACACTTCAGGTTCCGGACTGAACACGTAGCTGGACCGAGGCAAAGAGGCGCTGAGGGCCTCCTCTTCCTGGGGCTCCTCTTTCACTTGGAAGTTAAGATTCATGGGCTCCTTCTGATTTGCAGCTGTCAAAAGAAGAAAGGGATTATATATATACACACAGATATAAAAGGCCACTTCCCTCTTAGCTGCCCCCCAACTTAATGAAGTATGGATGCACAATCACACTGTGCTAACAGCAGGAGGGACCACAACCTAACCAACATCAGCTGCGCCCTGGGCACAAAAAACACAATACACTCCGTGAGTGCCTGGGCTTCTGGATCCTTCAAGCCTACCCTATTCGAAAACGTGCCTTTGTCTTTGGTCTCTCTCAAGGTCTTCTTTCCTGTCTATGTGGCTGACTCCCTGGCCTATCTGCCCCCTCCCCGCCTAATCCCATTAGAGAATAATGCCTTCAGGCAGTTATTTCGCCATAAAATATTGAATATAAACACGAGTCAGAGACAACACCCACAGCGAAAACCTGGGGTGGAGTGTAAGGTGAGGATGGAGAATTTGCCAAAAAGAAAAGCTAGGACTAGAGAAATACCGCTTTTACTTTGTTACAAGCCGACACCTCTGACCCACAAACGGTGGGACGTGCATTTGGCATTGGTTTTTGGGTCCATGTCTGTAGCCCACGTCATCTCCAAGTCCACAATGGGTATTTCTTTAAAGAAAACTTATTTGGAATAATTTCAGGTTTGCAGAGAGGTTGTAAAGATGGTTGGAAGAGTTCCCACATAATCCTTCACCCAGCATTCCCGATGTTAACATCTGACCTAACCACGATGCATTTGTCAGAACTGAGAAATTCACATTGCTATGATCTAAACTCCAGATTTTATTCAGATTGCACCAGTGTTTCCACTTATGTCCTTTTTCCAAGGTTCCTTTTTAGCATGGTTGGTTGGTTGGTGTGGGGCGTGCGGCCAGGGCAGAGCTAACTGGCCTATTATGGGATGGATTCTGTGGCTTGGTTACAGCATACCACTAAGCTACATACCACTCAGGAGAGACCAAGAGGGAAGGCAAGCATCCTCCACTACCACTTGCAACGTCCACAGGCATCCTGCTTCCCGTTAACAGGCCACATGGTGGGACGTTTAGGTTGGTTATACTGGGTGTGTCTGTCTTTTGAGAAAGAAGATCTCATCCTGATATAGACTTCTTAGTAACACCTAACAGAATGACATTTGGAAGTTTTGCTTCCAGAAAACAGAAGAGCTAGGACTCGAACCTAGTCCATGGGGCTGTCAATCCGGTGTCTCTGACCAACCTCCCTTACACCACTCCTCCACCTCTCCACCTCTGGTCCCTGTGTTATAACAACACTAATGTAACTTGACCTCCAGGTCTATGATAAAATGCCACCTTCTCAATGAAGTGTACCCTGTTCAAAATTGCAACCCCTCCCCAGTACTCCCAGTCTCTCTTACTCTACTTTAATCTTCCTTTTCTCCCTAAAATATAGGGTGTCCCCAAAATGCATGCACACACCCTGAATAATTATAAAGGCAGTGTTTATTAAAATACATTTCATTTTCAAAATTGAGCTATCAGCTGTTAAGGTGTGTATATATATTTTGGAGACACCCTGTATTTATCATCTCATAACATACTGTTTAAGATTGAATTGTGTCCCTTTCTCCCAAATCCATATGTTAAAACCCTAAACCCCATTGTGACTGAATTTGGAGATAGGGAGGTAAAGTTAAATGAGGCCATTAGGATAGGATCCTAATCCAATATGACTGGTGCCCTTATAAGAAGAGAGACACATGTGAGGACAAAATGAGAAGGTGGCCAACTTCAAGCCAAAGAGCGAGAGAGACCTCAGAAGGAATCAAACTGACCAGCATCTCGATCTTGGACCTTCAGTCTTCAGAACTGCAAAACATAAATTTCTACGGTTTCCATCACTCAGTGGCATTTTTCTATGGTAGCACAAACAGATTGATCACATAGAATATAGTTTTCTTATTTATTATGTTACTCTTTTGTGGTTTGTTCTTCATGAAGGCAATGGTCTTTGTTTTAATGCTGATGGATGTTGAGTGCCTAGAACAGTGCCTGGTACATAGTAGGTGCTCACTATACGTATTTGTTGAGTGAGTAAAATACACTGGCCACAAATTAGTGACATCAGATGGCACTCCACTGTTCCTTATGGTAAACAAAAGTTAAGAATCTCAAAATATTCCACCAGAGGCCATTAGAGGTGCTTTCCCAGAACTAATCATTCTTTTGGGCATAAAGCCTTAGTTATAAAGTAAAGAGCTTTGCTGCCTACACCAGGGCACTTACTGAGGTGTCTCTGAGTGATCACTTATACTCTGGCTTTACTGAGTCCAGAACTCAAGGAAAGTGCCTAAAATATAGCCATTTGGGGACAATGCCATCAGAATCTGAACCAAAGGAAACAAAGTCCATCTGTAGAGCAATCTGCAACAAGTATGTATTCCCAACCTCAACCAGGAAGGCGGCTCCTGAGAAGACTTTGTTTATTAGTGCATTTCTCCCTTTCACCCACTGCCTGGGGGCTTTGCTAACCACCTCCAAAGCTTCCCTTGCCCTAAGCCTCTCTTCCATAAAATCCTCTCCCAAGAGCACGCCAGTTAGTCACGACAGAGCAATTAAACAGTGTATGGTCTATTAAGTCTGTGACTTTGATTCTTTGGGAAGGAATAATATAAAGTGAATGGTTAGGCATTCTTAAAAGCGCTTCAATGCTTTATCTTTTATTTTAAAACTTTTTAAGTCTCTAAGGTAAAGCTAGGGAAGATAAGAAACTCCTGAGGTCCTGGAAGCAAATCCCAGTCTAGAGAAGACACAGCCATTACACTGAGGCTCTGAAGGTATAAGGAGCTTCTATGTGCTACTACGTAACACCGGAGGGGGAGAAAGATATTCAGCATTGCTAGTACAACCCAGATTTGACAGAACTTCAAGGACACTAAAAACAACGACAGGCAAGCAGGATGTCGCTGATTATAAATTTGCAAGTCTTTCTACCTGATCTTCATTCTAACAAGACTAGCATAAAACTAGCAAAGTGCTGGGGAAATGGAAATAAAGTTAATGACATGTCATAAAAGCATGTGGGAGACATTCATTTGCTCAAGTTTTCTTTTCCCAAACATTTGGGCCTAAATAAAAGGTGTAAAACTAGAACTATGAAGGTTATCCTGCTTTCTTTCAATTACCAGAAGTATTTACATCGAGAATAGTATATAAAGCCTGTATTTTAAAATTAATATGGCTAAATAATTACCATTGTGGTTTATTATTATTATTATTATTATCATCATCATCATCATCATCAGTTGAAAAAACAACCCATTCTCTTTCTACAGAGAAAGTTAAAATTAAGGATATTTTCCTTTGGACATAGGGGGAATTACTAAGGGAAAAGCAATCCTATCTGACTCACTGCATAGTCTTGACTTCATTCTTACTAACAGATTTGTGCACAATGACCTCAGTTTGCAAAGGACTTTCCCAGCCCCTGTCTTGACTTCTGTGTGCACATCTTAAAGCTTCCAGATACTCCCCCTTTTTATAAGACGATACCATAATACTTTCGTTTTTTCATTTTATTTTTGTCATATTATATTTTAGGAATTATTGTTTTCAGAAAGTTATCAGAATCCATCAGTAACTCAATGCAAGAGAAAAATTCAGAAGGTAAAGAGCTAGTAGTGCTGCTGTTGTAATAACCTGGTTGTTATTTAACAGGAAAGGAGGAAAGGGAAGATCAGACAGATGCAGGCCCAAGCAAGGTCTGAGCGATGTGGAAGGTGCGGGTCTGTCAATCACACCTGAAAGCAAGTCAGTAGCTAGAATGGGTGTGACCACTGCAAGAAAGCAAAACCAGAATATTCAAAACTTCCAAACAAAGCAAGTTCCTTCCTTCCCTCTCTCTTCTCTCTCTCATGCCCTGGGTTCCTGGCTCTCCTTTGGCAGGGGGATGCCTCCCCGGTGCCCACATGGTGCACGGCCACGGTGGGCTCCACACATGGGCTAATGGACTCTAATGAGTTTGGATGCTGAACCACACCCGGCTGCGGCTGCACGTGGAACGGAAGCTCTGGTCACTGGTCTTGTTTCTGGCTCTGCTAGAACCCCAGCTGCACCTTTTCCAGGACTGGCTTAAGGGGCAGGGAGCTTTAGGACCTGAGAAATTTAACCTCATACAAACAAAGACTTATTCTACATCCCATTCTCCTTCCAGCGACGCCCCCAAAACCTCCACCTCACTCTGAGTGACAGGGGAGTTTGATTCTCAAGTAACATTAGAACCTAATCTGTTACCTCCCTTTATCTCTTTTCTCGTGTTTAAATTTTGAATATTTTTTCTTCAAATACCCTGCTTTGAACACAGTGAGGAAGCCCCACTCATCAAGAGGCCCCTTCTCTCACTGTCCAAACATTTTAGGACCTAAATGATGCTATCTTCCGTTTACATATTTAATGGAGATGGGCTGCCACTTAAAGAAACAAGTTAGCTTTTTGGGGGTTAATAGAGGATTCAAGATAAAGGCTAATATGGGGGAGGAGTGGAAGCCTCTGGGATAAAATGACTCCAAGTTGATAATTCTAATAGGCAGGCGTTAATAAGCTGTAAAAGAAATCCTTCTTTAAAGTAAGGTGTCATCAAGTCTCCTGAGGATTTCTCCGATGACCTCTACCCCCCCCCCAAAAAAAATTCTATATAACTTCCATAAAGGCCATAATTTGTTTTAATAATGTATATAGCTAGCATTTGGATAGTTACTCAGTAACTGATCCATCAACCACAGAAGATAGGCATCATTATTATCTTCATTTTAGAAGTGAGGAAACTAAGGTCCTAGGAGGTTAACAGACTGTCCCTGCAAACCTCCCTCCCCCCCCCCCAAAAAAAAAAAATAAAATAAATAAAAATCACAGAACCGCTAGACTCCAGGGCTTCTGACTGAAAATGCACCCAAGCTCTCCTCCTTTCTCTCCCAGAAAACCAAGCTTCTTTATGAAGAAGGGGTTGGACTAGGGGCCTTAGAAAGTAAGTGATATGGAGTGAACTAAGCATCGTACATGAGAAAGGGGAGGGTGCGGTGCAACCTGAAGGTAAGGGATATTTTCTGAAAGGAGAGAATTTTGTGAACGTTTGCCTCAGAGGGTGGAAGAGGAGAAACCAACTGCAACATGGCAGCTTCTGTTCTGCCCTGCCGGTGCCCTCTGGTGAAAGAAAAAATTTTCCTTGAGTTTAATAAGACGGAGCTCTCTTTCGGTCCAGCGTCTAGCAATTTTGCAAATTCTGAGGTTTACATGAAACAGCTATACCAATGAGAATTTTATTTACTAACTCACCCTAACGCAGAGCCAAAGACTCTCAGACTTAGGAGGGACCGAAGATCAGTAGTTTTCAAACAGTGCTCCAAGGAACCCTAGGATATGCTTCAGGGGTTCCAAATGTTTGCTTCAAATGTAAGATCATTTTAAAATTAGTTTTCCATTTGGTTTGAAAATGAATATAAAATTTAATTTTAAAGTGTGCACCCTCAGCTGCATTATCCAAGATGTTAATTAGAGACCACTAATATGTTAACTTGTGTTGATAAGTTCATCTGGAGATGACTAAAATGTTAACTTGCAATGATCATTTATAGTAATTGAGTTTTATGTATCACTTGTAATGCAGTTTTTGCTGCTCTCATGAAAGTGTTCGAGTTCTAATAATCAATCATGAATGAGAAAATGGTTGGCCATCTTTCAAGAAATTCACACCTGGGCATGTGCATCCATGTAAAACTACACTCTCAGCGTACACCTAGAGTCTATGGGCATACCTTAAATCAGGCTTTCTCAACCTTGCACCACTGACATTCTGGGCTGGATAATTTGCTATGAGACTGCCTTGCACATTAAAGAATATTTAGCAGCATCCCTGGCCTCTCTACCCCTAGATGCCAATAGCACTTTCCAGTTGTGAGAGCAAAAAATTTCTCCAGACATTGCCAACTGTCCCCTGGGCACACTCCTGGTCGAGAACCACTGCCTTAAACTCAATGCCAGGACAGGTCTCAGTGCACCTGCTTTGGTGAAGCTTCTGATGGTGGCTGGTAGGCTTATGTAGATACAGAGAGACAGCTGGCTCTGTCATTGACAGAGCACTTACTACGGGCCCGGGAGTACACGAGGTGTTTACTTGGGTTAATATCGCTGATCAATCCTCACAACAATCCTTTGAAGTAGGTACTACTATTGTCTCCATTTAGCAGATGAGAAGCTGGGACTAGAGATGAAATAAAGTTCCAAATAACAGTTCACTGACTAATAACCAAGTAGTTAATCCAGAATGATAGATGGTTTGAGTGTGTATTGAATGTTGCAGATGCTTCCTATCTGCCCTTTATTATGATAAGGAATGAGGGCAGTTGCTAAATATTGTCAACTTTGAAACAAAATTTTATTATTATTATATTCTTCTTTCAAGTATCTGAATACATTCCAGTAAAGGGATTCTGAGATTACAAGGTGAATTCCTTGAAATCTGCCCTCATTTACCACAACATTTCCCTGTGTAAATGGTGTTTCTCAAATCTGCAATAAGCAAAATAAAGTTAGAAATATACCAGGTGCTTCACCTCGTAGGCTCAAGACTTCACTTGATCATAACTCTAATTTCACATTTTGTTACCCAATAGCAACTGTTTTCTTAATTATGTGACTTTTTAAGTAAATAAATGTTATAAATGTGAACTTAAAAAACAAAGTTATATTTAAAAATATATGTTCTATGTATTTTATATGTTGAGTCTGCTCTTAAGACTTTTTTTGGGGGGGAGGGGAATGGGTTTACTGTTTAAAATACAAGCCAACAAAATAAACATCATTACCGTTTTCACCCCCTTATTTTATAATAAGAAAACAAAGGCTTGGAGGACGATTTGGCCTTTTTAAAACCACACAGCTTGTTAGCGACGGAACCAGAATCAGAGCCCACCTCTCCAGATCACAAACCAAAGCTATTCCCTTGTAAGTGTATGAAAGTATGTATGATCAGGCTGGAAAACTGGGCTTTGTTGACAATTTAATGTGTTCTAAGTAAGAAAAAATAAATAAATAAACTGCCTTCTAAAATCATAAGGAGAGGCAAGATTTGATTAAATAATAATAACAGTGGAATATTACTTTTAGATGTTAAGCACATTATATCTAAATAGAATGTTCAAAACATTAGCTAAATATTCTTAAGCCTTGCTCTCCAATAAGGTAAACTACTTAATTTGCCTTAAGTAGTTTTGTAATTAGTGTTTAATGACCTTTTAAGCATCTCATATTTTTCATTAATGCCCACCTGAGCTAATATTTGGCCACACTTCAGGATCTATGTCCCAAACCCAAGACTACACAGGTCATCAACGAGGGCCACTGCAGTTACAGACACGGTGACAAAGGAAACAAAACAGCCTCTGGAGGGGGTCAGGGGGACTGACAATGAGCCTCAAGAACGTTAGCATAAATAAATAAATAAGGTTTTCCTCTTTGTATTTATTATAACTACTAAACCCAACACATACGGAGCAAAATTAGCTATTTGCAGTAATCCACTTAACAGACAGGATATCTCCCTTGTCAAAAGCAGGAAGGACAAGTCCTGGAAAACCCATCACGCAGGGAATGAATGTGAAAGAAAGCTGTACGTTAAATTCATACCATTCAACCCAAAGAATAAACTGCATGAACAGAGAGAAATGATTGGAGTTTGGAGAAAAGGAAGCCTGAAGACTGGATAATATATTTCCAACACTTTTCAGGGAAGTTGGTGACCATCTGCCCCAAATGACATCTCCTCTTGATTGCTACACGTCGTTTTCCATTATTATGCCGACATTCTGATTTGTTCCATCCATTTTTTAAGGATGTTTGTTACTACAGAACACCCGGAGAACCTGCAGAACTCTGGGCTGAGGTAGACCGTGAAGTGTCTGTAATGATTTCCCTCCCTGACAGCCCTCCCTTTGCAATGAGACTCTGCAGCTCCTCCCATGAAGAGGTGGAGTCGGTGTTCCCACTCTCTGAATCTGGGCTGGACTTGGGACTTGCTTGGGTCAACAGAAGGTGATGGAAGTGACCTTGGGACGGTTCTGAGTCGAGCCTCCAGAAATCTTGTGCACTTCACCCGCTCCTTGGAACCCAGCCCAGCTGCGTATGAGTGAGCCTGCGCTAGCCCACGCAAGGACAAGGGACCCTGGGAGCAGAGAGCAGCCATCCAAGGTGAGGTCACCCTGGACCAGCCAGCCCCCAGCCACGCTGGCCATGGACTGCAGATGGGGAAGTCAGCTCGGGGGAGACTGGGAGCCAGCACCCCATTGAGCCATGCCCAGATTGCCAATCCATAAAATCATAAAGGAAGAAAATGATTATTGTTTTGAGTTGATAAGCTCTGGACAAGTTTGTTCCTTGACTGTGTGATGGACTCTAGTTCCTAGACCTGTCCCTTACAAGCTGAGGTCCTGGGACATAAGACATGAGAACCCTAAGGCACTCACACCCTGTGGGGCTTCCTTTACATGAATTGCTTACTTTCTATAGACCACACTCCACTCCACCTCCTTTCTTACAGCTTATGGAGGTGGCTGTGAATCTGCAAATCTTTTTCTAGTGAAGTAATATCACAACCTCTGAAAACCTGACTTCCAGAATATGAGTAATGGAATATTTTTCCTATAACCCATTATGGAATGCTCTGTGGATGATACAAAGATAAAGATGTTATAAAAGACACATTCCCCCCCCCCATCCCCCGCTCCCACCTCCCACCCAGCAACTTGAAATAGTTGAAAAGCAAGACTAATATACACAGCAATAGAAAGAACTAGCCATAATACAAGCACCAATCAGGGTGATAAAGACTTTAAGTATCACTGGAATTCACAATGGGGGAGAGCACTGAAGACCAGAATAACGGAAGTGGGAGCTATTTTTGGAAGGATGACCAGTGTCTGCAAGGGCCTGGCAGTAGGGGGAGAGCATCCCAGGGATGGGGCCCGAGGTTGCTAGAACTGCTCTACAGAGATGCAGGAAGAACCACTGTGGGTCAGAAGTGCATTCAAATAGTGATTTTAGCTTTAATCACATTATTATTTACTTTTATAAAAGTTCCCCCTTCCCATTTTATGGAACAGGAGGAAAAGGCAGGGGACTCCACAGTTCAAATGACCAGACTCCTGAGCAACCAAGGAAAAGGCAGAGAAATGGGAATGAGAGGGCTGGGTCCATGAGCTGGTGCAGACGGCAGACATTTTTCTGGAGAAGTGGGGACAGGGTTACTCAGTAGACAGGAGCAGTTGGGGGCATACCCTGGTACAGGAAGCATTAGAAGGAGGGTCCTCCAGAACGCCTTGGAGGGCCTGGCGGTGGGGGGCAGCTGGGGTGGAGAAGGCGTCAGGGAGGGAGCTGGCATGGCAGGCTGTCTAGGTTTGAGGTGACAGCCAGGAAGGGCTGCACCTGTAACGATGGATTGTAGGTCTATTTTGAAGACACAAAAAAGTTTACTCAGATTAGCAACTGAATTAGCATGTAGAAATGATGCCATGGTTTGAAGCCAAGGAAAATAAACAGTGGAGCAGACGGAGGTCAAAAGACAGTTTGCTCAACTGAGAGGGAAAAAAAAGGTAATAGCGAATAAAGTGGTCACTTGCCAAGGCCTCGCAATTAGGATCTTTGTTCCGTCCCACGGAGCTGAAACCTTTAAGCCTCAGCTTCCTCGTCTACAAAATAGGTTAATATCATTGACCCCACAGGGCTGTGGGGAGGATTAAATGAGAAACTACATGAGGCTGTGGGCACAGTGCCTGGCTCACTGTAAACACAATTGATTAGCAATAATGCTTATAATAATAGTAGATTAGTAACAGCAGCAGTGAGTAGAAGAAAGTGTACTCCTCAGGGAAGAAAAAAATGAACTGGGTTCCATTTTGCAGAAATGTAGACTCGGATAAGTTTTCCCAGGGGTCTATCAAGATTATATATATATATATATATATATATATATATATATATATATATTTATATATTTATATATATATATATATATTCTGTGTGCAATTCTAGCAAAGGGAATACTCTGTCTACCGCGGTGAGGAAAGCTCTGGATTCCAGTCTTGACCCACTTACAGGATGTTACACCAAATCCTAGTTTCCTCATATACGTGCTTGTTACTAAACAATGTATTTGGAAATACAATAGAAAGCTCTACAGAAATGTAAATTGGCCTTATCGTTAGTAATCTATTGGCATGAAATAATTAACTAATGCCTAAAAGTATTAATGCCACTTCCAATGACACCAAGCATACCGCACCAATGCTGGGACCCTGGCTAACTACATACAACAAAGGACAGAGGACAGAGCCAGGTTCCGGTGTCGCTGCTTCCTCAATGACTTGGGGTGTACGCAGCCTGAGGGAGGGAACGCTGAAGCCAGGCCCCCTGAATTAGAATCCCAACTCCACCACATGTTCGCTGTGTAAACCTGGGGAAATCCCTTAATCTCTCTGTTTCTTCGTTTTCATCTGTAAAACGGGAAAGCTGTCTTGCTGCAGGGTTGCTATGGAATTCACATGCGTTATGGAATAAAGTAAACACTATATAAATGATTGTTATGGGGGGGGGGAAGAAACAATGAGTAAATGCCACAAAGTCCCCATCTATTGTTGGGGACCCATCCAAGCTTTCGTGTCCTGCTCCCTGCTCCTTTCTGTGACCCAGATCGATCAGCCCTGGTCTCAGGAGTAGCAAGTCACTGGAAACCAGGAGGGCATCACACCCTCCCTCTCACAGGACTCACCACCAGGGTCAGCAGTAAAATCCAGGATTTCCAAAGGGCATCAGGCTGCCTGCTTGTAGACGGCCCCTACATGCAACTGTGACACTGGGAGTTTTAGGCACATGCTCAGTGAACGCCCAGCATGAGAACAGCAAGGTGGGTTAAAAAGAAGGGCCAAACTGAAGACGCAAAGTAAGGTTGTTCAAGATAAACCCACTGGGGAAGAGACCTAGGTGTGGGCTTGGGAGAGCCACCAGCACTGAAGTCAGAGGGCGCGAATGGCCCACGGATGGCATGTAGTTGAAAGAAGGCTCCTTTGTTCAGATGTTTCACGAAAGCCAATAGGAGCCCCCAGGCAGTAAGGGTGGCCTGGCTTATTGGGCATCTCCCGTTCCTCCTCCAGCAGCCCACACCAGTGTATGGCAGCACAGGGGAGCAGCCAGTCATAACTTACCCATGTTGTAACTACAGGTGCATAAAACTGTGCAAAATAGGTAGAAGCGGCAGAACACAGGCCTATGGGTCGCAAATACATTCACCAGTTCCCGCTCGCTTATACAAGAAAATCTTTGCTGTTTATGGCTGCCCTCCTAAGACATTAAAAATTCGGCCTGTGCCTATATGTACGTCCTGGTTAAAATGACGTCAGCCTTAATTTTATGAAATTAATAGAATGTGGGAGGTTGAATTAAAAAAAATATTTTTGCCCGCTTCCAAATTAAAAATAGTTGAAATGACTTGTATCTTTTATTTTCGAAAGCCAGAGACAAAAAGCTATTCCCAGCCAGCAACGGAGGTGCCAAGATTCTGTCAGCTCCTCGGTTCTAATTTGGAGAGCTAGGATTCAATTATGTCTCTTGAAGAGTGTAGTTTTCAGAGAGAGACATGATGTAAGGCCAGAGCAGGCAACTGTTACTCAGGCTTCAAGTAACGACACTCCCAGCCCCTCGATGTTCCAGGAGTCTTGAGACTTTCTAGTTCTCACTAGAGAACATTGAGGTGCTTCTTCTAATTCTGGCATGGGGCCCCGCGAGGAGAAACATGGGGTTTCATGACCATGACTCACCCAGGCCTCTCCTGCCCGTCAACCTTGACCTACGGAGAATACCTCAGGCCCAGGGCACACCACGCCCCTTCCAGGGTCCGGGACACAGAGGAGGGGAGAGAGCGGCACCAGGATTCAGGTTCCTATTCCTCATCAGCGGTCCTCAGTCTTGGTCACATGTGAGAGTCATTTGAGAATTTTAAAGAGAATACCAATGATTAGCCCCTATTCTAGACCAATGAAATCATAATTTCTGAGAGTGGGTTTAGGCCCTGGCATTAAAAAACCACAACATTGCCCTAGCTGATTTGGCTCAGTAGATAGAGCATCAGCCTGTGGACTGCAGGGTCCCAGGTTCGATTCTGGCCAAGGGCACATGCCCGGGTTGCAGGCTCCATCCCCCGTAGGGGGCATGCAGGAGGCAGCCTATCAATGATTCTCTCTCATCATTGATGTTTCTATCTCTCTCTCTCCCTATCCCTTCCTCTCTGAAATCAATCAAAATATATTTTTTTAAAAACAAACAAACAACAACAACATAAATACTCTAGCATTTAGAACTGCTGCTGGCTGCTGGATCATGGGGAGAAGACCCATTAGAGCAGGAGCCTGCCCTGAGGTCAGGTGAGCGCCTCTCCCCTGTGCACCCAGGTCACGGGAGCCCTGGATCCCCGCCCTGACATGCAGGGGCCTGCATGTGCCTTCCGGCTCCCAAGAAAGATCTATGCAAACACCCAGGGCTGCAGCCTCCGAGACCTGCCTTCCAGGCCGAAACCCTGCACAAAGCTGACAAAATTATTTTTTTCTCTTGGCCCGGAAAGCCGGGGGCAGGGGCTGCCCCGTTCTCTTCCCTGAATCAATTATGGCGCTGAGCCTGGACAGCCTCGGTCCCAGGGAGCAGCATTAATCTTGCAGACCGAGGAATGTTAAGTGTGGGCTGGGGCAGAAGAAGAGTTAGTTGACGATCCGGAGGAGAAGGGATTTGATTTCACAATCACATACGCTGGGAAACGTCAAAATCAGGGCAGGGGTGGGAGGAGGATTTAGAGTCCGTTTCAAAGAGCATTCCACCCTTGTTCTTTAATCCCACCGGGTTCCCTGAAGTCATCTTTATGCTCAGCTTTAGTGGAAGGGGCAAGAAAGACTCCCCTTAATAGCCAAGCAAGAAAGAATCAAGTGTTTCCCCTCTCCCTTTTGGAGACAAGTAGGTGTGTCCACGCTTGAATCTGTCACTGTGCTCCGTTTCTGCAGACAGTGATGTGGCTGGCACCGGGACTCTGCAGACTCCGTGCCCACAAACAGCTGCACCCTCCGCTCCCAGCAGGTGCGCACGCAGAGCCCAGCTAAAACTCATCCCAAGAACAATGGAGCCCTTATGACGCCGAGGGACAAGGCCCGATGCTCACCATGGCTGCACTGCCTTAGAAGAGGGAAAGAGCTAGAAACTCAGCCTCGGTTCTCTGGGGTTGGGCCTTTGGGTCCCAGGATCAGAGCCTCAGACACAGCCAGGCCCAGCAGCTATCAACGATAGGGCTCGATCCAACGAAGAGTGAGCGACATTAGAAAACAACAACAGCATACAAAATCCCTCCAGAAAATGTATCCCCCTCCTTTTTAACACATCTCCTCCTCCCGGGGGCCGCATTGCCACAGTCACCAAGTTTACATTCACATCCAAATATGCACACACACAAAAAATTACCGATGCATCTCACTCCCCGGTGACTTTGTAACAGGTTGCTAGGTAACAGTGCACACAAGTCAGGTTTCAGGACCTTTAGTAAGCCACCATGAAATCGCTGCATGGGCCTTTTGCATAAGCAGTGTGCATTTGTTATCTGTTTTCTCCTGCCGATTGATCGGTCGGCAAATACTTGGGCTGCCAAACCGTAAACAAGTCCCCATCAATAGCTGGCTGAGAACACAGATCACAGCGTGAGGCTTCGGTGCACAGTTTCACCCCAGCCTACCCACTGGCTTCTGCGCTGGGGAAGCTCTTGTCTGCAATTCTGGTTCCCAGCAGCCCCGGGCCTTCTGTTCCGCTCCCTGAGACTGGGCTGGAGCTCGTTACAGCTGGATGGATGTGGGGCACCCGGGGCTGAGCTGAGAAGGAGCGGTATAACGTCCCCCAAGCATTTTACCGAATCCTCCCTCCATCCCTTCCTGCAGCTCTGAAAACGTCCCGGGGTGGTGGAGTAAAGGGAATAACCCCTTCCTAAGGGTCACTCACCCCACTTAGTTTTCTCGTTGGTAAGGAGATGCCTACCTCCCTATGTAAGCTAGGCTAAGTGAAGATGCCATTTGCATTAGAAGAACCCAGAAAAGGAGTCCTTGTGCTGTACTGTCAGCGGGAGAGACCACCAAGAAAGGACCCCCCCCCCCCCGCCAGCTCCCCCCACCACCCCGTTTCAAAAAATGTTTCAATATAAAACCCAAAGTCCCTAAAAGCTCAGTTTCCCTAGATGAGCTGGAAGAGAAGGGGGAGTAGAGAGCAGCCCCTGTCTGTCTGTGCCGCAGTCAGAGGCACCGTAATCCCTGGGACTTGATTGTGCCCGGCATCGGACTGCCTCCCTCCCCTCGCTCCCACGGCAGGTCTGGGTGCCTCACGGAACACTCTCTGCTCTCTTTTCCTCCGCAGCTCATTTCTGTGACGCCTCATTTCCATCCCCTACCTTTTCTCATTTCTTCCAACTAGTGCTGCGCTCCTGAGGGGCAGAGATCTGGGGTGACGGGGACAATCCGAAAGACCTGACTGCGGTGTCCCCGAGCACGGGGTCTTCAGAGTGACGCTGAACCTCTAATGCACCTGGCAATGACATTTAGTGAAACGCGACTCACAGTCCATTTAAAGGAAGACGGTGACCAATTATTCTCCATTTAAAAGGCTATTGTCAATCTCCAAAGAGCTGAAATGGCATTTGGAAATCATCCTGGGGACTGCAAGACGGAACCAATGCTCAGCTGACCTTTCCCCACCCTCCACATCGCCTTTAAAATTTAAAATCATATTTTAAAAAAATGGGAGAAGCCGTGCAATCCCAGGACACACTTTCTCATTCCAAAAGGGAGTCAGGAAAAATAGCCTTCCTCAACATTGTACCCCGTTCTACCACACAACTTAAAGATATTAAAAACAAAAACAAAACATAAATAAAAGAAATATCACATATAATTTGATGGTCAAAGTAGCATTAATCAATAAGGATAAATTTTTTCAACTTCTACTCCATATTCTTTTCAAATGGCATTGTGGCAGTTGGAAAATAATTTTTAGAAAATTCTAATTCCACTTAATTTGAGGTACCTAGAGTAGTCAAATTGACAGAGACAGAAAGTGGAAGCGTGGTCACCAGGAGCTGGGGGGCGGGAGGAATGGTAATGGGAAGATGAACGTGTTCCGGAGATGGATGGTGGTGATGGTTATACAACAATGTGAATGCACTTCATGCCAAAGAATTGAACTTAAAAAGGGCCGATTTCATGTTGGGTATGTTTTACCATAATAAAATGTGTTCCGTTGGAAAAACATTTTAAGATAATCTGTATCCTTTAATCAAATTTTCAAAGTCTATACTTCCTAAAAGTCTCTGTACATACATATGTCCTTAAAAATTTGTTTAAATTAAAAACAAACAAAAACCTTGAATAATGCAAAATGAGACACAAGCACAGTAAAGAACCCATTGCAAAAACAGGTTACATAGAGGCCATGATCACACAAAGAACTGCCACCAACCTGGCTCACCATTGACCCTTCCCCCACAATGAGCCCATAAAGAGAAAAACCAGAAAGACATCGGCAATCGCTGCTGTTTCTAGACCCCAAACCACAGCAATGCCTACACCCAGAGGACTGGAAAAAAAAAAAAAAAAAAAAAAGGTTAAGAACATGTATGAAGGTGCTGACCGTTAGAATTTAAAGGGACCTCAACATCACCTAGTCCTACCAGTTGATTTTACAGATGAGAGCACTGGTAGAGAAGAAGAGAAAGAGGGAGAGAGAGAGAGAGAAAGAGAGAGAGAGAGAGAATGAATACAACCCTATTCAAGTACCTGACAGCTTCATGAGAAAATCAGACGCCATCTTAACAGAGATGTCCTGGCTGAACAATGCTGACGCACTGTTGGCCACATACTCGGAGGGGTCTTTCAGCTTTGTGTGGTTGGCCGGCCTGTCGGCAGCATTCAGGGGAAAGGAGGCTGGCAGGCCGTTATCTTCCTTGGGCTCCTCCTTCACCAGCAAAGGCGAGACGCCAGCCCCACCCTGGCTAGTCCTCTCTGGAGTGCTGGCCGGCATCATGGTCCCCACTAGCTCTGTCCCTCCTGCTTCCCTGTGCTGCCCCAGGCAGGCACTGTCACTGAGGTGGGGCGATCCCTTGACATCTGGGTCTGGGATCTCCTCCTTCACCTTGGCTTCTGTCCTCAGGAAGTGCTGGTGGCAGCGCATGTGGAGCTTCAGGCTGAAGTGGCGCGAGGACGTGAAAGGGCACAGCTGGCACTGAAAGGTCTCTCCCCGGTCCTGGTGCTGATGAACCTGGCGGAGAAGCAAGAACAGTGAGCCGTCCACCGCGTGCTTACGGGAAACGCCTGGCTGCGGGTGCACACTCGTCATCAACGAGTCTCCGCACCGGACAGAGGGCTGGCCCCGGGGGATAAATAACCAGAGGGGAGCATCTCACGACAGAGCTCCGAGTGATGCGGTCACCCCGAAAAATAAAGTGGGTCCATGTCCTGGAAGAGCCCGCTCATAGAGCCAGGCTCACGATGGAGGTGCTGTCGCCCATGGAGGCCGTCCAGGATAGAATCCTCTGAAGGGTCTAGTCATCTGATCTCCTCAATGTCTTCAGAGAAAATATTTTAAACCAGCAGAATGCACACTTACCTAATGACTAGTTGGGGGGGGGGGGGGGGCGCGGGGTTCAAAAGAGGTCACCTGTTACGTAATTCCTCTCTTAATGATAACGCTTTGTGTGTTCTCAAGGACTGTCGCCCAGAGAATTAGTGATGTTTTTCAAAAATAATTTCATTTTTTTTCAAAATGCTTTTTTTTTTTTTTTTTTTTTTTTTTTAGGTAATTAAGAATGTGGAGAATAATGGCTCCAGGGTATTCCCATTGGGTAGACAGTGAAATTGAGACCTGGGATTGAGTGGCTTGAATGAAATGACAAGTGAAGAAAGTCGAGTGGGGTGTGGGGAGAACCAGGGTCTGGTCCCCACCAAGGATTCTCAGCAAGACGAAGCCAGTGTTTCCCACCGTGGTGACCCGGTGCTCAGATCCTGAGGTTTGCAGTAAAAGAGTGCCCGGCCGGCATGGCTCAGTGCTTGAGCGTAGACCTATGAACCGGGAGGTCATGGTTCAATTCCTGGTCAGGGCACATGTCCAGATTGTGGGCTTGATCCCCAGTAGGGGGTGTGCAGGAGGCAGCTAATAAATGATTCTCATCATTGATGTCTCTCTCTCTCTCTCTCTCTCTTTCTCTCTCTCTCTCTCTCTCTCTCTCTCTCTCTTTCTCTCTCTTTCTCCCTCTCCCTTCTTCTCTGAAATCAATCCTATCCTATATAATAAAACTCTAATATGCAAATCCACTGACTGGTGGAATGACCAGTTGCTATGATGCCACTGTCCACCAGGGGGGCAGACGCTAAACTCAGGAGCTGCCTCCTAGTGGTCAGTGAGCTCCCACCGGGGGAGGGCCACTCAGCCAGAAAGCCAGAAGCTGGGCTCTTGACTGGCAAGTGCATCGGGCAGTAAGGACCAAGGGGTCCTGGACTGTGAGAGGGCACTGGCTGGGCTGAGGGGCCCTCTCCAGGGCAGGAATCTCGTGCACAGGGCCTATAGTAAATATATATTTTAAAAAAGAAAAAGAATGCAGTTTGAAATCCAGTCTGTCTTGCTTGCACGTATACACCTGTAAAAACTGAGAGGAGCTTTTTTTCCCTTCCCGTCACTCCCAAATTTAGAGCTTGAAAAAGCAAGGAAATCATTGCATGGGCCCGCGCCAGGCTCCGTCCGAGCTGGCCGGTGCTCACAAGCTTGTTAACTCCCCCTTTCATCCCTGCCAATGCTTCAGCACTGACCTGCTGCACCCTGCTATTTCAGGACTGGCCCTCCCTGTGTCAAAACTGCCAATTGTGTAGATTTGGGCCAAATGATTCGGGGAGTTGTATGCCCCGGACAAACAAGTCAGGGGTTGGAATTCAAAACCAAAACCAAACTGACACCCCATCTGTCAGGGGTGACCTGAGTGGGATTTGAACCCAGGTCTCCCAAAGGTTAAAAACCAGTTCGTTAATCCACCGCACCACCTGGCCCCTCGGCGGAGGCTGCCTTTCCAAGAAAGCGAGTTTTACTACAGCTGTTTATGCATTCTGAATGCAATCCAAAAGTATTATTCACCAGCCAAAACATACTTTTAAATAATGTTAAGTGACCAACAAAAGCAAAGAAATTAAACATTAATGGTGAGATCCTGTCGCCACAGCACCCCACTGTGGCTTTTTGAAAAAAACAACAGAAGAGATTCTGGGTCCCCCAAAGCATGACTTTCTCAACAGAAATCACCGTATTAACCTACATTCAGTGGCAGCAAAGCCTTGCTCACGAAAGTCTTTCCCTACCAGGTCTGGGGGTGGGGGCGGGGGATTGGGATGCCACCCTGTCAACGCTGTCACACCACCACTGGCGGTGAACACCGTCACCCCTCTCTGCTCCTTTTCAACAAAGGGACTTCACTCTGGAGCTGATGGGTTCATTTGTCTTCTCACTGAATCGTATGATTTCCCTGCCACCTCGCCACTCAATTCACGCAGAATCAGGCCCCGGGGGTCAGGTCACCGCCCCGCGAGACCCTGGCAGGGGCTGCCCACCGCCTGCCCTGCAGCCAGGGGGGGGAAGGTCACAAGGCAGAAAGGTGGTAAAGATCACAAGGGAGAATTCCATTTCCGAAGTGTCCTCGCATCTACTGACTCAGGAGAGGACAGGAGCAAATCCTAGAACAGAAGCACCCGAAGCAGCTTCTGGAAGAAGGAAAAGCACCGGGAGTGAGCACAGGCTCTGGAGCCAAAGGGGAGCCCGGCTGGAAAAGAGTCTGCATGCAAGTGTTCTACCTGGTCCTGGCCTCGCTGCATGTAGTTGTGGGGAAATTTTAGTGACCGTTTCAAGGAAAAGCAGTGGATGTGAACTTGACTTTCTCCCTCACCATTCTATTTGAGCTACACCTTCCCAAAGGGGTTAGGGGCCCTTATTTGACCTTGGAGAGGTTTTAGCTCCAACCTCTCTAGACCAAAAGGCGCTCTCTGTTACCATCTTTGTTCTCTTTAGCGTAACACAGACTTCAACACACACTTGTCTAAGGCATGTCATTCTTTCCAGGCCAAATGGTGGTGTCCTTACTGACCGGCCATTTTGCACGAAAAGCACATCCCCACCCTAAGGGGAAGGACGTGAAGGGGCTGTTATATCATTCGGTCCATCTCCTCAATCGGATGAATAGGAGGAAACTTTGGGAAACATCTACTCCACCGCCCTTGGGGGACCTGGCCAGCCCAGCTCCTAAGAAGGCAGGCCCGGGACCAGCAGAGCTAGGTGCCCTGACTCTTGTCCACTCTCTTGCCACTCCTTCACCCATGATCTTTTCTTTTTTTTCTTTTTTTTTTTTTTTAAATATATTTTATTGATTTTTAACAGAGAGAAAGGGAGAGAGATAGCTAGAAACGTCGATGAGAGAGAAACATCGACCAGCTGCCTCCTGCATACCCTCTACCGGGGATGTGCCCACAACCAAGGTACATGCCCTTGACCAGAATCGAACCTGGGACCTTTCAGTCTGCAGACCGATGCTCTACTGCTGAGCCAAACCAGCTTCGGCCACCCATGTTCTTTACCTTTTTCTGTCCTTTTTTTTCACCTTTTCTTTCACCTTTTTCTGTCCAATTTCAGCTTATGAATGTCCTATTTAATCCCTGAATGCTCACTCATCCAGGAAAGTTGTAAAAGACTTAATGGAAATCTAAGATAACCCCGAGGAAGCTGGAGGCATTTGCATCTCCTTCCGTTGCCGCTCATAAAAACACTTGCACGGTATACTGAGGAGGAAAGACAGGCTTGGAAAAACACACAGTGCCCAGCACCCAGAACATGCTAACACTATGTGTTGAACAAACAAAGTGGAAACCCGTTTTTTTTCTTAAATAAATCCACATAATGAATATAGATAGAGATGCATTAGAATGACACTAAGGGTTAATTCTACGTGTGATGAGATTATGGGTCAATTATTATATGCTTTTCATTTATTGGTTTTTCTAAATTCTCAACACTAAAGATATATCGTAAAAAGAGAAAAGCAATGAAATTCATTTTAGAGAAATGTTTTAGTCCATGTCGCTAATTTATTTCTAAATGTAAATGTTAATATATATTCTGATGGCTTTCGGGCAATAATTACTATATTAGCTACATTTACCTAGTGTTTCTCCACCCTGGGGTCTGTGTTAAGTGGCTCATGTCCGTTATCTCATTTAACTATTATAACAACTCCATGAGACAGACCGCATGATGAGTATCTCCATGACCAGAAATGGAAGCTTGAGAGGTTACATGATTTGCCCAGGGTCGCACAGCTACTAAGGTTCTTATGACCACAAGAGATCTTAATCTATAGGCTATGCTGCCCCCACTTCTTCGGCAGAAATTGTTTTAGAAAATCTTTCCATCTTTGTAATCTCTGGCTCTCTCCTCCTAAAACCATAGCCGTTGTGTTTCCCTGTGGAGTCTATTTTCAAAATGTAGCCAAATTCAAGTACATCCAATGAAAATAAAACCATGAATTGATTGAAGAATTCAAAAAAAAAAAAAAGAAAGAGAGAGAGGCCCATGAGTCAGGTGTAGAGCAGAGAAAAGAAACAGTACACCGTTTGATAAAATTAAACTTGTATGAGCCCTTCTCACACTTCCCTTATCAAAAGCTCAGTTGGAGCTCAACAGGTTAGGACACAATGAGTGTGAATAAAGGAGTAATTTCGCACACAGCTTTATTGTACCGGTTATTGATTTCTTCTGAAAGCCTTCTAAGACCCCACGACCCACAGAGCCCTCGCCACTCTCATCAGTAACACTGTCATGGCCGACTGTCTGTATCATCAAGGCACCCAACTCATCTCTCTGTAGTTTCAGGGTCAGTAGTTCCTGCTCTTGAAAACCCAGCTTTTTTTCCACGGGTTTATAAATAGGTTGTTTTAAGTGACCCTGAGCTGAAACCAAGCTTACAAGGTGTCAGGCAAGATGCAAGTTTTCTGCTCACTGAAGCTTTAAATTTGCCAGACCTGACTTCTGAACACAGCGCAGAGCACAGTCACGAAAACAAATTCTAGTTTTAAAGACGTTTCTTTTGAAGTCTCATCCCGCTAACGAAATCCACTTTGCAGGTGTAAAACATGAGATTTTGCTTTGGGAAGAGGTGATGGAGAAGGAGGAGGGTTAAAGTAAAAACTAAGCAGGCCCACTAAAATTCAACCAACCAGAACGCCTGGTTAAATGGATTCTGAAGATGAAGGGCATGCTACTCCCAGGAGAAAAAGAAAAAGGCAAATGATAGAAAACAAATTACACCATAGGTTTAATTTTTTAAAATCTTTTGAGCCATTGCCTAAAGTCAATAGAGCTACGTTTTTTAACAGTGATTACTGACAAGATATAAAAATAAAGTAAATTCTTAATTATGTACACACACTATACTTCTTATGGGAGGAAAGTAAGAACTTTATAAACAACGTCAACAGTTAAACCATATTGAAAATATCAATAAAAATGACTTGTTATTATTAAGGTGTTAGATGATAGTTGTTGAAATTACACAACTATTAAAGAACATTTCTGTGTCAGATACTTTACTAATATTATCTCCTTAAATACTAATAACAGTTCTTCTCAACATTATTGTTCCCATTTAACAGATGAGAAAATTAAGTCTAAGGGCTCCTTTGCTCAAGGCCACTTAGCTAGATAATTGCACAATGAGACTTAAAAATGGGTCTATCAAATTCAAAAGCGCATGCTCTTTTGATCCCATGGGTTTCTTCCTTGAATTTCAGACAAAACCCTTAGTATTAATGGAGTTTGCTAAGTTTTAGACGACTAAGTTTTCCCCCATCTCACCTGAGTAACACATAGACTCTATTTAACGTCTATTACAGGTGCAAGCCAACCTGTTTTCACTAGGACATTGAAAACAAAATCCTTGCATGTTGGGTAAGTGTGTTCTTGGGAATTAGGACAGCTTAAACCCTGACAGCCTTAGGGAGGACTCAGTCTTGTCAGGAATAGCCCTGAGCCCTCCACAGGGCTAGCGTTGAAGCCCAGGTGTCTTTAGTGTCTTACCACCTCCTATAAGGTGTTTCTGGGTGTTCCTCTGGGTTTGTAAGCAGGAGAGGGCAGTCTCGCCAAAAAAGGGGAGCCGGTCCAAGCGCCCTCTCTTTGGGCACAGGTCCAGTAGCCCTTCCTGAACTCTTTCTGCCCCTCCAAGCACCCCGGAAATGCATCACCATGTAAGGCCAGCTTAGGCTGCTTCCCCAAAGAGGGGTGGATCTCCACCACATATGTTATTTGGATTTTGAAGCTTCTCTCTGTTCCCGGTTGTAAACTGGAAACAAAGACCTTCACAAGAGGACTCTTTGCAAGGTGCTTCATTTCCATTGCGTTCTACCTTGTATCCTTGAGCACTGTCATCCACCAAAAGCCCCGCTCATCTTGGAGGTACCTGCCTCCTCGGAAGGGCTGTCTGGGGCTGGCTTACCTTCATGTGGGATTTGAGATTGTCCTTGCGAGCACACCGGAATGGGCAGAGTGGGCACTGATGACTTTTTAAACCTGTGTGAATCACCATGTGCCGCTTCCAGTAGCT
Organism: Pipistrellus hanaki; assembly: GCF_964339955.1. Classification (NCBI taxonomy): domain Eukaryota; kingdom Metazoa; phylum Chordata; class Mammalia; order Chiroptera; family Vespertilionidae; genus Pipistrellus; species Pipistrellus hanaki. The sequence continues at coordinate 47,610,036 of NC_140507.1, forward strand.
CTTCCTTTTTATAACCAAACCACATATTGGACACTGGAAAGGCTTTCCGCTTTCCTCTTCTGAGGCTTGGAAGAAAGAGAAAGAGAGGAAAATTAAGGAAAATGAAGAGGCACACTACATCCAGCACTCATTCACATGCATTGCTATATAAAGAACACTAAAAATGACTTGATTTCTCCCGCCCTACCCCCTACCCCTGGCAATCCCAAGACTTCATCCAGGATGTTTTCTTGCTGCTTTTCTTCAGGTACAAGCCCACATTCATCTCATCACTTTTATCTGGGTTCCATTTTTCAAAATCTGGCCGCCCTGCCTTGTGAACGTGTAACTTCCGAAGGCCATCCCGCACTTAGGAAGACATCTGCAAAGGGACGTCGCTAGGCCTGTCCTTGCTCAGCCCGGAGTAGCCTCAATTCAGGGACTTTGTTTCCTGAAGGAAGCTGTCAGACCCAAGTCCATCTATGGACTCCTGAACTTGGAAAATGGCAAGAAATAAAGACAAATCAAATGGGACAGAGAAGAATGCCCTGTAGCACAAGCAGAAACCTAATGGCCACCGTCAACCTCACACACCGACTCCGTGGAGACAGATGTTAGGATCCCTACTGCTGACTCATTTAGTTATGGCCTGAGCATCTGCTGCTGCCAATTTAGCCATCGGGGGGTCTTAAGGTCAGGGTTTACCCTCTTATTTCTGTCCCTCTGGCTGCCACTATCAAGATGAACTGCCTTCCTCTGCCCTGCCATAGGGGCCCCGCTGCCCGCTTTGGGAAAAGCTACCAACCAGGCAGTCACACCTGCTTCAATTTTTCAGAAAAGCAAACCAACAAACTGGTTCCTCCAAGGAAAGCTAAGCTCACTCTCCCCTCCAACACCTCCACAGGGAAGGGCTCTGCTGGGACACTGAGTTGCTACCTGTCTAGTCCATCAATTGATATTGGTCAGAGCCACACCAGCCTTGACATTTGGGAAATATAAACCATCAAAGCAGGTAGAGTTCAGGCCTCAAACTTTCCTTTCTTAATCATGAAGGATCAAAAATATTTGCAAAAGGTTACATAAATTGTAATACGTTCATAAAATAAGATCTATGAAGCTATATTTTATTTTTTTAATTTTTTTAAATAAATCTTTATTGTACATATTATTACAAATGTTCCTCATTTTTCCCCCCTCCATTGCTCCCCTTCACCAGATTCCCACCCTCTGCCCTTTCCCCACTCCCCATTGTCCTCATCCATAGGTACACAGTTTATGTTCATTCTCTTCCCGCACCCCCCCACTCCCCTTTTCCCCCGAGAATCGTCAGTCCACTCCCCTTCCATACCTCTGATTCTATTATATTATATTGAAGCTATGTTTTAAAAATGAGGTATGTCTATAGCAGCTAATATAGAAACATGTCCAAGATATTAAAGAGTTAGTGGATAAAGCAAGACATAAAACTATGTCTAGGATGTTGATATTTTTGTTTTCTAGAAAATGGGAATCAATTGCTGTTTAAACCATGAGGTGAAAGGTTGACAGGGAACTTTACAGAGGATGGATCCAGCTGACAACAGATACAACCACTGATTAATCTTAACATCACCAAAAAGGAAACAGACATTGTGCGCCTTCCAATAAGCCATCTATGAAATATTCTTACAAAAATGTAATCAGGCCTCTATTTCACTAGCAGTTCACTGGAAATGCAGGTGATTAAAACAGCCATATGTTAAACAGACAAAGGGGACGGAGTAAGCCAAACTCGCAGTGTGGGAAAGTCCGCAGGACAAATGACACAGTCTCTTCAACAAGGAAATGACATTTTCAAAGAGCAGGGGTTACGGATGAAAAGACACCTGAGACACTTACAAAAAAATGCAAGGTGTAAAGCTTATTTGGATCCTGGCTATAGAATGATAAAATAACACTTTTGAGATAAATTGGGGAAATACTGATTATAGCCTGGGTGTCCCATAATATCATGTAGCAATTGTTGATCCTGCTGGATGTGACCATAGTCACTATGTCCACTTTTTAAAGTCCTTATCTGCTGGAAATATTTACAGGCAAATGGATATGATGTCTATGATTTGCTTTAAAATACTTGAGGGGGGAAAAAAAAAAGAGGGTGAGTAGGAAGAATAGGTTGAATAAATGTAACAAAAAAAGGACACCCTTTCATGTGAATGAAAATTGTTTGGAAGCATACCCAGGAAACCATTAAACAGTTAAACTCTGAAAGACTGGGGATTAAAAGATAGGGGGTCAGGGAGGGAAGCTTTCACTTTCATTTTATATTCCTCTCTACTATTTGAATTTGCTTAATGCACTTGTTACTTGTAGCATTTTAAAGGGAAATATTCCCAAGTGTGAGCTTTGAAATAATTTTGTATTTTTCATTTAGTCAACTGAGTCCCCACACACAAAGAACCACTTAAAATAGATGGAACAAGAAGGGTTCTGGAATAAAGCTAGGTCATTCCAAAATGCTGTTTTTACTAATACACTAATCATAGGCCATATTGCTTAGCTTAACCACGTAACTTGAAAAAGACTCCTCTATCTAAAAATATACCCTACTAGGCTGGAAATTCTACTGGTGACATGTTCCATCACGAGTATTTCCTCTTCCGACTGTGGGTCGGGCAGGAATGAGGCTTTCCTTCCACTCCAGGAAAAGCACGCCTCTTGAGCACCTGTTTTTATGAACCCACCAGGGCTCTCCTGTTGTCTGCTTCTGTGGACTGCTTCTGCTCACCCGGAGTCCTACCCCTAATTGGGCCCGTCATTTTCTGTCCTTCACTGTCATTTCCTTCACTCCGGTGTCCTGATGGCAAAAACCACGTGTTGAACAACAGACTGGAGAGGAAAGACTAAATCAGGCTCCAGGTGAGATTATTGCCATAAGCAGGAGGAGAAGGGACCGATAATGATGTGTATTTGGGTTACAAGAGAATATCGAAGTAGTGAGAAAGAGCCACACAAACAGGCTGCCACCAACCCCATCTGCCTGGTTTTACAGAATTGTCTGGGAAAGGAGAGAAAATCTGAGCTGTCCTCCACTGACCTGAGGTTTCCTGGCACATCATAGGAAGGCAATAAAAAGGCATGAGGTGACAAAAGGAGCGTAGCTGGTTTCCCTGAACACCTTGCCTTGCCTGACGTGACCACCCCCAGCCCCCTCCGTCACGTCAGGCAAGGCAAGGTGTTCAGGGAAACCACCTACTCTATTTTGCAAATGCAGCTCAGAGTACACTACATAAACCCTGCATGTTAATATTTCACGTAATCTATTTTATTTTGGAGCTATGCTTCCTAAGTTTTAATGAATACCAAAACATATATGAAACATGTACCAATTAGGGTATCCTTGGACTGACAAGAGAAAAAATTAGAACAGCCCCAATGGAAAGAAACTAACCTCAAGTCATGTGGTCAAACAGCTATTGCTACTATAACTGTTGGAAATTTTTATTTTTTATTTTTTTTTATTGCTTTCTTATAGAGAGGAAGGGAGAGGGATAGAGAGCTAAAAACATCGATGAGAGAGAAACATAGATCAGCCGCCTCTTGCACACCTTCCACTGGGGATGTGCTGGCAACCAATGTATGTGCCCTTGACCGGAATCGAACCTGGGACCTTTCAGTCCACAGGCTGATGCTCTATCCAGTGAGCCAAACCGGTTTCAGCTGTTTGAAATTTTTAACTGGTCACGGCAAGAAAGGAAGAAAACAATCCAAGTGGTAAAAGTAACTAGAAAACAATGATCCATCTTCAAAGTTGGCCAGTAATCTCCCTGATAAGATCTGCATTTTTTATTTATTCAAGAAAAAGGATTTCATGGTTCAGTAGGATGTCCTGCATGTGCATATGATGGGAACTCCTTGGAGAAGGGAGGAAGTGAGGATGTATTCTATTTCGTGTGCCAAACTATTTTCAAGGAGCTGACAGCTGTTTCACCCAAATGTACAGCCTAAGGAAATGTGACCACTTCCTCAGAGTAAGCCACACATTCTTGAGGTAATGGGATTGAAATGTTCATTTACAACTGTCTGATAAACAATTTCCCCCCAATATATCTCTAGCTAATTATTATCACAGCAAACAAAACTAAATCCCATCAGATGGTAATCGACCCAGTGGAATGGATAGCTGCTAATTTGTTACTTTGAAGAAAACATGCTCTCTTTATAGGCAATAATATTATTGGAATAAAGGAGATAATAAATGTGTGTGAAATGCCCGTCACACAGTAAATGGAAGCTATTGGGAGCAGCTGTAATAGTAATAGTAGTGACAATAAACACTGGTCATGCCCTCCAAAGCAGAAAACTCACCATTAGAGCAGATGTAAATTTAAACAACGGGCATCACATAATAAATACGTGGCTCAGGGCCTGGACCGACATGGTAGTTTATTCCTAGAGCTCAGAGGAAATGAAAGAGCAAGGGTCCATGGTGGTGCTCAGGTAGGGTCTGGCTCAGCCCAGACAGAATTCTGAGGACCAAATCCAGCTTGGCAGGAAACCAGAGGGATGGAGAAGACAGGAGGAGAGAAGAGGCTGGAGCGGGGAGCCCTCATCTTTGTGTCTCCAGCCATCAAAAGAGTGCCGGGACAACATACATTCCGTAACTGTGTGTCAAGCTGTAGTAAGATTAAGTGGAAAGGGCTGGGTCAAGAATATGGAAAAGAGAAACAAACACTGGACATGAAAGTAAAAGAATCCGGAAGCTGCCGGTAAGACCCAGTGCAAGTAGGGCTAGCCCAAGAGTGCACGCCTTTCACACAAGAGCCAATACACCTCGGGAATGGATGGTGCATGAAGAGGGGGCTGGATCTCGGTGTAAATACTTACACCTCGACCTATTTCCATAGTGAACCTGGAGCAGCTTATGTTAAAAATGCACAGTGTAATGTCATTGTTAATAAAGTACAATGATATGTGTTCAAACTATCTGCAATGGACCAGATCTGCCCAAGACAGAAATGATCTTGTAAGAGGTTTGATCATGTATTTTAAGAAGAAATATATTTAATTAACATTTTTAATTGTTTTTGCTTTATTTTTTAGTTGATGTAATTAAAAATAAACATAAAGTAGAACAAAGGAATTTTTCAGCAGCAAGGAGTTCTGACGATAATTCCCAACAGCTCAGTTTAGAGATGAAGAAACTGAAGTGACTATAGAGTTGGGGGGGCGGATGGGGTAGGGAGCACTAGAGCCAACCTTTTCACTTCTGTTTGGTGCTCTACCCTGTTGTCTGTCCGTCTATAAATACACAAAACAACACCACCAATACTTCATTGGTCTAAAAAGGAAAAAAAAAAAAATCATAGTTTCTGACTTGCTTTAATTTAAGGAAGGTTTTTTCGTGTGTTTTTTTTTTTTTAAATAAATGTAATTATTTTATAGGCTTTGAAATTAAACTTTCTTTTGTTAGATCCTATGTAACAATTTGCAGAAAATCAAGGTACTTTGCAAGTGGGTCGTTTTTGCAGATAAACCTCACCACACTCACAGGAGGAGGACAAGATGACAGATGATTCCAGGTGTGCATCATCCGGGCATCATCACCACTTCCACTTGGGGCCTGCCAACCCACAGTGCACACTGTGTAAGAGGACCCATCCCCTTCCTGATGGCAATAAACACACGGATTTAATATCTTTTAATAGAATTTCATGGGCATGTCTCTCAAATGCTATTTGAGGGAAGTAAAAAAACAAAACAAAACAAAACAAAAAACACTATGTTAGCAATGGGTACCACTGTGTTTATCTGCTGTTATGGACATTGATATTATTAATGCATGTTTTCATAACTGGTAAGTATTCGATAAAACTCAGAAGTCAGATATCTAGGGGCAGTCTCCATTTGAGTCACTGCAGAAATATAATTGAGATCAGTGACAGATAGATCTGAATCTTGATTAAAAGTGAATTTTCTAAGCAAGTTCCTGCATGCAAGCATTCCCAGATTACAGCCAGAATAACTGCGGACCTGAGAGGGGTATCAGAAGAGGTCCCCTCACTGTTAGGGGTCTCTATGCTTCTGCAACCATGTTAGTAACATTATGTAAATATGACAGAAAACAGCAGCCAAACACCCCCTGCATCTACTGACCCAAGAAGTAGTCTGAGCCTTCAGATGCATGGGACCAGCTGCTTCTAAGCATGTTTAGATTTTAGACAGAAAATTAAGATGTTTTTTGGAGACCCTGTCTCTGCAAGTCTCCCTGTTATGTAGCTAGGAGCCTGGCATTCTGAGAATCTTGTTGGTCTTCCACAAACAAACAAACAAACAAACAAAAACTTTGTCTTTAAAATAAAAACTATTTTATTTTTTGAGCTACAACAGAACTGTAGCTTCAAAGAGAATGCAGTCAATGTGTGACATTTATCTTTAGAGCAAACGGATATAATCTTCCTTCTATCGTGTCCCCTTTCAGAGGAGCAGTGTAGCATGTGCTGGGGCACAGGGGCACATGAAAGAAACCTCCTCCTCAAGTGTCACGTCTGTCTTGCAGTGGGGACGGCTGCTGAGGAGCGGATTCTTTAAGGAATTAAATACACCATGACCTGGCGACAACCGAATCCTATTCAAAAAAGAGGAATAAGGCCAGACCTAAAAGACACTTATTTTTTTTTTTTCATGGTGTGGACTTCCCTTGACCTGAAGAAGGGCAAAGAAATGCCTGAGTCTGAATTACTCAATACACTGGCTTCTCTAGCACATACCTCTTTGTAACTCTAGGATTAACTTGATATGCCCTTTTTGCAACATTTTGAGAAATAGCTTGGAAATGGAAGCCCTGCTCGAAGTCAGGGTGGTGTGTAGTTTATTTTTGTGGATTTGTTTTGTTTATCTAAGTTATTAAGCAACAGAATCAGAATTTTCTTCTTGCTGTGAGAAATCGGTCCCACCTATCTCTTTTGCATTAAACTAAGATTTCTTTCTAAGGTAAAAGGGGGAAAAAAATAGAATATGAAATGTTTAGAAACATCTCACCACATCCCCACAAATGCTTTTTAGGTAAAACCAAGTGACATCCGAATCCAGCCCGCAGATTGTCCTGAAACCAGCAGAATAGTGTATAAAGGGGAAGTTAGGGGGCAGGTAGCAAAGACACACTTTCCCTTCCACTCTTCAGATTAAAAAATCAGTGATCCAAGTACCACTAACCATATTATCTCTCCGTGATATAAAGATAAGCAACAGAATAAGGTGTTTTAGCAACGCCTTCTCAGCCCATAACCTGGTTAGGATGCTGGGAGGGGATGGCATTCGCTTCAAAAGAAACGTGCACGGGGAGTCAGGATGCGTCCATATGGATGCACGGGGCATTTTTCGAATGACCATTTCCTGAGCCCTTGTGCTTTTCTCTGCAGCGATCTCTCCTCTCGCGTGAGTTTGGCAAAACGAGTGTTTTTTTTTAATACAACGACTCCAACAGTGGAGCTGCTTCACCAAGCCTTGGATTGGGAACAGAGGCCTGAAAACCGGGACCCAGGCAACAATCCACAGCCAAGCCGCAGTCCAAGAGGTTCCTTCCTCTCCTCCTTCAATGTGGACATTTTAAACATTCGTTGATTAACATATTAAGTGGTTCAGCAATAGGATAAATTCAGTAAGAAGAAAAGAAGGAAAAAAAAGATTTCTTATAGATCTCCATATTGAATCCTGCTGAGAGAAGCTCATTCGGATGCTGGCATGAACTCGGTGCATTTAAAGCCATGGGGAGCTCATGGCCTCTTCCTTATCTTTACATGCATCTAGTCACTGGAATGAAAAAAGTCATACCTCACAACTATTGCTGATTACTCCCAAGACACTAAGTGACAAAGCCACTAGTTTTCCAGGAGACACAGTTTTATGTCACCTTTTCCCAATGCTTCAGTCAAATAAAGTCTATTATTCAGTTTATATAAGCTTTTCCAAGTAACTAACGTCCGGGAGAATTTACAGCATGACCACCATTAGTCTGTGTATTCGATCACCAGCTGCAGAGAATATTTATAAAATTACCTATGACGTAGAGCCATGCCTCTCTTTCTGCTTCTACCCTAAATAAAAATTCCATAAACCAGGAGTGATTGATTCCATGGCAAGACTGCCCGGCTCCCTCTGCTCTTCTCCCTGTTTCTAAATACGAGCCATTTCTCTCTTTATTTCACCAGATGGCAGGTGAGAAGTGAGGAGAAATGATACTCAGCACTGATAAACACTTCAGGATTTTATGGACACTTTGGAAACTCTGGCGTGAGCCACTTGGATGGCTTGCAGTCATAAAAGTTCCAGAGATCCATTTTCCTCGTTGTAGTCTGCTGTTTACACAAGTTTTAAAGTAATTATAATTAGTGCGTATAGCTCACTCAGCAATTTAAATGGAAATCTGTCATAAACGCGTCAGACTGATGTTAGCTGGGATCGTTCAGTCAATTATTTGCCGTTCTCAACACTCTTCATCAATGCGGCTGCCATAATCAAAGCCAGCTAGACACACAACGGCGGTGTTTACACTGCCGAGGACACACAGAGCCTGCTTCCTGCTCTTGTCTGGCAGGATATCCTCGGGAGACATCGGAAACTCCATACGACCATCTCCACGACCTCATACTCCACAACTGAACAACAAACCAGTTCCAGAATTGATGTTTCCACTGTGAGGACGCCAGTGACTAAATGCCTCCCTCAGATGAGTAGCTCCCTCTATACGATAGCGACTTCTCCTTTGGAAAAGCTGTCCCCATGAGAAACACTTATGATTCAGATTTTCCACATGCACATTCCTTCAGGATCTGATTGGGCTGGAAGGACATACAGCACCGGCAGGAAATGCTCTGATTATGTCTGAATGACAACGTTCTTCGGAGTTCGTGGATGACAAGAAATTAGACCAGGGCAGGATCAGTGAAAAGCGCTTAAATCCCACAAAAAGGTAGTAAGAATGCTAACATGAAAGTATACAGTGGGATAAATTAGGGCAGAGCAGTCACTGACTGTACAAAAGCCCGTTTGTGACGGAGGCAGCGGGAAGGGTGGGCTCTCCCTTGTTCAGTGATGCCACGCAATTCATGGCGAAGAGGCTTTGATCTCCCCCATTAAATATATCTCGTATGGACCTAGCCTGAACTTGGTAATGAAAAAAAAAAAAAAAAATCACTCTATGAAAGGGACGAGAGTACTGTATCTCGCTAAGATTATTCATTACCTTTCAAAAATGGAGCCATTTGTGAAGTCTTTGTGGCACACGGGCGGGAAATCCACTACCCTGCTTAGTTACAGTACTTTGTTGTGCGCCTGCTTTTTCATGCCCTCCGCAGATCAGATGCGAAACCCAACCGAATAAGGCAAAATAAAATAAAATAAAAAAAAACGTGCTTTAAATGAAATAAGGAGACTTAGCAGTTGACAGTCAGAAAGACGAGCACAGTGACTGAAAGGAAAGATGCCATACCTGAGCTGGAGGGCTTGGAAACTCTTCCCTTGGGGACCGGGAGTAACAATAATTCTAAGGACTGTGGCGGTGGCGGTGGCGGTGGTGGTGGTGGCGGCTGTGGTGGTGGGGTCACCTTTTCTTGCATCTTCTCTGAAGGCGGTGGCGGTAGGGGGTCCTCGGGCACGAGGGACGCCTTCTCGGCCAGCAGACTCCCCGCGGCCCTGGCGGCCACCTCCTTGAGCAGGGCAGCCGAGGAGGTCATGGAAGCCAGGGAGAGGAAGGAGCTGGCCGGAGGCGGGTGCTCCTGGCCGGGAGTCAAGCTCCGCTCGCTGACTTTCTTGGACAAGGCCGCCAGGGTGGAGCTGGCCGACTGGGAGCTGAACGGGGAGGAGAAGGACTCGAACCGCAGGGTCTCCTCGGTCCTGGCCAGAGACTTGTCCTGCAGGACGGCGTTGGCGGCCGCCTTCAGTTTGAGGATGGCCGAGTCGGGGGACAGGCCGCAGGTGGTGGTTGAGTTTGGCAACCACTTACCTTGATTCCATAGGAAACGGTTACTTGGAGTGTATTGGTCATTCTGATCCTGCTTCTCGGCCAACTTCCTGGCCAGGACGCTGAGCTGCTGGGCGTGGTGGGACGGTGGGGAGAAGGAGAGGTTGGGGCCCACGTTCACGGGGGACTCCACCCTGCCGTTGGCCGTGGCCGGGGCGGTGTCCAGTTTGAGGGACCCGGCCTCCAGCAGCCGCCTCAGGTTGCTGCTCAGAGGTTTGGTGGAGCCGGGGGAGTCGTCATCACCGCACAGAGAGGACAGGCCGGGGGAGAGGTGGTCCTGGCACTGCAGGGAGTCTCGCAGGACGTCGCCGTCGAGGGCCGCCAGCTCCAGCGTGTGGCTGCTGGGGGTGGCGCTGCCCAGGGAGGTGTCGGGGGAGGTGGACTGCTCCTGGATCCGGTCCTCCAGGGACAGCTTATAGTTCTCCTGGACTTCGCCATAGGATGCTTCGGACGGAGTCTCGGAGGAGTTTCCATACCAGGGCTCGCCTTCACTGAGTTCGCCCTCGGCCTCGTCCTGCCTACTAACGTCTGGGGGAAGGAAGAAGAGCGGGTTACTCCCAAAGTGAGCGGCAGGCACACCTGAAGACAGTCACAGGGCGCTGCCGCTATGCTTCCTCCTCCCACCCAGGAGCCACATGAAAGGCAGCGGTGGCCTGTGCCGGCAGGTGCTGAGCCAGACAGCCTTGGCATAAGAAAGCAGGTAAAGTGCTGTCCAGGCAGAGGTAGGAACGCACCCACTCACCACACGCATTATTAACCTTTCTAAAAATGATGCCAGATCCGCGGAGCGGGGAAAGGAGGGGAGAGGAAAATGGATCTGGTTACAGAAGCAACGGCTATTTTCGATGGCGCGGGGAAATGGGAAGGAGCTTGTACCCGTATGAGGAGACCAGAAACAGCATCTTTAGTCTCGAGTCAGAATTAGAGAGGCAGCTGGCAGAGCGGGAAGACGTTGGCTGAGAGACAGACAGTGCGAAGCCGCTTCCCACTTCCTAACTCCGCCACCTCAGGCAAGGCCCTTAGCTGGGTGGATGTAAGATGCAATTCATTTTTTTTTTTTTTAGGATTATTTAAAAAATGTATGTATTTTAACAACTTCACCCAGTTCTTATGAAGCTTGAATCATAATAAACATGTGACCATGTTTTGGAAACGGCCGAATGCTATATAAAAATCAAATCTCTCTGGCAAACACTATTCACGTTACCGATTTCTTAAAATGACCATATCTGCCACATTACCCATGTTGCTTGGTTGAGAGTCCTTGATTTCCCTCACCGACATGTTGCCACCTTATCCCAGGCAGAGATTACTTTCTATCCATTAATTTATACACACTCTTCTCCCACTCTCAGTGTCTTCTCCCCCCCCCCTCCCCCCCCCCCCCCCCCCCCCCGCCCGCCCGAAGCACCAGTCAGCTGGGACTCCTTGCCATTTCAGGAGCACTCATGTGGTCTGTCACTTTTCTACTTTTGCTCAAAATATTCCTTCTACCTGGAATGTCTTTCCCCAGAAAACCAGAATGTCCAATTCTGCTCAGCCTTCAACACTCAGCTCACAGGTTTCTTCCTCATGATTCTCCCCAGAACTCTCCGTCAGAATCAATCTCTCCTTCTCATTCATTCACTCGCGTATTCAGCAAATGGTTATGGACTACCTGCGGCATGCCAGGCATTGTTCTCGATTGTTCTAGATTGAACAACATTGAACAAAACAAAGATCCTGCCTTCTTGGATCTTACATTTCAGTGGAAGGAGACAGCTGTTAAACAAAGTTACTGAATTAATAAGTCATAGAGTAAGCCAGAGAGTGACAAGTGCTTTGAAACACAACAGAGCAGGCCAAGGAGGGTGGTGGGTCATGGACAAAAGGCGAGGTGCAATTTTAAATAGGGGGTCAGGGTGAGGCTTTACTGAGGTGGTGACCTCGGAGCAAAGACTGGAAAGAAGTGAGGAGAGGTTCATGCAGATCTCTGGGAGAGTCCCACGCAGAGGGCATCACTGTGGGAAGATGCTTGGCATGTCTGTGGAACAGCAAACAGGACTGTGTGGGTAGGGTGGGGTGAGAGGGATTCAGAGAAAGAGGAAGAGAGAATTGTGAAGAAGGCTGTGCTTGACTCAGTGGGATTCTGTCAACTACTGAAAGGTCGTGGGCATCTGGTGAAATCAGGAACCAGGACTGAGGGTTTGGGGCAGGGAGTCAAATGATGTGACTTACAGTTTCAAAGGATTGTTTTGGCTGCCATGGGGAAATTCAGGCATGAGGGTGGGAGCAGGGGGGCCAGCTCAAGGAGGTACAGGAAGTGACAAGCAGCTGATTCTGTGCCTATTTTGAATGCAGGGCCAACATCCCTGTGCTTTGTTTATTTTGCTTTTACATCACTCTTCATTATCTGTCTGCTAGTGGTTTATCTTCTGAAAGGTAAGGAGTGGTGTGAAGGCAGGGGCTTATTATCTGCATATTCCACTCTGTGCCCAATGCGAAGCCTGGTTCCTCGCACAGTTCTATGAATGTTTAGGGATTGAGCCAGAACCCCCCACAGTGCCAAGCTTGCTGTAGAGCATGCTGTCTTTTCTGAATAGAAATAGCTAGAACTAGGAATTCATGAACTACACGCTAATACATTGATCTTCCCATGCTATCTGGAGAAGTAATGTCACAAATGACAAATTCTCTTTCACTAAAGTTTTACAACTCTTTCCTGAGAGTCTTTATTACGTTATCAAGAAAACGTAAAATATCAAATGAAATTTGCTGGGGAAAAGCAGATAAAATTGAATTTTCTCTTTTAAAAACAACCTGGTTCCTTGTGATTCGCCGCATTTCCTTCTTCCCACTGGATTTCAGCATTTTCCATCAGTCCTGAAGCCAGCGGGGCCCTGAACAACTCCTCTCCCCAGTGGAGTTGTTGCCTTTTACTGAACACCAAGCAGCCCACCTCCATTTCCACAATCGGGCTAATTTTTCCTTCCTCTGGCACACCACCTTTCTTGATTCCAGATCAAACATCTCATCTTTCAGGAGAACTGATGGGGCTATGATTTAAAAACCACTACAGTGAGAATTAACTGAATATCTCCTTGAAGAATCTCTTCTTCAGTCTTTATCAATGTTCGCTAAAAGAACTAACATAAGAAAACAGAGAGATTCAAAAGTAAATACTGTCAGATTATATTTTTGTACAACTAGAGTAGCTCCGGATAGGCAAGACTGGTCCGGAACTTTGCTGTAAGGGTCAACTAACAAGGTATATGTAAGACCAGGGTTTTGAGAACCACAAAGAATGACAGTCACATGTACAGACCTGTGATTTTACTGAGACTTTAAATATTACCAAAGTTACCCAGTTGGATCAAAGTTACACAGCTATTTAGTGCTAATGCCCAAACCAAGAACCCAAATCTCTCAACACAGGGCTCAGCATTTTCTACCAGACGCACTCTGAGTAGCAACTTCTCCGGAGCTCTGTCTGCACAGCTCCCTTCGTTCATCCTTCCACCCTCTCAAAACAGAAATCAGCTAGATAAGGACAGCATTCCCTCTTTATCTTGAGATAAACATTTAAGAGGTAAATGCCCATTATTCCTTATACCCCTATCTCTGCCACTTCACCTCTTCCTTAGTTGCAGTTGGTCAAATATTGATTCAAATGCCTAGACAATTCAGCAACATCTATTGACAAAGCCTCGTTCCGACCACCTCCGTGTTCACCCTCAGCATGCGAGAATATTCCCCCTCCCAACGTGCCAAAGCGGGTAAGCGTGTCAAAAACTAAAGAAGTTATCAACTCGCTCCAATCCTATCCAACAGTGAGAAGGAGACCCGAACATTCTTGAACGATATCTACATAAAGCAACTTTCCCAAACCTTGCCAAAACACAAGCCCCAAACAAGTAAACAAAGCATTTCTTAAACAGACCGTTTGTCTCTAAAATACCGGGATAGAACCTCAACCAACCATTCTTTGTTCCTTTCAATCTCGAACACAGAAATGCCACTCCCTTCTGGACAAGAAAACTCGGATATGTAAAGGATATTTTAAAACTCATAATACTCTATTAATCGCTTTTCCGAAGATGCCGCTATTGAAATTGAGGTTATTCGAGTAATAAACCACCAAATAATTGCCATGCATGGCCTAGAAAGAGCCAGGCCAGAAACCTGCAGAGAAACAGATCTGAAATTATTCTGGCATCACCTGAGGTCAGGCGAAAGGTGGGGGAAGCTTTCAGAGAAATGAATGCAGGAGACACAGGGACGTGCAGAGGTGAGAGAAAAATCGCAGGAGGTTCAAACAAATATGCTTGCAGTTCACGAAACAGCAGCAACAAGGATTTTCTCCCACAAATATTCATTTTCCCCCCTGCTGGGCTGCGCTCTGCTTTCCCGTTCAGTTCCGTCTGCACTGGCCCAGTTGCGGGGAGCTCCCCTACAGCAGAGTCTGCAGGGCCCCCCAGCACCTTGGGTTCTCTCCACTGGGAGCTCAGAGCAAAGTATTCCCTGCAATCTAGGAGGTTAATTTGTTGGCCACCACAAACTTTAGAATAGGCCAGGCTTGACATGAGTTTCCTTCACAACCTGAGAAGCCCCCGGCAGTACACATCTCCCTCTCCTGTCGCCAGCATGGCCCGGTGGCCACAGTCACAGAGCGCTGGGAATGCCCCCTGCACACACCCACCCACCGAGGACCTCACCGCTTTCCCAGCAGAGACTCCCTCCTGGGGAAGCCTCTCAACAGCCAATGTAAAGAGCTTCCTTCTAAATACATTATTTTTAACCTCCAGATAGGAAGTGATTTCCGTGGCTAATTTTGCAACAACCTCTGCGCCTCGCAGCCAGGTTCACACTCGTTCCCGTCAGCTTTACACGACGGTCTGTTTTTGTGTTTGTTTTTCCACTTTGAATCAGAAACGCAAAGAATTAAGAATAGAGATGGTGCAATTATAGAATGAAAATATGCTGAATAAATGTTGTTTCCATACAGCAGCAATTTCTCCTTTGGGGGAAACACAACAAAATTCCGCTACCTAACACATTTATTTATAATTCCGTTCCCAAGCAGAAACTCAGTAACTGGATATCCACAACTCTTGCTGCATTTTTTTTTTTTTCCAACTCACTTCCTTTTCAGTGTGAGAGTTATAATCAGATGCATTTATTTGGACCAATATTAATCTAAGATTATCGTTCAGAAAGATTGCACAGAAGAAAAAAAAAACTTAAGAAATTTCTATTCTTTAAGATTAAAGCAAGTAGAAATGGGAGGCTAAAACCCCAGTTCTATGTCTACACATAAACCACTCCCACCCACCGATGCACAGGAATCTACCAGCAGTTTGGAAGAGAGCAGGCTCAATCAACATTTCCTTGCAGTTTTACACAGCATTTATTGGTTTGTAAAGTTTAAGAAGCGTGCATAAAAGTCATTAGCAAAACCAATGCTAATAATTGTTTTCATGCAACAACCATTTACTGAGCATTTACTATGTTCAAGAAACTGTCCTCTGTAACAAGGGGACTCTGAGGTACAGCAGGCTCTGGCCCAACAGGTTTTACTCCACAGGAGTGCGCGGCTTGCCCAAGCCTAGGACGCACAAAGGAACAGGGCAAGGGTTGTGTGTGCACAAAAGAGGCAGCGGTTAATCCCAGTGATGCAGGTGGCTATGGAAACAGACCTCGAAGGATGGAGATCTCAACAGATGATATTGGAAATTCACTAAGAAGTGGGCTTGCTCCTTGCAAACCATCAAACCGGAAATAGTCCAGCCATTGAGAAAGCTCATATCTAGGTGATAACTGTTGGATAAATCAATGTAATGAAAAAGCTTTTCTATTCCTAATTCTTCACATTTTAAAAAGACACCATTCATTGATTTGTTAAAGGCAGATTTTATCAATCATCTTACTATGCTTACTAGTTGGGAAACCATTAGCTTACAAAGATCAGAGGCAGGACCAAGAGTTAGTCATTTTGCACTTCTGCTCAATGCCCTGCCCATAGCAGGGCTATTAGGGCTCCTGTGGTTGTAAGGGCTACCAAGAAGGCAGGAAGCCATGGCTAATGTCTTCAGTCCCTTATCAGAGAGGGGCACAAAGAGTTACTAACAGCAGGAGGATGTCAAAGCACCCTCAAGGCACTCTCTCTCATGTAGTCTCTTCCCTCAGAGGTTAGCCTCCTCCTCTCTGGCTTCCTTTCCCAGGAGGCTGACAACCTGGCTGCACAGGTTCTGGACTTTCACTCTCAGTGACTTACCAATGGAGAAAGGTCCTTGCCCTCTGATTGGCCTGTGAGAGGTCATGTTCCGCTCCCTGGTCCTATCACTGAAGCCAGGGGGTGGGTTCTACAATTGGCTTAATGTGGCTCACAGAAGAAAGGAGAAGGAAAGAGGCACCAGGAAGACAAGCGCAGTGACCTCTGTAATGTTTAATAAAGGTTGTGTATGCTGCATATCAGGCTGTTCAGAACCACTTTCATAATTTTAAGCATAAAACATATCCTCACTTAGGCTGTTTTTACCTGCCAAGTTTTAAATTGCCCCTTTGTAGCTTGAAAGCTTTAGCACATTTCCCTCCCCCCCCGCCCCCACCCCCTGCACATCAGTTCTGCCCGAACCTAAGAGACCTCTCAGGAGTCGGGGCTCCAAGTCCACTGTCTGAGTTAAACGCACTAATCGCTGTGCAGGACAAAGCCTCAGAGATCACAGTTATTGAAACATCGATGCCCAGGGCACCCAACAGCTTTCTGTGTGGCCAGGAAAAAAATTTAAGAACTGCTAGCTATTTAAAACTGCCAGGGAGGAGAAGACAGCCAGATTCCTGTGCCCAGTCCAGCTGGGGAAAAGGTGCCATGAGGGCATGGGGCAGTGGCAGGGAGTCTGGGGAGGACGAGTGCCCGCAGCTGAGAGAGCAGGGAGGGCTCCTGGGTCCTGATGAGCATTCTGCACACAGCAATGCTTTCAAATTGTTGTTTCAAATGTCCACGAGTAAAAGAGAGGTAATAAAAATGAGCAAGTCACTCCTTGTCTTCAACGTGAGTTGCAAACAGTATTGGAGCCAGTTTTAACATTCTCATATAAAGCTACTTATGAGTCAGGTCTTCCAATGACCAAGGAACTACCCAGACTCCTCCATCAAACTGCCCATCTCAACATCAAGGGCAACTCCTCCATCCTTACCATTGCTTAGGCCCAAATCCCTGCAGCCAGCCTTGATCCTTCTCTCACTGTTACACTCCACGTCTAATTCCTTTGCATATCTGGCTGTTTCTACTTTCAGTACACATTCCAAATCTTGTCATTTTTCACCATTTCTACCACTGCAACCCTGATAGATAGCATTACCATCTTCACTTGGACTGTGGCAGTAGCCTTCCAACTGGACCCCTTACTCACGATTCTCAGCCAGCAGCCATAAGCTTTCAAAAATATGTCAACCAAGCTGGCGTTGCTCAGAGGTTGAGCATCGACCCATGAACCAGGTCACAGTTCGATTCCCAATCAGGGCCCATGTCTGGATTGTGGGCTCGGGCTCAATACCCAGTGTGGGGTATGCAGGAGGCAGCTGATCAGTGATTCTCTCTCATTATTTATGTTTCTTTCTCTCTTTTCCTTCCTCCCTTTCTCCCTCCTCCCCTCCCTTTTCTGAAATCAGTAAAAACACATTTTTTAAAAAGTCAGGTTCCATTACTCTCATCAGTGGTTTCCATGTTTCTCAGAAAAGCATCCAATGCCTTTACCTTGACCTCAAGGCTCTATATAATCTATATCCCTTTGACTTCATCTCCTAAAAAAAGCAGGCTCCTTCCTCTGAACCTTTGCACTTGCTGTTTCCTTTGCCTGAAATCCTTTTTACCCTCCACCCTCCCCCCCAAAATAGCCACATGGTTGATTCCCTTATTTCTTGAAGTCTCCCCTCCAACATCACTGTGTATTAAAATAAAAGCTCCATGAGAGAGAGGGTTTTGTAATTAAATAATTGAATTAAATAATATTCATACATTATTATTTAAATGTATGAATAAACAAGAGGAATGGGCTTAATCATCAGAAAGATAGCACTTAGTACTGGAAATGAGAACTATTTTCAAAATTACAAATGGTAATTCTATTTTTCTCATGTGAGTCAAACACGGAAAAGGAAAAGAGAGTCTGTTTTGCAAACTTTCCTACGGAAGGCTATCTAGTGGCCAAGAACAGTGAATTGCACCCCAGGGGAAGACAGGACTGAAGTGATGCCCCCTCCAGGGAACTCCAAATTTCTTTTGAGATTTAGTTTAACATGTGAAGGTACTTCTGCATTCTATACTATCGCTATGCTTGTCCTTACTTAATAACATGGGGGTGTTTCTCACAAACCAGGTGGGGAGACTTATTCTCCGGGACGATGCACCATGTTTCTCTGGATGCCCACCTGCCTTGGGGAAACATCTATCCTATTTGGAGAAGCAAGAATGCATGAAAAGCACTTGGCACAATGTCAAAGCTCAATAAAGGATGGCTGTCATTGTTACTATTAGTACTGTGAGAAGACAGACAGTCCTAGTCCTATTACCCCCATTTCAGAAAGTTAAAGCACAGAGGATAGGCTGCACAAATGATCTGTAGGATATGTAAGAACTGTAGTCCTATCTGTTGTGTTTTTTATATGAATCATTTTACAGACAGAAATGCCTTGGAGATCTAGTCCATATGGCTCCTCTCTAGGCGGAGGCTGGGGAAGGGCCCAAGTCCCATTAGCTGATTTACAGGCACAGACAGGACTGCAGCTCAGATGCCCCAACCCAAAGGCCAGTGCTTCCACTACTAACTCAGGATGTAATCATCATTAAGTGGATGAATGGATTCTAGAACAAGGCTGGAACATAATGGGCTCCCAATGAACATTTGTCAAGTAGATGAACAATTCTGCATAAAGCACTGAAAATATAGCTTCTACATGCAGGTATATTTTAACATCCATAAGCAAAGTTGATCCTCACATTAATTTTACATGGCAGACCGTCTCTCCTCATTTTACAGACCAGGAAACCAAGGTATCAAAAGGTTAATAGCCTACCTAACATAAACATTTACTGAGTGACAAAGCCAGGTTCAAACCAAAATCTTCAGAACATCTAAGAAAACACGAGTAACTTGAAAAAAAGAGTAATTTTTCAAATAACCAAAAAGTACCAAAGTGCCGTCAACATTTTAAAACTTCATTTTGATGGGCTTTAAAAATGCAGACACACCAACCGTGATGTATTAAAAATGATTATTATGTTTGTAATACACAGATGTGTCTCAGAGGCTCCTGGGATTTTTTAGCAGCTTGCCCCCATATCCAGTGGCCCCCAGCTACTGTGTTTTAAGTTACGATTCCCACTTTAATAGTCCGTTTGAACTCTTTTTCTCTATCATGCCCTCTGCAGAGCCCCTTCCTTCTACATGTTAGGCTTTCTGTCTGCCGCAGCTGAGATACCCATCAGCAGGCTTACTAACACTGTGTGCACACTAAGGATGAAAACCTAGTGTCATGGATTGAAATGAGTCCCTCCAAAAGATGGCGAAGATCAAACCCAGGAACCTATGAATCTGACCTTATTTGGAAATAGGGTCTTTGCAGATGATCAAGTTAAGATGAGGTCATTAGGGTGAGCCTGCATCCAGTAGGACTGTTGTCCCCATAAAGGGGACATTTAGACACAGAGTCAGACAGACACACGGGGACAACGTGAAGATTGGAGTTATGCTGTCACAATCCGAGGAGCTGCCAGCGGCAGGGACAGTGGCCTGCAGCAGGTCTCTCCTCAGGATCTTCAGAAGGAGCTCGGCCCTGTTGACATCTTCATCTGTTGTGTAAGCCCCCCAGTCTGAGGTGCTTTGTATAGCATCCCCAGAAAACAAATACGCTGCTTAAATTTAAATAAAGGCCTAAAGCTTTTTTTCTGGGCTTATTCGCCTCTGGATCCTAAGTTGTTATTTTTAACTTGGTTATTATTATATAAAACTGGCCACACTGCTGCTTGAGTGAAGTTCTCCGTGGCTGGAAGGATGATGAGCTGACGAATAGATTCTTTTTGCCCATCTCTAATCTTCAGCCAACTTTCTTTCAAATAACAGACTTTGAAAAAGATGTTAAGCAAGATAGTCTTTTACTAAAGCTACTTAAAAATCTCCATCACCACATATGTTGTAGCAAATTAATAAGAAAGGGACAGTTCAATATATAGCACCAACCCACTGGCCTAAATCTAGGGACCAAACTACTGGTTAATCCACGGATTGAGCACTTGCTCCCTCACCCTTTCATGCACCTCCGTATAACAAAAAGCATATAGAATCTGTCCCCTCAAGCAATCAGAAGTAAATTTACCATGGCCACCATGGCGTTATCAGAAAAATAGTCTGCTAAGGCTGATAAATCGGTCGATTATCTGCTTCCTTGACTTTTATTTCCTCTTGTATAAATGTTTTCATCCCACCATTACCAATACCTGTTATAAGATGAACAATAAATTACCAAGCTGCTGAAATCACCAGGAAATGCTTAATAGATCAAAAAAGAACTTAACAACAACAACAAAAAGCCCTAATAACATAATAATGCATTCTGTAGTCTAAGAACACCATGCTATCGGGAAAAAAATGGCTACTTATTGAAAGCGTAGAGTATGCATAAAGTGAGACATTCCTTCCTGGGCACAATTACCAACCACTGACATCATGCACCTTGTCACGAAACACTTCGTGGTCATCATCATTCACCTGCCAATGGACATTTTCACACAGTGAGTCCTTTATTTACTAAAAATACGTATATATCCAGAAAGCAACGTGCCCTGGGGGATAAGAGATTTAGCAAGGGAGAGGAGGTGAAATTGCCTTTTATTTCGTGATTAAATACATAGAAAACAAAAGCTGCAGAGGAAAGGGGAAGAGCTCCTCACCCCCCACATATTCGGAGAAGGATATTGGTGCTTTGGAACTGTGAACGTTTTTTTGGTTATGTACAAGAATCTGTGACACCAAAGGACACCGATTACGAGGACAACCCTAATTCAAAGGCAACTTCAAACAGTGATTTAAGCCAGCAATGTTAACCTTCACTCTGACCAAGCTTTGCGCCCGGGCTGCTATCAAGTGGCCCAATGTATTCTGATTGGTTGTCTCCTTCCAAGGGCCGGGGTACCCTGAAATCTGGCTCTGTTTT
The DNA here is from genome assembly GCF_964339955.1 of Pipistrellus hanaki. Classification (NCBI taxonomy): domain Eukaryota; kingdom Metazoa; phylum Chordata; class Mammalia; order Chiroptera; family Vespertilionidae; genus Pipistrellus; species Pipistrellus hanaki. The sequence continues at coordinate 47,631,205 of NC_140507.1, forward strand.
CTAGTGGTCTGTCATTAAGAGCCATGCTCCGGAGAAGCAGCCATTTCAGTGCCCAACAAAGCTTGATGCTTCTGGAAGCACACTGAGTGGTCAGGAGGAGGTTGGGCTAGGTTAGTGGTCGGCAAACTGAGGCTCGAGAGCTACATGCGGCTCTTTGGCCCCTTGAGTGTGGCTCTTCCACAAAATACCACGTGCGGGCGCGCAAGTACAATGCGATTGAAACTTCATGGCCCATGAGCAGAAGTCAGTTTTCTGCTCTCAAAAGAAATTTCAATTATTGCACTGTTGATATTTGGCTCTGTTGACTAATGAGTTTGCTGACCACTAAGTGAGGTAATCATTCTAACTGCTGCTTCAGATGAAAGTTCAACCCCAAGATAAACGCTCAAAAAGATAAATAAAAAGTCCCTCTGGCATTGCATATGCATGCCCCAAAGTGACCACAGCCATTTCTTGGGAGTGATCTCTTATAACTTTTGGGCTCTAGCAAATGTCCTGAAGCTGTACTTGAACAAGCACACCACTTCCTTTCCATCTTACAGAACTGTCTGCAGTCCTCCGCAGCCACGTCTGCCACACAGTGTGAGAACTTAGCTGACTAGCCTATCCTCCACCAAAAACGTGTACTGGAAAAGGAGGAGGCAAACCTATTGGGCAATTTAAAGAAGTTCGTTTGAGGAATACAAGTTTGAAAAGCCTTTAGATATAAATGTGCTCAATTTCTCAGGCGTGGTTGTAAACCTTCATGTTTTGACATTCCTTGGAGAAAGTCAAATTCTTTGGGTGTTTCATGGTGCTATCAGCAGAGGTGTGCCATGTAAAGCAGGGTCAGCAGTCTTTTTCTATGAATGTCCAGATAGCCAATATTTTAGGCTTTGTGGGGCACATACAGTCTCTGTCCCATATTCTTTGTTCTTTGGTTGTTGTCTAAAAAAAAAAAACCACAAAAAGACACAACAACCTTTGGAAAATGTTAAAACCATTCTCAGCTCAAGGGGCTACACAAAAACAGGCCATAGTTTGCTGACCCCCGCTCTAAAGAATAGGTGCTTTTCTTTGTAATAAAAGCAGAATGGTGCTTTAGAACAGTATTGGGAATTCAGATACATGGTAACGAGTTTCATCATCACCTTCTTAGTGCAGCCACTTGTGTGAGTCACTAAGCACCTTGGTGCCTCTGTTTCGGGACCTACACAATGAAGTGTTAGAACAGATAGGTGATCTACAAAACAAACCTCAAGGAGCCCTCACGGTGTCATAGATCCAGCCCTACTTCCCACCCTTGCGCACACCTCATCAGCTCAGGGGCTTGGACCTCGTCTACATACTGGAGCTCTCCATAAAGGCAAGGCTTCCACTATTTATTTTATTTTAGTTTAAATTTTGAAAAACACTGCATTAGATGACTGCAGAAATTCTTCTGGTGCTAACCCTCTGTGAATCCAGTACTGGATTATTGATCTCTTTGCAATCACTATATTGGGACGTGTCAAGGAAATAGAAAATGATTTAAAATCCTATATTGAAATATTTAAGGAAAGAGAAACAAAAGCAAGAAATATGTTTTTCTAGAGGCCATTTAGATGTGTAGAAATCTACCAGAGAAGCATATCAGAGTTCCCAAGCCCCACCTCTGCTAATGACAGAGTTCATTCTTGCCCCTCTCTGGTAAGAGCTGTGGGGAAAGCAGGATGGTTTCACAGTGGAAGGAGCCCTGCACTGAGACCTGGGTTCTAGTCTGAATTTGGAACTTACCAACTACAGAAATCCTGATGTTTATTTAACAAAAACCGGAGAGCCTACTAAATACTAACCCACAGAATGGGAGTTAGGAGGACAGCAATGAACCAGACAGATGTGGAAAACTCTGCCCCCATTACTCGGATCCCTCATCCATAAAGTACGGTCAGGTCATAGCACCTGCTCCTTCTCCCATCCACAGGTGGTCCTGCAGAGATGGCAAAACAACTGTAAACTACAAAGCACAGGCCACATAGAAAAAGCACAGATTCTCCTTTTAAGTTCATGCAATATATGCAACTTTAAGAACTTCCCAGTTTGATAAAAATAAGACTACAGAAGTTTCAGCACCAGACACTCCCACTCAAACCCTACTCTGCCACCTCATAGACCCACCTGACATCTCAAAGCCTTTCTCTTCTTTATAGAATAGGATGCTGATACCTGCAAGTTCACAGGGTAATTGTGAAGACGAAATCAGAATTATGTATGCAAAGCACCTCACACAGAGTTAGCACTTAGTAAATAGTTTCCCCTTTCCCTCCCTCCCAGGCACCTAGAAATCTCAGATGAAAGAATACTTTAAGTAGTAGGGCTTACCTCAAAATTGCTGCTATTGCAACCCAGCTCTCTATCATAATCACCTCAACCAAAGAGGACAGGAAACTTCTAGCTGTTATGACCATGGAATCCAGATGTGGAATATGCCCAGTCATCAGGAAAATCTTACAGTCTTGGCACAGTTTGAGGACAGAGAGAGACCAGCAGCCAATAGCTAAGGGGAAGCTCTGCAGTCTGGAATGTGCCACAGACTTCCAACCACAGACGTTCTCTCGCACTGAGACTGTGGTATCCCCCTGTGGTGGAGGCCATGGCCTCTGCTCTTCTCGGCAAGTTTCCGCCAGGAGCACATGACTTTCTCCAGTCATCCCCAGGCCATATCCAAGTGAATGTCTGTGGCACCATTCATCATCCCTATCCAGCCCAGTTGTACAAGTTAGGCAAACTGTGTTCTCATTTCTGACAGAGGTAGACAGCAGATGTTCTCCAAAGTCTTTTCTACCCCTAAAACCTTCTAATTCTGCGACCCATTTTTAACTTCAACCATTCATTCATTCATTCATTCATTCATTTAACAGTGTTTAGGGACTACCTCCTAAGTCTTTGATTCTGTGACCTATTCTTCATTTCATTTATCCATTTAATCAACAATGTTTATGGAACACCTCCTATCTCTTTGATTCTGTGATCCGTTCTTAATTTCTCCTTCCATTTATTTAACAATATTTATTGGCCATCTCTTATACACCAGGTACTGTTTTGTGCAAGGATATTAAAAAAAAAAAAAAAAAAAAAAAGGTAAGAAATAGTCCACACCCATAAGAAGTTCACAGTCAATGAAGACACAGAGGAATGAATCATTTTTAATGCAGTATGGGAGGTGTTATGAGTAACCTATGGGAACCAGAGGAGGGGGTGGCTACTAGTAAGTGGTACAATGATAGGTGAGGAGGGGAAGAGAACTGAGTGTGGAAAGATAAGCAGAAGGTTATCAGGGGAATCAGATGGGTTAAAGGCATCCCAGAAATAGAGGAAAGAATATAGGCCTGGTGGTTTGCAAAACAGATAATTCAATATGAATGAAATGCATAATGCACAGAAGGGTGGAAGGAAGGGGGCTCAGATGATGAATTAGCTGTCTACATTTTACTAAGAATAGCAAACCTGATCCTTTAAAGACATGCCTAAAGGATCCTAAATAAGTATTATCTGGATTACATGAGTGTTTTAGAAAGACTACTATGAAGACTGGATCACGGAGGCTCAGTGGTAAGAGAAAGGGAGAAGTGAGACTGAGGGGGGGCGGAAATCTCAATTTTTATGGGAGAAAATAACAGCAAAAACTAAAGCGGTGTTAAGGAGTGGGCACAGTGAATTCTAGAGATATTCTGGAAGTAGAATCACACAGACTTGGTGATCAATTTGATGTGGGAGGAAAGGAAGAGGACGGCATCTAGGATTGTGCCCAGGTTTCTGTCTTGAGTGAGGGGGTTAATGGCTGGTGAGAATAGCAAGCAACCCAGCAAGGGAACAAAGAGGACCAGCGATACTCTTGGCTTGCCAGGCCTGGAGACTGTAACCATCTCATATATGCAACTATGCACCCTCCAAGATAAATCCTGCTGGACACGTGGTGCCCACTGGAGGTCTCCTCTAACCAGGGTACTGGGAGGTCATAGGATAAACATGGCGCATCTTTATAGACCAACAGTGTCACACACATTTATGGAGAAGAAAAGTAATTTAACTGATGAGTTTATTTTGAAACATGACTTGTATTTTAAAAAAAGATATAGAGTAAAATGCATTTTTTTCATCCTAATTTACAGACAGAAAAGGATTTCTTCAAAGAAACCTCACAGAAGCAGAAAACCCTGGTGAGGCTAAGGGGTTCCTGTCTTCAAAGTTTTCTCCTCCTTTTCCGTTCTTCAGTGAAAACAGTCACGATGTGGTGTATTGTAATATTATCAAGTAAAACTGAAGAAATACAAACACAGGGACTTGACATTTCCATCCCTATGTAGACAGGTTAGCTGTTTCTCAAAGTGTGGTCTGTGGACCCCTATGGACCACAGGAAGCCACAAGATCAAAACATTAACATCAAGATGTTACTTGTCCTTTTCACTCTGTTGGCATTTACACTGATGATGCCAAAGCAATGGTGGGTAAAATGCTGGCACCTTAGCTCAAATTAAGGGGGTTGCACCAAATCACACTAGTAATCATTGTGTTCTTCACCACCACATACTCACAGTAAACACACACACAGAAAACAAAATAACCTGACCAGTTTGACTTGCCAATGTCTTTGAGAAAGCAGCAGTAAAAATTACTAATTTTATTAAAGACTGACTCTTGAGTGAGCATCCTTTCCATATTGTATGCTGTAATGAAATGTATGCTTATAGCACTTCTGCCATTACTGAAGCCTGGTGGTAATGAGAGTTGAATTGGGAGCTGACCTTGCCACTTTTTTCATGAGATATCACTTTTAATTGAAAGAGTAACTGACAAACTATGGTCATTCAAATTTGGGTATTTGGCAGACTATTTCTTGGATATGAATAAAGCAAGGCTGAAACTTGAAGGAAAAATTGACAGTATTTGTAGCCAATGACAAAATTCAAACTTTCTAGCATGAATTAAATTTTGGAAAACCCATATCCTGCACTGTGAACTTGACAGCTTCTCCATACAGACTTTTCAAGTAAGATCAGTGTTGATGTTAGTAAATTTTTTTACTATTATGTAATGAAATATGTCAACATTTGGTAGGTCTACATAACTCAATGAACCACTATATTTCAAATGACCAATGTATGATGATTCATTCGAAGTCAAGATAGACCAATAGATTTTAATGTAATGAAATACAAAAAGTTCACTGAAATTGTTTCATATTTTATATTACAACTAAGTGCATACAGCTACCTCTTTTTTTGAGTCTTGGCACAGTGGCAAAGGATCAAAGAATAGCCATAATTATCTGAAAAAAAGTATTACATAGCTATGTGAAGCCAGATTTTCTTCATACACCCCATCCAAAACAAGTCACAATTAACTGAATGCAGTGGCAGAGATGAGAATCTAGTTGTCTTCTATTAAGCCAGACATCCAAGAAAATTGCAAAAATATAAAATAATGCCACTCTTCTCACTAAATATTTTTTTGAAAAATGAAATTTTTAAATAAAAAATATGCTATTTGTAGTTAACATTAAATGATTTATAATAATTATTTTAATAATAAAAGTATTTAATTTCTTAGTTATAACCTCTGATTTGTTATATACAGGGACAATGCATATACAAAAAAGCTCTTTGCAGTCCTCACTAACTTTTAGAAGGCCCTAAGATCAAAATGTTTGAGAATTAGTGTCAGAGAAATTTACCCTCAGGCCAAAGTGATATGTCTGTACATGTTCATAGCAACACTGTTCCTCACAGCAAAAAAAAAAAAAAAAAAGGGAAACAAACCACACATCCAATGTGGTAGATTTGTACAGTGCAATACTAGAGAGCAGTGGAAGTGAATGCACCACAGCCACATGCGTCAACATGGACAAATCTCACAAAAATAAGTCAAATGAAAAACCAAGGTGCGGAGTGCATACTGTATGCTACCAATTTTATAAGTGCTGTATGCTACCACTTTTATAAATTTCAAAGACAAGCCCAACTAAATATAACAAAGCTATTGAGAAAAGGCAATGGAAACAATAAACAGAACATTTAAGAAAATGAGAACAGGAAGCAGAAGAGTACAGGAGAAGTTCGATTGTGTTGGAATTTTTAGATGGGGCGATGCGTTCACAGATGTTACTTTAACCATTATGTTTCATTATATATGTATGAATGTCAGCTACATTATTGTTTGTGAATAACACCTACTTTACAACCCTGTAAGGGAGCTTTCCTTGCCAAAGGAACCCAAAGCGGTGAGGAAGGGCTAAAGAGGGGTAATACAAGCTCTGGCAGAGGGTCTGCAGCACTGGCCTCTGATAAGTCCATCACTCGGGCAGTTCTCTTCCTCGGACACCGAGGGAGATTGTATCCACTGCCATCCATCTGGTTTGGTTTTTCAACAACCCTCCCTACTTAAAAAATATCCATTTCTCCCTTCATCCTCTATTTCATATTTTTATCACAAGGAAAGAAACTACCACATTGCACAGATAATTTTGTGTTGTAGCCAAACCACTAAATTTAGCCATCATAATCTCTTATCACCAGAGCCAGCTCCTACTATATTTTTCCTACCTTCTATCCTTATATCACCAGTATAACTCCTCTGGTTTCATAAAGTTTCTCTCTTAGTGTCTCCTGCATACTTTTGACCTATTTCAACCTCTTCTGTCTAAAGCCATTTCTTCTGTTTGGAATCTTCTCCCTCTCTTCTAGGGATCTAAATCCATAATTTCCTCGGGGGTGCTTTAAGTATCACTCCTCTCCAAGAACCTTATTACCCATCACTGTTAATTCGAGTTGCCTCGAGTATTTACACAGCTGATTCCTACTATATTGTTTCATACTTGTTGGCATATTGATTTGTACTTATCCTCTGTGATTGTTTTGTGTCAACATCTGAAAGAACAGTCAGCAGAGATTATGCCCTCAAAACTTTTTCATAATGAATGAGCATCAAGTAAAGCTACAACGCTCAGCCAATCAAATCCTCAATGCTCTAACGATGACACCATGAGGGTTGACATACACCCTTATTCTCAAAAGGCTTTCAATTCATTTTATTAAGGTAAGTTTTCTCCTGCTGAAGGAAAAGATTTCCCATTTTATACTAAAACCCAAGAAAAGCAACATTTGCTTTACTGAATTCTGTTTCATAATATTAAACAACTTTAGAATTCAACATTTCTCCTCCCCAGCCCACCAGTCATTACTCGAAGTCCTTAGAAAATCACCCTTGGCAGGTGGTTGAGCCAGCTTCTTAGTGAACACAAGATCTTCTGTTTCATTTGGGACCAGTTTCACTTATTAGACAGGCCTTGACTTACGAAATCAAAGTTATCTTCTCTATAATGTCTACTGTACTGGTCCTAATCTCTGTTTTCTGTTCAGCATTTATAAACCTATGAAGATGCTTTTGAAGCTGAAGTTTAATTGTTTGTTTCCATCTCTTTTTCCACCCACTTGTCTCTGAGCTCCTTGAGAACAAGGACTCGTATGCTCACTTCAGCTCTACAGACCCCTAGGCCCTGGCACAGAAGCACTCAGTTACTGCTGCATGAAAGAATCAATGAATGAATCAATGAATCAGCCAAGTATCAGTTATTGGATACAAGCTGAGAATTTAGAATGAACAATTCAGAGTAAGTTTCTCCCCTTCTACACTTGGTAGAACTTCATATATTTAAGTGTAGTTGCTATGCATGGTTTTTCTCCACTCTAATGCTTATCTTCAAATTTAACACTCCCAATTGCCTCAATAATTGATTCCTCATATGATGATTTCAAGAGCTCACACATCCTAGTTGCCTCCCTTCTGATGAGTACTTCATCAATTTCCCCCTTTAAATCAGGACACCCAATCTGGGACTCAATATTACACATGTGATCTAATCAGTTTACAAGACTTTGTTTTGAATTTAGTACTTAACTCATCCAACTCTGCTAAAATACATGCATTCTTCAAATAAAAGATGAATTTTAAATGTTGCTTGATGATGCATAGTGGTTATCTCTGGGATATTTCCCATTTTACTTTAAACATTCCTACATAGCCTTCATTATTTATACAAGCAAGTACTGCTTTTTTTTTTTTTTTTCATTAAAAAGCCAACATAGATTTTTAAAATAAACTAGTAAATCAAATTATTACCTGTGATTTGTATGGTTTCAGCTTTATGGAGTACACTAACTCGTATTTTAAATACTTGTACTTATTTATTTTCATTTGTATATATTTCCCCACCTATCAACAAATATTCAAGTAGACACTGGTATACAGCACTTGTAACTATCTAGATTATGAAATTTCTTTCTTCCTATAAATGTCAGAAAGAAGCTCACTATAATTTGATTTCCCTCTTTCTTAAGGTCAGATTCAAACCCAGTCAGTTATTATTTGAGGTCTTCTTTCCCCTCGAAGGGAGAAATCAGAATGCATGGCTCAGGAATATCTCCTAAAGCAGAAGGTGTCTCACACTTCGCTCCTCCCAAATGCAGCTGTGTTTCACAGTCTAGAGGGCTGTTGGGTTAATTAACAAATAGGGCCAAACAAGCACAGATCGGAAAACAACTCATACAATAATTCTAGGCCATTACACAGGCAGTAGTCTCCATACGGAGCACATAATTCAGACCCCGGACAGTGCCATTGCATGTGACTCTATCCTATCGCCCTCTGCTTAGTCTGAAGTCAAAATCAGCTGCTGAGGAAGAAATGCCATTGCTGTCACAAGTTTTCCCGAATCAGAGCAGTGTGTTCCATCAGCACCCAAGGTTCCTCCTGGACAGTGGAGGGTCTCAAAGGGGAGGTGCAGCAGGGGAAGGCCTGTCCCTCAGCTTGTGGGGCCCCATGAAGATTTCACAGACCTCAGAGATGCAATGGGCCTCAAGAGATGGTCCCTCCAGTCCTTGACAGCACTGACCCTGGTGCCATGGGCTTAATTTTTACTTCTGTCCAATTGGTTAGAGGGGGCCCTTCGCTGTCTGTCTTGTAGACAAATAATATTAGTGAAAATGCTTTGTGAACAACGAAGCACAATGTAAATACAGAATGTGGTTAATGTACTATTATCCATATTACAACATGGCCCTACATCAGCACAGAGAGGGGAAGTGACTTGCCCACAGTCACAAAGCTAGTGAGAAACTCTAATGTTTGTGGTGGGAGAGGGGGACAGACCAGACTGGAGGCTGTGTCTCATGACTAGTGCTAGGCCTTCCCTAAGGCTCTGGTTTCCAATCAGGAGTCAATTATTCAGGTCCATGGGCAATTTTTAGGTTAATAAGCAGCCCAGGCTCAACCTTACATCTTTATTTTTGGCTGAAATGGCATTAGCCCAGTGTGGGTAATCTGGGAGTCCTCAGACGTGTGTTCAGGAGTCCTCGACCCTGAGTATCCATTAGGATCACCCAGGGAGCTTTAAAGGAATGCCCATACCCAGGCTCCACTTTGGGCTACTTAAATTTAAATCTCTGGGGGTGTTTGCATTTTTTTTTTTTTTAAATCTCCCAGTTGATTCTAATGTGCAGTCAGCATTGGGAACCATTAGGTTTGGCTGATATGATCAGAAACTGATAGGAAGCGACAATGGTCTGTGATTAATCACACAGTGCCATTAAAGCAAACCTAGTGAGAGCCTTAGTTGAAATGAATTCACACCTTGTGTGTATCCATGTGGCCGGCATTTATTGCACACACATTTTGTGCCAGACACGAGTATAATATAAATATCTATATGTATGAACTCACTTAGTAGCGATACAACCTACAATGCTTCCCCATTTTACAGGTGAGAAACAGGCAGCGAATTGCAGTAGCTTGCCAAGGTCATGGCTAAAAGGTGGTGCAGCCAGGATGTAACTCATGCATCTGGTACCAGGACCTTAATCCCATATCCTCACTGCTTCTTGGTAGAGCCACAGAATGTGGTTTACAATGCCTTAGCCTTGGTGATGAATTAAAATACAGAATATTGGGGAATGTAAGACAGTTTCTAATCCAAGTGCCTGCAGAGGCCAGAAGGTAAGATACACAAGGGAGACGGGCAGGTGTACGTGCAGATGGGAGAGGCGGCAGAGGGGTAGGAACTGTGGCAGACTGACGAACACATGCCCGGGGAAGGGAGACAGCCGCCACCGACTACAGCAGATTGCTGCCATGTGGGGAGGTGGGCCCGCTGCTGCTGGCTCTTCCAAGTTTTCAGAAGAAGCTAAAATTTCTATTTTTATGTGAAACTGCCCATTTCCAAATGCTTTCAACATACATCCACAAGCCACTAGCTAGTGACCGCTGATATGATCTATCTCACACACACAACACACACACACAAACACAAACATCTCAATCCTTCATTTAATGTGTTCTCTTGGGTAGGTTTTCGACAGCACACCATGCCTTTTTTCCTTCATGCAAAATTTCAATTGCTATCTATACAACGCATGGAAAAACCAATATAAATCCCCTCCCTACCCAACTCCCCACTTCCGGTAATTTTAATCAGTGGACTGACTGTTGAATAAATAACTAAATAAACATTTATTAAACACCTAGTCTCTCATCTGAAGCTCACCGTACGACTGTGAACATGGATTTCCTACCCTCACTTTACAAGACAACCCAGTCATAATTCGCATGATTACTATACAATTTAGGTGCAATTCAGGTCAAATCATACACACAGGAACACGTTCTGATAGTAAAAGTCTAATGTAACACTGCTGGCCTGTGAAACAAGTATTAGTCAAGCCCTATTATAACAGCCTTATAAAAGAAGTGTACCATGCCATATTATTCCTCATCACCCCAATTAGATATATGAAAAATGAAAAAAATAAATAAAAAACCCAGAAGTCACCGAAAAGGTCTGGGTGAGAAATGACTGTAGTTTAACCACAATCTAAGCCAATGGAAACCTATTTCATAAACTTAATAAGAGCTCCTTCTTCCTGAGCTCCTGCGGTGCAGCAGGCACCAATTAGGCATGTTTGTATGTGTACATAATATTGATATTTATATAAGTGTTCGATCAATCCTTGCAATAACCCCATGATATGGGAACTATTGCCACTATTGAAAGATGGGGAAAATAGAGGACAGGGGAGTTAAGCAATTTGCCCAAAGTCACACCGTTAGTTAGTGGCAGAGCTGGGGTCTGAACAGCCCAGCTCCAGAGTCTGTCCACTGGGCCACCACACCATGCATTTAAAAAGCATGTGAGTCTCTGGTTTTCCTAAGTGGGACCATATACAGTAGGCACAGTGAAAAGAGGGTGAAGTCACACTATACTTTCTCTTTCCCACTCCAAAACAAAAGCTTTCTAAAATCCACCACCAGACAACCGAGGACCCTAGCACTCTATAATGTTAGAAAAATCTATCCCCTACACAAGTACAGTAGCTTGTTTTGAAAGCCCAGGGAAGCAGAGTGCAGCTGATCACGTAACAGTCATTCCCCCGGCCCTCTCTGGTCCCTCCAGAAGGCCAGCTTCTCCAGAGCACGCAAAACAGTTCACCCTGAGACCCCATCTCTCTCTCACTCCTTGCCTTTTTTCCTTCACCGCACACTTCTAAGGGGTTCTAACCACTTTTTCTGAACCCTGTAGAAATTGCCGGAAAGAGAGATGGGTAACATTTTAGGGTCAGCTTTTTCAGGCCCAAGCCTTGGAGAAGGCCCATGCATTTCTTCCTGGCTGGTACAGAGCACTGGGCTGAATGGGGACTTTCTTAAGACACAGAAGCAAAGAGTACCTACGCCTTAGTCATTTCAGAACTCTAGAAACAGAACTTGAGTGGTGGAGGGTGTTTTTTCACAAGAAGGGAATGGCCGGCTGGAAACAATATCCTTTTTAGGCACACAGAATCTGCTGCATTTGACGGAACCCTGGGTCAGCCTGTGAAAAGCAGAGTTGCTGCAGGCCACATGCTGATCTCACGCCGTGGGCGTGTATCACTGCACACTTTATAAAATTAGCTACAGTGCAGCCTCTGTGTGTGTCTGTGTGTGTGCGCAGTGAAGCTGACTTTGAGCAAATACACAGCAGTCTGCACCCATGCAGCTAAAGTCCGATTTCAATTCATGAAACCACCTTGCAGCTACAGCAATTCTGTCCCAAGGTAGGTAGGTCCCTGAGGAATGAGAAGAGCCATCTGAGAGGCCCTTGCTTCGGCTCCTAGTCACGCACTATTCTCGCATGTCATAAAAATGCCATTTACAGACAGAGGATAGAAATGCAAAACTTGCTCCTACTCAGAGGGGAAGGCAGCTAGAAACTTCAGCCCACCAAATCTTAGCAATTTCTAAAGTCTGTGCTTTGTACATTAGTTTCTTATGAAATATGACAAAAGAAATTTCAGCTATGACGGACCATAAAGTATTTGTACACTTGGTTCTTTGAGTTACTGAGTTACACCTAGCAAAGGAAGAAACAGAAAAGAACGCATCAAAACAGGACCCAGTACCTTCATTTACATCTATATCTCTAAAATGTGACTCTAGAGCACCTTAATTAAGCCGGAATAGTAATGAAATCTGACGGGGGCAGGGGGGAAGGAGGACCAGCCACATGTCCTTACCATAACTAGGCCTGATCTGGATTTATTTCTGATAAGAGAAAACTTTCACCACAAAGCCCACGGTCTTGTATAATAAAACCTTACACGCTAGAAAGCCTCTAACGCCCCCCCGCCCCCCAAAGTCCTATTTTGTAGGTCACACTCTCATTATCTTGTTCTGGGATCAGTCTGATGAAATTATAGAGAATGACTAATGCATCGCTCAGAATGGAGAGATCAGCTCCAGCTTGGTGTCTGTGTTTCTGTCCTTCTCTCCTAATGCACCAGCAGTGATTTTTAAAAAGGACACAGAGGCAGGATGAGGCAACTCCAGCAAGAAAAGCTGTGATGCGCTGAACTAACTTACCCTCAGGAAGATGCTGCCCTTTCTCTAGCTTTCACGGATGCATTACGGACCGGCCACGGAAACCAAGGGAGCTTTGTACCAGGCGGCCATGTGGGCTCCACCGCCATCGCCTTCACACCTGGGCGTCTTTTGAGTCCAAAGACACCACTTTGCATATAAATGACCAGAGTCAGTGATACCAGATGCGTTTTTTTCTCTCTCTGGTGAAACTAAACTCATTCGGACAGGATCTGAACCCAAACTACAGGGATTAGCAAATAAACTAGTTTAGCAACCCAGCCGGGCACCATACATTTTGAATCCAATCTTTCCTATGAGAACCTTTTGACATTAATAGGACTCCTTGTATTTTAAACCAACTTTTGACCCCAGGAGAAGCCTGCCTGGTTACTCCAACACAACACCATCCCTTGGGTATTTCCGCGGCCTTTGTCCATCTAGTTTTATAAGCCTCGAAAGACAGCGATTTTCCACACCTCTCTTGGAACTCTCCTAATAGAGGCCATTCAAAGGCTCTAAAACTCCAAATGCACAGCGAGCTCTAACCCTGGCCGAAAGCTGTCCGGTTCCTATTTCGCCAGCATGATTTATTAACACTTTGTGCGGGAGGCTTGTCAACGCACAGCAGCCGTGTCATCCCCAGGGCGAGATGGCAGCACGTAGATAAATTAAAAATCAATTTTTTTTATTAGAAACTATTTTGAAGCATTAGAAGGAATGTGATTTTGAGCTATCTTTCTTATTTTAACAGGAAAGCTCAGTGGACCCTACTTACTGTATTAGGAATATATGGATTTCTTTTTAGGAGAACAAATAGCCATTATTGCCCAGTATCAACTCGGCCTGCTAGGAGGCACCTCAGAATCATTAGCTCTGGCTGACAGGGGCAGTGAAATACTTTACTGCTTCAGATTTGACAATTTTCCCTGTGGTTCCTGTCATAGTTATAAGGCATGGCCTCAACACTGAAAAAAATTAATACAAGTAGAAAAAAGAGTTAGGTTTTCTACCTTTCTCTTCCATCAGACATACAAAGACTCCTAAAACTATAAAAAAACAAGGGATCCGGTTGCTCGCCTGTCATTTTGCTTCCCAATTTTACTAGAAAGCAATGGAGAATTTTAGAAGTTTTGTTAAAGAAGAGCACAATAACCTGTTCTGGTCTTGAACCACAACAGAGTAAACAATGAAAATACTAGACTAACAAAACAACCGTGTTATTAACTTTTCCTTGTGCGTCCCCTTGAGCACAGCATCAGGCTGATTTCCACTGGCAAACAGTGGGATGTGAACTCATACACATTTCTGGTAAGTTGAAGCCAATGAGGAAAACTTGAAGGGGCAGATGGCATCAACGGAAAAAGGGTTTACAGACGCAACCCACACAGGAGAAGGCCCTTCCTTACCCTTTCCCTCAGTTTGTGGTCCCCCATGTAATTAATGCACTGAGCCCCAGCCCGGCCAAAAGTCACAGACAGTATCAGCTTCCCTCTGGTCCTCTTTCTTAGGCTGACATGGTCAAGCTATGCATTTCGGGATTCTGCGAAAGATAAGCACATGGTATAGCTCCAAGGACCTCTAGGATAGTTTTTGGACATAGCACTGGGCCCTGTGAATGGAAAGAACTTTTATAAAAGAGCCATCAACAGCAGCAGCAGAGTCACAGTTAAATCCCAAAATGATAATGACCACTCTAGGCCAAGAAATAAAGGCTTTTTAAAGCCACTTCTCCAAAATAATTTAGGTTTAACAACCTTTGTTGGGGCTCACCTCCAAAAGCTAGTGTATAACTTCTTTTTTTATTTGTAGCCAGTAGGATCACCATTCAACTCTATAGGACAGGACTTTTTGTTTCTCTGCATATGTAAGAGGCTCATATAACTTCTCTCTCTCTCTCTCTTTCTCTCTCTCTCTCTCTCTCTCTCTCTCTCTCTCTCTCTCTCTCTCTCTCTCGGAGGCCCAGGAGGAAATGACTGTGTAGAATTTTAAATCAGAAACCTAACGCTTAGGTTAGTAGTGTCAGGTTAAAGGCTCGCCCATCCTCAAAGCTAATTCAGTTCTGAACAGTCCCCTGGGTGTTCAGTGGAACAGAAGGAGCTAGGAAACCTTAGCAGGCCGAAGCCCAGCCTGGGGAATTGCTGGGACTCGGTGCCAGGGGCCGAGGCTCACCCCAGACTTGGTATCAGATAATACCAAGTGCTAGTCTGGACTTCCAGGACTAATCTACTCGAGGGTGGAACTTCCAGGTTCCCTGGTGTCTGTGCTGTGGAGTAGGACAGTGGCCTTTGTACAGCCACACTGCACCTGGCTGGCATAGATTTAGTAACAGGAAAATAGATTCAACACAGAGAAAGAGTCTATTGGCAACAATTACGTATGGGAGGTGCAGGGACAAGGCAGAGGTCCTGGGATAAAGTGGAAAGTATTCCAAATTTTCTAGAGATTTCGATTTCACAACTTTGTTTCTTTCTTTCTTTCCTTTTTTTTTTTTTTTTTTTTTTTTGTATTCTAACTTCTTAAATGTGTGTTTATAGGTTCTCTAGATTCTTAAAACCTTATATCAACAGTGGCTGTTCACCACTTTTGTATTACCTCAGAAGGGCTCTTGGGTTTCAAAAGCAATTTTCCCTGCCTAATTCTCCCTCCAACCCTCCCCCACCATCCAAATGACACACACATCAGTCCTTCTAGGGTCAAATTTTAAATCTGCCCTTAGAAAACTCCTTAAAACCTTGGGATGACATCTTTGATCCCCAGACTAACTAATTTTTAACTTTGAAACAAAACAGTTCTCTGGGGGAAGAAAAATCCTTCTTCCACAATAAGCAAACAGTAAAGAATTTAGACTTAGAACCAGGATTTTAGGACTACAATTATTTTCTACATTAAATAACAAAGAACACTATTTACCAAAGTCAATATTTGTTACCTCTCCACAAACTGCAAGTTTCTTCAAAGACTCATGGGCACTTAGCAAGCCTTCGGTTACTGAATTGCAAAATACACCATTTGCCCAGAAACGTGTCTTAGCCCCAATGCAAATTGCTTATAAAGCATGTGTAAAAGCATGCTTTAAACAAGCAGCACACACCCACAAAAATCCATTCAATGCAAAGGTAAGTGAAAAAAAAGCTTCTCAAATCAGGCTTCCCTTTACAAACGGGAGGGACATTTACAGTATCTCCGAGGCTAATTGCTTCTTACTTCAGTAAAAGTGGCTTTATGTGACTAGAAGAGGGAGCTAATTTTTATTCTTTTATTTTATTTTTTTTCGTGCATAACAGTATTCAATTAGAGAACAGGGTGGGAGAGCCCACTCTTAAAATATAACTTAATCACCAGGCACCCGCGCTGCAGACGAGGTCCAAGCACACGAGCTAAAATGGAGCCTGGATTTCCTCTCAGACTGAAAGGGTAGTTGCAGGAGGTCAGGGTCAAGGTCACCAGCAGGGCAGGCTGCAGCTGCCCGACCGCGCCGCGCACACCACAGAGAGGAGGCGGTCCATCTCCTCCGTCACAGCCTGAACAGATAAATCCCTTCTCCTCGCCTACCCTGCCTCTGACCGCGCCAACATTTTTTTTTTCTTCTTCTTCTTCTTCTTAAGCAGGAGGAGACAGAGAAGAAAGGAAAATGACCAAATAACCTCACCGCCCTGGCCTTCCGCACACAAACTCATCGACTCCCAAAGTTGCCATCTAAGGGCAAGTTCGCAGAGAGCACTGAAGCCCATTTTGTCCGAGCAGGGCAAGCCTCCCCCCACCCTCTGCATCCCCCCTCCCGACCCTGCGGGGAGTCCTGCCTCCTCTCCTTCCCTCCGCACTCCTCCTCTCCCCCCACCTCCCCCCCTTCCCCCACCCAAAAAAAAGCGCTGGGACCCGGGCCGGCCGGCCATGTGCGCGCACACACTCCGCCGCCAACTGCTGCGACTTTTCTGTGAATCGCAGCGCGGAGCCTCCCGGCTCGCCCTCCCCGGCCGCACCGCCTGCCTTCCCTCTGCCTCGCTCAGAATTCCCCTACACACGGCGAGCGGCTTTATGTGCATCTATATTACATATGTGATCGTATCCTCGGAACCTCTAGCGGGCAGGCGAAGGAAGGGCTTGCACAGGGGCATTTTTTTTTTTTTTAAGGAAGGGGGGGTGGTGGAAAAAAGCACAACCCAGGTTCTGGGCGCCGCCGCCAGCGTACCGGGAAGGGGGAAGAAAAGAGGAATGTTTGCGGAGAGGGCTGCCCGCGAGTGCCCTTGCGCGCCACTTGGGCCGCGGCCCCCGGTGACCCGGGGCCGAGCCACACGCGCCCCCCGGCTCCCCCCGGGCCAGCACCGCCGCGGCTGTTTCGCGAGGGGGAGATCGATCGCGCTGCCTGTCTGCAGCGGAAACGCGCGCGCACACACACACACACACACACACCACCCGAGCCAGAGACACCATAACCTTAACCCTTCCCCCACCCGCCGTGAACTTCAGGTGACCGACCACGTCGGCCTGACACCCGGGCGGGCGGGCGCTCCGGCTCCGCTCCCGCCCCCGGCCCGGGTTTTGCAGGATCGGGCTCCGGGCAGCGCCAAACCGCCGGCAGAGGGGTGCAGGGTGGGGGGGGAGAGAGAAGAGAAATTGACCCTCCGTCTCCCCGACCCCTCCCTCCGGCGCCTCCGGCGTCCCCTCCTCCCCGTCACCCCGCCCCGCGCTGCGCCCGGCCCCCCGCCCCCCTGCATTCAAGGAGCCGGGCGGCCCCGGGGGATATTTTTAGTCGCTTCTTTCTCCTTCACTTTTAGCTTTAGCAGCATCTCCGCACACTCGGAGCGGGGAGAGGAGAGAGAGAGGCCGGGGGTGGGGTGGGGGCTGGCGAGGAGGGAGTGGGGGAAAAGTTAGAGGAGTCTCGCAAAGAAAGGGCGGAGAGGGGCCGGGGCGCGGGTGGAGGAGGGGAAGGGGCCCGGGCGCGCCGGCGGGCGGGCGCGAGGCTCCGGTTGCCGTGTGTGTGGCTGCAGCCGGGGAGGGAGGGAGGGCTGCGATGCACTTTAGTCCTGGACTCTGCACAGCTCGCGGGGAAAGGGGAGGGGGGGCTCCGAGCGCCCGGCTCCGTCTGCTCCGACTGACCCCGCATTTTATTGCGGCCAGGAGCCCTGCTCCTCCCTCCCCTCCCCGCCGCCCTGCTCTGCAGGGACCTCGCGCGCCGCGAGCCGCCCTGCCTCCTGCCTCCGCCTCGGCGCGGCTCCCGCACCCCACATCCGCCCGCCGCGGCCCGGCCTCGCCCCCCGCCCCGCGCCCGGACCCCCGCCCCGCGCCCCGGCGCCGTGGGACCGGCCGCTCCGCGGCGCGCGTGGACTGTGTGTGTGTGCGCGGGGGCCCCCACTCCCTCCCCGGCCGCTCCCGCCTCGCCCGCCCCCGACCCCCCTCCGCCGCCGCCGCCTCCACCTCCGCCTCCTCCGGCTCCTGCCCCAACCGCCGCCGCCGGCTCCGGGGCCGACCCGCCCGGCTCAACCTTTAGCCGGAGCCGGACCTCCCTCCCCGGATCCCGCACCCGCCGCGCGCCCTCGCCCCGGCCACCCCCAAACGCCATGTCACGGCCCTCCGCGCACCCCGACCCCGCACCCTCCGCGATCCACCGGGGATTTTTTTTTTTTTAAAGATTCCAACCTCTCCCACCTCCCGTCCACCCCCCGATTGATTAAAACACACACACAAAACCCGGCATCCACACTGCCCCCTCCTCAGCCGCCGCCGCCGGCCCCCTCCCCCAGCAACCCGGAGTGGGGAGGGGGAGGGGAGGGAAGGGGGGAAACGCTCGATCGCAAGGGAAGAAAAAAAAAAAAAGAGGGGGGCCGAGAGAAAGAAAGAAAGAGAGGAGAGAGAGAGAGAATGGAAAGGGCACGGGGCTGATCATCACCAACATGGCTGCCTCGGCACAGACCTCGGCGAGGAGTCACCCGGGCCGTGTCTTTGTCGGCTTCACCTCTGTAACCCTAAACTAAGGCCGGGGGCCGCGGCGCAGGCCGAGGGGAGCGAGGCCGGGGGACGGCCCGGGAGGCGGCGGGGAAGGGATGACTTACGTGAGGGAAGGCGCTTGGGCTGCTCCTGCTTCCTCCTGGGCATTTTCCCCCTTTTCTCACATTCTCCTCCTCGGGTAATGGGAGATCACAGAAACCCCCGTGGGGGCCGAGAGGCAGACACACTGGCAGGAGCGGGGAGGTGGCTGGGGGGGCGCGGGCGGGCGGGCGGGCCAGGGGGGAACCCCCTTCTCTCCGGTGTGTACAATGGGTTGAAGCTTGTTTCCTGGAGCCAGAAGAGGGGTTTTCTTCTCTCTTTTTTTCTTTCCTTTTCCTTTCCTTTTTTTTTTTTTAAATTAATTTTTTTTTTTTTTTTTTTTTTTTTGGCCGTGCACCTGGCTTGTCCCCCGAGCGTTAATAGTCTTCAATGGAAACGGACCCGGTAGGTGTGAGTGTGAGTGTGTCCCGAGCCGGCGCGTGTGATGGGAGGGATGAATAGGCGAGCGCCGGTGCGGCGGTGTCTATGGCCGCGCCGTGTCTCCGAGCCCCTAACACTAATGTCGGGATCAAAGGGCAGCGGCGGCGGCAGCACAGCTCACAGCTCGCTCTCCTCTCTCTCTCTCTCTCTCCCTCGCTCTCCTCTCGCGCGCGCTCTCTCTCTCTCTTTCTCTGTCACACACACACACTCACACACACACGGAGGCACAGACGGAGGGAAAGAGCGAGAGAGCTAGACACACACACACACACACACACACACACACACACACACACACACACGCTGCAAAGAGGAAGGTGCCCTAAGGCTCCCAGGGCGGACTCAGCCCGGGATTTGCTGCCGCCGCTCTGTGTGCGTGGAGAGCGTGGGGGGACGCGCGCGCGGGGGTGGGATGGAGTTCTTCGAATGTATCCCGCTAGCCGCCAGATCCAGGGGGGGTGATGGTGGGGGTGGGGGGGGAAAGTTTTTTCCCCTCACTCTTGAAATGATTGCTGCTGCATTACTATCCTTACTGATTTTTTTTTTTTTTAAGGAAATAGATGTGCCTCTCAACTTTCTTTTGTTTATTAAACTACACGTTCTTCTGCACAAAATGCATCAGGGTGTTGTGCCTTAAAAAGAATGGGTCTCTTGCCCCATCACCTTAAACATCTGGAGGTGACAGTCTCCCATATACTCTTAAAAAACAAACAAACAAAAAAATACAGTGTAATAAAAATAATGTTTTAAAAAAAGATAGCATATGGTGAAATCAATAAGTCGGTTGATGGAATGAGTGCCCCGTTGTGGAGTGCCCAGTGGAGTTAAAACTGAAAGAAAAAAAAAATTGCTGCCTAAATGACAATTGCAGCTTCTTGACAAAGGGTGGTTGGGGGGGAGGGGGGGTTAAGATTAGGTCACCCCTGATGGTTGGCTTAACTGTTACACATGATACTCCTACAGTGCACACAGCAATTTTGACTTCTGAAATTTACCTTTTTCCCTGTTGTAATCCAGGTATAGGAAGCTTACACTGAAGCAATTCCAG
The DNA here is from genome assembly GCF_964339955.1 of Pipistrellus hanaki. Lineage (NCBI taxonomy): Eukaryota > Metazoa > Chordata > Mammalia > Chiroptera > Vespertilionidae > Pipistrellus > Pipistrellus hanaki. Next base: position 47,651,622 of record NC_140507.1, read on the forward strand.
TTTGCATGAGGAGCCCCACATAGCCGTTTTCATTAACTGATACATATTTTCATTACTTTACAAATCACACATCTTCCTTCAAAGAGAGACATGAAGGGGAAAAATAGAATAGGATGGGTCTCACTCTAGCACAAAAGGCACTTGGTGAAAGAGGACTGTTCTCTTTGTGACTTGGAGTCGTTTGGATAAAAGTTCACTCAGAGGTTGTTAATTATTTAAACTCCAAAACCTGCTACTATAATTGAAGCAAAAATGGTCTGAAGAAGAGTTGTTTCATAAAACTCTTTGTAAGAGGAAACTTTGAACTTAAGCAGAATACATTATATGTCATGAGTCAGATGTAGCTACAAAAAAATAGAAAGGTGCATTGTTTAAGTACTTCTTCCCTTTTTAGCTTTTTAAAAACTCTGACTCATCATCTCATTATGTTAATTATTTTTTTACCAATTTTAAAATAGACTTTTTTTTTTAATCAAAGAAGGTACGGGGAATGTACAAAACATTAAAACGACACATATGCTTACATGGAGAGCTAATGTCTCTTTGAAGTTCTGACTTAATTCTCACAACTCAAATGGCGTTAAAGACAGCCACGGGGGTGAAAGCCCTATTGTGCCCCTTCAAAAAATAACAGCAAGGCTTTATATTGCACACTTTTATTAGAGAAGCTTAAAAGTGTTGTATCTCCCAAAAGGTTTTTTTTTTTATTAATAATAAAAATCTCAGGATGACACCCTCCCTGACAACTCCCTTGAATGATCAAGTTTCCCAAAGACAAGTAATGCCATCCGAAGCAGGTATGGAAACACCTGCTTGAGTTCAATCTAAAACCAATGCAGAAAAACAGTCAAGTTGAAAATGGAGCATCATCCTTAAAACAACCCTTCTTTGAATGATGGCTTCAGTAAACCGGTAGTTAGGTGTTCCCATGTTTCAACTTGAAAATGGTGACTATGTTTCAACTCAGATCAAACTCAGTTTTCCATGACTTTGACTATTGTCACTAGGGTTGGACTTGAAATTAACACATGAATGATGAATCCAAGCCCATCCATTCCAAGGAGACTGGCTGCCCTGAGTGTGTAGGATCTTGAAACCTAACACCCAGTAAACCGAATGCTCGCAACACTCCACCCTTCTCCCTCGGAACCTTTGGCTGGGAGATGGAGGACTATTACCTCACATAGACACACTACCACCTTTTCCTGAATTGCTGTGACTCTTTACAAAGCTTGCTACACTGTAATTGAAAACACACTTTAGGCCTTTCCTCAAAGTAGAGTACATTTCCTGCGACCTTTTAAAGGCAGGCAGGCAAACGCTGTCAACTTTTAATTATATAGGTGTTCTAACAACAGCCAAAAGCATTATTAAATTGAATTTATTCATACCTCTACCTCTTTCCAAAAAAATCATTTGAAATGGTACGCAACAATAGCAAATGGAAATAAGGACAGGACAATTTCTGTTTAAATCTCAGCTTGGTGTCTCTCCGCTACAAAGCAAGCTTCAAGGGCACCGATGCCTCCACCCTCAATTGCTATATGTTCGGGGAACACAAACTAATTTTAATGTTCGACTAACCTAAAATATTAGGGAGATAAATAGCTGGCAGTTGCTACAATGGATTTCAAAACTGAATGAATAAATAATTTGGGAAATGTGTGCCTTCTGGGTGCATGTATCCATGAGCCATTAACTTAGATGATTGTTGATTGTAGTCATCACAGTGGAATATTCTATTTGATTCACCCCACACCCAAGCTTTTAAAAGCAAATTTTATCTTAATAATTATAGTGCTCTTCACCCCCATCTTCATCCCCTCTCAAATGTGAGATTAAAATAGATTTTCTCAAAATTTCTAAAATGTTTCATAAATGCTCATTCTCACACGAGTGAATTCCATCCTAGCCCAAGTATTGCTAGAGTGAGGTAGACACTTCTTCTAGAATGGTATGTGGTCTGGGAAGGTCCTTGAGGTCAAAGGTATTTGCATAATAGCATTAAGATGTCATTTGCCCTTTTATCTGTGTTGACATTGACACTGGTGATACAAAAGCAATGGGAATAAAATGCTGTACCTTAGTTCTAATCAAGGCAGGGGCAAAAAATATATATTAATAGTCACTCTCTTCTTTACACCATTCATTGAGAGAGAGAGAGAGAGAGAGAGAGAGAGAGAGAGAGAGAGAGAGGAAGAAGGAGGAGGAGGAGGAGGAGCAGAAGGAAGGCTTACTTAAAAGTATCTTTGCCCTGGCCGGGTGGTTCAGTTGGCTGGAGTGTTGTCCTGTACACCAAAAGGTCAAAAGGTGGTAGGTTCAATTCCCCATCAGAGCACATACCTAGGTTGTGGGTTTGATCCCTGGTCATAGTGTGACTGGGAGGCAACCAATCCATGTTTCTCTCTCACATCAATGTTTATCTCTCTCTAAAAAAAAAAAAAAATCAATAAAACATATCCTCTGGTAAGGATGGGAGTGGGGGGGTTGTCCTTGATGGAACAGTAAAAATTATTAACTTTATTAAATCTTGACCCTTGAGTACAAGACTTTGAAATTTTATTTGTAACAAAATGGTAGGAACATATAAAGTATTCCTGCTGTGTACTGAAGTCCATTAGTTGTCTCAGGGAAAATCTCTTCTGAGATCCTTTCAGATAGCTGCTTTTTTCAGGGAATATTATCTTTACTTGCAAGATTGACTGACAGATAAACGGTGGTTCCTAGCACTTGGGTATTTCTCAAAAAAAAAAAAAAAAATGCATGCAGTGAGTCTGTAACTTCAAGAGAAACAATTCATGGTATTTTTGGCAATATTAATGTCTGCAGTTACAAATGAAAACTAGAATTTTAGATATCTATCACTATGAGCTTAACAGCTTCCTAAGACTTTTCTGATGAGATTCATGTTGATGTTAATGAATGTGATTTTCTGATACTTTATCAACATTTTTGAAGAGCTGCATAACTGAGGAGCCGTTTTTTCCCCCCAAATGACCAGAGCTTGATGTTACAAAAACCATGCTGTAGGAAAGGATCCATTCAAAGTACAAGGCCAACTAATGGATTTTAATGTAAGAGTATTAAAAGTTCATAGATATAATTTCAGATTCCACTTGTCAGAAACTTTTAAGAAACTCCCACTCATCAAATTGTGGGGTAGTGTCAACAAAGAGTATCCACAATTACTTGAAAAGGTTTTAAAATATCCCTCTCTCCCTTCAACAACATATCTATGTGTGGCTTAATTTTTTTTTTCATGTAAGCCTTTAACCAAAGCAACATATCACAACAAATTGAATGCAGAAGCAGACATGAGAATATCTGTCTCCTAGTAACCCAAGCATTATAGAGATTTGCAGAAATGTAAAATAAGGCTATTTTTCTTTCAAAAAAATAACTGTTTTTCATAAGTGTATTAACTTGTATTGTGTTTATTATTATTTTTTTATTTACATATGAATTAGTAAGTAAATATTTTTAAAAGCCCACAGTTGTAATATAGAATATAGGACATATCCGACATAACCCACCTATATGAAAGTTCTTTGGGGCCCTCAATAACTTTTAAGTGTATAAAGGTATCCTGATTCAAAAGGTTTGAGAACCACTGCCCTAGAAATTATTGAGATGCAGTGAAAAAAAAGAAAAAAGAAAAGAACATCTAAGGGTGTTTTACTAGAAGTCTTGAAATCCAATTGTAAATATGATTACACTTCTAAAATAAAGCCGCCTTCGCTGCAAGAGCTGGTTTCCTGTGCCCAAGTTTGGCTTCCCTGATGAGACACAGAGAGGATGTATTAGTCAGGGTTCTCCAGCGGTGATATATTCTCCAGAACCAATAAAACTGTTACTAATTAGTTACAGGGATTTGCTCACAAAGTTATGGAGGCCACGAATTCTCATGATCTGCCATCTGCAAGACAGAGAACCAGGAGAGCAGTGGTGTAATTCAGTCCAAATCTAAAGACCTGAGAATCGGGGGGTTGATGGTGTGAGACCTGGTCTGAGACCAAAAGCCCGAGAACCAGGAACTCCAACGCCTCAGGACAGGAGAAGCCGAATATCTCATCTCAATCAGGGTGAATTTGCCCTTCCTCTGCCTTTCTTGTTCTAGCCAGACCTTCCATGGATTGGGTGGTGCCCACCGCATTGGTGAAGGTGATCTTTGCTCAGCCTATGGATCCAAATGCGAACCTCTTTTGGAAACACCCTCACAACACACATCCAGACATAAGAGATTACTGGCCATCAAGGCATCCCTTAGCACAGTCCAGATGACCAAAAAAATGCACCATCACAGAAGAGATGACGGTGTTCAGCATGTCCTGTTGGTATAGGTTGCCCAGCCATGCAGAGAGGCTGGCTAGTCTGTACAGACGGCCCATGCCTCTTCCAGCCTCGGACCCTTTAGGAGAATAAAACCAGTGAGGGTCTCTCTCTTTACCAGGGCCTGAGCTACCGCCTCAAGAGTTAAGACAGGGACACCCTTTCCCCCAAAGCGCTCCAAGTCTGACATTTTAAATAACGAGTGCCTGTCCCAAAGTAGAGATATGGGTCTGGCGTCTCTCCTGGCCTGGACCTCACGTGCTGTAAATCAGTATCTGGTGACGATGACCAGCCATCATTTACGAAGGGGGAGGCTTTTGCTGTAATCTGTACTCGTGTTCTTAGGAGGCCAGGGCCTGGCTGGGATCAGTGAGTTTTGTTACCATTTGGATAAATCATGCCTTCCAAAGTAGTGGATGTACAAGCACATGACCAGACAGAGAACCTGGCAAATGAAACACTTCTGGCAATTTTGGGTTTCTTTCACCCAAATTCGTGTGCTTGGGTTCTAACATCCTCCCACCAGTTCTTCAACTCCACACCGTCTCAGAATCCTTGCATTTAGATGGTAAGTTCCCCATCACTGTGGTCCTCCTTTTCCTCACTGGTCCTTTCTGTCAGCCCTGATGACAGCATCATCCAGTCCTTCCTTGTTTATTCTAAACTTGAACGCCAACTGAGACGAAATTCTTATCTCCCAAGCCTCATTTGCTAGAATTCTTAGCATCTCTATCAATTTAGATCCCATGAGTCATTTTTTGTTGTTTTTGTTGTCTGTTGTTGTTGTTGTTTTTAATCCGCATGGGTGAAAGCTCCCCTGAGCAGCTGATCCCCACTTCATGCATTTTTTCCAACTGATTTGCCTGGTCGCTTCATGTAGTTCTTTGCTGCCTGACCCAGTCACCCTCTGACCTACCTCACATCATACTGCTGTTTCCTCACGAGTCCCCTGTGCATTGTGGCTTCTCTCACAGCCTCTCTCTGGAGCTGCAACCACTCTGATTGAGTTTCATGACAGAGTCTGTCTTTCCCTTTGTCAAATCTGCTCCTCATCCCTTTCCCCCCTTTGAGGCCCCCACCCAGGGTATCTGAGCAAGGCTGTTTACCCAACTCACATGCTAAGCAACTCTTCCTTAGATTGCAGCATTGTGTGGCCTAATTTAAGAATAACAAAGCACAAAATCATCATACACCAAGAATCATGATTTTTGTTGATCAGCAAATAAAATGGGGGCAAAAGCCAATCAAAAAGCTCCCTGTGGGTTTTTCCTAAACTCTTAGCTCCCGTCTGCCTCCCTCCATTTTTGCCAGATCTGATGTACTTGGATATCTCATGGGAGGTAAAACCAAGTTACCTTGAGCTCCACCTGTATCTTTTTGATTCTTGAGGGGTTGGCTATGCCTTTTTATTGGATTAAAAGTCCTTTTATATAAAATAGCAAATGATAATGCCTTGGGAGTTAACTAGTCTATGTTCCCTCTTTTCCATCATTTAATCTCATACTTTAATAATTCTAATAAGAAAGGAAAACAGAGCTTCAAGGGAGAATCGTGGAACGTTATGACCAGAAGATGCTGGCAGATCACTTAGGTTAGCCCTGGTATTTCGCCGATGAGGAACCGAAGGTCCTGAATCCGTGGTCCTAGCTGAGCTCTGACGAGTGAGCCTGCTATTCCAGAAAATTTGAGCTGAAACCTAAGATGATGTAAAGACATACCTGTGCATCCTAATGGATTTAAACAGACCAATTTTGCAAACCAGAACTTAGAAGCATTTGATATAGCAACATACAAAATTGGGGAATTGAGGGCTTTCAAATATTGCACATGGAAAATTCAGCATAGATTGGATATTATTTTACTAGAGTCTGGAAGGTTCTTTTAAATGGGAATAAAGGGTAGCTATGGAGCTAGAGAAAAACTTTTAAAAATCACAAACCACAGAGACAAACTCTATTCTACGTATATAGATACTATTGCTTCAACATTGGAACCTCTTAACAGAAAGTCGGAGAGGGGAGGTGTTGCATCTCCCAAGCAGAACCCTTGCAGACATTTCAGAATAAAATGTTTGCATCCACCTGCGTGAAAAGAGCGCTTCTGCCGCCAACGTCAGCTCCATTCCAGTGTGAGCCGGCGGCACACCCAGCCCTGGCCAGCTGTCTGACAAAAGTCTGTCAGGGGTTTGGAGTTACCTTGGAAGGATGTCAATGTATTGGTGCACATCTATTGCCTTTAAAGCACCAACCCGGTTCCCGACGGCAATTCCACAGGGTCATTTTCCCAAGGGAAGGATGGGCGCTCTTACAGCAGCCGCTTCTGAGACCTCACCCTCCTCTGCGCTGCGCTCAGGAGTCACTGTCAGAGGGACAGTAAGGGAAATAGAACGTCATGAACTGTTCAGGACAAAAAAAAAAAAAATGATACCCACCAATGGTTCAAAACAACAGGAAGGAACAGAATGGATAAACGACAATGCACACACTTGTCCTGGGATCTGAACACAACTGGTTCAGCGAGTGTCTCTCGGTAAATAGCCGCTGGTGAACGGATTAACGAGTCAGTCAGGAGACACTCTCCTGGAAGGGCTGTCCTGCAGACGCTGTGTTGTGTGAGGGCCTCACAGACCCAGGCTCCTCTGGCACCTGACTTCCTCCCGGAGAGCACAGCAGCCTGGCTGCCATGGGCCTCCTTCTGAAGATGTCCTCAGACCAGGCAACCAGCATCGCAGGAATGATACTTTCTAAAGGTCATGCCTCTAGAAATGTGCACCCCAGGTGGTGCACACTCTGTTTGTGCCAGGTTGGTGGTTGTTTTAGATAAAGGTTAGGTGGCCGACCGCTTTTTTTTTTTTTTTTTTTTTTTTTTTTTTTTACATAATCCAATCCAATCCACAGTTTGCTGCTGTGTAGGGTGTCCACAGGAAGCTATGCTGTAACTTTTGTATAAGTGTTTTTATTTAGCGCTGTTTCTGTCTGGTGTCAACACAGTGACATACGGAAGGGGAGAGAACACACTGTCTCCGCCAAGGTTAATTCCTATAAACCACGTCTTTCTTCACTCTGTGGCTGGGGAAAGCGAGGCAGGGCCCAGGCGCGGGATTGCTCAGGGTTGTGTATCCTGAGGCCACTTTCACTTGGAGCTGTAGACATGTTCATTCGATGAGTGGTGTTCTCCTTCAGCCCTAGTGACCTCCCTGCGCTGATCAGACACAAGCCACGAGGAACAGAAGGGCCATGTATCATGCCCTTGAGTCCGAGAGACTCCAGTTCTGTCTCCCAGGGAAGGAGGAAACCCAGATGCTGTGACTCTCCCCAGGAAATTTTACTTCCAGTTCCCCAGAAGGACAAAAGATGAGCTCCCACGTAGATATCAATGGTTACGTTATTAAGGAGAGCCAAGTAATCTCTAAAAGTAGCCAGCACATAGACAAGCAGGCCCCGAGGCCGAGTTTCCTAAGCTCTGTGGGAGCTGCACCATGCAGGTTCTTCAGCCTTCGCCTCCCCCAGGTCCCCTCCCTCTTCTGTGCCCCAGGAGCTAACCGCCAGCGACCGAGTCACCCAAGCTCCCTGGCTGGCTTGACACACAGATGGGTTCAGCCAACAGGAACTACTGGAGGAGGGAAAAGAGATATTTCTTCTTTCCTCCCTCCTGCTTGGAGGCCTTGTGTCTGGCTGTAACTCTGTCCCTCCATGAATTCTTGGCCTCAGAACACAGGACTTCCTCCTCTTGTTCCGTCATCCCTAGAGGTGGTAATGGCCTGCCACCCTTGTGAGTTGTCGGGGCGCCTCATCAGCCCCCATTTGTTCCCAGAACCTTACCCACACTCTAAGTCAGCAGTCCCTTCCTCAAAGCCTCTGCCTGCGAATCCTCTGAGAAGAATTCTGTTCACTACCTGGACCTACACGGATCCAAGCTCTTTTCCCTCATTCACCAAATATTTAATGAGTACTGTTCTGTACTGTACAAGCCACTGGGGATGCCATAGCTGAGCAAATAGAGATCTTATCCCTGACCCTGTAGCGTTTGCAGAACCCCAGGGCTTATTTTAGTTAACCCTTCTTTGTCATTTCCCATAAAGCTACAATGGTTGGGTTTGTGGGTTTGTTTGTGTTTGTTTGTTTGTTTTGTGTTTGTTTTTTTTAAATCTTTAAAGTACAGAAATTCTTCGGGCCAGCCGAGAACTCTGAGAACAGAGAATGAGTCTACACGAGAAGTAATAATGGGCTCCTGCCAAATTATAGACACGTAATTAGTAGATCCTAAGAACTGAATTGTGTCTGCTGAAATTTCATATGTTGGAGCCCTCCCCTCCCCCAATGTGACGGTATTTGGACGTGGGGCCTTTGGAGGGAATCAGGTTTGCATGAGACCTTGAGGGTGGTGCCCTCATGATGGGATAACAAGCATACACGTGCACACACACTCCTAGATGGTACAGCCTACTACTCACCTAGGCTATATGGTATACCACTGTCATATTTGCAATATGCAGTCTGCCAGTGACTGAAGTGTTATGCAATGCATTCCTGCGTATGTACATATATATATATATATATATATATATATATATATATATATATATATATATCTGAGGAAGGATCATGTGAGGACTCAGGGAGACACAACCATCTGCAATCCAGGAAGCGAACCCTCCCCAAAACCTGACCATGCTGGCATCCTCGTCTCAGATGCATAGCTTCCAAAACAAAGAGAAAATTAATTTCTGTTCTTTAAGCCGCTCGGTTTATGTTATTTTGTTATGGCCGATCCAATGAACTAACATAGTAGATGATTTAAAAAACAAAAACAAAAACAAAAGCCAAGAGAGTCAGTTGCCCAAAGGAAAGTCTTATTCCCCCAGGATCTAGGATGGTTCCATGCTCAGAACAGCATAAGCAAAACTGCCCAGCGGGCAGTGTTTTTCTCCAAAAACTGTCTCTTCCGTCTCCTCTGTCCTTTCTCCTAACCCCACTGAGGTATGTTAGGTGCCTGTGTGCACTCTCAGCAGCACCCAGAAATAGCCACTATGCTGCCCACCAAACCTACTCTCTCCTGACCAGAGCGGCCCATAGTCCTTCTTCACTCAAAACATGACTGCTCCTCCCTCCCCCTCACACTCTCACTTTTCCCATGACCACCTCATGCTTTTATTCCTCCCAAATCATAGCCAATGGAACAATAAGAGCTATTCCTTTCGCCACTCTCATTGTCCACATTATGGAACTATATTGCTATTTTTTATTTAAAAATTTAAAAACAACAAGTAGCCAAAACTGGTTTGGCTCAGTGGATAGAGCATTGGCCTGCAGACTGAAGGGTCCCAGGTTTGATTCCGGTCAAGGGCATGTACCTTGGTTGCGGGCACACCTCCAATAGGGGATGTGCAAAAGGCAACCAATCAATGTTTCTAACTCTCTATCCCTCTCTCTTCCTCTCTGTGAAAAATCAATAAAATATGGTTTAAAAAATAAAAATAACAATAACAAGTATATTAGTTGCCCATGTCTTCAGCAGTACAGGTAGCTTGTTCTCCTGTGGGTCCCCCCCCCCCCCCCGCCCGATATGGATATATATATATATATAAAGTTGCCAGAAAGTACAACAGAGCTGTCTTTCTGGAATGCTCCTTTCATACAAATGTTTGTTGGGGGAAAGTTAAGCAATTTAACTTTCAAATAATTTAAAACATACTTGTAGGGAGCTAGGTTTGGATGTACCGTGCACCTTGGTTTTTCTCCTGGAAAATGGGGGTAATGGTAGCACTGTTCTTCCCCTGTAAGATGGGCCTGTGGCTTCAATGGTTCTTGTGTGTCAAGCCCTGAGCACAGCAACTTCTCCTGATGGCATGAACTGTGCCCCGAGGGCCAAACTCTGCGTGCATTTTAAGTAAAAATGCAAGGTTTCAGAGAAATTTTGCCCGGAAACCTTTTCTGGCTCCATCCCTAGATTCCCAGAGGAGGAGTTTTCATTTTCTTTGGCTACTAGAGGAAAAGTTTGAATATATTACCTCTGTTTTCTGGATTCCCCATACTTTACCCCAGAGCAGTGACTTTAATAGCAGAAACTTTAGGCATTGCGGCATTCATTCAGTTATAAATTTCACTTATAAAACATTTATTGAGGTTTTCATGATTTGATTTGTTTTAAACCAACCTATTCTCCCTCCTCCACCCCCACTATTGTGCCTGAAACAAAATAAATGACCCAGTATTATTTGGCATTCATCTGACATAAATCATAACCCACATTGGATTACTTTCAAGTCTACATTACGGTCCTACAGAAAAGTATAGCTCTGAACAAGGACTACTCGTTCCCTTTTGACACTTCTCTGTGTCTAAAACAGATAAGCAAACAAAATTTTAAAAAAATAAAACATGCAAAACAAAATTTGTTTTATAAACCTGGACTTTCTCTGAGTTCAGAGGAAGACTTTTATACCAAACAAAACAAAACAAAACATAGCCCACATATACAAGTTTTGATAATGTTTAACCAAATCTTAGGTTGGAATCTTACCCTTGAAAGGACTAAAGTCACAAGACAAGTCGAGTTGTCTCAATACGCTGTGAATGAATGAGTGCTTTTAATTATGGGTCTAAGTGCCCGCGTCACTCTGTTAGTTACTATGGTTGAAACTGCATTCAACTCACCACAAAGTATATTCGATACATAGTAATAGCATAGCAGGCATAATAGTGGCCAATATCTTATATCCCCTATGCTTTGGGTGTGCAGTATGAAAAAGTCCATGGTCCCTGCTGTCCTAGAACAAATATCTTCATGTCTAGTCATGATCCTATTTGTAAAAGGCTCTACTGATAGCACTTTAGACTTTAGCCATTACTTTTGTTTAGAAATTAATAAAACAAAATAATTCAGTCTATGAACATTGGGAAAATGATAAATGTGATAATGCCTCTTATTTCAGATGTTTTGGTCAAAGAGCTTGTATCTGATTGAAAGCTCTTTAAGTACATAAATCACCTAATTTTCACCAGTCATATATAATTGAGTAGCTTGTCTAAATGGACAACAAGGGGCTGGGGAAGGGCAGTGAGGGCACCGCCTGTTTCTCCACTCCAGGACTGTGGACCCTTTAGTGGATGTCTTCCCATCGTTCAAAAGAAACAGGAAATACGAATTTTATTGAGAAATCTCCAAGTAAGGGGACATATATACCAAATGAAATACATCTGAAGGTCCGATCTGTGGATCACCAGTTTACAATCTCCCCTCTTTATATGCATAACTCACGATTATTGTAACATATACTCTGATCTCTTCTTATTGGATCAAAAGGTAAGTAAGGCCCTCATGTACTGTCATGTGTCATACACTCATAGACTCTCACTTTTGGAAGTGGGTTATCTCTCTAGTCTAGTTTTCCACTTGATTATTCCCAGTAATGAGGCAGACTCTAGCTGGACAGACCTTATTGTGAGAGAGTTCTTCCTTAGAATCAGTCGAAATCTGTCACTTCCTTTCACACCCATTAGGGTGGCTATTATCAAACAAACAGAAACTAACAAGTGTTGGTGAGGATGGAGAAATTGGGACCTTTGGGCATTGCTGATGAGAATGTAAAATAGTGCTGCCAATGGGGAAAATAGGGAATGTAAAGCAGTCTGCCAGTGTGGAAACCAATATGGTGATTCCTCAAATAATTAAATATAAAATTAGCATATTATCCAGCCATCCCACTTCTGCATATTTACACCGAACCATTGAAAGCAGTGACCCTATACTCCCATGTTCGTAGCAGCATTGTTCACAGGGACCAAAAAGTGGAAGCAATCCAAGTACCCATTGGTGGTTGAATGGTGGTATTTACATACAATGGAATGTTATTCAGCCTTAGAAAGGAAGGAAATTCTGACATATGCTACAACATGGATGAAACTGAAAGACATTTATGCCAAGGGAAATAAGCCAGACACCAAAGGACAAATATTGTATGATTCCACTCACATGAGGTACCAAGGGTAGTCAAACTCACAGAGACAGAAAGTGGAATGATGAATGCCAGGAATGGTAGGGAGGAAGAAATGGGGAGTTATAGTTGAATGGATACAACACTTCAGTTTGGGAAGATGAAAAATTCCGGAGATGGGTGGCGAGGGCTGCACCACAGTGAGAATGTGCTTAGTGCTGTTGAACTGTTCACTTAAAATTGGTTAAGATGTAAATTTTATGTTATGGATATTTTACTACAATAAAAAACATATAAAGAGTTATCTGTCATTTCCACTCTGTTCTTTCTTCTGTCTTCGGAAGCCATCCCGCACAGGTCTGCTCTTTTACATGCCTACCCTCCAAATATGGGCAGAGAGCAGCCCTGGTACTTCCCAGCCTCCCTTTGCACATCTTTGCTGCCCTCCTCTGAGTCCTCCCAGCCCCTCTGGGTCCTGCACTCGGGCCAGGACATAACGCGCATGCACAGGGGAGCGGGAAGATGCCTCTCTGCTCTACGTGCAGACTTTCAGGAGGCTGCCTCCCGGGGCATGACTCAAATGTTTTAGGTTTTATCTCATTTTCTTCTGTGCCTCCAGTACCATGAACGTGGCTCATTATTTGCGACGGACAGATAACCTCGAAGGAAGAAGCAGAGAAAAGGAGACACGCAGGACCGTTATTGCCTCATCAGACGTCGTCAAAACCAATCTATAAGCACTACTTTAATTCCTTCCTGAGTTCTGGAACTGCACGGACAGATCTGAATTTCCACTGACATTAACCTGCACTCTAAAGAGACCCTAAAGGGACTGTCTGTTCATGATGGGCTTTCCTGTCTGTCAGAAAAGAAGAGAGACTCTGAAAGATGCTGAAACAAAACCTTTATTTTCTCTTCACCTTGCCCCCACCTTTCCTGACACTTTTACTACTGAACGGTAAATGTAATCTTGTAAGTTTAAAAGTTAAATTTCTAATAAGGGCTCCTCCTACCTTTGGTTATCAATAACAAGCCAAGTCTGTCCTCCTTCCCATAACTCTCTCCCTAACCCTAAAATACAGGGACCCTTTTGCATTATTTGCTCATACAGGAGAATGCAATAAGAAGTGATTCCTGCCCTAACCAGTTTGGCTCAGTGAGTGTCGGCCTGCGGACTTGAGTGTCCCAGGTTCAATTCCGGTATGTACCTTGGTTGCCCGCACATCCCCAGTAGGAGGTGTGCAGAAGGCAGCTGACGTTTCTCTCTCATCAATGTTTCTAGCTCTCTATCCCTCTCCCTTCCTCTCTGTAAAATATTAAAAAATATATTTTTTAAAGAAGAAGTGATTCCGAAAGAAGCTCTGACAAAATCCATGAGCCCTTTTGACCTCACAGACTTTAAGCTATCCCAACTTATTTTCTTCCAAGAAGAGAGGCAGGAAAGAAAGAAAGAAAGAAAGAAAGAAAGAAAGAAAGAAAGAAAGAAAGAAAGAAAGAAAGAAAGGAAGGAAGGAAGGAAGGAAGGAAGGAAGGAAGGAAGGAAGGAAGGAAGGAAGGAAGGAAGGAAGGAAGGAAGAAAGAAAGGCTTCCTTGCTCAAACAGCCAGCTTTGCAAAGGACTGGGGGAATGCTGGGAGTTCCCGTCTTGCCGGCTCAGGCTCCGGTTCCGCTGGGTCATGTTAAATATGAGTGTGCACACAAGAGAAGGCAGATGACCTCAATTGTCTCAACAGGATGTAGGACAGTGAAGGGGCACTGCAGCAAGTGGCCCGGGCCTTCACCATTAAGCGCTTTAAATATCACTGGTATTAGTAAATGAGCAGCTACAAGCAGTGTCATAACTTTATGAGTTCACAACACAATGTGACAAATCTTTCTTGAAATATTGGTGGTGGCTGAAGGATTCCTGAGTGTGCGGAGTATGGACACGAGGCTGACGAGCCAGCCAGAAAGGTCATTTGTCGCTCAGCCAAAGTCCATCCACGGGTAGGAGCATTACTGCTTTTCATTATTCACTGTAATGACAATGCATGCTTTCATGGCATCTGAATATTGCAAAGGGCCTCCACATTGTTCTTGGCTATGCTACCCCACAATAGAGCAGGTGGAAGGTCAGAAGGAAATCACCGAGCTTTAGAGGCCACAGAGGCTGATCTCGAGACTCGCCTGGAGTTGGTGCCCACGAGCAGTCATTCATTTATATTGCTGAAAAGTGAAAGCATTGATTGTAGCATCTTGCTTGGAATGGCCAGAAATGTTCAGTGTGCTCACTGCAGACTTCAAAGTGTCAAAAATTCTGAGCACTCAGGTGTTTTCTTTGCTACCCCTTTCCCTTTCACTACCCACTCCCCAACTCCAAACTCCAAGCCTGAGGCTCACTCTGTGTCTGGGATAGCTCTTCTACATAATAATCAGTGTATATCCTATATAATAAAAGGCTAATAGGCAAATTGTCCCCTCGACAAGGAGTTTGACCAGCAGGCTGGCCAGCCAACTGCCCATGTCCCCTCCCTCTGGCCAGACTGGCTGGACCCCACCCATGCACGAATTCATGCACCAGGCCTCTAATACATATACTGAGTGGCCAGGTTATTATGCGCTCAGAGATCATAATCATCTGGCCACTCAGCGTATATTCCTTCCTTATCTAGTATGTAAAGAAAATACAAAGTGTGCACAAAGGAAGAAGGACATTGGTTCTTGCTCAAATGTCCAACTTGATGGAGGACCTCAGAAAGACCAAGCCACGGGGCAGCCGCCGGCTCTCCCATCCAGGCCCTACTCGGGGTTTTCCGTTGCTTTTGGCATTTCCCTGTGCTAGTGCACATCATCTTGCTCTGCAGTTATGCAAGGATGCTGGGACTGAGGCTTTGTATCCCTCAGGCCTTCTTTTTTATTTTTTAAAATTTCCTTGTATTGTAGCAAGAGCCCATAACACGAGATCTACCCTCTTAACACCTTTTTACATGTACAACACAGTACTGTTATCCGGAGTCACAGCAGATCTCTAGCACTTATCCGTCTTCCTCAACTGAAACTTCACGCCCGATCATTAGCATGTCTCCCCTCCGTGCCCCTCATTCTACTTACATGAGGTATTTAAAATAGGAAATCACACAGACTCCCAAAGTGGAATGGTGGTGGTCAGGTGCTGAGGGGCACGGAGGGGAGACATGCTAATGATCGGGCGTGAAGTTTCAGTTGAGGAAGATGAATAAGTGCTAGAGATCTGCTGTAACTCCGGATAACAGTACTGTGCTATACATTTAAAAAAGGTGTTAAGAAGTTAGATCTTGTGTTATGTGTTCTTACTACAATACAAGAAAATTTAAAAAAATAAAAAAGAAGGCCTGAGGGATACAAAGCCTCAGTCCCAGCATCCTTGCATAACTGCAGAGCAAGATGATGTGCACTAGCACAGGGAAATGCCAAAAGCGACGGAAAACCCCGAGCAGGGCCTGGATGGGAGAGCCGGTGGCTGCCCCATGGCTTGGTCTTTCTGGGGTCCTCCATCAAGTTGGACATTTGAGCAAGAATCAATTGTCCTTCCTTTGTGCACACTTTGTATTTTCTTTACATACTAGATAAGGAAGGAATATACGCTGAGTGGCCAGATGATTATGATCTCTGAACGCATAATAACCTGGCCACTCAGTATATATATTAGAGGCCTGGTGCATGAATTCGTGCATGGGTGGGGTCCAGCCTAGCCAGTGGGAAGGGACATGGGCAGTTGGCTGGCCTGCCTGCTGGTCAAACTCCTGGTTGAGGGGACAATTTGCACATTAGCCTTTTATTATATAGGATACTTCATATAAGTAGAATCATGCAAATTTTGTCCTGTGACAGGCTTAATTTACTCAGTATAGTCCTCAAAGTTTACTCATGCTGTGACATATTGTAGAATTTCCTTCTTTTTCAAGGCTAAATAATATTCCACTGTACACACATACCACATTTTCTATATCCATTCATCTGATAATGGACATTTACTTTTGTTGTTCCTTGGCTATTACGAATAATCCTGTAAAGAACATAGATGTGTTAATATCTCTTCCAGATCCTGATTTTAATTCTTTTGGACAAATACCCAAAAGTGGGATTGCTGGGTCATATGGTAGTTCTATTTTTAATTTTTTGAGGAAGTCTCCTGCTGTTTTCCATAGTGGCTGCACCATTTTTCACTCCTACCAGCAGTGTGCAAGACTCAAATTTCTCGCCGCCATGCTAACAGGTGTGAGGCGATATATCATTGTGGTTTTGATTTGCATTTCCCTGATACTAGTGACATTAAGAATCTTGTCATATATCTGTTGGTCATTTGTACGTCTTCTTAGGAGAAATGCTTATGTAAGTCTTTAGCCTATTTTTAACTGAATTATTATTATTATTTACTTTCTAGTTATAAAATTTCTTTATATATTTTGGACACGAAGCCCTTACCAGACATTTGGCAAATATTTTCTTCTATTCTATCAGTTGCCTTTTCACTCTGTTGCTTGTTTCCTTTGCTTAGCACTGCCTGGCTTCTAAGAGCAGGTACTGAGCACTCAATAAATTGTTACTGAATCAAAAGTGACTGAATAGAAAGAAGAGAAAGATACAGAAGATTTGTTGGGCATGTAAAGAGCATATGTTTCCACAATGGGTTGCACAGAATTTATGAGAAAGGCTTCAACAAACTGGGGAGCCCTTACCAGGAAACATTGTCTGAGAGTACAAGAAAATCATTTTAGTGTGCAAAGGGAGAGCTTATAAATATAGCAGCCCACTAGCAATGGGTCTCTAGAATAGCAGGTACCACTCTTCTGGTTGCAAAATTATCTCTTCAGGAAAAAAAGAGATCTAGTCATTCTTTGAAAAGTCCAGGGATGCCCACCTGGTGTGGCTCAGTGGTTGAACTTGGAGATCACAGTTCAATTCCCAGTCTGGGCACATGCCTGGGTTGCAGGCTTGATCCCCAGTGTGGGGCTTGCAGAAGGCAGTCAATCAATGATCCTCTCATCATTGCCATTTCTCTCTCTCTCTCTCTCTCTCTCTCTCTCTCTCTCTCTCTCTCTCTCTCTCCCTCTCCTTTCCTCCCTGAAATCAATAAAAACCTTTAAAAAAAAAAGAAGTCCAGGGACAGGCTTGCTGCAGGCCTTCTGGGAATCAGAGCTCTACCAGCCCCATTGGGGTGTGCTATTCCCTCTCCTCAGCTCCTCCTGCTGCCCTGGCCTTCATCAAAGCCTCCACATTGTAGCAAAAACAGAGCACAGCTCTAACCTCTCTCAAATCCAGCAAGGAAGAAAGAGGTTCTCTTTCCCAGAAGTATCTGTTGTGTCTCGCTGAACTTTATTGGCTTTGATTCCGTCATCCACTTACCTTTGGCCCAGTGACAGCACCTCGGAACAGTGCGATGATGCACTGACTGTCTGAGGCCGGGGTCACCTAATAGGATGACGCATGGTATGTTTGTGTGTGTGTGTGTGTGTGTGTGTGTGTGTGTGTGTGTGTGTGTGGCGGGGGGGGGGGGGGGGGAGGGAAAATGGAATACCCCCAGCCACAGGGAGTTAGGAGGAATGGAGTGGGGTTCCCCTGACCACAGTTACAGGAAGTAGGGACTATGGATGCTGAGTGGCCAAAAATAAAAATGTCCACTACTCTTGGCTCCAGAAAGAAAGTGTAATGGATTGGTCTGGAATCAAAGGCCTGGCATTGAACTCCAAGGTTGCAGGGAAGTATGCTAACTATTGGATTCCCTAAGGACAATGAGAAAAGATCATTGGCCAATATGGAGGGAAATTAGATTCTCTTCTTCACAATTCTTGTGTCCTGTTATGTAAGCAATTCCTATGATCTAAGGAATACGGGAGGTGTCCGTTTTATTGCAACATTAAGAAAGGAAAAGAGGCAGGGCATTAATTTTGTTTTAATGCAGCTTTGGCCTTGAGCCACGGTGTGGGTGTGGGTGAGCAGAGAGTCACCTGTCTTCGTGAAAGGGAAGGGAGCTGTCCCCTGGGGAAGCTGCTGCAGAGGCGGAGTAGGTGACTTTAATACAGCTGCTCTAACCAGATTACCTTCAGTAAGTCATTTCTGTGCCTCAGAGAAGCTGAGCAAATGCCCGATGGCTTCCTGCCTGGGCTGAGTGTGAGGCAGGAGAGCTTGGTAGATGTCTCATTTCATTGCATCTTATTGTATTTCGTACAAAGAGGAGATGGGTAGGCCTCCAGCCCTGCTAGGAGCCAGAGGCCACTCACAAGAGCAGACTTCCCTTCCTCCAGGCCATAGTCAGAGAAGAGAATGTCCGTATCCCTGGAAAGGCCGCCCAGAATTGAGATGTCTGCTCACCTCTCCGTCTGCTCTATGGCGAAACCCACTTAAGACCAGAGCAAACAGACGAACGCTCCGTGCTCTTTTCTTCAACACTGCACAGCTGTTCCCCTGGAGTAACGGGTCCCACTGAGCCATAACTGAAGTATTTTGCTTCTCCAGAGGAAAGAGAAAAAACTCAAAACAACACAAATAAAATAAAATATTTAATTCAATTCTACCCTATTTCATTGCCATACTTGTTTATTTCTTTAATGGAAAAAAAAAGTACTTTCTGTCTTATACTTAAAATTTCACTGTAAAAGCAATAAAGATTAAAATTCAGTAAGTGTGCTCCTTTTGGGGGGGGGGGCAGTTTGGTAGACGCTGTGCTTTATGCTAAAAAAAAAAATAACACCTAAAAACCCAGACACACAAAAACGTTGAAATGATGCTAGCTAGTTCTGTTTTGTTTTGACCAACTAAACTGTCCCAAGATGTTTTACTTCTTCTGCTTCCTTCCTTCACTTGAAAGAGAGAGTGTGCATCTTTGATTCGTTGACTAGATTTATGCACTACATACTGATTTCCTCCTCCTTGGACTGGGTGGGGGCAGGGAGTCTTTACAATCTTAGACATGGACTTCTAGCCTGATATCATGACTTGAGCACCTGTTAGTAAACCCAGTGAGCCTTCTCTGACACAAGCCTTTCTTGTCTTTCACTTTCATTTTGTTTTACTCCTTGTCATTCCCCAATCTTTATCCCACCCTCAACAGCACCTCCTTAAGGAACCTCAGAGATGAAGTGATGGCTTCAGACTCAGAAGCAACAGGACATAAAATCTACACACCAACCCAGATAATGCAGTTAACATCCATCTTTGTCTTCCCTTGAATGAATAAATGCAAGAATGAATGATATCCCATCCTACATGCTAGTATTGAACTTCCTCCATCCTGATAGTCCACCAGTGCTGCTATTTCCATGCCCATTGACAGGATTTCACTGTGATCTTTTACCCAAATGCATCCTTCTACCATCTGCCTTTTGCCTCAGGGAATTCCCTCCACCCCATTTTACATTTTTAATTTGGTCCCTTATTTCAGCAGTTTAACTGAAACCTGAATTTCTGTCCCTATGTTATTCTCTTACCTACCTTCTCCAACAGAGGCCGCTCTTCTTGCTCATGGGCTGAGAAGTAGGGATCCCCTCCCTGAACTCTGCTAACTGCAGGCAACATTTCCACCAACTTCTCTTCGGAAGTTTACCATTCACTTCTGCCAGCCTCTTTTCATTTTCTCCATCATTTCTTACCTTGCAAACTCCCATCTTCTCCAGTGACTTCAGATCTGGGCTCCACATACTGCCAACATCCACTGGTGTTCACATCAACCATTGCACAGCCCTTCCATCTCTTGACCTCTTAGCGGGATCTGAGGCAGGAGATGGTCCCAGACTCTCAGCTCCTCAGATCTCCAGCGCCCGTGGGTGGCACAGTAAGCCCTCCCACAGCCTGAAACTAGTGCTGGGTCTGAAACCAGAAGCTTCAGGTTGAGTTCTCTCTCTGACGCTCATGATTTGCGTGCGCATTGGGGAGTCATCTCACTTCTCAGAAATTCAAAATCGGGAAGATAATCAAACATCTTCTAGTCCGATTGTGAGGATTCAGAAGAAATGATGCACACATAAGCATAAAACTACCATGCAAATGTCATATCTTTTCACTTTTTATAGAAATAATATGACATTTTAGAGGGAAAGGACCTGGATGAAAGGATAGAAGCTTCAGGACAAAGGTGGAGGGAAGTAGGCAAAGGGCACCTCCTTTCCCGAGAGAAGAGGGAGGGAAGAAAGGCACCGTGAAGAAACAGACATTCTAAGCTGAGGAGGGTTAAATGGGGGCCTGTGTAAATCTGATCTCTTTGAACTTTTCGGGAAAGTTAAAAATCGTGTTCTTTGTCCAAACTTACTTGACACTGGGAGCTGAAGACTCCTGAACAAGGTTTGGGGTAACTTCTTTTATTTATTAGTGTGGTGGTGGGTGCGGGGGAGGGGCTGTTTGTGAGACGAGTGGTGAGGGAGATCCCCAGGAAGTTCCCTGGGGCTGAGGAGGGGAGCAGAGTCTGGGAGGCAAAGTCATGACTAAATATGATCCTTTTCTTTTTTCTTTCATTTCCCCATCTTTCTCAGGTCCCCATCTTTCTCAGGTCCCCATCTTTCTCAGATCTCTTCCACACACACCCCCACTACACTAATTATACAATTATTATGTATAATTGACCATAATACAGCCAGTTTTAAAACATGAGTCTTAAGACATGGATTTACTGAATTCAACATTACAAGCTTGGAAGTTGAATGTCTTCTCTCTCTCTCTGAACAAAGAAATTAATAATGAAAGTGTTTTCCATTTCATGTGGCCAATGATGATTTTTTTTTTAAAGTGGATTCTTTATTGCTCTTGTAGAGGGGGAAAAGTCTCCCCAATTTAAGACAACTTATATAATGTTTACATTTTATAAATATAAGCCCCATGTGGTATTAAAGGCTTTTTTTCCAATATGCATTTACTATGTAGTGTGTCATTTTTAACTTTTGTTTCTTGTGCACCTTTCTTTCCTGGGAGTCAAAATCTCTCTTCAGATCACCTTTCCCTTGGGACTAAGAGCATACAATCGTTGGCTCCCTCCAAAGGTCACCTGCCTAGTAGTTTGTCCCATGGCCAGTGCTGTCCATAAAGAGGAGAGTTTAGGTTCAACAGAGGTGAAGCACGACTGCCCCAATGCTTAGGCTGCTTTGTGTGGCTGTGATTATTTTCATAAATAATGGAGCTCCTTAAAGGATTGCTTTGGCCCTCGTACTGTAAGCGAATCCCTGTTCTCATGACCATGCCCTCACTACTTGTTTATTATGAATACCTTCATGCGTCCTGGAACAATCATGGCCATATCTCTATCTTTGGCCTACAGCAAGTGGAGGATTAATCCTCTGCCATTTCTCGGTTTATTGAAGTCTGAGCCATGAGATCATTTCTAAAGTTGAGTTTGCTTCTTTAGCTTAGTTATTCGAGGTAAATTTATGACATGCGTGACTAACTTGTAATCTCCTTACCAGTGCACAATACCTTAATTGTGCACAGAGGCAAGAAAATTGTATGTAAGTGTAGAATGGTCTTAGACTTTCAGGTAAATACAATGGTCTTAGATTGTATTTATCTTCTTCCCTACGGCTTTAAATATCAACCATCAAGTCAATAAGCCACTATCCAGTACTATTGTCCAATATGTAAATATGTCTTCATTCACCTGCCATTTCCGATGGCCATAGATTTCATTGAGCTACTGGTGTCTGTGTTGAATTCCACATTTACATAGGAATTCCACATTTACAAGACATTAATGATATGCAGCTTTGAAATATCCAAGCTCAGATATTTGGATAAATCCAATCCATGATTTTCTATCAATTTGTATTCCATAGCCATCTCATGTGGTATCAAAATGAATAGCTGAGTATCAGAAAGTTCAGCAAAACTTTTGGCATTGCCGTGCATTTAATTTACCACATTAACAATACTTTCTCCTTAGAATTTGATAACAACTTTTTGCTGCCACCTCTCGCCCTCATTATTTCCTGCAATCTTCTGACTTCCAAGTGACTCTCCTGCCTTTGTAGAGTAATTGGAATTTTGATCCGCTATCTTTCTCTTCACCCCAACACCTGCCATCAGGGTTTCTTTAAGTGTCTGTGTGAGCACCCATTGAACACCTGACCCCACAGTTCCATAATCTCTTGTAGGCCACTGACCTGGATCTCTGTCTCTCCAAACCTCCACCAAGACCAGACCCTAAAAATTGTTATCATCAAGAATCACCCCACCTTTGAAACTCCACTGTTTTCCTCTTGGACCATAACCTCCTGTCCTTTCAGCTCTTATTCTCTTACTTTGTAACTTACCAGGCTCTTTTCTCAGTCTTCTTCACTCATGGCACCTCCTCTATTTCTTGATATGCCTATGGTTTCCTTGAGCTTTGTTCTCTTCACTTCTTGCTCTACATTCTCTCCTTGAGTGAACTCGTCTACTCCATTGGCTTCCATAACCTTCTATGTGTTTACGACTCTCTTGTTTCTTTTCTATAACACTTAGCACTCTTCTAAGAATCAGAAAAAACATTTCTAGTTACTTACTCATAAAAATAAGTAGCATTTATAAAGGCATTACTATGGAACAGGCAATGTTTTAAATGCTTTAAGTGGGTTGACTCATTTATAACCTTATGAGGTAGGTTATTCTTAAGTACTGGTTTCATTCAATCTAAAATGCTATTACTATGTGATCCAGTAATTCTGGCTCTGAGTGTTTTGAAAATAGGGACTCAAATAGCTATTTTGTACACAATATTCATAGTAGCTAAAAGGTGGAAGTAAGAAGGTGTCCATAGATGTATCAATGGATAAACAAAATATGGTATATGCCTACAATGAAATATTCAGCCTTAAAATATAAGGAAATTCTGACACATGCTATAATGTGAACGAACCTTGAAAATATTATGCTAAGTGAAATAAGCCAGACACAAAAGGACAAATATTATATGATCCAACTAGGGAAGATAAAAAACATCTGGAGAAGAAAGGTGGTGATGGTTTTACAATAATAAAAGCGCACTGAAAGTCATTATTTTAAAATCCTCACCTGAGGATAAGTTCTTATTGATTATAGAGCGAGGAAGGGAGAGTGAGAGAGAAACATCAGTGTTTCCTGTACACACCCCAACTGAGGATCTAACCTGCAACCTGGATATATACCTGACCAGGAATGAACCCACAACCTTTCGATGTACAGGACAATGCTCCCACCAATTGTGCACTTAAAAATGGTTAAGATGGAGATTATTAAGCTAAGTGAAATAAGCTAGTCAGAGAAAGATATGTATCACAGGATCTCACTCATATGTGGAATTCAATGCACCAAATAAACGGATGATCAAAAATATACCCAGAATCATAGAAGCATGAACAAACTGTTGAACCTCACAGGGAACTCAGGGGAGGGTATGTGGGAAGAGATCAACCAATGAACTTGCATGCATATATGCATGACCTGTGGCCACAGACAATGGGGTGGGGAGGAGTGGGGAGGACATAAGTGGGCTGCAAAAAGTGTATGGGGGAAAAGAAGGACCTATGTAACACTTTCAACAATAACGATTTAATAAATAATAATTAAAAAATGGATTAAGATGGTAAAATTTATGCTATGTTTATTTTCCAAAGTTAAAAATTTGTTTTAAACTTAAAGACTATAGATTACAATTAAAAATGGCTTAAATAGTTTTTAAAAAGTATATTTTTTATTGTAAAATACGTCACTATTTTATGTACCATTAGGGAAAATAGTACAATTTATTTAAAAATAGCACAATGCTTATTGTTTAGAAAATCTTTATTTTATATTTATTGAAAGAGCTCTGTTAGACTTATTTAGGCGTAATTTTTCTTATGTATCATTCTTATGTATATAAAAGTAAAGGAATTTAATGACAAGTGTATGCATTTTTTGAATTGCTTTTTAAACTGAATATTTGATAATCATGATTTCCCACACAAAGTTGTCCTTCCTACTACCCACAGCATTGGTGACAGAGAATTTTTACAAGAATGCCATTTGTATTGTCTCTATATTTTCTTCCAAGACACTGACACTCATCCTGCAAGTTTTGATGTTGACACCTTATTGATCTAACCAGGAAATATCAATGGAAGATTTTGATGACACGAGGGCTCATATTTCTTCCTCAAATGGTCTTTAAAGGATTTGTTGACTGAAATCTCAAGGAGATGTCATTGTCTAGTCATGACACCAGAAATAATAATCACATCACCACACTTCCTAACAAGCTTATCTTTAACTCTTAATAGCCAAGTACTTAAATGCATCAGGAACAAATATTGGGGTGAGTTGTGTGGGGTTCATGGAGGACTATCTCAGAGGACAAGCATCTCCTCCTCCATTCCTCCCACCCATTTTAAGCAATCCTATCCTATAAAATCTATCTATACGAATAAAAAGGTAATATGCTAATTAGACTCGGTCAATCAGCCGTCTTCCAGAAGTCCAACTTCCTTCCGGACAAAGCCATGTGGTGGGGTCCAAGGCAGAGGCAATTAGAGGCAATCAGGTTGGCAGGGGAGGGCAGTTGGGGGAAAGATCAGGCCTTCAGGGAAGGGCAGTTAGAGGCAATCAGGCAGGCAGGCAGATGCAGTTAGGGGAGATCTGGCAGGCAGGCAGAGAGGTTAGGGGCAATCAAGCAGGCAGGGGGGCAAGGTAGGGGTAATAAGGCTGGCAGGGGGGCAAGGTAGGGGTAATAAGGCTGGCAGGGGGCAAGGTAGGGGCGATCAGGTTGGCAGTTAGAGGGGTTGGGATGATCAGGCAAGGCAGGCAGGCAAGAGGTTAGGAGCCAGTTGTCCTATACTTCAAGAGGGATGTCTGACTGATGGTTAGGCCTGATCATCCCCCAAGAGGTTCCAGATTGGAAAGGGTGCAGGCCGGGCTGAGGAACCCCACTCTGTGCATGAATTTTGTGCACCTAGCCTCTAGTTATATTATAAGCAGTAAAGGGTAATGGGCACTATAGGGAATTAGCTTTTCAATACTTCATCTGACCTGGTAAAATGAAGACATCAGTGCACTGATAAGTTATGTATACACAGTGCAGTACCAAGAGCAACCTCTAAAAAGGTTTTACAAAAAGATACACTCTACATCAAGCATATCAAACTTGCAGCCTGGTATGTAAGAAGCATTTTAATAAAAATTTTGTAACTTAATTTCTACAATATTCTATTATACATAATTATTAATGACAAACTACAATGCACAGGTACACCATTTCTCTCCACTAATACTAGTAGCAAATATTTTAGCAGCTGATTGCCACATCATTAGTCTTGTGCTGAGCTGTTTGGTGTGTGCAACAGGAAATATTTCACTTTTGGAGAACAAGAAAAATAGGTTTATTTGTGCTACACTTATTAATTTGTACAGTTATTCAGTGACTGGTAAATTAATATTCAAGAAAAAATTAATTTTTATTAAAATGTTTTATTATTTTATGCTAACAATTACTCATTTATTCAGCCCTTTTATTCAGCATGTCTCTATCAAAATACACATATGTTTATTTGTGTTTTTTGAAGATTTTGGGTTTTTTTTGTGGCCCACATAAACTTAAACCTTGGTGGGTTTTTTTTGTTTTTGTTTTTTAATAATATATTTCCATTGATTTCAGAGAGGAAGGGAGAGAGAGAAAGAAACATCAATGAGGAGAGAGAATCATTGATTGGCTGCCTCCTGCAAGACCCCCACTGGGGATTGAGCCCATATGCCCTGACTGGGAATCGAACTGGTGACTTCTTGGTTCTTGGGTTATGCTCAACTGGTGAGCTACACCCAGCTGGGCTTAAACCTTGTTTATTAGGCCCGTGTTAGCCTTTGATTTTGACATGCTTGCTCTCCACACTTCAGACAAATCAAAGTGGAATTCTAAAAATATGTTTAAGCAATCCACAGGAAGGCAAGTAAAAGAAGAGAAATTAAGAATAGAGAGAACAAGTGGAAAACAAACCAACAAAAATGCCAGACCCTATACGTTTATATGTTTGCATGTCTGTTTGTACATCAATACACTCGGTAGCTCTGAGAAAGCCTGGGACAGTGATACTTCAATGATATGATCACTAGCTCCCAGAATGTGGCTTCTAAATAACATTATTCGCTAAAAGGAAACAAGGCTCCTTACAGAAATTACTGATTTTAGAGCTGATAGAGTAGAAAAAGTACAAGATGGGCCTGAAATATCTTATTTATGGCAGGAAGCAAGGAAGTGTTCAAGAATGATAGAAACATGTCAAAGGGACACAGAAAACAGCCTGAAGGGGCTTCCCGCTGGCCAAATCTGGGACAGTTTTAAGCACATTAATAATGATAGTAATGGATTCTAACCAACTAAATAAAGAAATCATAAATCCATCCTGATATAAACTAATGAATGGAAAAAATTGAAAGTTTAATGAGAAATAGCAAACTTACTTATTAACATTAATAAAAATAGAAAAGTGAGGAAAACTAGCAAATACCACTTTAATCAAGGATCAAAGCAAACATCATTAGCAAGAGAATAAATTGAAATCATGTACCATCTTATACGATGCAATAAGAACAGAGAATCACTTCTTTGATTTTCCTGCCCAAGATGAATAACCTGAATTTCAACACAAGTTAAATTGTGAAGCATCTGACAAACCCAAATTGAGGGACATAAAACTAAATAACTGACCTGTAATCTCCAGAGAGACAAAGACAGGAAAGGCAAGGAAAGATGGAAGAGCAGAGAGATAAGGGGACCTGACAAAGGAGCATAGCTCATGATTCTGAACAGGATCCTTCTGTTAAAAAACCATTGAAGGGGCATTTGGCAAAACTTGACTGAGGATTGGATGGTAGTAACCTCACAAGTTGATTTCCTAATTTTGTGGATATCTTCTCTTTATATGGGAGAATGTTTCTGTCTGTAGAAAATACATACTAAAAAAGTAGGGGAGAATGTTTCTATCTGTAGAAAATACATACTAAAAAAGTAGGGGGACATCAGGTCAGCAACTTAGACATAGTAGGGTTCAGGGAATGAAAAGGTTTTATTTTCCCTTGTATTAAACTTACAGCTTTTCTGTAAGTTTGGGATATTTCAAAATTTAAAGAAAAGCAAACAAGGAAAATAAATATTGCCGCCTGGTTACACCCCAGATACTTTAAATTTAGCATATCTGAAACAGAAATGATCACCCTTCCAATCTGCATTTCTGATTCTCAAATTTGGTGAACATTGTTTTTACCTAAGCACTTATTAAAACTGAAAATCTTGAGTTTATTCTTTAAAAATTGTTTTAATGATTTTTTTAATTTGATTTTTAGAGAGAGAGGAAGGGAGAAAGAAGAGAGAGATAGAAACATCGATTTGAGAGTGAAACAACTGATCGAATGCCTCTTGCATGCTCTCTGCCCTGACTGAAATTAAGCTGGCAACCAACTGAGCCATATGGGATCATTATTAATAGTTCCTTCTCCTCTACTCCCATTTCTAGTAAGCTTTATTTATTCTGACTCAGAAATATCTCTCAATTTTAACCCATCTTCTCAAGGCTACAAAGTTTCAATTGTAGAAGATAAATAAATCCCAGATCCCAGGGCCTCCACTTGGGTCACTGGGGAGCATGGCCAGCCTGCAAACCACCATAGGTCCCTTGCCCAAGTTGCCCCACACCCCCAGGAAACCCCCACCCTGACCCAGGACATCCTTCAGGGCAAACCAGCTGGCCCCCACCCATGCACCAGGCCTCTATCCTATCTAATAAAAGAGATATGCAGATTGACCATCACTCCAACACACAAGATGGCTGCCCCCATGTGGTCAAAGATCCTGCCCCCATGTGGACACAAGATGGCCACCACAAGATGGACAGCAGGGAAGGGCAGTTGGAAGGGACCAAGCCTGAAAGGGAGGGCAGTTGGGGGTGATCAAGGCTTCATGGGAGGGCAGTTAGGAGTGACCAGGCAGGCAGAGGAGGGAAGTGGAGGCAAACACGCTGGCAGAGGAGCATTTAGACATCAATCAGGCTGGCAGGGAAGTGGTTAGGGGGTGATCAGGCTGGCAGGCAGAAGTGGTAAGGGGCAATTAGGAAGGCAGGCAGGAGAGCAGTTGAGAGCCAGCAGTCCTGGATTGTGAGAGGGATGTCTGACTGCCAGTTTAGGCCTGATCCTATTGGACATCCCTTAAGGGGTTTCAGATTGGAGAAGGTGCAGTCGGACATCCCTTGAGGGGTTTCAGATTGGAGAAGGTGCAGGCTGGGATGAGGAAGACCCCCCCCCAGCATGAATTTCGTGCACTGAGCCTCTAGTATATATATAAAAGCCTCAGCAACCATTACAACCAAATGATCAGAAGGACTGGTCAATCAATCTCTATGATGCTCACTGACAACCAGGGGGCAGATGCTCAATGCAGGAGCTGTCCCCTGGTGGTCAATACCAACCTCTCATGGCCCCTCCCCCAGCCAGACAACCTCCCGGGTCCCTCTCCCTGTCTGATCAGCTCCCCTTGCCCCCTATAGGCCTCCATTACTGGCCAGGCCAAGGGACCCCACCCAAGCACAAATTCATGCACTGGGCCTCTAGAATAATATATTATTATTATATAGATAAAGTCATATATATTATTATATTTACATTTATATATGCTATTTCAATCTAGCAGGGCAGAAAACATATTTCTTTTACAATAATTTTAAAATCTTTTGGTTATGTGAGTCAACATCAAACTTTGGATCAAATAGAAATGAGCAGGAGGTTTTTCATGATTCCACCAATACTGTTTGAATGTTTACTTATTTATTTTTGGATTTCAGTGGTGTTCTCTCAGTGCACATTTTTAGAGGGTTTTAGAAATTAAGAAGGACCACAAGCAGACGAACAAAAATGAGGAAACAACACAGGTACACACTAGGTGGAGTCCCTGAGTACATTCATAGTTTTGTTTGCTCCCATCAGAAATTAGAACTCATGGAAGCCAGTTACCACAGAGATGGCAGGCAGATGCCAGACACATGTGGTTCCCTTTAAGAATGATCTTCTGTGAGGTGTTCCCCGTTCCTCTGACAGTCCTCTCAGTGTGTCCAATTCCGGGATCCCTCAGATGAATGCATGCTCCTTGACTCCATCCTACAGTGGGAAGAGGGAGGTGGATTAAGAGAAGGGGCGTGAGAGGGTGTGGCTTTTGTATTAATCAGAAGTGGCATGCTGTTCCTAAACCAGATCCCTTGCCTATCTCCAGAGAAAGCTACGAGTTTCTAAGTCAAATTCTGGTAATTATCAATGTTAGAAAACTTTATTTCTTTGTTCTATAGTTTTTTCTAAAATAGAATTGATAGTAGTGAAAAGTTTCAATTTCTCAAAATCTAAGAAAAAGTCTTTTAAAAATGTATCATGCCATTAGGGATGGTGGTGATAATCCAGATGGAACAATCATTATAGACCTTCTGGTGAGAAATGGTTTTATCACCTTAAAAATATGGAGCTCAAATAAATATAATAAGCCTGTCTGTCCATTTGGTTCTTTAAAAATACCTGGCAATTTGGGGTGTAAACTCTCCTGACCTCTGCCTAGAAACATGAACTAGGCACCCTTTAGCCTGGGAGCATGGATGACCAACCTGGCTTTCCTAACTTATGTTCAATAGACCTTGGTTCTGAGATGCCTCACACGCAAGATATACCATCATTTAATGACTTTTAAATGGAAAGACCTCCATTACACTTAATGTGCATATTAATTGTATGATAAATTCTGATTTTAGAAATTTTGTAAAGTGGCAGAGAGGAAGAGGAAGAAGAGCATCTTCAAATTGGGGTGGAAACATGAATACTTGGAGGGAATTTGATCTTATCAAATTGGCAAAACTAAAAGATGTCATTTATTTAGTTTTCATCTTATTTTCCACATGTTCATTGCTGGTATGTAGGAAAGTGATTGACTTTTATTTTTTTTTAAAATATATTTTTGTTGATTTTAGAGACAGAGGAAAGGAGGGGTAGAAAGAGAGAAACATTGATTGATTGCCTTCAACACACACCCAACCAGGGATGGAACCTGCAATCTGGGCATGTGCTCTGATCAGGAATCAAACCGGCGACCTTTTGGTGCACAGAATGACACACAGGCCAGGACAATGGCATTTATTTTAAAGATATAGGAAGATCTCCTAAAAGCTAGTAGCAGGAGGTATAGGAAGAATTCACAAGAACCAGGCAGTCACCAAAACAAGGGCTAGTGCTATCTTCTCTCTGCATGGCTCTCCAGCTCAGCTTTCCGCTGACCTCTCCATTTGCCACTCCTCTTCTACTCCCCTTGGTTTCAGCTTTGACTTTTCAGAATGCCAAGTTTAAACTTAATTTGACTGTTTCCTCTTGCTCAGAGACTTATTCTTAGTGTTCCAATCACAAAATTCATTAGAAAGAATCTGATTGGCTCAGGTTGGTAGTCCCTCTTTGTCTAATCAGGTTCGAATCATGTAATAAAAGTATGGACAGCCCTGTCCGGGTGGCTCAGTTGGTTGGAGCATCATCCTGTACACCAAAAGATTACAGGTTCAATTCCCAGTTAGGGTACATATTTAGGTTGTGGGTTCAGTCCCTGGTTGGAGCATGTGGAGACAACCAATTGATGACTCTATCTCTTTCTATCTTCCTCCCTTTCTCTCTCTCTGAAAGTCAATAATTTTTTTTTTTTTAATATGGGCACATAGACTCACTTCATCAGGGTATGGGTAGAGCTCAGGTCTCTGAAAACGGGAAGGGAAACAATAACAGTTGTTGCATGAAAATCAGAGATTCATAGGGAATTTTTCAAATCCATAGATTTTGGAGTTAAATGAAAGGTGATCGTAAGCTCGTTGGCTTATATGAAAAAAAATGACCAAAATAGTTACATTTGCTGCTCACCTAACTGTGTGTTATTTTACATTGTGAGGCTCCATTGCCTAGGCTGGAAGCTAGTTAGCCTGCCATCTGAAATGCCAGGTATTTAAAGACACAGGACATTGGGGTATGTACTATACAATTCGTGCGGCAGTTTTTACTTAAGCTTTTAATTTAACGCAGAGTATAGAGTGAAATAGGGTTTTTCTTACATTGCTTGTGGGAGTGCAATTGTCAGAATCCTTTTAGAAAGTAATTTAGAAATATGTATCAAAAACCTTAACGCCTCCATGAGTTTATTTTGAATTTGAGGCTTACTTGAATTGGTTACTTGGTGCTCAATGAAAAATTATTGAGAGATTAGTTTATATATCTTTAATGGTTTTTTAAAATATAATTTTGTTGATTTCAGAAGGAAGGGAGAAGGATAGAGAGGGAGAGAAAAACAGCAATGATGAGAAGCATCAATTAGCTGCCTTCTGCACGCCCCCTACTAGGGATCAAGTCTGCAACCTGGGCATGTGCTCTGATCAGGAATCGAACTGTGACCTCCTGGTTCATAGGTTGATACTCAATCACCAAGCCACTCTGGCCAGGCGAGAGATTAGTTTATACTTTATTTGCTTTTTTCTATAATGTCCTTTCTAGCTTTTCTGTTTGGCTTGTCTTCCTATGTATGGCACATCAAGTTTATGTTTGAATGACTAGAACAACATCTGTGAAAGCAGGTTAAAATGTGTGCATGCAGTTTGTTCAAGTGAATAAAGATAGCATGAAAACGAAGCTTTGTGTCCAAATTGGCCTGTGAACACAGGTTTATAATTTGAGCTTTAGGATGTGATGACTGAGGGCAAACTTGGAGGAAGGGCACTGATGAGAGGTTGAGGTTTTATGGCCACTCCTGAGTGAAATTCCATCCCAGAATTTTCTTGGTTTGCTTCAACTCAACAGCATCTGCAGCCAGAACTCACTACCTTCCTCAGCACGCAAAGGCCTGTCTCTTTCCATCAACACTGGCTCTTTGGCATCAAGGCTGTGTAGTATAATATTTCTTTAATGCCCTAGACCAGTGGTCGACAAACTCAATGGCTCTCGAGCCCCTTCCCCACTCATATCTTGTGGTATTCTACCTACACCAAGCTGTTCTATGGAATTCTCATTTACAAAGACTTCCAAGAGTGAGATCACATGTCTGCCCCTCTGGGGCTTGTAAGCCAGGAGATGTTTTTCCTTTCCCAGTTTTATTGAGATATAAGTGACATACAACATTGTATTAGTTTTAGATATACAACCTGATGATTTGATATATGTATATATTTCAAAATGACCACTGCAATAAGTCTAGTTAACATCCATTGTTTCACATAGTTATAAACTATCTTGTGGTGAGAAGTTTTAAGATCTACTTTCTTAGGAACTTTCAAAATCATAGTACAGTATAATTAACTATGGTCACCATGCTGTACAGTATATCCCTATGACTTATTTATCATATAACTGGATGCTTGATGTTTGTATCTTTTGATCACATTCATCCATTTCTCCTATCCCTTACCCCTTGACCTTTGGCAACTAGCAATATGTCAGCAGAAGGTCTTACAGCAAGATTCTGGGTGTCATTTTACAGAATTACACAAAAGTGGTCTTTATACCTGGAGAGAATTTGTCATCACACGTCCCCGCTGCACACATCGAGGTGTGGCTCAATCCCTGTTTTCTTTAGGACTGCTGTTCCCATGGTGGCAGTGGGGATTAGTGGAGGCCCCTATTCTGCTTCCTCCCGATAGACAAGCTCAGGTAGATAACCTCCCTCACCTATGGTTTGTCAAGAATTAGACAAATCTAATTCTTGACATTGAAATCCTCATGCTAGGAGGATGTGCAGACAACATACATATGCATGGCAATAGCATTTTTTATTTGACATGTAGAATTTAGAAGCTTTTAACACTAGTGGAAATTCATTGTTAAGTAGAACTCAGCATTTGACTGTAAAATTACTTAAAATAACTTAAAAATTCAATATTCACTGAACTCAGAGTTTTTGTGGGTTTCTGAGATTCCAACCAAATTTTTAACAACATCTGTTAAAGTGCCAGCTGTTTTTGGCAGGTTTGCGTGATCTAAACAAGAGCATCTTTTACTAAACACTGCTACAGATCTCAGATGTGCCCTTCATTTCTCATCAAGATTCTCATACCTGTATACTACCCAAAAGCAGTGGTGGGGAATGTCCATCCTGTAGGCAGTACCAAGCTGCAAAATCATTTGGCCTGGTACTGCCAAATTAATTAAATGTTTGACCAAATACAGCAGGCTAATTTTTAAGTTGATAACTTTGTATGGCCCGAGAATGATGTTATAAACATCCAAATGGCATTTGGCAGGGGGAAAAAAGTTCCCCACCCCTTCCCTAAAGCAAGTTAGATGAGTTTGGGGGGTTGAGAAGGATTTTTGAGGAGGAATAAGAAAAATAAGGCAATGATTTTGTCTCTATTGGTTTCTATATGAGCTCCTGCCAAAATCATCATAAAGGTGGGTTCTTGCAGTTCAATTTATACTCAAGTGTTTCAACTGTAATTCTAACTCATTTTCTAGGATTTCCTGCTAAATTGGAATTTTCTAAGAATTAATGATAAAGTAATAAGATGGTGGCTTTTTTTAATCTCTAGTTAGTTCAAGGCCTCAGTGTGCAGCGTTCTTTTCTCCCATGGTTAAGGGGTAATTGTAGGCTTATCTCCCCACTCCAGACGCTATAGGTTCCGGGAAGCCTTGGCCTTGTGTCCCTTTGTCCAACAGTTCACACAGAACTGCACACAGATCTGGCTACTGGGTTGCGATGCAGAATGTCAGCCTGCCAGGATGGCAGGGAGACTTCCTATTACCCACCTGTTTTTGTTGTCAATTCCTAAGTTCAACAACAAAGGGAAACTTTTGCCCTGTCCCTGGACCACATTCCTTCCTGGAAGTGAGAAAGCTGTTGGCACTAGTACACACATTCAGAACAAGAGCAGCTGGCTCTCCTTGAGCCTCTGATAACTGAAGGTATGAAAGGTGACCACCGAGCTCTCCTTGGGCTTGCTCGGAGGCACTGAGGCAGATTTGAAATCAGTCCCTTTTTGTTCAAGGTCAGAAAAAAAACATTATATAAAAAATATCTTGGCTTATAAAAAGAGATATCTAATGCTAATGGTAGATACACATGTCAAGTAGCTTCAACCCTACATGCTGCATTAAGAGTTACATGGAAATGAACCAGAATCTCATATTTAGTATGCCATATGTTTTTCAGTCTTGCTAAAGTAAATAGTTTTGGTAAAAGTAAATGTTTCTTCTTTGTCATGGATGCATCCACTGACAAAGGACATGCCAGTGGCCAGCCTGGACAGTTGTTAAATACCTGTAATGTCATTACTGTCACCATAAAAAGTCCTAACAGAGAATATTAGATTTTTATCTTAACTGCTTGATAAGCCACATAAATAATTAGAATTTAAATAAATGTATATTAACATATATGGCTAACAAGAGTTTTTATTTATTTTCTGCTTATTTGTTTATTTGTTTGATTAGCCATTTTTCTTAGATAATTCTATCTAATAAAGAGGGAATATGCAAATTGACCATCACACCATCACAAAGATGGTGGCACCCATAGCCACAAGATGGCGGTGCCCAGTCCCCTCAGCCCCACCAGAGTTCCCCAGTCCTTTCAGCCCCACCAGGGGAGGGGTGGCAGATGTGTGGTGCGGCCAGACCCACCCTCAGCTCCCCAGCCATCCAGGGCTGCCCCAGGCTCAGGTAACCAGGGCCAGCAGCGGCAGCAGCAAAGGTGTGATGGGGAATTGGCTTCCTCTGATCGCCAGGTCACCTCCCACACCTGAGGGCTCCTAGACTGTGAGAGGGGGCAGGTCAAGCTGAGGGACTCCCCCACTTCAGTGCATGAATTTTCATTCACTGGGCCTCTAGCATTTTATATGTGGATATAAAACACCTTTTTTTATTGAAAGTATTTAAATTCTGAAAATGTTAAAATTAATGCTTTCCTGAGCTTTATATGTTTAGCCATTTTTTAGCTTTATATTTTACTTAGCAGAAGAGAACTCAACAAAGTTCTGCAAAGTGTTCCTTTAACTTGCAATTGGCTGTGTTATATTTATAATGCTTACTTTCTCATCAGTTAGATGCATTAAATACTATTGTGTCAAACTATTATTCCTGGCATTTCAATGTAAGCATGAGGTTGAGAAGAATAGAGAACACCAACTAAATTTCTCAGCAGAAATCCTAGCTTCCCTTTCTCCTTATGTTCATACCTCTGATTTCCAAGCATTAAAAAAGGGAAATCACATAGGCAGATACGATTGTCCAAATTTTGCTATTATCTTTGCTCATGGCCTTAAAAACACTAAAAGTGTATTATTCTATAACATCGTGAATAATTTTGCAGAGTAGAGGCTGACTATAAGTCTTTTTGGTTTATATAAATAGAATAATTTTAAAATAAGTTATAGTTTAAGTCCTGAACTTACCCTGGGTCTGAATCATTGATGATATAAATTTCTTTCAGGAAAATAAACTGCCATGACATCTCATTTCCAGAGCTCTCACTGATTACTGTGCTTTCCAAACCTGGATGTCTGAGTGTCTTTAAAAATGTTTAATCATCATAATGCATAAAACAATGTGGGGCAGTCTGACATTGTTTGTCTTTGTGTGGTCGGAAAAAAAAATACAAAAATAAATTGTTTGTATAGTGCTGAAAATGGAGGTTGGGATTAAATTGACCTAGGGTTAATGATAGGATGAAGATCAACTGTCAGGTAGCAAGCAGATGGGATAGCCTTGGCAATAATTAATGTTGAACAATGACTGGAGTTCAGATTCTTGTAATGAGAGATGAGACGCTGCTCTGACTGCCCACAAGTCAATGTTACTTAGTTTCCTACGGTTAGGGGTAAATAAGGAGGACTTCCTAGTAAAAACAATGTAACTGGACACAATGAGCCTGCACTGACCCTGGGGCTCATGGGAGACATGGTTAGTATATAGAAAGAGTTTATAAAATATGCAGCAGCCAATGTTTTATTGAATTTGGAACCTGAATGAGGAGGAGTGGAATGGAGAGCCTGTGGAGCTAGGGAGGTATTTAACTGTGGAAAACAGACTAAGATTATGGTTTCAGAATCCCATATGTTGACTATTTTCCTGTCATTCTAATAAGTCTTTTCTCAAACCCTTCATTTTCTGAATGGCACCTTTCTTCCCTAAATAGATCATCAGTTGTCTTTGCTCTAATAATGTACTACATTAATATATCATTAAAGGAGCAGATGTACACGAGTACTACATTATCAGAACAAAGCACGCTGGTGGTGGGGTAGTCCATGAAAGATGGCTCCACCTGGGGCAGAACGGGTCCAGAAGCAGAGTCAGTTCAGCGATAGGAAAGGTGAGTCTGTGGCATGTGCTCATTGGCACCTGACATTTGGCTCCGGCTATAGGTTGTGACCTGAGTGTGATGCGCATTCCTATTTCTGTTGGGCCATTGAATCTGCATGAAAACGCTTGGGTAGGATGAGTCTTATTTCTGAAAAAGAAAAGAGTGAATGAAAGTTGTCTATGACCGAAGACTGTTTGTGGGTAGTGAATTGTACAACACAGTTTTGTTTCTAAGAAGGCCAATTCATCTATCAGGGTGGCATTTGCTAACACCGAATGGCAGCTGTATTTGCTTCTCCTGCCACCTCACTACAAACATCACCATTTTCTCTCAACACTTGGTCAAGTCCTTTAACCTGGAACAGGTGCTTTCAAAATCAAACATTTGATCTATAAGTAAAGAGAACAAGTTTTAAGGATGCTCAATACCTCCAGGAAGAAAAAAAAAAAAGATAGAAAAAAAAAAAAGAGAAAAGCCATACATTTAATCTAAGATGGTCATATGCTATTGTTGTTGTTGTTATTTTGTTTGTTTGTTTTCTGCAAGAAACTTGACTGTTTCCATTTGGTCCAAGGCCTGGGAGAGGGCTCCAGGGTGTATAAAAGAGTGCTTGGTGACTGCAGGGAGAGGCTCAGGCAGAAGCCAGACACCAGGAAGATGCAGAGATGCAGAGAGGCCCCTCCAAAACCATGGGCTTCAGAGACTCCTACTTGTGCTTGAAAGTGAGCCTTCCTTTTTTTTTTCTTTAGGCAAGGGAATAATTTTTTTAAATTCTTAATTTTATTGACTTTGAGAGAGATATTGATATGTTGTTCCATTTATTTATGCATTCATTGGTTGATTCTTGTATGTTCCCTGATGGGGGATCAAACTTGCAACCATGACATATGGGGACGATGCTCTAATCAACTGAGCTACCTGGTCAGGGCGGAGTGTGAGACTTTCAAAGAGATACTTACCCAGCACAGCCTGGGGGCCTGCCAGTCGGCTCTGAGGTTAGTCAGGTAGTCACCCATTTTCTTGATGGGTTTCACCTCCTCATCTAGGAAATGGTTCTGCAAGAAGTCACAGAGATGAGGTCTGGGCAGGCAGAACTCAGGGCATGCAGATCTGAAAGGGCTGGTTCAGGCTCTTCTCCCAGCCATGCTGCCTTCTATGGTGTCCTGAGGTTCACTCCACTCATCTTGGAAAGTCTTCTGGATGTCCTGGAAGAGGGTATGTCCACCGCTCTTTAGCATCTTTAAGAGATGTGTAGGGGCCCTTGTGCTTCTCACTTCTCCTTGGCCAATTCCAGGGAGAAGTAACCCACACCTCCAGAGCCACAGCGGGGAGGTTGAAATAGAAGCTCAGAGAGAGGTAGGTGTGGTGATTGGTGGTGGCCTCTGCTTTGGTGGAATAACTCTGATGAATTTGGGAGCTCATGGTTGCTTGGCAATAAGGAGGTAAGTTAAAAACAAACAAACAAAAACAAAAACAAAAGCACAGAGTTGTCTGGTCTCAGAGGCCAAGGATGGCTGAGATGATTCCAAAGGTTGAGACTGAAAATGAGGCTGGAGGGTAGTCAGAGGCAGAAGGAAAAGACAACTCTCAGCCTTTTTTGTCCAAACACTGTTGAAGCAAGAAATAGGTCTGGATGAAGGATGGTCTCTGCCACAACTGGGTGCCCACATAGGAGCAAACCTGGAAGACTTCAGTACTTGCTTAGTGCACTTTCACATGAAAAGGGTTTTTTCATTAATGGTTTGTTTACCATCATCTTCATTCTCTTGATCATTGGTTTAAGGATTCAGGATATGTGGAGGGTTGGACCTACAGAGCATTCAGATCCCATGTGGGTATGTTGATAGATTCACTTACAGATAGGGCCATGGTGGGTGCCATGATCAGGGTTGGGATTTTTATGGCAAAACCCAATCACTTTGTTGCCATAACTGCGCAGAAATCAGAGTTCTTGTTCATTTTCACCCTTTATATGTGGGCCAGCAAAAAATCTAAGGAAATGAACAGCATATTTTTAATAACTCAAAGGCAGACTGGCTAGAAGCAGCAATTGATGCGAAGATTTCCATTAATCAAGGTGTGGGTGAGGAGGGGGGAATATTTTCTAGGTGGTGACCTCTTCTATTTGAAAGAGCCTGAGAGAAAGGGTTAATGATTTAAATTCCTTCTCTTTTTAGATCCTCTCACAGTAGGAAAGTTATCCAGCCACTCCCCTTTCCCAGTCCTCTAGAAGAAAGCAATATTCACTCTTCCTAAGTAGCCAACACCTTGAGAAAATAGCCCAATTTAGAAAATGGCATTCACAGGGAGTTTTCTCTGCACTTGAAGGAAGGATGTGGGAGTGTCCAAAGGGAAAAGCATATATACTTGCTAATGTGATTTTATAATAATTGTTGTGAACCTTTGTCACATGACCTTCCTAGACTCTTGGTATGAAGTGCTTGTAAACTAACTGACCATTTTCTAAGTGGATGACTTAGATGAACAGATGGATCTGTCCATTAATGGACTGACTAACTCTTAAGAGAATGCCAGATATGCCAGGAGGAAGTGGTGGAAGGAGAGCACGTTGTTGTCTTACTAATTCTAGTTTCTTGCCTGGAAGTTACAGAGCAAAATACCTGAGTTTTATGCCTGAAGGAGAAAGAACTTTGAACAAGTCTAATTGCAAAATGCTAACAACCTTAAATCAGAGACACAGAATCAGGCTTGTAAGAACAATTATGCCCCACGTGAAGTTGGGTCCTGCCCTGTTTGTGTTTATCAGTGACCTTGCCACTGTCACGTTAGTACTGGATGAGATGAGAAGCGACTGAATGTCATCTTTTACATTTCACCAGAAGAGACTCGTCCCCACAAGGCCTGATATATCTAGTCCCTAAGGTATTATAGATTAAATCACTGATTTTGAATATTTTATAAAATGCACCCATCAAAAGGGCTAGAAGCATATTTCCATCAATTAAAAATTAAACAACCAAGACAAAACAAAACACACACACACACACACACTTAACCATGCCATCCATTACCAGGAATGTGCCATCAAAGGAAACCAAGGAAAGATAAATACCTTACACCAGGCCTGCTAGTAAAATACATTCATTTGTCTGCCCACTTAATAAATGCTTGTTGACATGTAAGAGCCTATTTCTATGTGGCCCTGTACCACGTACACACGGTGTGCCTTCTCAGTGCTTACAGTTTAAGATTCTTAGACAACTGAGCAGAGCTCACAGAGGGCTCCCAGGCATGCTATCCTAATAGAGAGTTACTTTTAACATATAACAAATTAATATGGGCGACGTAACATGGTTTTCTCATATCACAATCCCAACTTGGAAGACAGATGAATTAGACGGCTCACATCATATGAGTAGGCAACGACTGGCAGATATTTCTGAGGGAAGTGCAAATTGTTTCCAACTTCCCAGGGCAGTTTGGCAGACTTGAAGCCTTGAAATGTTTTATTCCCTTTGGCCCAGAAATTCTACTTACAGGATTTTTATTTTAAAGAAATAGTCATGGAGATTGCCAAGATTTAGCAACAAGAATATTCATTTCAATATTGTTCACAAGAGCCCAAATTTGTAAACAGTTTTTAAAAAAACAGGATTATTTCAATCTCTTATGGAACAGTCATACTGTGGAAACCAATCAAGTTCCTACAAAATAATGAGGGTTAGCTGATAGGTTTTAAGGTGAAAAAAAGTATGCTGCAGAACAATATTGCTGAACCATCCCTTTTTTTGTTTAAAAAAAAAATGCATACTACAAATATACATGCATACTCTAGCACAAAACTACTCTAGCAAGGAATCACATCCAAAGATGATAATAATTATCTCTGTGTGATAATATAGATAGTTTCCATTTTGTTTTTGCTTATTTGCATTATCTTCACTTCTAACTTGATATTTAAAACTAATAAAAATGTAGTGAGATGGGTGAAAACAAGTGTCAGTATGGGTGGGGATCAAACATGGTTGATGACGGAAAGACTTTGGGTGGTTAGCACTCAATGACGTATACAGATGCTGCATTGTAAAGTTGTACACCTGAAGCTTATAGAATGTCACTAACCAATGCAACTCCAGTACACTTAATTAAAATAAGTTTATAAACAAACAAACAAAAGAGAAATAAGGCATTTTCTCCATATACAGTACGCTTTATGGAAATTTCATAAAATTGAGCGAGTGCTATATAAACACATGGACAGTCTCACTTTCTGTTCAAAATTAATTTAAATCCCCTCCCTCATCCAGTGTGTGTGGGGGGAAACCTTCACCAAGAATCCCACCCTATCAGGGCTGGTGGGCTGCGTGGCAGGGAGCGTGTTTGCTCTGCGGCCACAGGGCAGCACCCCTGGCCATGTGGTCCTTTGTCAGTGCCTGGCCAACCTCCGCTGTTTACCAGCAACCTCTGTGAGAGACCCGATGGCTTCTCCTCTGTTATTCAAACATTTGCTGCCATTATAATTTAAAGTCTTCTTTCTATTCTGTCTACAATCCGGTAACAAGGTCACCCCAGAGTTTGTTAAGTGGCAGAGCTGTAAAACACGGGCGCTTCCGAACAGAACTTCGAATGCGCCATATCTTGGCTGAGGAGGCCAAGCAACCAACAAGATGCTCTCTATTAATTCAAGAGAGAGCACTTCAAAATATTAGAGAAAATGAGGGGGAAATAAAAAGCGGTTCTAAAGCAAATATACATTACAGCATTTGCAGATTTATGCACTCTAAGAGGGCATTCCCCCTCCTGCACACATTTTATATCTGGTCCTCTGGGGAAAGCAGGCTTGAATTATGTAGGTTTGGAATGACATGAGGTCTTCAGGAATACATCCCTTGCATAAAATGTAACCATCTTGCATGGGGAGCAGGGAGAAGAGAGCAAGGGTGGTGGTGGCAGAATAGAGGGCAGAGGGGGTGCTGGAAAGAAGTGACTTAGAAGCCTACTCAGCTCGGAAGGTGAATTGCAGGGAAGAGAAGCCAGGATCTGGGAGACAACCGCAAAGGGCAAGAAGGAATTCTGAGCGGCTTTGCGTGGAACAGGTGGCCTAACTTGCATAACCTGCAAGACATGGTTTCTTCTTGACAAGAGAAGAAAAGCGATGGAGACGTGCGTGGAAAGACTCTTATTTACCAATTTGGTTTTCTGCCTTTTTATTGTTCCAAATCAAAAAATGTTAATTATGAAAGCAATGCATGCTTTACAAAAAAATAAGTTCAAATAATGAGGAAGTATTTTAAATAGGAAGTGGGAAGTCCACTATCCAACAACTTCCCTGCCTCTCACCATTAAATTCTCGTCCTTAACCATTTAGTTAGGACCTTCTGGACATTTTTACACATATAAAAGGTCATTTTATACCTACTGTTTTGAAACATGTGCCCCTCCCGCCCCTGTTCAATCATATGTTGTGGATATTAAGACATGAACCACCTTATCCCTTTTTTAAAGATGATTAAACTTTATTTTCAGAGAAGTTTTTGGTTCACAGGGAAAGTGAACAGAAAGTATAAGTTCCCATATTGCCCCTACCAGGAATATGACTCAACCAGAGCAACCTGAGTCCTGACCTGGGAGGTTCTGCATTGAATAGAGAGACAGGGGTTCTGCAAATGGAATCCCAGAGCTGCCAGCAGGTGCGTCTTCTGTGTGAAAACTTTGGCTGGTACTCATGGTTTTCAGTCCTGCATGTAAAGGACTCAGAGGTCACCACTGCATCCTAACAACAGGTGAAAAGCTGAACAGACTGGAAAATCAGCAGCTCTCCCGAGATCTGTAAGAGAGGAGAGGGCACAGGGCAAACCACTGCACCGAATATGGGGAGAATCAGACGTGCAAAGGCAGGGAGTCACGGCTTACAGGAGCTGAGCCTCACCAGGGAGCAGAAGCCTGGGGAAGGGCGGAGGGGGGTGGGACCAGTGTCAGGAAGGGAAAACCTGACCTGTGATTGAGGAACTGCTAGAGGCCCACAACTCTGGACAGCTGTTACAGCCGGCAATGCCAAGGGACTCTGTCACAGGGAGACCTCCAAAACAGTGAATTTTACCTCCAAAAACTCAACAAGATCCATAGTAAATATTGCAGAAAAATTGTCTCTTTCTTCCTGCAAAGGGAGGGAAAAGGGACAGTTTTGAAATATACTAGAGCACTCTGTTCCTTTTTAAAATTAAATGCATTGGGGTAGCATTAGTCAATAACATTATATGAGCTTCAAGTGTTTAATTTTATAACACGTATCTGGCCCTAACCAGTTTGGCTCAGTGGATAGAGCATTGGCCTGCGGATTGAAGGGTCCCAGGTTCAGTTCAGGTCAAGGGCATGTATCTTGGTTGTAGGCACATTCCCAGTAGGGGGTGTGCAGGAGGCAGCTGATAGATGTTTCTCTCCTATCAATGTTTCTAACTCTTTATACCTCTCCCTTCCTCTCTGTAAAAAATCAGTAAAATATATATTTTTTAAAAAACATATCTGTTTATTGCTCACCACCCAAAGTTTAATCTCTTTCCTATTACCATATATTTGACCACTGTTACCCTCTTCAACCCCCCTCAACTCCCTTTCCCTCCAGTAGCCACCACACTGAGTTTATGAGTTTTGTTTATTCATTTGTTGCTTTCTGTTTTATATCCCACATAGGAGTGAAATTATATGGTTCTTGTCTGTTTCCTTCTGACTTATTTCACTTAGCATGGTACTCTCAAGATACTACTCAGACATAAGAAA
Source organism: Pipistrellus hanaki (assembly GCF_964339955.1). Classification (NCBI taxonomy): domain Eukaryota; kingdom Metazoa; phylum Chordata; class Mammalia; order Chiroptera; family Vespertilionidae; genus Pipistrellus; species Pipistrellus hanaki. The sequence continues at coordinate 47,694,892 of NC_140507.1, forward strand.
AGATGAAATACTGCCCCTTTGTGACAACATGGATGGATCTGTTCCTCTTCTTGTTTCCCCTCCTCTGTTGCCCCAGAGATCCCCCTCTGTCTCTCCCCTTCCCCCCATTTCAGAGCTACCTGCATTTCCCCATCTCATTACATAACAACCAATTTAACTCTCATTAGTGGAATTTTGTTCAACAAAAGTTCCATTTCTCTCTAATGACCTTCTGCAGAAGTTTTAAATTTTTTTTTTTTTTCGAAATCTGCAGGATCAATTTCTTAGGCAGGGTTTATTGCACCCTATAATCTGTGCATTAGGAGTAGAATGTAGGTGAAGTTTTTTTTTTTCTTCCCTTTTCATAGAATTTATTGGGGTGGCACTTGGGTGTGGAGTGGTTCTTTTTCTTGGTACAGATGGAGAGAAAATAAAATGATGTATCCTAGAAAAGACAAAACAAAGAAACAATTTAATAGGTTTCAAATGAAAATGTACTAGCATCTTGAAAGAGGAGAGTGGTAACCAGCTCAGTTAATCCTAAATCTATGAACAACATTGAAATGTATATTTGCCCTGTTGACTTGACTAATTTTATAATGAGTTTGCATTCCCCTTCATGTTGCAAATATATTAGCTGAGTCCCAAAAGGAAGTGGCACTGTGGTGATGTGTAGCATGACATGGAAACTTAACCTAGGATTTTTTTTTTTAATTCCATGAGGTGGATAATTAAGAGCTAACTATCCATGAAGAGATATTATATAACAATTCTTCAATCCCAGGAAAGACAGAGTGGGGTGAAGGAGTAGGAGAGGAGGGGGGTGAGAAAGCAGAGGGGATCAGCCAGCTGTTCTACTTATTTTTAAAAAATATTTTTATTGATTTTTTATAGAGAAGAAGGGAAAGAGAGAGTTAGAAACACCGATGAGAGAGAAACATCAATCAGCTGCCTCCTGCACACCCACCACTGGGGATGTGCCTACAACCAAGGTACATGCCCTTGACTGGAATCGAACCCAGGGCCCTTCAGTCCGCAGGCTGACGACGCTATCCACTGAGCCAAAACAGTTTCAGCTGTTCTACTTCTTTATTGTATTTGTGGGGTTCAAATTCTCTGTCATCTCCACTAAGGGTCTTTCCTGCCCTTTTAAAGAAGACTCACAAAGTCTTTCCAAACCAGTTAGTGACATCTTAGTTCACTCTGCTGGAACTGTGTCTCTAGAAGCTGGTAGCCAGTCTAGACATAATGGCATTCTTCAGCCAAGGCAAGTGTCCCTCAGAAAAACTTTGAGCCTCTGAGAATTAAACAGGGACCAAGTTACCCTGTGTTGACTTTCCCCTTTTCTGCCCCCATATGGTGTTCTCCTGAGGGGGGCACACAGTGAATGTACAGCTGGAGGAAAAGAGGGCAAGAAGAGTGAGTAGTATTGATAAAAATCCCCCTATGAGAAGAATGAAATGATAAAACTCCCAGGTTGCAGGGCTATCCAAGACCCTATTTCATGCAACATTCTCAGCGCCCCTACCCCATGTGTCTGCCTGGTGTAGGAATGAGTGGTCCAGGGTGTATCCAAAGTTCAGCTTAGTTCATTTTCCTTCATATACCAGGTTCTTTAGGGGCGCATTTCCCTATAGCTGTCCCGTGCTCACCATCTTATTCCTTTTCTACAGTCACTGAAGAGCAGAGTCAAAGGTCACGGGAAAGAAGTTACTGGGAGCACTGGTTGAACCACCCCGGTCAGACATTAGTGTTTCACAGAACTCATCAGAGAAATCCAAGTCTCTTATAAAATCCTACATCTATTTACACCTCTCACAGCCGTTGTCTTGCCCAAGAGAGGAAATCTTTTCCAATTTACACGTAGTAAAGGGCACCTTCGGGAAATTTCCTCTGGGGCTCAGAATTTAATCTCCGCACGAGGTTAGTGCTTTTATTTGGGTGGCTCCTGAACCTAAACAAGGGCAGCACACTCTCTCCACCGTCACTTCCGTAATTGCTGTGAAAAGCGTATCGGGTGGGGTAGCTGCAGAAGCCCAGTGGCCTTAGATCTGCTGCTTGAAAACAGAGCCGCCCAGTCCCACCCACTCCAGCCCCCGCTATTAGATCCGGCCACCAAGGAGCTGAACAGGGCAAAGGCTGGTTTCTCTTTGCCTTTTCCTCTCACTTCTTGTTCTTCCACCGCTTCCATTACCTTCCCACATTAACCCAGGCTTTCCCCTTCCTTTCCTCCTCTCTTTTCATGTTCTCAAAAGACAGACTAACTTTCAAAGCCTTCTTTTCTCTCCTCACTCCATCCACATCCCCTCAGCTACTCAAATGCACAAAGCTCACCCTCCAGCCGCTAAGAAGACAGGGCAACTTTCCCAGCTGGGAATGGAGGCCGGGAAGCCAGGCCTTCTGCGACGGAATCCCAGCGCCTATGAGAGTTCTTTAACGGCGGGTGCCTCAGTTTCCACATCTGTACCATGGAGGTGATGCTAATAGTGCTTACCCCAGAGGATTATTATGAAAACCAAAGGAGTTAATACATGTAAAAGTTGCTTACTTAACACATGTTTGCTGGGGATAAGGGGGTATGCCACCCAAATATGCCACAGGTGGAGAATGAATAGGAAAACGAAAATGGATCCTGTTCTACAATCTGTCCTTCCAGTTGAGGGTGGGGGCTGGGCTGTATGCCTGTTTCTCCTTGTAAAACACCCGTATATCCAACCCTGGGTCTGCTCTTCTGTAAGCAGAACTCAATCCAGATGTAATCGCTCATTTTCTTGTTTCCATTTGCTCAGATTTGCTACCATTTTCTTTTCGCAGGGTAAAAAAAAACAAAACACAAAAAAAAACTTGGTCTCTTTTGTGAAGAAATATGCCTGGCCAGTTTTTAAATAGTGTTTATATTAGCGACTCCTTGTTTATGTCATGAGATCTATACGCTAGATGACTGCCCCTGCGTCATAAAATTCATGTCCCACTGTAAGGGCGTGAAAAATGCCAGAATGGCATGGAAGAGCAAAAAGTAAACATCACCGCCCCCCCCCCCCAGCAACACCCCCTCCTATATTCACTCTTTAATTACAGAACTGCTCTTATGTACACAGTTAGGTAATTACATGTGTAGACGTCTTGTCTCCTCTAGATCATAAGCTGGTGTCTGTTCCGTATTATGCACCCGGGCGCTCAGAACGGTGCCGCTCTGCTTACCCAGGGGCGAATCGGTACAGGATGCTGACAGACTGAGGTTGTTTACCTATGCTAAGCTAGTTTCATAAATATAGAGTCTGTCAAATTTATGAGTTTTAAGTGACAAAAATTAAAGGAAAGAATTGAAGGAAAACGAGAGTGGTTTGCATTTTTCTAATTATATTTTCTACAGAAAGATCTGAGAGTCTGTTAAGCATACTCTTGTTTTCATATGCTCGTGGAAAGGTTAGATATAGGTATAGTATATGTAGCATATATATGTGAGGAATTTATATATGTGAGGTCTATGTACACACACACACACACACCACATATACACATATACTATGACCTAACATGTGAATTAAGCTATTGTAAGTTCTCCCACAAGGAGAAAATCATGTATAACCAAAATTACCTTAGGAAATTGCACATGTCACTTGGGGCTCCATGCTTAAAAACTTAAAAGTAAGATTTAGCTATTTTGTTTCTATTTACATTCTTTCTGTTCTCTTCCTCCCTTTGGACTTTGGAATCTAAAGTCTAGTTTAAAAGGGGGTTCATGTAACGAGGTAAATTTTTTTTCCTTTTTTTTATAAACTGAGATTCATGAAAACTAAATGATTTTAAATTGCAACTTCATGGATTACTTTGCTCTCCATTTCTACTCGGTGATCCTGATGGATAGCATTTCTTTATTCAAGTCCCCCTGCTGAAGAACACCCTTGTATTTTAGTCAGGGTTCCCCAGAGGAACAGAAGATGTGGAGATGTATTATAAGAACTTGGTTTCCATGATGATGGAGACTGAGAGGGTCACAGTCTGCGGTCTGCAAGCTGGAGGCCCGGGAGAGCCAGCAGTACAGTTCCAACCCAAACCAGTGGCCCAAGAATGGGAGGAGGAACGGGCACCGGGGTGGGTGCTGGTGTAAGTCTCAGGCTGAGTCTGAAATCTGACAACTAGGAGCGCAGATGTTCTGGGCAGGAGAAGATGGTGTCCCAACTTAAGCCAAGAGAGCAAATTCACATCCCTCTGATTTTCTGTTCTATTCAGGCCCACCCATATAGGAGGGGATGATCTTCTTACTCAGTTTACTGATTCAAATGCTAATCTCTTCTGGAAACACAAGTACAGACACCCCCAGAAATACTGTCTTAGCAGCTATCTAGGCATCCCTTAGTCCAGTCCAGTTAACACAAAATTAATCACTACAGCCCAGCCGGCATGGCTCAGTGGTTTAGTGTCAACCTCAAACCAGGAGGTCATGGTTCTATTCCCAGTCAGGGTATATGGTTGTGGATCTCCAGTGTGGGTCATGCATAAGGCAGCTGATCAATGATTCTCTCTCATCTTTCATATTTCTATCTCCCTTCTCCTCTCCCTTCCTTCCTCTGAAATCAATAAAAATATATTTTAAAAATTAAACATTTTTAAAACTAAAATCGTTATTAAAAGTTCTCTCCAATTTTGCAGAGAGATTTTTGTTTTGCTGCATGACTCTCAGACATGCCCAAGGCTTATACAATTTCCATAGAACAGAGACGTGGGTATTTCAAAGGACAGACTGTAGTTAGGGCTGTGTCTATGCTATGGTGTCTCCAAATAGACCTGTCTGGGAATAGGACTAAGGATCTCAGTTTCACTGACATCATATATTAACCAAATGACTTTATATGTGCTCGGAGTCACAGTGGGAGCTCTCAGTGTAGGACAGTGGTCGGCAAACTCATTAGTCAACAGAGTGGCAGTTTGCCGACCACTGGTGTAGGATGATGGGTGGCTCAACTCGACCCATTTCTTGTTTCTGAAAAATAATTCTAAGCTCAAAATCTATAGCCACAAGCCAATTGGGTTATATTCATACAAGGGCAGCCCAATTTCCTTCTATGTTATAATTTCTTTAGAAAGTCAAAAATAAGTTGCTATGCGTCATCACCCAGCACAGGCAAATTGGTGTGGCAATTACAAAAGAACATATCTCTTAAGCAAGACTCATTGCCCACTTATTTTTCATAATTTAGTAATTTTTGATAATCTTTCATAATTTAGTAGGGCAGAAATTACCCAAAAGATTACCATCAAATTATACCACTGACTTTCTAGCAGAGGCAAATGGAAAATTTTTAAATTTTTACTAGATACGGGGTTACAAATAGGGAAATTACTGAGGAACCAAGGGAAACTTATGTACCTGTTCCAAGCAGGGAGACTATAATAAAATAATTTTGACATTTAAAAAAAGAGAGAGAATCAGTTCCATGGCTGAAGTCAAACACAGCAAGATTCTGCCCAGTCCTTATTCCCAAAAAGTCCCTTAGAACTCACTGCATATTTTATCATTGAGCTATTAAGATTATTTTGAATAGTGAAGTTACCTATCATTGCAGGGTTTTTTTAAAATCTATATTTATATCTAAATTAGATTAACGTGATATTAAATTTTGTTTCTATGGACATAGGTGAGAGTCAAGCTGAGAACAACATGGGCCATTGTGCCTGGCCCAGTTTGATAGGGAAACGCATGAGAAGGAGTTGGCCATCTCCAAGTTAGACAGTAGCTAAATAGATTACTGCTTCATTTCTAAGCAGAAATAAGTGGTCCTTTGCTTATACAATGACCTGTAAGATCAGAAGATGAATAAAAGAGTCCTCACCCATGGAAAGAACACTCAATGACTTGCCAAATAATAAAATTGCCCGCTGTGATAATCAATCCTCAGGGCCTTGCAGACATTCATTTTCTCTTAATTTCCAAATAAATTTTTCGTGAGCACCTCCTGGGTGCTAAGTGCTATGGGAGATGAGTGATTCAGTGGTAAATGACTCAAACGCTCATCCTATCTGCAGTGTGCTCTCTCTGACATCAATAGGAGGACCACGCACCTGCTTCAGTCACTATGACCCAAGAAGAAAGTAGTAGGTTGTACACTTTGGTACAAGCTGCACAACAGAGGCCTTCTACTTGTGGTGCTGTTTGAAGGGATGAGAGATCATATTTTAATGGAGTTAAAGCATTAAGTCATCTAGGTGGATCACCGAGCTGACAGGGGTTAGATTAGTTTATAGGTAAATTGTTACCACCCTCTATTATCTTCAGTAGTGGTTTCTAAACATTTTTTATTGTACAGGCCAAGAGTAAATACCAAGAGTAGCAACTCCCAAGTATGTGTATTTATATTTTGTTTAATTCATGTATTGCTATAGTAACACATTACATACATCCTGACATACACAAAATACATATCCTATCTAATAAAAGAGCAACATGCAAATTGACCACTCTAGTGATGGCATTGAGAATCCCAAGAGGTGCACATCACACCGGATTTGGAGACCTTCAAACTAGAAGACAGGCTCTCCCCTCCCCTGGAGAGGCAGGGGACCGGGGAGGGATGGGACATCCCTGGATGGAGCCCTGAAGCCATGCTCCTTCTTGGCAAATAAAACTCCAGGTGCCAACAAGGCCAGGTGACCATTATGTTGCAACTGCACCTTTTTGTTTTTCTTATGGACCTTTTTGACAACAAATCAGATGTACTCTGTGCTATGCTCCAAGTCTCTGAGTCTTCCTAAACCTGTGCCAGTAGATTCATTCGATTGACTGGATAGAGCTAGCTCTCCTCCCTCCACAAACCAAAAAGTGCACCGCAGAACAGGAGGCTCCTATTTGTTCATCGTCAGCATTAGGAGCTTGACAAGCAGTTTTCATCCTAAACGCCACATATCTGAGTTTGTAGATGTGTCAAAACAGATGTTCCGCATTGTTCTCTTCTTCCTTCTCAGACTCAAAATGAAACCCTGCCCTCCCTAAGGGTTTCCCTCATTCTGAGGACAGCCCCCAGGGCCCAGTCTGGGGGCCTTGATAATAATAGACCTCGTCCCTCCCTGTTCTTTCACCATCAGAGGGGAGCTGCCTTGCCCCCTCGACACCAGCTGCCAACAGGTAGAAGGTCTGAAATTTCTACTGGCCTGGGAAGGTTGGTGTGACCCGAAACCTTCAATTCAGCTCTGAGTTCAATTAGATAAGTTGTTTGGCATCTTCCAAATGAGCACAACACCTAAACCCATGATCATTAACCTTTTGGGGGTCACCAACTCCTTTGAGGATGTATGTAACATTTCATCAGGAAAAAATGCTCCAACATAAATTACGTATAAAATTTCAAAGGGGGTTAGTTTCTATCCCACCTGAAGTTCATCTTAAACTGGATTTTTTTTATTTTTTTTTTAGAAAAACTAAATTCCTGTCCTTCAAACAAACTCATAGTGGAACTGATTGTTTCAGGTTTCTAATTTTTATTGCAGTTACCCCCCCTCCCCCGGGGCGTTAGCTTTGAACAGTTATACAATGTTTATGGTATGTCTATTTATACTTCCTTAAACAGCCAAGGACTATTCATTATGGCATAATGTTTACCCTTAAAGACATAGTTATAAAGGCCCCTGGCTTTATAATTTGGTTGTCACTGAAGCCTGTGGCCTCTTTCCTCGTCTTCCTCACTAACAGAACCCTGATTTTGTTGGGGTGGCAATGAGCCCAGCTGGAAGTCTACATTTCCTATTCTCCCTTGCGGACACAAGTGGCCATGTGGCTAGATGATTGCCAACACTGATTGAAGGAATGTTCCTTAAAAGAGGCTGACTCAGCTGGGATGTGCTGCTTTGCCTCCCCCCTCTCCTCATCTATTCTTTTTTTTCTTGCCCAGAATCCAGACGCAATGGGTGGGGCTCCTGTAGCCATATTATAGCCATGAGGCAACCTTGGGAGCAGAAGCCATGCTCTGCAGATGGCAGATTAGAAAGTAAGAGGGACACTGAGAAATGCTTATAACTTCGAAGCTTCTAACTAGCCTCAGGTCTCCTTCCTTTGGCCCTCTGGTCTTCCAGTTACATGATCGAAAAAGAAACCTTGACCTTTGCCAAATAAATAAAAAATAAAACACACACACACACACACACACACACACACACACACACACACACCACATTTTTTAATACAAACCTCTTCTCTATGTAGTTTTTAAAGTCTATGCATGTTAAATAGCAAATTCTTCCTCCTAAAAAAAACTGATCATTTCAGCAAATTCAGCAGTCCTTTGTAAATAAGTTACGAAACACCCTATTTGTAAATTATTATCGAAAATATGTATTGGTGTTTAGCGTATAATAATACATTCTTGCAAAAATTCCCAGCTTAGAAGCATTCATGTCTCTTGCTGTCTCCTCCCACTTCCCTCTTTCCCAAAACCTACTTTCTAAGAATAAGCACTGGCATCAGTTTCCTGCTGAAACAAATTACTGCAAAGGTAGAGGCTTAAAAAAACAACTCCACACATGTATTATCTGCAGTTCTGGGGGTTGGAATAATAGAATGGGCCTCACTGAGCAGATATCCAGGTGCCACTGAGTTCCTTTCTGGAGGTTCCAGGGGAGAATGCATTTCCTGACTCTTCTAGCTTCTGCCCACATTCCTGCAATGACCTGGCATTGACTCTCACATCACATGACCCTGACATTGACTTTCCAGCCTCCCTTCTATCAAGTATGAGGCTACTTGGATCACCTGCATAATTCAGAATAATCTCCCTACTTCAATATCCTTAATTTAATTTTTAAAAGTTCATCTTGCCATATATTCACAGGTTCTGGGAACTTTTCTATAGGAAAAAGAAAAAAAAGAGGGGAGGAAATAGAAGATTCTAGGCATCCCTTCTAAGGCTGAGATGAAAAATGAAAGTGAGAATTTCAAGAGGAATACTCTCATTTGTTTACATTGTTGTCAATGAATGTGATATTTTTACAAAGCGGTCGATATTCAGTTGTGTTCAGTTTAGCACTGTGGCAAACACTGGGATCTCTCTGCAGTGGGCATTCATGGTGATCCCTCTTACCAACAGCATTTGAATTACCTTTGCAGAATTACAACACCCCAATGGATAAAGTTTATTGGGATTAAAACAGGTGCCCCTCCCACCTGTTGGCCATGGGACCCAAGCCAGGCCCATTAAATGCTCCCTCTCTGAATCTTTGATCAATGTTATGCACTAAATATTTATGTCCCAACTTCTCAAATTCATATGTGGAAGCCCTACCCCTCAATGTGACGGTATTTGGAAATTGGGCCTTTGGGAAGTGATTAAGTTTAGACTAGACCATGAGATTGGAGTCCCCATAATGAGATTAGTGGCATTATAAAAAGAGAGAAGGGGGAAGAAAAAGGAGAGAGAGAGGAAGGGAGGGAGAGAGAGAGAGAGAGAGAAAGAGAGAGAGAAAGAGAGAAGAGAGAGAGAGAGAGAGAGAGAGAGAGAGAGAGAGAGAGAGAGAGAGAGAGAGAGAGTGAGAGAGAGAGAGAGAGAGAAATCCCCTTGTCCCAGGCCCACATACCAAGGAAAGCCCATGTGAGGGCTTAGCGGGAAGGTAGCTGTCCACAAGCCAGGAAGAATGCCCTCACCAAGAGCAGGATTCACCAGCACCTTGACCTCAGATTTTCCAGTCTCCAGAACTGTAAGGAATACATCTTTGTTGTTTAAACTACCCAGTCCATGGCATTTTGTTATGGAAGCCTGAGTAGCCCAAGACACAAAGTGACAATTCAACTGAAATGGCTGATGTTCATGTAATATTGTGACAACTCTAAGAAGATCAAAAACAGGGGAGCATTCAGTGAAATAGAAAACAAAACCTATAAAAAAAAAATTGAAGCAAATGTCCAAAATTGAAAAGAAAAAAAAAAGTTAGGAACTGTCAATCCTGCAGTGTGAGATAAGAACTGTTCACTGAGATCTTGCTTTTCTCATTGGGGTAAGAAGGTCAGGGCAGTCCTAGGAATCACTTGGGTGTTTTGTGAACATTGAGAGAACCTCAGCAATATGCTCGCCACTGAACCTGAGAGGAGGTGCTCGCCCACTCTGTAACCTGTAGCCAGGCCAGTGGTGGTTAACAAGTGGCTTTAGTCAATATCTGAGGGATTTTACAACCATCTGCTAAAACAACAACCAAAGTAAATGTGGTACATCCCCCAAAGGTCTTGGTTGTATATACCAGAAATTCCACTGGTCTTCCCATGAGCATGAAAGGGGGATAATGTGAGAGATATTTGGGGACCTTGCTGAATTGAGGGAGAAGGGAGATCACCAAGCCCCAAAGGCAGTGGAGGCCAGAGGAGGGCAATGGGGAACTTGACACTACAGTCAAGGCCTTGACCTTTGATCCCCAATCTCTGCCCCCTGGCTTCGTCTTTCAGGCCAGCTTTCCCCAGTTACAAAGCCGTTTCACTAACAAAGGAAGGGCTTTCTCTCCAGCCATAGCTTCACTTGGAAACTCCTGGAGAAGGCCTCTCATTGTTTAGTTGCCATGACCTCTGGGAGCCATGATGAAGGACAGTGCATAATATACGAAGATGAGCTACAGTCCAGCCCCTACGACAGCAACGGAAAAGTCTCTCTACGAGAGATTCGCCCTGAAACCACGTGGTTGAAATGGAGACAGAAGAGTTTCTTCCAAAAAGTGAGAAACTTGTTATCAAAAGAAGTGATAAGCAGCACTAACTAGGTAGACAAAGACACAGAGGTTCAACTAAGCCCTCATAGGGGGCAAATGTGCCATGGAGTATATCTGGGTACTCAACAGGCCTGCTGGAGAGAAGGGTCTGATTTCATTTGGTTTCGGGAACTAACATCCCATCAAACATGAAGATAAATGAAATGGGGTTTACTCAACAAATACTGATATCATTTACAATGAGCAAAGATTGCTTATCCCAGTGTTTGGCTCCTCTGTGGCTTTCTCAAGACTCTGACATTTTCTTCCTCTGTGCATGTGGAGGCCCTTCTAAATTTGGCTTTGCAACATCACTTCTGGAGGAGAGAGCAGAGAACTGGACACTTGCCTCCAATGTGGATTTCTTTGTAAGCTGCATTCTAGAGGGAATACGACACACATTACCAAAGTTTAAATGTATGAGTCTGTAGAGCTACACTTTTAAAGTGTTTAAAATGCAGGGAGATGTGTGTGTGCATGCATATCTGTGAAAACTCTTAAAATGAAAGATGAAGGGAGGCGGAGGGGACAAGAAATCTAATATCTCAACAATTTATAAGGAAGAATGTATACTTATTTAAATTTGACTTATAATATTTATCTCTCCTGCATCATGAAAATGTTGATTTCATTAATCCTAGTAGTTGGCAATGATAGCAATTTCAAAATAATCCCTTGACAGTTGACAGCCCTGCCAACTATTTCTTTAGTTACTAAAATACTCCTCTTCTTAGGGTATAAGAATATATGATCACATTTTTTTTCATTTCCTCACTCTTTATAAACTAGTGAAAGTAATTTTTTTCTATTCTTTACATTTTTACTATTACTATAAATACGTATTACTTAGGCCTATCTACTAAAAGTATATCATTTTCCTCAATAAGATTAGTTTTGTGGTAAATAACAAATGAATATAATTAGAAGCATCTATAGGTAAAACTTAACCACCTTTGAGGTCCCCCAAAAGCAGACCCAGAGGTAAGGATGGACCAGGATAGTTTATTTGGTGATCTATCAAGCCCACAGCATGGAGTGAGCAAAGGGAGAGAAGCAAAGGAGAAAAGTCAAAGAGGTTGTGTTAATGAGCAAGTTACCACTTTAGGGCCCCTGGGTTCATGCCCACTGGGGTCTCCTAAGAAGCCATGTGAAACATGCCTAGCACGAATCCACTGAAGGGTAGGGAAGCAGGAGAACTTCTCTTCTTATGCTTGAACTTCTTGGTTAAAGGTTGACCTTAAAGGCACCAATCCTGGGGCTTGTGGGCTGAGAAGGGCCTGAGGCAGCGTAGCAGAGAATAACTGCACTCCAGGTAGGAGGCTGTCAGTGTGCATGGAAATGTTTGCTGCAGCCCCAGGGGAGCTGAGAGGTGAACTGGGGACAGCAGCAGAGTATCGGAAGTGAATGCCATATTCCCTCCTTGCTCTGACCAGATCCGCCCACGCTTACCTTGAGTTTCCTGTGCTACTGACAGTTCAACATTGTGACTGGCTGCAATAATAAAGGGGGAAAAAAAAGATTGAAAATAACAATTAGTAAGATAAGCCACAGTCTTGACTACTGCAGCTGGTCCCAAGGCCATCATCTATACTCATCATCTTTCTCCTTTCCTACCTATTCCAGCTCTCCCCTACCCTTGGTCAGCACTTCCACTAGTCTAAGTGGCTTGCTTAGTAGGATGGCCAGATTGTCATCTCTGAGCAGTTGAGCCCTGATTATCTTGCCCATGTTAGGCCTTTATGTTATCACCAGATATAAAGCACTAACGGGTACCTTAAGGAAGCCCCCAAATTTCAGACATCTTCCTCCATGCACCCTTTATGGATTAGTAACTCCAACTCCTCAAGATAATCGGAGTCAATTATCCCCACCAGTATAGTATTTCCCATTTTTGCCTTCTGATCTATTAAGGTGAAGATATCAACATCATTTGGTGATAGTCATTGGTTTAGATGCAGTGGAACCAGTATTATATCCCTAATGGAAATGTTCCTCTCTCTACCACACACATCCTGAGACCTAGGCCTTGATCAGGAAGAGCCTAAAGCTATAAGTATTAAAACCACAATTTCCACTGATAGGTCCCTGGGAGTGTGATGCATGGGACCAATCCTACGTGTATCTTTTAATTACCATTCCTATATGTTCTAGGCATTGGGAACATAGTACACCTAGTGACTATATGTAGTGACCCTTTGTTCTTATCCTTGAGAAGAGTGACCCAACTATGCAAGGTGTCATCCCTAAACTGATGCTGGGTCTTTAGGAGGCTATCCAAATACTCTCTCAAGCCCTCCAAAAACAAACAGCTTCAAATAAATGGATCAGAGTAGTATTCTCAAGGGTCCTATTATTTTTACCTCAACAATCCAAAGTAGCTCACCAAGTGCTTTGCTTCTTTATTATTGGTAGTAAATGCAATGCATCCTTTTAGATGGGGTGTCCCCATTCTTTGGGCCCCTACAACGTTCCCTGATGTGGCAGACTTCAGATTCTTTGTACAGTTTATCTCTCATCCTCCAGCACGACGCATGTCACTCAAGCAACCATCATACTTGCTCCTTCTTAAAAACCAAGTGCAGTTATCATGCACTCATTAATATTGCGGGCCAGTATGTCAAGATGATCAGGTCCTTGCAGACCAATGTTGTAACAGAAAGGAGAAGTGTTAACATAGCCTTAGGACCAGGTGGTGAATGATGAATAGAGTGCATTTGCTAGAACAACAGCCTTTGGCACTTAGCAGGAGGCTATCACCAGAGTGGTTTGCATTCATAGAAGAAAGATAAATGTACATTTAGCATCATATTCCTGAGCCTTGGCTTTCTTACAGCATGGTGGCCTCAGGGTGGGTGGCCACCTTACATGGTGGCTCTAGCCTGCAAGGGCAAATGTCCCCATGAACAGAGAAGCTGTATCACCTTTTATGACTGAACCTTGGATATCACAGAGCATTGCTTCTGTTGGCCAAGCAGGTAAAGCCCAGCCCAGATTTAAGCGGAGGCAAATTGGACTCCCATCTCTTGGTGGGAGAACGGCAAGTTTTCATTGTAGAAGAGCCATTGAGATGAGGGATATCACTACCGCCATCTTCAGAAAAGAGAATCTGTCACTTTTCACAGCATAGATAACTCAAGCTATGCTGGGACTTATCCCTAGTTTTTGGAATTAAGGCAGCGAGGGGAGATGAGGACAGCCTTTGAGGCATCTGCTTCAGAGAAGGATGTTGTAGGGTCTCTGGGCAATTGGAAGCTGTTCTCTTCAACTAATAGGGTGAAGGAGACTTCTGCTAGCCTGGATGGTTCAGGGAAATCTAGGTGGTCAAGGTTCTCTACCTATATGCCCTTAGTCCAGTTCTCAGGGTCCATTTCCTCCATGCCAGGGCTTTGGCTTTTTCATAAGATGCCTGCATGGCCTGTACCTTCAACCTACATTGCAGTTCTGTTACCTGCACAAATCACTCCGGCATGATTTTTCAGAAGTGTGCCTCTGGCCAAAACCGGTTTGGCTCAATGGATAGAGCGTCGGCTTGGGGACTGAAAGGTCCCGGGTTCGATTCCGGTCAAGGGCATGTACCTTGGTTGCGGGCATATCCCCAGTAGGGGGTGTGCAAGAGGCAGCTGATTGATGACTCTCTCTCATCGATGTTTCTAACTCTCTATCTCTCTCCCTTCCTCTCTGTACAAAATCAATAAAATATATTTTTTTTAAAAAAGAAAAAAAAGAAGTGTGCCTCTGGCTTCAAGAAATGGAGACATCTAAGGAGCTTCTGGCTTTCATTCCCATGTTCTAAATCACATGTGTCAAACACAAGGCCCGCGGGCCAAATCCAGCCCGCCAGGCCTTGCAATGTGGCCCGCACTGCGCTGTCATCACTGCACTCCGCTGTCAGTTTATGACATTGTCAGTTTATGACTGTTCAGTAAACCATTCGGCCCGCGATTTAGGCTGGATTTTAGATTTTGACCCCTTCTCTGATTGAGTTCGACACCCCTATTCTAAATTGATGGTCAAATGATGCAAACCTACCATTCTCTTTCCTCCGTGCTTCTGGCCAGACACCTCTTCAAGTCCTATGCTAACAAACCCCCCTATCTGTCAGACATCGCACTGTTGCATAATCAAAGCTTCTCCTTTCACCTTAACCTCATCCCAGCACACCACAGATGAAATTTTGGCAATTGTGATCTACAAAGTGCCAGGGTCTATCACCACCAACTTACCATCACCCATGCTGTCTCGGTTGCCTCCGTATCGTTGAGAATATATTTTCTATGGCTACTTTCACTATCAGTTGTCTTAGTTTGAGTTCCTCCAAAATTAGAGGTTAAGACAAGGTCTTGGGTACAGGAGAATTTATTTTGGAGGCTATTCCAGGAAGCATAAGCAAGGGAGTGTAGAAAATGAGAGCGGGAAAAGAAGAAAAACCAACTGATGAATGGGTTTCTCCAGTGGGGACTTCTGAGGAACCTGCAGGATGGCCCATATAGTTCCACCAAGCTATGGGAAAGTTGACTATTCATCCGCTGGTTCCCATTGTCATGAGTGAGAGGTGTTACATCCCCAGCAATTGCAAAAGACTTTGTTTATGGGAGGGCTGAGCAAGAGCTTGAGGTTTTGGAGGACATCCTCAGTCAGAGGAGTAGAATGACACCAGTGCTTGAGTGGGAAGCGGCTGGCACACTGATGCAACATCCACTGCAGCTACCGAGGGAGTCACGGGGACAAGGACCAGGGTAGCAAGAGTGTCTGCTCTCCCTACTTCTCAGTCATTTATGTGAGAAAATCAGGAAGAAGTCCCTGTTGAACATGGCGGATTGAACATATGCTTTCACCACACCTCCATCCTGACACCTGTCTAAAATAACTGAAAAGGAATTTAAAACATTTTTAAAAATAAAACTTGAAGGATAAAGAGAACAGAAGAGGCAGCAGCAGACGAGAGCTAGCAACAAAATGTTGGAAGACAGAGGGCAGATGGATGAGTGGTAACATTTAAAATAACAGCAAGAAAGTTTGCTGTGGAAACAAAAGCAAGTGGGAACCCTGGAAAGGCTCAGGAAGAAGCAGGATGGAGTTGCTACCTCTGGAAAAAAGAACTGGAATTAGATCCTCAGAATCCCTCTCAGTTGTGGGCACCACCCCAGCTGGCAACAGGAAGTTTAATTTCTGAGAAAATTAAACATCTTCTGATTGGATGATAACAGGTTGATAGATGATGAGTAACTGAAAAAGGAGGCTCAGTTAAAGTCTATATACTACATACTGAATTGTGAGACATCCTCCTGCTTCCCTCACAGTGCCAGGGCACTGGCGGCTTGAATTATATTACCCTGACAGGAAAGCTTGGAAGATTCACCTCTGATGAAACCAACTGATTGAAGAAAAGACTTACACACTGACATTTGGAAGTCCCCCAATGAAATGGTTAGGTGCCTGACTGATTGTTCTACAGTAAATAGTAGCAATTGACAGGTATTGCAAATATACACAGAGCTTTCAATCAGTCTTTTTAAGTGCCTGATTCTTAAATATGAAGACAATCCAATATCACCAGGGAAGTCTCTAACATAAACTATAAAAATTGAAACAAATAAATGATCAAAAGTAAGGTAACTTGGAGCAAACAAATATTGATACAATGCTGTCAAAAGAAGAACATTTAAACAAACCTATTAATGACCTTAGAAATATAGGATACAATATATTGCATTGACAAAATAAGAATGTGATGTTAGATAAAAAGGAACATTTAGAGAATAAAAATATTAAAAAGTTATTTGTTATCTAAAATTCAAATTGCACTTGGTACACATATTTTAAATGAATATTCTAGAAAACCTGCTTGTACTGTACAAAAAGCTGTTCCTAAAGTGTTAACAAAAATTCTTATTGACAGAGTGTCTCATGGTAAAATTTCATAACATGTTATGAACCTAAAGCAGTCATAGTTTAGCACAAATAATTATCTGGAAATTTTAAATACTACAGGCCTAGTGCATGAAGTTCATGCACTGGAGTCGGGGTGTCCCTCAGCCCAGCCTGCACCCTTTCCAATCTCAGACACCCCTTTCATAATCTGGGACTGCTGGCTCCTAGCCATTTGCCTGCCTGGCTGCCTGATTGCCCCTAACCACTTCCCTGCCAGCCTGATTGAAACCTAACAGCTCCCCTGCTGGCATGATTGACACCTAACTGCTCCCTGCCAAACTGATCACTCTCAACTGCCCTCCCCTGCAGGCATGGTCTCCCCCAACTGCCCTCTCCTGCAGGCTTGGTTGTCCCCAACTGCCCTCCCCTATCATCCATCTTGTGACAATGTGGGGGTAGCCATATGGTGACACAAGGGCATGAAGGTCAATTTGCATATTACCTCTTCTTTATATATGATGAATCAAGGAACCCCCAAATTATATCTCCAACCCAGATTTTTCATCAAAACTCCAGAAATGTATACCTATCTATGCTACATCTCCACTTCAACGGCCAATAGGGATTTCAAACTTAGCATGACCCAAACTATGCGCCTAATATTCTCCATGCCCAGACCTGCTCTACTCACTGCTTTCCCCGATCCTGGTTGATAGCAATGCCTTCCTTCCAGTTGATCAGGACAAACCCTTGGAACCATCATTTTCTTTTTTCTTTCTCTTGCATCTCACATCAGGCAAGAGGCCCTGTTGGCTCAACCTTGACATCCAGATTTCAACCATTCTTCATCAGCTTCACTCCACTATTATCCTGGTGCAAGCCATCATCATTTCTTGCTTTCAATATCCTCTTAGCTCATTTCCATTCTTTCACCCTCTTACCCACTCTATAGACTATTCTCATTATAAAAACTAAAGGGATGCTTTTAAAATGCAAATCAGATGTTCCTCTTCTGCTTTACCATCTCCAAAGCTCCCTTCCATGCAGAATAAAATCAAACTTTTTAATGGCCTTCAAGGTCCTACATAGCCAAACCAGCATGATCTCTATAGACATTTTTTGACAGAAGTTTATATAAAATATGTTTCCCTGTAGAACTTGTGTCCTATTTAAAAAAACCCTAAATACCTAACTACTGGGTATCTATATATATAAAAACCAAGTGACCAGAACAACTGAATGACTGGTCACTATACCACACACTGCAGCCAGCCAACTGGCCAAATGGGGCCAGGGCTGACTGGCAACCCCTCTCCCTGGCAGCCTGCCTCCCGCATCCTCTCTCCCCAGCCGGTTGGCCCTGATTGACCTTGATCAGGGCAGGGCAGCCGGACCCCACCTATGCACGAATCCATGCACCAGGCCTCTAGTTTATGAATAAACTATTTCAGCAAATTAAATATTATGAGGTAATGCTTCATAGCATGCCTGGCACATGGTAGATGCTTCATAACTATGTTTTAGACACTCCCCATTATCTTTTCCTTAAAATGTACTACTACTTATTTAATCTGACATCTTTCTCCTATGAGCTCTTGGCTCAGCCTACCTCAGAGAGTTTAAAGCTATTACTCCATTCATTCAACTTGTGAAGTAGAAAGTTAGCAACTGCTATTGCCCTCATTTTGTGGAAAGGGAAATGGAGTTACATGTAAGTCAAAGCGATTTGCCCTAACTTTTATGTGTCATTGTCACAGGTTTTCATTTCATCTACTCTTGGTACCTTAAAGCCAATATTTGGTTGCAGTTCATGGGAGCCTTTAAGTGAAACTAGCTGTGAGAAATCAGCCTCACAAAAATACTTGATATTTATTACGCTTCCCTAGACCCTTGAGTATTCTGCCTCTCAGTACTTGAGAAACGAGCAGTAAATTCTCAGGTCCATTTCATGCTGAGTGCAATGATGGAAGTCAACAATCATTAAAGGTGATGAAAGTGATAAATTCTGCTCCATATTTCAACTGTTTCTCATCTCTGCTTATGTTCATCAATCAGCAAATTAGAAGATAGTGCCTATATTGACATTGCTACTCATTCAAATAATTTATTTAACCACTCTTATAGACTTTCAATATAGCAAAAGAAAGATTTTTAAAATTCCACCAAATTTATAAAGGAGATAAGTGTAAATCCAATCCAACACATTAGCAGCCTCACAAATTACATTTCTAAGAACTCTAAATGAAATCTGTGAATATTAGCTCAATCAGCATTTCCAAAATCTGTTTGCATCTGAATCATCTGGGTAGGTTTAAAAATATATAAAAATAATAAGAGAGCACTCACCCAAACCCCAAACATTCTAGAATCAGTTAGTGGCTCAGAAATTAGTATTTAAAAAACATCTCCCTACTGAATCAAGATGAAAACAGACTTTTAGGAAGAAAAGAGAGCCAGTTTGGAATTTCTCACTGGTTGGCTGATTTTTAATGGACCCAAAGCAGACAAACCAATGTCATTGAAATGTCTTCATCCAGAATGTCAAATAGATAACTTAGCATATTCAATTTCCTCTATAAACTGCTGACCTGTGCCATGTAGGGGCAATGGGGTAAATTTTGTAAAGCATATGATAGAGGCTGTGTTAGCTCCATCCCAGCTGATGCTACCATCCCTCAGGTGTGCACTCTACCTAAAGCTCGTAACTATCCTAGATTTTGCTTTTCTCCCCTACTTGCCGTCCTCTGTCATCACCTCTCATATCCCCCACCCCCAACACTATCTTGCTCCAAAGCCTTCTCCCAAGGGGAAGTATGGAGGATGTGTGTGTGTGAAGTAATAGCCTCAAGTAAACTAAGAGCTCATGTAGGCCTAGAGGACCCGATTTATTTTGATAGGGTCTTTTTAAATAATCACCTCACGTAAATTCATATTTTTCTTTGCTGTATTACTCCCTAATCCTTTCCCTCTACTTAATTTGTACATTGAATCATTACTGTCTCCTGATAGCTATTCTATATTTATCATTATTAAACTTATTTTATTGATCTTATCCTTTGCTTCAATTTGTCATGATTTTATGAATTTTAATTCAATTCTTTTTGCATTTGTGATCCCTCCAGCATCAAAGCATCTTTGCATATTTATTAATGTGGTCGCCAGTCTATCTTTTAAGCTGCTATTGTTATTATTATGATGTGATGTTAATGAGACTATTTAAAAATATTATGCCACTGCAGCACCTATTGGAAAATGTCTTACCTTGACAGTAAACCATTAATATTACCTTTTATGTTTATTTATTTTTTAACAATTTAACATCCATTTCATAGCAGAGTTGCTTGATTTACATGTTTCTAGTTTTCCTCCAAGTCTTATATAAAGGCAAATGCTTTTCTAACACAGTGAAATAATACCATGCAATGCTCACTTTATTACTATTTCCTTTACAAAAGATCTTCTTAGTCCATTCAACAAATAAATTCTCAACTTTCCTTCACCTCCATTAGCTAAGGTAAAACACAAAATTCAAAGCAGTGTTAAAATAATAGAAAGCCTTTGTCACAAAACTACAAATCCTAGACATGCATAGGGAATGCTGATGCTACATCCTAAATTCATTCTACAGAACCTAAGATCTAGTCAATACAGGATTTCCAAATTTCCCTGAATAGCTGCTTATCATGGGTACTTACTGTAGATAAAACCAGTGGGTTAAGATAAATTAGTGGATTAAGATATAGAAATCCCAGAGCTTTCTGGCAATTTCAGTCAAAATATTATAAATCTATATGAAGAGGATAAACCTGTTGTATCATCCGGTACTTGTTTGTACTTTCTAGTCACAAATTTCACCTCTTTCTAGAATCATTACATTTTAGAGTGCTTGAGAAACAATAAGCCAGGTTATTACCTATTTCTATATAATAAACAGCAGAGCGAGGAGTGTTTATACCTCCCTGGATTTTTAAGTCAAGGGGTCCTCCTGCTCCTGTCTCCCACACTGTCACCCAGTTCTTTCTGCATCAATCTCTCTCCCCGAAAACCTTGAATTTGCTTCAAATTAGGTTTTCAATGTGATGACCAGTGTCCAGTCTATCTTTTTTTAAAATTATATTTTTATTTATTTCAGAGGGGAAAAGAGAGGAAGAGAGAGATAGAAACATCAATGATGATGATGTTAAGAATCATTGATCAGCTATCTCCTGCACACCCTACTCTGGGGATCAAGCCTGCAACCTGGGGAATGTGCCTTGACTGGAATTGAACCGTGACCTCCTGGTTATAGGTCAACACTCAACCACCGAGTCATACTTGCTGGCTGGGCCAGTCTATTGTCATTGCCACTTGCCCAGATTAGACCTTTTAATGCCCAATGGCTTAAAATTTACACTTTAGAATTTCTCTCAAACTGGGCTTGTCAGCTACTCCTGGCAATTGCATTTGTGAGTCTAGTCCCTCGGGCATTTCATCTGAGCAGGACCTGGGGTCTGGCACCCGGCTGTGTTTACTCTAGATCCTTCTGGAAAATACAGATGGTGTCCATGCAACCACAGCCTAATTGGCCTGAAATAAAAAATGTGGTTATTTCAAATCAACAAGTTTTGTCTGAACCATGTGGTGCTGCCCTCATGCTTTAGAGGCCTTAAGATTCCGCCGACCACACCTGTGAATGGCATTTTGTGGTATGCATTAGATTTTCCTGAGTAGAAAAGGCCTAAACCATCATTGAACTAAAAGAGACTTCAAAGGTCAATTTGTCTAATGTTTTCAATTACTGGAGAGACTGTATGATGCAGACTTCCAAAGATGGCCTCTTGAATTCCTTCCATTCTCATAAAATATTAAGGGCAAAGAGAGACCTCAAAGAACATATAATTGACCTCATTTAACAGAATCAAAATATAAATCACAGACAGACTAAGTAAATTTTCTAGAGCTTGCACTAGAAGGCAGATCTTCAGTCCTGATCTAATCTCTTTATTATTCTACTTGACCTTCATGTGAAAATGTTTCTACTTTTCCAACATTTAGTAAAATGAGACCATGATGCATTAGTAAGAAAACACAAGCATTAAAAGGAAGATAACCTAGTATACATTGGAAATTTCCAGAATGCTTTATGAATTGTGTCCTGTTGTGAAATTGGACTGTGGCATTTTGACATTGGGGAGAACACATCCTTCCCTCTACCCCAGTCTGCATCAGAAGGCAATGGACGTGCCTTGTGCCTATTAGCTCAGAGTTCACTAACAGCTGCCTGTGCTTAATTCTATCCAAAGAAGTTGCTACCAATAAACATTTCCTGTTGTGATGCATTAAAATTGATTTAAAATGATTTTGTAACATGCATTTATTTGGAAAATACTAGTTTACTGAATTATGCAGATCTTCCCAATGTTGTCATACCTCACTATATGATAACAGAACCACATTCATTAATGTCACCCAAACTCGTTTTAAAAATCTCCAAGTATTGGGAAGCTGTCCGGCTTCCAGTGAAAAATATAGATTTTCAAATATTCTAATGTTCACTGGAAAGCTCAAATTTTATCCTTAGCAACAAAAACTCTCAGTTGTTTTCCTTCATGTGGCAAGATCATTTCATTCACTTTTAAAAAGAAATGTCTACCAGACACACCAGTGAGAAAAACTATAACTTCTCTGAGAGTAATTTTTCCAGGTCAAAATAGCATTCCATGAGAAGAGCGGCTAGTTCAGCCATGTTCAAACAACCACTCCAATACTTTGTTTGGAAATGCCCATTGTACTAGGGTTGCAGCAGAAATAATATTTGTGTACTTTACATTTCTTCACTTATAATATTTTCAAAACCTGTATTCAAGGGTCTAGATTTAATAAAGTTAATAATTTTTGCTGCTTCATCAAGGGCATTCTTAAGTGAAACTGGCATCTCTTCCCCCTAATGTGAGGTGGGAAAGGATGCAGTACAGTCTGGGGTCACTGCCTTCATTCACTCTGAGGCACTAACAGCTTTGTCTTCCATTGTTTTGGTGCTATTATTGCAGATAGCAACACAGTAAACAAGGAAAATAAAGCTTTAGTATTATTATAAAAATAGTTTTGAGTCCTAGCTGGTTTGGCTCAGTGAATAGAGTGTCAGCCTGTGGACTGAAGGGTCCCAGGTTCGATCTAGTCAAGGGCACATGCCCGGGATGCAGGCTCAATCCCCAGTGGGGAGCATGCAGGAGGCAGCCGATCAATGATTCTCTCTTATCATTGATGTTTCTATCTCTCTCTCTCCCTCTCCCTTCCTCTCTAAAATCAATGAAAATATATTTAAATTATATATATATATATATATATATATATATATATATATACACACACTAAAAAACAGTTTTGACCTCATTGGTCATCTAATAGTTCTTGGGGCTGCCAATGGACCACAATGGGAGAATTGTGGGACTAAGTCAATGTGAGCCTAAACCAATCCAAACTAGAGGCTTTCAAAGTCTCTACTATTGCAGAAGCAGGGGAAAATAAGGCCTGTTGCCTTGGTTTATACTTTTTTGTTATAATTTTATCTAAAATTAAAGTGTAAGTTGCCCTGCTTTCTTCCAAAATCCTTCTCTAACTTGCTCCAGGTACAGGCCAAACAGGATTGGAAGGCTGACATATCTGGGTACTTAGCACCTTGTGACAGTACTGGTTATTTGGTCACTCTGACTCTCCCACTGAGGTAGGCTGCGCCATAAAGTAGCACTAAACTCATTGCAAGCCGTGGGGCTGGGGTGTCAGGGAAAGTTAATTTACTGGAGTTCCTGTAGCGGTGGGCGGCCATGTTGGTTTAGATGCCAGAGATTGCAGGAAGTAGGATCAGTGAAACCTCTTCTGAAATCTAGCCTTCCTGGGTTCTGACCCTTTCATTAAAAGCTTTCAACATTCTGTGAAATAGGGGCAATTGTAAAGGTGAGATGAGGATTTTACATGAGCTACGGTCAGGGCACCTCAAAGGATCCTCGTACTAGATCACATTGGATTGGTAATAACAAGGAGGACCTGTGTGGAAAGTTCTCTTAACGGTAATAGTATATTAGGGTAGGGGGCCATTCACAAGTCCACCCTCAGGCTCAGGGAGCTTTCTCACTGGCCATTGTATTTTCATGTGAGTAGTAGAAAAACTCCTTTTTTTTTTTTTTTTCTCCAGAGAAAATGGGTTAAAGTTGCTTTTGCAGAACATATCTGGTAAAGACTGGAATGAAAAGAAAAAAATTTCAGTTTGAAAGGAAAGCTAATTAGATAACAAATGGAGTTAATCACAGGGTAAAGCATCCTCAGTTAAAAAAATGTATGATAAAAATGCTAACGAGATATATCTGGGAGCCAAATACCTAGCAAGTTATGAGATTTGTTATTTTTATTTAATTTAAGGAATTAAATACCTCTCACACAGTTTGTCTAAAATTACATGCATTCTGCAGTAAAATTCCTGCATGTCTTGACTTGAGATTTAATTCTAAGAATCAGAGTCTTTGGATTGGTACAAGGTCAAGGTCGTGGGCCAAGTACTAGTAAGGTGTGGAGGTCATGAGACCCGTCTTCATGGCTGGAAGGGTAGAAATCAGTCCAAATATGGGGAAAAACTTGGCAATATAAAAAAAATCTGAAGATGCATATCTGTGGGACCCAGAAGCTCCACTTGTAGAAACATCTCCCAGATAAACCCTCAATCATGTGCACAAGGCAACATGTAAAAAAAATAATTATAGCATTATTTATAATAGCAACATTTAAAAAATCTAAATAGCCTAATAATTATAATAGCAACATTTAAAATATAGAAACAGGAGAAATAAAGTGTGGAATCATTAAACAATAAACTAATAGTTAAAAAGATTAAACTAGAGCTACATATGATGGATCTATCAACATAAACAAATTATATAAATATGAGTATAAAAATAAGCTACCAAAGGTATATGTTCATTGTGATAGCAGCAATGTAGGAAGGTAAAAAAAAAAGCATGGATACATTTATAAAAATTAAATATATATGTATATATAAATATGGACACATGAATGGGAAGGATGCATTCAATTCCGGGCTGGCAGTTGATTTTAGAGAAGGAAGCAGTATGGAAATCATATAGGTGACTTTATTTTGTCTACAGCATTTTATTCTTAAGGTAAAAGGACAAGAGGTAAATACAGTAAAATAATATCACTTATTAAGTGGGTGGCAAGTAGGTGGAAATTTGACATATCATTCTTATTTTTTTACTTATAATTTTCATAATGAAACAAAAAGCAAAGAAATATATGAGAGGACTTGAGAGTTAGAGAAGTCCAGGTCCCAGTTTAGTCCACATCATTTTCAGTAGGTCCATGTGCAAATTATTTAATCTCACTAAACTGTTTTTACCCCCCCATCTGTGCCTACCTCAACTGTGAATAGTGGAATATTGTGAAATTTAATGGAGCTTATATAAACCACTTGGCACACAGCATACAAAACAAATGCTAGCTCTCTTTCTTGCAAAGTACTGTTCGGTGACATCAGTTCAAGCTCATGCTTTTGTGTAAATTAGAAAAGGGCTCTGGGTGGGGCTAGGGATCCAATAGGAAAACAGACTCTTCCTGGTTGTTTTGTCCCAGCCTCCCTTTCCTTTTAAACCTCTACCTTTTCTCAGGTGTTGAAGTGTGCATGTGAATAGATACACACACATAAGCTATAATGCACAGATAAATGTTTTAGAGCAGAGGCTAAGCTCTTGGAGGGAGGGAAAGCTGTCTGTGTAATTGTATGTAAACATGAAGCCTCTCTTGACTTACGGGCTCCAAAGAATTATATCACAGTGAAACTGGAAAGCAGTTCAACTTTTCATGTTAAGCAAAGTGCTTGCTGGTTGAATTCTCACGGTGTATGCATTCATTTTTATGTAGGCTTTCACAGCAGTATAATGAGGACAGTTTTGTATGGTCAGCTTTCAATTATCCTTGTTATGGAGATATCAGAGAGCTCAGGCTAATACAGAAATTTCATCTGAATCAATAGTGCCAATTTTTTCCCCCCAATTGCCATTTGAACTCACCAAAAAAGGTAATAGATTCAAGCACCTACTCCTTTTTGTTCTTTTTCTTTGTGCTGGAGAATTTATTAAAGAAACATGGGAAAGTCAAAATATCAGCAGCAATAAAAGTAATAAAGGGATGGAACAATTAAAAGGCCTCTGTTTTAATTGTAAAATGCTTCCAGAAAATCCAGCTGATTGAAATGGTGGCTTTCAATTCGATGTTGTGTAACTCTATACTGAAGCTCAGAGCTTCTCATAACTAAGCTTAGCCCACAGAGGAGGGAGAGGTGGAGAGAGCAGGTAGAAAGAAGGCTAGATCACCAAGGTCAACAACAGAGAACTCCATTCACATGGACAACCACGTATCCATGTGGGGCCTGAAAAGAGATGTCCAAGTAAGGAATAACATAGGCCCCTAATGACACAGAAGATTCCCTAGTGTCTGAAAATGCCCCTCCATCCAACTCTAGAGGTTGAAAGATTGTAAAAAATCGAAGAAGTCCATGACTACTCAGTGAGGTACCTTCCAAGACCATGAGAATAAAGAGAATGAAATTAATAAGAAACAACCCATAATGAAGAACATTACACATCCACAGATGTTGCCCAAAAGACTGACATTAAGTAGCAAATTAAGCCAAATATAATTAAAAATAAGTAAATCAGACCCTAATGTGTGTTGAGTAGTTTCCTGTACTTATAAGAATAACATAAAGCAATAGTAATCAGTATTGGGAAGGAAACATATTTAATGAAAGAACCCTATCTCTCCACTAGTAGACACATCTGAGGAGTACAGTTTAGACAGTGTTTGGAGCTCTGAGAATGAGCTTGCTAAGTGTGTAGAGAGAAAAGTACTGAACAGTTCTGCTGAGTATCTTGAGTTTCATTGCTTATGTTGGAAATGTGAAGTGAGTGAACCTCAAAGGTCCTTCTATTTATGTGTGAGATCAGAGATAAATTCAGAGTTCCTTTTAGCTTTAAGGTTCTGTGATTCTATTAGCGATGATGGATGACACCTGAGGAAGAAGAGCAGCAAGAATTCCTTCCCATGGATTGCTGCTGCTGTCCTTTATCCCTGTATGTGAGTGCAAGTGTCTGAAAATGCCCCTCCATCCAACTCTAGAGGTTGAAAGATTGTGAAAAACTTCTTTAATTTTGGTAAAACACTATACCCTTTCAAATGCTTTGCTCCAAATCTGAATAGAGTGCCTTTGATGTAAGCAAGGCGGGACAGTTGCTTAAAAATGTGACTTGGGGATCAAGTTCTTGACCTAATATGGCCGAGGTCTATTTTGAACTCTTATTTGAAAGTAGCAGCAACAGATTAAAGACCAATTTATGCTGCAAATTGGAAGGAGAAAAGTCTATTTGACCAGTATTTAATTTCTTTTTTTTTAAATATATTTTATTGATTTTGTACAGAGAGGAAGGGAGAGAGATAGAGAGTTAGAAACATCGATGAGAGAGAGTCATCGATCAGCTGCCTCTTGCACACCCCCTACTGGGGATATGCCCGCAACCAAGGTACATGCCCTTGACTGGAATCGAACCCGGGACCTTTCAGTCCCCAAGCCAAAGCTCTATCCATTGAGCCAAACCGGTTTCGGCCAGTATTTAATTTCTTGCTCTTTAAGATTCAAATCTGGAAAGTCTTTACAGGTTTAGTATTAAGATTACAGTACTTTCTTGTGCAGAAGAACATTTTTAGTCTACACTATGGGATGGTAAGCATGCAGAGTGGTCCATCACTTGTGTTCATGGCACATTGATGGCTACTGGCTTGTGACCCATTAGCAGGTCAAGTTCATTGTCAGTAACCACCATATTATCCTAACCTCTCCTGCTGCCACAGAACAAATGAACCAGAAGATAAGGTTCTTTCCCAGATCATTACATTCTTCCATTTTAGTAAATTTATTTCTTTCCTGATGTAGCGAAGTAGCATTAAACATAGTCATGCTGAAAGCTGATGCAGAGGTGCTACAGAAGAAGCCAGATGGCTGCCAATGCAGCGGAGGGGTTATGCTGAGGTCCCCACTGTCCCAAGTCTGCATTCAGATGTTCAGGTCTAGAATTGGTTCTGCTTGCACATTTATTTATTGTTTTACAATATATTTTTATTTATTTCAGAGAGGAAGGGAGAGGAAGAGCGTTAGAAACATCAATGATGAGAGAGAATTATTGATTGGCTACCTCCTGCATGCTCCACACAGGGATTAAGCCTGCAACCCAGGCACGTGCCCTGACTGGGAATGGAACCATGACTTCTTAGTTTATAGGTCAATTCTCAACCACTGAGCCATGTCAGCTGAGCATGTTTGCACATTTAGATTTTACTGGAGTCAAGGGTAACAGCAAATAACCAAACTCACAAGTCCCTGGTGTAAATGAAAAACTAATAATCCAACCTCTTAATTAAACTGGCAAATATAATTTATCACAAACAGATTATTGATGCTCCATATTTAGAGACCACTCTTTTAAAGACCTTTTGTTCCTGGAAAGGTGAGTGAATCTCACAGTGATGCTTGCTGCATCAGCCAATCAAGAGAGAGATAAATCACACAGTGATTCAAACAGGAAACATTTAATATAAAGAGTTATTAACTATATCAAGCTTTGGAGTTATAAGGAATTAGCTATTAAGAGAAATGAATAATTCTAGGGCAAATATTTTGACCCAAATTTGGCCTCAAAACAATCACAGAAAATACGCAACTTGTGAAATGCCAGGATACATGTTGGAATTGTATCAAGGAACCCAGGGTAAGCAGAATCCTGTATAATCACACCTGGAATTTACTGTGACATCACTTGGGAAGGTACAAGAGGAAGCTCTGCCCACTGGGTGCTGTTGGCTGTTCCACGCTGCAGGAACCTGGGAGTGGAGAAGCCCCCCACGGCAAAGGAGTCTGGTGAAGAGAGCATACTAGAGCCAAGAAGACAAACTCCTTTCTCCTATGGTGCCCCTCCCGTCCCCTCTAATGACATGCATAACATTACGCCAGATGGGAAAGGGAACATATCTACAGGGTCCCACGCCATTCCTATTGAGTAGGTGATGAAAGGTGGATTTAGAACTGAGGGATAAATTGACAACTGACACACTTGCCAAGTCAGTTAGCATGAAATTAGTTCATAGAGAGGTAGACAGTTTTGAAAAATGTTTCAGTCAAGCCAAAAAAAATAAAAAATTTTAAAAAAATCCAAAGTCTCCTTATCCTAAGACAGATCATACTTCTCTGTTCAAGGAGAACGTCTGGCTCCAGACTCGTTGCTCCGATAGTTCTGTATAAATGCAATCCAATTCTTGTCTTGTTTTCTAAGTTTTGCAATAACCATCTCCTTGCTGTTTAGACAGGGGAATGATATAATTAACCTGGTTTTAATTTTTGTAGATTTTTATCACTTGCATGGCCTATCTCCCTAATGTGATCCTACTACTGTTTTGATTGGTCTTGGGTGTTTCCTCATATCTTCAGCCAGCCATTGCAATCTGTGGGTGACAGCTATAGATGGCTAACTTTCCAGGCCAGAGTCCCAAACCAGAGATGGCATTAGTTTCAAGGGACAAACTATGTCTCACTGTAGCCACATAGAAGGAGCTCTAATTCTCTCCAACCTGACCTGAGAAAGGTAAAATCATTTATCTTTAAAAAAAAAAAGTTTATCCTTACCCAATGATACATTTTTATTTATTTTAGAAAGAGAGGAAAGGAGCAAGAGAGGGAGGAACATTGATGCAAGAGAGAAACCATATGCACCCTGGCCGAGGATCAAGCCCACAACCCAGGTACTCTGACTGGCAATGGAACCCACAACCTTTCAGTGCATGGAACTATGTTCCAACCAGCTGAGCCACACCAGCCAGACAAATCATTTATCTTTTTGGGACAGTAGTGTTTGATTTCACAAAGTACTTCACAAAAAACTTAGTAGCCTTACTAATAACCATTTTTATTTCCTGGGAATGAGCATTGCAAAGGGGAATTATTAAAATAAAAGGAACACATACCCCTCAAAAAACAAGTATTATATACTAGCTTTGTAACCTTAGGAACTCTCTGTGCTCCCTCTGCCTCCAAAGCAAAATATAGACTCTAATATCAACCATTGTGTTGGGTTATTATGAAAATCTATTGAGTTGATACATGCTAAAGCATGTATGCCAGTGCTTGATACATAGTAGAAACTTATAAGTGACATATGTAATCTGATGTGAAAACTAACAAATGTCTAAAGAGAATTTCAGACTATTTCGAAGAAAAAGATCAGTAGGAATAAAGAATTATAATAAATTTTTGAAATAAAAAGAAGGTACTGTAGACCTTAGTACTAGGCTAAGCTTAATTCCATTGGCTATGGTCAGATATGCTCTGTTTATTAAGCATAGTGGGAACTTGTGAAAATTTAGATTGGTCCCTTTAGGGCCTAAATAACTTGAGGGAATCACTGTCTCAAATGAGTTTATGAATTATGATTCCCCTGGCAACATCCAGTGTCACTAGATGGCGCTGTAGAGCAATTAAGCTTTGTGCATAAATGTGGTTTTTAAACATTATTTTAAAATTATTTTTATACAAACATTTTGCACTGGCACTGGGAGTTATATGAACTGAAAATAGTGTGAGAGGATGTTCATCAGGTTCTTTTAACCTAAAATAGCTTGTGTGGCAAGTCTGAGAGACCTTGAGAGCAAAAGGACTAGGAGGAATAGTAGACATTTAGGAAGATAACAGAACCAAGGTCAAATTCAGTTACTATTTGGCATTATTGATGATGAAAGAGAAAGTATGGTTCACCGTCAAACTGTCAAAGCTAAACTGGCATCACCAAACTGAGCTAAGTAAACACTTCAAAAGTAGCGGAGGGGAGAGAAGGGAACAGGAAGAGATTAACCAAAGAACATATATGCATATGGACACGGAAAATAATATGATGAAGGCCTGGGGTAGGGTGAAGGTTGGGTGGAGTGGTGCAAAGTGGGAGAAAATCTGGAGCATCTGTAATACTGTCAGCAATAAAAAAAAAAAGTATGATTTGATATCATTATTTATATGCAAAGTCCAGCAATATACCTGATGTTTTACTGTCTAGTTCACATGAACAATGCTAACTTGTTTTATTTACTTATTTTTTTACTAGTCTTACTTTGGATTTTCACTTTGTAAAGGGAGTGGTTTTTTTTGTTTTGTTTTGTTTGCTTACAAAGGCTTTGTTTATTTTTTATTTTTTTATTTTTTTATTAAATTATTATCTGTGTACTTATTTTAACATTGCTCCCCCTCCCATACATACCCTCCCTCCCCAGAGTTTTGTGTCCATTGGTTGTACTTAAAGGGAGTGTTTTAACAAGCATGTCAAACTCCCAGGCGGCAGGCCACATATTTGACATGCTTGGTCTTAAGGGATGTAAGCGATGATATAAAAATTGTGTTTAGGACATAGCAGAGCATTTTTAAGGAGGCAGTGAGTGGCATAGCAAGGCCTGAAGTCAAGCAAGATAGGAGTTGACTTTATATACAGATGTTCAGAGAGGCTATAAAGAAGGAAGAGAAGGTGCTGGCCATGTTTGGACATTTGACTCATACTGTAGGGCAGTAAAACTAGTCGATTCAGCTCATTGCTTTCAATCTCCACAGTCAGTACAGCCCTGCCAATTTTTAAACCAGGCAGCGGATAGCAAGAATGGCTGGACGGCTGTGCTGCAATCCATTTATTGTACTTCACAGAGCGATAGCTGGGTTCCTACGATGCCATAACATCAAAAAGAGCAGATTGCACTTAACCTACAGATTAATGGCTTTTGACGGGGACTTAGCTGGAGACAGGGAAGTCGGCGGCCATGGCAAAAGCAGGAGATGTGGCAGGAAAAGGAAACAACCCAACCGCTTTGGAATAAAGAAGAAACTGATAAGGGATTTACAGGGTCAAGAAATGAAGAGGAAAACCAAGGAATTAAAAAAGGAAATTATTCCTTAACTTCAGGAAATGAACAGCTGGTTTTTTTCCTTGTAAATTGGAGCCTTGAGTAGTGGGAGATGCCCGTGATGTGTGGAGAGGAACACCCGTCAGACTGTATTGTAACACGGACACTCGATGCCTAAATGTATGACATCTCGGCAATCTGGGCCTGAGGACCCCAACGGGTTTTAGTCCCACAATCTCCTCAGTCTCAACAGAGTTCACCACAGCTGAGTATTGATACCTCATCATCTTCTGATTATAAGACTTTAAGTTTGAGTCATAGAATTCCTATTCTGGATACCTTCTTTAAATTAACCTAGGGCAAACATATAATTCTTAGTCAAGGTTCAGGAGATAAAATGGTTAGCCCCTGTAGTCAAGGTTCAAGAGATAAAATGGTTAACAATAACAACAAACTAAGTCAGTCAGTTACTGAGTGTACAGAGGAAATGGTATTTCTGTTGCAGCTGTTCTGGGGACTCCAACTTGGAGGAGGTTTTGCTGAGCAGGGACTGGACCCCTCACCCCAGGGCCTCTCAGTGGTGGCAGATGTTGGTGACAAGGCAGAAAGGGAAGTGATGCTCATTTTAGTCTCTCCAAAAGACTCATTTTAGTCTCTTGTCAAACCTTTTATCACATCACTCAACAGGTGATATGCTTAGTGTGATCAGATCCAGGGGTTTTAGGAAAAACTCTGCAGGGATTGGGCCCTCTATCAAGTTGGCATGTTTGAATTTAGGGGTAGAGACAGAAGCAAGAAAAAGAAAGCATGATGTCTAGAATTATATTTATTTATTGCAGGTCTTTAAAGCTGACCTCAGGTCACCCAGCTAGAAAGCAGCAGGCCCAGCCCAGCACTCTGACCCTAGCAGAGGGACAGGTAAACTCTTGTACAATGAAATTAATGAGCATGGAAGTTCCTTCTTTTAAAAAGCTGAGTAGTATCCCATTGTATGCCTATGTTGCATTTTCCTTATGTTTGTTGATGGACCATTGGATTGTTTATACATCTTGGCTGTTGTGACTAGTGTGCTGTCCATGTGGGAGGGTTGCTGTGTCTTCTAGACTAGAGTATGTGCAGCCACAAGACTGAACCTTGAGGACATTATGTTGTTAGATGAGCCAATCATAGAAAGACTGACTCTACATGAGTCCACTTACATGAGGTATCTAAAAGTCACATTCATAGATTCAAAGAGTGAATATCCTCTGCAGTATCAACAAATTAAAAAAACTTTGCATTCAGTGTTTAAACTTTCCTTGTTCTGTGCCTAACTACCATGGTTTCTGAGCCCCCAGAAAAACTAACAAGTCTGGAGAAACTTGAAACTCTGATGTGGGAAATGACCCCAAGGTCTCAAAGCCTCAGGGTCCACCTTCCAGCTGTAGGCACTGCAGCCAAATGGCAAGCATTGAAATATTTCAAGAAAGGTGAAGACTGGAGCCAGAGCCGAAAGAAATCAGAAGGGGAAACATAATCATTTTAAGGATGCCCAGTTACAATTAAGTAACACAGAACTAAAACTGAACATTTTTTTGTTACACTCTCTATGAGTAATGTTTGTACTTTGAAACTTTTAAAATATTTAAGACAAGAAGAAATGAAACGCATGGCAACCAGTTAAGGTCATACATTTAGGACAAAAATGATGAAATATTAAAATGAAAGAAAGAAATGTTCTCACTGAAATACTGAGATTCTGTGGAGATGAATTATTCAAAGTAGGAGACCCGTGTGACCTCCAATCTATTATGTAACAGGGGGGAAAGGGGAGTAAAGATCAAGTGCTGAGCAATGCCAGGGAACCAGGAGCTGATGGCAGGCACCACTTAATAATATTCTAGCCTCATGCTTAGGTTCAAGGGAAGGGACTTCAAAGAAAGAAAAGGTACAGTTGGCTTATGTTTTCAATCAGGAAACTAAAGTGGTCAGGATAGACTGGGGTATGCTGCAGTAACAAACAACCCAAACTTGAAGGTTTAAAACAACATAGTTTTATTTCTTGCTCACAGTAGATGTCTATCATGAGTTGGTGAAGATCTCTCTTCACGACTCACTTAAGGAGCGAGGTGGCTAATGATACAGCTTCTACCTTGAACTTTGCCAATCTCTGTTCTCCAGAAAAATGAGAGTCCAGGGTTTTAGATCATATGAAATGCTAACATCAAAAACTGACACATCACTTTTGCTCACAACTCCCTAATAAGGCCATTTCAAGGGTCAGAAAGCACAACTTGTTTCCAGAAGTGAGGAAGGAACAAAGAGATTTGGAGGACAATCCTAGTGATTCCCATGCCGCTCAACATAGCACTTGGTGGGAGGAAAACTTGTTTGCATGGCTGGGGGCTTCACACACCTTCTTTGTTCATGAGAAAACAGCTCCTGCCTTCAGCACTTGACATGAGAAGAATATTTGTGGCTAAGATGCTCCTAAACTCAAGAGATGACTTCAAGGAAAGCACTTTGGCTTCAATTTTAGTATTAATTGCCATAAATGTAATGGAAATCCAATGGACTGTAGGAATAGGCAAGGGCTTTAACAAGCATCTAGCCTCAGGGACTTGAGTTCAAATGGCCACAGGTTCATGCCTGTTCTCTTACGTACTGTAAATGACTTCGTTATGCTACAATGCTAGAGATAGTTGCAACACTGTCTGTATGGATGCAAAGTCTAAATATTTACCTATCCAATCCCACCAACCAAAAGTCATCACAACTATTATTTGGCATACTTCCTTCAACTTTTTCTATGTGCACTTGTACAATGAAAAAATATTCTATATTAATGCCCTCCAATAGAACTTTCTATAAATAATGGAAATATTGTATCTGCACTGTTCAATATGGTAAGCTATTAAATACTTGAAATTGGCCTTGTACAACTCAGTATATAGATCTTTAATTGTATTTAATCCTAATTAATTGAAAAGTAACTGGCCACATGTGATACCATCCATACCAACATAGTACATACCATATTAAACAGAATTTTCTCAAAATATTTTTATTTGCTTAATATTTCATGATCATTTCTACAAATCACTTAATAGTCTTTATAGAGCCCCTTATTCTGACTGCATAATGTTATGATGTATTATTGTGTCATGATTTACTTTATTTAACCAAGCCCCTATCACTGACATTTAGATTTTCCAATTTTTCACTATTATTATAATCTAACTAGAGGCCCAGTGTATGAAATTTGTGCACAGGGGGATGGGTGTCCCTCAGCCCAGCCTGCACCCTCTCCAATCTGGGACCCCTCATGGGATGTCCAGTTTATGGAAGGCCCGATCCTAAATGGGCAGCCAGACATCCCTTTCACAATCCAGGACGGCTGGCTCTCAACTGCTTGCCTGCCTGCCTTCCTGATTGCCCCTAACTGCTTCTGCCTGCCAGTCTGATCACCCCCTAACCACTCCCCTGCCAGCCTGATTGATGCCAAACTGCTCCCCTGCCAGCCTGATTGTCCCTAACTGCCCTCCCCTGCAGGCCTGGTCACCCCTAACTGCCCCCACTGCAGGCCTGGTCCCTGCCAACTGCCCTCCTCTGCTGTCCATCTTGTGGTGGCCATCTTGTACACACATGGAGGGAGCCATCTTTGAGCATATGGGGGCAGCCATCTTGTGTGTTGGAGTAACTGTCAAATTGCATATTACTCTTTTATTAGATAGGATAGAGGCCTGGTGCACAGTGGAGGGCAGCTGGTTTGCCCTGAAGGGTGTCCCAGATCAGGGTGGGGGTTCCCTTGGAACATGGGGAGACCTGGGTGAGGGGCCTGTGGTGGTTTGCAGGCTGGCCACGCCCCTTGGCAGCCCAAGTGGAGGCCCTGATATCTGGAATTTATTTATCTTCTATAATTGAAACTTTGTAGCCTTGAGCAGAGGCCAGGGCCAGCCAGGAAGCTTGGCTTCCTCCATCGTAGAGGTAACCCAAGCTTCCTACTCTCTCCAGCTCCCAGGCTGCTGCCGTTTTTGTTGGGATTTATTTATATTCTATAATTGAAATTTTGTAGCCTTGAGCAGAGGCCAGGGCTAGACAGGAGGGAAGCTTGGCTTCCTCCATTGCCAAGGAAACCCAAGACTCCTGCTTGCTCTGTGGTCTCAGCCATAATGGTTGGGTTAATTTGCATACTCACTCATGATTGGCTGGTGTGTGTGGCTTGTGGGCATAGTCAAGGTATAGTCAATTTGCATGTTTCTCTTTTATTAGTGTAGATATGTTCTGTGATGAACATATTTATGCATTCAAATATTTGCACATGTCTTTAATTATGGACTTAGCCTACATTTTTAGATGTAGAACTGCTTGATTCAAGAGCAAGATTGTTTCTCAAATTTTTGAAACATAAAATCAAGTTGCTAGAGAAAGCCTTCCATTCTAAACTTGTGGCCGAGATGTGGGAGAGAATGCCTGCTCCCCATACTCTTCTGAGTATAGATTTCAAAGAACTGCCTTGAAAATGCTCTTTTCTGTTTCATCCGAATGGAAGTGTCCCTTTGGATGTCAAAAGGATACTTGAGTAGGACACTGTTTGAGAATCCATCAGTATGCGGAGAGAGGCGGGGGCAGAGAACAGAACATTTTCCGCTGAGGTTTTCTGTACAGCCAAGGCTTTGGGCAACTTGATTAATTTGGGTAATCACTTCTGAATTTAGTGCTGTAGTCTAAGTCCATATTCTGTGGCAGGTCCTGACATTGAAATATTCTTGCTTGGGGCTGATGAAGACTTAAAGGAACTTGTATGTCGGAAAGTGAAATAGGTATGCAAATGAGGAGGAAGGAACTTGCCTTCCTCCACAGCCCATTCCGCAGAGGGAAAATTGTTAAGAACTAGGCAGCACAGAGATAGAGGAGTGGAAGAATGTCAGAGGTAAATAAGAAGCTTAGACACCACTGCAAGTGATGTAAACACAAGTGAAAGGTTGTGATTGAGAGCAGGGTCTTCTGATCAGAAAAATGTGGGAGTACATAGAACCCAGCCATCACTCATCATGTAACCTGAGTAAGTGACTATCTTTCTGAGCCTCAGTTTTCTCATAAGGAAAATAGCAGTATTTATATCTAAAGATTGTAAAAAATAATCTATGGGAAAAACTCAGCACAGGGCCTGACCCCTGTTTATAGTGCCTACAAGAACAACAGAGGGCCTTAAATGGGGTCAGGCCATCTTTCTCTCACACCTAAAGCCTGGCCTGCCTTCTCTTGGGTTTTGTTGCACCCACTCCTTCATGGCAAAGATTCTCACCAACCAGCAGGTCCCCTTGGTCTGGGCTCATAAGGCAGCTACAGCATATGTGTGGCTCAGAGAGGAAGGGAATCTCTTGCATGTCTTTTCCCCAGTTGTTCCTGAAAGTCAGGCAGCCTGCCTTCAGGATGGCCCGGCCTACGTGTGGCCCTCAGGATTTGAGGGTGAGAGTGGCTGTTCCTTTTCCTGTCTTAATAATTACTTTCTTGGGTCAGATCAGACTGAGGCTGCCTATGCATTTAGACATTTTCCCACAAATGTTTACTTTTTGGCTTTAAAATGTGCCAGTCTTGTATTTGATTGATTGATTGATTGATTGGTTGGTTGGTTGGTTGATTTTAGAGAGAGATAGGGGCTGCGGGGAGAGAGGAACATCAATTTATTGTTCTGTTCATTCATGCACTCATGGGTTGATTTTTGCTCGTGCCTCAGGAATCAAACCCACAACCTTGGCGTATTGAGAATGATTTAACCAACTGAGCTACTGGGCCAGGGTATTTATTTTATTTTATTTTATTAGTTTAGGAGGTTTCATTTCTACCATTCAATGCCAATGATACAAGCAGCACTATTGTATAACACAGAGAGAAAGAGAACACATTCTTCCCATTGTTGGATAGCTGGATTCCTCTACTGCTCTTCTAGATCTTTCCCTACCACCTTTAAAACACACAAAGGCCAAAAGTCACTGGGAAAATGCCCTAATAGAGGACTAAGCCCATATGAAAGACAGTCAGAAGCAGGCTCACCAGAATAATAACCACAGGGACCATCTTGCTGCCCACCCCAGCCTTCGGCCCTCAGCCCCCATTAAACACTCTCAGCCACCACACACACACACACACACACACACACACACACACACACATACACACACGCTCCTTTTTTAGCTAACTCCTCAGCATGATACTAACATTTCAGGAAAGGCTTGGGTGGTTCTTCTTTAGGAAATAATGCTCAACACGATTCATAAACTTGAGTGCTCTTGCCTTGGTAAGACACTGCATGGGCAAAGATGAGATTACACAACCTAGACAACCTTGCTGCGGCCACAGAAAATCTTCTGCCACCCTGCTCAAGGGTCAGAAACAAAGAAGTAGTGTCAGGCTCTTACCAACTCTGCAGTGATCGCTGAAAGCACCAGCCAAGTTTTTGAAACAAAGAGGCGACAGCCACGCAGCTCACCCGGAAAGCTACTGTAACTCAATCTGGTATTACCACAGCGGGTTTCATTTCCAGCAGGAGGAAACCACTTTCTCCGTGTGGTGCCCGGAAAGCCAGTGGAAAGGTTACATTTTCATAAAGACGTGTGTGGGCAGGGCATGCAGAGCCAGTTGCCGAAGAAGAGACAGAACCTGGGTGTGGAAGTACTTTCAAGTTCAAGCAAGAAGACCTGTGATCAGTTGTCCCAAACTACCTGCCTCAATGCCACCATCCCTGAGTCTACATGAGGGGCACAGCCACCAGCCTTCAGGGAGAGCCATCTGTTGTCCTTCTCCCCTTCCCCATTCTCCCAGCTCTCTACTCACCTAATACATTTCCCAGTGAAACAATTCGTTAGTACATCCACAGATGAAACTGATTATGATAGAATTAAAGCGTTGCCTGCTTCTTTCTACAAATTGAATTATGAGACTCAGATTGAATTCTTAAAAAAAAAAAATCTCTTGAGTCATTGCCAGAGGAAAATGAATCACACGTGTTGGGAAGTTTGTCATGGTCTTCTTATGTTGCCACGGTGCAGGGTGGACCTGCATGAGAGAAATCAGGAAAGGGGAGCGAGCACCTCAGCTGGGCCTTTCAAACAGCCCCACAGAGCTCAGGACTCACGATAACGTCACGATTGGTGCGGTAGCTGAGATTCAGACAGGCCAAGCCAACCATTCACAAGCTGGGTTAGTTATGGCTCCCTGGAGAAACTGCAATGTCTGTCGTGTCTTGGACATGGGGTGGGTTTCAAATCATAGAATAGAAAGTCTGAAATACCCTGAAGGGCGTATTTACATCACCCATTTTTGACTGGCATGCCACCATTCACGTGGCTGGAGGAAGCAGCTTTGGGAACTATGGCTCTGAAGAGGAAGGAATGACGGAAGGCACCAACCCGGCAGCGTGGAGTGGAGGACTGTATGGGAACCGCGTGTGTTAGTCAACATTTAATAAGTTGGTTTGGGGGCAACACAATTCAAACTCACTTTATTGGAAATCCACATTACATGAGGATTTCCCCCTCAACGTGTTTCAGAGCAGCGTGCTTTTACCCAAAACACATGAAACACGATAATGGAATTCTACAGCCCTTCACTCTTTCCCGGTACCTGGTAGGTCAGAGGCACCGTGGGAGGCATGAAGTAGTCCACCCTAGACCCCACATTCAGGGTATTTATGGCCTATTAAGAAAAATATTTTCCCCCAGTAACAGAAGGAATTAAAATATAGCCAGTTCCCCCCAGTTGTTGTAAAAAAAAAAAAAAAAAAAAAAAAAAAAAAAAAAAAAAGAAAGAAAGAAAACTGAAGAACTGCTAGAACGCTTTATTATTGCCTTAAAAATACATAAACAAATGCCAGCAAAGTAAACTTAAAATGTCATGGACTAGAAGTTGTCTTTTTGTTTCTTGTGTTTTGTTTGTTTTAATATATTTTATTGATCTTTTTACAGAGAGGGAGAGGGATAGAGAGTTAGAAACATCAATGAGAGAAACATTGATCAGCCGCCTCCTGCACACCCCCCACTGAAGATGTGCCCGTAACCAAGGTACATGCCCCCAACCGGAATCGAACCCGGGACCTTTCAGTCCGCAAGCTGACGCTCTATCCACTGAGCCAAACTGGTTTCGGCTAGAAGTTGTTTTTTATACCGACTCATAAACTGAGTCAAAGGAAGTTTGGATAACTTGCCCAGGGTCACATGTCTGAGCTATTTAATGGCTCAGATGGCACCGGAAATCAGCTGTGGGACTCTGAGATGGAGACCCTGAGAGCACTGGGTGGGGTTTGGGGCAGGCTCTTTCTGGCTCTAAACCTCTGTAACTCTCTGCGGACTCTGTGACCATGCTGCCACCCACCTGTCATTCTTTTCCATTACTAAAACCACTCTGTTGAACCAAGTTGCTTCATTTAGATGGAGGAAATGCTATGTTTAATCACTAAAAGTGACATAAGGCCTCATTCGTTTTAGGGAAACTTTTATGTTTAAAATCTCAATACAGAGAAAGCTTACAGAATTGTCTGACAAGGGAAGGCAACTCATCTGTTACTGCATAATATCCGATTACCTATGAATGTGGGTGATGTCATTGAGCATAAAGTGAGCTGTGCTATTGCCTCCTTGTGTGCAAACTGTCCCTTTCACTCCACCATTCTAATTGTTTCCAACACTGAATTCCTTTCCTTTGGAGGGATGTGTTCCTACTGAGCATTGGATGCCAACGTGGTCACCCACTGAAGAGCACTCTGTAAGGACTTCCTGAAAACACAGGGCAAAGTAAACCCTTTTATTATAAATCAGTGCATGGGACTTTATTGGCATCTGCTATGTGCCTAGCCTTAAGCTAAGCTTGTGAGGTGAAAAGAAGAAAGTCTGTGTCTGTTTTTATCATGGGTGGCCTTTGCATCATCAGCCTACCTCTCAGCCCCTGCTGGCTAGTCCTGGGAAGTCAGTAATTGTAGTAGAAGACAGCGGTAATAGTGATAAATGTGACATTTGGATAGATGGTATTCTAAAACTTTGTTTCCATGCACTTTCCCCACACAATATCTCAATAACCCCTAAGGAAGGCAGAAAAAACAAGCAAACAAACGCATTATTATGAGAAAACTGAGATTCAGCAAAAGTGACCTTGCCTGAAATTTGACAGAGGGCAGACCCAGGACTAATGTCGAGGTATGTGGGAGCCTGGTCTGGTGTCTTTCATCCATGACAAGGATATATAAGGAGATGGGTCAGCTTTAAGCACCATAGTGTGGGATAAATCTCTGCTCCCGCTCGCCCTGATGACTCCAGGAGTGGGGCTCTGGCTGCTGATGTCTGTCTTACCTGACATAAGTCATAGGCATTTCTTGGCCTACAATGCCCTGGTCTGTCCTTTTGGTGCTTTGATGTGTCACTCATGGAGTACCTCACTCTTCCTATTTCATTTTTGGGTAAGTTGAGGAAATGGTTAGAAAACTTGAACCTCAAGACTTTGCATCTGAGCCCTCCTTCTCAGTCCCGAGTTTTGCCTACATGTCTAAAAAGATCTCATGGGGGTAGATACAAGATCTCATGGGGTGCTTCTATCGGGCACCTAAAGAGCTGGGCGTTGAGAACAACGCATGTTCTCCGCTTCCCAATGAGGTGAAGACTGCAGGGATGAGAACCAGGCGGTATAACAGCAGAACCTACACTCTTTAAAATTTTCTTTTCAATTGCAGTTTACATTCAACATTATTTTGTATTAGTTTCAGGTGTACAGCATAGTGATTAAGCAATCACACATTTTATGAAATGTCCCCCACACTCTCAGATGTGGTGGTACTGTTGTTTCCCACAATACCATTTAGACAGTCTCCAGCTTCTGATGGTTTGATTTACAACTTTTCTGACTTTATGATGGCATGAAAGTGATACACATTCAATAGAAATCATACTTCAAATTTTGAACTTTGATTTTTTAAAATATTTTATTGATTTTTTTTTTTTTTTTTACAGAGAGGAAAGGAGAGGTATAGAGAGCTAGAAACATCGATGAGAGAAACATCTATCAGCTGCTTCCTGCACACCCCCTACTAGGAATGTGCCCACAACCAAGGTACATGCCCTTGACCGGAATCGAACACGGGACCTTTCAGTCCTCAGGCTGACGCTCTATCCACTGAGTCAAATCGGTTTCGGCTGAAATTTGATCCTTTACCGGGCTAGTGATATACGCATGGTACCATACTCCCTTGTAATAGTGGGCAGCGGCAGTGAGCACAGCTTCCGGTCAGCCAAGTGATCTGGAAGCCACACCACCGGATCTCTGCAGCGCGTTCATTCAGTTAGAAGACTTTGCTCAGCTGTGGGCTCCTAAGGTAGGCTGGGGCTAAGCTATGGTGTTCGATGGAGTAGGAGTATTAAATGCATTTTTGGCTTTGATACTGTCAGTGGGTTTAATGGATGTAAGCCCATCGTTAAGTGGAGGAGCATCTGCCCTTGCAAGTTCTGGGTAACATTAGCATTTAGCAATCGCTCCCAAATTATGGGATTCGGGATTTTTCTCCCCTGCTGTGGTGTAAACACAAACCAAGAACATACCTAATGAACAGCTGCAAGTGCTATGTTCATCTCAATTGGGGATTAAATATCAAAGAAATTGTTCAATTTAGCGTGATTTATGATGCCCTGACATTTCCAGTAGTTTATTTCAAACAGATTTTTTAATAGTAGGAGAAAACAGTACCTTAGTAGCTTTTGAAAGTGTTTGTGGGAAATTAACGGCAAATATTGAAAAGATCACTCACACCCTGTTAGCATTTATTTTTAAGGCCCAAACAACAACAACAGGAGTAAAGGTGACTATTTTTTTTTCTCTTTTGCCTTTGCTTTACTTTCCTCTTTAATAAGCCCATTAATAAAAAGGTCCAAAAGGAAAACGTAGGTGTCTCAAGACAAATTATATAACTTTTTTAAAAGAAACAATTTTCTCAAGACAGGTTTACACATAAAAAATAGCTATGAATGAACATATTAGTGGAGTGTAGCCATTGGGTATGTTTTTATTATGCAATAATTTATCTGTGAGCAGTTTATATTTCACATTCATATTTCAGTATTTCTTCCCTGTCACTGGGAGTACTCTAGCAGAGTGGAATGAATACTCGTCAATCTGGAAAGCTCCAGAAGGGATTTTTGCAGTGGCTAGGAAATGGAGTTAGGCTTAATTACAAGGTCCCTTCTAATTTGAAGATCCTATAATTTACAACTTAAACAACTGAGATAAGGTCAGAATCGTCATGGACGTCATTTCATGATGAAATAAAAGGCTTTCGTGGTAGGAAGCAGGGCTGGGCTGTTGTGGGCTCTGGAGCCAGCCTGCCCCGTCTTGTTATTTGGCTCCGCTTACTGGCTGTGTGACCCTGGAGAAGTCACTTGGCCCATCTGTTCCCCAGTTTGCTCACCTATAAAATGGGGAGAGTAATAGTACCTACTTCAGAAGGTTATCATAAAGAGTAAATAAATAAATGTAAGTAAAGTGGTTAGCATGGTCCCTGGCACATTCTATAGTCTTAGTTATGCTATTATGTTCAAAGAAAAATGGGGCTAAGTTGTGCATGTCACTAAAGAGTCTTATCTAGCCTTCCTTATTGCCTCCAACATGAAACAAATGGCAGTTCATTTGGAGTTTAATTAAGGTGGTGTTAGGGCTCATATCTTGTCTAAAGTAAAGTAAATTAGGAAGAGACAGGGAGACATAAAATGAGGGATCACTTAAAGGGAAGAGAGAAATGTCTAATGTTCAGGTGAAGAAATGAAAATTCCTTGAGCCTAGGGATGTTGGGAATAATAGTAGGATAGGAGGAGAGAAAGCTTGTATTGTCTTTTACTTCTCTCTCTCTCTCTCTCTCTCTCTCTCTCTCTCTCTCTCTCTCTCTCTCTCTCTCTCCTCTCTCTCTCTCTCTCCTTTAGCAGACATTTCAGGTCAATATTAGAATTGAATACTTGTGCTAAAGTGAACTCTTGCAGTTCAAGTCCACAGTGTTCCCTAAGCCCCTGCGAAGGCACCAAACACTGGGTGAGATGCTGTGGGAGCTGCTGTCCAATGGTGCTCAGTCCAGAAGGGGCAGCCAG
This sequence comes from Pipistrellus hanaki, assembly GCF_964339955.1. NCBI lineage: Eukaryota > Metazoa > Chordata > Mammalia > Chiroptera > Vespertilionidae > Pipistrellus > Pipistrellus hanaki. Next base: position 47,738,526 of record NC_140507.1, read on the forward strand.
AGGGGGGGCACCCATAGTTTTCATTCCGTGTGGTAAGTGCTATGAGCGTTGTCTGTGCGGACACTATGAGATGCCACTTGTCCCATCTTACAGGGACAGGGAAGACCTCCAGGAGGTAAAGACTTAGTTAGACTTGCAGCAGTTACCAGGCTGGTGAAGAAAGCAAGCCAAACAAACAAAAATGAAGCAAAACAAAACCCCAAAAAAAGCAGACTTGTGAAATGTTTTCATTTCCTCCATCAGCTTTGAAACCTGATAGACCTGGTTCTGTGACTTATTAGTTATGTGACTTTGGGCAAGTTACTTCACTCTTTGAGCTTGTTCAGTCATCTCTGAGATGGAGTCTCTAGCTCATTGGTTTGTTCTAGAAATTAGGGAGACAGTGTATTAAAAGCTCATATCCCTGCACCTGATACAGGCTCATTTCAAATATTGGTGGTACCACTCATAGCAAAATACAGTAAAAGAAGAAGCAATGATTTGTGGGATTTAGAGTAGGCGATGATGTCAAGGAAAGCCAAAAGTAGCACAATCAGCTCAGGGTTGTGGCTCATGGATCCATCCTCGCCAGAGTCACTCACTCAGAGCCCGGACAGAGGAGAGCTGGCGGAAGTCCACCACATCCATCTAATGACGCGCCTATGGGGGAGGTTCCCGGCAACTCACCTTGTCTGTTGCCCTCCTTGTGTATTACAAAGCTCCAGCCCAAATTAAAAATCTACAACAGTCATCGGGATCCACCTTCTTCTCAATGACTATGACATTTAAATTGTTCACAAAAGTTAAATGCAAAATATTGATTTGTTTTATTAGCACCCTCTGTAATTTCGCCTTAAAATAAAGATGAAGCCGGATGGGATCCTGGAAATCCGGGTGGATAATAACAGTTCCCATTTGTCACAGGCCTCCTATGACTTGGGTACTCTCCAAATGCTACTTCTAATGCGCATTGCAACTTATGAGAAGGTCCTGTTCTCGTTTTACAAATGAAGAACCCAAGGCACAGTGACTGGACAAGGGTCGCCTGGCTCCTGCATGGGAAGCCGCCAGAAAGTAGGGCTGTCTGACCACAGCGGCTGTCTCCATCACAGGGCTAGTTCACCTCTGACTCTGCGATCAGGGAAGGGAGGTGCCACCTGTGGTCCAAGAGCCCCCACATCCCCAGGAGTCTAGGGACGGCCTTTCTTCCTCCTTCTGCCTCTGTGACATTGTTGCCACAATGCTGTGATAATATCGTGACCCGTCCTGGTAAGTCAGGAATTTCCCCAGGGAATGGAAGAGAAAGGACCACCCAGAACGGGAGAGAAAAGACTACTTGGAATTCTCTAGGAGGTGAGTGAGGCTAAGAACTTGATCCTGGATGGGTCTATCCCACCCCAACAGTGGGCTTAGTCGTGTTAGATCTCTATGTTGCAGCCACTTTGAAAAGAGAACTGCTCTGGTTGGGAGGTGGTGTATTCACGTCTTAGCTGGAGTGGAACACTATTCTTAAAAAATGGCCGAGACCGGTTTGGCTCAGTGGATAGAGCGTTGGCCTGCGGACTGAAATGTCCCGGGTTCGATTCCGGTCAAGGGCATGTACCTTGGTTGCGGGCACATCCCCGGTAGGGGGTGTGCAAGAGGCAGCTAATCGATGATTCTCTCTCATCGATGTTTCTAACTCTCTATCCCTCTCTCTTCCTCTCTGTAAAATATCAATAAAATATATTTTTTTAAAAATGGATTTTAGAAATCAGAGACCCTGGTTTAAATCCTGTCTCTGCTACTTAATAACATTGTTATTAACCTCTCTGAGCATCATTTACTTATCTAGTAATATGTGAAATTAATAGTATTTACTTATCTCTAAAATGGTGATAATAATCCCTACCTCTTAGGATAGTTGTGAGAATTAAATGAGAATGAAGCTTGGCATGTAGGAAGTGTTCCCCAAAGTTATCTATGATATTATTTTATGTTGTTATTATTAGTAGTAGTACATTATAGGATTCTCATGTAAGTGCCTGGATGTGGTAGATGATCAATAAATGGCAACCGTTATTATTAACAGGCAACTTATCTGTACTGGTGATGGTCTACTGATGGAATTGAGGGGCAAGGAATGAAAAGAAACCCTAAATTCATATGCCAACATAAAAACAAAAACCACAATTAAAAGGCAGAACCAGAAGGAAAAGCAGCCTGAGTCAATCAACTTGTCGCCAGAATTTAATTATCAGAAATTTCTACATTATAAATTTGGCCTTTACAGATTTTCTAAATTACATCTTTAACTGTTTTCTTAGCAAAAGACTTCAGTCATCACTGGGCCAAAGATGGAAGGAAAAGGCGTTTAACTTGCCATTCTTCTCCTTAGCTGTACTTTGGGAGGGAAGAGAGCCTGCCTGGACCCAGGTTCTTAATTCCACTCCCCTCAGAAGAATGCCACTTGAATATCCCCCTGCCTTTTCAGGTGGTGCTCTGCCTATATCTATGGTTGGGGGGAAATGAGAACCATATGTCCCATGGGTGACGAGGACCAAAGGTTAAGTACTCTGCAGGAAGGGGGAAGATTCCGGGAGAGAGCCAGAGGCTCCATGGGAAGCCATCCTCCCTCTGTGGAGTGCTTTATCCTAAAGGCTACTCGCTTATTCCCTTGGTGGCTTTTGTCCTATCATGGATCTCATGGAGCTCAATTCATTACATGGCCTAACTACTGCTGTCTGGTGAGATGGCTGGAGCCAAGGGAGCTTTACTGACTGTCTTTTCAATAACAAACATTATTATTCAGTGATATTTCCCATTATACCCACCAATACTCCTTACCTGTCATGCTCTTGTTGATGTCATTTCCTATTAATGTCAAGAGAGTCATGAATGGACCCTTCCTTCAATCACCACTTGTTTTGTCTTTGAAAACTAAAGATCTATGGAATTTAAAATATAAACTCCCCAGATAAGAGGTTCTTACACACAGTCATGAGTTACTGTATTTAGTGTTGAATTTGTAATTCAGAGAGAGAAAGACTGGGTGAAGAGCAAAATACTTCAGACTTAGAAATTATATATCCAAAATGCAATCATTTATTTTTTTTCAAATCAAAATAGCATCATAATCAGATCAATTCAAGTTGTTATCTAAGAAAATATCAGCCTATGCACTGAACACAGCTTCAACACCCACTTTCATTTCACTGCAAGGAACTGTAAATTTTATTGGACAAGCTCACAAAAGGCCTGTCATATTATTCATCACCCCTGGAAGGAGGTCACAGAACAGCAAAGTAATGTCACTAACAAGAAGCCGTTTTCTGTGGTAGACAGCAATTCTTACCCTGTTGTGGATTTATCTCATTATTGACAGCAAATTTGGCTGGCATTGGCCAGAATTGGTGTGTTACCCTGCCCCATACCAAAGCCTGAACCTGAGATGGGTCTATACTACACTCAATGTCACTCACATACTGTATCTCCTCCTCTCAAAGTCACATCCCTCTTCTGATCTGAATGATGAAGGACAATGTTTAAAACATAGACATTTCTATGCTTTGTTATAGAGTGGTTGGTAAGCACTATTTTTCAATGCCAATCAACGGTTTTGTGAGAAAACAGCAACTATTTTAATATGATGAAAGGTAGCAGTATTTACTGCTATCTATGAAATCCACCACTGGCCACCAGACATTTCTTTGTGGCTGGCTAACTTTCTATTACTTTGTTCAGGAAAAGTGCCAGGTCAACTAATACAGCAATTTGCTGGGCTCACAAATGACCCTGTAAGGAGTTGGTGTTCTATTTTTCTAGTTCTGTTATTTTCTGTCATCTTTGAAAGTTTTGTTGTATCATAATGCTTATTGTGACTAATTTCTTTGAAGTCACTTGAGAGATGAGATATTGATGAGAATCATTGATTATAGTGACAATAATCAATGAAGGTTGCAAAAGTAGTTGGGCTCAGAGTATGCAAATTAGCAGAGAGTGGAGTGTGTCCCTTCACAGTGAGCATGGGTTTGGATGAAAACTGCTGAGATGGGGAACCTGCTTGGGTCAGTGGAGGGACTGATGAAGCAGAGACAATGTGTAATTATGTAATATTTGAGTATTGATTTGGTTGACAGCTCTCCTAACTAGACTTGGACTTACTCATTTGTTAAACAGTTATTGAGCACTTACTATGTGCTGGGTATACCAGGTGTTACAGATATTTGCTGAATGAATAAATGGGTGAATGATGTGAGGATTTTATTTCCAGGGACTCAGGGCTATTGAAATCTCCAGAAGAAAAATGAAGAATTCAGTATCATGTTTTTGCAAGATGGCTTGATATCCCCAAAGGGACGTTTTATATATTAGATAAAGAAAGACTTTCTTCAAGTGGGATCAATGGTAGAATCTTAAAAAAGCCTTAGACATTGTGGAATGGAATAGTATAGATTGGACTGAGTGGGTTCAGGTATCCTATTTGGAGAGAACTTGGAAGAGGTTTTGACAATTCCACTAGGTCTAAGGGATATTGAGATAATGTGAGGTCTCATTTAGACAAGAAGCCATAGAATTTTCATTAAAAAATTTTTTTCTGTAAGCTGGGCTAGATAAATCAATCTTTGTCTTCTATTATTGTCAAGAAGAATGAAGAGCTTGAGATGTTAAACTAATGAGCTGGCTTGCCATAGTTTCATGAGACTCCCAGATCAGAGACAAAGAACTTGATTACTCTCAGCACAGCAATAACTATGAATATCAACGTATTTGTGTCCATTATCCTCGCTCCCAAGCCCAATCGGAGTGATGCAGATGGACCCAGGTCGATGCAGCCCATGTGTCGCATTACAAGATAGGAACCCTGAGCTTCGGGAACTTGAATCTTTTATACTAAGCAGTAAGCATGCCTCCTCTTTTCTCCAGTGGGAAACATTATTGTCTAAGGATGTAAGTAAAACTACCCTTTGCACTGGAAGGAGACACATCTTTATCATCAGACTGTTTGCTATACAAGCATCCTTGAAAAAGATAGTCTGAAATTCAGGGTAGTTGGTACCTGTTTTCAGGACAGGCAGGAATGCAACAGATCAGTAGAGAATTGCCTCTCCAAAGTATCCACCCCTTGTTTTATGCTATCTTGGCTTCTGAAGAATCTTCCCCTCAGCATGCCACCCCGTTGGCTATTCTGAGTCACCTGGCTGGGACCAAACCCACAGAATCTGTCTCAGGCTGCATTTGTGAGGCTCCTTTGATACAATTAAGGCTCTCATGAACAGGATCCCAAGTGGCAGGATGAGGGCAACCTACAGTGTTGACTTCAGCCAATGCCCTCCAGAGTTCCGGGCCAACCAGCTTCACAAATCTGATAAACCACCAGGGTCTGCCTTAGGAAGCCAGGTGGCTTCCTCCTGAAGTTTCAGCACTGACCTTTCTGCTTGGCCATGGCATTATTCCAGGTGCAGCAGAGTGTACCAGCGATTGTGCAGATTTCTCCTCGGCCCATAGGAGGAAGCCTAGGATGATCTTATCACCCAGAACAAGCTTTGCCAGTGAGCTGAGGCTGACCAGAATGCCTTTCAGGGCCTGGGTGGTATCACTGCTCACCTGAGCTAAAGTAAAGGACACATTTCATACTACCTTTTCTCCTTGGATCACTCCTATCTCCTAGCATAGTGATAATTGCCTGCCAAGTGTGCATAAATAATGTGATATCTATCTGGGAAGCAACCCCACGTAATGAATAATACCTTATTTTGGAGAGGGCTCCACAGACTTCTGAAGGCTATATGATATCCACCCATGGTGTTTCCTTAAACACTGGAAGGTGTCTGTGATACCCACCCCCAATGTGCAAGTCACCATAGTTTTGGGAGGGAGGCAAGTTAATGCCTGGCTTCCAAGCAAAAGGTACAGTCCTGGAGCAATTTGTTTATAATTGTTGGGGACCCACCTACTGAGACTTACATCAGGGCCACCTAGCCACTTGGTAAGCCTTAGAGGTCCTGGTTCGGTTAAAATAATTGACTCTAGTCCTTGTTTTTGGAGAAAAACATCTTTATCTATAGACATATAAAAAATTATCATGTTGAAGAATTATCTCTCTAGCCATGTTTTGTTAAAAATTTGGTCTGGAATGTATTGGAATTTTATCAAATGTTTTTGAGCATCTGTGGAAATAATCCCATGGATTTTCTCCTTAGATGCAATAATATGAGACATTGCATTAAAGTTTCTAAATGTTGAATTTTTTTTTATGTTCTTGAAACAAACCCCATTTAGTCCTGGTGTATTATTATTTCAGCATGTTGCAGGATTCTGTTTACTAATATTTTATTTAGGATATTTTTATTGAGATTGATAAGTGAATGTGGTCTGTAGTTTTCTTTTATGTGCAATCTTTGTTGGCCTTTGCTACGTTATGTCCATTTCATTTAATGAACATGGCCTGTATATAGTACTTGGAATTTATTAATTTTTCTTCATTGCCTGCTATGTAATAAACTTTTAAAAATCCTCACTAGGGATTTGGAAAGAATGTATAATTTTGTACATTGGATAGCTTGTTAATTGTGTGTGATTTAAATTCTGTACCATGTTTTCCTTCCTGCCTTTGAACCCTATCCCCTTTCTCTTAAGATAGCCAATGTCAACAGTTCTTTGTGTATTCTTCCAGAAAAGTTATTTATGTATTTAATATCATATATATATATATATATATATATATATATATGAAGATCCTTTTAAATACATGAAAATTAAAATGTTTTATAACTTGTGCTATTTTTAATTTAGTTTGGAGATATAGCCACACTTGTAAATGTGCCTCATTCTGAATAGTTTCTTTTCTTATTTTTTTAAAGAAAGTCTAAAGTAGTTTTTCCCCATCCCATAGAGTTAGATTTATTTTAGATATATTTTGCTCTTAACATCTAGTTTTCTTTCATAATGACCAGGGAATGTGTTTGTATATAATATTTAGAGTTTATTGAGATTTTCTTCATGGCCTGATACATAATAAAAATTTAAATGTTTCTTAGTTTTTGTGTGTTGGCTTGCTTATTAGTTGATTGTAATTCAAATTCTCTAGAATGTTATATATTTTGACTATTTGACCTGCCAAGTTTTGAGAGGTATGGTTCTCCCATTAGGATTGTGGTTTTGACAATTCTCCTTGTATTTCTAATTTTTGGGGTTTTATATATATTTTAATCACTGGGTTATTTTTGTATAAAATAGTTCTTGGCTCTTTTATCTTCTTTGTGTATTGCATTTTTTAAATCAATATATACTACCTCACATTACACTAACAATTTCTGCATGAAAATCTATATTTTTACAAACCTTTTACATGCCATTTAGTTTACATTTGGCTGATATAGTTTTACTTACTTTTTTTTTTTAACATTTGCCTACTTTTTATGTCCAACCAATGATAGTTCTCTTTAAGTATGTTTCATGGAAATAGTGCATAAATGGATCTAACAGTTATAAGAAGTCCATAGCGTGTGTAGAGGAATTTTTTTGAGTCCCTTAGGCGGAGATCTAAATCTTGGCTCCACCATTTACTGGCCATGTGACCACATACAAATTGTTTAATTTTTCCAAGACTCAGTTTCCTCATCTGTAAAATGGAACAATAGACTAATATTAGTTAGGGCAATTTAAATGACGTTACAAAGGTAAGCTTCTGTGGAATCTCAGGAAGTAATAAAAACTAAAACATGAGGAAAGGTAGGGCTACGCCTAGGCTTCATTCACTTCTTTTCTAAAGCAGCCTCTGTCATTCCCAATCCCAGACCCTGTTTGTTTTACTCAGATATTTTATCTCATGCCACATTTTCTTTGTTTATTGTATGCCTTGACTGTTACAATGTAAGCTTTATGACTTCATTGGTCTTCTTCACATCTCTCTCTTGTGCCTCCCCAGTTTGAGGCACATAGTAGGCACTCAATTGAACACATTTGTAGAATGAAAGCAGATGGACTAGGTGAAAGATTGAGAGGGAATGTTATGGGTTGAATGCTGTCTCCCAGAAAGATGTATTGAAGTCCTAACACCTGGGACCTCAGACGGTGACCTTAATAGGCAAAACAGGGTCTTTGTCGATGTAGCAAGTTAAAAATGAGGTCATCAGCCAAAACCAGTTTGGCTCAGTGGATAGAGTGTCGGCCTGCGGACTCAATGGTCCTGGGTTCGATTCCAGTGAAGGGCATGTACCTTGGTTGTGGGCACATCCCCGGTAAGGGGATATGCAAGAGGCTGCTGATTGATGTTTCTCTCTCATCGATGTTTCTGACTTTCTATCCTTCTCCCTTCCTCTCTGTAAAAAATCAATTATATATATTGATTATATATATATTCTTTAAATGAGGTCATCAGGGTGAGCCCTGACCCAATATGACTGGCATCCTTATGAAAATAGAAATGTGGGCATGAACACAAACATATGTGATGAGACACAGGAGAATTACAAACTAAGACAGGAGTTGTGCTGCCACAAGCCAAGCAGCATCTGGGCCTACCGTAGCTGGAGGAAGCAAGGCCAGACTCTTCCCCTGCAGGTGTCGGAGGGAGCACGGCCCCACTGATACCTTGACTGTGGACTTATAGCTTACAGAGCGGTGAGACAATAGACTCCTGTTGTCCTACCTAGTTGGTCGCGGCAGACATAGGAAAGAAGTCCAGGGAGAGGGCCACTCAGTGGGCCTCAGGAGCCAGACACACTCTACGTATTCCAGATGGTCATGGTTACACAGCTCCTCGACCCCACCAGCTGCTGGCCTGGGCTGTGACTGTGCCCGAGACAGGTTCAGGAAATGCATGAATGGAACTACAGGTAACTGACACTGTGAACCCCGGGGGTGTGCCTGAAAAACACAGCGCTGACCACTGAGATCCCAGGCCGCCGTTGCGAAGAATGGGGCCTTTGGGGCAAAGAAAATCATTTCTGACTCTGCACAGAATTGGTTGCTGAGTGTCTGAGAAGCCAGAATTGGGAAGGAAAACACTCGGAACGGAATGAGTCATCAGTCACACACCACCCCTGTCTCAGAAGTAGAAATCATACAAGGAAAAGCTGGGCACTACACTGTTTCGGAGCAGCATTTGGAACGCCAGACGTAATTGTGGAATTGGAGCCTTAAAGTTGTTATTAAATTAACAAATCGCAGGAGGAAAACTGAGGAGGAAAATGGCCCACATCCCTCCTCTGACCTTTAATTAGTCACAAAGAGAACATGCTTGCAAACTTCACGAGCCCCTGGCGCCGAGCTGGAACTTCTCAAGGCTCCTCGTGAGCAGTGCTATCTGTGTGGAGGGGGCGTCGGTGACCATCAGTTTAGAGAGTTGATTGGACTGATCGCCATGGATGGGATGTGAAGCCAAGTTAAAGAAATATGCACACGCATAAGTCATTCTAACGGCACTACTGGGAATTGTGGACACAAGTTTCTGTGCAATAAGCTTAGACTGCATCCAACATTAGACAACATTAGAAGTAGAATCATTAAACTCAAATCATTTCGCCTCCCTTTCAGTAAAAGCGACCCTGTCATCCCCAAGGACAGCACAAAGGGTTTTCTTTTGGCTTTTGCTTCAGAGTTCAGTGCTTCCCATTGGTTTCAAGTGAATGATTGGGGCCTTTTGGTAAAAGCAAACTCACTCTATTTCCGCTCATTTTAATGTAGCTGAGACTAAGAAACTTTTAGTGTCATTCCCACTTCCCTATCCCGATTTTGTTTCTTTTAGGTTGACATTTTTAAAATGCTATACAAGGGGGCAATGGTAAGATATGTACACATATAATACCTGAATAAAATTAAAAAATAATAAAATGCTATACAAAAAAAGGCAGAGAGAAACTAAAAAGGAGTTAAACGTGATCATATTTATTTTAACCACTATATAATTTTTCATCTTGACTTTATGACTTAAATATTAGAAAAATATGAAGTACTTTTACAATGAGGATGGGAGGAATGATGTAAAAATAGGCGCAGAGCAGTGGCTTCTTCTCTTCCTATTCTCAGCACAGAAATTCAATTGCTAATAAAGTGAGTTAGTTCAAAAGCTGAAAGAGACTGAATTCGTGGGCCCATATTCTGGTACATGGTCAGTCAACTCACATAGGGATGCATCAGTTAAGAGTGAGTTTTTAGTCTTCCGACAGGTCCTTTCTGCAAGCTTCTTTCTATTTAACTTTGTATATTATTCTGGGACAGATATACTTAAGTATAAGTTCCATCTTCGTCAGTGATCTATATAGTTTTACTTACTAGGTCCTATGTCTTGATGACCCAGTATCTCTGTTATTCAGTCTTTGAGTTGCTCACTGAATATTCTCTTGAACTTTTTATCCCCAGGTCGTTTGAAGAAGGTCATTGCCAGCCACAGAGGAAAACAGGGGATAGCCTGTGCTCACATACATGCAGAGCCTCTCCGATGCCTTTCTTATTCTAACATTGTCAAGCCTCTCGTTTCTGCACTCAGATTGGGCGGGTACTGAGCTATCCTTCCAATGGAGGGGCTGTATTGCACCAAAGATGCAACTGAAAAGATGATTGACAAGTTGATGGCTATGCGCTTGATGGCTGGCCTGCTGGACTATTTGCTGCAGAGCTGGCTGCTCCCACTGAGCAGCTGGAGGTCAAGGACACGCAGGAAGATTCACTCCCCAGGGATGTGAATACTAACTCACATCCACCCCCAGCAGTCCTACTGTGATTAACTTGGGGATCCCAACCCAGAGTGACTCTAATGTCTATATCTGCCCAACATCTTGATTAGAAACTTACTGTAATCGAGGAGCTTCTTAGCTGAAAAGCCTTCTGTACCACAGTTGGCAGGCATAGCTATTGCTTTTGAAAGTCAATAACCTTGCCCATTCCTACTCCTGCTCAGGCCCGTACCTTCCCTTTTTTTTTTTTTTTTTTTTTTTTTTAAAGCTATTTGGGACATTTAAAAATAAGTCCAACTCTGAGCTGCAGCAATGACATTGATACCATCTTCCCTCTGTCCTTGGCACAGGAACTCAGCACTGTTCTGCTATTTCTGGGCTGAAATCCTTCTCCTACCCAGATCTGATGTGCATACTGGTTCTCTAGCATGTCTGCACTCATACCCATCAATTAGTATGGCGGGGTGCCCACTTAAACAAGGTGCAGAGCCAATTTCAACAAGGCAAGGTGCCAGTCCCCTCCTGGCTCAGACAGGGACTGGAGCAGAGACGCGGCATATCCACGAAGATCCTTCCTGGTGGGCGGTGTGGCCCAAGCAGGACCTCGTGATTCACTCCAGGGAGCTGTCGCCGTGGAAATCTTTAATCACCGAACACTGAGTCCACTGTACGCTTTTACTTATTAGGAAAGAAATGGGCATGATGGGATTCTGGGGATCCAGGACTCTTCTTTTAAAGTGAAAAGTTCTCTTGTACAACAAGCGAGAGATACAAATGGGAGGGAGGTGTTGCAAAGCATGGAAGGGCCTTCCTTCCTCCCCAAAGTTGAGAACTGCCCTGACATGTCATCAGGGAAGGCAGGGGATGGTGGGGGTGAGGAGGAGAGATCAACCAAAGGACTTATATGCATATAAGCCTAGTCAATGGACACAGACAATGGGGGGTTAAGGGCATGAGTGGGGGGAGGGGGGATAATGGGGGAATAAAGACACACATGTAATACCTTAATCAATAAAAATAAATAAATAAATAAATAAGAAAAGCCTGGCCACAGACAGGTAGGACCTAGAAAAGGTGGCTCTGAGGAGTGAGAATCATTGTAGAAATGTACCATAGAGTTGCCCTTTCCCAAGATGTTGGCCCTCTAATTCATGGGTAAAGGCCTCCCATGGATTAAAAAGCGAAAGGAAAGGAAGGTGGACCCTGGGAGTGGGATGAGGACCTCTCGTTAGTTTCAATCACGTGTGAGTGGATAGAACGGCTGTCTGTCTCCTCCCCGCGCTGTGCTAATGACACCACATTGGTCGCCTGGACTCGGCACTGTGGGAACATTCACACCGTGAGAACCAGCAAGTTCTACAAATCTGGGCTTTTCTTTCTTTCTTTCCAGAGAGCTCGTGGTTAACACCACTGCCTGGAACCCATAAAAGCCAAGCGTCCCTGTTCTGGGATAAAGTGGGCAGCATCCTTTAACCCCCTTATCCATATTCTACTGCCAACGCCTCCTTCGGAGTTCCAGTCTCAGGAAGGTTGTGAAAGGCCCTGTCAGATGTTTCTCTCTCCAGAGGACTGAGGCATAAGTGTGACATTGGAGTGGGATGTAGGGGCAGAGCGAGCCCAAACTGTCCTAAGAACTTCCGCCCTCTGAGCCTGAGGGGGTGTCCCTGGACCACACTGCGCACCCAGCTCCGCTCCCAGAGCCATTCTTCCCCAGGAGGCTCCTCAGCCCCCCCTGTTCACGCACTGCCGCCACCCATCCCGAAGTCCTGCTTCACCTCAAATCTCCTGGGACTAGAGGTGAAGCAAAGGCCGGGCAATAGTGGCATCAATGGGAACGGATAAGAAAACACACGCACAAAACAGGACAGATCTGAGCAGGAGGAAATGACAGTGCTTTAGGTCTCATTAGCTACAGGGGATGAAAGCCAAGATGGCGTCAAAGAGGACTGTGTTACAATTCCTTGACCCCACTGGGTTCAATACTAGAAACCATCAGCATTGCCAAGGAACGTGAAGTCTGTGAGGAACTCATACATGAGAGCACAAGGTTTCATTTTGCAATCCTAAGAACAATAATCAAAGTATGGAGGCATAATACCAGCTTGAAATACTTCCCAAAGAAGGGAAGTCTTCTCAGTAAAAAAGTTAACAGTACAGGAAGAGTTAAAATGTCCATTTGACTCGATCGTGTTTCTTTTGCACCATACTTGACCCCTCTAGGGTTTCAGACGGTTGGATGGCGCTGGTTTGGCCTCTTTGAAATATTCTCCTGACTTAGCTTCTGTGTCAGTCAGGGTGAGAGAGAGAGAAAGAGAGATTTATTTTAAGGAATTGGCTCACAGGATGGTGGGGGCTGGCACGGCTGAAATTTCTAGGACAGGCCACAAGGCTGGAAACTCAGGCAGGATTTCTCTGTTGCCCTCTGAGCAGAATTCCTTCTTCAGGAAGCCTCAGGCTCTGCTCTGAGGGCTGTCAGCTGACTGAATGCGGCCCACCCATATGATCAACTGATTGTAGATGTTCACTGATTATTCTTTTCCATACCCCTCCATCTTTTTTTTTTTTTTTTTTTTTTTCTTCCAGAAAAACAGCACATCCATTTAAGAGAGTCAATAGCGTACTTTCAGTGCCCACCCCTGCGGTCGGGTTTTAGCATATTTTCCAAGGGGAAGGTAGTAAGTGCAACCCAAGCATGGTGACAGCCCTTCTCAGAAACCCTGGCTCCTCTGTTTGAGAATTTAAGAGCAAAAAATTGCAAACTAGTTTAATCTCAATATATGTATATAAAAGATGTGTATTGAGATGCATAAAAAGTAATTTCAAGCCCTCTTATCTAAGCAAAGTGGGCTATTTATTTGGATCTACTCATATACCAATCAATTCTAATATCCTAAGCAGTTTATCAATTTTGAGTGGATCCCCTTCCCCCACCTCTTTTTCTCTCATCAGTTGCCTCATTAGGGCTGGAGTGCTTAATGATTAACTTTCTCATTGTTTTCAAATAGATTTCAAGCTTAAGGACTTAACATGTTAGTTTTCCTTGGCCTTACTTGGAGTAGGTAGGTTGTAGGACTTTACTTCATTTGTTTTCATGCTCCCCCCCCCCCATTAAAAAAAGTACTTTCCCTTTCAAATATGCTAAAACAGTCATCCTGAATATATTATGCATGGCTTTTAAGATTTTATCTTCAACCCAGAATTGATTTTAAAACAAATGAAGTTGCTATAATGCTAATATCTTAGAGAAGAAAAAAAAAAGCATGCATATTTATTCAATTAGGGTGAATATATTCTCATTTTATTATTTTTAAAATAAATTTAACAAATTTTTAAATGCACACTTTTCTCCTCTAAAGGGTCAGACCTCTTTCACTTGTCCATATAACATCACACACTTACACTTGATGTAGTTCTCCAGTATCAGATAATTTAGTGCCCCAAATGTCCAATAAACATGGTAGTTTGAAAAAACAATACAACATAGAGAAACCTGGAGTTCATTCTTAGGAGCAGTGCTGTCCAATAGAACCTCTGCAATGATGGGCAAGTGCTACCTCTGTGCTGTCCGATACTGTTGCCGTCAGCCCCCGGTGGCTATTGAGCATTTACAAAGTGGCTAGTTTGACTGAGGAGCTGAATTTTAAATGTTATTGAATCTTAATGAATTCAAGTTTAAATAGCCACACACAGCTAGTAGCTGCTGTATTGAAAACTCCACAGCCCTGGGAGTTCCAGTTGGTTGAATTATATTCAGATAAAAGTATTCATGGATATTTGCCACTCAGTAATGTTCCTCCTGCCTTCATAAAATCAATGTTGGGACTTGCCTAATTTCCCAAAAAGAGTAAATTAGCTGTTTTCATTACCTCTTTACTTCCAGTTCTTCCCTGGCAGATGGTAGGAAATGAGAGTTCTGTCTATTTCCCCTGAGAACACGTTGGCATTTTGCTTCATCCCAGCAATTGTTTAGCTGGGCCCCAGTGGCTCGCCTGATGAGCCTCATACTGATTAATAAATGAAGTTCTTCATTTTTCTACTGATAGGAGTACAATGTACCAATAATAAAACCTTTATTTTTATTTATGTCAAAGAGTATTTATTAATAATTTACTAACAACTATTGGGCCTTACTTTTGTGCTGATAACTATATTCCTGTTCCCACCTGTACTACTTATGGTGCTGACAGGAAAGAGAAGGCACACGTCGTAAGGAAGGGGAGTTTCAAGAAAGGACACTTTTGCAAAAGTATGGGCTGTGTTACAGGAAACCTGTACAGGGTGGAGCCGTTTCCCAGGGCTGGCACCAGAGGGGGGTTCTGAGACCAGGGGGGACAAGGGGAGAAGCCCCTAGAGAGCTGCTGTGGGAGAAGATTGCTTGATAGGAGCTGTACTCTTCCTTAAAGGGACACAGGACACAGCCGACGCTGACAACTTCGCTCTCACCTCATCCGCAGACCCCTTGGTGCATCCCATTGGTTAAACAACTGGAAGCTAGACAACTGGGGAACCTATAGATACCGGGCCTGTGGGCAGCTTCCGGAGAGGTGGAGACACAGGGATAGGAGATCTGGAAAGGCCACGGACACAGCCCATTACCCCTTCCCAGCTTGGAACCAATCGGGAGGGGCACAGGTACTTCTAAATCAATCCCAAGAAGAGACCTTAGATGAATATAAAAAAACATCTGCTTTATTGCTCATGAAAGCAGGACTGAATGACAAAGCTTAGACGTGTGTATTAGATCCAGTTTATGTGTCTCCCCAGATTCCCTTGACCCCTCCTGCTCTCCGTAGAGAGCTCTGCCCATTGCGTCTGTCACCTAAGGTTAACCAGCACCGATTTTTTACACCACTATTTATCCTAACGTCCCCTAGGTTTAAGAGCTGGTTCTGGAATGACTCAACATGCCTACTACTACAAGAGCTACCCCTCAGGCCTGGAGACTCTGGATCCTTCCACCTACTTCTGGACTCAAAGGAAGTCTCATGCAGCAGGTCATGGAGCATGGCTTCCCCAGCAGATGCCTAGGAGGAAGCAAGGGGGTGAGGGGTGGGGCACTAGGTGACACAAATCAGAAGTATAGGGGTTGCTAACTCATGTGGCAAACTTTAACAGTGAAAGATAAGAGAAGCAAGGGGTGAGGAACCAGCAGATAAATTCTTCTTTCTTCTTCTCAATCTAGTCTAAAGTGGTTTTTCCAAGCACTCTATTTGGAGACATTAAATGTTCAAACAAATGGCTGTGTTTTCTTGTGAAACTCTGGCAACTCGGTAATGCACCATCTCATATTTCCTATGCCCCTTTCCCTGCCGATGGACTGTATTTCAATTTAAAAAGTTCCAGTGGGCATTTAGAAGTTTCAGGCTCACTGATTCTTTCCTTGGCTGTGTGTGCTCAGTCTATCGCTAAGCTTATGAAAGGCATTTTTCATATCTGTTACAGTGTTTTTAATGTACATCATTAACTTTTGATTCTTTCTTAGAATTCCTATCGCTTGGCTTACATTATCCATCTGTTCTTGAAAGATGTCTACTCTTTCCACTAGAACCCTTAGCAAGTTAATCATATTTGTTTTGAAGTCTTGGTCAGGTCATTCCAATGACTCTGCCCTATCTGAATGTGGACCTGCCATATCTGAGTGTACATTTTTGTTGAAAGGAGGACATGATGTAATGAATAAAAAGAACTGAAGAAAATAGGCTTTGAATATAAAGTTTTATGTTTATCTGGCTGGGAGTTAAAATAGGTTTGCTTTTGTTGTAGCTATAGGTGTCAGAGGTTAAAATTTTCTCTGGTGGTCTTCTTTCTTTCTTTCTTTTTTAACCTCTGTTTCTATTGGGTTCCCTGGAGACTTCTTAAATGAAGTCTGAAATGTGCAGTTATTTCAGTTACAATCCTCTGCTCTTAGACAGGAGCCCTACAGGATATGTATTACACAGGACATGTTGGTAAAATGCAGGAAAAGGAGAAGCCTTCTATAATTCTACTAGAGGCCTGCTGCATGAAGAGATTCGTGCAATAGGCCTTCCTTCCCTTGGCTTCCAGCGCCTGTTTTCCTCCGGCACCTGGGACCCAGGCCTTCACTCTGGCCTTAGTCTGCCATCCTCATCTTTGCTGCAGACTCCAGAGTCTACAGTCTTGTCTTTGCTGCAGTAGATCCCTTCGACACTCCCCTCCCCCCCCACTCTCATAGCAGGTGTCCTGCCCCCACCTGGCCACTCAGTGCCTGGAGCAGCTGGGCGGCCGCCATCTTTGGCCTTCTAATTTACATGCTCACTCTGATTGGCTGTGGGCGTAGTGAAGGTACTGTCAACTCACATGTTTGTCTATTATTAGGTAAGATGATTAGGTCTAAGTATGTTAGTGAGTCCCAGCCCCTGGCTGTGACCTTCACAAGTACTTCTCAGTGTTTTTTCTCCCTCTTCGGTGAGACAGGAAAGCTAGAAATGGCTGCAGTTGGGTGATTCCCCTCCACTGCGTACAACCCATGTTGGTTAGGCTTTTGTAAAATAGTATCCTCGAGGGCAGGTCTTCTCAAGAACAGAGACCTCTCATACTTTTCAAAATGGCTACTTTTGCCTGCCCCCTGCCAGGAACACAAGGGGCTTTTTCTCCCCTTTTTACTGTGGGAACCTGTAGGCCTCCTGGTGGTAAAACTCACAAGGGGGTGGAGGCCTCCTGGACTGGGGCCCCCTGGCTGAGCATCCAGTGTAGGTTTTCCAACCCGAGCCCTGGTTCCCAAAGAGGTTTCTGCGCTGGTAGGTTCTGGTTCTCTGTATCCACCTGTCTGCCCTTCAATTCTGGGGCAGTGGTTTGCCCTGTGATCTCAATGCTCTGATGGATTTAAGAATACTTGTTTAGTTTGCTTAGCTCTTTCTCTTGTTTCGTGGATAGGGGTGATGACTTCCAAGTTCTTTAAAGCCAGCCTGGAAACCAGAGGTCAGCGCTTTCTGTGGCTTGTCATTTATAAACAATAGTGGTATGTTAACAGAGTTTAATAAAAGTTTTGACTCCATATTTTAGCAATGAGGCAGCCTGGCATGCCTCACAGTATTATAAAATTCGTGTAGTGAGTTTCAAAAATATATGCAGATGATGAAAAACAGAAAATGCAGCTAGTAAAGCATAAATGGTTTGGTGTGTGGGCCATGAACTCTTGTGCTGAGCCAGAGTAAGACTGGATCTAAGTTTAAGAGCCCCTGTGGTATAATGGGACTTTCCATCTTTGTTCCAAGGATATCATTCCCAATCATTCCCACACCTCCCCTGAATCTGAAATCTTACCTACTCTCTGTCATCACATTCCGAATCTAAGAGACAAAAAAAATAAAAAATAAAATAAAATAAAATAAAATGCTGCAGCCACAGACACAGTGTTAAGTATTGTACCGAGATTTCAAATGTGTCCTTAATTCCTCTCCTACATCAGTGAAACATCAAGAAATCCTCCCTCTCTTTCCCTCAGAACAGAAGAAAGAGCTAGCCTAAGAAATCTGCCCTTTTGCTTTCCGTTTGGCCCTCACCTGGCCCATTTGAATCCTTTAGATCTGAAGTCCCCTCCTAAGCAGAAGGCAATCCAAGTCTTAACCAAGAAAGAATACAGAAGCTACATGTCCCTCTAAAGGTCCCTCTTCTCCTCCTTGACAAGTGAGAGGGAAGGCTTAATTCTCCAGGAGGCAATTAGGATCTCTATGGAACCAGTGTATTCCAGGCATCAGAATCTGTGGGACTACCTGTTAAAATTGCACATGCCTGGGCTCTTGTCTCAATTTACCAAACCAGAATGTCAGCATGGATAATACATGCCCCTTATTTTCCGATGCACATCAAAGTTTGAGAGCATTGGGTTAGAGAAGCATGGGGTGTGGGAGGGCAGACATGAAGAGTAGTGGTAGCCATTAAGCACTGAATACAGCTTAGTGCCCATTTTTATGTCAAGTTCATCAGGTAAGGATGACTAGCCCATGGTCCTACTTATAGCCTTTGAGAGCTTGAGGTATGATCTCTTGAGCAACCATGAAAATAAAATTTCCTTTACAAACTGAAACCATAGGTAATTTTATAAAATCTGAAGTTATTACAAATGAGATTTTTAATACAAGACAAATGAGTAATGTGTATATTTATTTGTTTTCAATAGTAATTATAGTAGTTTTAGGTAACAATTAGAGAATATTTAACCATGCTTTAGACATGACAATAAATGGCTTTCATTGATTCAGTTAATTCTTACAGAAGTTATGTGAGATATGTAAAATGATTATTTCCATTTCACATACAATAAAACCAAGGCCTCAAAAAATGAGGTAACTTTTGCAAATCATATCACTTATTAGTGGCAGAGGTAGAACACAGCCCAGGGCTGCCTGCCCCAGCTTATAACCAAGCAGTAAAGTCAATTAAATAATAACAGGTTAAAAAATATTAGAGTCCTTTGTGATATTGGTCAGTTCTGACCCTTGCCTTTGCTGTTTGGCTCCTTGACATGATAAATCTTGGATACTTAATTTTGAGTGTGTAATGGTTGAATGTACCTATGTTTAATTAAAGTGAAGTATATTTAATTGTGCTGGCAATTTTTCAATGCTTGGCTATCCTCTGAGTTGGCAAAATCTGCTAAATTCTTAAGTTAACCCTCGGACCTCCAGAAATGTTGCTTAACAAATGAAAGGTTACTTGGATAATGAGAGCCTACCCAGTTTTTTAATATTAGGATTTTCCTTGAGAACCACTCCTTCTCTGGTGTCGTGTTCAGTCAAGAGTGGGTAGCAGTATTAATTAGAGGGCTTAGGACAAGGACATGTGAATATCAGCCTCAGAGAATTTAAAGCACTATTTTCCACACAAAATGCTAAACCTTTAAGGCTTCCTTTGCAAATAAAAGGCCGCAAATTTCCAGCATTTGCTCATGGTCATTTCTCTGGGCGCAACAATCACACACCCTGCTAATGACCACGTGGCTGCCAATATCCCTTTAAGGTTCTGAGGCCTATGCTTGGGAAGAGAAAGAGGATAGTCAATAAGCAATCCGGCTTTCATTGGAATAGTCCCTGGAGGGTTTTCATTACCCTTTCAGTCTCATAGTCTGACCTTTTCCCTTCTCAAGGTCGGCTTTGTCTGGACAGTTCCTGGCTTCAACTTCCTGTGGCTGATGCACCCCCATCATAGGCTTGTGACTATGACCTCACTCAGTGCCCTGCCACCTGAGTCAAGAGAGGCCCCTCTTTTCTGCCCTATCTGTGACCTTTCTCTAGGTTAGAAGGTCTCTCTGCAGCAGCCAGGTTGGCCTTGTTATGGTGATTGCACTGCGGAAAGCTGCTTTCCCCCTTGTTAGGAGTGACATCACTGTACATTAAAGGCATCATATCTCCTTTCATATTAAAATGCCTGTCAGCTCTCCTGCTCAAAGGCTGTAAATCTGCCAGAGTTGCCCGAGCTGGGGGAGATTTCATTATGAAAATATGAAGATAAGCATTCTGTTGGATTGTCAAAGGGAAAGAGGTAGGCTTCTGGAAATGACTATATGTTTTTCTTAACTGAAAATGATATAAGCCAATTTTGAAAAGATAGCTTCCTCTTGTTTGTTTAAGTTTTTAAAATGCAGGCTTAAGAAGTGGGCTGGCCTACCTCAGATAGGAAAGCCAGCTGGAGGACAGTTCACTAATGCATGCACTTCACACTTGCTCTTGTAGTAAATCATTAGACATTTTCAATGATTAGCCCTTCCTCTTTAGTTGTTCATTCTGAAAAGTGGCAAAAGAATGTTTAACCCACAACTCACCTGTAATGGATAAATGAAGTCGCCTTTGTGTGTTGTGTTGGATGTAAGCTTTTTCTTGTTAGTAGAATTTGTTTGCCTGTTTCATTCATTCATGTGGGGAGTTTAAAGGGTCTTATTCATGTAGTGAATTCACTCTTGGCCCAATACAAAAGGGAGGCTAGTCAGTAGGCAAGTGGCCACGTCTCCTGCACCTACAAATACATGCACTACCTCCCCACACCTGGCCCAGACACCAGCATTTCGTAAGAAGAGATTTCCCCCCTGTAAGCTGTTAAGGAACTCTACCATATTAAAATGTGCATGGGCAGCATGACATATTGGATCTGCTATTGTTACCTTACCGGAAATGTGTGTATAAGGTCTTTGTCATGATGACATTAAGCTGAAAAACTGGGAAGGAGGCTGAGAGCACATGAGTTATCTTGGGGAACAGTGAGAGGGCACAAGTGCAGAGCCCAGAGCCCAGGCTGCGCTAGCTGGGGCCACCGTGGTGAGAATTCACGTGATGTCAGAAGATGACCTATGAGACTAGGAGGAGGCTCTCCTTGACAAGGAAACTTTGGGAGGACATAAAAGACAACCATCTCCTACTGGCAGTATTCACTATCCATATGGGAGGATGGTGGCGCCATCCTAGAACCTACTTTCCTTGACCAGGAGGCGAGGCATATCCCTTCCTCACGCCCCTTCTCTATAGACACTTTGCTTCTAGTGTGACTTCCAGTGGGTTTTCCTGTTCTGTGCCACCGTATCTGACTTGCCATGGCCCTCTCAGGCTGAGGGAGGGGGGAGCTATGGTGGTATACCTCGTGATTGCCACAGTCTTAATGCTCCAGCAAATCCCTCAGATGAACATATTTGGCTTTAGTATTGGCACTGGTCTTGCATATGTTCAAAGAAGGAAAATGAGCCCTTCCCCAGTTTGGTTTAGCAGTTCTTCCCGGGCACAAAAGTCTCTCTCTCTCTCTAATACAGCACTCTGTGAAGTCCATGGCCTCACACTTTGTCAAGTATTACCACCAAGTTAGCGGAGTGTGCTCTAGGGCCAATGGAAAGTTGCCAGTGGTTTAGGAATGAAGAAACGTCAAAGATGGACAAGGGCCATGCATAGCACTTAGCCAAGGCTTCCTCTGCTCCAGCTAGTGGAAACGAATAACATATTACTTTTTAAAACACATATATTTACCCCAAGAATACAAAAGTCATATTCTTTTACATTTTAAAAGCAATCAGTTTTCTGTATGACTAAAGTTCCGCCAGAATCTCTTTTTCCTCTTGATTTTGAATTTTTATAAGAGTTCTATTTAATTTTGCTCAGAATATTTTTTTTTTTTGGGGGGGGGTGGTTGGGATCCAGAAGATCCTAGTTTTCCTTCATGTGTAATTAAGCAGTAAGTTATGCACTGTAGTGGTTAGTGTGTTTTTTTGTGTGTGTAGAGAGGAAAGTGAAAAGTAAGCTTCAATGAAGGTTCTGAGATCTTTGTTGCCCCTAAATAGGAATGGAGGCAAAAATCCTATTGGGCCAAAACCGGTTTGGCTCAGTGGTAGGGGTGTCGAACTCAATCAGAGAAGGGGCCAAAATCTAAAATCCAGCCTAAATCGCGGGCCGAATGGTTTACTGAACAGTCATAAACTGACAATGTCATAAACTGACAGCGGAGTGCAGTGATGACAGCGCGGTGCGGGCCACATTGCAAGGCCTGGCGGGCTGGATTTGGCCCGCGGGCCTTGTGTTTGACACATGTGGGATAGAGCATCGGCCTGCGGACTGAAGGGTCCCAGGTTCGATTCCGGTCAAGGGCATGTACATTGGTTGCGGGCACATCCCCGGTAGGGGGTGTGCAAGAGGCAGCTGGTCGATGTTTCTCTCTCATCGATGTTTCTAGTTCTCTATCCATCTCCCTTCCTCTCTGTAAGAAAAATCAATAAAATATATATATTTTAAAATCCTATTGGGACAGCAGGCCCAGGCACTTAATAATCATTGGTGAAGCTATGTTTATTAATTAGTTGTGTGATTAGTGTTGGGGGGAAAGGTTCAAGAAGTGCTGAGATTCTGATTTAGAACCCACATTTAGGAATTTTTTTCTTTCATACTTTATTTGACATTTATTCAAGCTGTGATCCCCAGGGGCTGTTATCCTGGGACCAGCTGAGGATTCATCCACCTAGCCATTTATTTATCCTTTGATATTTAGGAGCACCTTTTCTTTGTCAGGCACTGAGCAAACACACAAGACTTTATTTAAAAGGGAACAACTTGTCATCTACACTAATAAAAGAGTAAGATGAAAATTGAATGCACCTTCGCAAAGCCTGTCAGCCAATCAGGAGCGAGTATACAAATTAACCCAACAAAGATGGCAGGTTAATTTGCATACAGAGGTGCTGAGCAGAACGCTTGTGTCATAGCCATGGTGATGATGCAGGCGTTCCACACCACCCCAGTCACTCCGGGTCTCTGGGTAGTGTGGAAAGGCAGAAAGGCGACTTGGGGACAGAGGAAAAGGCAGTTGTGGCTGGAGCAAAGGTGGTGCGGGAAGGAAGGCCCATTTCTGCACAAATCTAGTTTGGACATAATGTTAGGATAGACCTTAACCTAACAAATGCCTACACCTACTCCTCAGTCCTCTCCTCCACCTCCTCCCTCAAGTGTGATCAGAGTCAATCTAGGAATGGTAACATTCATCCTGGTTCTTGACTTAAGTGGAGGTTGTGCCTGTCCTTCCCACATTTTGTGTCCTCTGCAACCTGTTTGTCTCAATGCTTTAGCATACATCAGAAGGCCTCGATTCTCTTTCTAATAAAAGCAGTTAGGATTCTTCTCATTTGAGTTGAAAGATGTAGAAATGCATTTTTAAGAATTAAAAGAACCACATGTCATTTGCTGGCATCTAAAGCACTCTCAAGGTAAAAGGGTATTATTCTTTTTTCTAGTTAGAATTTATGGACATGACTATCAGTTCCCCCAATTCTTTATAGGACAGTTATTAAAAAAAAAGACAGTGTTGTTGTTGTTGTTGTTTGTTTGTTTGCTTGCTTTGTTATGTTAATGTATTTTTATTGATTTCAGAGGGAAAGAGAGAAGAAGAAAGAGATTGAAACATCAATAATGAGAGAAAATCATTGATCAGCTGCCCCCTACATGCTCCACACCGGGGACTGAGCCCACAGCCTGGGCATGTGGCCTGACCAGGAATTAAACGGTGACATCCTGGCTCATAGGTTGATGCTCAACCACTGAGCCTCTGTGTCTGGGCCAGAGTCATGTTTTGAGAAAGCTGATCACCCTCCCTGTGTGGTGACCTTCTGGAAGTTTGTCCAGACATTGGTGCGGACTTTGATACAGCAGAGACAACGTTAGCCTTTGCTCCTAGGAGTTTTATATAATGACTTCGATGACTGCAGAGACAGCCATCTCTCCTGGAATTAAAGAGAAAATAGCCAACTACTTAAGAAAAACAAAATTGAGATAAAAGAGCTTATGCTAACATATTGGTGATTTTCAGCTACATTGTGTTTATTAATCCAGAATTCGGAAAACAACACTTCTAATGCTAAAAGTTACAGAGAAGTAGCATTTGGTATTACGTTTTTGCATTCTCCCTAGATGAAGGCCTAAGATTCTGCAGTTGTTCTTGAACCTGACCCTGCTGGTATATAATACACTTCTTTTTAACTGCACTACAGTGCTTGCAAAAGTAACCTTTACACCAAAAATAAATAAACAAATAAAATAAAGCATATGGATTTGATAAGCCACCCTAGAAAATCAAGGACATCTGTTTTGTTTTGTTGTTTTCTTTTTTCTTTGCTGTAAACATTTTTTGGAAATGTTTAAAGCACTGGTCCAATTCATTAATATTTTTGGAATGAATTTAGTTATGCTATGTCATAATAGAAACGGATTGTGGGTTGTTTTGTTTTTTTTGTAGTTTCAAAAAAATCAGAATTTTCACATTATCCGTTAAAACCACATTAGGAACATTTTGAAAATTGAATTTATTTTATATAAATGTGGTAGCAGGTATTTTAGCAGAGAAAACCCTTGAAAGATGTAGAAATGCATTTTTAAGAGTTAAAAGAACCATATGTCACTTGCTGGCATCTAAAGCATGCCTGAGTGTTGTGTACTGTACTGTCTTGACTTGAACTGGCCATACAGTTTTAATTAGTTTCACTGCGGCAGAATTAGCTCCAGTGCAAGACGAACAGCAGGCCGTGCTCCGCAGATTCCCAGCGTAAACCATAACTCATGAAGGCCAACGCAACTCTTTTCTTTGCAGCTGGGTAACCATTTATGTTTGAGGTGAAGAAGTTAATATGGAAATTTTGTGAGCTAGGAAAGAGGACGAATGCTATCACTCTAATTTATGACCTTTCATATAAGGCCAAATGTAAAGGCAACTCCAATTGTTTTATATCTCAGGGCCAGCACATTGCAGATGTATGAAATTTGGAGTGTTGGACATAAACTTTTATTACCAAATTATAAATAATTTCTCCCACTTATAATGTTCACCTTTCAAGTTCATCTTGATTAAAATACAAGGGCAGCGTTACACCGTTTTCACTGAGTTTTACAGCTGAGAGAGGTTTCCTGGAGTTCACGGCGGCGCATAAAGCATCCTGGCGTGTGAAAGGCTCTGCTCAGAGGAGCTCAGACGTGGGGCCTATCGCTTTGAAATTCAAAGTCATACCAAAATGGAGTCTGAGCATTTATATAAGCATCTCAAACATGATAGCTGAAACCAAGTGCCCATGAGGTAGAATATGTCCCATCTTGTGTCAAAAATAAAAGGCACACTGGCTTTCCTGAGAAATTTGTCCATCAGTCCATGAGCTCATGTTACTCCTCAGAAGATATTATAGCATGTTATTAAATAATATGGACATCGGCCCTGGGCTGACAGGGAAGAAACACACCCACACATGCACACAGAGTTATTTAATAGTGGCATTCACAAGTGGCATAAAGGAGAAGTCATGAACAAGAGGAAAAATATTTAATCTGAGTGATTATCAAAGGTCTTCTATAATGCTCAGCCTGTGTTGCTCAGTGGTTGACCATCTACCTACGGTATGAGCCAAGAGTCCACGGATCTATTCCTGGTCAGAGCACATGCGGGTGTGCAGGAGGCAGCTGATAAATAATTCTCTCACCATTGATGTTTCTAACTCTCTCTCCCTCTCACTTCCTCTCTGAAATCAATAAAAACATATGTGGTTTTTTTTGTTTGTTTTTTTTTTTAATAAAGGTCTTCTCTAAGGCATCTATGTTTGGGCTAAGACCTAAAGTACAATTAGAAGTTGGCCTGCTTGAAGTGAAAGGGCTTGAGCTCCAACTGATGAGACCAGTTTCAAGCTCCCACAGTCACCCAGGAGGTGATGAGGTTTGAACTGGATCAGGAGAAAGAACAGAAGTGACGGTTTTAATGCCCAGGAGTACAAGAGAGAAGGCATTGCGCCCATTTGGGGTAGAGAGTTGTAACTGAGACCCTGCCCGTAAGTGTGATGACTGAGAGGCTACACTGTAAAAAAGAGAGAGCGGGGGGAGATATTAGTCTGTCCAGTCTAATTAGCATATTATGCTTTTATTATTATAG
The DNA here is from genome assembly GCF_964339955.1 of Pipistrellus hanaki. NCBI lineage: Eukaryota > Metazoa > Chordata > Mammalia > Chiroptera > Vespertilionidae > Pipistrellus > Pipistrellus hanaki. The sequence goes on from NC_140507.1 coordinate 47,764,550, forward strand.
ATTTGCCTATTTTAAGAATACTTAATATGTTCAAGAGAATGAGAAGACAAGCCATAGACTGGGAGAAAATATTTGCAAGAGGCATTTCTGATATATAACTATTATCTAAAATATGCAACAAACTCTTAAAACTCAATGATTTAAAAAAAAAAAAAAAAAAATCAAACAGCCGAAACCGGTTTGGCTCAGTGGTTGAGCGTCGGTCTGCGGACTGAAAGGTCCCAGGTTCAATTCTGATCAGGGGCATCCCCGGTGTGGGGTGTGCAGGAGGCAGCTGGTCGATGTTTCTCTCTCATCGACGTTTCTAGCTCTCTATCTCTCTCCCTTCCTCTCTGTAAAAAAATCAATAAAATATATATTTTTAAAAATCAAACAATTTTAATAAATGGCAAAAAATCAGAAAAGATACCTTACCAAAGAAGATATACAGATAGCAAATAAGCGTTTAAAAAAATACTCTAGCCCGACTAGTGTGGCTGAGTGATTGAGCATTGACCCATGAACCAAGAAGTCCCCGGTTTGATTCCCAGTAGGGGGCATGCTGGGGTTGTGGGCTTGATCCACAGTAGGGGGCATGCAGGAGGCAGTGGATCAATTTCTCTTTCACTGATGTTTCTATCTCTCTATTCCTTTCCCTTCCCCTCTCTCTAAAATCAATAAAAGCCTATTTTAAATTATTTGGAAAAATACTCCACATCTTATGTCATTAGGGAAATGCAAACTAAAACTGCAGTGGGATTCCACTACATACCTACTGAATGGCCAAAATCCAAATACTGGCAATACCAAATGCTGGTGACATTGTAAAGCAACAGGAACCCTCATACATGGCTGGAGGGGATACAAAATGGTACAGCTGCTTTGGAAGACAGTTCGGCAGTTTCCTACAAAACTGAATATTCTTTCATTATATAATTCAGCAATTGACTCTCTGGTTTTTATCCAAAGAGTTGAAAACTCATTTACCATGAGTTGAAAACTTATGTCCCCACAAAAACCTGCATACAGATGTTTATAGCAGGTTATTCATAATTGCCAAAACTTGGAAGTAGCTGAGACGACGTTCTTTAGTAAGTAAATGGATAAGTAAACTATGCTCCATCAACAATGGACTACTACCCTGTTTCCCCGAAAATAAGACAGTGTCTTATATTAATTTTTTCTCCCAAAGTTGCGCTAGAGGATGTCTTATCTTTCCATGCACTAGGTCTTATTTTCGGAGGATGTCTTATTTTCGGGGAAACACGGTATCCAGCATTAAAGAGAAATGAGTTTTAAAGCCATGAAAACTCATAGAGGAAATTCAAATGTGTATTACTAAGTGAAAGAAGCCAAACTGAAAAGGCTCCATGATGTAGGATTCCAACTGTATGCTATTCTGGAAAAGGCAAAGCCATGGAGAGAGTCAAAAGAGCAGTGGTTGCCAGGGATTAGTGGGGACAGAGGGATGAATAGGCAGAGTGCAGAGGATTTTTAGGGCAGTGAAAATACTCTGTATGATACTATCATAATAGGTACAAACATGTCTTCATATGTTTGTCAAAACCCATAGAATGTACAACACAAAAGTAAACACATGCCTGGCCAGTGTGGTTCAGAAACCATATCTGAGCATCGACCTATGAACCAGGAGGTCACACACGGTTCTGTTCCCATCAGGTCCCATGCCAGAGTTGCAGGCTTGATTCCAGGTAGGGGGCATGCGAGAGGCAGCTGATCAATGATTGGCTCTCATCATTGATGTTTCTACCTCTCTCTCCCTCTCCTGCCTCTCTGAAATCAATAAAAACCCCAATGTAAACTATGGAGTTTGGTTGATGATAATGTGTCAATGTAGGTTCGTCAATTTTAAAGATTAAACTAAACAACTATGTAAGCTAAACTAAATCTTGTCAAATTACTTTTATGACGTATACTATTTATCTTTATGGCCTTAATAAATTAATGTTTATGTCCATGGGTTTGAAGATGAGTTCTTGGTGGACTAGTCTTCACAAAAATCTTGCTGATTCTTTGCAAAATTAAAGACACTAAAAATACCCTGTGAAATATGGAAAGTTGCTTTGTGAATTGGTAAAAGCCAATCACAAGCTGCTGAAAGAATTCTGGATAAGCACATTTAGGTAAACTTGTTGGCTTGTGAAGAAATTCATGGCACCCATACCATTTGTCTAGTTGGGCCCTTCCAGTCCATGCCCCTTGGAAATTATTGCAGCTGCCTCTGAAGATGAACCATGACCTTAAAATTCCTCATGACCCCCTGCCCACCACACCAGTCTTAATGACTCCATCAGGGCACTCTGGCAAAGGGAAAGAAGCTATAAATCAAAACAAATTTTTTTTTTAATAATTGAAACAAATAGTGGGGAATATGGTACAATTTGATATCTTTTGTGAAAAAGGTTTTAAGGGACAGGGCTTTATATTCTACTAGTAGCCCTGCACACAAATCCCTGCACCAGTAGCTCTCTGCAGGGCCTGGCCACTCCATTCCACTGCCCTATCTCAGTGTCCGCTCCCCAGGACTGGGGGACTCTGGATGGGTTGAGAGTATTGGGTGCCTCCATCTTGTGGTTATGAGCACTGCCATCTTTGTGATGGAGTGATGGTTAATTTGGATATTACCCTTTCGTTAGACAGAATTATGTATGTTCTTTGCAGCTAATTATTTTATATAATTAATACTTAAATTTTATGTTTACATTATATTTTATACTGCAAGGACTTCAAATGTAGTCTTTCAACAAATTCATAATGCTTGGTCTTTACTCACAGTGAGCTTTTATAGAAGGATACTAAAAAGTCTGTCTTTTGTACCAAACCATGCCCAGTCGTTCTCTATCTGTGATATCAATCAAAAGTTCATCTCTTTAGTTTACAAAAGGAGGAATTCATTTTTTGTCTTAGAAAAAAATTCTGTGTCTTAGATTCTATAACACTTAGGGTTAAGAATCTGATTAAAGATATTATCACTGTTTACAGTGTTGTAAATTATGTAGAATTAAAGTATACAATTTAATTTGATGAGGCCATGTGTGCAGAAACAGGAATCAAGTCTGGGTTTGACAGTTTTCTTATTTACCTCTTCCTTTCCATTTATAGCAAGAATATTGAGAATGCACACCAAGTTCCCATAGCAGCACTTAATGTCTGCACACCATTTCCAATTAGAATTAGTTTGTAATGTAATGCAATTTATTCCATTATAATAGTTACTTTAGTGATTTTAATCCTATTTGTGTCAATTATCGTTGCCACGGAAACAATCTCTTGGCTTCATCTTGAGACACTTAAGTCAAAAATCCAAAAGTGGACTTAAAGATTCGAGGCCCCTTCTTTTATTTATTTGCTTTCCATTATTCCAGGACATTTCTGGGTGTGTATAGTCATTAGTTTCAAGCTACTTCTTCCATTTCTGCCTGAAAGATCACTTCCTGTTTTTTCCTTTTATGGCTTTTTCGGGGGGGGGGGGGGGGGAGGAGGCAGGTGTGAGAGGGGCTTTCTGTTAAAGGAGAGAGCACCAGTGATTTCCATTTAGCCCTGCAGCACCGACTTGGCCTGAGCGCCAGGATTTGCGCGCTCCTGCCAGGCTGGGCTCTTTTGGCCCCGCGGGCCGCCGTAGCCCTGGGAGCACGGATTGGCTGAGGCGGAAAAGTGTCGCCGGCTCCGCGGTTTCACTTTCGGTTTCGTCCCGTCGGCGGAGGCTGGGCTTGTGGGGCTCCCAGAGAGGGGATTCCGGGTCCCAGCCACCAGGTGAGCCCGGAGACGCACGGGCCATTCCGCCGCCCCGGGCGGGGTGGGGAGCAGCCGCGGGGCCTGCGGGAGGCCGGTACCCGAAGGCTGTGCTCGTGGCGCCTGGCGCGGCCGGGGGGTCCGGGGTGGTCGGCGCGGGGAGGAGCCCTCCCCGAGAGTCCCTCCCTGGACCGCGCGGTCACGAGCGGCCCCCGCCGGGGCCCCCGGATCTGGCTTCCGAGTGCACCCCAGGTTGTCCAGGTTCCGCAGGGAACCCCGACTGGAGCCCGGGGATTCGGCGGGAAAGCGGACTCCGAGCTGGTCCGCGCTTCGCCGGGGCGTTAGGGCTGCGGGCCATCGCCCGCCGGGCCGTCAGCCATCGGGGTGCTTGCCCGGGACCCGGGGATGGCGAGCTGGGCTGGTCCACCTTATCCGGCTGGGGACGGCCGCCTGCACTTGTCTGGTGGTCAGCTCTGGCCCCGGGCTTTTGTGCGAGGGGCGCGCGCGTTCCTGGTTGTTGCTCTTGCCTCCAGCATCAGGGTGGTGCAGGTAAGGTGTTCGTGGCTTCGTGGGGTCCCCTAAGTAGTAGTTGAGGCTGTTGCAGAAAAATCGAAAACACCGAAGAGCTCCGTGAGGAAATGATTCTCTGAACCATTCCATTTACAATGTCTTTGCGTATTTCACTCTTGAATGTGCTCATTTCTCCTGGAGCTAAGATTACTTATTTTATATTTTGTTTTCCAGTTTTATTTAAAAATTCCTCCTGCCCTCTCTCATCATTTAAAAAAAAAAATCTTCTAAATAAGATCTCTCATTTTGTGTATTCTTTTGATTAGCTACCTAACCCATCATTATGTATGCCCCCAAAATTACTCAACTATCCCAGCTGTGGGGCATTTAGGATATTTGTGAATTCTTGCTTCATTTTAGCAATACTCTGATAAACTTAAAAAAAAAAAAATCCACACACCTGTATTTTAGATTATTTACTTGGACTAGATTCTGAGAGTGAAATTACTAGAATAGGTGCTGCCTCATAGAAAGGTCTTTTTAGGTCTTCAGACACTTTGCCAGATTGTTTAACAAAATAGTTTAGTTGTTCCCATCATTCGTGTAGGGCTGTGCCTGTTGCACCAAAATTATGATAGTTGATAATACATTTATAATACACCAACCAGCAAAGGTGAGCCTGTTTGGCATTTTGTTGTTGTTGGTTGTTTGTTAAGTGGTGGTGTCTGGCAAGTCCACTTCCTTAAATTTTGTAAAGGAATCTTGAGAGGTTATGTTAGCGTGTGTATATAATAGGAGTTACTGTGCAGGCTGGCTGGTCACTTAAGTGATCTTCTAGCATAACTGCCTTATTTTGCAGATAAGCCTGAGGCCTTGAGAGGTGAAATGATGAGTTATCCAAGGCGCACAACTATGTCTCACTGAGCTGTGGCATACTCGATACTAGAATTTGAAGAGATGTTTACATCCCTTGGATTAATCTTTCCTTTTACAATTGTACCACGTAACAGAGATTTCAATCCTCCCAGGGATCTGTGATATTGGAAAGTGGGAAAGGGTCCCATTTTCATGGCCAGGACTAGAAATCTTTATTTAGAATGATAACTCCTTCAAGATTTTTTGACAGTAGTTGTTTTTATTTATTTATTTTTTTTAAAAAAATATATTTTATTGATTTTTTGCAGAGAGGGAAAGAGAGTTAGAAACATCAATGAGAGAGAATCATGGATCAGCTGCCTCTTGCACACCCCCTACTGGGGATGTGCCCGCAACCAAGGTACATGCCCTTGACCTGAATCGAACCTGGGACCTTTCAGTCCGCAGGCCGATGCTCTATCCACTGAGCCAAACCGGTTTCATCCAGTAGTTGTTTTTAGATTCTCTTAATTGAGGGATAAAGAATTTAATAAGTTACAATTTATATTCTTTCATCCCATTAGATTTGTTATACCTTGAAAAGGTGTGTTTTTTTCTTTTTTTCCTTTTCACTTGATGTCGAGACCAGAGAATAATGCTCTTTTTGATTTAGGACTTAATAGCAGTTTCTCACCCGCAATTGACATTTTGGGCCAGTTAATTTTTTGTTATGGGCTTCCCTATCCTTTGTAGACGGGTAAGCAATGTCCTTGGCCTCTATCTACCAGTATCCTCATTCAGGACAATCCAAAATGCCTCCAGACATTTCCAATGTTGGGTGGCAAAATCTCTCCTGGTCAGGAACCATTTGTTTTCGGGGTTATTTGGGGAACTTTATGTGAATTCCAATGCACCTTGCCTAGACAGCCTGACTTTGGGAAGGAAGGCTTCAGGAATCTGCATTTTAGCAAGCATCTCTGTTGACTCAGATGCAAGTGCTTCTTGGGCAACAAAGAAACATTTCTCCTCTCTCCACATTTTATTTGGTGGTTAGTAATAGAGATGTTACTATGTTATAGCTGCTCAAGTGCGTGAATGATACTGTATTAGTCACTATACCCATATGTTGGCGAGGGGAGGGACGGGATTCGTCTCAGCACTGCCCTTAAATGCCCCTTCCACAAGCTTGGGCAGTGTGCTTAGGGAGCAGAGATACTCAAGAAGCTTGGAGCCTACTGTGGGAGACTGGTCTGCTGGGAAGGAGAGCTGTTCTCAGTGTCAGATGTCCTCTCAGACTGATATATTCTGCTAAAGTACATTTACTTGGGTTGTAATGTTATGTTTCATAGCAATATTTTGCTTTTCAATTTTTTTTTCCACCCTAAATGGTACTAGTAAATATACACATGTGTCAAACATAGGGGTGTCGAACTCAATCAGAGAAGGGGCCAAAATCTAAAATCCAGCCTAAATCGCGGGCCGAATGGTTTACTGAATAGTCATAAACTGACAATGTCATAAACTGACAGCGGAGTGCAGTGATGACAGCGCGGTGCGGGCCACATTGCAAGGCCTGGCGGGCTGGATTTGGCCCGCGGGCCTTGTGTTTGACACATGGCCAAATCCAGCCCGCCAGGCCTTGCAATGTGGCCCGCACCGCGCTGTCATCACTGCACTCCGCTGTCAGTTTATGACATTGTCAGTTTATGACTGTTCAGTAAACCATTCGGCCCGAGATTTAGGCTGGATTTTAGATTTTGGCCCCTTCTCTGATTGAGTTCGACACCCCTATTAAGAGTAGGCAAAAATTTCCAGGTAAACATGGCCAAGAAACAAGAATTTATGTGGTTTTTCCTCAGTGACATAACTCAAAGTCACATTAGAGATATTTCTTTCTGATTGTTATAGTCTTTACGGGCTGATTTGCAATGATTTAGGCCCCCTCTCACTGTCTGGCCATCGCCCGGTTCAGCAGGAGAACAGTGACAGAGTCCAAAGGGCAGTTGTGCCTTTGCAAGGGCGTGGCTTTGGGATCAAGCCCAGGTTCTGCTTGCCGCCTCACCTGGGGACCTGAGCTGCTCAGGACTAATGCCTGTCACTTATGAGTGAAATTTGGTTCTCACTCCCTCCCCGCCCCGCCCCCCTTTTTTTTTTTTACTAAAGGAAATCTCTGCAGGGCAGTTTGCAGATGTTCTCATCTTAGACCTCGAAGAAGCTTCTGCTTTTAATAGCCGTGTGTGAAAATAGATAATTTAATAGTTAGGACACACCGGGGTTGGAGGCAGAGGAGGCCTAGAGGGTGAACATGGCGGCAATTTTTAAGGGAGGAGTTTTCTCAAGGTGACCTGCACAGAGGAGGCCTTTTGACTCTTGTGTGTCTGTGGTTCAAGGGGCTGTTCTCTTGCTTCAGAAACGGTCAGAACTGTTCCGTCTGCCTTACCCGATTTCAAAGATGGAAACTTAAAGTTACATGAGCCAAAGTGCTGGGGAAAATTGTGATGTTGAGACCAATTTACTCACACAAAATGGATTTATGGGCAAGTCATTAAGTAACAGAGAGTACCGAGGAAGCCTAATGAAGATGAATGTAAAAAATATGGTTTCTAAAGTGATGGATAAAATGTGTTTGAAGCAACATCCTCTTTCCAAATAACTCTTAAAATATTTTTCTAGAGATTTGCCAGAATATAGATGTTCTGGAGAATAAATGAAAAGCTTGGTATTTGTCTCTCCTTTCATGTGGCTTACTACAGTCTATTGAGGAAGAAAAGACTTGTATTTAAAAAAAAAAGAATATAAGACAGTAATTGGCATCAAATACAACCAGATGCGAAACTTGATGCCAGAGCAGAGAGGTGGCACATCTCCCCTCCATCTGAAGTGGACATTGGCACTCAGGCAGGTCTCTGCTTCACCCCTCCCATGTCCCCGGCCACGGACACAGTATTTCCCATACCCACCAGCCCGTGGGAGTCTCCTAGGCTTGTGCAAACAGATCCCGGTTCCTACCCTGGTTCTACTGAAGCAGAATTTCCAAGTGATCCAAAAGGCTCATGTTTGGAAAATGGCCCTGGAGGCTCCAGGCCAAGCTCCTTTAGTCATGCTCCCCAGGCATGTAGCCCTGCTGCCTTCTGCAGCAGAGGCTTGCCCTCCCTGCCTGTGTAGATTTTCTCCTCATACTGTCTAGTGCCTTTCTGTCCTTTCTGCTGGTGGACTCATCCTTCACACTCAGCTCAGGTGTCCCCTCCAGAAGTCCTCTCTGATCTTTCTGTGTGCTGTTCTCTGCAAAATTCTATCCAACTACATACAACTTTAAATTCTCCTTTTACAAGGGGGGGTGTGTGTGCGTGCGTGTGTGCACGCGCAGCCTGCTTCCAAGTATAAATTCTAAGGGTCCAAGGCCATATCTTGTAGGTGTTACATCCCTACCCAGCCTCTGTGCCTGCCACTTAAGGTGCTGGTGAAAGTTTGGAGTGTTGAAAGCCTTCAGACAGAAATCAGTGTTAATTGGAGTAAGATGAGGCTTAATGGCAGCTAAAAGTACAGCTATATTCTTCTAAGCTCATCAAAGGTATAATCTTTGATGAGCTTAGAAGAATATAGCTGTACTTTTACTTATCTTTTTATTTTTATTTTCTGTTAATCCTCACCTGAGGATATTTTTTCCACTGGTGTTTTAGAAGGAATGGAAGGGAGGCGGAGAGACAGGAAGAGAGAAACTGTGAGAGAAACAGTGATAGGTTGCATCCCACGTGGGCTCCAACTGAGCCTACAACTGAGATACATGCTCTTGACCAGAATTGAACCTGGGACCCTTCAGTCCACAGCTTGACAATAACTGAGCCAAGCTGGTTAGGGCTATAGCTGTACTTTTTTTTTTTTTGAAGGTGATGGGAGATAATATTAATAAGATTTTTACAATAATAACTATCAGTTAAACAACTAATAGTCTGGGATGAACAAAATGAACTAATAAGCAAAATAGAGACAGTCTCATAGAGCAGGCTAACAGCTCTATGAGACTAGGGGATGAGATTGGGTATGGGGGATGGGAGATAGAGTAAAAAAACCAAAACTCATGGACACAGACAACTGTGTGGTGTTTGTTGGCGGAGGGGGGGGGGGGGGGGGCGCAGGCATGGATGGGTGGAGAAGGAGCAGGTGTGAGAGGGTATGGGGGGATAAATGGTGATGGACCTGGGATGGTGAACACACAGTACAGTACAGGTGATTCACTGTAGAATTGTGCACCTGAAACCAGTATAATTTATAATTTTGTTAACCAATGTCACCCCAATAAATTCAACAAAGAGAAAAAATGCAAAAAAACAAACAACAACAAAAAAAAACCTTGACACCAACAGTTAAACAACTAATAGTCTAGGTTCATATTCTTTTTTCTCTTGTTAATTGGGCAAGGAGAACTAGATTTTCACTTCATGATGCATCTTACTGGTTTTTTAACACAAAATAAACAGCTAGTTTGATCTGGATCTTATACAGAGTATATGAAGAAACTGGCATAATGGGATTTAGCATCTGATAAGAAATGAACTTAAGACTCCTGAGTGGAGTCAATATCAGGCCCTCAGGGTTAATAGCCTCTAGATCCATTCATCCACAAACCAGCACATGTTCAGCACATAAATAAGGCAGTTTAAAAATGAATGGGAAGATTTGTTTTTACTAAACTCATTAAAGGTATATAATCTGTTACAGTATTTACTTTGTTTTTTCTTTTCCTTGTGTTCAAATCTGCATAACATTGTTGTGTGGTTGAATGAATAGTGGTTGTCCAGAGTAGTAGTTGTGATCTTAATTATCTGTTTAAACTGTGTAGCAAAAAAATGCACCGACAGTTCAATGGAAAAGTTAAAATTTGCTGAGCAATAATCAGTTGATCGCATTAAGATTTTTTTTCAGGACTTGGGGAGAGACAGTGGATGAGAAAGTCTAAATAATCTCCAAATTCAAGAGTACGTAGTTTTCGGAACTTGTATTTTCTGCTATTTAACGTGGGATGTTGACTTGTCTTGGTAAAGAAAATTATTTAACTTACATTATGAGAACCTTTGAATAGAGTTTAAAATTTGAGCTTGAATGTTGGTTTCATCACATTTGTGAGCAAATTATTTCATCTTTCTGTATGCCTTTATTTTCATTAGAGGATATTAAGACCTTCCCAGGGTTCTTGTAAAGATTAAATTTGGTAGTGTGTATAAGGATCTTAGCAGAGTGCTCTGCATAAATAAAACAAGCATTCAGTAAGTGGGTGTGCTGATTTGTGTGTGAGACAGTGGTACAAGTGGTTGAGAACAGGGCCCTTCTACTGTGAGACTATGTCAGAGGGTCGAGGACTGATGAGATAACGTATGGAAAGCGCCTCGCTTAGTTTCTGGCTCCTAGTAAGTCCTGAAACATGTTAGCTGTTGTGTGGTGGTGGACTAATGTCGAGTCTTCACATGTGCTCCATTGATAACTTGGTGTCCTATAATAAATATGTTAAGGACTTCAGGCTTTTTTATGCTCAATAATTAATTTTGTCCTTGCCTTTATTGCCCCTTTTCAGATTTCTGATCAGGATTGTTACAATGAGTCTACGGAAGCAAACTCCCAGCGACTTCTTAAAGCAAATCATTGGACGACCAGTGGTAGTAAAACTAAATTCTGGAGTGGATTATCGAGGTAATATTTTTCTGCTTCATTCTCAGTGGTGTAATGAGATAAGTACATTTGACTAACTGATTTTTAGCAATCTTTTGAACATATCCAATGAACCTCAAAAAGCATTGGTTGTCAACAGTTTTATGCCCACCTCTTTTCTTCGCCTGGATTGATCCCCTTTAGAGACACAGCTGACACTGGAGTGTGTGCTTCTGACTTCGTGTGGTTCGTGCGGCTCCCGTCTCCTGTGTCTGCTTTGAGAGCCTGTGTGCCTAAGTTCCCTGGTGCCCTGGTAGCAGCCAAGGATTCCCAGTCACCTCGGGCGTGAATAGCTGGCTGGATACCGAGGAACCCTTGGCACGATAGTGTTTGTTTTGCAGAAATATTGAAGATTGGCAGCAGCTATTTAGACAGTGTCATTTTACAGCATAAACTTCCCACTCACATAATGTGCAGGTTATCCAAAGACACCTTTCTGTTCTTTTAGAGAATGCTCTTTTTAAGGCTGTGACACTACTAAAATTAATTTTGTGTGTGTCAAATTTCATTTTTTAAAGTTACTAAATCTCTAGTCTTCCAAATAAAGATACGTTAAATTACCTGGATTAGTTTACAGGTACAGAAAACTAATTCATTAGCAGAATGTTATGGCCTTTTCTTAATCTCCTTTTTGAATAATTTTTCATCTCTTCTGAATAATGATAGTAATCTCTTGAGCTTTCTTCTCTTTTCACACATTCAAACCTAATTTTATTGAGAGCTTACTGTGGGTCCAGTGAGTACTCAACACTTTAATTTTCATTTTATCTTCATATAAGTCCTTTGAATCTCTGTTGATTTTCCCCACCTGGTAAGAGAGGAACTAGGCCTCAGACTCAAGCTTGACACAAACATCTTGCTGTTTATGTACTGTTTTAATTTCTTGATATTAATAACATCTCCGATTTAAATTGATTTTTTTTAGTGAAACCAATGGATTATACTGAGTAGTGAGATATTATAAAGTCTCTCCATACTGCCTCTCATCCATGAACTTTTGATGAGCCTAAAGAGTATGTAATAGACTTATATGTTCAATATCTTCTCAGTACCCACTTCATTGAGGAGATCAACCAGTTTTACCTTTTTATCTCTGATCTTTAGGGGAAATTTACCTATTTATAAATGTAACGTATGTGGGATTTTTTTTGTTTTGTTATAAATTTCAAAGCAAATGCTGGAGAAAAGTATACTCCAGAAGAAAGCCAATTCTACTACCCAGATTACAATCTGCCTTACCAACTGGATCTGTCTCCATATAAGCATAGTTTTACATCAGTGGGATCAGCTATACATGCACCATGATTTTCTTTTTAATATTAAAAAATATGTTCAGTTCTCTGACAATATAAAGTATCTAATGACTGCATGGGATTACCTTGTGGATGTACCACAATTACTTGTGTGGATGTACCATAGTTTTGTGTTAATTTTTAACCAATTCCCTATGAATGCGCATGTAAGGGTTTCCTAGTTTTGTTATTATAAACATATTTGCTCCTTTGACATATATCTTGAGCTTTTGTCCAAGTGGTTCTTTAGAATCAATTCCCTAGGCCACATGTGTCAAACACAAGGCCCACGGGCCAAATCCAGCCCACCAGGCCTTGCAATGTGGCCCGCACCGCGCTGTCATCACTGCACTCGGCTGTCAGTTTATGACATTGTCAGTTTATGACTGTTCAGTAAACCATTCGGCCCGCGATTTAGGCTGGATTTTAGATTTTGGCCCCTTCTCTGATTGAGTTCGACACCCCTACTTAGAGAAAGGAAGGTGTTACAATTATAACCTCCTGGCACCTTTTTCTTAAAACAAACAAACAAACAAAAAAACCTTTCCTTTGAGAATAGCTAATTTTATTGGAAGTGAATATTTAATTCTGAAATGCTCTTGATGCATTTTCAAACAGATTTGCAGATCAGGTCTCAGAAGGTTTTTGCTCTTTTACGATTGTGGTTTAATTGTAACATTAATACAGCAGGAAATAAACTAAGGTTGTATCAAACTTTTTGATAGGAGATAATTGTTAATGTTCAGAATCCATCATGATTCTCAGAAAGCTTCCATTTTTTAGCAGAATTCTTTTAGGTGAATGTTTTGTGCTCTCGTTACACACATACAATGTTGAAAAGAAACTTGTTTAGAGGAGAATGGGGGCAGAGGCAGGGAGTGAGGAGCATACTAACGAAATGGAGACTAAATGAAGTTGTTGACTTGGTTAATTGAATCTAATGTGTAGTATTTGCTTTCACTTAAATTATTTCTCTAGAAAATACCACTTTAAGTTAGAGACTCTGTTTTGAAAACTATTCACCCAGTTTTCTTAAAAGTTCCCTGGAATGTTTGTGGCCATTTTTCTGTATTAGTCTGGATTTGAAATATTATAACTAACAAACAGAAAGGGATGTGTTACAATGCAATATGCTGCCTTGTATTCTCAAGCTGCTCTTCACTGTGAGTCACAGCTTTAAGTCGTTCCTCCAGGAGCGCCTGCTGTCTCCTTTTTTATTATTTTAACAGATTGTGGAGCCTTCCTCTTAACCTCGAGTACATTCATTTGCTGCAGTAGTTGTGAAAGAATGAAATAAATCTGCCCGACCTGTATTTCACTTAGTGGCTAAAGTAAGAAATGCCCCTGGAAGTGAGGAGAATTAGCTAATGGTCATTTGCTCCCGAATAATTGCCCACTCCTTTTTTTAGTTTTCAACGAAGGGTATTTCATTTGGCATATTCTTATTATGTTACTCCTGTGAAGGCTTTAGAAGTTACTTTTATCACATATACCATGAAAAAAGGGACAGTTTGTTGTTTTTCCTACTTTCATGTTGTGTGCTTCTTAGCTTTTATTCAGATGGACATTAAATTAAGGCATTTTTCTATGCTTCCATCTATTCAGTGTCGCTTACAGTGTGAATTTTTATATTAAGCACATAAGAGCTAATGAATGGAAAGATGGTCAGCTCTAAGGTATACCCTGTAATTTTCAACTCTTGCTTACTTTGTATATCTTCTCTTTGACTCAATCTGTCTGCAGGAGTCCTGGCTTGCCTGGATGGCTACATGAATATAGCCTTGGAGCAGACGGAAGAATATGTAAACGGACAACTGAAGAATAAATATGGGGATGCATTTATCCGAGGAAACAACGGTAATGTTCCTTCACTCTGTAGTGTCTTGTACAACATCTGAACTAAGCCTTTGTGTTATAGTCGGGATCACCAACGGGTTTTCTAGATAACTTAAAAGTTCCATTTTAGTTTTACTTTTAAATTCTTATACTTCAGATCTTCAGTGTGACCAGTTTAATTTTAGTAGCTTCATGGAATTTGGGGGCTAAAAATTCTCCCCTGCCCTTACTGAGGGGCATTGGTATACTGGCCCGAACTCTTTGTGTTGAATACAGTTTATTCTATTCCCCCAACACTGCCTCTCACACTGGAATCTGGGGCTGTAAGAATGGCCAGTGTTTCCCTGCTATCTTTGGTTTGTATCACTTGGCAGTTTGTTGTCCTATTTGTCCTTTGTTAATCGTTTAAATGCTCTCTGTGGAGATTCTATCTTTTAATTTGACAAAAATGAAAAAAAAGGAAATGGTTCTAAAATTACTCAGCGTTTTTTTTTTTTTTTTTTTAATTTATTGATTTTGTACAGAGAGGAAGGGAAAGAGAGAAGTTAGAAACATCGATGAGAGAGAGTCATCGATCAGCTGCCTCTTGCACACCCCCTACTGGGGATATGCCCTCAACCAAGGTACATACCCTTGACCGGAATCAAACCCGGGACCTTTCAGTCCCCAAGCCGACGCTCTATCCATTGAGCCAAACCGGTTTCGGCTAAAGTTACTCAGCTTTTTAACAGCTAATATATGGTTGTGATTATTATGTTTGCTTTTAAGTACTTCATTTAAAAACACATTATCACTAAAGTAATATATGAATTTTTTAGGGGAAGGCGAAGACTTCAAAATTATGGCAATTATCCCTTGACCCCTCCCCACTTTTGTTCCCATTCCTCAAATGGAGCTCTGGGACTCCTAAATTTAGATTTTTTATTGTTGTGTATTCTTTAGTTCTGGACAATTCCCTCAGCCCCTTTGCTGTGAACTTGGCTCCCTGACTTAGTGTGGGTATTCCATCTCCTGGTCGCACAGTGCCATATTTTCCCATATCTTCATATATAAGCTTTTTAGTTCTAACATAGAGTTTCTCTTCTCATTTTTCCTACTGTTCTTATTTGATCTCTTACACTTACTAAGAAATGTTAGGATTTTTCAACATTTCAAGACAACTGATAGCAGTCGGTTACAGGTTCTGTAAGTGATAGGGTGGATCCTGTCACATGCATACAACATGTAGACCATGTCCAATTTCCCAGGATGCTTTTACTGTCATTTTGATGCTTCTCTTCATATATCTTTTCCATGATGTAATAGTTAGTAATCAGTGGTAGTTATTTTTAGACTCCCACATTCACATTCTAGACTCTTAAAAGATCTTAGCTTACTTGATTAATCTGTGCTACTAGAGGCTTGGTGCATGAAATTCGTGCCCGAGGGGTCGGAGGGGGAGTTCCCTCTCGTAGTCCAGGAGCCATCAGGGGATGTCTGACTGATGAGAAGTAGGCCTGAGCTGTCAGTTGGACATCCTTAGCACTGCTGCGGAGGCAGGAGAGGCTCCCACCACCACCACCACTGCACTCGCCAGCTGTGAGCCCCTCTTCTGGCTGAGCGGCACTCCCCTGTGGGAGCGCACTGACCACCAGGGGCAGCTCCTGCGTTGAGCAGGATCAGGCCAAAATCGGCTCTCTGACATCCTCCAACGGCTCCTGGATTGCAAGAGGGCACAGGCCAGGTGAAAGAACCCCACCAGTACACAATCGGGGTCAGGGAGAGCCCTCGGGAGGACTCCAGGCATGTCCAACCCGTCTCAGTCCCGATCGGCTGGACCCAGCAGCAAGCTAACCTACTGGTTGGAGCATCTGCACCCTCGTAGCGAGTGGTTGAGCAGCCTTAGCATATCATTAGCATGTTACACTTAGATTGATTGAATGGACAACCAGACACTTAGTGTATTAGGCTTTTCTTATATAGGATGATCTTTGATCAAGATATCTCTAAATTCCCTTGTGAACAAATCTGTCAGAATCTGAGTAGGTGGGGATGGGAGGGAGGTACACTTCTGGTGACCTAGGTTTAGCATTTTGTCTTACATCCTGTGTTATTCTTACGGACCACCTCTCCTGAAGAGTCAGTTTGGGTGGTCGCAGGAAGCCTAGCAAAGCAGCACTTTGGCAACACCAGGGAACTCAGAAAAAGAACTTTTTTAAATAACAAGCTTCTCAGCTCTTGTTTATCCTGTTGCAATTATAAAATTAGACAACAACTTTAGAGTTTCTGTTGGGGAAATGGGTGAAAATATGTTCTTTATTCGTAATCTGAATCTAGCCTCGTAAAACTTATTGATTTACTTTACTTCAAGCATAATTGATATGCCTATAATTATAAAACATTTTTGTATTCTGGTAACTTTTACATACATTTTGTTTTGCCCTCCTGGTCACAAAAGTAAGTCAGTTAAGAACACAGTCCTATATAACATCAAACCAAGTCTGGATTCATAAAATTAGTCTTAGAGTAGTTCTAGAGTTTATTGTGTAGTATGAAAATTTCCTTTCAGATTTGCAGAGTTGTCAGGCCAAAATCTGTTGCCTTTAAAACTTACTATTATGATACTTAAGAGCAGTTCTTCAATGCCTGTTTTGTTTTGTTTCTTTCAGTGTTATACATAAGCACACAGAAGAGAAGGATGTGAAGGCGTCAAGCATACAGCACTCTTCAGACCTGGATATATTTTTTTATGAGATCTTTTTGGTTCTTTTATATAATTTGTCATATTTTGTAATAATTGGTGATTTTTCATTTATTAAGTAGAAACAGTAATGGTGATTTTTCAATGGCGTAAGATAAATGTACAAAGTTGTGGATTTAATTGTAAAGTATTCTCTCATATTTAAGTTTCAGTCATTTTCTTTTACCTCTGTGTCTGTGAAGAATGCAAAAAGAATTAAAGAAAAAGAAAGATCTTTGTTTCTCCCTACATGACTTTTAAATCTTTTTGTTTGATTGCTTTACTTATTCAGCTGACTAAAATGATGCACAGGTTGAAAATTCAAACATAGTAGAGATGGCCCTTTTATTCCATCCCCTTCTATTTTCCATACAAAATACTTGAGTGAAAATATTCTACCAAACCACCCAGTTTCAGCCTGAGGGTCCATGATGTCAGAAGCTCAGCCTCTGATACAGTCATCTGATAGAAAATAGCATTAGGGACCTAGGAGTGGCTCTTCCATAGAAGAGAGTGGGAATCTGACTTGATTTGGGGGAGAAATTTGAAAGGTTCCCAATATGCTGGTTGGGTGAAAACGTCCCATCTAAGCCAAGTCTGCCCGCAGTCATCTCGCATCTCCTCGTGCGCTGTTCGATCTGTTGGATTCCCTTGCTCCCTTTCCGGAGCACTGGCATCAATGTTACTCGTTTTGTGAACACGCCAGGGGAGGAGCTGGTGCACCTCATCCGTCTGGTGGTCATTTAGATTACAGCACAGCTTGGGTTTCAGTTGCAAAGCTGACTGGGGACAATCTCTCCTCACTCCTGCCCAGGGAGGGGCATCCGGAAGCCTTCCTCAAGTGGCAGCTGTGCGCAGTGGCCGCTGTCCAAGAGCCAAGCGCCAGCGTGCACAGCACTGGCACTAGGCGGCCCCTCTGCCGTACGTGACCCTGCCGAGGGGGGTTCACAAGTTACTAATGAGATTTCCTCAACCCTGCTTTCTTCTCGAGACAGTTTACGCTGTCTCGGGACAACAAATGTATCTGGGCCCCGTGGTTGAATGAGCACCAGACAATTGTGTGAATGTTGTATTGGCCTCCCTCCTCCCTCTCTTTGCAGGCTAAACAATTGCTTGCTTGAAGGATTGGGGGGCCGGATCAGGAAGTAGGGAGAAGGGGTGGTGCTGGTTCTGGAGAGGTATGTGTGGCACTTTGTCTTGTTTCGTTTTAAAGATCATAGAGTAAGTGGAAACAATTATTTTTTAATTAATAACTTGAGAAAAGTGAACCAACACTTGCAAGCTTTAAGTGTGTGTGCACCAAAAATACACTATGCTGTGCTTCAATAATTTATCACTGCTTGACGGGGGCTTGAAAAGGAACCAGTCTGTAAGTACAAATCACCAATTTGCTCTTTTATAAACGACTTCTTTTAGGGAGAAAATGGATGCCCCTCCAAGTGGAGCTTGCATGTTCTCATTTGTTTCCTGGGCTCTGCGGGGCTGCCAGGTTACCAGGCCCTCCGTTCACTTACACCAGCTGCTTCTGAAAGCAATTCCGCTGTTATCTCGCAGCAATCTGTAGCATCCTATTTGTGCTGCCTTCCTCCCCGGCCTCCTTTTCGGTGTACGTCTTAATTTCCCCCTTGCCATCTCTCTGTTTTAATAGCTCTACAGTGGGTAGTGTTTCCAACCATGGAACTACTTCTAATCAAGATTGACTTTGGGAAATGCTACCGTTTTTATGGTAATAACGGGTCGTATTATGCACTGTACCCAACGCAAGCTGTCCCCGGTGTATGCCTTCACAGAGTAGAACAGTGAGAAAAGTGTAACTGCTAAAATTACTTCTTAACTGTCGTCTCCTAGAGGTCAGTGAATGTGTTCCAGCTGCATCGCAGCAAAGGCATTGGTTCTAAGCTGAATAATTTTTCACTTGAGTAAATATATATATTCTCTATCTCCAAACCCTGGCTGCTATGCTCTTTTTCTTTGTTCTACGACAAAACAGAATGTTGAGTGAGAAACAGCAATTGTGCTTAATTTTTTAGACTATTTGACTTCATGTTCTGTTTTGGTCTTCTGAGCTGTTCCTTGGCTAATCTTCCAACAAGTCGAATTGATTCTGACTTCAAAACTGTTTATCCCAAAACAGAGCTGTTGACAACTACAAATACAGATGGCAGACATGTGGTATGATTTTCCTGTTCTCATCTCAGCATCCAGCAAGGGAATGTGACTGAGAGATGGTTTACAGCTTAAGCTTTTTTATTCGGGGCAAATGTGGAGTGTGCTTAATTATGTGACAAATAGTAACAAGTGACTCAGGGATTCCCTTAAGGTCTGAAGTCTCGGCAGCATTGACTTGCTGTGTATGGTTTGTCACCTGAGAGGCTGTAATAATCTGTAAGAAGAGGAGAAGCCTCTGGGGGGAAATGGCCCTGATACCAGCGACCTCAGTACAGCATTCCAGACTGAAGGACCAGTCTGTTCCCCGAGTGTGGATGGCACTGACCTTTGACCTCAGAGCACATGACCCCGGAGGACTGGCTAGCTCCTCTATTGAGAGGTAAATCGCAACCCGTTCTGTGGCCAGGATTATTCTTTACAGCCAAACTGCATAACCACTCTTCTCTTTACAAAAAGACATTGTGGCCAAAAGAAAGACAAAGTTTTGTCTCTGGTGACCTAGTTCCTGGAGGTCCTGTGCTCCCCCGCATGGCTCTGTGCACCTTTACTAAGACTGACCCTATCATTGCTGAGCCGGACTCCACTCGACGAGTTTCAGGCTTAGTCCTGACCTCTCTGGGGTCTGAATGCCCAGCAACTACTTTCATTCCAATAGCCGCTGCCTGTTTGTACCAGTACACAGCCGTGCAGCGCTGTGTGTCCACGTTTCCACGTTGTGAACTGACCAGCTTTGACTTAGCAGTTGGAGTCCAGTTTGCCAAAGTGGGGCCAAGACTGCAGATTTGGACAGGCAAGAATGGGGACAGGAGGTGACACTGATGTCTGCCCTGCTCCTCTGTTAGTCTGTTTCTCTTGTCTGGGAGATGGCAGGTTTGAGAAAAGTGATAACAAATCAATTTAGCATTTATTGAGTGACACCTGTAGGCAGGGTACTGTGCAAGGCCTTGGGCATTGAAGTAAATGCTACCTGGTTCATTGCCTCCATACTGAGTTTGTAGATTTGGGTATTTATAGAAAAAAAAAAAAGTGGTGCTATCCATTCTTTTTTTTCTAATTGGGCCAAAATTTTGAGAATTCATTTTAAAATCAGAACACTTTAGATGGATTTGATAATCTCAACCATATGTTCGTGTCTTGAGATTCCAGATAACCTCAGGACTAGATAATTTTGAAAATGATTGTCTCCATCTGTTTATCTCATTTCCCCACAGGCCCATGTGGCTCAACCTCCATCTTGATACTTATTTTTTCACCTAGCAAAAGCCAGCTTTTCTGTTTTGTTTCATCTGCCTTATTGAAAGATTTTCTTTTCTTAGTAGTAATTTGGGACTTATAGCAGCTAGAAGGTGGACACATTCTAGGATCTTCATAAAAGTATAAAACATTTGACAGTTGGTTAGACTAGTTCTCAAGGTCTTGTTTACAAAATGTTCATATCCATATGGGCTCCATTTATTCCAAGTTTTATAGTGGGATCGATGCTGGTGGGTTTGGCAAAATATTGTAACAATAGTGTGGCCTAAAGGGGAGCCAGTTAGTGGAAAGTTTACATAAAATCATTTTAGAAAAACTATGCCATCATGTGAATGCACACAGTATTCCATATCACTATTCATGGTCCATATCAAATAGTTCTACTGAAGTTGCAACAATGAAAAAATAAAAAATTTGCAATCAGCATGTTGAGTGGTGTATCATAAACAACCTCAAATCGCAGCTTTTTGAAATGACAAGCATTCTCTTTAGTGCTCTACCCTGGGTCCCAGGCTGAGGGAGGCAGCACCGTAAGTCTTGACCATATCAGCATGACTCAAAGCTTGTTGCCACAGGGGAGAGCATAAAGAATCTCAGTGGTTAGAGTGTCAGCCCACACACCAAAAGGTCACAGGTTTGATTCCCGGTCAAGGGCATGTATGGGAATTGCAGGTTCTATCCCTGGCCCCCAGCCCTTGTCAGGGCACTTTTGGGGAGGCAATTAATCCATCTCTCCCCTTCTTCCCTCCCTCCCTATCTCCCTTCCACTTTCTCTAAAAATTCAATGGAAAAAATATCCTTGGGTGAGGATTAACCAAAATAATACTTTTTACAATAAAATTCATGCCCTGGCTCTTCAATGCTTTTGCTTAGAAGTCGTACCGGCCACTGACTCCATTTTATTAGCCAAAGCAAGTTATGTGACCAGAGTTTACTTTCAAGTTTTCAGGAATGTGTAATCTTTTCATGGATCCAGAAGGAGAGAAAATCAGAAATATTTGTGAACAATGGTGATATCTACCCCAGTAGAGAGATTTATTTAAGGAATTGGCTCACACAAGTCTAAAATACAGTGGTGGCTGGTAGGTTGAAGACCTGGGGGAGGGATGCAGTCCACGTCCAAAGGCAGTCTGCCAGCAGAATCGCCCCTTCTTTTCCTATTAAGTCCTTCAACTGATTGGGTGTACCCCCCACACACACACACACACATTGTGGAGGGCCATCTGCTTTACTCAGATTCTGCCAATTTATATGTTAATTTCATCTACAAATGTTTACCAGAAACACCTAGACTATTTGACCAAATATCTATGCACTGTGGCCTAGCGCATTCCCCCCCCAATGGTCCGTAAAGGTAATGAGGCCCAGCTGGTGTGGCCCTGGTCGCGCGTTGATGTGTGAACCAGGAGGTCGTGGTTCGATTCCCAGCTGGGGCACATGCCCGGGCTGCAGGCTTATTCCCCCATGTCGGGTGTGCAGAAAGCAGCTGATCAATGATTCTTGTTCATCACTGATGTTTCTAACCCTCTCACATTAAATCCAGTCAAGGAGAAGGGCAACACTGGGAAAGCTCTCAGAAATGAAATTCTGTTTGGCTTGCTGTGTCACCTAGTTTTCCTTAATCTTTTAGCTCAAATGTGTTTTTTGAAAAGTCTAGTATTCCCAAAGCAGCCTGATTAGTTGCTGCCCGATTAATGGATTGAGGTCTTGGGAAAACCGCCACCTGTGACCAATCAATCCTGGTGAGAGGGGGAGGTTGTGGCGTGGTCTATGGCAGGGGTCTTCAAACTACGGCCCGCGGGCCACATGCGGCCCCCAGGGGAGTCTGATCCGGCCCGCCAGGTTTTTTGGGCAGTGAGCGCAGCCAAGGTGTTACGGTAGGAATTAGTAGTTCATATAGTCCGGCCCTCCAGCTCTCTGAGGGACCGTGATCTGGCCCCCACTTTAAAAAGTTTGAGGACCCCTGGCTATGGGGACTCTCCCCAGACATGAGGTGAGGGCAAATGAGCTCTAGAGAAGTGTGCCCAGGCCTCGGTATGCATAAGAACCACAGGGGAGGAGGGGTGGCTTGTTAAAATGCAAAGCCAACTCAGTGGATATGCAGTGGGGCCTGAGGATCTGCACTCCACCAGCTTCTGGCCATGGGGATGCTGCTGGCCAAGGACCACACTTTGAACAATGAGATTCTGCAGGGGTTGCAGCCAGGGCACGGACTACAATGTACTCAGTACATCCTTCTAATCCTAGAATGTTCTTTCTTCATTGACAAGAAAAACTCACTCGCTGTTGAAGATGCAGTTCAGATGTAACCTCTGTGAAACTGTGGGACTCTCATAGAGTTCACCTCATCTAACACCTTTAAAAAAAAATCCCTCTTAAAAAAAAAAATCCCTCTTACCTAGTGGTTCCTTGTGTCTATCTGTCACCTTCATTTTTTGTTTGTTTGTTCTGCTTTTTTACTTATATATTGTTTTTGTTTATGTGAGGGTTTGGTGCTCAGTCTATGAATTTTAACAAGTACATGCAGTTGTGTGAACACCACAGGACTTTCAAAATAGTGTCATCATCCCCAAAACAACCACTCCTCCCCACGACCCTGCCCCGGCACCCCCTGAACTGTTTCTGCCCCCATCACTTTATCTTTCTCAGAATCATACACCGTGTAGCCTTCTGAGTCTCCTCCGTTTTCTCATGCATGTTAATGGGTCTGGAGAGTATCTAATTCATCTTTATTTTCTTGTCCAAATAAATGCCTGTCACAGATTTGGTGTTCAGATCCTTATTTTACTAACTCTCATTGCAATCCATCAAACGTCCTTGGAGAAGCTCAGCATCGTTGCCAGTAAATACCAGAATTGTCAGGGCCTCCAGTCTCCGTGGGCTTACTGACTGACTGTCCTCTGATTCTTCAGCTCCTTGTTTTCCTAACTTGCCTGGTCAAAAGAATCTCCTAGGGTGTGTAATAAAAATGCAGATTTCTAATACTTTCTCCTGCAGATTTTTATTTCACAGGACTAGAAAGAAGCCTGGGGAATCTATATTGGTGTTTCTCAACACTTGCTTGTATTGAAATAACCTAGAAGGCTTGTTAAACCACAGTTTGGCGGGCCCCCACCCCTAGAGTGTCTGATTCAGTAGGTCCAGAGTGGAGTCCAGGGATTTGTACTTCTAAAAAGGTCCCAGGTGGTCCTGACCATGTGCTCTGGGGGACCCCACTTTGAGAACCACTGCTGTGCAGGCTCTGTGTTATAATGAAGAGTCTCTGGTGATTCTTATGTGTATCCAAGTTTGTGAACTCCAGTTTCATTGCAATTGAAGGGAGGGAGTGTGCTACGGAATGTTTTTGTACGAAGCTTGGCTCTCTGGCCTTAGCATCAGCCCTGCCTCACCAGGGGTAACGTCTTCAGCCCGCCTGGACTCTGAAGCAGAGAACACGGAGGTTGGCTGATTCATCCATTCTCCCCTTGGCAGGGAGACCAAGGTGAAGGCATCGGGCTCCTGCTGCCAGTGCCAGTCGTGGGCACAACCTGTTCCAGTCGGCCTCGTTCTTCACATGGGCTTGGGTGATGTTGATGTGGAAACTGCGTGTATGTGGTCTTAGAGAAAACCAATGCGATGAAGGCCAGATTTGGACACGGAGGGACAGTTTCTATGGATGCCAGGATTAGGGGAACAGCTGTTTTCCTGCCCATTCGAGGAGAAACTGAATGGAGAAGAAAAGACTTGTTTAAAGGACGTGTCTTTGCAATCCCATCCAACCTGAAGGACTGTGTGCTCTTAGGTAAGTTCATGCTATCTCGGGTTCAGGTAGACCAGGTGCCGGGAAGAAGCAGAAATCGCGAGATCTTAGGAGGGAAGGGGTGGGATTGTGGCTGTGGCGGGGGTCTATGGGGTGTAGCACTCACCCCCAGCCTCAGTGTTTGATCTGCCTTTGGGGAGAGGAGACCACCTTTGCCCTGAATAGGGGCATTTTCTATGTGACCCTTCTGAAAATGCATGGCCCTAGGTCCCCTCCACTAAGAATATGCTTTATTATTCATTGTTCATTAATCTCTTAACTAGAAGCCCAAGGCACAGTCCTGAATATTTATTCAGAGAGCTTTTTACCTTTCTTATTTGCTATCTCCCACTTTATTTTCACCTGTGAACTTCTTTTACACAGTCAACCTTGAATTATTTTTGTTGATGGTCATTCAAGGTGACCAAAAAAGTTAGAATTACTCTGTCAGTGTTATTTCATCCAATCATTTTATCCCACTCCCAAGCCAGATCTTTTAGCCACTATATTTAACAAGGTATAGAGTGGCTCCCTTTGGATATAACTTTTTCTGCTCATCTCCTCTTTGAAAAAGTAGTGAAATAACAACAACAAAAAAACAGTCAACAGGAGGGAGGACAGGAGCTGTCAACGCATTGGGAACGCAGCAGTGACCTCTAAGTAATTGAGAGTTGGCAGAATTTTGTAGTGTTTAACTGTGATTTGCAATTATAGAGATAAGATGTTAATCCAAGCTACCATATGCCGTGTGCTGCCCGACTGTATTGGAATACTGGGTGTCTCACTTCAGCAATAATGTGTTACACAACTATAGCTCACCCTGACCTTGCACATCAGACAGTCTGTAAGGAGTTCGCAAATAGAGAATAATTATTTTCTTATTTCTTAGACTTAAATATTAAATCTTCTTTCTAAAAAGAAGTGGTCTGGCCGAAACCGGTTTGGCTCAGCGGTAGAGCATCGGTCTGCGGACTGAAAGGTCCCAGGTTCGATTCCGGTCAAGGGCATGTACGTTGGTTGCGGGCACATCTCTCTCATCAACGTTTCTAGCTCTCTATCTCTCTCCCTTCCTCTCTGTAAAAAAAATAAATAAAATATATTAACAAATAAATTAATAAATAAATAAAAAGAAGTGGTCTGGACTTTTGAGAAAATTAAAGGAAGAAAGGTGTTGCTGTTTTTTTAAGTGTTTAGAAATGAAACACTCCCAATAGCTTGGTGTGCCTTTGATCTTGACCTTGAGTGCTTGCGATCTGCAAGGCAGCCTTCAAGGGACTTCAGGTTGAAAGGCAGCGTGGGACTGAGGTCCATCACATTCACAAAGACATCCTATCGTTCTCGTAAATAGCATCTAGATGGATGATGCATCTTGTGACACAGGGAAGGGCGGGATGCGGGTGGGCTCCGCCCGCACAGGCTGGGTCGTGCTGCCCTCGGCCTGGCTTCCCGCTCCTCCGCCTTCTCCCAGGGAGCCAGCTTGGCGGCCTCCGAGGACCTGCAGCCCCAGCACCTCCAGGCGCAGGCGCGGAACCCCAGGCCCCACCACATCGCCATCCACACCCGCTGGCCTCCCTATGCCCCAGGTGACACCTTGCCAGGTGTTTCGAGACACCCCGGGGAGCCTCGGGACCCCAGTGACCAATCCCAAATTGCTTTGTCCCCACAGGAGTTTCCTGGGCTTACCTCTGGCTTAATCCTAAGAAGCAATAAAGTAGCCAAAATATTTGTTATCACATAGCTAATCTCTATATTGATACTCATCTCTACAGGAGGAGGGCACAAAACATGTTGTTATAAAAATTATTCTGTCCTTAGTATAAGACATTATGTAGTTATGCTGAACAAACTCCATGTATCCTGTGTATCCGGATGTGCAAAATATACTTTATTTGTCATGATTTAAAACTAAAATTATTTGAGGCGTGAAAAGAGCATTCCCCACTATTTCAGTTCAGGGGGCTCCAAAAGCAGAGAAAGAATTCGAGGGCAGGGAGTTTATCGGGGAGGTGGTTCCCAGATGCACAGATGAGGAGGAGGGGGCAGGAAGACAGGGGAGAGAGAGACGCCAGTAAGAGGCTGCTCCCCTCTCCCCCAGCCCCTGGCAATCTCGAATCTTCCTGTCTCTATATCCTAAGTGGAATCATTTAAAGTTGTCAGTTGGGGCCTGACTTACTTCACTCGCTATCATGTTTCCTAGATCCACCCCCGTTGCAGGTGCACCAGAGGGGACTGCATGTTAAGTCTGGAAAATGTTTCCAGGTTGCCCCCTCGAGGAGCTGCCCAACTTAGAGGCCCAGCATTAGTGAGTGAGCGCTCCCCTCTTTCTGTCGCCCAATCGGAATGGCTGTGATGACTCAGTTTTAAGTTTACTTACATGACGGGAATGAAATGGTGTCTCGTTTATAATTGTGTTTAAAGTGATGTTTGAGCTTGTTTTATTTCTTGTGGACTCCTTTCATCATTTTGGGTCTTGTTAACTTTTTACGGGTTCACTGTAACTCTTTGTATATTTGTCTGTTTTGTATCTTAAAAATATTTTTCTCAGTTTCCCACTTGTCCTTTGATTTCTTCCATAGTCAGTATCTTTAAAAAAAATAATAATAATCTTTTCCTGTATAGCTTCTGGGTTTTGTTTAGAGTGGTATTCCTTACTCCAATGTATATATTTTAAACATTGTTTTTAATTGTTTAATTCTTTTGTATGTGGTTTTTACATATCTCTGAGATCCAGTGGAGATTATTTGGGTGTAAAATATCACATGAACTTCTTTTTCCCCTGATGAGCTGTTCGTTTTCTGGGGGCCCGGGCCCAAGCATTGCTTAGAGTATTTATTAATGATGTGTCTCTAATTTTCAATAGAATCTGCAATTACATAGAATTGTGCAATTGTATGATCCACACCAATAAAAGAGAAAGGTGCAAATTGACTGTACGTTCACGACACCCACCAGCCAATCAGGAGTGAGTATGCAAATAAACCCACCAAAGATGGTGGATTAATTTGCATACACAGGTGACGAACAGCTGGGGTCAGGATGCTTAGTGGTTGCCATGGCCATGATGCAGGTGTTCTGCACTGCCCCAGCCGCTCCGGGCCTCTGGGCAGTGTGGGAAGGCAGAAAGGTGGCTCTGAGCCTGAGCAAAGGCAGTGCCAGCAGCCAGGGGAAGGAAGACCCATTCTTGCACTAATCTATGCATCAGGCCTCTAGTAGAATTATAATTGATGGTATAATTCAAATAACACTACAGTATACCAGAAGTGGCTATTAATAAAGTCAAAGATAAATCCTTTTGAGTCTGAACAATTAAAGAAGACACCCTTTAGTCAAAATGCAATTTTTAATGACTATGTTTATTGATTTGTGCTTATCCTCTCCTGTTTTCATTATTCGCGGCTATTGAGTTTCTGTTTTTAAAAAAGAATGAAGTCACTCCAGGGGTAATGCAGTCATCTCTCTCTGGCTCTTCGAATTCAGACTTTTGTTCTGTATCTTTTTGTTCATGTCTTCTTTACTAGTAGGATGGCCTGCAGTACTATTTAAGGAGAACTAAACCCTGATCACCCTGCTTTCTTTCCCCAGTTGATCAGTCATCCAGTCATATTTCACGGGCGAGGATCGAGTCATCGGCTGTGACTCAGCAGGTGAGCAGCAGAGCCCTTTCCCCATGGCAGTGTGGAGCCTGGCTCATTGCTGCCCAACCTGGGGTGGAGGCCAGAGGAAAGACCTGCTCCAGGTATCACTTGCTGCTGTATTCACTAGCCAGGTTGGCATTCTAATTTAAAGTTACCTATTTTCACTTCAAAGTTACTAGTTTCCAGTTTCTGCAACACAAGCAATAGTCCCCCTCCTTGGCCAACTGCAGCAATTCATGACAAGATTGTAGGCACCAGGAAAGGCTCCAGTGGGGTCAGACTAGACCTGGGTTCGCAACCTTGATACTTGAGTTCTGGCTAGGAAAGAATTCAAACTACAAGAGAACATCCTAACTAATAAAGGGTAATATGCAAATTGACCATCACTCCAACACACAAGATGGCTGCCCCCATGTGGACACAAGATGGCCATTAGAGGAGGACAGTTGGAAGGGACCAGGCCTGCAAGGGAGGGCAATTGGGGGCAACCAGGTCTTCAGGAGAGGGCAGTTGGGGGTGATCAGGACTGCAGAGGAGGGCAGTTAGGGGTGACCAGGCTGACAGAGGAGGGAACTTGGGGGCGACTGGGCCTTCAGGGAAGGGCAGTTGGGAAGAACTCAGGCCTGCAGGAGAGGGAAGTTAGAGGCAATCAGGCTGGCAGGGGAGCAGTTAGGCATCAATCAGGTTGGCAGGCACAAGTGGTTAGGGGTAATTAGGAAGGCAGGCAGGTGAGCAGTTGGGAGCCAGCAGTCCTGAATTGTGAGAGGAATGATCCCTGCTGGGATCAGGCCTAAACGGGCAGTTGCACATCCCTCGAGGGGTCCCAGATTAGAGAGGGTACAGGCTAGGCTAAGGGACACCCCTCCCTCCCCCATGCACGAATTCCGTTCACCGGGCTTCTAGTTTATTTATAAACTCACAGAAGTGGAAGAAGTAATTTGTAGAGGAAATGCACTGAGGAAACAAGTTATAGAGGCAAAGGAAGGCCCTGGGAGCCCAGGAGTTAGGAAGCTAATGGTAATATGCCTGGGGAGGCTGGGGGTGGGGGGGAATAGGCAGGGCAGACTGGAGTGGGAGAGGTACTGGACCTTCTGCCTAAGGGTTTTAAGGGTGGAGATTTCTGGGGAGGGCCAGGAAGAGATCTTAATAAAATATGCAGCAGCTGTCCAGGTGTGTCCTTTCAGGGTTTTGTCTCCACTTGATTGTTTGGCACCAGGAAAGCGGTCATTATTCAATGCAGCTGCTCCTGAGGTCAGTCCTGGGGTCACTGGTCTGGTTTTGTTACTTTCCTGGGCCTGAAGCTGAAATACAACTGAGGCCTAGAAGTTATCTCGAGGGAGGAAAGGTCAGGGGGTCCAAACCGCATGACCATCGGTATGCCGGGAGAGGGAAGGTCACCTGGCCCATCCTCCCTGCTCTGCTCATGTTCGCTCACTGCCTACCACAGTAACGCAGTCCTTAGCAGGCAGGGATGTGCCCAGTTGCTGTGTTTGTAGCAACAAACACTGTCCACTCAACCACCCAAATTAAGTTGAGCCCTAGGGTGGAGAGTTAAAACTATCCAATAAAACAAAAAATAGCAACTGCCTTCTGCCCCCAACCCACCCAACTCTACCAATCATCACAACATTTCAGTGGTTTTCCTCAAACCCTAAACTGGAGGGAAGCTCAAGAAAGAAATGATCTCTTCTTCTTCCTCTTCTTCTTCTTCTTCTTCTTCTTCTTCTTCTTCTTCTTCTTCTTCTTCTTCTTCTTCTTCTTCTTCTTCTCCTCCTCCTCCTCCTCCTCCTCCTCCCCCTCATCCCCCTCCTCTCCCCTCCTCTTCCTCCTCCTCCTCCCTTCTTCCTCTTTCCCCTGCTCCTCCTTCTCCTTCCTTCTTCAATAAGAACTCATCCCGTTTTTATTGTTCATTTCCACTGTAGGTAGATGGCTCTTGGCAGCCTGGGTGGAGAACAGTCTCAGGAATCAGAGTCCGTTGATGGCATTAAACTTTTTTCCTGGTTCACCGTGTGATTTTAGACCCCATTGGCTGATGAACTTCTGAAACAAACAAAAAGCCAAAAACATTAACCAGCTAGAGAATGCTTCACCTACCTAAAAATCACTGGTGCTGTCGAATTCACTTTCATTATTGAATTTTAGTTAAGTGCTCTGAACAGATGCATAGAAAAATCTAGTCTTTAATGTAATCAACCCCACTTTCCTTTATTCTTCCTTTTATTCTCTGTTAACTTGGTATGCCCAGGATCCAATTTGAATTCGTGACTGCTCGGTCTGGCAGACCCAGGCACAGGGCTAACCCTGGGGCTCCACTCTCCACACCTATCTTAGCCCCAAGCCCCTGTCTTCTCTCAGCCCCCAGCGCTGCTCCTCCAGCCTCTGCACCAGCATCTTCCTAAAAGCACAGAAAGCCTCTCCGTGTGGCCTGAAGAAGATGCTGCAGGCCCACCGTGTGTCTGAAGCCTCAAGTTCTATTTTATAAGTCATGCAAATGTGGCTTTCTGATCTCAGGCATGCTTCCTTTAACGCGACTGTGAATAAAGGGAGACTTCAGGAAGGGGCCTCCTGATGGTCCTGCCGCGTCCTCATTGGCTGACCCCGCGGAAACCCTGTCCCCTGGGGGGGGTCCGGCACTCCAGTCTGAGCAGCTCTGGGGTAACGCCTTATTATGCTGCTCACATTCCTCCCCTTCCGACCCCAGCCTGTTTTCCTGCCTCTTCCTCCACACAAACCCTAGTGTTTCCCAAAGGAAAAAGGAGAGTGTGTGTGTGTGTGTGTGTGTGTGTGTGTGTGTTTGTGTATGTGTGCACTGTGTGTGTGTGTGTCTGTGTGTATGTTGGGGGAGGTGTCATTCATCTAACAAAATGAAATAGGTTTCTTAACCGTAAGACGACCACAGCAGGCCAGTGGGAATTACGAATTCTCGCATTGGGAAGATAGCATATTGTATTTCTCAAACGTTTCCCAACAGGCCCTTGGGACCCTTCGGGGTCTTACCCGACCTCATTTGACATGACCTACTTTTATGTCTCCATGTTCTGCCTTCTGACATTTCCTCATGATGATCTATTTATCTTTCCAGGGGCAGTTCAGACATCTCCTTTGTGAAACTTTTCCCGTTCTCCTCAGCAGGCAGATGTAACTCAGCTTCCTCAGCTCTGCTGTGCAAGCTTTAGCCACAATGGCGCTGACCAGGTTGGACATCCAAGAGCCTCTCCTAGATTTCAGTCCAGAAACAAATCACCCCTCCAGAACCTGTGGCAGTGCCCGGCACACAGTGGGCCTGCAGATGTCCAAGTGCATTCAGAGTGTAGGTGGGCGTTTGACACTGTCAGGATTTTTGGCATTCTCTGTGTTAGGTTTATTAATTTTTTTTCTCCTCATTCTCAATGTTTTTGAGTAATGAAGTCATTGGAACAAAGTAGCACCCGCTCCCCACAAATAAAAAGATTCAACTCAACCCAGTAGGAGCCCGGGGCGGGGACACTTTGCCAACACTTGGTGAGAACCCCATCAGCATCATCCTGACCATTGAGGAGGAAGGCCCTCGGCACAGAGTGTCTGTGCCGGGGGGCATCATGCTCTTTCAACGCCCCACACCACCCCCTCAACCACTGCGTGCTACCAGTCCTACTATTGGCCCCATGTTGCCAATGAAGAAGCTGATGCTCTGGGAGGACCTGCCCAAAGCCTCCAGCAACCAGCAGAGTGGAGAGCACAATCCAGACAGTAATCTGACTGCGAAGCCCACGCTGGCTCACGACACTGTGAAGCTATTTCTGATGCGGGGCTGTCATGCCAGCCGGTCACAGAGGGGACATGAGACAGTGGAGGGCAGTGCAGGGCAGTGATCTCACACCAGAGGCTCCAGTCACTGCCAGAGCCCGGACACTTGGTGTTACTCACATGGCTAGAAAGACCGAGGGCTTTTCAACATCTGGTTTATGAGATTTCACTTTTTTTTTTTTTTTTTTTTTTTTTTCTAGAAGCAGGTTTTGGCAAAGATGAGAAAACATGCAGTGGTTTCCATCTTCCCTGATTGGTGACTTAGGAATACACAAGCCCAGAAGTCCAGAAACTTACTCTAAAAAGAGCTAAGAAATGGAATGCTTTGTTCTGGCCAGTGTTGCTCTGTGGTTACAGCGTTGGCCCATGCACCAAAAGGTCATGGATCTGATTCCCAGTCAAGGGCCCATACTTGGGTTGCAGGTTCAATGCTCAGCCTCAATTGAGGTGCTTGTGGGAGGCAACCGATTGATGTTTCTTCCCCTGCCCCCTCTTCCGCTCACTCTAAA
This sequence comes from Pipistrellus hanaki, assembly GCF_964339955.1. Lineage (NCBI taxonomy): Eukaryota > Metazoa > Chordata > Mammalia > Chiroptera > Vespertilionidae > Pipistrellus > Pipistrellus hanaki. The sequence goes on from NC_140507.1 coordinate 47,796,328, forward strand.
AATCAATGGAAAAAATATCCTCAGGTGAGGATAAACAAAAAGAGAAATGGAGTGCTTTGCTGCTTGGACAGGGCTCATATTACTAGTCAGATCATTTTTATATTAACACTTTTGAGTGGCTCACACTTAATGGTCTGTCCTTGAGGCACACTAAAGTCTCTAGTATTTGCCCATTATCACAGCTGCTGGTGCTAATCAATGCCACAAAATGCTCTCCCTCTCTCTGTGGTGTCTTTGGGCTTCTGTTTAGCTCCCAGTCTCCCCGTCACTCTTTGACAGCAGTGCACAGACACTCTTGCTTGTTGTCCTCACTGGGGCTGCAAAAGAGAACAGCTTAGATCCTGCTCCTGCCAGTTCTGGCGTGTCAGAGTTTCCTGGAGATGCAGGGGCTGTGTTCCAGCCGTCGTCACACACAGCTACTGCAGACAGCCATGGGCAGCCAGCCAGCGGGGACAGCAACCCAACCTTAGAACCCTCCCTGGATGTCCGCGGGCTGGAGAGGCTCATGGTCTCAGGAGATTGTCCACTGAGGGCTTTGCTTCCAGCCCTAGTGCCCACCACAGGTAGTGGGCCAGTCGGTATTCTTGTGGGCTGACTCCAAACATGAGGGTGCTGAGGAAATGTAAACTTCTTGGAGTCTGCCAGAAAAAGATCTCAGCCATAGTTACTTTTCAGTGTAGGAGAAACCCTAATTGTAGAAGGGCTACTGGTCAAAAGAGCTGGGTATGAAAATCACCTGGCAAAGTGTACTCTCTTAGGCAGGATGAGGTCTCTGACATGCTGCTATAAATAAAGTGAAACATAAATATATGTTTTATATTTTAGACATATATATTTATAACATATAAATATACACGTATATAAAGTAATAAAAACAGTCACTGAGTTCTTTGCTGCCATCCTCACTCACCTCTTTCCCCATTCCTTTCTCCAGCCCCCAACTCCAAACTCAGGCATCCTTCAAGGCAATCTGATTTTATCAGTGTGCACAACAGTGATGGGGAAAATTGCTTTTCTGATCTAGTGACCTCTTCTCAGCACCTCCATTCTTCCCTTTAGGACTCAGGATGATCTAAGCTTTGATTCGTCAGAAACTTGTCTGTCCTCAGACAGGAATGAACAGGTAACAGCCAGAGTTGTGCATGGAAGGTGAGGTTGATATTTTGAACTCAGAGTGGGAAGGTCCAGGCTGGGAAATTAGAGCTACTAGCCTAGTAGCCAAAGCTACGGAGAAGGAGGCAAGGGTATATATAATGTATACACAGCATCGTTCTACCAACCAATACCAGCCTTTGTCTCTGAAGTTATTGGCAACTGTAGAAATTGATGGTTTTAGCGATTTGTTTTTCCACTCAGGTTGATTAATAATTCCTCTCTCCTCTCTGCCCCCAACCTCTGTTTCATAACATTGGCCTTATAAGACCATGCCTAGTCCCAGAGGTTAGGTAAATGATCAATATATAATAGACATATCCGGTGAATTAATGTTCCTTTGAAGTCATAAAAAAGAACACAAAACATGGTATAGTATTCTTACTCAAATTTATCAGATTAAATGGTCCCGCTTACATGGGTGTCAGCATAAAAAGATAACTTTCGGCTGGCGGTGACAACCATCCATTGTTGGTCTGGAAGCCACCCTAAGTTTATTCTTAACTGGCCTCTGTGCTCTCTGTGAGGTTTCCATTAGCCAACCCGTCCCCATCAGTAACACGTGCATGTTTATCTAGTTGGGCTATTTATTCTGAGTTCTTGTAGGAGCAGGCACAAGACTGGGCTTTTAGCTGCTGCCTGGAATTCTTTCAAGAACACAGATTGGCTGCAATGTTCAGTGGCAGCTTGGGTGAAGACCAGCCCCTCTGACTTCCCCTCTGCTTCTCTAGGACAAGGTGGAGGCCTCTGACAGGACTGTGATGAGGCATCCCCTGGTCACCATCCGTCTACCTATCCTCAGCACCTCTGGCCTTCTGGAATGCTGGCTGGGGCTGGGGCTGGCACTGGGGCAGCCAACCCAACACTTGTCTTCCACACCTCGGCCTCTCCCGGGCCACTCACTACTGCTGGCCAGTTGGAGGCTGCTGGGGCCTCTGCCAGCTTTTTGCCTCAGCCAAAGCACGGGGAACTCAGAGAGGGGGAGAGAAATGGAGAGGGCAGTGTGGGAAGATCTTCCCCCAGGGAAGATCCATCCAAGGCCCGAGGCTGGGCAAGAGGGAGCCCATGCCCCCTCTCCAAGTGGGAATCCTGCTTTGCCTTTGGCCACCTTGGGCATGGTTTTGGCTGCTGGCCTTTGCTATCTGCATCCCCAGTGTTGCCACAAATGGTCAGGGGTGTCCTTCAGGGAGCCTGCAGTGGGTGTGGTTGCCAAGAGTGACGAGGGTGAGGCTGTGCATGTCAGACAGCTTGGGGAGAACAGCTGCGTCCTGGTTGAAGCTGAATACAAATGGATCGCGCCCTCTGTGGATAGCAAGAAAGCAGTCCTCGAAGGAGCCATTGTCCCAGCCTCTCAGGGGCCTCCTCAGACCCTGTAGTGTCTCAGAACAGAGCTAATGAGAAGAGCCGGGGAGCACAGGACCCGCTGGGTGCCGTCAGCCCGTGGTTAGTGCAGGAAGCACTGAGTCCTTCCCAAGCTTTGTTGTCTCAACAACTGTATTTAGCTGCTTTCTTTTCCTCTCGCAATTAGACGTTCTGTTTGAAGAGTTGAACTCAACACAATGAATATTGTATAACCTGCTCATTAACTAGACTCCAGTGGCCTCTCGGCTTCCTCCGTTGCCTTAAGGAACCCACAAATAAACACTGTGTCCCTCCTCCATGTGTCAGCCTCATCTCCTCTCTTTGGAGAAAAAAGGAATGTGGGGTTGTGTCTCTTGCAAGAAAAAGAACTGTAACTCGTGCTTCACAGATCCAAAGCAGCCCCACAGAACCGGAGTTCAGAACCAGCTCTGATGACTGGGCTAGGCGAGCGCAAGGGTAGTCAGAGTAGACGGCGACTAAGAGGTCTGGCAGCCCAGCCATGGAGATCGATGGGAAGTAAGGAGGGCGTGAGGGTTTGATTAAACACATCTGTGGGGAAACAGACACACAACAACAGGAGGCCATAAACACCAGTGCGGGGCAAGTCAGCTCTTCATCAGGTGTGAATGGATCTGAGGCCGCCCATCCATTTACACTTGATGGGAGGCTCTTGTAGCTCCACAGTGAGCAGATGGATTACCTTTTGCCAAAGGTCAGGCTGGACAAAAAAACGAGGCCAGCACAGTTCGGAGAACAGCCTGGGGTGGGAGTGGGGGGTGTAGGGGGGAGGGCGCGCACTCAGGGGGTGTTAGGAAGAGAGCATTGTGCACAGAACCCACCCCAGTGCACTGGTGACTTCATGAAGGTCATCTTGGTGTAGCCAGAGTCCTATAGGTACTGCGGAGGGTCAAAACAGCAGGTGCAAATATAAACCTTGAATGTGCTCCCCTCACATGGCACATCGTTAACTGCCTTTGCAGAGTCCCAGTCCATTTTCTTTAAGTCTTTATTGTTTACAGGATTACATATGTCTCCTCCCCGCCCCCCATATTGACCTCTCCAAGCCCGCCTTCACCCCCCTATAGTCTGTGGAGTCCCGGTCCATTTTCATGTGCAAACAAAAACCACCATGAATTCGGAAGGGGATCTATTGATGGAGCACCTAAGTCCTGCAGGTACGGCACTGAGAACTTCACATATATTTTCACTTTTAACCCTCATGATAACGTCATGAGGATTAAGTTCAGTAACTTGCCAAAGAAAGAGAGAGAGAGAGAGAGATGGTCCTTCATGATAACTGGATTCAACAGTAAAAGCATTGCTTTTACCGTAAGTTGCGTGTGTTGGGTTTCCGGCCCCTGGTGGCTTGGCATCAATTCCAGACTCTCTCCTCCTGACTTCTGGGCCAGGCACACCTGCTCGCTGGCTTCAGGCCTCGTTAGGCATGCAAAGACCCAGGTGTTCCCAATGGAAGTGTGCCAGGGATGCTGTGGGAAGACACGAATGCCCTGACTCAGCGGGGGCCGCAGACACCGCTGCCATGTGCCCAGCCCTCCTCAGAGATATCCTCCCCGAAAGGCAAACAAGGAACCTTCTCAGGGAGGGTTCTCACCTGGCCACATCCCATCAGAGCCAGGTGAACCACATACAAATGCAACACCTTCCAGATCTGTCTTGTCCAAGAGGGCATTTTCCTGGGCGAACAGACTGGTTATCTACTGTTGTGAAACAAACTACCCCACAACTCAGTGGTTTAAAACCAGTGCCACCACCAGTTATTGTCTTTCAGGATTCTGAGGCTGCCTGGGCTCAGCCGGGCAGTTCTTCTGCTCCACGTGCTGTTGAGTGGGCTGCAACACCCCAGAGGACTCACTGGCAAGGCCGGCAGGCGGTGCTGGCTGCGGCCGGGCCCCACTGGGGCTGTGATGAACAGAGGAAGCAATTTGCTTCTCCTCTTCATGCGTCTTACAGCTAGTGGCCAAGTTCTGAGTGGAGAGCACCAAGCAGACAAAACCAGAAGCTGGGCATCCCATAGGGCCCAGCCTCAGGGGTTACATGGTTTTCCTTCGGCCACTTTCCAGCAGTCACAGCAAGAAACAGGGCCAGCCCTCATTCTTCAGAGAGAAGGGCAATCGATTTTGCTGTTTTTTGTTTTGTTAATCCTCACCGGCGGATATTATTTCCATTGACATATACATATCATTGATTTCAGAGAGGAAGGGAGAGGGAGAGAGAAACATCAATGATAAGAGAAAATTGTTGATTGGCTGCCTCCAGCAGGCCCCACACTGGGGATCGAGCCTGCAACCCGGGCATGTGCCCTTGACCGGAATCAAACCCGGGGTCCTTCAGTCCACGGCCGATGCTCTATCCACTGAGCCAAACTGACGAGAGCTTCCATTGATTTTTAGACAGAGTGGAAGGGAGGAGGAGAGACACGGAGGGAGGAACATCAATGTGAGAGAGCCACATCAACGGGTTGCCTCCTACCCGTGCCCCAACTAGAGTCGGGGTTGGAGCCTGCAACGGAGGTACGTGCCCTTGGCTGGAATTGAACCCCAGGCCCTTCAGTCCTCAGGCCAACGCTCTAACCACTGAGCGAGCAACTGGTCAGGGCCAATTTCACTTTTTGATGGGAGGAGTGGCGAAGGATTTGAAGCTCTCTCTAATTCACTTCCTCTTTTGTTGGACTTCCGCCCTGCCATGGGGCTTACATGAGAGCAGAAGGAGAGACCGTTCCACTGGGAGAAGCCCCGGGTCACCTTCCCTGCAAAGCTTCCAAGCGGATGAGGAGAATCTCCGGGCTTCAGGGTTAGGTGGGCATTTCCCCTCCAACTGGGAGCAAAAGAGTCCAGTGACACAGAAGAGCTGGCGGGACGACCTTGGAGCCTGAGCTTCCTCGTCAGAGAGAAGCGGATCACAACATTATTTACCTCTTGCGGCTGCTGGGTGGGAGACATTCACACTCAACACTTAGCCGCGTAGGACTAACTGCCGCCGACATGCCACGGTTAATAACCTGGTCCCGCAGCTGCGACACTGGCTCCAAGTCTGGTCCGTTTAGAGAAATTCTGTGACCACCACGGAAACGCTGTTCCCTTTCCATGGCAACCTCCACTCCACGGTCGCCACGGGCAACAGCTCCTGCTTGGGGCCCGCATTTTTGCTGAGCCTTTCTGAGCAAACTCTGTGTTTGGCAAGGGCGGCTGGAGTCCACAGGCCTTCATCCGCAGACATAAAACCCTCTGTTCCTGTGATCCGGAGGGTTTCTCAGCCTGGCCTCTGAGAGGCCCAGAGGGGAGCAAGCAGGATCTGTTCACGTAACCTGAAGGCTCCTACTAAGCCATCAGAAGCCATCAAAAGTTTAAAAAAAAAAGCAAAGGACTCCAATGCAACATCTTAAAAATAGCTTTTTTTTGTTTTGTAGGAACAGTTACAGAACTGTTCAGCCAACCTCCTTTTATAGGGGAAAGAGGTTTGGGGCTGCCTGCACATGTAAGGGAAAATGACAGAAAAACAGTTGCTGAAGACTCTTTATACTCTAAACAATGTTTTCACCTCTATTGTTAATTTAACAGCCACAGATTGGGGGCAGGAGTGGGGCCTTCACCTCCTTTGCGCTCAGAGCCTGCCTTTGATATTCCTAATGAATGTCTCCCCTCTTGACTTCATGCTTAGCCGTAGCCGGGCTGAGCGGTCTCCCTGTCTGAGGCTGTCTGGATTAATTTGCTGTTACAGTGTTTGTTTTCTTTTAGAAAAATTCTAATTAACAACAACAACAGAAAACGGGTCAACAAGCTGGTAAATATTTAAACAAGCGTCGCGTTTGCTTTGCAAAGTCGCGTGGGAAAGGCTAGCAGCGTACGAGCGCGTTACGGGCAGCGGACCCTCTCCCGGCCTTGGACTTGGGGCGTTAATCAGTGACTCTGGGGCTTTCGGACACGCAGCTCCCCTCTCCTACGAGTGGTGAGGAATTTCTGTTATTCGAGCGACATGAATTTGCATTAATTTGTTTTATTAAACCTGAGAACCTCTTCCCGGTCTGAGGATATTCAGAACTCTGCTCCAAATGGCCACGGGGGGCTGCGAAACCAGCCCCCGTAGTCTGGGGCTTAGCTGGTCAGGAGGACCTTTCTGATGCAAAGAAAGAGGACGTTTTGTCTGTTTCTTCTGTTCCTGGAATGCACAAAAAGGGCATTGGAGACTCTGCTCTGTTGACAGTGATGGGGGAGCAGCCAGGACACTTGGGTGCCTTTTTATTTATCTTTTGCTTTTAAGCCATAGATCTGTTTATGCCACACTGTTTCTGAGTTCTCTAATGGCTCTCCGTCCCTCTGAAGGAAACCTGAGCATCTCGCTTGGCTGGCCCGGCCCTCACCACCTTCGCGGCTCCCAGACATTCTCAGCGCCGGAAGGCTCCACGAGTGCTGTGCAGCCCCGGTCAGCTCACGGGCTCTGGCTGCTTTTTGTCTGGAACCCCAGCCCCCAGATGTGCACAGCCCCCATAACTTTGTGCCCGTGCGGTGCTACCGTCAGAGGGGCTTCTCCCGGCCACAAGAACCTCTTCCCACTCCTTGTGCCTCCCCTGCTTTACATTATCATGCTTCTTACTGGGCGAGTCCTATGCATTTATGTGTATTTTTTTATTCTGTTCTGCCTCCCCTGACTAGGATGCCATGTAAAGGCAGAGACTGAAAGTTTTTTTGTTTTTGTTTTTTTAAACTTTTTAATATATACATTTATTGATTTCAAAGAGGAAAGGAAAGGGAGAGAGAGAGAGAAACATCAGTGATGCGAGAGAATCATTGACCGGCAGCCTCTTGCACGCCTCCTACTGGGGATTGAGCCCAAAACCCAGGCATGTGCCCTTGACTGGAATCGAACAATGGACCCTTCAGTCCACAGGCCAATGCTCTATCCACTGAGCAAACCAGCCAGGGCCAGAGACTGAGTTTTGTCCTTGGCTGCATCCCCAGCACATATGAAAGCTGGCTGCTCTAGTGGGCCTTTGAGGCGGTCCCCTCTCCTTCCCCACTTCTCGGTCCTCCCTCCACCTCACCCTGAGGCACTGCCTCAGGAACTTAGGGCTCCAGCGAGCACAGATTGGAAACCACAGACAGCACCTCCCCTTCACACTGGGGTGGGGGTTGGGTGGGGAGGGGTAAAGAACAAGGGCCCTCGGAGAGGTCACCCTCAAGGAGTTCGGGTCCAGGGGAGTCCTCAGGTCCCTTCCTCCCACCTTTTCTTCTTCTTCTTCTTCTTCTTCTTCTTCTTCTTCTTCTTCTTCTTCTTCTTCTTCTTCTTCTTCTTCATAATGTATTTTATTGATTTTTACAGACAGGAAGGGAGAGGGATAGAAAGTTAGAAACATCTATGAGAGAGAAACATTGATCAGCCGCCTCCTGCACACCTCCTACTGGGGATGTGCCGCAACCAAGGCACAGAATCGAACCTGGGACCCTTCAGGCCCCAGGCTGACGCTCTATCCACTGAGCCAAATCGGCTAGAACCCTTCCTCCCATCTTGACTGCCATCCCACTTTTCTTCCCACCGTCCCTGGCAGATCCCTTCTCTCCTGGGAGCATTTGGGGGGGCTGTAAACATTTCAGGGGATCCAGAGAGAGCCAGGAACAAGCAAGAAAATGGCCTGGAGAAGTGAATCCACATCCGAACAAGAACCAGGACGTACTTCGGGGACTGGTTCTCATGGTGGCCAGGCCGGGGCATGACCCGCCAGCTGGGGAGAAGATCTCACAAGGGGGAAGGAACCAGTGGGTCCCCACGGGCAGGTGCTGACTGTCCTTGTCCCCTGACCTAGAGCCACCACTGAGAGGAGATGCTTTCCTGGTTTCCAGCCATCATCTTGGACTTGGTCTCCCTTCCCCTGGGCTCTGCCTCTCCCTCCCTCACAACAGCATCCTGGGAGCATCTTCTCCCACCCTCGGGTGAGGGACGGTTTCTGCAAAGTGTTTTGTTACTTCCTACAGCAAAGAGGCCCGTCTGGAAATACTTTGCACTGGCTATGAAGAAAGGCATTTTCCTGATTTATTGTCGGGCTAGGCAGGGTTGTCTGAGAGGAGAGGAACCAACGGGGTTATCCATTTTGACTAATGATTAATGATTGCATCTAAAGTGATGTTTTCCTCTCCACTGATGGGCGGGAAAAATGGACTCAGCTTGCTGGGTCAGCACCGTGGGTCACAGATGCTGCCTCTGCGCTCTCAGATTGTATTATCCATTACAGACGGCACCTTCTCGTCGGAAAACCTAATTTGTTGTTCTCTGAGATGGAAGAGAGAGAGAGAGAGAGAGAGAGAGAGAGAGGAAACCCTGACATTTCACATGCAAGCCAAAGATTAGAATCACTGCCCAGGACTGTGCCCGGAAGTACACTAGGAAGTTGTGTCCCTGAGCCAAGGACACTGGCCGGCTGGTGCCCCGGGAGATGTAGGAGGCAGTGACTCCTGATCTTTATTATGCAAATGGACAGCCCCATTGCCTGGATGCTTAACCTCATCAGAGGAAATGTCACTGATCATTTCAAGCTCCAAATGTAGCACACGCATTAGTTCTATTATGGTACTATTATTATTATTATTATTATTATTATTATTACTATTATTATTATTATTTGTGGGGCATGTGTAAGCCCTCACCCTCTGAGGAAGCTGAGCCCCTACTTGCTCAGACCCTCTGGCGCTGAAAATCAACTCCTCTTGGTATGAAAACACAAACTAAAAAGCAAAACACAGTTTGTTCTTTCCCTTTAATGTTTGTGAATGGGGCGCGTTCTAGGCATGCATGATGGTGGGAGAGCACCCCAGTGTCAGATTCCCACCACCCCGTCCCCACAACCCCCGCTACTTAATGACAGGCTGCCTTCTCTCCCCTCCAGAGCTCTAGAGGGGCGCAAAGAAAGGAGTTGTGGCAGGAGGAGGGGTGACCTGGGCATAGAGAATGGTGAGGAGGATTGGAAAGAGGGAGATGCCTGAGCTGAGAGAAGAAGGGGCAGAGGGGAGAGGGCCTGTCTTCACGCCCCTGGTCACTGCTGTGACCAGGGGGTCAGGGTGCGCAGAAGCCCTGAGCAGCCTACTGGATCCAGGAGGTGGAGACTAAGAGATCTTGGAACCCAGCAACAGTGAACAGGAAGCCAATGAGCAGGGGCAAAGGGGTATTGGGGGCAGAGGGGACAGAAGATCGGTGGCCCAGGGTGATAGGAGATGCAGGCTGGGCACCTCAGAAATTGATCTGAGTCAGCAACCCACCGCTCAGAAGACCCCCGATGGGAAACGAAGGAATAAAAGCAAAACCCAAAGCTGGAGTGAAATTCTGTGGAAACAGAAAGCAACCAGTGTCCTTGCCCTCCTCTCCCCATCCTGGGCCCCCAGGAAGGGTCTGGAGGAGGGACATGGCTTCCCACACCATTGGAAAAACTAGCAGCTTCTCTGAAGCCCCTCAGAGCCCCTCTGACCCAGTCCCAATCCTTCAGCTGTGAACTCGGACATCCGGGTCCCACCCCCTCCAACCGCACTTCTTGGGAGTGGGCCCTCGTCCACGGCTTTGAAAGTGGTCCAGGGGAGTCATGTGCTGCTGGAGCTGGGACCCCTGGCTTTGGATTCTGATGAAGATAAACTCCATGAGGCAGTGAATCTTGTGTGTTTGTTCCCTCCTCTGTCCCCTCAGAGAAGAACCGGAATGTGGATTCACCCCCTGGAAGGAGAGGGCTGAATGGAGGCATTTCTCCAACAGGGGCAGGTCTGCCTATACCGAGGGCCTCGAGGGCCTCTGGGCAGGGCTTACCGCCCAGGCCCCGAGAGCTGCGATGTCAGGCCCAGCCGTGCCCCTCCCTGTCCCCCACACACCCTTCGGTGCACCTGCTCCAGGTTCCCCGAGGACAAGCGGAGGTGGCCCGTGGAGCCAGCACTTGTCTCCATGGAAGAGCCCGGAGGCAGCTCGGAGCAGCTTCCTGCAGGTGCCAGATCTGCCCTGGGAAACGCCCCTGTGACTGAACCCCAGCCCTCTCTGGGGCCGGCCAGCTCCAGCCTGGAAGATGAGAGTGTGTCCTTCCACCGAGGACTAAAGGAGGAAAGAGGGCCGGCCCAGATGGAAAGGGCTCAACAGCTCACACCTGAAGCTGGAGACTTCCCTGGAGCCCGGATTCAATCAGGTCGCTGACCTCAACCCTCATGGCCCGCCTGCCACACGCCAGGACAGGGCGTGTGTGGAGGTGGAAGGACAAAGGGGAGGAAGGCCGGGTCCTGCCTCGAAGGAGTGTGTCCGGGGCAGGCTGCTGATGTCTGATGATGTCAAAGCTGGGCCCCAGGGCCAACGCTAAGCTAAAGATGATCCCTCCAGCCCCTCTCCCCAGTCCCCACTCCTCTCTCCCCGGCACCAGAGGTCCTTTCTCAAAAGGAACCTGCCTTTGATGGAAGCCCTGTGAATGCCTCAGCCCAGAGCACAGCTCCCCCAGCTCCTGGTCATTCCATCACTGGTGCCTCTGTCCCCCTTCCCTGTAGTCCAGGGGCTGGGAGGCAGGTTGAACGCCCCCCCCCCCCCCGCCCGGTTGACACCAAATCAGCAATCCTATCACCCACAGAGTAGGCCCCATTGTTCCCCTGTGTCCTCCTGGGAGAGCCGGTGGGACAGCAGGGCGTCCAGAGCTGAGGCTCGGCCATCACCCTGCTGCCCGCACACAGCCCGCCCTGGGCTGTTATCTTTCCCCACCAGCGGCCGAGGGACGGCCAGGGGTCACTTCTGGTGGCCTTTCCTTCCTTCCTGTTCCGCTCAGGGTCAGTGATGAGTTTTGCATCCATGGAGGACGACCTTTTCCCACAGTCAGGAGCCCTGTCCCTTTGGCTGCTGGGGGAGAGGGGCCTCGCGAAGGGAGACTGAGGAGGGGCCCTGGGTGTCACCCCACCGGGTCAGTTTGGTGGAGAAGCATCGCAGCAGCATCACCTCTGGGTGAGATAGTCTGACATCCTCTACCGTAGATGCGTGTGCCACGGCCCAGAGCCCCTGAAGCCACACTCGTGACTGCAGGTGGAGCCAGTGTGCGGGCTGGTCCCTCCTCTAGGCGAGTCAGGTGCTGAGGGGCAGGCGGAGCAGCGTGCTGTCCACCCGCAGCCCCAGCAGGTGCCGGGTCCCTGCCCCCAGGGAGTGTGCCCGGGCCAGGCTGCTGATGTCCTCTGACTTCAAAGCTGGCCCCAGGGCCAACGCCAAGCTGAGATGATCCCTCCAGCCCCTCAGCCCAGTCCCTCTCCCCCCTCTCTCCCCGGCATCACAGGTCCCTTCTCAAAAGGCATTTGCCTTTGATAAAAGCCTTCAGGCAAGACCTTTGAGTGGACAGAGATGCTGAGATTTCCTTGTTTATTCTCGATTCCACCAGCAACATGGCATAGGAAAAGGGGAAAAAAAAATATTTAGGAGTATATGTCCCTTGATTCAACCCTGGGCAGTGCTATCAATGAACTCTGCAAGTTTGGGCCGAGCACGTAAGCTCAGTTTCTACAGCTGTGAAGTGGGGATGACAGGACTGCCTGGGCAGGTCTGCTGTGAGCAGTAGATCTTAGGGCTCAGCTGTTTGAAGTCTTTGGAAGTTATTACGTCACCTTTGGGCACCGAGCTCTTCGGAGGTGCAGACTGCGTTTCCTTTATCTATGCATTCTCAACCCTTTGCATGACAAATACCGGGCACAGAATAGGTGCTTACATGCAACCTTGGAAAGACCTTCTACATGGCGTCTAGGCAGACATCCCCTTGTTAGGATTCATACCACTCTGTTAGTTTTCCTTCGTAGTCTCAACACTGCACACTTGCTTGTTGTATATCACCCATCTCCACGTTAGAATTCAATTTCCAGGAGATCAGATCCTTGTCTGTCCCGGTGGTCAGTCTAGAACAGTGCTTGGTGCTGCGTGCGTGCTCTTGTTGACAGGAGAAATAAGTGGATGGCAGCTGTTTTATTACTACTGGTGTAGCAACGATTTGGAATCTAACCAGCATCCAGATACAGCGTCATCATTTTTTTTTTTTTTTAAACTTGCCAGAAAGAGTGAGAAAGGTCTGAAGTCCTTTGACTTTTCCTGGTCCCAGAATTCTGCCCAGGAGCCTGCATTCTGGGCCAGGGATTTCCACAGGCCTCCGCCAGGAGGCCCTTCACGCTAACTGAGCAGAGTGAATGCGGTTTTATGACGTGGACAAGGGCGGCCTTGGAGCCTGGGCTGGGGTCCTCTGGGGGGAGTGCGGTGGGGCCACACCCTCCCCGGCTCTGCACCACCGAGAGGCTCCAGACGGCCCAGGCCCTGCGCCAAGCTGCCTGGTTCCAGTGGGAAAGCTGACCTTGGCCGGGGAGAACCAGGAAGAGGCACAAATGAGTCATTGTCCCACATCCTCCAAGGTAAAATCCCAGCAGTGTGTGTGGCCTCTGGGGCTGGACACTGCTGCAGCCTTGGCTCCCTCTGCAGCCCAAATAAAAGCACTGGGCCAGCAACACCCGCTCAGCCTAGCAATGCAATCCACGAGTCTCTTCCACCGTCCCATCCCGCACACGTCCCTGCTTTTAGTGTTCAAAATACCGTACACATGACATTATGATTTCCAGTTCCAAGAGCAGAGCGAGATTTCCTTTTAAAGCCTTAGGGCAGGCTTCATCTCCTCCAACGAAGGCAACGTGACATTTTATGGACTCGTGGAAAGAAATAGGATATGTTTTCAGGTCACGTGTGAAGGAGGTCTCGCTCCATTGTGTTTTATTTTTATTCACAAGTGTGGGATCCAAGTCACTCGTGAGACGTGTTACTTCCTTCGGAATTCCACTAGAGGGCAGTCTTGGAAAATATTTATAAATCTGTATTTTATTGCTCTGTCTAGGAAATGCCGTTTTTAAAACAGGACAGGGGAAAGAAAAAAGAAAAAAGAAAAAAAAAAAAGCACACCCCAAAAACGCAGCCCGTCCAAATTTCAGGGCAAGCCCTTTGCCTTCCCTTGGAACTATTCCGAATTCCTCCAGAAGCACAGCTCGAGAGGAAGCCGAGAGCACGCAGGCAGCTGCTTCCCTCTCCCCTGCCCTTTTGTCCACATGGGATGCAGCTGGCCAAGCTGCGAGGCTGGCCCACTGGCCGGAGCCCAAGTCCCTTCTGCTCCCCAGGGAGCCAGCCCTGGCCCGCAGGATTGTCACCTTGGAACAGGGCAAGGAGATGCCGAATTTTGGGGGGGCCTCAGGTTTGAGTCCAGCCTTTGCTGCAATCCCCTCTAAGGAGTCTCGTCTTCTGCCCTTCCCTCCCAAGCCAGCAGTGGCCGGAAATCCTCCGAAGAGTGCCAGGAAGGGTCAGGGGGGCAGCTGGGGCGGCAAACAATTAAAAATAGGGCTTCCGGGCAGGCTGCCATGGAGATCTCGCTCGATATGTAAATAAGTGTAAATAAGACCCGGCCTCGCTGCTGGAAGAATGCCCTGCGCATTCTGTGTAGCCAGGGCTGTCCAGGGCAGCGAGCGCCTCACAGCCGAATTTGGAAAAACAATTTTTTTTTTTCTCTCCCAAAAAGAAAATGGTTCTATTGAGTTCCACTGGTGGTGGTGGTGGTGGTGGTGATGGTGGTGTGTGTGTGAGAGAGAGGTATTCCATAACTTGGATTTCTTTTTTTTTCTTTTTTTAAAATATATTTTTATTGATTTTTTTTTTTTTTTTTTACAGAGAGGAAGAGAAAGGGATTGAGAGTTAGAAACATCGATCAGCTGCCTTCTATACACCCCCTACGGGGGATGTGCCCACAACCACAGTACATGCCCTTGACCAGAATCAAACCTGGGACCTTCCAGTCCGCAGGCCAATGCTCCATCCACTGAGCCAAACCAGTTTCAGCTAACTTGGATTTCTTATTCAATGAATAGAAGACTGTTAAGAGACAAATCAGAAGAGCTGCCTTTTAACCAATAAAGCCTTACACCCAAGGCATATGCCTTATGTGTCATCCCCACTTCACAGCTGTGAACACTGAGCTTACGTGCTGGGAAAGCACGCGCCCAGACTTGCAGAGTTCATTGGTAGCACTGCCCAGGGTTGAATCAAGGGAAACATGACATTTTTTTTTCTTTTCCTATGCCATGTTGCCGGTGGAATCGGGAATAAACAAGGAAATCTCAACATCTCTGTCCACTCAAAGGTCTCGCCCGAAGGCTTCCATTAAAGGCAGATGCGGGAGGGAGGGACTGGGCTGAGGGGCTGGAGGGATCATCTTAGGTTGGCGTTGGCCCTGGGGCCCAGCTTTGAAGTCAGAGGACATCACAGACAGCACTTGACTCCATCCCTGACGTTTGCCTCACCCTGTAGGGTTGACATCATCTACTCTTCTGACCTCATTTCATCCTGGAAGCAGCTGGATGAGGTCATCCTCACCCCCTTTCAGAGGAGGCATCGCAAAGCAGTGGCAGGGGTGGTAAAGGTCACTTTCTTCCATAATGTTTTTCTTTTTTAAATATATTTTTATTGATTTTAGAGAGGGAGAGAGAGAGGGAGAGAGAGAGAAACATCAATGATGAGAGAGAATCATCGATTGGCTGCCTCCTGCACCCCCTACCCCCACCAGGGATTGAGCCCACAACCCAGGCATGTGCCCTGACCTGTAATCTAACCAATACCTCCTTGTTCATAAGTCAATGCTCAACCACCCTGCCAGGCCAGCCGGGCTCTTCCATAACGTTTTATTGAGCATCTGCCGTGCACCAGGCTCAGCACAAACAACCTCTCTATGTCCAGGCAAGCAAGCCCTTTGCCATCACTGGGACCCACCCTCCTTCCCTCAGCACAGCCAGAGAGGAAGCCCAGGGCACACAGGCAGCTGCTCCCTTTTGCCTACACACTACTCGGCTGGGCCAGCAGGGGGCGCTCTTTCCCCAGGCGTCCCACTTTCTGGCGCCCAGGGCTAATCCAGGGAAGGGACTACAGCTGGCTTCCTTCAGGTCCCGCCTTTCTTGGGGGCGATTCCCCTCTGCTGACCTTGACTCTTCCCCATCATGGGCAGCCGGGCAGTCCTCAGATGGTGTCTCTCTGCCCAGGGGCATGCACTGCAGGCCCCTTGTTCTCTATTCCTTTCACGTGGGGGGACCTAGAGGCTGCATTTGAAAGAAGCCCTGGGGACTCTGGGAGAAGCAAGGTGACCCTAGTGACTTCTGCAGGGGCCCCCTGTGGCTGAGACCCAGGGCAGCAGAGGATGTCTGGGAGGCAGGCAGCCGGGGGCTCAGGGCAGTGCTTCCCCCAGAGCACGCGGCAGCTCTGCCTTTCCACTCTGCTCCGTTCTCCACCTTTCTGGGAGCATGTATGACTGTATAACTAGAAACACAGGTGCACATGTGCGTGCGTGCGCAGGGACACGGCTTTACGCCCTGGTCCCCTGCAGTGTGCCAGGGAGAGGGACACGCACGCCGTCACCGGGACTGTGCACATGGCAACCCCCTCCCCCCACCCACCACCAGTCCAGATGCACCGGGGATTCTACAGGAAACTGCTGGGGTGTGGGCACAGTAGCAGACAGGCTCCCGGTGTGCCTCAGAGAGTGAAAGCTGGGAGAAACATGCACATTGGGAATTGGGGGCTCCTTTCCGCTTAGGGAACTCTGAGGAGGGGTGGAGGGAGAGGATTGGGGAGGTGAGAAGGCAGGAGGAAGGGCTCCAGCTGGATGCAGAAGGCCCTGAACGCTGGGCCCCTCCCCAGTTTAACCAAAGGAGGAGTGAGACCCCGCTCCAGACGGAGCAGGGCTGGAGGGCTCCAGAGCAGGGAGGAGGAAGCAGGCTTCCCGGACTCAGCCTTGTGGAGGTGGGCTGTCTGCTTCTTGGCTGCTGGCCTGGCTCAGTGGGTCCCTCCACACACCGTGGCCAGGTGAACTCTGGAGTCGTGGGACTCCTCTCTGACACTCTAGCCTCTGATGCTCTAGGGCAGTGGTTCTCAACCTTCCTAATGCCGCGACCCTTTAACACAGTTCCTCACACGGTGGTGACCCCCCAACCATAAAATTATTTTCGTTACTACTTCATAACTGTATTTTTGCTACTGTTAAGGAATCATAATGCAGATATCTGTGTTTTCCGATCGTCTTAGGCTCTACAGCAGCCATTCTCAACCTGTGGGTCATGACATTAGAAAAGGTTGAGAACCACTGCTCTAGAGTCTAGAGGGCCAGCCAATCCTTTGCGACTTGGCTGGCTTCCATCGACAGAAGGGCCAACAGCTGCCCCACGCTGACCTAGGGAATCCCAGACAGCACTCTCGCCGAGGAGGGAGCCACACCAACCAGTGGGCCCCATCTGTCCAGAGCCATTGAGTCTTGGGAGGACTGGGTGCTTCTTGAATGACACAGGAGGACGGGGCGGGGGTGGGGTGGGTGGACCTAGCAGCCAGCCCAGGGGGAGTCACAGAGGACGCCGTTGAGGATGAAGCTCTCCCGAGCAGGAGCACAGTGCTGTCAGGTTTCGCCGCTCTCTGCTTTGCCAGGCCCTCCAGGCGGGTGGGTGAGGAAGACCCAGCTTGTGGATGTTGGGTAGACATCCTGGAGGTTTGGGAGGCCTGTCTGCACAGGAAGGGGAGAAGCGGTCTTTCCAAGCTGAGACTGCCTTTAGACGGTGGCTTACATGGTTCTAAGAGGGCAGAAGTGAGATACAAATACAATCCTCTAGAGGGAATCGTCCCCCAGTGCCCGTCACCCAGAGAGCTTCGTGCACCAGCTGTGCCCTAGGGGCCCGCCCCGCCCAGAAGCCCCCACCTTCCTCATGGTAGTACCCTGGCCATGCCCTGCCCAGCCCAACTCTGCCAAGGAAAACAACTTGGATATTTCTCTATTGTGATCTTGGCCACTCTTTTTTGATGCGGCAGAATCAGACAGTTTTCCTTTCAGTTATTCCATTATTTCAAACTACTCGTTAAACAATGTCTTCAAAGAAAAACCAAGCCACCAGATAAATAATGTGGCGCTGAACGGGTGTGACGAGGGAGCTGTCAGACCCCACGCCGGGAACGCTGACATGCAGTCTGGCCTGACCTTGGGGACCCGGGCAACTGTCGCATGACTTCCACTCTGTCTCCGGAGTCGAGAGCCGCTTAGTGCCAAGTGCGATGTGGACACTTGCCTGCTGGACAGCGGAGATAGGAATTTATTTTCCGTCTCTCAGGCAGCCTGACACAGAGCACGTAATGATTTTCTGTCAGGCCAGGCCTTGCTGGATTTGAACCCGTGACCCAGAGGTAAAAGGCCCCAATGTAAGGCCCTTTTTACAATAACTAGCCTGCCCGGGCCTCACTGTGCCTGGCCCAGCGTTCTGTCTGGGATCTGCCCATGTGTTTGCCTCAGCCAGTTGAGTTTTGGTTGCATCTTAACGTAGCATTTGGGACTGAGAGGTTAATGTTCCAGAATTCATGTCCAGGGGAAATGGGAAAAAGCAAGTAGTTACCTATAAAGGAGCACCTATACGATTGTCAGCTGACTTCTCAACAGAAACCATGCAGGCCAGACGGGATTGGCAAGAAATATTCAAGGTGATGAATAGTAAGAACCTACAGCCAAAGATAATCTACCCAGCAAAGCTATCACTCAGAATCGAAGGCCAGATAAAGAGCTTCACTAATAAAAAAAAAAACTAAAGGAGTTCATCACCACCAAACCAGAATTATATGAATTGCTGAAGGGGGTCCTTTAGGAAGAGAAAGTAAATAAAGATAAAAATTATGAACAACAAATACGTAACTATCAACAAGTGAATCTAAAAACCAAGGAAATTAAAAAAAAATCTGATGAACAATATTAACTGGTGAATATAATAGAATCAGAGGTATGGAAGGGGAGTGAACTGACGATTCTTGGGGAAAGGGGAGAGGGAGATGTGGGAAGAGACTGAACATAAACTGTGCACCTATGGATGAGGACAATGGGGGGTGGGGTGGGAACCTGGTGGAGGAGAGCAATGGAGGGGGGCGAAAAAAGGAACATTTGTAATAATATGAAGAATAAAAATTTATTAAAAAAATAAAATAAAATAAAAGGCTGTTGGTCTTTTAAAAAAAAAAAAAAAGAAAAAAAAAAAGAAAAGAAATGGGAAATGGGAGGCAGATGACGCCATAGAGGCAAGGGCCTGTTTGACTAGCCTGGGTCCAAAAGACACATGCTCCTCCAGGCTGGGGGCCTGACCCTGACCTCAGGACCTTTGCACATGCATTTCAGCCAAAGAGAAGGCTCCCAAAGGGGACACCACACAAGGATGTGCCTCTGGAGGGGGCCTGAGGTCTAGATGTTTTGGGTCTCAATTACGCTGGGGTCAAAACTGTCATTACTTTTACTGATGGTTTTCATTAAAAAAAAAAAAAAATCATTTTAGGAGCATCCGTAGATAATAGGATGATTCCTAGCCCCTGAATGATAACCGAGAGCCACAGGCCACTTTCTAAAAATGGTCTTTCATAACCTGAAGACATCTGTCCTCCAAAGCCAGCGAGGTAACCTGGCGGGCCTTAAGGGCTAACCCATTGCTCCATAAACATTTGTTGAGGTTCCTACCCTCAGGCAAGCATCCTGTCAGTTATCGGGGTTACAGAGATAAACAAAGCAGGTGCCCATGGAAGAAACTGATCATTTGGGGAGTTGGGGGGAGAACACGTGGAAAATGATAATTTTCTACAACCTGATGAGTGATAAATTAGCAAGTGAAGATGTTCTTTATACAACTGAAAACCAAAGACGGTGTCTCATAAGCGGGAGAATGTGTCAGTGGGGGGACTGTGAATCCAGTTAGTAGTGCAGAGGAGGTGGGAAGCCCAGGTGCTGGCCCAGTCAGCCATCCAGGGGGAAATCCAGACTTTGTCACTTATAAGTTCTGGCACCTGGAACTTGGTCTCTTGGAGCCTCCATTTTCTCATCTGTAAAATGGGAGCAATTACACCAAAGCACAAAATTGTCACAGAATTAAACAGGGTAATTCATGGAAAGCATTTAGCAGAGCGCCCAGCACATGGCAGGCGATGGATACATGCCAGCAAAGGGCTTCCTGGTGGAAGAAGGGCAATCCTGGAGGGAAAAGAAGCACTAAGGAAGGTTTTTTAAGATAGCAGCAGTGGGATGGGGAAGAAGGCGGGAATTAAGAAGTTTTGTAGACAGAATAAAGAGAATTCGCTAACTGAAGATCAAAAGTGAGCTGTGAAGGCTGAGGGGGAGGACCGCTAGGCCTGGTTGCTAAGCCAACACAGAAAGCAGGTTGGGGAGGTTGCTATGCCAACAGAGGAAACTGGCTTAGGGAGGGTGAATGTAGGGAGAGGTTACTGACTTTTCCTCTAGGGCACGTGGGGTTAGAGGGGCCTTGGGGATATTCAGGTGCGAATGTCCCATGAAGTGGGAAATGTGAGCTCAGGGCCACAGATCTGGGCGCCCTTGCTGGTTTACAGAAGGTGACTAACGCTGTGGGCGTGGCTCAGAAGTTCCCACCAGTGGTGGGAAGACTTGAAGACCAGAATTCCTAAAAATGTTAAAGGGATGGGGTGCGGGGTGGGGGGGTTAAATGGGACTGCAGAATGACCACCCAGGAGGTGTAGCAGCAGGGGGTCTCCGGGTCAGGAAGTCCTGTAGAAAATACAGCTGAGTTCTAGCCGCACTGGCAAAGCCCGCCTAGGACTCCGAGGGCCACGCATGGACCCAGACCCAGGACTTCACGGATGTGAGCACAGACAGGCGGGGCTGCAGGACTTCACGTCTGGAAGAGGCAGGAACAGGGCTGGGCCAGGACCCATGTCCTCCATGTGCTGCCTCCCCTTCTGTGGGCTCTGAGCTGGGCCTGGTGTGTGCAGGAACCTGGGCCTTCCTTCCGATCATCTGTAATTTCTGAGATGGAGCCGGGGGTCTGGGGGGTGGGGAAGGCTTTGATTGACAACACACAGAGAGAGAACAACATCCTTTATCAACCTTGGTGGCAGATTTCAGAGTTTAGAATCAGGCTAATTTCCAAAAGTTTAGGGTTGTGGAGAAGTCTGCTTAGTGGTGAGTTGTGTGGGCTCCTGAGTCAGGAGAATCTGATTTGAAATCTCCATTCACCTGGGAGCTGTGAGGCCTGCAATCACTGTTTGCCTCTCTGCCCTCAGTTTCCTTACCTACACAGTGGGGATGGCAATATTACATCTCCTCCTAGGGTTGCTGCAAGAGTCAAATGCAAAGTCTGGGTGAAGAGCCTAGTATGGCCCGTGGTGCTGAGGCATGCTGGGCTCGGCTGTCTCTTCCCTCCCAACACCAGCGTGAGGAACAGCATGCTGGCAGCTTGGCATCACCAGGGTGGGCATGTGTGCCCCACAGAGCACTGGATATTACTGCTAGTGTTGCAATCTCCCAGTCCACCTGAGCGCATCTTAATTTATATCTGGATGTGATGGTTTAAGAGCGAATCCCGTGCTCCTCCAAGATTTCCAAGAGCATCCATTCTTCTCATCACCTCCTGAAAACATGCCCGCTTGTGATTTGGTGTCCTTATTACTGGAATGTTTTATCTTATCTCCTCTATAGCACCATTTGGTGGATGTTGAACCTTTTATTTCCTTTCCCCCCAGATAAACAGAAAGCTTCAGAGTAAAGCAGATTGACTAAAGGCTTTTTTCTGCAGAAAGAGTCATTATGGGAAACAGTATGGGGGATCCTCATGAAATTAAAAATAGAACCCCCGTAACCCAGCAATCTCGCTTGGGGTATATAGCCAAGGTACACAAAATAACTAACTCAAAGGGAGTCTATAATAAGAACTCTCACAATTTTGAAGGTGAGGACCTACCTGTTAAGATCACAGTTTGGAAAATCAATACACATTTTTGTGGCTGCTCCTCTGAGCCAGGCACTGCGTTAGGCACTGAAGAGAAATAGAGATGAAGACTGCGTTGGAGGAGACAGAAACCTCAAGTAACAACCAGACGATGCAAAGGTTTGAGAAGACGGGAGGCATCTTCCAAGGGCACATCACGGAGAGCCAGCCCTGCCCCGTGGGAAGCAGGAAAGCCGGGTGGGGCAGGTGACACTTGGCCCTCAGGGAGAGGAGACTGCTAACCAAGCACAGCAAATCAAGAACAGAGGCATGGAATTCAAAGTAACTTGCTCATAAGGAAACACTGGGTTTGGAAAAGGCATTTTAAGGTTTCCTCTTTTCTCTCTCTAAAAAGAATAACGAGGGCAACAAGCATTCAGATCACCCCAAATCTATCACTTCTGTTGGGTATGCTTCTCTTTTGGTCCTCAACTCCGATGCAGAGAACCTACCATATTTCTGATACAAAAGCCAGGGCTGTTTCTGGCTCTAAATTTATGGCATGGAGAAAGAACTGAGAAGGAAAGATGGTGGAGCTTGTGTCTATTTAGCCACAAATGATACAATAGTGTCTGGGTGACTCCAGAGAAATCTGCAGGCTCTCAGAAGGCATTGGGACCGCATCTGAAATCAGGCTCGCAATAAGACACAGGTTCTCTTGTGATTTCTGAAACATCTCTTTGTTTAATCATAGAATCCTTTTCATCTTCCATTCATCATAAATAATCCACTTCATTACTTTACCAATCCTTTTGAAAAAATTTGGTATTTAGCATAAACAAACATTGAACATTAGCCAAAGGTGTGTTAATTTAAACAGAATAGGAAAGAATTTGAAAAAAACAAAACAAAAAACCCACCCATAAAAATTTTAAAACTTAGAAAAGAACATAAGAATAGATAGAATAGATTATCACCCACTTAAAAAAATCAAATTTCATAACAGCCATTAAAAAAAAAATCCAGGTGGAAAAATGGGTAAACATAAATATAATCTAATTATTTCTTTCATAAATACACTTAGACAAAACAAATACATAGAACAGATAGCTTGACAGTACATAAACATAATATTTTCAGACATGAATAATTAAATCCCAATAAAAATGAGTTAAAAATAAATTTTAATTGTTTTTTCTTATGGAAAAATATGCCACAGCATTTATGTAAAAAAAAAAAAAAAAAGCATAAACTTATCACTAAAGTTACCAAAATTCACCATGTAGATTATTAAAAAAAAAAAAACTTTTTTTTTTTTAAAGCAAAAGATGTTATAGTATTTTCAGTTGAATTTTATCCCATAATCACACACCTACTACAGGTGTTTGACAAGAGAGGTAGATAAGTTGGGGGAAAAACAGCATTCTAATGCTAGCTTTTATTGTAACTCAATTTCATTGACTCTGAACTTTAAAGAAGTTTACAGGAACAGAGCACAAAAACTTTTCTGAGCTCCATTATTTGTAAGCATCCAAAGTACCAAGCAAAATTACAAGCAAAAGCCTTGACAATGAAAACTCTTGACAAATAGCCCATTTAGCATAGTTTTATGCAAGGTCTGGCACTAGCTTTAAAATTGACACCGAGGACAACTGTTGTGAAATTTGTGAAATTCGGTGATATGGAATGAGTCAGAAGAAGCTCACGGGAGAGGAGACCGGGTAGTAACAAGAACACAAAGTTACACTGTGGATAGACTTGATTGGTTCCTAAGGAATTGTTTTCTTTTGTTGACAGAACAAGAAGACAGCTGCCAAGGACAGTGTGGCCCGGTGTGACCCCAGGTGCCCATCTTTGTCAAATCAAGAAAGACACACGGAGAGGATGCCACAGAGGATGTGCAGGAAGCAGAGAGAGTGTCCCCCTGATTGTATATATTGCTTTATTCTCTCTTTGGGTCCAGTGAATGCTCTCCAGCCATCCCAGAGGCAAATATTCGATACTGTTTTGATAGCTGAAGCCCAATTGGGAACGAATTTTTCTTAATAATTTGGCCAATAAGTGGCTTTGCATTTTCTATGCCCACTTTTCTTTCCATTTGGCTAGAAAGAATGTGTATCTGTAACATCTGTTTGCATCTATGACCTTCATATTTCCATTTATTCATAATAGCAATCTGATTTAAATTTTTTTTTGATGTCGCAATCCTTTGACAAGTCTGCCAAGGAAAATTTCATTCATAACTTGTCTCAAATGCCGTAAGTATGCTTAATTCAAGGATGTAACAGGCTGCTTCTAGCTAACAGGGGTGATTTGTGCTCAGCACATCTATGTAACAAGAAAAGGTTTTTCTCAGTTGTGGAATGTGAATACAGCCCATCATTAATTGCTGCTACTCTCAAACTGATAACAGGTTTGTGTCTCACATTTGGCTGTTATGAGTTTGCGAGTGTGTTGGGAAATAGGAAAGAAATTAAAGCAAAAGAAAAATGAAAAATCCATGATTTTGAAAATCCTGAAAATCATATTTTGTAGTTTTCCTCAAAACGTCCCTTCATTGACTCATCACTCAACCATCAGGCCTTTTCTTTGAAGCAGCTTAGAGTAAATTTAAGACACATAATATCACAATTTCTGATCATGGCACAGAGGAATTTCTGTGTGGAAACCATTTGAAGGAATGTCTAAAAAAAATGATGTCAAGGAATGCAGACAACTTATGCTTTTCAGTCTATGACTCCTGTGGAGTTGATCAGAGGCATGTCACAGTTGTAGGGAAAAAATCACACAGTAAATCAAAGTACTTAGATTAAGACTTTGGAAGTTCTCCCCGCTTCGGAAGGGCGTTTCTCCTTCCGAACAGTACAGTAACCACGACAGAGGTGTACGCACAAAGCTGGGGCTTTTGTCACTTGGGATGAACAACTCCAAAATACTGCACCGCCCCTGGCAGTAACCAGCAAAGTCGGTTTTGGAAAGAACGCTCTTGTCAAATACATTTTTAAGGCACTTCAACAGTTATATCGTTTTCTGTGTGTAAAAAAATAAAATATGCATCGGAGCAAAATTCACAAGTACGCGTCTCAGGACTGTGCACAACCCTGTACATATGTACACCGCCGCAGCCCGGGCACCGCCTGTGCTATACGACCGGCCTCGTCAGCTTCACTCCCTGCAAGAGAGGAGAAGATGCAGTTCAGAGTTGGACAGCACCCCGGGGCCGAGTGCAAGCGTCAATAAACATTAGATCATCGATGCTACGAGGAGGAAGAGGCCCGTCCAGCGAGCACTAGGTAACCACTGACCCAAACCTCGGTGACAGACATCGCCCGCCCAGCTCTCTGGCCTGCAGGCTGTCACCTCCTGGCCTGGCCTGGCCGCTCACACAGTCCCCTGTGCACTGGGCTTGGCCGCAGGTCTCAATCGGTCTTGTCTGCAGGGCCATCGGGGAGACCCTTGGGATGGGTGCTCTGGGTTTGGTTTTGTGCTCCCATGGGAGGGATGACACCCTAAGGCCCTGGCGTGTTCTAAGTTAGACAGCGGCCCCAGCGTGGGAAGATGAACAGCGTTGTCCAATGTCGCCTCCCCTTGGAAATGCTTCTTTATCTGCAGAACAAAGGCCAGGGCTTTGGACCATTCAGAACATTTCACTCTGACTAGTTTGCTATTTGCTATGGCTGTGCATTATTATTAGGGCATCAGGATTCTCAGATAATTTTCTTCATTCTTTGTCAAAATGTATATGTAGAAATTCTGGTCCATAAGGCACACATACATTGATAAATGTAAGTGTAAGTCTAACTGAAATTTTTCAAAATGGGTGAACAGTGAAGAATAAGGTTCTAACATGCTCCTCTACCAACCCCGTGTGGGAGGACAAGGCCTGGAGCCGTGCCTGGCCAGAGTGGCCCTCACTAGCACTTGGTTAAGTAACTACATGAGTGACGGTGTTGGGTGCATTAATCTTTTAGAGCCTGGGGACTAGGGTGCATCTTCGAAAAGCAGAGTGTACTTCCGTCTGGAGTGTCCTCATGGTACAGGGAAAAGGTTTTGGGGGCCAAAGAAACTAGGGTTCAAGTCCTCACTCTAACACTGACTAAAGCACCCACACGGCCTGGGGCAAGTTGCTCACTCTCTGAGCCTATTTCCCAACCTGTATGGCAGAGGTAACGGAGCTGCTGCAAACAGTGCTGCAGACACTAATGGACAACAGTGACAGGAAGGACAAGCACAGCAGCTAGCTTTTGTCAGACACCTGCCGCATGCTCTCCCACAACTCTGGGGGTATATCAGCATCAGTCCTCGAGTGGCAGACACTGAGGGGCAGAGGAGTGATATGGCCCGGGCCACCAGTGAGCAGGGGCAGAGCCGGCAGCGGGCTGGCTCTCGGGTCACATGTGCTTTGAGTGCATTTACTGAACATTCACCCCAGTGCACCGTGCCCTTCAGTATGAGCAAATGGAAACGAGCTTGAAAAGCTGCCATTTAAGTATAATTGTACTTTTATAACCACACAAAACATTTAACCTCAACCCTCCTGCTCAGACTGAAGTGAATCCATGCATCATTGTTGGGTTTAGTTAAGGAACTATGTCCTCTGAGAATGAGAACATGCAGTGTGTGAACAGCTAACACCCAGAAATAGCATTTCAATCTGATCGGATCCAAGTAAGACCGTCCGGAGTCCCACCTTCTGCCGCGACACCATCCAGGACTTTATCGTGGGCACCAGCACGCTGCCCAGGAGGATCTGCACCGGGTGGTAGATGAGCAGAGGGACGGAGATCAGGGAGAGGTGCTCGTGGCCTGCGAACACGATCTTCAGCATCGGGATTCCTGAGGGACGAAGGGAGGAAATCGAGAGGCACGTTCAGTGTGTCATCCATTAAGGACATTCTCCACTAACATTGGAACTTGGAATAGGTCATTGCCGCATCCCCCGGGGGTGTTCACAGGACTGGAAAGGGAAGGTCTCAAATGAGTCACCACATCAGTTCATCTTCTTTTCACAACCCAGGCTCTGAGCTCCACCTGGAACCGATGAAAGCTCAGAAGGTGCTCAGTATTTGAGGGCACCAAGAACTCTTGCTGCATGAGCAGCCTGTCTAACAGGAGGAGGGGAGGAGATAGCATGGAACAGAGTTGCTTCAGGAAGTCTGAAAAATCCCAGAGAGGCCAACGTTCAGAATGGATCCTTTCTTGCTTAGTCGTGAGATAGGGAGGCCTTCCTGGCACCATTTCATAGCCCCAAAGCTCCCTTTGGAGAGCTGGAAGGGTACGGTCAGATAACGAATGGTACGCACTGCGGTCTCTAGGAGGATACTTCAGCCAAATGAACATTAACCAAGGCTTTGCATGTTCTCATTTGGCCCAGGGTCTCAAGGCGTGCTACACAACATTGCATATGGCAGGCGAACTCTAAGACTAGTGCTGTTTAAACCCACATGGAAAGTTTTAATGGAATTCAGGTACATGAACACTACTTCCTGAGTCTACACTCTATTACACAAGGGCACGGTGTGCATACGGTATTTTGTAAGCAGCTGACTACAGTGTGTACCTATTAAGCTCCTGTAACACAATCCAGACACTGGCAGGTGAACTGTTATTACCAATGGTTTGAATACGGCCCGGTTGTCAGGACGGGTGTGTACGTGGGTCAGCTCTGTCACCTGAATCGCTGTGAGAGCTTAGCCTTCTCCTCGTTTCTTTCCAATAGCTTCTGGAAAGGACCCCAGCTCCCAAGCTCTCACAGTGATGGCACAGAAACCACCTTTTATTGTAACCCGGCGGGGGAAAGCTCTGCGTTCTCAATGACGTGTGCTTCTGGTGAATTTCAAACCTTCACTAAACATGCATTTTCCCGCCGCTTACTTTCTCCTGGCCTCACAAGCCACTGCCGTAAACGGAAAACACTCCACTCTTCCAACAACGTCCCTCAGAGCTGCCAAAGCACAGGCTGGGGTTTCTGCACGGGTTCTGTCTTCTTGCCGATATAAAAGTCAAAGGTTTCTCTTAAAAAACAATATGCTCAATCTGTTCACGGTTGAGAAGCCACATCTGACATGGGAAAGTTGTTCCGAGGAGGAAAGGAGAAGATGTGAACACGCCCACCCTGTTTCCAGGAAAGATGCCTTGGTCCACAGGGATGATGCCGAGAAGTCGGGGATGGGGGTGAAGGAAAGGTGGGGCTCCAGGGAGCGCATGAAATATGGGAACATTTGCCCCTAAAGGCGATCAGAGCAGGGGTTTCTGACCCCAAATTTGAGGACGTGGCTGCTGGGCTACAACGCCTGAGGCGTCCTGTCCTGGCTGAGCCTCGGGCTCAGAGTCACTGGGCACCGAAGGGAAGCCAGGGAGACAGTCAGGCGGCTGCTGCTACTGTAAGTCAACAAGAAACCGACTGCAAGACATACAAGGTGTCCTAGTGTCCGAGACATCGGAAACCCACTGGCTGTGACGGATCAGGCAGAGACAGCAATGCTAAGGGGAAAAATGGCTCCGTGTACTGAGCGCTTACTAGGTGCCATGTGTATCCATCTCCTACTTTCCCATGTTAACTGAACTTGGCCAGGCAATAACCTGGAGGCTGATGAAACTACCCTGTGCACGGCTTTCCTAGTGAGGAAACGGAAACTTTCCCCATGGTGACGCCGGAACTGCAACGAGGTCTTCAGTTCAGACGCCATGGGGATTGCAAAGCCTCGAAGCAGAACAGGCCTGGGGTGCCAAAAGCTTTCCAGGCAGAAGTCCTGGTGGGCTCGTTCTCCTTGGAGGGGCTCCTGTGGATGAGGGACTAAGCGACTGTAGGGACCACCCCGGAGAGAGGGACAGAGACAAGCCAAGTCCTTACCCTCAGGAAGCTTCCAGTGTACAGTGACCTCTACCTTCTGAGGACCCAAACCCAGCCTCCCCCTCACCGGGAGGAAAGTCGCTCCTGTCTGTGCTGGACTCCCCACCCCACCTCCTGTCCAGTTTCGGCTATGACTCCATTTTTATTACATTCATTAACTAGGTAAGAAAAAAAAAGTGCAATGATTTAAAAAAAACAACAACCCACCAAACTCACTAGAAAGAGTTTTCTTTTAAAAGTAAAATTTAAAATCAGAACTCTTTTCATCTCACCATCACTGCAGTAATACAAATGAAGGAAATTAATTTTAATGCTCCCAGGTACTGATTCTGTGTCACCGTGGCTGACAGGAGCCAACGAGACTTTAGGAGGTGGCATCTGACTTTATGGAAGTGAACACGAGGCATGCATTTACAATTTTACAGGGACTTTAGGCTGTCATGCTGAAAAATGTTTATAAAACATTAATCAAAAAGGGCCTCTTTAATACAATGCATTGTCTGAAAGATGTTAGAAGGCGCACCCTGTAAATGGATTCCTTTTCTGACTAAAGTAATTTCCACCCAAAGCATCTCCCCACTGCTCTACACGCGCGCCGTGTGGCTAGATAAAGAGCCCTTCCGCGGCACGTCACCGCCTGATGCGAGCACTTGGGAAATCCCTGATGTACAGCACGCTGCATTTCCATGTCGCACATGACACATTCGTCTGAAATCACCCAACAGAGTTTGACACGGCGGCATCTTCCATAAGCACAGCTTTCAACAGACATCTGCCCGGTAGGAACTTCAAGTGCGAGCTTTCTTCATCTAACAAGCAAGGAAGGGGTTTCTTTTATCCTTTTCTTTTATTCTTTGTTCCCAGGGTGGAAGGGATAAAACAATACGAACTGGAACAGGTCCCCCCCTCCCCCCCAGCCCTCCATTTTAAGTATGTTTATTTTATGTTCTCTGAATTACAATATTCCCTTTGTATCAATGTTCGAGTTTCAAGTTACTACTTTCTACTGGATGAACTGTTTTCTATTTTTCCTTGAGAAACGGATATCTGTCTTCAGAGATTAAACGTGGGCCTTTGTATAATTCCCACAAAAGGGTTATTGATAGTTCACAATATAAAAACTATTGACTTGATATCATTATTTAGAGTTTATTTTACCTGTAGGTGCCAACTGTTCTCTTTCTATCTCCCTATCTATCTATCTATCTATCTATCCATCCATTCATTAAAATAATACTCTTTGGGCCTCTGCTGTCTGTGAGTTCTTGTTCCCGTGCTGAGGACATTAGGAGAACACAGGCAAAGTCTCTGCCTTCCTGAGGTCTTGACTACCTCAACTTTCCCCCAACCAAGGGATGAGAGTCCCCCTTTCTGTCACCAGCTTACCCAGCTTCTACAACTCAAACTTGGGGCATCACCTCGACTAATCCCATTTGTCTTTCCAGCTCCAGAGGAAGCCACCAGCTCAACATGACGCTCCTGCAGTCTCCCCTCCACCCACATCCCCCTTCCCTCAGCTTTCACCACACCTTCCTAACTCAGTTCCTCAACCAATCAAGCCAAGATGACTCTTCAGCCTCCTGCCCGGGCCCGTCTTCAGATTCTTCCCTTCATCAACGCTGCAGACCAGTGGGATTCATCTTCCTAAAGCCCGGATCCATGAAAGCCACTCCCTGCTAAACAATCACAGGGACTTTCCAGAGCCCATTCATTGAATCCTCTACCCACTCAACTCGGTGCAAACCACTGTTACCACCCCCTGGAGTAAGTGCTCGCTCGCCGCACACCACTGCTTTGCCTGCGTTTTCTCATGTAATCCTTCAGCAGCCTATGGCGGCCATTTTCCCACTTAAAGATGAGGGGCCCTGGGTTTGGAGCAGTTAAGTGACTGGTTTGCCATCACACATCAGGGCAGGTGGTGGAGGCAGACTTAGACCCCAGGCCCACTTACTTTTCATCACGAAGCTACGTTAACTCCATCAAACCCAACTTCCCGCTGCCCGTGGCCCTCACGGCTCCGGCCCAGCCCTGTCTTGTCTTCGTAGAAGCTAAGCCACCTGGGTTCGTCTTTCCTTACCAGGTGCCTAAATCCCACCATGGGCTCTCTGGGCTCCGCTTTGTGTCTTCCTCCACCAGGAAGGTGGCCCCCGTGGGTGTCTTCCTCTATTTTGTGTAGGTTTTGTTTCCCCTGAACACAGGCAAAGTGTTATAATTTTCGTTGACTCTCCTCTGGTGTTTTTTAGCGCAGCACAGGACGGCGCTCAATACATAATAAGGGACTGATTATTCAGGAACAGGTGCTAAGTAATGTTTCCTGTTGAAAGCGACAGGATGTGGAACACATACCTGATGTTTCACTGGACTGTAAAGGGAATTGTTCACACACACCCTCTGGGGAGGACTGTGTTTTATAGGATAAAAATAGGAGCAGGAGAGGAAATATTTTGAAAACGCCCCTTGTGTCTTTTGGAATCTGATAGTACGCTTACTTTCTCACGTGGCTGAGAGATGGTCTACTCCTCTCACCTGGACCATTTCCTGTCTTTCCAAGATCCGCTCGCCTGAATTCACACGACTTGTTCCCATTTAAGTGCTTCCTCCGACTCCCCACTGAGCTCTGGAGAGAGCTGCTGGCCAATCGGGGGTCCAGTGGCTTCTATCTTTAGTTGTCATGGTGATTTTCCACTTTTGTTTCGTTTGTTCTTAGTTAGAAACATCCATAACTTTACTATCCAAATGCCCTATGCATTGTTATTTGAATTCTCGCTCTTCCTGGTCAGTGGGTCTCTCAGGAAGGCCCATGTTTGCCTTTAACAGTCACTGGGATAGATGGTCTCCACAATCAATATGCAGTCCAGCACGGCGCTCAGTGTTTGAGAAACACTAACCCTCTTGTCTGGCATCGCTAAATGCCAATCTCTGTGTCCCCGTACCCAGCACATACATACACACACAGACATAACACAAATACACACACACACACACACACACACACACACACACATACACACACACACACTCACAAACTCACCCCACACTCTTTTCGAAGACAAATAGTGACAGAAAATCAAACTCACTGGCACTGGTTTATTTCCATGACTAAAGGAAGGGGCAATTCTGTGCCATTTCTAGAGCACGAAACGATGCTTGGATAAGGTCCAACAGCAGTTTTGGAATTTGGTTACAAAAGCTTTCAAGAAGGACTGTCCCAAAGCAAGCTAGTTTTTAGTAACACAGATGTTCCATGCTGCCACCGGTAACCCAGCCTACCCAGGAGGCCGCACGGGGCAGTGCATAGGAGGCCTGACAGCCAAGTCAGAAAGCCCTGGGCTGGACCCCCACGCCCACCCCTAACTCCTGAGTGACCCTCATGAGGCAAGTTACACAGCCTCAGTTTTCACATCTATAAAATGTACCCACTTTGTAGGCATTTTTTTTTTAAGTGAAATAATACATAATGTCTGATAAGTAGTAAGTCTTCATTGCTATGTGCCAGACACTGGGGTTGGTGCAGTGAACAAATGGACAACCCCCACCCCCCCAGGTCTTATGCTCTTACTCATTTAACCAGAGAGAAGATAGAGACCAAGCCGAAGCCAGGCGAGGAGCAAGCCCACCGGTCACGGGGGACTGAGAAGACACAGCACTGCTATCAGAAGCCACCAGGCAAACAGATTCAGCAAGGCTCTGTGTCATTCCGATTTTTAGAGAGGGTCAAAAGGGAGGCCACCTGCCTCCAGGTGAAGGCATGGGGGCCCGGGCCCATCAGAGGCCTGCTGATCAGCCGAGAGCTGCCCAGGTGTGGCCTCTGACGAGCACCAGCAGGCACTGCAGCGGGTGGTGCACAGAGGCCTGAGGAGCCCTGGGGGGGAAGAGCTGCTTGACAACATTAGCCCAGCGCACCAGAGGGGAGGCCCCAGAGTAACAGCTACACAGGAAAGGCCTGGAATGGAGGAGGCGCTCCTTTCAAGAGGGGCTTGGGTGGCTGGCCTTCCACTCGCTTGGAATACAAGCGGGTTCACGAGCGTTTTCGGCCCGTTCGGAAAATCTAAGCTTATGTTTTTGCCTTCAGTTACCTGGGCTGTAACGCTACCACTTGGCTGAAAGTTTTATGTCAATAAAGATGCAAACTAGACCATCTAGAGCAGGGGTCTTCAAACTACGGCCCGCGGGCCACATGCGGCCCGCAGAGGAGTCTGATCCGGCCCGCCAGGTTTTTTGGGCAGTGAGCGCAGCCGAGGTGTTACAGTAGGAATTAGTAGTTCATATAGTCCGGCCCTCCAGCTCTCTGAGGGACCGTGATCTGGCCCCCACTTTAAAAAGTTTGAGGACCCCTGATCTAGAGCATCTGGTGTCGCCTGTACGTTCTGGTGGGAAACGATTTTTAATGATCGGGCTGAGCGGGCTCAGCAGATGCTGGGATGAAACATTGAACTCCACCAAGGGAAGGGCTCGGCCTCGGAAAGTGAGGGGCACCCTCACCTGTCTGGAGGCATCGCAGGAGCGATTAGCAGGCAGGGAGTTAAGAGGGAAGAACTGCGCGAGGAGCCCGCATTGGAACGCGGCTGTGTCTCCAGGAGGCATCGCCATGCTGAGGGAGACGGGCGGGCAGGAGGGCAGAGAGAGAACTTTTTCACTTTTCCAGACTGTGAGTGAAGAGTCGTCTGTCTTCTGAAGAGAAAGTCTGGCTTCTGTTCACACTCGAGGATGTGAGAACATCAGAAATAGAAACGAGGATTTCACACGACAAAAGTCATGCAAAGCCACCAGAATGTATTGGATAGGGTCAGCGACACAGAGCCGGCTGTCTGACGGCCCTGGAGAGCCCGGTGTAGTGTCAGGCTGTTTGAGGCGTGGTGCCACATAAATAAAGGAAAGAGCATGTGGACATTTTAAGTCTGAGGCAAGAAAACAGTTTTCCCTAAAGTTTCATATTTATGATCCCCTTAACAGTGGACAGTGGAACTTCCAGAAGGCTTCAAAAATCTTAGGTAAGTGGTAAATGTGTGTAAGCTGTGATCCCAATGAACAATATTGTTTTTAATGTATATATTTTTTTAAAAGTTTAAGCAACATGGCTGATAATCACCTCTGGTGATAACTTTATTCTTCCTCTTTTTTTTTTAATCCTCACCAAAGGATATTTTTTAATCCTTACTGGAGTGTGTGTGTGTGTGTGTGTGTGTATATATATATATATATATATATATATATATATATATATCCCCTCCCAGAGGATGGATATATATATTAATCCTCACCCAAGAGAGGGAGAAAGAGAAACAAGAGAGAGAAACATCGGGTGGTTGCCTCCTGCATGCACCCTGACCCGGGCTGGGGATGGAGCCTACAACCAAAGTACATGCCCTTGACCGGGAATTGAGCCTGAGACCCTTTGGACCGTGAGCCTCTGCTCTAACCACTGAGAAACCCGCTAGAGTGGTAACTTTCTTCTTGATGGTACCATGTGTATGATGTACACAAACCTCAGAAAAGGTGCTTTCTGACATAAAAAAAAAGAGGCAGTTTTGATTTGGGGATTAGAAATCAATTATTTATCCTTAAATCCACCTCTCTTAAAAAGGCTGCCTTGGGTTTCCATGGTGTAACCTGACCAGATGGCATCCTTCCCACTGGCTCCTGATCTTTATTTATTCTCAATGATGCATGCCTTGGGCAGTTAAAACCTCATGTGGAAGACTCTTAGGCAGAAGAAGAAATTAAGGAAACTCTGGGAGCCATTTCTGGAAACGATGATGTTTTTTTAATCTCCTCCGTCCTTCTTAACCACCAAGTGTTTAACGCATCTAATAACACAGAGAATTGTGGATTCCACAAATTGGTACACACGAATGGCCAATTTTATGAACAAATAAGTAGATATAATCCTGTCTTGTTAGAGCTCAGTGGAACATAAGTGCAGACCACAAAAAGTGGTCCAAGGCAGTGGCCATCAGTCCCAGCCACACCTCAGAATCACCTGGGTGACTTTCTCAAAACTATGCAGGAAAGATTCTGAGTTAAAGGGTGTGGGGAGGGGTCCCGGCTTCCCTGTTACTGGACAGCTCCTGGATGATTCCAGGTGGGCCAGGTTCAGAGCAGAGTCTGGTAACAAGGGGGAGCAAGAGGACACCAGGAGATTCTGGAGGTGGACCGAGGAGCCGCTGTGGGCCAGATCTGTGTGAACTGGGGGGACCTCTTTGGGGCTCGGTTTTCTAGTGTGGACAATGCGATCAATAATAGCTATTGTGCAGGGTTGCTATGAAGAATAAATGAGATGATAAGGCAATCTATGTGCCTAATACAGTGCCTAGCATGTAGTAGGCACCCAGAAAATACCAGGGCTTCTGCTTTTAATGTTTCAAAGTGTCCTCATATTTATTTTCTGATTTAATGTTCGCTTCATCCTTGTGAGATAGGAGAAAAATATAGGCTTGCTAGTTTGGACATCTCTATGCCTGGCTGATTTAGAATTTCATCTCATTTTATTATCAAACTAGAGGCCCGGTGCATGAAATTCATGCACAGGAGTAGAGGGTGTCCCTCAGCCCAGCCTGCACCCTCTCTAATCTGAGACCCCTTGAGGTATGTCTGACTGGGATCGGGCCTCAATGGGCAGTCAGCCATCCCTCTCATAGACCAGGACTGCTGGCTCCCAACCACTCCCCTGCCAGCCTGATCAGCACCTAACTGTTCCCCTGCCAGCCCAATTGCCCCTAACTTCCCTCCTCTGCAGGCCTGATCGCCCCCACTGCCCTCCCCCACAGGCCTAATCCCTCCCAACTGCCCTCTCCTGCCAGCCATCTTGTGGAAGTCATCTTGTGTCCACATGGAGGCAGCCATCTTGTGTGTTGGAGTGATGGTCAATTTGCATATTACCTCTTTATTATATAGGATAACTCCACACAGGTATTTTTTTTTTTAACTCACTGTGCATTAGCAATCAAGCACAAAAACAGTCTAAGCAACCTGCAAGCCCCAGCTCTGACTTCCCAGTGCTCTCACTGGCAGCATGTGTGGTGTGAGGGGGTCACTCAGAGCAGGTGCAGCTCATTCGAGGGCAAGACTCGGTGACCTCACAGTCAGCCTCAGGCAAGGGAGCCTACTCACAGCACATGGGCACAAAACTGGGCAGAGCCTAGCACCCAGCACAGCTCTAGGACTTGCTACTTATTATTTTATTTCATTTAAAAAATACTTTTATTAATTTCAGAAAGGTAGGGAGAAGGAGAGAGAGAGAGATATTGTCGATTGGCTGCCTTCTGCATGCCCCTTACTGGGGAATTAAGCCCGAAACCTGGGCATATGCCCTTGACCAGAATTGAACCCGGGACCCTTCAGTCTGCAGGCTGATGCTCTATCCACTGAACCAAACCAGCTAGGGTGGGGCGTGTCTTCAAAGTTCTCAGACAGTCTGCATATCAAGGAGCCCATCAATTAAATTTATTATGGACAGTGACAAGTCAGTAATTTCATCAATAAAAACCTATTTCTGAATTCATTATGCTAATTAGTAATGCCACCTGTTGGGTTGATAAAGATACACAAGCATTTGTGTAGCTGCTCTGACAAAATAGTAGCTGACTACCTCAGTGAGAATTTTCCATTTGAGCGACTGTTCCTGGCACTGAGGTCTAAACTGACCAGTTCAGTCATACATCACATTGCCAACACAAAAGGATTTTCAAGTGAATTACTTCATATAATGAGCACTTAGCACAGTTTTTGCCTATTAAATACTCAATGTCAGCTGTCATTATTATTACTACTTCTATTGAAAACATAATAGAGAAATAATTTTTTAAAACCTATATAATAAAAGCCTAATGTGCAAATTGTCCCCTTGGGCAGTCATTCAACCAGGAGTTTGACCACTCGCTATGGCATGTGCTGACCACCAGGGAATGGCGAGGAACATGGCAGGCATGGCACTGGCAGTGGGTAGCAGTGGAGGCACTGCTGGCCCTGATGGGCCCTGACAAGAGCGGGACCACAGCAGGATGGTAGAGCAGGTGAGCTGGTGGTGCCAGGCCAAGGCAAGTGCAAGTGGGGGCCCAATCGCCCCTCTGATTGCTCTGCAGATGGCGACCAGTGGCAGCAGCTGGGAGCTGGGGGCCCGGCCCTGATCCATAGCTCTGCAGGCGGGATGGTGGAGCAGGTGAAGGGGCAGCATCAGGCCACGGTACAGTGCCAGGTGGGGTTGTGGGGCTGCGAGGCTGGGGAGTGTGAGCTGGGGCTGAGAGCCTGGGGGCGCAATTTGAGGCCTGATCCTCGCAGGCCACCCTAGGGACCCGTGCCCAAATTCGTGCACAGGGCCTCTAGTAAATCAATAAAAGGCTTAGAAACTGTTATAGAAGCTGAACAAATAAAATCTAAATATAGGTGATCTCTAATCATGTGGATTAGAAAATAGCGCCCCATCTCTTGAGCATGGTAGTAAAATCTACTGGGCCTCCACTTCAGGGGCGTCTATAAGGGTCTGTCAAACAGCAGGGGTCCCCGAACTGCCCTTCCTTACAGAACTGTAACTCTAGGGGCAAACTGCAGGGCAGAAACATTTACAGCTCTGCCCCAAAGACAAGCTTGTATCTTCTGTCTTTACTCTGACTTCTGTTTCCACGTTAGTAGTCTGTTGTCAGACAACACCGTGGCTCTTAGCTTGCAGGAATGGAGGACAGGCAGCCATGGCCTCACAAAAGGCGGGGGTGGGGGGTGGGGGAGGCTGGCTCATCGAGACTCACTTTAAATAGGGCACAACCTTTTGTTAGGAAAGAATGGAAGGAATGAGTGCCAGTTTGTGACTGGGCCACATGAAATATGTTTATGGGAACAATGATAGAGATTAAGTACTTAAAAACCATCTTATAACCAGCAATGAAATCAGTAAAACCATCTTGTAACCAGCAATGCAATTGGAGGTAATTTTCTTTTTTAAACAACTGATAAAGCCATCCAAACCAAGCTGAGCTCACAGTTACAACGGCTGGAGTAACTTGGCACTTTCTGGCCTTCTAAGCCCTTTTGTACCCTATCATCCAATCGGTACGGGAAGTCCGGAAACCCAGACTCCAGTCTCTAACAAGATCTGGGATAAGTTCTTAAGTTTCTTTCTATGCTTACATTTCTGTGTATGCAAAACAGGACAATAATTGCTGACTTGCTAATATCCTGCCTTGTTCAGGTACCATGACATGATGAGTGAAGTGCTTTAAAAAAGTGCTTCCCAATTGTAGGAAGGGTAGTTTTATTAAGATAATAATCTTCATGTGCCAAGTGGAATCACAGATAAGCTTTAAGGGGAAAGAAAAAAGAAAGGCAAACTTTGGTGTTTCAATTCCATTTCCACTTGAGAAAATAACCTAGATGCTATTAAATGATCCTCTCAGCTCAAGTTGCAGGGAATCGTTTAACCTTCTTGAAAAGCTTCCAAGTAAAACTGAAAACAAGAACCATTTCAGCCTGGCCGGTGTGGCTCAGTGTTTGCGTGTTGGCCTATGAACCAGGAGGTCACGGTTCTTTTCCCAGACAGGGCACTTGCCTGGGTTACTGGCTCGATCCCCATCTTATAACCAGTAGGGGGCATGCAGAACACAGCTGCTCAATGATTTTCTCTCAGCACTGCTATATCTATTTCTCCCACTCTCTTCCTCTCTGAAATTTATATATATACACCGTATTTTGCGGCGTATAAGACGACTTTTGAAACGAAAAAAAGTCAACCGAAAATCGGGGGCAAAAGACCAAAATTGCACAAAAATTACCTGCAGATCTTGACGGCAAAGTAAGTCTTTTCTTTGGAGTGGGGGGTAGTCTTATACAGCGAATATAGCCCTAAATCTATGTTTTAACTGTAAAATTAGGGGGTCGCCTTATACGCCGGAAAATACAGGGTATATATAAAATTTATTTTATTTATTTATTTATTTATTTATTTATTTTTTAAGAACTGTTTCAAATTTTGTTTCTCCTCTGAACATCTTTGCAGAGTATTATGGTATTTTCTCATCTTCAGGAAGAAGTGACAGCCGGATTTCCTTTCCTGTAATACTGTAACATCACTCACAGAACCTTTCCTCTTAAGTACTTGCTTCCTTTCACATAGAGCAGGAGGACTGCTGTCCTACAGAACGGAGACATCCGCTGATGCGTGCAGGTGCAGACACCTGAAGCTGGCAGGAACCTCAAGCTCATGGCCACCTGCTCATTTCACAGCCGAGGAAACTGAGGCCACAGCAGTTCAGGGATGTGGTCCAGCCGCTGGTGAGAGAACCGGAACTTGGATCCTGACTAGACTCAGGTCTGTGGTTCTTTCTACTCTTTCCAAAAGCGGATGTATTCAGAAAAGCTATATTCTTTTTGCTTAGTGCATTGTTTCTGGTCACAGCTCAGCTACAGACTCACGATGGATATAAATGTTGGAGGAAGAGCTACTTGATTCGCCTTTGTACAGAGAGTCTATAGATGGTGAGACACATACTGGACTTGCAGTAAGTGTTGATCATGACACTCTACTTAACACTTACAGAGCATTCTTGCCACTGAGATATGCTTTTGAAAATAAGAAACAAACAGGAACCTCACACCGGACTGCCAATTGCCAGTTGACATGTTCTCAGAGTATATGCATTCATTTTGCCATTTAAAAACATTAAAAACGAATACAAACATACACTTCACTGAAGGATCTCAAACACCCTGAAACGTTCTCTTTCCAGGTACGGTGAGGAAGTTTCCTACATCTATTAGAACTCTAGATAACAAAAGTGGCTTGAATACTCAAAAGAAAAGACAAACACTAATTTCACAGGGCACCTGGGATCGAATTTCTTTCTTGATGCGGTCCATTGACCCACTGTGCGCGCAGCCGTGTTAACGAGGGCACTAGCTGCTCTCGGTCTCTGCGTGTGAAACAGCTCTGGTTACTGTACAAACATCGGTGTCAAGCTGGAGAAGCTCTGGGAGAGTCCACGGCCTTTAGGGCAGCCCACAGCAAGGGATGCTCCTGACAGAATGTAAGATTATCTCGGCCCGGAGCTGAAACCACAGGAGCACACGGACAAGCCGGTGGGATTGTTTCCCATGGAGCCCCTGATAGTCTGCGCTTCCTCCGGAGCCTCCTCGTGCTTCCTCAACGAGCTCCGGGGAATGGCATCACGTCAGGCTTTCCAGATGGATTACGTGAAGCCATAGCTCAATGTCATTTTCAATAGGAAGCCTCATAATTAAAGGTCAAATAGTCACTTCATCTGCAATCAATCAATAGAAAAAGTACTAATACGAAGAACTAATCAATCAATGGCAAATGCACTAATAAAAGCAATGAATCAAATTCAGAATGTGTGTAGGTGCGAGCACATGGAGGAGATCGAGACAAGGCAAGAGCAAGAACAAATAAAATAAATCGAGAGTTGTACATACAAGACAGCATTCAGAAGGCTTCTCACACAAAGTTTTCACCTTTGGTTCTGTAGTTACATGGGTACCACCTGGACTGCAATGATTGATTCATAAATACGAAAACTGGATGTAATAATGAATGGTATTCATAAGCATTCTATTTGAGATGCTGAGTGTGTGTGCGGGGCTGTGTATGTATAAAACCACTTGGAGAATACTATGATAGTGACTGCCAAAGGTATGGGTATATATTCTAAATACCAAGTAGATATAATCTGCTGTATTTCAGCTGTGTGTGTGAGGTGAAGGTATAGCTCCAAGTGAAATTACTTGAAGTTTCCTCCTTTGTTCTGAAATATGAATTGCTCGCACTTATTGTGATGGTCTTTCATGTCCTTGCAGATAGAAGTTGCATCGGGCCACTGTTGTGATGCATCCTCTGTACCAGTGATGTCGGTCACCAGGAGAGGGGAACATGTACTTGATCTTGTGAAAACAGACACAGTATATTTATAGGGTGTAGCAAAGCCATTCTAGCAATAGGATCCAAACGCCCCTTTGCTAAATGGGAAAAGAAGGAGGCTCCTGAGACAAGGGAAGTGGCAAAGAGGCCATTTTTATAAATGCTAGCCAGGTGTGATCAAGGCACGATAACATAGCCGAGTTGGAACTAAAGTCTCTGATGTGAGAGCTGAGGAAACAGGCCTGGGAGGTACCAGAGGAAGAGTCAGGATGAGTACTTGGGTTTTATAGTTCCAAGAGAGATCAAGTCTGTCGTGTTACAGAAGTAACTAAGGATTTACACTCCATGGTCACGTAGGTAACCACACTAGTTTTGTTTTGGAGAATCTACGTACCTGTTTCAGGAGAGGACACTGCAAAAACAAACAAGTCCAAGTTCCTCCAACCTTTTTCAACAAACAGCTACATCTGATTGGTGTGCAGAGCACCTACCTGTTTGTCTGAAAATTCGCTTTCAGAAAGCAGAGTATGGCCCTGGGGTTATGGAAAGGAAAGTCATAAAGGAAGAGGGAACAGGAGTTTTGCTTATAGAGAAGAAGAGGAGGCTAATTGTGTGCTTTGGGGGAAAGAGTTCATCCTTCAACACAGCCAACTCCAGCACAGAGAACATGCAGAAACCAAACGATGCCCCATTGGGAGGGGCGGGCCTGCAGAAATGCCGTGACTCAGCATCTGTTCGAGGGACACAGGCTCAGGAGACCCCACGTTGGGACATCTGAGACATTTGTGGGCACCCACCTCTGGACTCCCCACCTTTATAACAACCCTTTTTAGGAGACCGGGAAATCCAGACATCACATCACAAAAACCACATGGGGAGAAGAGTGTCAGATGATTTCGTTGAGGTCAACAATTAAACCACACCTGTTACATGAAAATCTACAAGACAGACTGGGAATAGTAACACAGTCATAACTAATACAGGTAAAAGTAACTACTAACTAGTAATACAGTTGAGAGTACCCGCTAGGTGCCAGGCAGCACACTAACTCTTCTGGGCCAGCTCATTTAACCCATAGCAATTTACATACATTCTGGCATGAACTGACTACCCATTACATATAAGCACTGTGCTAGCTATTGAACAAATTTAATTTTGATCTTTACAACTGCCTTACAAAGTATTACACCACCCCATTTTACAGATGAGAAAGCTGAGGTTCAGGAGTTTAAGTGATTTGTCCAGGGTCACAAAATCAGGACTGGAATGTGGCTTTCAAAGGTCTTTCAACTTCACTTTGAACTTGATTATAAAGAAAACCAACCAACCATCCTACAATGTATGAACAGTATATTTAAAATAGCAACTGCTCCTCAAAAAGTTTGTCCAATTTCTAAATCACTTTCCAAACTTGGCGAGAGGGTCAGACAAATATGAGGGGGGTGGTTAGCAAAAACATTATGAATTGTCTTTGTTTTCTAGGTTCAGACTGAACTTGAACATGAACAGACAGACTCACAGCACGTCATGATTCTTCCTTCTCTTCAGTGAGTCGCAAGCCAAAATGAAAAGTAGTTTTCCTACGAGTTTTTGCCAGAATGTGCCTATTAGCTCAAAGAGTTTATGAGTGATGTATATTTCAATAAAGTCCTGATTACTTAATGACTTTTAATGACTAGAAACATGGATTCTGGATACCTACACATGTTATTGGGATAATGCCACTAAACTGGATAAAGCTAAGTAGAGAACAGCATTTTCCTTCTTGATATATTTTTGTCCATTAAATACTTATTTCACTTAGATGCTAATCAGATTGAGTTAATAATAATGATAATGTGTTTCTTAATCGACACAACATAACATTCTGAAATGAACTTCAAATCAAGGTCAATATCCAATTATATTTCCACCTTGCCCCAAGCTTCCAGAAAATAAGTTAATATTTTCCAGGGGCAACTCTAGAGCCTTCCAAAGCTGAGTTTTTGCCCATTGTGCACCCCCATCCCCAGCTTTTAACATTAACATTCCACATTGAAAACCTTTTATGAGAATCAAACATCTTACAAATTAAGCTAGATCCTACATTTTTAAACTTAGGCCCTCCAAAATTGGTTCAATCATATAATGGTATTTCAAAGCAATGGCCCATTCTCATTTTGCTATTGTCCTTTAACCGAGTGGACGATACTCCATTCCATTTAATCTGAAGCACTGCTTGAATCTCACACTCATAATATGTAACTATCTGAAGCTGTGAGGATCACTTACCCAAAGTGAGGGATTTGTGTGTAGAACAGAAAATGATAGCCACAGTGTCTGCTGGTGTGAAACCCGAATTATTCCTAGGGGCAAGAGAAAACAGTGCTTTACAAACACTTTCATTAAAAACCTATTTAACATATACTAAATCAAACATAGTACCCACCCTTGTGTTACATCCCTTTAACCAATCCTGGAGACAGAAGCAATTCTATGCCCAAATGTCTGAATATCTTTACAGAGAACCATTTCTGAGTCACTTCTCCTTGGAAGGAAGACGGTTTTAAAATGGGTGGCGGTCTCCTAAGATCACATATGTGATCAGCTGGTGGCGCAGGACTCCAGGAAAGTCGTTGGAGGCAGTGCTGGCTAAGTGCCTAGGCTATCACCCGATAGCAACCTGCTGCTTGACAGAGTCACTGGGTCTGCTAAACTGCTCACTCAATGAACAACATGTCTTTTGAGAAATGCATGATATGAACAAAGACTCAACATCACAGGTTTTAGTAAAACATTATCATTTTTTAGGAGTGCAAGCCTCCTCTCAGGCCTCTGCATATAAACAGATCAACCCATCCCTGCTCACAGCAGAGAAAACCGAGGCAGAGCAGGCACATGGGGCCCAGCACCCCATAGCCGGGGTATGACAGAGCCAGGATTTAAGTTAAGCCTGGCTCCTGTGCCTATGCTCTTAACTGCTATGTCCTACTATTGCTATATAAGTGTGTTAAGCATGAAAAACCCTCACTTAGCCAAAAGCCATTGAATGGTATGGGGGTTAGTACTGATGAATATCATACTCAGATTTCCTGTTTCAGATTATAAAAATTTAGAGACCAGGACAAAGGCTAGAAATGTCATTATTATCATTGTGTCCTTGACA
The DNA here is from genome assembly GCF_964339955.1 of Pipistrellus hanaki. NCBI lineage: Eukaryota > Metazoa > Chordata > Mammalia > Chiroptera > Vespertilionidae > Pipistrellus > Pipistrellus hanaki. The sequence continues at coordinate 47,839,452 of NC_140507.1, forward strand.
TGTTAGAGACGATTCCTTCCTGAAGAATGAGGGTGTGAAGCTACAGTGAGTCCATTTAACCCCTGTCCTGGACCCAGACAAGAGTCAGCAAATGGAAAGATGCGCTAGACCCAGTGGCATGCATACAGCTGCAGATGTAGAGCACCCTATCCGGTTTTTAAGGATCTCCACAAAAAGAGAGACCACCATTTCCTTTAGTAACCTCAGCCTCACATATGACTTCCATTGGGAGAGCAGTCTTCCCTAAACAAGTCCCCGCATCCCGTTTTCTCTGTGAAAAAAACAGGATGGAGGGAGAGGGGCTGTCTCCTGCACATCATCCCTGTCCTGTTACCAGGTTGACAGCATTTAACTACCCTTCGGTCTTATCACCTCTGAAACGTCCCATGTGCTCATGCTTCCTAAACGGTCTTACTCAGCTCCTTTTCTGATAACAACTTTCCAAATTGCATTTTTGGTGTCCCCCTTCAGCTGAAAATCCTCCATGGATTTATGTCACTTGAGTATAATAAGATTGCCTTGCCATTCCCACATTTCATTCTCACATTTATATTATGATACCATTCTTATTATTTATTTTTTAATTTTTTTGTGTGTGTTAATCCTCACCTGAGGATATTTTTCCATTGACTTTTAAGAGAGAGTGTAAAGGAGGGGGAGAGACAGAGAGAAACATTGATGTGAGAGACATATGGATTGGTTGCCTCCTGCATGCTTGGCTCCCCTCCCTACTCAATCAGAGCCAGGGATTGAGCCTGCAACTGAGGTACATGCCCTTGACCAGAATTGAACCCAGGACCCTTCCTTCTGTAGACTGACACTCTATCCATTGACTAGGGCCTGCTCTTATTCTGTAAATATTATACTACGTGGCTGACATAGTCCTTGATCCCCTCATTCATCATGGAGGCCGAATGGGAAAGGAAGACAGGTATGTACTCCATAAAAGAGAAAGAACAAGGGGGTGGGGGTGTGATTTGGAGTGGGGCCAGGATTCTCTCAAGCTGGGCAGGGGAGTGGGTGGTGATGGAGCACGAAGAACCCTCCTGAAGGAAACAGCTAGAGGGCTGGCCTTTAGAACAGGCAGAGACATGTGCAGGCTCTCCGGGCTGACTGCGCGCAGGGACCCTGGCTTGTGACCAGGAGTGTGGCCTTGAGAAGTGGGGCCAGGAGGAGGAAGAGGAGTAATCACACAGCGCGGTGTGAGACTGAAGATGACAAGGGGACGCAGGAAGAACCACAGCGGGGGCAGGAGGTGGTGGGACGAGACATGAAGACAGAATTTAGAGAACTTGTCAAGTGTTGGCCTCTGTGAAATAAATGTTGCCTCCCAAGAGCTTGAGAGCACAGCCTTTTGGGGCAAATGCACCAGAAGTTAAACTCAGACCATCCTCTGCTTGGACATAAAATGGGGATGATAGTGCCTGCCTCTGAGGGCCACTGTCAGGATAAAGGCCGATGTTTGCTTAGAATCTGGCATGCTGCAAATGTTTAGTACTTGCTAGTTATTTTACTGTTACTGTTGCTTTGTTAAAGGAGGAAGGATCAAAGAAATGAGAAGCTTTCAGCATGCAAGACTGAGAAGGGCATCAAGGCATTGTGGGAAGGGGGGAATGGGAGGACCCAGTGCTGTCTGGGAGGAGCCTAGGAGCTGATGTCCAGGTGCACTGAATTGGAAGTGGCGAGAGGGAAGAGTGTGTCCCGGAAATGTGGTGAAGGGAAGAAGAGGGTCATGGGAATGTGATTACCTAGAGAGGGAAGGTGCAGCAGGAGAAACAATGGGTGAGGCCAGGTCCTCAGAGAGGCCCCAGAAGATGAGACAGGGGTTTTAGCCTCTGAGGGGCTGTTTCCTCTGGTCTGAGCTGGGAACAGAGAAGACAAGGTGAGTGAAAACTACAGAAAATTTCCAGGGGAAGAAGCGGAAAATGGAGGCAATTTATATCAGAGATTTTACTTTCTATGTAAAGGGTGAGGCACTTCACTCATCAGAGGCCTGGGAACCTAAAAAATTAGAAAAGCTTGAAGTAGGCAGATTGGGAATAGAATGCACAGTCAACTGTGCGGGAACGAATGCCACCTTGATTGCAGACCATGCAGCGTAGCCAGCGGGGCTGGGTGGACTGCCCCAGCAATGTCTGGGGCTGCAACCCTACAGAGGCCTTTCCTTCTAGTTCTTCGCTCCCTCGTTTATATCCAGTGGTTGCTGCATCTGGATTCGCACAGTTGGGTTTTCTTCCCAGAGTCTGACAATACCCTCTTTTTTGGGGAACTTGGCTTTGCTTGGTATTTGTTTCTTTCCAGATTAGAGCACATTCCCAATGTGCCTACATCTCTCTGGCCAAGAAGGCGCTGACCTAAGCTGGTGCGGCTGCCACTGGCCAGAGCAGCGTGCACAGTGGCTAAGGAGGATGTCTGCAGGGGCGTGCTAACGCCCCTGCTCCAGGAAACATCGTAGCGGGGCCCACACTGGGCAGTGACAGGCCTGATTTAGGCGAAACTGGCCTGTGGCTCTGTTGACACAATCTGCAGTCGGGAGGGAGGATCAGTAACAAGTGGAATATTTTGTTTAAGGTTAGAAACAATATTCCCCTTAAACAGAGCTGGCCTCTACCTATTTAGAAAGTAACAGACCACTTCACATCTGGACCTTGGGGAAAACCAACAGAGCGGTCGCTCACAATGTTGCTGATGCTGATGGGTAACCACAGCAGGAAATGCTGACTGTTTTCTAAGCACTTCGCTGCCTGGACTTCTTCTCTGAACAGCCTCCTAAGGTAGCTAGGATTATTGCCTGGCTTTTTCCACAAAGGGAACTCAAAACACAACTGCAAGTCACACAACTAGAAAATAGGCTGCCCCACGTCTTGGAGGTAAGTTTACCTCTGAGAAGAAAATTATAAAAAAAAAAAAAATTCACCAAAGAAAACCCAACCAAACAAAAACACACCATCAATGTAGTGGTTGAGAGCTGCTCTCTTGTTAAGTGACCTTCCCTCAGCCATACTGTGCTTTTGCACTTACACGGTAATGACTTTCAGCGGTTAGCATCTCTGTTGTGTCTGCTCACACTTTTGAATCACATTACTATTTATTTTCTGATTCGACCTTCTGTCTTTTTAATATTTTCTTTTTATTGTGGTTTTATAATTCTTTTGATCCCTCTGGCCTCCCTTGAGGTGTTTATTTCCTTTCCTTCCCATCCACATTTCCCACACAGCATTTCGTTTGCCTCCCTCTGTAGTCCCCACAAAGGAAAACATGTCAGAGGTTTTACAGGGAGAATCACAGAATGTGGAGCAGAAAAGCTCCTCAGAGAGTCCCGTGTGAGTGCTGTTAGAGGGAACATCCACATGAAATGCTTTCCTTTGTTGACCTCTGGACCTGTGCTTTGTTTTCACTCATTTTAGGAGGTGACCTCCTCTGTCATTAGCTGGGCAGCATAAAGAGTTGCCCAGAGCTCTGTGGCTCCGCTGCCTCATCTCTGAAATGCTAAGAGACTTATCATTAACCACAAGGTTGTCTTCCTTCTCTCCCTCCCACCCTATAGAGAGAGACCCATGGAGACCTGGGATTGAAAATGTACTGATAGAGATTAAAAGACCTGCACAAATATTTAAATATTTGTTTTCTTCCTTCTCCCTTGTTAATGCTTTCTTTTGTCACTCTAGTGACATTCTAGGTTTCTATTCCTGTTATCTGCTTATCAAACTGTCTTTTATATATTTTTAAAAGGCTCCCAATGACTGCTTTATTTTTCTAAGCCTTTTCAACAATTTTATTCCTTAACTTTGACAGCTTTCCAAAGTTGTAGAAAGTGTAGGTCACCATGGACAGCTGAGTTTTGGGTTGATGAATAAACTCTCATTTTCTTGCATCCAAAAGAATGTACTACAAAACCAGAAATGCTAATTCCCTCTCTTCCATCATTAGTTCTTAAAATAATATGTTATTTTGGTATAATAAATGTTATTTTGGTATAATAAGTATTCTGTAGTAGCTAACATTTAATGAACACTTACTATATGCTAGGTGTTATGCTGAGGGCTTTGTGTGCACATTATTCAATTCTCCAAATGCCCTAATGAGATAGTACTACTACTATCTCCTTTTTATAATTGGGGAAATTGACAAAAGTTACAGTTACTACACAGGATTGAAACTCAGGTCTGTGTGGCTCTGGAGTTGGAATTTATAACCTGAACACTATTCTATAGACAGAGAGGTGGGAACACACTCATACTCTCAAGTATATTTTAAACACTTGGAGCAAAGGAGGCTCACATGCCATGTCCATTAGGCTAAGCGGCATAAATCAGAGAGCAGAATATTGCAGGGAAGTTGGATTTTCTAGGTGGGTCTCTCCAGATTTAAGCTAAACTTCCATCCTCGGAGGTCAGTGACATGCTGTACAAAAAGTCTGCTTTCCATGCTGAGACTTTTGTGTCCGAATAACTGGATTGGTTTGAGATGTACTGAATTGATAAGAAAAACAAAAACAAAAACAAAAACAAAAAAACCAACCCACAGGCCACTTTCCCCAGTTTTAAGTAGAAAGGAACAAAAAGTGGGAAAAGAAAATTAAATTCAACAGCATATAACCCAATGGGTATTAGTTCCAATTTTTGGTGTCTTTGATTAATTTGTGTGTGTTTCTGTGTAAACCTGAAGAATTCAGTTAAACATTCTCTAAAAATTCCCTAACCAAAAGAAGTGTTATGAATTTTTAAAGAACTTGAAGTAGTTTATTTAGTGCAGTAGAAAAAGCATGGGCCAGTGCTTTTGGAAAAGTCAATGGCAGTGGATTGCAATGCTGGGTGTGCCATCTGTCATCTGATTTTGGGTAAGTTACTAAACCAAACTGCTCCAAGCGTGGGCTCTCATCTGCAAAACAGCAACAAAAATGCCCAGGATCATAGTTTTTGCTGTCAGACTTACAGGAAATAACCATGCACAATCCCTAGCACAGTGCCTGGCCCTGAGCAGGTTCACTAAATGTTGGTAATTTTCATTCCTCCAATAAAATCTCCAGGCATTATAAGGCTCTCAGCATGGAAAAAAAAAAAAAAAAAAAAAAAAAGGAAAAAGAAAAGTGAAAACCATCTACTAAATCTTGTCCAATTGCAAATCCCCAAATGTTAATGGGATATTTGGGGCTACCCGCCCATTACCCAGGAGCACAAGTACAGTCACTCCATGGTCTTGTTTATCAAAGAATGTGATGCCTGATACTGGGCCAAGCACATTCAAAACCCAATAGAACTTCAGTGAAGGCAGAACAAGGCAGAACAGAAGGGTCTTGAAACCACAGGCCTTATGAAAGTCCAGTGTGCTTCAGGCTGAAAATCCTCAGTTTTCATTCAACTATTTGTGATGTGACAGTCCTCCTGCAGCAGCCCCAGTAGTGGCTATTCTGTGTTTTTCAAGAATTTGTCAGTCCCTCACAGGTATGGCATCCCACCTAGTTTGATAGGACAGGTGGAGTGGCCCGATGATCACAAAGACCAGCAAAACAGCCAGTGAATGGCACATGCCTTTTCAGAGGTGCACTAACAAGCCATTTACAAAAAACAAAACAATAACAAAAAACCACTTTTAAAATAGCTCCAACTCTCAGACTTACCTAAATGAGTCACGTTTTCTTGGTAACTCATTGGCTCTAGGCTTTACTGTTACTCATAAATCACAACACAGGCTTGGTAAGAATGCTTGAGGTTACACAAATTAGGAAGTCTTTATTGACTGTTTACAATCAGCTCCTGCTGCACTGAGTGCTATGGGCCAGCTGCCTAACACGAGGCCTGAGCCCTCTGCTGCCCTGACACTAACAGGCCTCATGAAGGGGCTGGCAATCTGTCCCAAGCTTACCTTTCCAAATAGCATTACTTTTAAACTCCCTCTACTCCTATTGTCCCAGCGTGCTTTGGTGTGTGTGTGTGTGTCTCCCCTCCACCCCCCACATCTGCATTATTGTTTCTTCTTTCACTAAGAACCCCCTCTCTGCTCTCTGTTTGCTGAATAACTAGCCATTCTTCATGACCCAGATCAAACCCTATCTCTTTCAGGAAGCCATGCTCTATTACTGTCTGTGGAGGTGCTTTATTCTTTGAATGGACTAAGGCTGGCTTACTGTGCCACTCAGGACAGGTAATTATCCATGCATATATCTAGCCTATAGCCCACTCAGGATCAGAAGTCTTTCTTATTTTGGCATTTGCAATGGTAACTTTCTCATACCAAAGGCTTACATAATTTCTGATGGAAGACAAAGGTATAGAGACCAATTTTGATACGGGGACAGCCTTAGCAAAGGCAAGGCATGAGAACGCAGGAGGTTCTTTCAAGGGACAACGAAGCCTTTACCTCAACCTAAAGCTTTGGCAGCAAGATTGCCAGTGGTGGTTCATGGGACTGGCCTTGCCTTATCCCCCTTCCCCTCCAAGTGAGCTTCACTCTGCAGGCTCTGGATAACCAATGAAACTCTTGGAATATGAGCACTACTGTCAGAACTCTGAGTGGTTTGAAGCAGTATGAAATGCACTGAGAAGTCAGGTCTGGAAGTGAAAATACCAGTAAGATTTCCATTGCAATAGACTAGGGCATGAAGAGGTAAAAACTCCTAAATGAGGGAAGTGGCTTTGGAAGCACAAAACATATTCCTGAAGTAGGATCAAGAGATTAAAAAAATAATAATGATGTGAAGGGTTTTAGCCTGAGTACCTCTGTGGATGACGGTTCCATTAATACTAAATAAACAAATGAGAGAGAAAGAGAAAGTGTTGGAGGAAAAGATGGAGCCCATTCTGAACATCTTGAGTGTGAGCTGTTATGATGACAATGGGGTGAAGTTATCTAAATGGTAAGGGGTGAGTCATGCTGGAAGTCAGGACAGACAATGAAAGGGCAGGTCTGGGCTCTACATTCATCAGCTCACAGCTCGAACCAGTCGAATGGAGGAGCTCCTAAGCACACAATGTGAACAGAGGGGACAAGGGCCACAAGCAGGTCCTTTCCTCAGATCTCCCCTGGGGAACAGCAGGAGCAAGGTGGAAAAGAATAGCCAGGCGGGCAGTAGAAAAACAGCAACAGCATGGTGGCACAGAAGTCAAGTCAAGAGCATGCATCTTTATTTAGAAAAGCACAACCAACAAAAAAATACCAAATCACTTACCTTGTTGAAAAGATGAAGGTTAGAAGCATAAAACCCAGCTGAATAGAAAATACTGGGGAGAAAAAAGGATTGAGTCTACATTAGCACTATAAAAGCAGTGTCTGTAGCATATTTACTGATATGCTTAGTTTGATCTGAAACTAACGGGAATTCAAATAGAAAAACAAACAAGCATAAATTGCTGAACTAATACAATCATTTAAATTAGTGGGATTCAACCTGTTCTTATTGAAGATATCCCCAGATGCAATCTATGAGGTCTACTACTCACGGCAAATCTAAAACCCTGTTTGATTTAAGATTTGGTTATTAAGTTTGTACAGTTTAGAGCCAACTGGCTTATACTATGAATATTTATAGCACATAGCATAAGTGTGGTAGGACATAATAAATATTTTGGAATAACTCATCTTGATTTTTAATAACATAAGATTCTTTGATATTACAATTACCAAAAGTTGTCTTTGGTATTACAGGATAAATAGAACACAGGATTTTTTTTTCATTTCTTTTCTTTTTTCTTTTTCTTTTTTGGTTAACAGTCCATGTTTGAATTATTTACTACATTTTAAAATATTGTCCTGAGCTCTGCTGGTGCCTCGATAGAGGCTGAGAAGTAAAAAAACAGCCAGGATTAAATGACCTTTAAGTCCAGACTGGCACCTTCTGAGGTTAAAGAGTAGGCCCCCCCCCCCCGCTTTCCTGCTATCTCTAGTTTGGAGCAGAAGTCAGCAAAGTTTACTTAAAGGGCCACATAAAAAATACTTTAGGGCCCGACTGGCATGGCTCAGTGGTTGAGCATGGATCAATGAACCAGGATGTCATGATTCATCTCCCAGGTTGCAGGCTCTATCCCCAGTGTGGGGCAGCAGGAGGCAGCTGATCAATGATTCTCTCTCATCATTGATGTTTCTCTTTCTCTCCCTCTCTCTCTCTCCTCTCTAACACCAATAAAAATCTTAAAAAAAAAAACAAAACACCTTTAGGCTTGAGGGCCATATGCTCTCTATGGCAACTATTCCGTTCTACCTTCTAATTGAAAGCAGCCATAGATAACACATAAATAAATTTTTGAGCAGAGTACGTAACTATTTTATAGTCTGCCACTTCTTATAATGAAATGATATTACTTTGGGTATACTGTAATAGGAAGATGATGTAAATATTCACATTTCAACCGACTGTTATAAAATAATCCTATATAAAAAGAGAGAAATATACAATTATCTGTTATGCCGTGAGGTGTAACAACCAACAGTGTAATGCCAGGATCACAGACCTGCAGGAGGGTGGGGAAGTGAACTACAAGCGGGCGGCTGAGAGCTATAGGAGGGGACAGGGCAGCAAGCTATGAGGAGGTGACGGAGAGAGGGGTGGTGGGGGGAGAGCTACAGAAAGGGGGCAGTGACCTACTGGTGCACAGATTCGTGTGCAGGGTACTATCAATAGTAGTATATATTAGAAATCCTACTTTTGATTTATGATAATGAATAAGAGTAGCTCAAGTTATAATAATATAAAATTGGCAAAAAGTGCTCAATCTAACATTTGAATTGGACAGATATTATGACTTCTTTCACCTGGCATCAACTTTTGCAAATCAGACATAAAAGGTCATAGGAGAATAAGAAAATGAGTATTATTACTGATGTCTTTATAAAAAAACAGATGCACTTGGTAAAGTCACTGAGCACATTTAGTATGAAACTAAGTATTCTTTTCTAATCAAATTAACATTAAAACAAATGTAGGGAACACACATGCTATGCTCTGCTAATGAGGGGACAGCAAAGGTCTCCTGCCTCCCACTTACTTATGAACAGTATGACCACCAGGCTGAACTTATCCAGGTCAATGTTGGGGTTGGAGAACGTGCCGCAGAAGGTGGTGTAGATGATCATGAGGAGCACACTGCTGCTGATAGCACCGAAAGGAGGCTTCGTTCTTTCAAGCCAGTCCTTGATGTACCTTCGGACAATCTGAAACACAGAGATCAACAGGTGGCCTCTTTTCAGAGATGCAGGGACTGGGATGGGGCATCTCAAAGTGATTCTGACAGCAGGAAGGCTGAAAGGAAAGAGGGCAGTTTGGACGATGGCCACAATGGATTTCAAAGCATCCCTGCCACCCACTCTTCTTCTGGGGAACTTAACATTTGTAGTGCAGCTTCCACTGGTGTCCATAATAAGAGTATGTTTCCAAGTGCATTCAAACCCATCCTTTATCACGCCAAATGCTCTTTGCTAGCTGTCATCGAGACATGCCCATTAAGCCTCCCCAAAGTTTATCTCCTCTGTTCATCCTAATGGATGTGTGTAATTATCACAGTCCCCTTTGCCTCAACAGACAATTCGGAGTGTGACTTTGGGAATCTTAAAAATCTGACATCTTCAAGAATTTCAAGACAGCAGATAATAGAAAGTGATCCATGGAACATATTAATATTTAAAATGTTAGCAACGCACCAGAAGTTTTTAATTAAATTATAACTCATGCTTGAAAAGCAAAAGTGCATGTGTTGTGGGAGCTTAAATAATTCAAACTCTGAATATCTAGAGTTTTTGTGAAGCCAAAGACAAATGCCATTTGCATGCTTTCAGAATCCCAGAATTAACACTTAACAATGAGTAAACCTGTCCTACAAAAAGGGTCAGTGAAATAGAAAGTTAAAGAGCAATCCTCTCATATTTTAGAACCAAATCAGATATTTAAAATCGGGACAGTCTGAATATTGGTGATAATTTTCATTGGGACAGAAGCGTGAACCACTATTTAAAACCCTTCACTTTTGAAAGAAGCTGAACAAGCCCTATAATAGGGACCCCAGTTGAGACATATTACGTTTTGAGTCACTCATTATCCTGCATAATTGAACATGAGACTTCACAACAGGCTGAATTACCATGATCCATTAGCAATAATGAGGTCAGGGGACTTCTCCTGACAAGGCTGATGGGGTTCTGCCATCCTCTGCTGCCACTAAAAAGGCTTAATTTGCCAGGGGGCATACCTTCACAGGTACTCAGGAACAAAACAAACCGCTCTCAGAACAAACCTTTGAGCAAATGGCTGTTCAATAAACCATGTCTGTTCTCCCGGACTCAGTGAGTGAAATCAGTATTAGTAAATGGAGTCCTGGCAGAGAGATGACCACGGGCACAAGGCAGAGAGAGGAAGCTCGGGTGGGGTGTGATGAAGGGAAAAGAGTGTCAGTGGTCAAGTTTTTAAAAAAGTAGATGTTGTAATTAAATTTATAGTTGAATTTATAAAAAAAATTATGTTGCTGTTGTGCCGAAACCAGTTTGGCTCAGTGGATAGAGCATTGGTCTGCGGACTGAAAGGTCCCAGGTTTGATTCCGGTCAAGGGCATGTACATTGGTTGGGGGCACATCCCCGGTAGGGGGTATGCAAGAGGCAGCTGGTCGATGTTTCTCTCTCATCGACATTTCTAGCTCTCTATCTCTCTCCCTTCCTCTCTGTAAAAAATCAATAAAATATATATTTTTTAAAAGGGTCACTTCATAATCTATTGTGTTAGGTAGCATAAACCTGGTAGATGCCCAAATTTAGCACAACTCAACTCACTTAGGAAGGAAAATAAATGGAAATGACATGGAGTTACTAAAACTGATGTTGTCCTCCAATCTTGTTTGAAATAAAATGATTAAAAACACAAAGATCTCTCTGCAGTAGGTTAGTATAGCATGTATGGTTTGAATTCCAAACATAAAAGTATCTTTCTTTTCCACCATGGCCCCTCTGACAAAATAAACAAATACATGTGAATTAGAGATAGCCTGAAAGTCAAAGGCATTTTCAAAGCCAAGACACATTTCTAATCTAAGCAGCGACGGACTTGGTTAGCCTTAGTCATCTCTTTCTTTGTTACAAGGTGCTCAGGGGATCCGAGCGGGGATGCCTCCTTCAATGTGGCCCTGAGTCCTCCGTCCTCCTCCCTAAAATGTGTTTCCTCTGAACACGTCAGCACTTGGACCTGGACACTTAATCTCAATAAAGAAAACAACCAGCACTTGGGGATTGGAAAGATCGGCAAGGGAGAAAATACCCCTAGAGGAAAACGGATCGTCTTTACTGTTTTCAGTCTTACAGTGATATTTATCTGTGTTTTCTAAGTAAACCAATTTATACCTTGCCAGGCTCTATAGAGCTTTTCCATCTTCCTCTCAAATTAAATTCACAAAGCAGCTGTGTTTGGCCTGTGTAGCCAGAAAAGTGTTAAAATGCTTCATAAGCGACTGGGTGAAGTAGAGCCACTATTGCCGTAAAGATTGATTTGGATATAAACTCTGGGAAACCTCTCCTTCTCTTAGTTCAGCCACTTTCACTTTCCATACATTCTCCAAGTGTCAAGAATCCAGGTCATGTTGTCATTCCCCACACTTCTCTGCTTATGGGAATGTTTTTAACCATACAGGAAATAAGGCTTTGCTTGAGATGGTCAGCACAACCTGACGGGTGCCCAAGAATTCCCTCTTTTGGGGAAAAACAATATGCAGACAAGGGGAAACGCACTCTGGTGAGGGGGCCAGTGTGTCTCCTCAGAATCTGTGCTCATTCGTTTGCTCTCAGCGCTCAGGGAAACTCAGGCATTCAAAGCCACATCACAAATTCTCATGGACTTGCCTGCCTTTTCCTATGGAGAGAGAAGGGGAAAATCTTCCACAGCTTTTGATTTTATTGTCTCACCTTCTGTATTTGATTTTCTTTATTTTAAACTAAGCACCAGTGACGGTTAAGGGGAAACTTGAATCCCTGTCTCCCCGTACTTCTAACAAGTTGAGACACATATCAATTACTGCAGGACCCGCACAGTGCACACTGGGAGGCAAACACCCCTTAGGTGACAAGTGCCCATATTTTGAGATAACCAAGAGATGTAATATGGGTCACTCTAGTTTCCGTTTTGGTTTTTCCTACCCGTGGTATTTTCTTGCCTTTTCCCCTACTGATGTTTATATCTATAAACTGATTTTTGAGTGGGGATATAAGGTGAGTAATTTTTCATGTTAGGTCTGAATTTTAAAATGTATTTTTTTCTTCAAGTTGGCTTCAGATTGTTTCTCTAATTTTTATCCTCTATTCCATTGACTCCATCAATTTTCATAAAGTGTTTTGTTTCTTCATTAATGTTCTGTTGAAATGTATAGTTGGGATATCAAATCAAATCCTATGTATATTTTATAAAAAGTATACTTAGTAAAAAGTATAAACAACAGCCAAAACCAGTTTGATTCAGTGGATAGAGCGTCAGCCTGCGGACTGAAAGGTCCCAGGTTCGATTCTGGTCAAGGCATGCACCTTGGTTAAGGACACATCCCCAGTAGGGGGTGTGCAAGAGGCAGCTGATCAATGATTCTCTCTCATCGATATTTCTAACTCTCTATCCCTCTCTCTTCCTCTCTGTAAAAAAATCAATAAAATATATATTTTTTAAAAAGTATAAACAACAATAATAAATGAACATAGTAAGCACCCACCATCTACTTAACTTTTTGAATATTCTTCCCCACTATTACTTCATTGTTGTAAAGAGAAAGGTCATAGAGATATTATCCTGCTCAGTTTACTGCTGAAAACACAGGCTCGCAGAGCCCAAACAACTTGCATAAAATGTTCCAAAGCTAGTTAGCTGGCTGAGCAGGAATATGACTTTTCTCTCCTGAGGGGTCCCTGGTCCATGGAGCTCACCCTCTGGTTAGAGGAGATAAATAAAAAGCAAAAACAACAAACATCAAGAAGCAGATACTATCCTGTGAGACAGAGGTTTACACTGGACAATAGCGAGCAAGGTGGGGGCTGGGGGGAGGGGGAGGAAAGGTCTTTCCTTTCTGAGAGGGAGAAGGTGTTCCAAGCACAAGGACGACGATGCAGTGTCTAAGGCAGGATCTGGCTGGCCTGCTTGAGAAGCAGAAGCAAAGGCAGTGAGCCCCGAATGCAATGGACGAGGGGGAGAGTGCTAGGGGAAGTAGAAGGGGCTGGAAAATATAGGACAGGGTGGAATAACCCTATGAGGAAGTCGAGTGAGACGTCTAGGAAGTGTTGCAAGCCATTTTACATCTGGGCTCAAGCATTTAAAACAAAGTGAGACCAGCTATGTGGTTTCTCTCTAGCAAAGCTTGAGAGTAAGAGACCTGAGGGAGATGCTGCTGGGGACTCGGTGAAGGTAAATTCAGAGCTGTCTTCAGGCAATCTTTTTATACAGCTCACACGCTACGATGGAGTATGCTATTAAACATACTTATTATAATAGAGTCTCTGCTTCCAGGAGGTGCACAGATCAAGTATAATCTCCCCTGATAAACATTATGCATCAAGATACTGGGGAACTGGAACTGGGGAGACAGAGCAGGTGGGCTGTACGTCAGAGGGCATCTCTGTAGCGAGTCTTGAGGAATGAGTAGGAGTTTGCTGGCAGGAAAGATGGGACAGTAAGATGAAAGGCATGGGGCCTTGAAGGGCCTAGTTGGGAGGGGCGGGTGCGCGGAGGCTGCATACGGCAGAACAGGAGTGTAAAGGAAGGGGCGGAAGGTGCCTGTGGAGAGGCAGGCTGGGCCAGAGGACAAAGGGCTGTGTGGGTCACACAGCAATAGGCAGCAGGGAGCAGCAAGATGCTTTAAGGAGAGGAATAAGCTGGCCTGATTTGTTTTCAGGACCACCCCAGAGACAGCAACGACCTTGGGTCGGAACCTGAAGGGGCTCACAGCAGAGACAGGTTGGGAGGTGCATTTAGACAAGACAGGATGAAGGTGTCCATGTGAAGATGTCAGGCATGATATTTCTGAGGCGGAAATGGGGGCACTGCCTGCCTGGATGGAATATAGGAGGGAGCGGTAGATGTAAATATAGGCACTTGGATACCTAGAGTACTTTTAAAGAACCATTTACACTACCTTTGGTTACTTTTATTACTTTATAATTTACTGTAATACTTTACTATTGAGCATGTAAACGGTAAGAAATTTAACAAATAATTATTCTCTTTTGCTAACTCTTCTTAATTATATAAATCATATAGCCATTTGCATTAAAAAAAAACACACCAAAAACAGGTGAATGACTGACAAGGATATTTTCTTTGTCCATATATTTTAAGCCGAACATTTATTATTAACAGACATATTTCCAAGATTCACTAAGAGAAGAATGTATGAGCCCTGGCTAGTATATGAAATTATTTTCAGAACCAAGAAAAGAAGTATGGGTTTAAACTAATACTATCCACAGTGTGAACTGTCTAGATCTGAGGAGGGCAGGTAGGTATTGTTATGTCTCTATAACACACAGCATATCCCTCACTGATCATAGAACTCTCACTCATCCCCTCCCTCCCTCATTCTTTCATTCATTCTTTCATATGTATTGGGGGGCTATGCTCTGGGTATGTAATAGTAAGCAAAACAAATATGGTTCCTATACTCATTATAGTCTAATCAAGGAGACAAATAGTTAACAGGAAAACAAATGGTAAGGAAGTAGTGAAAAAGGACAAGAAAGGAATCAAATGAGGTGCTGCAATAGACAATCAGGAAATCAGATAGGTGGTTCAAAGAAGATATGAATAAAGAGTCAAATGAACAATGAGCTGGGGTGGGACGGTGGGTAGAAAGACACTTTAAATAGAAAAATTAAGCAGGGATTGAGAAAAAGACAGGAAGGCTAGAGTGTAGGAAATGTGGCAAAGAAGTTAGAGAGGTAGACGGGGGAAATGATATTTATTCAGATTCCTGTTCTGTGATCAGCACTGTTCAAGTATCAATCATATTTAATCAAATTGTACTTGGGAATGCTTTAAAATCCTTCCCTCTTCTCCTAAATTCAGTCCCTTTTCTAAGTACAAAATGAAAATAAAACTAAAAGATCAGTGCCTATATGGTGGATGCTGTGATGAGCCACCCAGCTCCATCCCTTCAGGAAGGGGCTGCTTGCTTGGCTGCAAGATCTCAGTTGAGCTCTTTTGGAAGTTGTTGCTGAGCGAGCAGATTCACCCAAGGTCACACCTCCCATGGGGAGTGGGAGGGACAGGAGATCAAGATAGGCACTCTGGAGTACGCAGGACAGTCTGGGGGTCCTCTCAGCTCCAGGGCACCCCTGAGATGTGTTGAAACCACTGCAGGATTGAGTCATAGTTCACCTCCTCATCCCGTCCTTCCTTCATTCTCCTGAAGGTGTTGAGCCCCAGGGTACTTCCACACATGAAAACATTGGTCTCAGTGTTTGTTTCCCAGGGACCCTAACCCAAGATAACTTGTAAATACTGCATGTCTGTATATACACGATTTTTTATAGTTAATATTTCAAAGAGTTGCCTTCTGTGTAGTATTTGTAGGGAATTTGATAGTGATTGTGATGACAGATGCTATGGAGTACTTACCTGTGTCAGGGTCTTTAATGACAAAACCTTTATACACATCCCCATGTCATTGGATACCTTTTAAGATGGGCATTATTATTATTATGTAATTTAATAAGTGGTGAATCTGGAGCTAAGGAGATCAAATGATTTGCCAAAGGTCACACAGCAAATAAGAGGTAGAACTAAATCTAGAACCTACTTGTTCTTAAACCCAGCTCTATGCCCTTAATCATCCAAATATATTCTTTCCTAAAACTCACTCATTTAGTAGCACATTAAATTCTGTTGTTCTTTACTGTGGCTACCTGTGAGTAGAAAAACAACCTTGTTTTAAAACCTATATCTTATAATTAAATTACATGGTCATTATAACCTTGTTATAAGAAATTAATTTGTACAAATTTATTTTATTGTCCAATTCAATAAGAATGGCAAAGGAAAGTAAATTTTCTAGGATCCAATGTAAGAGCTTATAGAATTAAATGTTTATTTTACCAATTACACAATCACAAATAGGATACCTGCTGCTGGAGGAGGCTCTGAGCAGCCAAGGACAGATACTTGCTCCCAGCAACGGCCCCAAATGCCGAGACCTTACCGGAGGTCACAGAACAAGGTAACGGTTTGCTAAATGTTTCAAGCTAGCTGCATAGCTCTAAAGAAGGGATAATAAATGTTAAAAAAAAAAAAAAAAAAAAAAATCAAGATTCTGGGCAGGTGTCCTTTTCTATAGCTACCTGTAAAGCCTATTGTCATTAACTAAAAACAACAACAACGAGAATATGGTGATTGATAAAACTTGTGTTGCACAGTCTTATACCTTCATTTAACTAACTCTTCCTCTATATTTTCTCAATTGTCCTGACATTTTGTAAGAATTCACAGTTTGAGCCAAGACCGGTTTGGCTCAATGGATAGAGCGTCGGCTTGGGGACTGAAGGGTCCTGGGTTCGATTCCGGTCAAGGGCATGTACCTTGGTTGCAGGCACATCCCCAGTAGGGGGTGTGCTAGAGGCAGCTGATCGATGACTCTCTCTCATCGATGTTTCTAACTCTCTATCTCTCTCCCTTCCTCTCTGTACAAAATCAATAAAATATATATTTAAAAAAAAAAAAAAAAAAAAAAAAAAGAATTCACAGTTTGATCTGTAGGGAGAAAGAGCAGATGGAACTGGAGACCTTACCTGTCCGATAATGAGAGGAGCCACGACCGTCACAGAAAGCTGAGAAAAAATAGATGTGAAAGGCACCGAAGAGGATGAGCCGAGCTGTTAGAAAAAATATAAGAGGGGTTGGAGTTACTTGGAACGAGGGAGCCGACAGTGCTGCCGGATAAACCACGCAATAAGGTAATTCTTCCACCCAAAATTTGGTAGCTATATTCAAAGAGCAAGTGAAGTTATTTTTAAAAAATTGAAATTTAACACAAAATAGACTCCTAAGTAGTTTAGTACACAATTTTTATTGGGACACTAAGTTTGAGGGCAAACAATAGTGTTGTTTTACAATGAACTGAGATAGCTTATTATGAAATCCAATTCTGAAAAATAGAGCAATTCTCTGTTCATAGTGTCTATTATTGTATGGATGATATTTTACCTATAATCATAGTTTGTACTGTAATTATCATATCACCTATCACCTACCTAAAACAAACAAGTATATCTTACTCTCTTATCAAGGTGATAGTTTTAGATATGAAAATAAAATATTTTCTAACTTTCTTACTCCTTCAAAACAGAAGCAATGAGTCTTTAATTTGTTTCTTACACAAAGTCTAGCAAATGGGAAATCCTGAACATGACTTATTTTTCAACTTAAAATGTCAGTATACCTCTCCCAAATGTGTATGTCTTAGCATTGTTCATAATTCCTATTTTTTAACCTTTCCTCACTTTTTGGCTCTTTCTTTGCTAATTACTGCATTCTCAGCTTCATAAGAGCCAGCAGCACAAGATGAAGTTTGTCTACAAACACAGTGGCACCCTCACATTAGCCTTAACCACCAAAAACTGCTGTTTTCCTACGAACTTGGATGCTTTTCAAACCTCCTTCAGGTTTTCAAACCTGACAAAATACTAACCTGTTCATAGATATTTCTCTCTCTCAACTCCCTTCTGCATCACATTCTCTCAAACCATCACTAATGAGTTCCCTGGCCCTTGGAACTTGCAGTCACCCTCCCACTGCAGATCAAACCTCAGTTTCCATAGTTATTTACATTTAGTTAAACTTGGAAATACCTTTTGGAAAAATCATTTTTGTAAAATACATTGAAATGGTGATGACTGAGGGCATAGAATGTTAACTAAAATCAAATCCTTAGATCAATGAAGTCGGTAAGTAGCTCAGGATGAAATGTGAGATCAGATTCTGTGTGTGAACTGAAACCTTTCTCCACCCTGGAGTAGTTCTGCACCCTATCGCCAGCCCAATTTAGATGCATTCAAAAGGCCAAGAATGTATGTCCTGCCCATGGGTGCTGGCACTCATTCAACACTACCTTCAACACCGGCCACTGGCCAAAGGCCACTGATTTAACTCATAAGTTGTAGCCCTTTCCTCCTTACTGAGACACACTAACGAAATGAAGAGAGGGAAGCAGGAAACGTGGAACTGGTGAGGAGCAGATAGGATTCCTGAAGTAGCAAATGCTACATGGCTGTTAGAGGTTTCTATTAATGCAAAGCCGGAGTAGTAAAATCTAATTTCAGGCTATTTTAGAGCAGCAATGTCCTAGAGGCACAAGGTACTTAAAAAATATATTCTCTTCAAAAATATCAATTCCAAGGATGCCCCTGGGGCAAGGATTGAAATACAGAAAAACATATCTTACAGGAAATTGAAGCACTAGATGAACAGAAAAATACACTTTAAAGAACAAAGTTTTTGAGTTCAAAACATCCAGCTCAATGATCTATCCTTAGGTTTACAATGTTTGGAGACAGCCAGTAGTAGTCAGGGTAATAATAACTATCTATTAAAAGGTGATGATTTTTGTCTGGAAGCTCATGGATGATCTTACACGGCCCTGCTCCTCTTTCTATCTCAACTTTATAAGTCAATACTTTCAAGGTATTTTAATGAATAACTATATCACAAGCGATCGTCCCTCTGCCATCCCTGTGCTTAACCCAGTAACTGGCACAGAGAATGCACTTGTGGATGAATAAACTTGTGCAGAACAAAGAAATGAAGTAATGGGCAAACATGACGTGCTAAAAAATGGCAGACTCTTATTCAAAGCCCTATCCATTTTTCCTAAAGTTAAACAAACACAAAACTTAAGTATAGTAGTATATAAAAATATTATCATGTGGTATTATAAAACTTACATAGTATTTTTTCTCTGTTTATCACTAGTAACACAACTAATTCATATGTGCACCTAGACACAAAGGGCTTACAGTCATGAAGATAGCCATGTGAAGAAGGATGTGAATGTGTGTGTGTGTCTGTGTGACTGTGTCTCTATAAGTGTGTGCATTTCTGTGTGTGTCTGTGAATGTGAATACATATATGTCTATATATGTGAGTATGTGTCTCTGTGTGTGTCTATGAGTGTGTGTGTCTGTGTAAATGTGTGTCTAAGGGCGTGTATCTGTGAGAGTGTGTGTGTCTCTGTGTGAATGAGTGTAAATGTGTGTCTTGCTGTGAGTGTGTCTGTATGAGTGTGTCTCTGTGGGAGTGTGTGTGTCTGTGTGAGTGTGTGAGCAGAGTTCTCTGCCCTCAGCTATCCCCGCCTCCTCCTTAGATCCTTAATGCTGCTCCAGAGGAGAAGACCTAAACTTGACAGATCTTAACCCTGGGAGAGACTTGTAGTCCCATTCCATTCCCTCTTCTTAAATATGTGAAAACTGAGGTTTCTAATCGCTGCTTTATGATATGAAATTGGCTATGCTTCTAAAACACATTCAAGCCACCCTTCAGCCAAATCTGCTCCATGACAACAGCTCTCCCATACTGGGAAGACTGTTTGCTTAGCCATAGAGTATTCCTGCACAGCAGTAAACAAAGAGATCAAATGGAGAAAAAAGTAAAATGCTGGCTTCATTACTAAGTTAATTTGGAGAGTTACTTGGCAGAAAAAAGGTTCCCCACCCCTGATCTAAGAGGTCAAATTTGGCATAAGAGAAGTAAAGGAAAATCCATCTCAACTCCCGTTTTAAGAATGCCATGTATTCTAACTTCCACTCATCATTTGCATGGTCAGTGTTTGGAAGCTTCCTGCTCCTTGGAGACAGTGGAGAGGGCTACTGGGTGAGGGACAGTTGCCATGGTCTCCAGGTCCCTCAGTCCTCTCCGGTGCCTCTGATCTTAGATGCACTAGATGAGGAACACAGGTTAGAGCCCCCTCCTCAGAGGCCTTGTCAGATCAGAGGCCAGAGCAAGCTAGCCAGAGATGTCATTAACAGGTTACACAAAGCCAGGCCGGGTCCGCGGGGATGCTGGGAGGCAATCCCGCAGGAGGGCTCCCTTAGAAGTGGCTGAGAGGAAGGGAACCTCAGTGCGGGGCTCTAATTTGGCACCTAGCTTTCGAATTGGCCGCCAGACGGGTCTTGGGTCAGTGTGGAGACGCAGGGGGCCCTTGGGGACATTTCTGACTCTGTGAAGCATGCCTGGCATCCAGAAGAAAGAAGAGTGAGTGCTGGCACAGGGCGGCTCCTGAGAGCATGCCTGGAAGAGCCGGAGACCCAGCCGTTCTGCATGCAGAGCTGACCTTAACTAAAGCAGAAGGAAGCTCGCTGTCTGGGGTACTCAGCTCATCGCACTTTAATGAGGAACCTGCCATGGCTTCTGTCGTGTGGACAAGTGTGCTTATGAGAAGCATCCATAATTCGCACTTGGATAGACTTGCAGGTTCAGAAAGACTTTGTTTGGTCAAGCAAGTGCTCTGGGCCTCACTGAGCTACGGAGGTAGCACAGCTTTAGTGGTGACCTACCTCCTGCTGCCAACCTGTGTGCTTCAAGACACAGTGCCTTAAACAATCCGGTCATCGGTTAATTTCTTTCAGGAATATAGTGCTGTGAAGCAGAAACTCAAAAGGAGGTTTGTTGATTTGTTTTAATATCTTATGCTGAATAGAAGTGATTCAGTGAAAATCAAACATGTGGAATTTAGGAGCTTTGTGTTCATTCAAGCAGTTCCTGGTGTTGCCTGTGAGCCAGGGCACGCCCTAGCTGCTGGGGATCAGCCTTGCACTGAGCATAAACACTTCCCCTTCAGTTTCAAAAGTTGAGTGTTGGGTGGTGTCCACCCTTCATCTGCCTATGAATGTCCTTCCTCTCCTCACTGAGAACCAGAAGAGGTCTAGGCTCTTCCTAAGACTCAGTTCAAGCATTTCTTCTTTAGGAATCCTTTCCAAACCCTCCCCCCAAAATGCAGATGTGCCACCCTCTCCTTTGTGGCTCTGTGTGTCCACTGGACCTCTCAGCACCCTGGGTTGCTCTTGTTTGCAGTCTGTCTGTCCCAGGGGTCTGTGTGCTCCCTGAAAGCCAGGGACAGGGTCTTACTCAAGTTCACATTCCCCGTGCCCAGCAGAGTGGCTATGTTTTTACATCTGGGGCACTGGTTCTTACACTAGCACACCAGAAGCATCCATTTGGTTTTTTAAAACAGAGACTGCTTGGCCCCACCTTCAGAACATCTGGGGAAGAGCAAAGGCTGGTGCTGCAGAGCTGGGGTTCCAACTCTGAGAACCACTAATCCAGTACATAGCAGGTGCTTAACAAATGACCACGATACATAGGTAGAAAAAGAGGCCTGGCAACATTTTCTCTCTTCCCGTCCTTCCAACTTCAGGTATGTTACAGGGCCCTGCTGAATTCACAGGCCCAGGCAAGGATCGGTGGGCTGGCCTTCCACACAACTGTCCTAATTACACTAATGGCAGCAAGACTGTGCATGTTCTATGTGCCAGACACTGCTCTGAATGCTTAATGTGTGTTGAATAATTTAATACAGCAACTCCCCAGGTAGGTTTTATCGGTACCCCAATTTTCATGAGGTAAGAGTGGCACAGAACAGACTTGGTTAAGGTCACCAAAGCTAAAAGTGTCAGAGTCAGAATCCAAACCGATAAGTGTCGCTCCACAGTCTCTAACTTCATCCTACACTCTACTGCATGTTAGTTACAGAGGGTAAGGAGCAGTGGAAAGGGTAAGAAGCAGGAGTGGGCTCCCCCTTCCTGCCCTTGTGGGAGAAGGAAGGGAAGTGCATTAGTATGTTGGGGGCTGGGGCTACATGGAGGTGGGGAACTGAAGGCAGGCAGAAGCAAGAAGAGGAGGAAAAGAAAGAAAAACTGGTGTGTGTGGAGGCGCTCGATCCACAGGGGTTGATGGTACAGCCTTCTCAATTGGGGTTCCCAAATTCAACCATAGGGTCCAGAAAATTATTTGAGTGATATTTTCTCACCACTCTCATGATGATATAAGACTAATTCCAGGGTAGCTTCAATCCATCATTAATCCAGCACATACAATGATGTGTTCTGGGCATTAGGACTTGAACTTGGCAGAAAAAGGCTGAATGGAAGCAGGGTTGGCTGCTATCAATCCATCCAATTCAGAAGCTATTTAATTTGGAAAGAATCTGGGGGCCCAGTCAGTAAAATATTACGGGGCCAAACTAACAAGACACAGAAAGACAAACAAGTACCGATTCTTGACGGAGGGACGGTGACTGTCTGTAAAATCATACTTATCAACCTCCAGTTAGAAAACAGATGGTGCGTTTTAAATCTCTCCCCTAAGTGAGCTGACCTGTAAATTGTCATTAATGCACCAGGTCTTCCCTTGCTCTGCTGTGTAATCAGCCTTTTATCTCCTACCAGGGAAATCCATTAGCCACAGGCGTCTCCACTACGTGTGCCTCTTCTCAGCTATTAAAACATTATTGCATTAAATAATTCACCCTTGATGACTGGTCTTCACTTTCATTAGCGCCACATTCAGGGAGAAATAAGGATATATATATTTATAGTGTATACAGTGGAATGACGGATGGCAAATCTCTTTTTGCGAGGAAATGGGAAAGACGCTGCTTGAGACAGAACAGGACTTGTTCACTTCCTGTCCAGTGCCCACCCTTACCCTGCCCATCACCCATCACCATGGAGCCCAGTCCTGGGGGAAGGGGAAGAAGGAAGGAACTTGTTTACTATCGCATCTAACTGTCTAGTGCCCACAGACGGACGGACTCTCCCATACCGCTCTCCTTTCCTTCACAGAGAGAAGCCGACAGCAGTGTCCCTGGTCCCAGCCCCCAATCCCTTCTAGGTTTCCATCTTCCCCCAAACTCCAGTGGAGCCTTTCTTTCCCCCAGCTGCTCCTTCTCTCCAGAGACACAGCGATGACATTGATTGCTTCCACACACAGAGGAGCTAAGTGTACACCAGCTGACAGGCTCAGTGTCAAACTGGCTTTTATTTCTATTAAAAGTAAGAACGTGATTGCGAAGGATGTGGCTGATTCTGATTCAGTTGCCCGTATCAAACAAGAGCTGGGTCACTACCTGGAAGGCATGTATTTAATAGTTGGGGAAGGCCCCTTTTTACTCCAGGTGCATGGTGTTTCCTTCTCTGGGAAGGAACGAGCAAAACAGGCTTCAACTGATGTTTCAAAGACAAAAAATATGTAAAAACATGTCTTGCTGGTATCGGCGAATTTAAAACCTAAAATGGAAAGATTACCTTCCACAACTGAAGGCCCCAATGTACAACTGTTACTCAAACCACACGGACATTTTAGTGGGATGCACCCAAATGAATGGTAAATTGGCATATCACGGTGCACAGAGGAAAGCTGTGGGGAGACAGGCTTTGGGGACCTGGCGGGCTGGGGGCAGGGAATCTCAGAAGCACCCACAAACAATCTTTGCTTCTAATCCCCGGGCCACAGGATTTGGTCTTGTCAGTATGAGTTTGGTTCAGGAACCAAAGTGCCTACTGCTGCTAACCAAACAGTCCCTTAAACTGAGCAGATGCTGAAGCTCCCCCAGAGGAGCGCTCTGAGTGTGGGGACCCTCAGCATGGGTGGTGCAAGGGCGCAGTGTCCTCCTCATGCTGTGCAGAGCAGACCCCGCCTGCTCAGGGAGCCCAGCAGCTGGTGTTGGGAGGAGCTAGGGGCAGGGAAAGTGTGGCGGAGACAGCGCTGTGCCTGAGCTCACCCAGTCTCTGCCTCCCTCCCTTCAGTGCAGCCTGAGAAGCTCCATACCAGCAGGGGAGCTGGCCTCCTGGACAGTGGTCCTTAAAGGAGAAGGGAGTATATCAATGTCACTTCTAGCTAGAGCATGTAGAAATGGTGTACCAGGTGCTCCTCCTGGCCCTTTAGGGTTCAAAAGTCTGGGGGTCAGGGGGAGAGTCCCGGCAGGGATTTTTTTCAAAGACTCCAGATTATTTCACTTCAAAAAAATTCTCCTGTGCAATTTACACACGCAGTCAGAAGATAAGCTACTCTCGGATTCAAGAGAATATTGGTCCTCACTTGCTTTAGAAATGTTTACAGGAGTAAAACATTTGGGCCAATTAAATGGATAGCTTCTCTGTAAGTGTTTTGCCATCATTTTATACATGTGACTATCAATTATGCAATCAACATTGGGAACATCTGACAAAAAGTAGAGTATTGCATAAGTAATAGCTTATGTACAGTAATAGCTGTATTCATTGTTTCTATTGATGGATCAAAAGTTGAAGAATTATTTTTTTTACCAGAAGTAGCCGTTTACTAAGAAAGCTAATAATGACTGCAGCCTCAAGGCCAGGCCTGGATCTCTCTCCCTGACCCCGACCTCTCTCTTCCATGAACGCCGATGCAACTCAGTCTGAATAACAGCGTAGCAGCTAATTTTCCCTCTAAATGTCTTCATCATTCTTTATTCTTGTTTACCCAAATAAACTTTAAGTTTGTTCAAGGCAATAATTATGCCTTGTTCTTGTTTAGTCTTTCCTGTGTTACCCAGAATAAAAATATTTAAGAAGTAGCAATTGAGTGCTGATCATATGTATTAAAACCACTGCCTCCTGGGAGGCTTGCTGTGTGAGTATCACCTGGAAGGGGCCCTCGGGGAGGCAGACTCTGATTGAAAACGCTTGTGCTCTTTACTAGTTGTACAGTCTAGACCCAGTTATAGAAACTCTTTGAATCTAAGTTTTCTCATATAAAGTGAGGATAATACCTACCTCTAAAGGTAGCCATGTTCTTGACACGGGGTTATGTAATAAATTCCCACTATATCTACTCAATAAGAATTATTCTACCTCTCTCTCTCCCATTACTATGGATGAACACTGTGCTTAGGAGGCCACCCTCTCCCTTTGTGAATGAGAACACACCCCCTTTCAAGATATGATTTAAAAAAAAAGAGAATTCAATTTCCAGGTATTGTTTTAGTTTCTTCTATAACATTAGCGGCCTGGTGCATGAAATTTGTGCCCTTGAGGGGGGGGTGTCTCTCAGCCCAGCCTGCGCCCTCAAGCAGTCAGAAACCCTTAGTGTTCCTAGTTGAGTGTCTGCCCCCTTTAGTGGTCAGTGCTCATCATAGTGACCAGTGTTCTGCCGTTCGGTAGATTTGCACATTAGCCTTTTATTATATAGGATAACACTACAAATTGGGTAAACAGAAATATATTGTTTCACAGTTCTGGAAGCTATTAAGTCTGAGATCAATGAGGTCATGCTTCCTGTGAAATCTGTAGGGGAGGATCCTTCCTCATCTCATCTTGCTTCTGAGGTTCGCCAGCAACACTTGGTATTCTTAGAGTTGTAGACCCAACATTCCTTCTCTGCTTCCACCTGATGTGCATTCTCCCTGTGTGCCTCTGGCTCCCCTTCCTATAAGGACACCAGTCATATGGCAGTAAGGGCCCACCCTATAGCAATATGACTTCACCTAAACTAATTACATCTACAATAAGCCTATCTTCATATAAGGTCACATTCTGGGGTACTGTGGATTAGATCTTCAACACATCTTTTTGAGGGATACTACTTAACCCATAACAGGGATGTTGATGAGAACAACAACACTACATCTTTTATGGAACATGATCGTATTTTAAGTTGCTCAGGTTTTTTCCTGCTCAGGAAATGAGGCCTGGTAACTCAAGTGTTTAAGCAATGCCCACTGTTTGTAAATTGCATGACAACCTAAAGTGACAAAAGTGCTATATACTGTGCATGGGAGTTAAAGTCATAGAACATAAAAGTGTCTATCAATGTTGGGTGATGATGCCTGTGCCAACCTATTGGGACAGCCCAGGTGGCTCAGGGGGAAACATTACACTTTTAAGTTCAGGGTCTTGGGATTTCTTTCACTATTCTTGTTGCTCTTTTATTTTAAAATGTAGAACCAACCTAAGCTCACAAGGCTGTGGATCCAAGGGAGGGGGGAAAACTTGCAATAATATGATGCCATAATATTAATCCATGGAGAAAATCTCCATGGCATGGAGATGGGAAGGAGAGGGGAAAAGTACTCCTCTGGTTCTTTAATCATGAGCCAAAACGGGGCCCCAGAGATTCCAGCCTCTGAGATACTCAAAAGTGCTACCCTGGGTCTCAGCCCTCTAGCTGTGGCTATGACTTCTCCCGGATTTTCTTAAGAGTCACATGAGTCAGAGATGCCACTCTTTATTTCTTCTGCAGTGGAGAAAGCCTGGGCTACATGGCCATTTGCTGTACAGTTACCAGATACCTGGCTCTGTGGCTCTGTACTAGTCCCCTGGCCCACTGCAGTGGGACTGCAGACTGGCCCGTGATGTGTATGCAGGGGATGATCCTGGCAAGCTGTGACCCTTGTTTCAGAAACAACACCTAGGGATGAACCCAGGCCCTCACATCTGGTGAGCAGATAGGTACGTGCCAAGTCTTGTACTTCAAACAAATGCAAATCAATATTCACTTCAGTTTCAAGTGGGCTCACTGCAAATTCTGAACTGGTGAAGTCCAAATGAATGAGGCTTGATATGCCCAGAGAAATAATCTGATTATTGGACTCCCCTAAGCTGGTCAGAAGGAAGCTAGCATTTCAGGAGAGAAGGAAAGGGAAGGGAAGGCTGGGCCTTCGCACTTATAGGTAATAATGTCTTTCATGAATGATGCAAAATCCAACTGTTTAGTAGTATCTCTCCCTCTCCACTTCCTGCACAGCTTGTAGGAAATGAAGTCCCTCACTCTATTACTCTAATTGAATTCCAACTTGGGTAATTACCCTATAATTAAATAAATTTTCCCCATAGTTTTAATTCACTGAAAAACAGTGCTAGTTAAACAGCTACAATTCACTCCCAGAAACATACCCCCTCCATTGCAGTGATCAGTAGAGTGATTTATATTTGGGGGATGTGTGTATGAAAAATCCTCAGTTCATAAAATATTTTAGGTATCACTCATGATTACATATGCTTTTCTCAGCATGAGATAACATTTATTTCTATTATAATTTTTCATCTAATTTCTCATATGCTTAGTACCAAAAGAAATAAGACAGCTAATTAGCATTTCTTATTTTCTGTACAATTTTTGTTTAGTTAACCAGTAGCTTATATATATATATATATATATATATATATATATATATATATATATATATATATATATATATATTTTTTTTTTTTTTTTTTTTTTTTTTTTCCTAAAGCACATTTCAGTATTCCTGGGAGGCACACTGGGGTAGGTAATATTGCTTCCCATCCTACAGATGAAGAAATTGAGGCAGTATTCCCCAAAGTGGGGAAGCTGGTTGTCAGCCTTGGAACCTAAGCTGTCTCTGGTTCTGGGTTCAAGGCTCTTTCTATCAAATGCTGAGTCACTAGCAATCACTTTGGTTTTACTAATGAAAAACTAAAGAGTGGTACATTTGTGACCTATGTCACAGGCCACTAATTTCTAATAATTCATGGCTTTTCCAGGAGTTGGAGGCTTAATAACCGGGCCCTGACACTGGCCTTGGATCATGAGGCTACGGAGAACCTTTGGGTTCACATGATATTACTTGGTACAGCTCAAATGGGAGAACAGTTCAAAATGTGATGCAAAGTCGTTCAAAATGTGATGCAAAGTCATACAAAAT
The DNA here is from genome assembly GCF_964339955.1 of Pipistrellus hanaki. Classification (NCBI taxonomy): domain Eukaryota; kingdom Metazoa; phylum Chordata; class Mammalia; order Chiroptera; family Vespertilionidae; genus Pipistrellus; species Pipistrellus hanaki. Next base: position 47,867,067 of record NC_140507.1, read on the forward strand.
GATTCAAATTTCAATTCTATTTTAATGGCCTTTCTTCAAGGTTTGTAGATGGCTTTTAATAAAAGATATTGAAGACAACATCAAAATACTCACAAAAAGCAGCAGTAGCAGGGGTGTTATAACAATGCCCTGAAAGAAATAAAAGAGATGATGATCATTTATCAGCATAGAAATCAGCACACTATCATTGCCATTTTAAACTCTGATGCATGGAAATGCTTATCCTTTAATAAAACCTAGGAGATAAAGAGGGAGCCCCAATCTTGGCTCTCTCCACCATTATGCCGTAGCATCTCTGTGATAATTATTTGTGTCTGGCATCTTTAAGACCACAACCACCAATCTTCCTTAAACTCGTCTTCCTTTGCAAAACTTAAGTTGCCTTCCACGTTGCATGTGTATCACTCGGGTGGTAGCTGGCAAGCTTCCTCACTCCTAGGCTTTCAGCTCTAACTCAGATAAAGTGCCTCTTTGCAAGGGAAGACAGGTGGTTTAGTCCCAGTTGGGGTTCTCTCCTGAGCAAAGACTGAGTCAGTTGTGATGAATGAGACGCCATGATTTTGTAATGTGAACTGATGTCCCCTAGGAAATGAGCTGGGATCTCAGAACTCATTTCGCTTGATTAGACTCCATGTCTCCATGGTGGAAGGCAAGTCTTTCATCTAATTCGGCCACACAGGACCACCTCCGTCCCTCGGCCTCCCCTAGGCACGAAGGAGCAAAAGATTTGTTTTCTGAGATGACAAGGAACAGTTTGAGGCTGTTGTCGATGAGGCAGGATACAAACTTTTAGGTTTCTTGTAGATAAATCTTTTAAACCAGGTATTTGAGTTGGGAGTGAACTGACAGGTTTCAGTAGAAAGCAGGAGATTATTATTCACCCCTTAGTTCTTCCTTTATCTCTCCACACCTCACTATGATTTATAAAACAAAACACATTTCATATTTTTATTAATGAATTCTACTTGGAACTTTGTGATCCCAAAGAGTCTGTGTGCATGTGTGTGAGAAAGGGAGACAGGCAGACAGACAGAGAGTACATTCTGCCCAGGATCTATGGACGGTACTGCTTCATTACTTTTGGGAAAGAAACCCTTTAGGAAGACCTTTTGTCATTAGTTACTACAAGCTTTAGGACGTGGCCCCAGAGGGACTGGCCTATCTCATGTGAACATTACTATCATGACTTTCATAGGCGTATACTCATGTGAATATTCACACATATGCCTATTTTATTGTTAAACTAGAGGCCTGGTGCATCAAAATTCATGCATTGGAGCGGAGTCCCTCAGCCCGGCCTGCCCCATCTTGCAGTGAAGGTGACACCCGCATCACATCTCTACTGCTGCCACTGCCAGCAGAGCAAGCCTCAGCCGGCCCTGTTTACCTGAGCCTCAGGCGACCCAGGGTGGCTGGGTACCTGCCATCTGAGGTTTGCCTGCGCCCTGGGCAGCTGAGAGGCTGAGGGAACTGGGGAATTCCAGAGGCAGGCGCATGGAGTGGCTGGACCTGCCTGGGGGCGGGCCTGACTGTGAGGGCTGAGGGAACTGGGTGCCACCATCTGTGGCTGTGGGCGCCTCCATCTTTAGGGTGTGGCAGTCAATTAGTATATTCCCTCCTTATTGGCTGTGGGTGCCGCCACATTTGTGAGGGCGTGGTGATCAATTAGTACATTCCCTCTTTATTAGACAGGATAATAGAACACATGCTTCTTGATTGTGCAAACTTTTGCAATGAACAATGGAATATAGCATTTTAATTTATGTTATATTTTTAACTTATTTACTAAAACATATATTGTGGCTTAACTCCATTAGTGTCTATGAAACAAATTCTCATTGACACATTTAGGAGAGCTACATGTGCAAAATAATTTATAAGAGCTATTGTCTTTTGATGATGTGGAATATATTCAGACATTAGTAGGAATTTCAGACTTTACAAGGCCAAGTGGAAACAAAAATACTCGCTTGTTTCAGTCTATGTAGGAGCCATCGGATTTCAAGTCAATTTGTTTAAACATTTATTGAATGTCCACTTATAGGCTAAGCATTGTTCCATTAATTATAAGAATTACTGGAAACAGATCCAGCAGACAGGGGTACGGGTAATTCAGGAAGAGGGAAGGGCATCCACAAAACTAGGAAAAGTTGAGCAATTGATCACCAAAGGCCTTGCAGGTCAAGAGAGGGAGCTTGGGATCCGATCAACAAATGGCGAGACTGAAGAACTTAAAGTGAGGGTGTAATGAGTTGGCAAATAATTTAGTATATGGACAATGGATAATACTTAGTTTATAACCTAAGCAGTTTTTCTGTTGTCAGTTCACTTAAATTTAGATAAAAAATAAAATAGAAACATACTAATGTGAATTTTGGATTATCAATAACGCTAATAATACTTCTGAGACTCAGGAAGTATATCTGTCATAGGATAAGGATTTTCAGCCAGGAAGGTTGAGTCTCATCACCACTCTGAGGATATCTGTCTTGTGTTTGAGGAGTCTTACTGGTGTCATATACAGTATACAGGGACCCATGTTCTTCCTATACCCACTTATTTTCCTTTGCAATAGTGGCATGGTATTAGTAATAGCAATAATACCACTACTATTAATGGCATTTGGCTTCAGCACTTTTATGCACATTTACAGCCTGACCCTCTTAAAGGAGTTAGGTTATAAATTAGCCAACTTCACAGATGAGGAAACTGGGGTTGAGAAAAGCCAAGCAACCAGACCAAAGTCACACAGAAAATAAATGGCGCCCTCTCACAGTCCAAGACCCCTCATGGGATGTAGTGTGCTAAGTGGCAGGTAGCCAGGGGGAAGCCTGAACCAGGGCCAAGCACTGCTTGCGCTCATCCTGGTCCACTCGAGCCTGCTTTGTCCATCTCCCAATCCAGAACTGATTTCACTACACCTCTGATCCCTGTAGAGGAGATCTCAGTGGCCAGTGGAGTTTTCTAAAGTCCCGCTGAGGCATGTGGGCAGGGATTAGTTGCTATAAGACCCTGGTCTTTAGTTGACAACCGATTCTTAGAGAGGTCCTTATTCTGGCAGGCAGAGCACTATGATCTGCAGGTTTTCCTGCCTGGACATTTCAACTGTATAGTCACCAATACACAGGACTTATGATATTTGTTCCTAAAATAGTTACATATTTGTTCCTAAAAAGTTCCTGGCAAATAGGATTCATTTACCAATTCTGGATTCAAGATTCCCCATTATTTTCTCAAAAATGGCTGTTCAAGCTAAGAATGAATTGTTGCACAATGCCGAAACCTACTTTGCAGCTGTATAAGGGAATGATTCCACCACAATGTCATTAATACAGACAAGAGCTCCATAATTAAGGTTTGGTGAAGCCATTAGAATTAGCAATAGAATAATAATAGCTAACATTTATGGGGAAATTAAGATGTGCTGAGGGCTTAGTGTCTATTACCTTATATAATCTTCACAATAACCCTATGAGCTACGTACTATTATTTCTCCATCTGCTAGGGAAGGAAACTGAGACTCAGAGACACTGAGTGAAATAAGAAGAGGCAATGCTGGAAATTCAATCTTTAGCTTCCTGACTCCAGAGCCTGGGATCCTGAGTGATGTAAGTAAAATCTTTGCAATCTTACCCTGTTTCCTCAGGGTTATATTTTAAGACTAAACTTGAGATGAGCTCTAAACTCATTATGTCTTTTGGATGACATGAAACAAATTGAGAAATAAGCCTTTGTGTGTCATGATGGCTGATGCACTTTTTTAAGTCAGGTTTTGCAAATATCAATGATAAAAAGGGTGACCTAAAAATTTAAACTGTAATAGCAACTATCATTGGGAACTGCAAAGTCATATCAACTTGTTATTTTCCCTCACACTCTGAAGCTTCAATTTGATTGCTTCTCCTTTCTCTTTCCCAAGTAAATTCTACACCAATGGCTAAAACCAAGAGGTGGTGGATGAGCACTTCTAGCAAAAGATGTTACACATCCCCCTTCTTTCCACCACCCCCCCCCCTTTGCTGCCCCCACTGCAGATTAAAGGTCAAAACATAGTTTTAGCATCCTTGCAGTTGGGAGGGTTTGTTAAGCTTTCTGATTGCAATACCTGAAGAATTCAAGTCACAAAGTGATGGGCTTTGATTGTCTCTTAAAAAACCTTCAGAAAATCCATTTACACCTCTGGAAGGGAATGACTGGGTGAGTATATTTCCATTACTTTAGTGGAGAGGGGAAAAGCGTCAAATCTGAGACACCGAGATTTGGTCCATTAAATACAAGCCCAAGTTCCCCCCTCCCTACCCCCGCTCCAAACTCCCAAGTAACAACCAAAACAACAAAACTGTGGATGCACTTCTCTCAATAGCGGCACTTGTCAAAAAGGCAAAACTGAAGTGAATTATAATATTTTTGTTGTTGTAATCCTCACCCGAGGATATTTTTCCCCATTGATTTTTAGAGAGTGGAAGAAAGGGAGGAGGAGAGAGAGGGAGAAACATCAATGTGAGAGAGACACATCGATTGGTTGCCTCCTGCACTCACCCTGGGCTGGGGGTTGAACCAGGAATAGAACTCCAGACCCTTCCGTGAGCTGGCCGATATTCCAGCCACTGAGTATTAAGAAAAAGTTTTGCTACAACAACTACTGTGATCACACAGATACTAAAACTGACTCCGTAGGCTTTTGTCTCCAGGATATTGAATGTCAAGCCTTAGGAAAGGTGCTTTCAGTTTTTAATTAAAAGGCAATAACTCAAGGTCTACAGAATGACAGAGTCTCAGTTTTGCAAGTGATCTCAGACCTACCCTGGTCCAGTCCTCACCTGATGTCTGACACCCTTTGACTGTCGCCCGTGCTTGCTCTGTGGGTGTGATGGCTGAACGTTTGCCAGAGACCCCTAGGGAGACAATGTCCTTGCTCTCCAGGCACACACCGCCCCGGATGGAGCTCTTTGACAAAGAGGAAGCTCTTTCTCACACTGACGCCAAACCACTCCCATTGCCCGTCTTCCCCTCTTGCCCCTCTCCTTCCTTGCGGTGGCTTTTCTTTTAAAATTTTAGTTTTCAATTGCAGCTGACTTTCAATGTCACTTTATATTAGTTTCAGGTATACAGCATAGTGGTTAGACAATTGCATAACTTACAAAGTGTTCCCCCTGATAATTCAAGTACCCACTTAGCACCGTCCATAGTTATTACACAGTGTAACTATCAGTATGTATTTATCACTCCCTTCACCTTTCTCACCAGCCCCTATCCACCTCCTTGGCAATTGTCAGGCTGATCGCTGTATCTAAGAGTCTGTTTCTGTTTTCTTTCTTTGTTTATTTTGTTCTTTTAGGAGCCTTTTAACTGCTGCTTTTGAATGGTGTAAATAAAATCCCTGCACTCTAAAGTTGTCATTTTTTTAGGGCTACATTTACAAATTTAAGAATAATGGTGAAGTGAGCTTTTGGGTCCCCACACTAAGTTTTCTCCAGGCTAAAAGTCCCAGGCCTCCCACTGTCCCTTCTATCTCATCCAGATGAATCTCAGAGTACACAACTCTTGCTTAATAAAAATTGACCAAAACTTGGAAATAAGCCCCTAAGAGGACTGCATGTCCTTTCTATGCCATCCTGGAGCATGGTCCAGTAGGCCAGCCCAAGGGTTATTTTATTACCTAGAGCATATACCTTTGACTTCAATTTACTATTGATTAGAGTTTAGACTATGACAGTATACGTTAACATATCAAGTTTGTCCTGTTTGGATATAAATAACTTATGCCTAGTAGCAAAAACAGCCACAAAGATTATGTTCTTATTGCCCCGTAGGTATGAGCAAAGTTATTTTGCTATGCTTTTCTGATGGACCCTCATTGCTACAATCTCCTTGAAACCAACTTTACCATCCTGCTGGTTCCTCATTGTTCAGTTACTAGTAAATAAATGCTTGGTGTGTTTTCATTCTATGTTTGTAAGAAAGTTGTGTTTTCAACATTTGAAAATTATATTGTGCCAATTATTTTACTCTGAACCTTGTATTTATATTTGATGCAAAACTCTCTTAAAAAAATAAGAAAAAAAGATTAATGCTAATGAGATTCCTCGGTTGTCTTCACATTTTGTCCTATGTTCAGTATATAGTGCTACGGTATCTTAAAAAGTTAGAGCAAAGTTTATTCCTCAAGCACAAAATTATGTCAAACCAATATGTAATGAGTGAGACCGGCCAACATAGCCTAAGCAATAAGTCATAAAGGGGTGGCAGGGAATATTTTGGAGATACCTATATTTGAACAAAACAACCAGGATATATAGTCTTCAGAGACCATGATCTGATAAACATGGGTGGCAAAATATATACTAGTAGTTGAGTGAACTTTATAGGAGAAAACAAGAGGCATTAGGAGCCTACAGAAGGGCTGTTGGAAAGAAGGTGCTGGGTGATCGGTGGGTGAGGCTCCTTCCCCTCCTCCTTCTGTACTTGCCTCTGTAAAACCGGACCTTCACAGAGTAAGCCCCTTTCTCAGTAATTTCATGGCTCCATCAGGGAAGGAGGGGCAGGCACGAGCACTCTGGTTTATTTACCAGGCGCAGCCCACTGCAGTGAAGACAGCTGCATCAGACTGTTGCAGCTAGACAACGCCCGCCATTGAGGACATCAGGGAATCCTCTCTCGTCTGTGTCCATGCTCGCCAGGAAAATGTTGAATAACACGTTTGTTTCCCAAGTAGGGTTTCTGATAGGAAGAGAACACACTCACTGGCTGGCATGTTTGTTTCCCAGCACACAACCGCCTTGGGGGACGCTAATGACAGTGAGCCTCTGAGTCTGCACAGCTAAGAATCCCTCTTCCTGGAGGTGGTGACCCCATTGCAGGAATGGTAGCTGGCTTGTCTCAGGGACACACATTTAGTTAAACGGGCACTTACTGAGTGCCCGCTATGTGTCGGGCATCATGGTGCTGAGGGAAAGAGGATTCCAGTCTCCTAAGCACATAAAACTCCAGTTGTTTTGGGGTGGAATTTTAAACAAAACTCCAGAAAAGTTTCTGTGAAGTCCTGGAGTTGTCTTTCATGACTGTATTGTTGTTTGCTTTGCTTTGCTTTAAAAGGAGAAACTTGAGGATTTTAAAGATTCATAAAAAGGAGCCAAGAGGGAGCAGGGGAATAGAGATTTTGTAAAGAGAAGGGACTGTGCCGGGAAGGAGTTCCAGGGCACAGCTGGAAGGGTTGACACCTTTGCTGAACAAGGAGGGAAAAGGATAGATGGTAGAGAAGACAGACTTATATGCTTGATGTCAGAGAGTAGGAGAGACTTTCATTGAAGAGCTTCTATTTTCTATGTTAAGCACAAAGTGAAGGGTTTTACTAAAATGAGGGGAAGCCGGTGGGGCTCAGTGGTTGAGCGTTGACCTATGAACCAAGATTCGATTCCTCGTCAGGGCACGTACGCTGGTTGCAAGCTCGATCCTCAGTGTGGGACGTGCAGGAGGCAGCCGATCAATGATTCTCCTCATTGATGCTTCTATCTCCTTTCCCCTCCCCCTTCCTCTCTGAAATCAATAAAGATATATTTTAAAAATAAATAAAATAACATCAGGGAGAGACAGTTTCAGGGAAAGGAGAAAGCCAGTGACTGGACACCTGTGCTGTGGCTGTTGGGAGAGGATCTCTAAAACTGTGAAGGTCCTGAGGTTTTACCAAACTCTGAAGACAACAAGTTGGCCTACCAACTGTTTCATGGATGCTGGAAGACGACAGGAGAGTTCCGGGTCAGAGCCAAAGGAATTACTTCTCACAGCAGAGCAAGCAGCCTAAGCATGATGTTGGCCTCAGTTCCCCTTGCCTCCAAGTTAAGCGAGGTGGTACAGTTGGGCACAGATGGATGTCTGCGCACACAGTGGGTTGCATTAAGGGGATGTGGAGTTTAGGGAACCTGAATCTTTTGTAACGGGCAGAAAGTATGCATACCCTTTGCTCCAGAGGGAGATGCTATCTCTCTCTCTCTCTCTCTCTCTCTCTCTCTCTCTCTCTCTCTCTCAGGGCTGTTCACTATACAAATATCCTTGAAAAAATAGTTGGGAACATGGGCAGTCAGTGCCTGCTCATGAGCTATATGGAAATGTGAGAGACATGTGGAGAATTGTCTTCCAACAGAGGAAATGTCCAGCAGACTGACCCTGTTGTTATTGATTATCTAAACACTAGAGGCTTCATGCAGGAAATTTGTGCAAGAGTAGGCCTTCCTTCCCCCGGATGCTGGCACCGGCTACCCTCTGGCACCCGGGACCCGGGCTTCCCTTGCAGCCCTGGCTTCCTCTGGAAGCACATCTAGTCTAATTAGAATATTCTGCTTTTATTATTATAGATTTGAGTTATCAAGATCATTATTCTTATTCCCTTCAAATATCATCACTTATATAACGAAATGATCATTAGATGATCATTTTTAAATCACCCAGAAAGCATCTCTCTAAGATGACACTGACCCTGTAGCACTCCTTGGACACTATGATTCAAATGAGTAAGAGTCTAGTCAATAAAAGTGATTTCCAACTCAGAATTCTTTCTCTTTAAAAGGGGGAATTGTTATACATGTCTGTTTGGGATCTGGGTCCTTCCTACACTGAACTATGGTTGTGGACCAGCAGCATGGGCCTCACCTGCCAGCCTGTCAGGAAGTGCTGACTCTCAGACCCCACCCAACCCTACTGTATCATCATTTATTTTTTTTTGACAAGATTTCCAGGTAATTTATAGACTCATTAAAATTCAAGATGAACTGATTCAGACTCTGGAGCAGGGGTAGGCAAACCTATTCGGTATACGTAGGCCCAGATCATTATTCCAGGCTTCACCAGCCATACAGACCAGTGCAATTACTCAAGTCTGCTGGGAGAGCTGGAAAGCAGCCAGTCAGTAAGTACACAAATGTCATGGTCAAATATGGTTTACGGGCTGTAGTTTGGACCTGGCTCTGCAGTATTGTTTTGGAGTAACAGTTATATTTTAAAAAGGAATGATAGTATAACAAACTTTTATTTGTAATGGTGTGATTTCTCGTGAGCATATGCCAGCTTCTAAGCATCACAGTCTATTCCTTTGTAACTGCTTATAACACAACTTCTTAATGATTCATTCTTTATTTTTTTTCTCTAGGCTGGAAACAAATGACCAGTTAATAGTGTGTAGAATATACTGTCTTCCTCTTTTTGATATTTGCACATGGCCAGTTGCTGATGCTACTTCCTTTCTTTATGATTTTTCAAAACCAGCCATTCGGCAGTCTCAAATATCCATTTTCTTAGCAGCCAGCAAGGTAATGTGTCTGGGCCAGCACATGGAGTTGCTTATCCTGAGCTTACTTTCTTTTGGCCAATATTTGCTGTTTCTAATCTGAAGACGATTCTCTTTGCTGAAGGTGATGGAAGCAAAGGGAAGCGCCAGTGGGAGTGGAAGTTAAGGATGCTGGAATTGAGGCCCCTGACATCCAGCACTATGCAAGAGAAAAAGGATAAGTGCAAGAACATGAACGAGAAACACCATATATGTCACTAATCAGCACTAATACTGCGACATGTTAAAGTTGAAAACAGGGCTGAACCTTACAATTTCTCTTATTACCTTTTAACTGAAAAAGTGAATCTTTTCAGACTCTGTAAACTCACAGACCTTTATTAGAACTATTAACAATCAACTTGGCTTTTTTCTATCCAGCTTAAGAGTGATAACCATTTGAAATGTGATGTCTTCTAAATTTTTAGATTTAATACCCCATAAATAATTTTCTGAAGAAGCTTCTTAAAAATGTTTATCTATAGAGTACACATGAGACCACAAAGGCAGCAAAAGGAATTAAGTCAAAGTTTCCTTTCTGTTACATTAGCTTTCATGGCTGAGGAGATAATTGCCAGGGTTTATTTCAGCCTGCGCTCTCCATGGTGGGCACTCAGCTACAATCCGATGTGCTGCGGTTCCCTTTTCCCCGGGAATACATGGGGCAGGCTCCTGAGGATTATGAGCAGCACAACCCGCATTGTACACAAGAAGCACAGCCCTCTTAGAATGTCAGCAACGGTTCCATAGAATCCAAAGGGCAACCAAGGTTCCCAGGGCCGGAACCTTCTACATAGAAGCTTATGGTACTCTTTGCTTTGGAATCCCTGCTTCAGTGATACCAAATACCACCATCCTAACAACTGCCAATATTTCTTTAGGTCTTTTATGTACTAGAAACAATGCTTTGCACACATTATCTAATTTTAAAATTCCAGTAAATGAATTCATTTCCCCAATATTATATCTGAGGAACAAGTAGCTTATAGAGAACTTGGCTAAGCTGTAGGACATGCCAGGAGGCAGAACCCCAGCCAAAGGGATAAGAACAAATGTTGAGAGGTCAAGAGATGGTCCAAAGGGAAGAAAAATTAGAAAAAAGGAGGAAAGTAGGAAACTTAAAAAGATATTCAGGAAGTGATGGTAGAAAATCAATACCAAATATATTCATAATAGAAATTTCAAAAAGGTCAAAGATCACTACACAGTCTGCCAGTGGTGAAGGAATATATGAAAAGGATGTCCCAAGTACCTCGCTCAGGCCACCAGAGTAGCACCGAATATTTGTTACCCATTGGCTAAATGATTTGATGTGTCTGCCACTTTCCCCATTGGTGCCTGTAACAGAATGGTACCTGGCACATATTAGGCACTCAATAAACATTCTGCTGCACAAACGAATGCCTGAAAGTATACCCACAAGTATTTCCCTCAGGGAGCAGCATATGTATTTGATGAGAAATACACATCTTCTGAACTGCTTGAAAATGTTTATGCTTGAAATAATGATGAGATGTTGACATTTATTTAATGCCTTCTTGGTATGTCAGGGACTGTTCTATGTTTTTTTATGCTCTCAACAGACTTGGGAGAAAGGTGCCATTATGATTCCCATTTTGCAGAGGAGAAAACTGAGGTGTGCAGACAGAAGTGCATGAAATCCCTAAGGCAAGCATGTCAAACTCAGTGCCAGCGGGCCACAGGCCTTCGAGTTTGACATGCTTGCTTTAAGATATAGGTGGGAGAATGGGGAGCAAGCCACACGGTCTGGCTCCAGAATCCTCTCTACCATTATGTGTCCACTTAGTAGTTATGAGTTCTTTAAGAGAATTCAGAGATAGCAGAGAATTCTAGCTGAAAGAAATATTAGGGATAATTTGCTACCTCATCTTACAGGCTGCAGAGTTAGGTGCAAGGGTATGGTGTCTCTCACAGCCTCAGTTAGTGGAAACACTAAGACTAGCACAGCGTCTTGAATTCCCTGCCCAGTTCTTCATTTCTGCTACCCCACTGCTTCTCATAAACTAGCTGAGTAGAGCAAAACTCACATCCAAGGACTTGAAAACTGTTACTACTTGAAAACTGTTACTCAGCACCGTTATTTAGGGTATGGATAAAGAAAAAAATACAATAGAGTTAATAAAATTAGAACAGATTATAGAAGAGTTTTAGGAAGAAAATCCAATCATCAATCAGGTGCTCATAAATTGCTAACAAGGCTATGGGAGAACTGTTTAGCAAAATTTTGCAAAAGCAAAGTAGAGCTGCAGAAGATCGGGGAGAGGGAGAGCAGGAGGGCCACTGAGGATAGAGAAGGGGGTGATGAAAAGTGATTTATTTGGGGAGGTTTGGGGAAGGTGTGTTTAATGCAGGCCTCTAGATGGCAAAATACACTTCCAGAAAATTGTAAAATCACTTTCTTGTAAAGAAGACATTAAAAGTAATGGTTTAATCAAAACTAGAGTTCAAACTCCTAAGAGACCTTTACACAAACAAGCAACAAACAAAAGGACCAGCCTGTGTCTACGCATGAGAAATGAACGGGTTTGACACAGCGCATCCATTCCTTGCGGATGTCTCTAAAAGACAGCACACGCCGCTGTTAGACCTAGCTGTGACGATCAATACTGAGTGTAAAGATGGACAAAACGAATGGAGACAGCTACACTCCACTTGCCTTGTCTCATATATCAATGGTCTGATTTACTCGTCGTTTTAATACTATTCCTTTGCCAGAGGCATTCCTTCAGCTTAGGAAACTGGCCCTGAACTTTGTGACTCAGAGAGCTTTCTGTTAGAGCAGTGGTTGGCAAACTCATTAGTCAACAGAGCGGCACATGGCTCTCGAGCCGCAGTTTGCCTACCACTGAGGGGAAGGGCATGGATTAACAATGCTCCTAATAAAGGTCTGTTCCTCACAGAAGCACCATTGATCCACATGCCACCCCCCTCACACCCCCACCACCATCACCAAGGGGGAGGCAGGAGGAGTCTCATATTCAGGCTAAATTTCATGAGTCTTCTTTCCTGACCCCTCCCCACTACCATCAATGGCCAATTTAAACAGGCTTCTCCTTAATAATGTATTTATTTTTATTAAATATCAGTGGCCCTCTCTAGGGCAGCGCTGCCCACAGCCTAACAGTTCCTGAAGGCAGAAGGAAGAGCACAGAGGAGGCAAGGAAGAGCAATGCCTTGGTCTTAAAACTGGTAAACAGACTTTGCCATTTTATGACCATGTGACTTTTTGGCACAAAAAGTTCAATAATAAATATAAGTAAATCATTTCTACATATTCAAATTTCATCTTATGACCCAGGAAAATGCAAAGGAGGAAGCAAAAACAGGTTTTAGTGCTTAGACTTTTACTCCAAAATTCCCATGTTGGATTTCTAAAAACAGTCCTGACTCACCTTTGCTTGTATTACATACAGGGAATTCTCCGTAATGTTTCAGCAGAGACTCATTCCCACGCAATTACTCCAGGAGCTACACCAATGGGCGTTGTCACTAAAGGATTTTTTAAGAGGGAATAGCCAATGTTTCCACTCAGGAATGGCTGTAGGTATGTTATTCACATCAGATACTTATTTTTAAATGTACTCTGCTGACCACTTCAATATCTTGGGAATTTAAATGTGCCAGAGAGCAAAAAGTGATCATCTGAAAAAACACATCAATGAATTTAACTATGAGTCTTTAAGGAAACTGAAATCTATACCAACATAATTTTTCTAGTTCCCCAGTAGAGGGCAACTTCTACACACTTTGACAATTAAAGAAAAAAAAAAATCTATCTATGCATACCACATCAGTAAGAACCATCGTATGTTTAAAATAAAACAATACAGCTTATGCCAGTCAATGGATTTTCACTAACAGGTAGCTATAAAATGTCATGAAGCTTTAAATATGTAATTAGGAATTGAGTATATTTAACAATGAGTATTTAGCATTTTGTGATTAATAGAAGTAGTCCCAGGAACTTTAAAGTAGCAACGTTTAGGTCCTATGACAGAATTATAGGTAAATGAAATATAGGAGGTAAATGATGAGTGTACTGGTCTTTAGTAAACATTTAGATTGAGTTTCATTAAGACCAAGTTCCAAATATAGCATCACATAAAAGCATAAAGTCTTATTTTAAAAAGGCCAAAAAAGGGGGAGAGGAATAATAATACAAACATCTCTAAGTATAATTGAATCCGTTTGTTATTATAAACTTTAAAATAACACTTATCAGTGTTCATGTTTTTAAATGACATTAGATATAAGTATACATATTTATGTATATGCAAATAGAGTAAAATTCTACCATAATACATCTCATTACTATATAGATGTGGACACAATGTGATATGTTCTTATTCATTCACTCATCCAATATTTATTTACTGAGCACTTATTATGTGTCAAATGCTATTCTACAAGTCAAGAAAGCAATGTGATAAATCTGACAAAATTCTCTAACTTTTTGGGATTTATATACCACACAATAAAAAAATAATGTGCCATAAGCCTTCTGAAAAGATATGCCTATAAAATAGATGCTTACTATGTTTCATAATGCTGACTTCTTCTTTTTTTAATTAAAAAAGGATTTGTTTTTAATACTGAGAAATATTACAAGAAAAAATAAAATAGTTCATAATATTAATACTCAAAGAACTCTTTTTGATCTTATAGTAATCCATGAAATTGATTGGAAAAATTTTAATTGTATCGAATAAAAAGTAAAAAGTGAAATCATAATATACACAGTATTTTACACATGGCTTTAATTTTTCTCATTTCACTATGTTTCTTAGAGGTCTTTCCATAGAATGTATTAGTGCACCTCATTCTTTTATTTGACTCGTTTTATTTTTAATATATAAGTATTAAAAATATATATTTAAAAACCTTAAAAATTCTAGTTTTAAAAGCGGTAATACAACTTTGAAACTAATAAGAGCTATGGTATGTGGTATTAGTAACTATAATTTAATCTATATAGAGTGGGAATTCATGGACATGAAAAAGAAATCTGGAAAAGATGACATTTAATTTATTATAAAGCAGCAAATAAAAAAAGTAAAAGGAATGAGCACCTGTTTTACAAAAAAACTTACCAGTAATCCCCATTAGATCACACATAATGTAATAACCTTCAAAACGGTGTCTTAGGTTATGAATTTAAAATAGTACTTTTTTTACCAGTAAGTTCTTATAATAGTTTAAGAATTATTTTGTTTCATTCTATTTATAATACTGCTTAAACCATATATTATATCAGTGCCATATTTGATATTAAAATGTGATCAGAATTTTTTAGTTTACAAAAATATTATGCAAAATAAAATACAAGGCACTAGGTGGTGCTGTGGGACCTTCCACATAAACCAATGCAGTCAAGTGCTGCACTTGATGAATTAGTTGTGTGGCTAATTCTATGTTTAAATGTTTATTAAAAAAAAATTTTTTTTTAGATAAACCAGTTTTCTAAATAATAAAAACAACAAAACGCAAAAGCAAACTGTTGGTAGATGACCTCTTTCAGGATGACATGGCCCCTTTCATAATCACATACACCAACTCCTTTGGTAAGCTATGAAAAACATCTTTATATAACCAATGCCATTTTTGAGGAATGCCTCTCAATAAAGTGTTATTTTTCCCTTATCTTAAAAATTATTTTTCATATGTCTAAGAATAAAAAAATCAGAAATTATATATTCTTGTCAAATAATTTTTGATTAGGTAATTTCTTATATCAGTCACAGTATATTGTATAATTGTCTTAGGTTCAATTGTTTCTATTTTTTCTGGTTTCCCTTGATGTGACTACCTATTGTAGAGCTGTTAATTCAAATGCTGACAGCAGGGCCAAACGGACAAGGTAAATGTATGCATTAGGCCATTTGTAAAGATAACAGGGAGGTGGGTAACTTAGAAAAAGACATAGAGTATCTGCATTCAAATTCAGATGAAAAATAAAACCTACATACACACACACACACAAACACACACACACACACCACATAGGCCAAAGAAAACACATCTGTGGTCTGCATGTGGCCTGTAGGCCATTCATTCGTGACCTCTGACCAAACACAACATGCCCCATACCATTTATTATAAGTGACGTTTTCTTAGGAGAAACCTAAAAATTTCAGTTCAAATGAAGAAGTGCAAATGACATTTCAGCTGTCCTTTCAAAATGTTTTTTTTTATCACATATATATGGTTCTCCTTAAAGATAGAAATTACTAGTGACTCAGGAGATAAACGGCCGTGGTCGATAACATTAATTCCGCATGATGAGTTTCTGCTTTGAAGAAAAGCATAGATTTAGCAGCCTTTTTCCATCCTCATGGTCTTTCTCTCCCTGCATGTACTTTGAGGACTGTGAGGGAGGTGGAGATGAAGTATGTAATAGTGACTGAATAGAAACACATGATAAACATAAATAAAAAGGGGGCAGAATTTATTCACACTGATAATGATGGTGGAACTTACACTATAGGCACAAGGTGTGGCTAAAAGGAATGAAAATGAATTTTTGACAAGCACAACAAAACTCTATCTAAAGGGATGTTTTTCCTAGTCTGTCCCTGAGAAGCCCAAATCATTTGTAAATGATGCCCCATTCCAAAGATGTTTTAGCTGTCTTCGGAAAGAGCTTGTGTCACATAAGAAAATAATATAAAATCATATCGTTTCTGAAAGGGAAGAGACCACAGAGATGAACAAGCCTCTTGTTACTTTAGCTACACCTCACCTATCAGTTCTGCCTGACAGGCGAATACGGTGAGGCTCCCGTCTCCAGGTGAGGCTGTGCCACAGGAGCTGAGTGACCTGATGCCCACCGGAAGCAGGGAGCCACGAGGGAATCACAATGGACTTTGAATGGGAAGTGAGCGTTACACCAGGAACCAAGGCAATAAGATCATGTTTCAGGAATTTCAAATGTTGTCTAAACGCCCACAAGAGTCTCGGCTAACTCTGAAAGTCATTTGGACTTTTCAGAGAACTGAATGGGTTCAAACACAGATATATGGGAGAAGTGAGGAAAAGCAGAGAAAGATTAGAGCCAGGCTGCAGGAAGTCGTTCCATTCACTTTTCAGACGGCCTGAAATGCCATCTCGGAGGAGAGTTTTTATATTTAATAAGCGCCTTGTTTTTCAAATTGCATGTCTTCTTCGAGAACAGCAGTTCTCATGTGGTCTGGGCCCTACGGGATCTTTAAGACTGTTTGGGGGGCGGGCAAGATAAAAACCAGCTTAATGAAAACACTAAGACGTTATTTGCCTTTTTCACTCTCAGTCTCTCACAGTCGTACAGTGGAGTTTTCCAGAGGCTACAGGATATGTGACACCGAAAGATCTGATCCAGGAACAGATAAGAGGCTCTGAAGCCAGACATGAAAGAGATTTGTAAAGTGTAAAACAAAGATACTCTCTTCACTAGGTTTTCTTTTTGTTTTGGAAAATATAGTTATTTTTCACAAAAATATGTATGTTTACATAGTATGGTGTTTTTGTTATTTTTTAAATGAATAATTTCCCAGCTTTAATTTCAAATATGATAAATACAGATAGGTATAACTTACATAAATAAAAGCTCTCTGTGGTCCTCAACACATTTTAAGAATGGAAAATGGTCCAAAACATTTGAGAACACTGTTTTTAAGGTCAGCTGCTCATATCTTAGTCTAAATCCATTCCACTGTGTGTTAAATACTTACGTGAATCTAAAAATTCCATCAGAATGGGCCTTTGTTAGAAGCATGTTGGAGCAGGAAGCACTTACGTAGACAAGGTGGGCCTGACTAGTTTGATGCAGAGGCATAAACAGTGGCATGAGAGCTATGGGCTTAGGTGAGAAAGACCTGGATTGGGGATGAAGTAGAGAGGGAGTCAGGAGTGAGCAATGGTAAATGTTGTGTGTGTTTTTTGTTGTTGTTTTTTGTTTTTGTTAATCCTAACCCAAGGATATCTTTCTATAGATTTTTAGAGAGAATGGAAGAGAGAGGGAGACAGAGAGAAATATTGATGTGAGAGAAACACATCATTTGGTTGCCTCTGCACTCGTTCCCCAATCAGGGCTGGGGATCAAGCCTGCAATAGAGGTACATGCCCTTGACTGTAACTGAACCTGGGACCTTTCAGTCCGCAGGCCGATGTTCTATCCACTGAGCCAGATCAACTAGGGCACAATGAATGGCAAATGTTTTGATTTTAAAAATTTAGCCTGGGTCCCATGGTACATCTAGGAAGGGGTCTCTTCCTCTTACCTTTATTCTCCAAACTGAAATGCAATCCTTCATTGGTTCCCCAATAGTCTTAAAGGCCCATCATGGCCTACAACAGCCTGTACGATGTGCTCCTGTCTACCTCTCCATCTCGTCTTTCCTCATTCTTCACCTGACTTTCCATGCTCTAGCCACAGGGCCCTCAGTCCTTTTCCATGAGGGATATGTTCCCTTCTACTGCAGATCTTAGTTTCCTTCAAGGCATCAAGGAAGCCTTCCTGTCAGTATCAATTTCCTCTGAATATGCACTCTGATGACATCATGGGCCTCCTTTGTGGTTCTCATCACGGTTGCAACTTTACATGTATTGGTGTGATTCTTAATGAATATCTGTGTTTCCTCCACTGGTGTATAAGTTTTACAAAAAAGGGACCAGAGTTATTTTTACTGGATCTTATATTCTCTGTAGATAGTAAAATGCCTGGGGCATAGTCGGGCTCAATTAATATTTTTGAATGAAGTGCTAGATGATTTCTTGCTTCTAGAACTGTTTATTAAGTACAGTAACAAAAATAGGCCGTACTTATTGAGCATGCCTGTTTTATGTACATTTCAAGTGAAATGTAATTTTGCAAACAAGTCCATGGAGAGGCACAATTATCCCCCCACTTGCAGATGCAGAAATCAAGGTACATGGAAGTTAACTAATTTGCCCAAGGTCAAACAGTAAGTTTTGAGATCAGGATATGGACTCAAACAGTTTGATTGTACCACACATAATATGATACCGTGCTTCCCCGAAAATAAGACATCCTCCGAAAATAAGACCTACTTACAGGTTTCCTTTTGAGTGAAATATAAGGCATCTCCCCCGAAAATAAGGCCTCCCCTAGGCTAAACAGGAGAGATTTGGTCCACTGATTCTGAAAGAATCAAGAAATTCACCAGGAAATTCAGATATTGGATTGTTATGATGATGTTCCAGAAGATGGTGACATGATTGTCATTGAATAAATGAGTAAATTCTTGATACTGTAGGATTCAGTTTGTCTGGTTTGTGTTGACAACTACCGTACTACCGTAACGAATACAGGTAATAAAATTTCCTTTATTTTCATTTAACAATAAATGTGTACCGTATTCTTCTTCATGGAAAAATAAGACATTCCCTGAAAATAAGACCTAGCGCATCTTTGGGAGCAAAAATTAATATAAGACACTGTCTTATTTTCAGGGAAACAGGGTATTATAGTTTGTGGGCCAACTTCAAAATTTTGTCCCATAGAAATCAACAATTGATAAACTTTAGAAAACTAATTTGCAAACTGACAAGTGATTCCAATGGGGAACTAGAATATGTTCTGAAATGTAAAAGTATTGAACAACAATAAACAGCCATGTTTGCTTTAGAATTTAGTACCTTTCTATGTTTCCTTGATTAAAAGAGAAAGATATTTGTGCATCTGTTTTCTGAAAGTTTAAGGGTGGTTCAAGAAATAATGACAAAAATGAAGTTCTCTTCCAGATATCTAGAATGAAATAGCACACCCTTTGATTTAGAAAATATTATTTGCCCTTTTAAAAAGGAAGTGAATCAAAATAAAGCAGAGCCTAAACTCTCACAATTAAATAAATATATATATGTCCCTTTCCCCAACTTGGTTTAATTTGAATTTAAAAATTTCAGCTATGTTTATTTCTTAACTAACACAGGTTTTATTTATATTAACCTGGTCATTTGAAATTACAAATTAGTCTCATGAGTCTTTAAATGCAAAATATAACTGTAATCCAAGTTTATTTTTTTTCTGTTATCTCAACATTTTTTTTGTATATCAGTATACAAAAAAAATTTAAATTTAGAAATGCTATAAATTCTAACAAAAAAATTTAAATCTAGAAATGCTATAAATTCTAACAACTTATCATCTAAAATCTAACAACTCAGATCATCATGTTTAGGTTCAATTTTATATTTTTAGTATCTTTGTAGTTTCATTCAATATATAATTAAGGGACATATACTCTATGGTAGGCATATCCTAGAGGCTGGGGACACACTGATAAGGGTAGTCTGGTTAGGGCAAAGTAAAAAGTTAAAGGCCACATAATGGAGTGAGGAAAGGCTGCGATGGATGCCTAAAGAGGTGACATGAAAGACAGAATGGTGAGTAGAAACGGCCAAGAGAAGGGTGGAGGTGAAGAATACCTCAGAAGGGTCTGCGAGGGAGGGGAACAGAATGTACAAAGGCCTAAAGGCAGGGACGTGTGCTCATGGTGTTGAGAAGGAAAAGAAAGACAGGCATAGTAAATGGGACTTAACAAATGCTATTCCTGTGACAAGAACCTCACACATTCCTCCTGAAAAGATAACCAGTTATATCTACTAGCCTTCTCATCTTCTAGTAAATAAATAAAATAAAATAAATAAAAAGGCAATTAGGTTAAGGAATATCTCAAATGTGCCATTTGTAATTTAACTTTCCTTAGCACTAAACTTAACATCTATAACCAAAACGTCAGCCAAACCAAACATTTGCTGGTGTTGCTAAGTTGAGAGATGGTTGGAGTGGAGGACAGGGGAATCACGTTAGGATCTTGAGTATCCAAACTTCTATTGCTGGCAAATGCTTTGTTCTCTGAAGAATATTTATTACTAGAGTGTAAACTTACTCCTTCTGGAATTTTAGTTATTTAGCGAGGAGTTATTTCTATTCAGAAATGGGAAATTCAAAGACCAAAAACCCCTGGCTGTATGGTAATCTATATGGCTTGTGCACTGGCGCTGTCTGCGGGCCCGGGTCATCAATTATGTATAGAAATGTACAGCTCCAGCCGGAGCTGGTGTCGGGGGCCTGCCAGGGATTTCTTAAGGGGAACAAAAACATTTGCTGTGTCTTCTTTTAGAAAACACGGAGTAGGCGAAAAGAGGAGGACCTCTGAAAGGAAATAGGAGTAATAGTCCATACATATACGGACTCCTTATAATAAGTGAAACAATGAATTTTTTAAAAAGTACCTAAAGTGAAACCAGAAATATAACTAAGGAGAAAGCCTCAGAAACAGATACAAGAAAGGCTGGCTTCAGTACATCAAAACCACACACTTCAGAATACAAATTCACTCCTTCCATGTGGAGGCAAAATAACTAATGGGGGTCACCAAGCTCCAACCTCCCGGAACCAAATTCGGTGCGCTCAGTGTTTACAACCAGGAGTAATCACATTATGTGAAATAAAATGCCCTGTAACCCCCAAACCTGGCCGGCTTCTGAGGTGTGAGTTTTCCCTGTAAATGAATGAAGCGTGTTTACAGACTGACCGGGGAGCACACGGACTAGGAAGATTACTACGGAGAAAATGCAATCTAAGATATCTTATGGAATTTCCTCTATTATACCAAGCACAACAAAAGCTTTCACTGGGATTTCAATAAATTTAGTTCTGCGCATTGCTGCAGAAATTTAGTTATTCTTCCTTTCTCTAGTGGGTAGCCAGGGTAGCAGCTGGTGTGTTTTGTATTTAAAAACAGGAAAAAAGACCTCTCGTTCTCTCTCAGAACCTACATAAATGCGCTTGAGAAAATTTGGAAAAATGATTTACTTTAAGTAAAATGACTTTATTTCCTTTCCTGTACAGTATTTGACATGCTTTTAAACATCTAAGCGGAAGAGTCATGCTTTCAAAAAGCATATGGATTTCTTCTAGAGAAAACTACAGAGCATAAAAACATATTTAAATCCATGTAAATTTAAACACACATGCTTGACAGTACATCCTCATTCTTCAACACTTTCCGAGTAGAATTTATAATTCCTGATTTTTATGAAATAACTTAGGTGACATGTAAATACTGTGAGGTAGCCAGACAAAGGTATCATCATTTTATATTACTTTAAAGAGTGTGCAACAGTCTCATTGTGTCATTTCTATATAGATTAGATCACATGTCATATTATTCAGCCGAATTCTGTAAAACTGAAAGCATATTTAAAAATCAGTGTTAAAACATTAAGGAATGCCAGAAACTGATGAAAATCCAATCAATTCCTTATTTCTTAGATTTGAAATGGGAATAATATGCTGATCATTCACAGAAACTGTAATTTAGCAAAATAGATCCCTATGAATGTTGAAATATTTAATTTTCTCAGTTCCCATTTCCTAAACAAATGATTTCTGCCTGTTAGAATGTGAAAAACTCCAACATATTTAAGCACATTGCAATTCACATGACACATGACACAAAAAACATGACATATATCAAATTAGCTACTTGTTACTAATAGAATCTGTTAAAAAAGGCAAGACCTCAGTTCCACAACCATTAGAGTTTAATTTATTGACTTCCATATTTTGGCTTATATACACTATTAATTGAACACTTGGCAAATTCAGTGGGAAACCTGAATTGAGGCCATTTAAAATTATCTTTCACTATGAATTTTTAAATTAATATTTTATTACATACATGAAATGGGAAGGAAATCTCAGTCACCTGTCCATTTTGTGACAGGTGCTTTACATTAATTATATCATTTCATCCTGAGAAATATATTACTGCCTTTTGCTCCAGGAAGGCAACTAACTTGTCCAGAGGTCACATGACTACTCAAAGCTCCTCATGTTACTCCACCACCAACAGCATGTGATTTCTTCCTTCTGCAAACATGTTGCTCCTTTGGCTTCTGGAATATTACAAACTCCTCTTTTATCTTCTTCTCCTCCATCTTCCCCTGTCACTAAATTCAGGTCTCTTATAAGACTTTCCCTGACCACCCATTCTGCAACACACACACACACACACACTCCTCTTCCCTCCTTGACCACTTTTTATTCCTTAATTTTGCATTATTTTTGTTCACAGAACTTATCACCAGCTAACACTATATTTATTTACTTGCTTACTGTCTGTCTCCCCTGCTGTTCACCCATCCCCACGCCAACAAAACTCCACAAGATTGGGATCCACAAGGCTGGGATCTTGTTTGTCTCTTTCCTCCAGTGGCCTCAGTCACTACATCAACTGGCACAGAGGGAGCCCTCAATATATGTGTTGAATGAATGTATGAATGAATGGCTAGAAGTTGTGGAGCTGGGATTTAAATTCAGGTCTTTCTAACTCTATTCTTATTTCACCAATTTTGGTTTAATTCTGGGTGTAGTGCACCTTTGTTAAGTTTCCAAATAGCAAACTCACATTCTTTATAATGAACCCTAGAGCCCTGCCCTCTCTTCTCTACCCAAAACCTGAAACGAAAGAAAGCTGCTTTACAGAAGAAAGAGAGTGAGAGGTTACATAGTCCAGGAAGAAAAAAAGAAAGGAGCTGCCTTTATTGTGCACTTCCTTCGTTCTGAGGAATATGTGTACAATGTATATGTATGGACACGTGTTTATTTGCATGTGTATATTTCTGTATAGGTATAACTCCTTTCTATTTCATCCTCATGGCAACAACTCAGAGCAAGTAACATCTCTTGCTTTGTGATGTGGACACAGAAGTTCGCAGTTATTTGCAGTCACCCAGGAAAGTCCCAACCATCTTTGTGCATGGGAATGGGTGTGCGCATGATAAAGACTATGTATAGGGCCCTAGCCGGTTTGGCTCAATGGATAGTGTGTTGGCCTGCAGATTGAAAGTTCCCAGGTTTGATTCCGGTCAAGGACATGTACCTTGCTTGTGGGCACATCCCCATTAGGGGATGTGTAGGAGGCAGCTGATCGATGTTGCTCTCTCATCCGTGTTTCTCACTCTCCTTCTCCCTCCCTCTGTGTAAAAAATCAATAAAAAAAATATATTTTTTTAAAAAGACTATGTATAAGAATCTTGCCTTTTCTATATGAAATGGTTTTTTTTCAGAATACTGAAAATCAAAAATAACTGCACAGTATTTAATATTCCAGAATGCTTCATTTCATTCAAAAAATCTTCAAGTAACTAGCAAAGAATGTAGAATAGATAAAATGGTTGTTTCTCTTTTGGATAGAAACCATTCATTTGTCATCTAGCTTAAAATGATAACTGGCCGAAACTGGTTTGGCTCAGTGGATAGAGGGTCGGCCTGCGGATTGAAAGGTCTCAAGTTCAATTCCGGTCAAGGGCATATACCTTGGTTGCGGGCATATCCCTGGTAGGGGATGTGCAGGAGGCAGCTGGTTGATGTTTCTCTCCCATTGATGTTTCTAGCTCTCTATCCCTCTCTCTTCCACTCTGTAAAAAATCAATAAAATATATTTAAAAAAACAAACAAACAAAAAGATAACTGTTCTTTCTACCACAGGTTCATTATCCACTTTCAAGCTATACACGAAAGGCAGAAGCAAGACTAGTAGAGGCAACTTCTTGGGGAGAGTTGCCATTGGACTATGTAGCTATCCACTCCCCTCTTCAAAATTTCCACCCAGGGTAAGTGAGGGAGCTTCAGAGGACATGTCTCAGAAGTTTGGGTAACTGGGAAAGGAAGCACCAGTGAGTGGGGTCTGTTCCCCTTCTAGAGAAGCTTTAAGCTGAGAAGATGAAAGGGGAGAGAAGCTACAATGGGGCAAACTGCTAGTTCTCCATGGCCAAGCAAAGACGTGTCAGTTTTCCTATGGGTTAAGTGCTCTAAGGAAGAGAACTGAACTTGAGTCATTCTGACCAGGACACAAAGACCAAGATCTGTGGCTGGAGTTTTTGGAAGATCACTGTCCCTATCAGGCAATGATGTGTTCGAATTTTCCTAGTGAAGCAGAACCACTGAAAAAACCACAGATATGGTGATGGAAGAAGATTTGAGTTGGGGTGGTGGAACACAATGCAATATACAGATGATATGTCAGAGAAGTGTACACTTGAAACTTATATGATCCTACAATATTAACCAATGTCACCCCAATGGATTTAATTAAAAACCTCACAGAAGTACCCCCCGAAGAGAAAGATGTGCCATACTAGAGGGTTTCAAAGCCAGGTGACCACCCCAAGATATATTAGATCGTGTCCATTCATCTCTAATCCTTCCTTTCCCAATCTGCCTGATCCTCCAGGAGACAAAAGCAGGGATCATACAGATCCCAATACAAAACATGTCTATTAATGTAGAAGGAACTCCCATGCTTCCTCCAGTCAATACCCACCCTGCCAAATTCTTCTTAACTCAAACTTCATATACATTAAATAATAAGTATGAACTCAATTGTCTTGGCTTCATTTGCTCAATTGTATGACTATATCACAACTTACTTATTCATTCCCCTTAGGATGGGCATTTGAATTTTTTCCATTTTGGCTTATTTAAAAAGTTCCTATAAGCCACCTTAAACATGTTTTCTGGTGGACATATGCACTCATTTCTCATGGACATACACGTGAGAGTGGATTAATATTTACCACAGCCCTAAGAGGGTGGTGCTACAGTTCTCTTTCTTTTTAAATGGTGACACTGAAGCTTAAAGAGGAAGGTTAACTTTCCCAGTGTCATCATGCATGTAGTAATAAGGAAAGAGTTCCTAAGTCTGATCAGGTCAAACACCCCACTTGTCTGTACATTCATCAAATGGCCCAGGTTTCCTCTGCACTGGGTGTCTGAGCATGCTTTTCCCTCTGCCCAGAACATTGTTTTTCTACTCCCTACTCCCCCCACCCCTTTTCCCTAACTTCAGGCATCAGCACTCCTGAGGTCCCTAGGATGGGTTAAATCTCCACTATATACTTGCATAGCTCCCTATCTTCTCCTATCATAGCCTTTACCACATTTTATTCCAATATTTATTTATCTTCTCCACCAGATGCAAATTCTGTGAGGGGAGGGATATTCTAGCTTGATTGTTACTGTTCCTGTGGCCCCCACAAAATGCCTAATTTTTAGTAGGCGCTCAACAAATATTAGTTTAAAAAGATGTTGACAACATATTTTGCCATGTGTTGCTTGTTCGATAAGAAATCCAACAGACCACTGGCTTTCCCTATTATTGTCCAGTAGAACCTTCTTCAGTGATGACAATATTCCACAATGTGCACTGTTCAGTTCAATGGCCAGTAGCCACATGTGGCTTTAAAACACTTGAAATGTGGCTAAGGACCTACATTTGAAATTTTATTTAATTTTCTAATTAATTTAAATTGAGATTTAATTAGCCACATGTGCTTAGTTACTCATGCATCAGACAGTGCAGGTCTATAAAACTCCAATAGTTTATGCAGTCCTTTTCAATGGAGACACTAAATGGCATTTCTATTTTAAAATCACTTGTAATATTATCCAGATGATGAAATCTGAGTGCTCTTTTCTAAAATCTGACTTATAAAAGATTACTGAGAATCAAATTGTCAGAGCCTCCATGAATGAAAGCTTCTATTTACTTCACTGTGCTAAGTTGGTGGTAGTTAGTTAAGAATTCAGTGCTTTATCCAACACCTGTGCTTGTCTGTACCTATTCTCTAGCTCTTTAGCCTATTCTATCCACCCTATGTTACCCATTATGCTTCAAGCAGAGAAATATTAAAAACAAAACAAACAAGAACAACAACTAAACAACAGAGAGTCAATAACAAATGAGCCGTCAATCAAAGAACTATGGCAAACGACAAAAGCCGATTAAAAATCTATCACAGTTAAAAAACAAACCATACTCACACCTTAAAATTCCACCCCAGTACACTCACCCGATTGCTCAGTATTAAAATCTCTAACCAATGTTTAAAAGCATTCAGAAAGCTTGTTCCAACATCCATTACACAATTAACATGGTCAGCCTCCTTTCTAATTAATTATTTGCTAAGAAGCCTAGTATTTATTTGGAGCCTCTTCCCTCAACATCACAATGCTTCGAGAGATGACACATGCCTGTGTGCTTTTCAGAATAAAAGGCAGACTGTAAGCTGGTTTTAACACTAAATGAGAACAGGGGTGAGAGAAGAGAAATCGACCCTTTTAGTAAAAGTGGAGCTGGCAGGGAGCTGCAGGCAGTGCACAGCGTGAGAGCTGGTGGCTCTGGAAAGTGCCCATGTGTTGACAGTTGACTGAGTTGGAAGGCTTAACGGTGCAAATGTCCTGTCAGTGGTACTGCTGCAGAGAGCTCTACTTAACCAGAGCTGCCCCAAACCTCCCAAGCTGTTGACAAGCAATGGTGAGAAATTAGTTCTCTCTGGGCTTTGACAGGAAATTAGCAAGTGACTGTTTTTACATGGGTAGGAGCCCTGCGTTGACTGCATTAACTGAGGAAAAAGGGATCATTTTGTCCAGCTTCGAACTCTAAAGGAGTCAGACTTGGTTAAAGACCAAAAAATATGGCAACTTGTGCCCCTGCCTTCCATCTTCAATAAACCCACTACATATTAAATTGGTATTGGGTAACATTTTTACAAAATGTAAATTCAACTTGTGTCACAGGTGAGAGATCTACAAATGGAAAGTTTCCCCAAAAGTAGCAATTTTCAAAATAGGGAGTAAGTTAGATTCAGTAAGAGAGAACCCCCGCCAAGTATGTAGAATCGCATGTGAAGATAAAGATGCTCTAGTCTGTGAAATTGCTTCCAGAATTAACACGTGGTGTTTGGGATTTTTAAAGCTTTTCCTAGGCATCAAGCTCAGCTTTAGGTCACTCTGAGAGCCGCCCAGCATATTCTGTACTGGTAATGTCCTGGGTCTTTTCTTGAAAATCTGCAGCATCAAGCTGTCTTTTAGAAAATTTGCTCAATTTTTTAGAAGTCTGATTAGTATCACAGAAATGAGAAAGCAAGCTATCTTGGACAGGGACTGCATCTCCTACACGTAAATATGCCTCCAGCAGGTATACATTCTATTAGAGAACAGGCCTTGGGTCCAGACATCTTGGGTTCAAATCCTGTCCTATCACTTAACTGTGTGACCTTAGGCAAGTTATCTAACTTCTCTGGGGCTCAGCTTCCTCAGTAAAAGAGGGATGACCACAGTATGACATATCTTAGTGTTACTGTGAGGATTAAATAAATGTATACATGCCAAATGTGTAGTATAGTTCCTGGCACTGAGTAAGCATTCAAAAACTCTTAGTTAACATCCCCATTATTAGGTGTTTGTTGTTTTTTTAAGAAAAAACCTGAAACTCGTGAACACAAAGAGCAGTGTGGTAGTTGCTAGAGGGAAGGGGTGGGGGGGTAGAAGGGAGTCCTAATATATGGTGACAGGAGAAGATATGAATTTGGGTGGTGGGCACACGATGCAATATACAGACCTTGTAACATAGAAACCTACACCTGAAACCTATAGGATCATAGAAACCAATGTGACCCCAATAAATTTAATTTAAAAAAATAATATACATATAAAAGCCTAAGTGACCATCGCAACCAAAACTGAACAGATGACCGAACAGGCTGTGTGAGGCAACCAAGCTGGCAGGGGAGTGAGTGAGGGCCAACCAAATGACTGAACAGCAGGGTCTATGGGGTGAACAGGCAGGCAGGGTGGGGGCCATGAGGGAAGACCAGGCTGGTGGGGGGGGGGTAGTTGGGGGTCATCAGGCCATCAAGGGGGAGCAGTTAGGGGTGATCAGGCAGGTGAGCAGTTAGAAGCCAGTAGTCCTGGACTGTGAGAGGGATGCCAACTGCCAGTTTAGGCCTGATCCTCAAGGGGTTCCGGATTGGAGAGGGTGCAGGCTGGGTTGAGGGGGACCCCTCCCCACATCGGGCATGAATTTCCTGCACCGTGCCTCTAGTTAAAAAACAACAAAACAGCATCATATTTAAATATCAAATATCAGGGTAAACAGAAGAAAGGTCTATAAGGAAACTAGGTCATCCTCTTTTGAATGTTTTTGCTGCTAATATTGACAAATAAATTCTACGATCCCACAGGATGTTCTTTGAATACTCACCTTGTGATCCTTATATTATGAGGGCTCTACAACAGACAAATAAGACTTACTCCTAAGACCTGATTACCAATAAAATACCAAGTGGGTAAAGTTAGAGGCATTATCTTTGTTATTACAGTGAATTATTTATTATGCAACATAGCTCAGGAAACCTGTATATTAACATATTTCACAGCAATCAATCATATTCAATTTTGTCTTTCAAATCTTTTTGAAACATCAAATGAAACTGCTAAGCATACAGCTTAATTGTGTAGGCTGCTGATGTGGCCAATAATGCCATTAGTGGGCCCAAAAAGCTAAATCAGCAGTACCAAGTCTGAAAACACAAGGGGTCAGAATTCTGAAGAAAAAGAGTTAAACCCACCAATCTGAACAAGATAAAAAAAAAAAAAAAAACACCAAAAATAATTTGCAAAACAATTTTACTCATGCATTTAATAAACAAGTGTCAGAATAAACAAAAATCACAGGAGCTGAAAGTAAAAAAAAAAAAAAAAACAAACAAAAAAAAAAAAAAAAACAATTAAAATAAAGTCACAGGGCATGGTAGAGAATTATTTCTGGCAGTTATTTGATATAATATGGTTAATATTTCTAGTCAGTCAAATTAACACAATTTTGCCACTGTAGTTTTACAGTCACAAAGGCACTCTCCCAAGAGACTTGTTCCAAGAATGGGAGTAAAAAATATTCTTTTAGGCATAGAACAACTTGACCATTTTCTTCTGAACGTAAGTAAGGAAAGAGAGCCCACCCTTTAGAAAAAAGCTTAATTTACCACACATTCACATGTGGCTCTCTTTCCCCTCCTTGATTTCCCCTTCAAAGTCCTTGGATGGAAACCAGTCCATTTATCGCTCCATTTGTATCAACAGATATGCTTTTATTTCTTATCGGCCTGCCTATTCGTATCATGTGTACCCCGCCATGTTATTGATTGGAAGAAGCTCAGGCAAGGCGGTGTCAGCTTATATTCCTAAAGGGAGTCCCCTGAGCAGATTGGCGAGGCACGTAAGGTCAGGTCATAACTGTGTGTTTCTGAGAGAAGAAGAATGTAGAATTCTGGAGCATGTAATACCAACATTCAGCCTTTTCTGTCTTCATCTCCCTCTCCTGTTCCCTCACTCCCCTCACACCCCCACTTAGAATTCAGAGGTACTTCTCTGGGAAGAAGACTTGGTTCTGTAAAAAGAAATTATTTTAAACCATTCTTCTCACTTTATATGCTTTCTTCTTTCTTTCATCTTTATGTATTTTCTCCAATGATTACTCAAAAAATAGAGAAATCATAAGGCAAATAAAGTCACTATATCATATGGCCACAGAAATAAGGTCTAATAACTCCCCTAAGAGGTTCATTGGGCATTTTCCTGATGGCTTGTGAAGTAATCTGTATACTTTGAAGAAAGAGAAAATAAAGTTAACCACACTTGCCAGTTTTTATGCTTAGCACCATAAAAATTTCCACAACTGCTTTATTAGAAGAACCTCAAGATCCATTCATCACATGCTTTTCGGAGACAGAGCATGTGCACAGCACTTTTTCTGGAACTAGGACCTCAAGGATGGATCTAGTGTGTTTGCCCTCAGGGAGCTCACAGTTCATTATATGACAGTGTGATACAACCTTAACAACATGTCACAGGACAGAGCAACATGTCATGGCGCAAAGAGCTTGGGAGTTAGATTGGGGTCCAAATCTGCTTGTTCCACTTATTGGTGATTTTTTTTGGAGATGGCACCTATATTCTTGAACTTCATTTTACCCGCACATTACAAAGACATCGTATTTTTTATCTAACATGGTGACCCTCGGAGATGGTGAATAGGTACTAGTTTGCTTTGCTCCTTGTATACAAAGTCGGGAACAATTCGTTTGGTGTAAAGGTAGTGAGATGATGGGATGAGGAGCCAAAGAAAGGGCAAAGCTGAAACTGGGCTTTGTAGGACAAGTAGGATTTCCACAGAGAAGATGAGGATTAAGGGGTTCTTAGCAAAGGGAGCATCTTAAAGAAAAAATGGAGCTGTAAAAGGAACATGGTTTAAAAAAAAAAAAAAATCACGTGTGTTTAGAGGCAGCAGGGCATATGCTAAGAGTGGGAATTTCGGGGTCTGCTGGGATCGTGTGCTTACTTGGGGTGAGCTGGGGTAAATAACTTACCTACTCAGCTCTTTACTCGCCCCATGTTTTGCCCACATAATAACAGTACCTAAGTCATAGAGTGGTATTTTTCACCTGTCTTTCGACTGCCCAGCAAAACTGATCATTAGTACTCTGAAAGCTACATTTTACCTCTATTGGGTGGAGGGTTACTTCTATCCGGCTACCCCCTATCTGCTTCCAGTGCTAAATCTATTTTGGTTCAGTAGCTCCTAAACCTGGCTGTGCATCCGTATCCTCCGGGGATCTGATAGAAAACAAGAGACTCTGGGTCTACACTAGAGGTTCTTACTCAACAAGTTTAAGGTGAAGCTCAGAAAGCTTAATTTTTTAGAAAACTTCCACAGCGATCCGATGGACAGTCCATCTGGAGGATTCCACTGTAGTCCTTCGGAAGCCAGGACACTTTTATTGCCCACTGAATGAGACAGCATCTAGCTCATCTAACAGTAGCAGAGTCCTTTTGTTTTTAATCTTACAAAAACACTCTGGTTCATTTAAAGAAGGTGCTAATAAAACAACATCATTTTTAATTAGTTACTGAAGAATTTTGCAAGGATGATGACATAAAGGAGCAATGAATGACAGAGACAAGTTAACTTAAAAAAATACTATTTTTTCAGATTAAATATTATGACATTGCCAAAATTAGTCGTTTCACCATTATTCACTCCATTCTCAGTTACACTTAGCAATGTAAATTATGAAATTAGAAATAAGTAACTCATCCTGGTCTAAGCATCATTTCCTGGGAAGTCTAAATCCCCACTTGCCCGAGGCCATGTGACCTTTCAGTGGGTCTGAAAGAGGATCAATCCGCCATAACAGCACTCCTACTTGCTTCA
This sequence comes from Pipistrellus hanaki, assembly GCF_964339955.1. Classification (NCBI taxonomy): domain Eukaryota; kingdom Metazoa; phylum Chordata; class Mammalia; order Chiroptera; family Vespertilionidae; genus Pipistrellus; species Pipistrellus hanaki. Next base: position 47,898,465 of record NC_140507.1, read on the forward strand.
CAAAATGAGCATTTATTGTATTAAAATATTTTAGAGATTCTTAGTGCACCTAAGGGCTTGTTATTTGACAGGAAGTCCTACACAAGAAAATGCTGATTAAAAAATACAAATACTCATCCCTAAAGTTATAATATAAAAATAAGTTTATGTGATTTATGAATAAATTCAAGGGCAGGACAGGATACAAGGCTTAGCCAGATAAGCCCAGGGACCAGGTCAAGAAATATTATATTAAAAGTTTGGGATTTATCCTAAGAGGAAGGAGGAGATACTCAGAAATTTTAATGGTAAATTTACATTAAGAAAGGTTCTATTATAGTAGCTCTCAATTCCAAATACACATTAAAATCATCAGGAACTTTAAAAAATGTCTAAACTCCCCTACACCAGGGTCCTAATTTAATTGGTCTGGAGTGGGGCTCACACATCAGAAATTTTTTTTTTTTTTTAAATCACCTAAGTTCTTTTAATAAAGACCCAGGATTGAGAACTGCCACCCAGCCTGGAAGCCAGCACACCAGCAAGACTGTGTAGGACGATGGCTGAACCAGGACCCGGGTGGTAGAGTCAGAGTAACGTGAATACATTTGATAGCTATTCAGTTCTAAAATCAACAGGATGCACTGACTGGTTACCTGTGGAAAGTGAAGGAAAAACACGAAGCAAAGATTATCACGAGGGCTGCCCTAGGGAAACGGGCCACTGTGTTGTTATTCATTGGCCTTGAATTGTAATGGACCTGGGTTTGGATCTGGATTCTACCGTTTCTATTTTGAGTCTTTGGGCAAGTCTTCCTGTCAAATAATCTCTTTGAACCCTACACAAAATGGAGTCAATAACACTTCACAGACGTATTGGAGAGTTTATATGAGATACCATAAACAAAGGACCTAGGACAGTATCGATCACATAATAGGTGCTCAATACATGTTTTCCCTTTCCATCTTATAGCACACAGCTACTTCAGGTATAGCTATTATGGAGAGTAAGGTGTGCTCATTTAAATTCCTGAAAGAACTAAATTTGTTCCAATACATAAAATTACTTTAATATAGTATTTAACAAATACTATGATTTCTATTTCTCAGCAGATGCAAGCCATTTAAAAGGATGCCCTGTATGTTGCAAAATAGTGAACTATTATATCTAGAAACACAGATACAATGAGAGGAACCATCTAATAGTGCTAAAATATTCCAAATATTGTTAAAATATTTCAAAAACAAACAGTAAGGACAGATAGGAGCTTGATAATGAAAGGCTGATGTTAAGAAAAGCGTTTGGTTTCAATTTAAAAGAAAGGGTTGTTAAATATACGTGGAGGGACGCTGTCAACTTGGGGCCTTTGCATCGGCTGCTCCCTTTGCCTGGAATGTTCTCTTTTAGAAATTGTCAAGACCGATCCCTCTGTGGCCCTCAGCTTTTGTTCCTCCGAAATGAGGCCAACTTGATCACTTACTTAAATGGCAGCCTCCCACCCTTGCCCCAGCACTTCTGGCCCTTTAACCCATCTAACTCTTCTTTATCTTTCTTCTTCTTTTTTCCCCCTTAGCACTAACATATTTTTAACAAACTGTATAACTTATTTTATTTTTTTATTGTCTGTCTCTTCCCATTAGGGTGAAAACTCCATGAAGACAGAGGTTTTATTAATTTGTTATTATTATGCCAAGTTACTAGAACAGTGCCTGGCACAAAGCAGGTAGAAATAAGCATCTGCTGAATAAAAAAATATATATATTTTAAAACTGCAAACAATGCTAAAGAATTTTACAAATAAGCATACCATATCATTCATAGGAAATGGGAAGATCTCCAGGGACTTTGAAAATAAATGCACTTGTTTACCCTTAGCCTCCCACTGAAGCTGAAAATAAAGAAGTCTATAGAAAAAATAAATAAATAAATAAATAAATAAATAAATAAATAAAACTGCAAACAAAATTCAGAATTCATAGGTATATACTGAAGTAAGTAATACAGATTTTAAGTAAGCATGCTATGAATACAAAACCGAGTCATCAAAATTAATAAAAAAAAAAAAAAAAGAGAACAGGTGAATGGGTTGAAACCAGAAAGACTTGCTCGCTGGCATTAATCAAGCTCTATCCTTAGAGCATCTGTGCAAGGACTCAAGGAGCTTAAAGGAGAGAATGTGTTTCAGGGGGAAAGACTGGCTTTGGAAGCAGAACTCTGGGCCTGAGGCATGACCTGGTGATGAGAACAAAGATTGGGTCATACGACTTTGCTTTTAAGCATGTAGGAAGGCTTTCTTATGCCAAAGAAGGGAATACACTTCCTCTTCAACAATAGATCAGGAGTACTCCCTGCCTAACCGCAGAGATTATAATAATTTATGTCTGGGCAAGATATCAATTGTGTTAGTTTTCTTTCTCCCTCTTCTCCCTCTAACCTTCCTTCTCTCCTTTTCTCCTTCTGTCTGTCTGTTACTCTCTGTTTCGGAAAACATGGAAGAACGATGATGATATTCTGGCCTTTAATAAAAAAATGTAATTCACAATCCAGCCCAATTTCCTAACCCATGGAACCTGTGACTCCCAGAAGTAACCACCACGGCCTGGAGGGGTACAGTCCAGAGAGATTGCCAGGGCCCCCAGGACAGCCTAGGCTGGAATGACTTTCCGAATTACCAGAGAAGAAACTAAATTACAATGTAAAGCTCCACCCACATTACAGAGAACATGAAAAAAGGAAAGGTGTCTTAGTAATTCCATTTTTCATGATATGGTTTTTTCTAGTCTAAAGGTTTCCAGGAGATAAGAGTGAAATAAATGGGGTTTAGGCAACTCTAGAGAATACAGATTAAGATATAGTCATTTAACGAAGCAGTGCCTGTTGATTGATTTACATTTGGCTTTCTAATCGGGTTGCACACAGAGTCCACGATGCCTAACTTCCCACACTTCACATCCAGCCCCATCCTTGGCAACGAAAAGCCCAATGGGAAGGCTGATGATGGAAGATCAGATAATCTGCAAAGCAGATAATCTGCTTCTACAATTGAGCATTAGAACAGTCTAGTAGGCCACCTGAGCCCCATCATATATATACCCTTTCTGAGCCCACAAAGAGAGCCTTTCAGGTTATTGAACCAAGCCCAGAGGCATCATGGAGGCTCACAATTAAAAGGCTTTGACCCAACTTCTGACCTTAATGTCTGCTTCCTGTGGAGAGTGTCTGAACTGGCCTAACAAAATTGCAGACTTAGGAATGCTGCCCAAATTACTTTCATTCCACCTTCCAGCTCACAAGAGCATTAGCGTCCCATTTGTTCAGCTCTCTGCTGGTCCAACAGCTCCGAACAGTTTATATCGGTCTGTGTGACATGGATGGCTAACAATGTTCTCAGCTATTATCCCTTACTCCTATCAAAAGTGACAATCCTTACTTTAACACGTGTATTTGCAGCTTCAGCTCTGTGCTTAACCGATGAGTACAACATGTTTTATTGATGCAGACTTATCAGAAGCTTCCGCAAGATCATCAGCATAAACAAGTCATTGAGAAACAAGACCTCCTATCAAAAAGTTACTGGTTACTGTTGATATTGTAATTGCTGTTGCTGGTAGAATAAATGCATATTCTAAACTAGGACAGCTGGTCTAAAATCAAACAAATATTTTCTCTCATTTAATTGCCTGTGAAATTGCCTAAGTGGCTGAGGAGATCAGAAAAGTGAGAAATAAGCATCTTTGGAAATGAAAACCCCAATCTGGAGAACCTCTTAGTTATAAGAAAAATTTGATACTAGCAATTAAGTACTTTGTTCTAAATCAATGTATTTCTCTCTCCCTCTCTCTCCCTCCTTCTCCATATATCTTTTTTCTTTTCTTTTTTTTAATTCTCTCCAAGGAGCGTGGTAACAAGAGACTGTACTATGCTGAGTATTTCTAGACCATCTGACCAGTGAGTACTCAAACAGATATATTACTCCTAGCTCAGAGAGGTAAGATTCCTGATCCTTGAAGAATGACTCCAGCTCTTGACAAATTATTCAGTTCAGAGTTCATTCAGTGATTCCTACTACATAAATATCTGCTTGCCAAATAACTATCTGTGTGTGTGTGTATGTGTGTGTGTGTGTGTATAAGACTATGAGTGAGTAAGAAAAAGAGATATAATCTTAGAAGTTGGAGCAAAATTTGATATTCACTGGGCAGAACACTATTCAAAGAATATAAGTTGCAGGTACAACTATATAACTGGTCAAATGAAATTTGTCTGAAGCCAAGTACACTGCATTAGTTATATTTTCTCCAGGTCAATCTACAACCCTATCAAAATCAGAAAAACAAAACCTAACAACAATAATGCAAAGTTAGAAAAAAGCCCTCCAGATCTTTGAAGCACATGTGAAAATCTCAGACAAGGCACACAGGGGGCCTGAGTTAACCCTGTACTCACTAATCAGGTTACAACAGTGTAGGCAGGTTTGCAATATTATGTTTACTGCACTTGCCTAAGGATGGTTATGTAATTTCCCGGGAAGTGGAGAATTTTGCTCCATCAATGTTACTTGTCATAAAGGTACAAATCTTTCTACTAATTATGTTTTGTTATATTTTTAAAAAACCAGATAGATTCTGCTAGCTTTTTTTTTTCCACTAAGCATTTCAATTCACAACATATACTTAATTTCAACTCATCAAATACTTTTTGGCCACCTACTATGTACAGGGCACTAAATTACTTAGGTATTGTTAAAGGTACAAGGTCGAATTTCATCAGAATTCAGAATAAAAGAAATCTGTGAGTCTTTATAAAACGAATCCATTTAATCTTTTTGTCTAATTATTGCACCAGTATAAACTTGTACCTTTATATTGTTATAGGGCTTTTTTTTTAGTTTTCTTTTTTTAACATTACTAACACTATATTTAGAAAATAATCATTATACTCACAAAAACATGTAATTAGCTAGTACTCTGCTCATCTCAATTCCAAGAATTTCAAAAACTAGATAATTTAGAGGAAGCAGATACAGATCTAAGCATTTATTAAATTTAAACAGTTCCAGAATCCCTGAGGAGTGAGGAAATGCTGGCCTTTGCTTTGGAGAACTTTTTAATGTATGCCAGATGACTCATTTATACTAATTGGAATTTTATCGGCAGGGACAGAGCCGGATTTTGTGGGACCTGAAGCCTATACAATCTGGGGCTCTTCTTTAAGAAAAAAGTGCAAAATTAGTCTCAGGGTCTGAGAAGAGGCCTGAGCAAGTGAGGGACCCAGAAGCTGGTTTCATTAGCTTCTGAGCAAATCTGTCCCTGGGTTTCAGCCATCAATCATGTGCTTTCATTAATGACATGATGTAAAACAGAGCAACAAGTATCTGAAATTTAAGTTGGGGAGGAAACAGTTCTCTGAAATTTAATTACAGGAGCAACGTGGACTTCTGTGAGGAGCTGCGGCACCCCTCCAGAAACCTGCTCACAGCACCACGCTTGGCATCAGGAGGGGGCTCAAGGTTAATCACTCATTTCCCCTTCCAATCTGTCTCCATTACTGTTGTGAGATGCTTCAATTAGTCATCCTCATTCTCTCCAGGGAGAGGGAGAGATGGCAGATAACTCATCCCAAACAGACTTTGCAATTGGAATTGCTACACTCTGCTAAAGAAAAACCTTCGCTGGAGACAAGCAACTCTCTACTTGTCAAAGCCACCCTTTCGTCAGACAAAGAAGCCATAAGTCTTCTGGGACGAGAGGCCTTTTTTTCCAGTCCCTGCAAGAAGCAAGTTCTGTTTCTACCACACACTCCTGGGCCCAAGACAGCCCTAGGCAATTGTTCGGGAAAAGGACCCTGTTCCAGAAGCTAACTCCTGAGACAAAGGCCTAGCCCTAGAGTCTAAAATCTGCAAAAGGAGGTGCTAATGGCTCTTTTAGAAGCATATATGGTGTCAACAGTTTACAGAAGACCCGTAGAAAAATAATGGTTTCTGAGGTAGCAGGAGTAATGCCTCCTGTCAGAGGAGGTGTTCAATCTCTCTATACTCACGGGATGAGATAAAGTTCTAATCTAGCAAAAGACTTTACTGCAAAGGTAGTGCTTTGACCTCTGCAAGAAAACCTAAGTAGCCTGGGTTCTGTTATCATGATATGGAAATTACGTGCATGGTGCCATGATAGCAACAGGATAAAATAACACCTGTGAGCGGATACAGATTTCTAGTCATTTGGGCATTCTGGTAACTGTTCATTCTCCTGTAGAATTAAATTTGCTCAGGTCCTGTGTGTAGTGGTCTATTTCTGATGGGTCATTCCCTCCTTTGTGCCATCATTGGGCTCACGCTCTCACAGCACTTACTAGTATGTCATATAGCAATTGCATGTTCTCATGACTGGTTCACTCAGTAAACTGTAAACACCCAGGCTTGGGGCTTAGAGGAGTGACACTGGGGCTATTTTAGGTTTTGTATTTTTGAGGGGTGAGTAGATGGCTGACACATGGCAGGCAGTCAATGTGAAAACATACTGAAGGAGAGTCATGGAATAGGTAATATTAAATGGTGAAATCAATGTATTTTAAAAATTGTCTTTGAATTGTGCTCTTCAATTACATGTGAATGGCAGGGAGCCCAATATCTCGGGAATTAACATGGCATATTGAAAACCAAATAATAAAGCTACTTTATTAAGAGTTGGAACAAAATATGTTTTCAATGGGACCAAACAGCCCTAAGTATGGAGCGATTTTTAAAATATAGTAATGTATCCTTCCAGGAAAAAAAAAAAATTAAAACCAAAAGATTAAAAATATTCCCGATGTGTTTAAAATGATATCATTTATTTCAAAGTTCTTATAAGATGTCATCTTATGTCTTCACTTTCGTTTTCATAACCTTGCTGTTTCTGCACATGAGAAAAATATAAAACTCAGTCTTGGACTTAATGAAACTCTCCTCTATTTTGAACCCTGAATATCTCAAGGCAAAATTATATCAGTATTGGGGGAGGCGGGGATGAAGAGAAAGAATAAATTTAATCAGCATTAATGGAAGTTTCCTTGGTACCTTCTAACCTGCTCTTGGCACCACCGCCCCCTTGCACGGCCCCCAGCCTTGCTTTGTGCACGCAGACCTCTGAAATAGCTGACTGCCCAGCGTGCCTCCTTATCTGCCTTGCTCTGCTCCCTCATCACACAGTGCAAGCAAGCATTTGTGACTGTTTCAGTGACTACTTCAGATTGTGCCTACAATCCTGAATCCAGCCAGAAGGGGATGGAAGCCCCTAGACAAGATTAATTTGTTCAAGCTGGTTCTAGGAGTCTGACTGGCTCTATCACAATAATAGTAAATATTTGCATCATGATTATTTTGATCCAGATATTGCTCCAAGTGCTTTGAATATTAAAAAACAAACACCCATTTCTCTCAACTCCTTAGAAGTTACTGTCCCCCTTTATAGTTGGGAAACCTGAGGTTTAGAAAGAATAACAACTGACTGCTAACGTCACTGAGATTTGATCTCAGTCTGGCTCCAAAATCTGCGCTCTTTATGAAGAACGATGATGGCACTGATGCTACTGATGACAACAGCAAAGTGGAATAGCTCATCCTAAGGGAGCACTTTCTGGTGCCAGACATGTTCTAAGTAGTTCATGTTTGTTCTCTAATGTTTGAATTTAATTTCTCTAACTCCTAATAGACTGAACATCTTTTTATTTATTGGATATTTTTATATTCTCCTATAGATTTCCAGGCAGATGTTTTGCCCCCCCCCTTTTTTTTTAACTAGATAAGTTTGTTCTTTGTTAACTGAGTATAAGAGTTTCTCGCATATTTTTATTTTTTCCCCCTCAACTTAAATTTTTTTCCCAAACCTCCAGAAAAGTTGCCAAGAATACTATAATGAGCACCCATACACCCTTCACCTATATTCACTAATTACCAATTGCTAACACCTTGCCACCTCTCCCCACCCACCACCCTCCAAATTCTCTGTTATGTGCAGATTTCATGATATTGTGACACCTCACATCTAAATGATTCAATATGTATGAGTCCTCTTCTACCTTCTGCTATCCTGGCCCTCACAGACCCTTTCTCCAGCATAGTAACCTCTCACCACTTCCTGCACCGTGCATTTACTGCTTCCTTTCCTTGGCGTGGGCTTCCACTATGGTCCACATGTCCAAACCTTATCCATGCTTCAAGGCCCAACTCAAGTGTCCTGTGAATCATAAAGCCTTCCCTTCTCAATTCTCCTATCTGCACCTCGTTTTCCATCACATATTGCTTTTCTCCTGGCACCGGTTGTTTATATGTGAGACACACGCAAAATTAAGGGGCTTCCGCTCTTAGGGGTGCTGGTGATGGCCTAGGTCAGTGGTCGGCAAATTCATTAGTCAACAGAGCCAAATATCAACAGTACAACGATTGAAGTTTCTTTTGAGAGCCAAATTTTTTAAACTTAAACTTCTTCTAACGCCACTTCTTCAAAATAGGTTTGCCCAGGCCGTGATATTTTGTGGAAGAGCCACACTCAAGGGGCCAAAAAGCAGCATGTGGCTCGCAAGCCGCAGTTTGCTGACCCCGGGCCTAGGTAAATTTTAGATCTGCTTTCATAATTGGCAATCTGTGACTTCTCCATTAAACACTATGTTACTGTGGGAAGAGCTTGGGCCAGGAGTCAAGTGTCAGGGCCTTTTTTTCTCAAACAGGGATCTGACCCCCAGCCCTCACAGGTCTGACCAAAAGTGGGCCAACCACAGCTTTCTGGCTGATCAGGACTGTGGAACCTGAAATAACTGAGCTGTCATTTCGGTTCCCTTAAAGTCAGATGCCTAAGTAACTGTTAGGCTTTGCTCTTTAAATGAAACAGGGGGCGGAAAGTTAGTGCTGAGAATAATTTAATCAACATTCATTTCCAAGAACTGCATAAACATTCTCCCAAACCACTGCTGTGTTTTAGTTTGAATATACACTCTTATGCAGTCTGCTAACTCTTTTCAAAGCAGCGAGTAGTGCCAAGGTAAGCAGTAGACGAACCCCTTCCCCTCAGAAAGAACTTCAGACTCTATGGTCCCATCTCAGTGTCTTCATAGCCAAGGTTGGGAATCAGCTTCTTATATAACGGGGGTCGGGGAGGGAGATGGCTATTGTTCAGATATGAACCCCAGTTTAGAATTAGAAGGCCTGGTGGGTTAGCTTCCTGGCTGCGAGACCCTGGGAAAATCACTTACTTAGCAGCTATGGCCCTCAACGTCCTGAGTCTCAGCTATAAAATGCAGGTGACCAATTCTCCACAGGCAGCTGTGAGAACTTGCCGGGTAATGGATGTGAAAGCACTTAGCACACTTACCTACCTTAATAAATGCAATAAATGTTAGCTGAATGCAACTTATGGAAACTCAAAACATATTCTTTAGGGATTATGATAATGAAAAGTAATAGTATATGACATTACTAAAATGTGAATGTTTGAACTGTAATTTTTTAGTAGTAAAATCTGTTGAAGACATCCTAGACTGCTGTTTGAAAGATTACTTTTAGTCAGATTTTACATACCTTACCCAAAGGACTCAATCAACAAATGTGTGCATTCATTGACTGAATAAATGAGTACATAACTTAAAATGAGATTTTTTTTTGTTACAAACATGCCAGTTCACAAGAAACTGTGTTGAAATTGGCAATGGCAATTTTAGTGTTTTATGGTTTCAATTACTGGTTGTAGTACTCCTAAAGCTAATAGTTATTAAGGCTTAAAGTACGCTAGTCATTGGGGAGTTGTGGGGAAAGATACAGAATATGTAAAAGATAGCTAGTTAAATCAGAATCCTAGGACTGGGAAGGTTCTGAGCAGGAGTGAAGAAAACATGAACTATTTCCCTTCCGACTTCACCAGTTATGTTACTTGTAAGTTTTTGAAATTTGCTGAGTTTAAACTTACCTGCACTGCAAGTACTTTAAAAATATATATATTTTTACTGATTTCAGAGAGGAAGGGAGAGGGAGAGATAGAAACATCACTCATGAGAGTGAATCACTGATCGGCTGCCTCTTGCATGCCTGCCCACACTGGGGATTGAGCCCACAATCTGGGCATGTGCCTTATCTTGGAATTGAACCGTGACTTCCTGGTACTCAGGTCTATGCTCAACCACCGAGCCATGCAAATACTTTTTGTTTAAATTCTAATCTCAGATTTAGCAGACATACAGACAGAAAATTCAAAATGGAAATGAAGGCTTGTAATGATAGAGAATATGGAAGCAAGAAGGGCTTTAGGAGAAATTAATGCTCAGAGCAACTTGAAAGGGAAAAATAGACAAACAAACCTCAATCTATTTTACTGTAAATGAAGAGATATTCTGAAGCTCTGACTGGCATGATCATCCTACTAGTGAAACATTGATGTGTTGTGTAACTGAAATTTCTAACTGTTTACAAAATGATGACACATATCGTACATAATATGTCTACTTGACTTATAAAGTAAATGTCTGCTTTCCTCAACAAAGGACATGCCGACCGTATAAACTCATGCCCTTACTCATGCCCTTAGTACAATAAGTTGTAATGATCTCTCTTTTAGCTTTATTATTAAGGTATATTTTATATTAAACTATACCAGAGCTTTTAAATTATGCTCCCCACCCCCAAGTTTGAACACTGCAAATGTGTTAAGAGGAAAACAATGTCAGATAGCCATTTGTGAATGTGCAAATCAATGTCTCCAAAAAGAGCAGTCTGGACTATAGGTTATTCTTGTTACCAAAAAGAAAAACAGCCTGTGCAACCATCACTAAGGGAAAAAAAGCATAAAGTCAAAACACTGCTAAAAGCCAACAGAACTGTTGAACTTTCTGACCTAATTTGAGTTGAGAAGCATCCGCAGCCCCTCAGTTCAAGTCCATGCAGATATGTGGGGCCGTAGAGCTGGGATCCTATGAGCAGCTGGTCCGCTGTTAAGGACTGAGCTACCCAAAAGGCAGGTCAAGTCCCCTCTCCTGAAAGTCAATATATCTTCTCTAAGGTCCCCAAATATCCGAACTCTAATAAGCAATTGTCATTAAAAGCTCTCATTATGTGGAGTAAGTGTAATTAGAGTGTCTTGCCCTCACGGGGTGAACAACACTGAGAAGGCTTGAAGGGTTCATAAATTAGTGCCAAGTCACTCTCCCTCTATCTACCAGGCAATCTGCTGTGAGGGAGAAAAACTGTATTTGTACACATTACGGCTAAAGCCCACCGGCCCCTACCAAATTAGCCTAAACACTAGCTGTGGTTATTTGAGGGACTCCCTATTTCATTAGGTGCCTCAGAAATAAAAGAGATAAAGTTTGCTGCCATCAATAACCCTGAATATATCTGCTGAAACCCGCAGATTCCAAGACATTAATAATTCAAAATCTTGTGGGAATTTTGTCATGGTGGAGATACGACTTGTCTGCAGACGGAGCTTGGGGGGTGCTCAGTATGATCTATTCTTGTATGTATACTTAACTGCTACATTCATCATGACACAGAGAACAGCACAGGATTTTCTTGTATTTCTACAATTCCTGAAACTTTGTAACCTATGTTATAAATTCATTAATGCAATATGTTTCCAATCTCACATGAAGAGCGATCATCTTGCTATGTCATTGTACCTTATAGATTAAAGGCATTGGTAAATATAATTTCCCTCCCTAATCTCTTAAACATATATGCCTTAACTCAAAAAACATTGAGACTGAATGATCAGAGACAGTAAATAGGAGAGAAAAACATGTTGTGCTCTCTTGCTATTAGGAGATAACATAAGAGTGTATGTGTGTGTGCATACATACATACATACATACATGTATGTATATACATATGTACATGACACACATTCATAGTGTGTTTATACATTTGTGTGTGTGTTCATATTTATGCATATTAACATATATACACATTCATCCACATACGTATGATCCCAGATTTACTGGAGGAATTGACAATGTCAGTTGTCACTGACTCTTTTCCCAGAACCAATACCCAAGAAGTGATACTAGCAAAAATAGCCACCAATATCTTCTCTAAAATGTCCCTTCAGAGATGAGCCAGATCCTCAATTCTTGATGAAAGGTTCTGAACCACTCTCAATACTAAAGCCAGGACAATCTTTCTAAAACTCAAATCTAATTATGTCATTCCCCTGTGGAAATTCTTCCCATCGCCCTTAGAAAAAAGCCCTAAATCCTCCTTAACAAGGCCCCCGGGACCCAGCATGATCCAGCTACCCCAGCCTACCTCAGCCTCATCTCAAGCCATTCTCCTCTTCATTTTCTGAGCTCCAGGCACAATGGCCTTCTTTCAGTTCTTTGAAAATATCATGAGTAATCCTGCCTTAGGGCCTTTGAACAAGATGTCCCCTCTTATCAGATGTTCTCCATTTAGCAAATTTCTACTGTTGCTCAGATCTCGGCTTAAAAGTTAATTGTTCAGAGAAGCCTTTCCTGACCCTCCAGCCCGCTTTCCACATAAAAACGAATACATAATAATTACTAAATATTACTGTGTTAGGCACTGTGCCCAGCTTTGTACATGCTTTTGTTTTTCACTTAGTTTTGCAACAAATCCATAAATTTAGTGTAATTAGTTCCATCTAAAGATATAAAAATGAGTCTCAGAAAGATTAAGAAATATATGTGAGATCATAAAACTTGTAAATGGTGGGAGAGGAACTCATTTAGATGGTCCTCTGATACATTCTCTCCACATCCTACATTTTTGGTTAACACCACAAAATCAGTTACTTAATAATTGCTTTCCAACTAGAATGTAACCCCATAAAGGCAGAAAGCGTGTCTATCTTGTTTACTAAGATACCATGCTGGTGCTGGAACAAAGGTGAGCAAATGTTGAATGAATGCATGCATGGCACACGAGTAATTTCTAACACAAAGAAAAGGGCTAACTAACAAAGCTTGTGATTGGTTGCTACCTAACCATTTCAAGTGCTGGATTTGGAAAGCTGAAATAGACATAACTTATTATTAAGTACTATATGGAGTCCAGTCCAGTCTATAGTAAATATAATCTGAACAGGAACCATATGAGGCATGTCTTTAGGGAAAGGCAATGCAGTGTGTACAACCAACTCTATACTGAAACCTATCAGTAAGAGCAATTTACTCAGGGCACTTTCTGAAAATTCAGTTCTCAATAGCATTAAGAGTAGGCTTGACAGCTCCCAACTCCAATTTCAAAGTACAAACACATTTAAAATCACATTGAAAAATTATGTGTAATTAAGATAAAATTGTTTCTAAGACACAGAGAAGTTCTCCCTCAATGAACAGAGCTGATTCTTGCCTCTAAACAGGCAGCATTACTCTGTATTATGTCGAAAAATCTAATTAAGTGATTGTAAAATTTTTGAGCCTAATATTAAGGCCAATTCCACTGACTCTTGGGACTGGTCAAGGTCAGCCCTAGATTTTAAATTCTCATAATCCATAGTTGTAACAGGAAAGAAAACCTGATTTAACTCTTTATTTCAACATCCTACTTCATTAAATCTTTTATCTACCAGTGCTGCAACTGAAGAACAAAATAAATAGGTCATGTTTCATAGTCTTCCTTTATCGCGTTCTATCATAAAATGATAAATGAGCATTGACATGGCCAAAGGCATGAGGCAGCTTGCCATGAAAAATTTTCAAGGATTACAAATATACTTTATGCCAAAAATTACAAAGGCCACTTGTACTAGATCAGCACAGATGTGAGGACACCAAGACAAAAGTGTGGAGCAAAAATTTGTAGCGAGCTTACAGAGTGCACTATGTCACCACACAATAAATATGAATCACATAAACAGATGGAAATGTGGAAGGCCTGGGAAAGATTCAAAGAAATCTTCCTTTACGCTGCTTTTCTTATCCATGGGATCATATTCTTCCATTTCCTTATTCATATGCGTAAAAATGATTGTATTTTTCAAAACCCATGGCATATTAGATATACATGGACTTTGTTTCTCTATCAGAAAGGTTGACAGGGAGTGCTATCCTGTGAGCAACAGCTCTACATACATGGAGCCTTCGCCAATCATTTCCACCTTTCCGCCTAAATCTCTACGTTCTTGTTCTATGTTGCCATGTCACCTGTCCCTCCCTTACATACTTCCTCATTAAAGCACAGTTTCCACTAACTTGCATTTCATATTTATATGCACATGTCTCCTTTTTTTAAAGGAGAAGCTCATTCAGGGCAGGCTCTTCATTTGATTAAATTCTGCCTTCCTCCACCCCGCCCCCAGCACTTTTTATGATGGATGCACATAACAGACAGAACAATTCATTTCATGAGTAAATAACATGACTGTCTGTGAGTGAAATACAGTCAGCTGCTAATATATATTTGCTCCCAATATATATTAACATTAGGCATACCCCTGAGTGAGAAAATGTAATAACTTAAGTGAAAAACCAAAAACAAGTGCATTTACATTGCACAGAATGATTTTGCTAGAGGACTTTTATTACTTTAGTTATTCAATAGTTTAATACATATTTTATCCTCTAAAGTCCCCATCCCCATCCTGTACTTTAAGACAACACCATATATGTCTTTTGTTTTTCTTTGCTCAATTATGATTTTATAGAATTTAATATTCATAAAAATCAACAAGATATCCTCATAAAAGTAAGCCAAGTTGACTCTTGAATTTATATGAAAAATTTGTTAGTTTTCCTTTTGCTCACATCATGAATTGTTCTCATTATAGGTCATTCCACAAGGTTTTTTTCATCTACATCCTTTCAATATTAATCATTGCTTATTTTTTCTGACCCAGATCAACTCTACAACAGGTTGCTTATTCATGTCTGTCTAAACAGAACTGATAAGGTGCTCTGGGCAGTGTGATTCTGTTGGTAAGACATCAGCCAGTGCACAGAAAGGATGCCAGTTTGATTACTGGTCAGGGCACATACTTGGGGTACAGTGAGGAGTGTACAGGAGGTAGCCAACTGATGTTTTGCGCTCTCTCTCTCTCTCTCTCTCTCTCTCTTTCTCTCTCTCTCTCTCTCTCTCAAAATCAATTAAAATATCTGATAAGGCAACCAGACCAAAATCATTGGCTATTTTGTTTCCCAATTTAATCAACCCTGCTTAGTCCAATTCTTGATCACAAATAGGGGTCATTATGTTAACTTTTAAAGAGATAACTAATTAAAACAAAGTAATTCAAAGGGCTTACAATGTTGAAAAACACATAGATACTAGTAGGAAAGCTTATTTCAATGGAAGGAGCATATTTAAATAAAAAGGTTCCATCCAGTGATGGACATTTTACCATGAGCTTGAAATAAAATGCATTATTTCATGGATTATGGTATGAAAGTCAAAAGCTCATGAAAGTAGAAAGGGTTGATAGTTTTAGATTACATTACTCTAAAGAAAGAAAGAATTATTGCTGACATCATCTTAAATACACTGCATATTGACATGTGTTTGAAGGAATTAGAGTTGTGTGGCACAAGTCAAAATCAAATTTAGTTCAATCAGCTGCAGCGTATTTTTAAAAAATACAAACATATTGTGATATGAATATATGAAGAGGTCTATATTAACCTTGCTTTTTATGTAGCAAAATTTTTAATCCCTACTTATTTACAAGCAAAAAATATGTACATTGCTGAAGTTGTGGGATTACCGTATGTATATATTTATTTCACATACACCAACAAAATTCCTGTGCACTACCTTCTCAAAAGTTCACTGAAGAAAAAGCAGGGAGGGACCTGCCCCTTTGGAAATTCAGTACTAAATGTTTAAACCCTTAAAAGGCAAAGTCACCAAGATTTAAACATAAATAGCAGGGGGGGAAAGAGGAAAAAACAACAAGAGAATTAAGTCAAACACTCTGTAAACTGAATTCAGACTTTAGGGTTTTATAGGGCATTAATCTAATATATGCCAAATCAGATTTTCAAATTCCATAATATTTGATTTCTTTTCTAAAACTGGTTTACCCTCAATCCCAGAAGTTTTTCTTTCAAAGATAAACTACAATTCCAAGTGAGATTTCTATTCAATAGGAGCTCCGTTATTGTTTTTTTAAGTATATATGAACCATATTTATGATTTTTACCCTCCCTAAACATTACTTTTGACTTTAATAAAGTTAAGACTGATGTAAGAACTAAAAGATGATTTAATGTGGATTAAATAATACTCATTTTTTTAAAAAAGGCCACTTGCACACTATTTGTCAACTAAAATAATGTAAAAAATGTTTTCACACATCTGGGACTTACTTCCAACTTAACAAATACAAGCAACACCGAAGTCAACGAGGAATTTCAGGAAAAGATAGGTCTGCTTTTGCAACACAATTCCAAAAATACATATAACTGCTCACAGGTAACTTGACTGTCTTAACTGTGGGACTACAACCTTTAGCATGACAAAACCATCACTGTGTTCTAGTTTACACCAGGAAGAATTTTATCAGCAGCCTAGGACTCCCAGCAATTAGCTTGACCTTTCCTTCACACCCTGCTTAATGGGGCTTCTCATTAATGCCACTCCTGAGCTTGGGGTCCCAGAGTGAGTGAGAACATCCAACAGCAGCCCCTCAGTATAACCAGACCACTCATGCTGAAGCGGTGTTGACACTGTGTCCTGGGTTGTTCAAGAGCAAATGAAAGATTGCAGAAGGAAACCCATGTATGCAGTCAATATATAGAGAGCAGGTCTGAGGTAGCTTCAAAACAGGAGAACAGAAGAAACACCTTTGAGAATTCTCTAGAGTATGATTTAAGAATATAAAACAAGTGTGGAAACAAAAGCAGAAAAGAAATCCACCAGGAGGAAGCAATAACAAAAGAAGTTATTGTGGGCAGAGACTCTGGGGACCCCAGTTTAAGAGGTGGCGTTCTAAAGCACAGTTAGCTCTTCAGGCAGCGCCGATGGATATAATGTCACAAGTGTGCAAAGTGCTATCGATAGAGCATTGGTATTGTCTGCAACATCATGCCAGCAGAACACAATAACTCTTAGGGGCACCCAGGGATTCCTGGAAGCAACGGAATATGTGTATTCATGAGCAAATGCCCTGAATGAGTGGAACCCCTCTCCTTTGCGATCCTCTCAACAACAAAAAACAAAACAAAACAAAAAAAACCACCACCAACAACAACAACAAAAAACACAGATTCCATTATGACAAAAATAAATACATTTATTTACATAAGTGAGTGCCCTATAATTTGATATTTATTTTGGCCATGAAATATTGATTAGGAAAGAAGGAAGAGCCATGTGAAAATGGTAATAGTTATGTACATTTACACACATTCATATGGAATCTGTGGCATCCATTATAGTTTAGGTATGTGGTTACCTTTCTGCTTAAAGATATGGTAAGAGAAGAAGGCAAAAAAGATTCTTCACTACATACCAAGTCAAAGAAGACAAATGAAGATCAATAAATCTGGAAACAAACCAGTATCTATAGGAGATGACACTGCTGTAATCACAGAGGAACATTGGGCATAAGGAAAGTAGACAGCCTTGGGCCAGTGATCAGGAAGTCCCTTAATTTGACATAATAAGAAAGCTTTATGGACCACAGCATGCTGGCACTACTCCCCTTAGAAGAGGATTTCTGAGCGATAAAAGCCAAGAAGGAGGAAATGTGGCTTTGTGAAGGCTGGTTAGAGATGGGCACGGAAGACAAGTGCATCCTGAAGAAGGAGAAAGGAAAGGAGAGAGAACTAGCCAAGGTAGGAAAAGTGAAACCTTGCCTGTGAGTACATATCAAAACCACTAACTGATCAGACTCACAGACCCCCTGGCTTTTTGTTGTAGCCTGAAAAGGGGTCCATTTATGCTTCAGCTAATTAGCACATACCAGGTGCCAGGTGCCAACAAGACACTGGAGTGAAAAATGTAGACTAAGACTCTCCCCTCTCAGAGCTTCCACTCTAGTGGGTATTGATGCACAACAGGTGAATGAACAAGATGAGACTTGATAATTATAAATGGGATTTGAGGGAAACAAAACAGATTGATGTAGTAGAAATTACTGGGCATGGCAATACCCAGGAAAGGCCATTGAGATGGTGCCATTTGAGCGGACTCCTGAGTGACAAGGAGCCATTCCAGTGAAGACCTGAGGAGAGAATATTCTAGAAAGACTGTAATGGCTCATGCAAAGGTCCTGAGGGAAAAACAGGTGTATTTGTGTTGCTGAAGTGTGATGAGTAAGGGGTCTGATATAGACAGGACCAAGGAGGAAGGCAGGGCTAGATAACTGGACCTTATTGGTTGGAATACAGAACCTAGATTTTATCTTGCAGAGACACCAGAGCGCTGAAAACTGGGAAAGAGCTGAGAGAGAGTAAGGTGATACCATGTCAGGTGCATATTCTAGAAACACTATGTGTAAAGTCAGAATTTTAGGGGGATCAAGGAAGAAGAGGAGGAACTAATTAGGGAATAATTGTAGCATAACAGTCTTGAATTTGGGTAGTGACAGTAAAGATGAAGAGAAGTTGATGAATTCAAGATATGTTTAAAGGTAGATCCAATAGAATTTGAAGATAGATATAGGGAGGGTAGAAAGATAAATCAAGAAACATTCTTAAATTCAAATGAGAAAGCATGAGGGTGTAGCAGTTTAAGGATGGGAATTCGATATGAAAAATACCCACAATAGAATAAAGAAAAAAATGAAGTTATCGATGAAAGGAAAGAAGTTGCAAACCTTAAATGACTCCAAGACTTGGAAGAGCCACAGTCTGCTTGCTGAGTAAGGAGACAGAGAGGGGCACCAGTCATTCAGCTGTGATCAGGGTGATTTTTAGAGATCATAAGCTACTTTACAGCAGACAACAATATTTTCCAGGCTGGAAAGACCTACTCTGTCCTACCCTTCTGACCCAAATACTGGCTTCTTGTCCCCTAGTAACCCCAATCCTCCCATCTGTCTGTGCTCCCCTCTCTTCATCCCCCAAATTATGATCCGGCTGGCTTGGTTCATCTTCTAGATGATGATGGATGACTTAATTACACAAATAAAGGTAAGACTCAGATGCAGGAGGGAGGCCAAATATGAATAAAAGGGCAGGGACAGGGCTCTTTTCCTGTAGTCATGAAATAAACTCAACCAAAGCTTTAAAAATTACTTTTCTTTCCCGGTCAAGTAGCTCTCCTTCTTATTTTTCAAGAGAGTTTCAAGAGTGTCCTTTCATTTTTCTGTTTCCAGATCTACCACTTTGGTTGATGTCTTTCTTACCCACACCATTCATGATTTGATAGATTTCTACTTTCCAGGCCAAAGAGTCCTAATCTTTCACTTTGTCCTCATGTGTCAATTCCTCTTCCCTGCCCCCTCCTCCTCTGATCATTTTATAATGAATTGGTAACCACAATAATGAAATTTACTGAGAAAACTAAATTTTGAGATGCTGCCATAAATAATGAAGTCAGAGAAATGATGAAAAGGGCTTTAATGAGGTTTGAGATATGGTTGGAATATTATAGATAGAAAATCAATTTGAAAAATGCTGCCAGCTTCATCCGCAGGGGGAAAATTATGTAAACGCGCACATCTAAAGGAGAGGAGTAACTCTGAAGGCAATGCAGAACCGAAAATGGTTTTATAATAGAGAAAACTTGTTCTTTTTTCATCTACCTATCTCTACATCTCTATATCTGTCAATATTTTGCTATGATTACAATTTAACTAGGTAAATGTCCAAGTATATTGGGTATTCAAATTCTGTGTGGATCAGTAAATATTAAGCATTTTACTATTATACTACTTTACACCATTGGCTCTACCTAACCTTGGAGGCAGAAGGAAGAGTTTATGGCTCCTTTGCAATACCACTTAGAAAAACAAGGTATAATT
The DNA here is from genome assembly GCF_964339955.1 of Pipistrellus hanaki. NCBI lineage: Eukaryota > Metazoa > Chordata > Mammalia > Chiroptera > Vespertilionidae > Pipistrellus > Pipistrellus hanaki. The sequence continues at coordinate 47,918,327 of NC_140507.1, forward strand.
TTTGTCATTCCATACAGACTCTTTTAAAAATATATATATTTTATTGAATTTTTACAGAGAGAAAGAGAGAGGAATAGAGAGTTAGAAACATCGATGAGAGAGAATCATCTATCAGCTGCCTCTTGCACACCCCCTACTGGGGATGTGCCCGCAACCAAGGTACATGCCCTTGACCCGAATCGAACCCGGGACCTTTCAGTCCGCAGTCTGATGCTCTATCCACTGAACCAAACCGATTTTGGCCCATACAGACTCTTTATCTTCCTCAAGAGAGAAACTGAATTTTGTGGGCTCAAAACTAAATATTTTGAAGAAAAGCATATCTTTTTCATAATACTGTACATACTGTCTAGCACCTTATACATCAAAGAAAAATTAATTTATTTTTTTTTTTTTACCAGATTATCAGGTCATAGAACAATGAAAAGCCATAGTTCTCTTAAAGTAACTCCAACTCTGCTTCATGTCTGGGTTATTTAAGCATTCAACAGATTCTCTGTCCTTAATCGTTTTTTGTCCTTAATTTTCTAAAATTAAATGGAAGTTATGAACTTTCTCTTTAGAAAAAAACCCACACACAAAAGAGCAAAATGAGCCAAACAGAAGCAGAAATCATTCCAAGAATTGTAATATATCCCTTAAAATGTAACCCTGCTTCACTTTTTTTTTTTAATTTCAGTTTTACCTTTAAAAATTCAGCACTTTTAATTATAAGATTACAGAAGGAATAGCTTTTTTTTTTTTTTTTTTAATCCTCTTACCCAGCACAGAATAACACACACGCAGGCACTTAATACCCCACAGTGAGGTTCGGGCTGATGATCAGATAGCTACTTTCACATTCATTTGTCTTTTAGTGACTTTCATTATAACAAGAGTGAGGAAGAAAGGTCATTTCTAGTTTCTACTGTTTTGTAGTGTCACTTAAACCTATGAGTTATCTGTTCCCGGGCATTTTTTCTCTTCTTTTCTTTTTTCATACAGAGATGTAAGGCATTCACTTGCTGGAATAAAACTTACAAAATGAAGTTCATTTTGCTTGTCAAGTACAGATAAAAGGAAGAAGGGGGAGAAATAGTTTAAATGTAAAAGACACCCTTTCCTGAACTCCTGACCTAGTTCCCACAGTGAAATGAATAATTTAACTCCCTGCAACCTCACATGTGCAGACATTGGGTGCAGACCAGTGGCCTTTTCACTCCGGATTTGTATAGTCTTTAGTCAGCACACCTCATCTGCATTTCCAACACCTGCTTCAGTCAGCCATGAAGTAGGCTCTTATCTCTTGGCTGTCTTTTATCTTTACTCTGTCCATCAAACCCAAAAAATGCATTATAGAGTACTAGAGGCCCAGTGCATGAAATTCGTGCAGGGGGTTGGGGAAGGGGGGTCCCTCAGCCCAACCTGCACCCTCTCCAATCCAGGAGTCCTCAGGGGATGTCCTACTTAGGTCTGCTTCCTGTGGTTCTCTGCTGTCTGTGGGCCCACTTGGCTGCTCCCAGATCGCCATGGCAACAGCCAAGCAGGCCCTGCTCTCAGCAGCCGCCCCCAGGACTGAAGGACTCCAGCAGGGCTGAGAGGACTGGGTGTTGCCATCTTGTGGCTATGGGAGCTGCCATCTTTGTGTCGGAATGATGGTTAATTTGCATATTACTCTTTTATTAGATAATATATTACTCAGCCTAAAAGAGATAGGGAGTAATTCACATGATCTTCTGAAAGGTATTTTCCTATATCTTATCAAAAGGCAATTTTAAAATCAGTTACTAATTACTGTTGTCATTCTTTACTATACACATCTTCTTCAAACACTAATATTAATTTTGTACAGCAAAAATATCAGCACCTACACTTCTCTGCACTGAGTACCTGCCTTAGGTGCAAAGGAAATAAAATTAAATGCTGACAAGACATTAAATGTTGACAAGACACCATTTGTAAAGTACACAAATATCTCTTCTAAGCTTGTCATTGTGGTGCCGTTATTAAACAATGTTCATCTGGCTTAGCCTGCCTATCATGACAGTTTTATGTATATCAGTATAAATATTAGCCTAATTTTTCCTGTCACCAATCTACTTACTGTCAATGACTCCCGTGATTTGTCTTGTATTAAGCAACTTCATACAGAGGACTGAAGCAAAATCACTTAAAGGCTAAGGCTCTTTGATAAAGAAATTATCCTAGGAGAGGAGAAAAAATGGGGAGTAGCTGGAAAAAGCAATGGACAACTCTGAACAATTTCTGATTATTATCATTTTGCTTATTTCCATCATAACATTAATTATAATGTGATTATTGTATCTGTTGTCCATCTCCCCGTTTGAATGTGAACGCCATCTGGACTTCTCCAGCACTCACTCTATTCCTCGTGCCCAGTTTAGATCTAGACATACAGTAAACATTCCATAAATATGTTTTAAACAAATTAATTTTAAAAATTTCTACCAGATTGAATTGGAAGGGATTCTGAAGAAACATTTATATTTCCTTAGAATATATATGCAATAATAAAAACCACCTCATTTATCCAGGATCATTAGAAAATAACATTTTCTACATAAGCTAATTTTCTCAGATAGCTAGAGATGATCCTTTTAAGAGACCAAGACATTTTAATTATGTGAGTCATTCAAGCATATATCATTATTTCTTTCTTCCTTGTTAAAAAATAGGTCAACCAAAACCAGTTTGGCTCAGTGGATAGAGCATCAGCCTGCGGACTGGAGGGTCCCAGGTTCAATTCTGGTCACGGTCATGTACCTTGGTTGTGGGCACATCCCCAGTGGGGGGTGTGCAGGAGACGGCTGATCGATGTCTCTCTCTCATCAATGTTTCTAACTCTCTATTATTTCCCCTTCCTCTCTGTAAAAAAAAATAATAATAAAATATATATTTTTTAAAATATTAGGTCTGCCTTAGCTGGTTTTGCTCAGTGGATAGAGCATCGGCCTGCATGGCCTATGGGCTGATAGGTCCAGGGTTCAGTCAAGGGCACATGCCCATGTTGCGGGGCTCCACCTCCAATAGGGGGCATGCAGAAGGCAACTGATCAATGATTCTCTCTCATCATTGATGTTTCTATTTCTCTCCCTTCCTCTCTGAAGTCAATACAAATATACTTTTAAAAATAGTAGGTTTCTCAAAAGTCAATCATTTCTTGATGCCTTACAAGCAAAATTATGTAAAACTCTGTGCCATATAACACTGATTCCCTGAGATATTAGTGAAGTAGGTGAGATTATATGTCCCTAAAAAGGGAGACCTATCAATAAGATACTCATGTTTAATGTTTTTGTTGGTATAGAGTAATGAAAAGTTAAAATTAGAGAATATTTTAAAAGGAAGAAATTTTACATCTTTCTATAACTGACTATCGTCTGGTTAAAATGGAAAGTACAGTGTATGAGAAATAATAGGAACTGGGTTCTAGCTGTGGTTATCATTGCTAACTAGATAAGTTTGGAGTAGGAGCTCAATGAAGTGTCTGTTGGATGAATGAACTAGAGAAACTGCACATGTGCGGACAAGGCAGCTGCCTTGTGGGAAAGAAGACATGATGGGCTGAAGCTGGAGGAAGGCAAGGGACAGATCACACAGGACCTTACAAGCATATACAAGGGACTTGGGTATTTATCCCAAGAAACATTGAAGAATTTTAATTAGGAAAATGACGTGATAAGTTCACATCATTCGAGATCATTCTCATTGCTAAATGGAGAATGGAAGGGAATTGGCCAAAAAAAGGGATGAAGAAATCTGGGAAACTTCCATCTCTGAGGTTAGTGCCCGTGTTGGTGTCTCTGTATATGAGGGTGTTGGTGTCTCTCTAAGTGAGGATCTTATAACATACACTAATGTCATAGGTCATTGGACATGACATCACAATTCAATTTGCAAAGTTCCCAATATTCTCTCAATCTAGAAATGCTCCACCTCCCCCCAATCTTTTCCTCTGGAATTAAAATGTACTTACACAATTACTTTTAGAAAATTCTAATTACTTAGACCCCCATATATAATGTAGTCAGGAGCTTGCACAAAACATATCTTTGAACAAGGTCCATAGAGGTTCCAAGTAGCCTAATTTTCCGAGATTCCTTTTGCTGTAAATTTGGCTAAGAGCTGGGAGTAGTACGGGAAAGAAGATAAGTGAGAGAAACACCAGCGATTTAACCTCCAGTGTTCCCTTAAGGACAAACATTTGTCACCTTGACAGCAAGGTGAAAGGTTTGCAGCAAGTGTGCTTATAACAGGACTCTTCCCCCTTCCTCCTCCCTGGGGACCCGTGATTTCTGAAAAGGCATTATCTCAACGGATGATGATGATGATGATGAGCTACAGAAAGGGCGAGGGGAGGGAAAGAGGTTGAGACCCACATAACTCAGAGCCTCAAACGGAAATGCTGCTCCAGGGACCGCCACAAAGATTTACCATTTGCGACTCTCCTTCCTGAGGTTCCACTTGAGGCTGGAGTAATCAACCCAATAAATTAACACAAAACGTTCAAACAGTGCCCAGTGTTAACAGCCTGGATCCCGTTGCTAATCATTATGAGTGTCTCATAAAGCTGAGTAGCTCCTAGCCACTTTTTATACAAATCTCTGATATTATAGGGTTTATAATTCTGCTGGAGGCTTACATCAGGTGCTAAAATGGGCTGGATTTTTGCTCTTGATGATTACACATAACCCATATTAGCATTAATGTGATGACACTACATATGCTAAATTGATTATATTTTTTTTCAAAAGTGAAATAGAAAGGGATATATTGAAAGCTAATAATTTTTAACAAAAGAATTATAGTTATTAACTTATGAGCATTTTTGGTCTTAATTTAATTTCAAGAATCAGTGGCACTCATTTATATGTTCCTTTGATAAATGGAACTTTATTTGATACTACCTTATACTTTTACTTTAAAAAAAAAAATCTTCAGCTGAAATTATTATAAAATCAAAATTGAATCTGATTATTCCATTTGAATATTCATCACCTCATCATCACTGACTCTTAAGTATTATCAAAAGGGCCAAAATTATTTTTAAGAAGAAAATAAGCTTTGAACTCAAGCAAGCATAATTAATGAAAAACTAAGGCTACAAAGTATACCAAGAAATGTTTGTGAGTGGAGGGAGAGGCATTAGAGAGTTAGCAGCTGGAACACAGGAAGGATGAGATCAGAAGTCTAAAAGAAGAAAAAAAAAGGAAGAGGAAGACGGAAGAGGATCAATGGTCAACCTAAAAGAATCTCTGTATTGGTTTAAGATACATGTGTTCTCCATTCATGAAGAAAGAACAGATAGCAACCATGTCCAGCCCTGACACCTGCCTTTGGATGCCCCAGAACTATCACATAACTCACAGTTCAAATCCAACTTAACCATTTCGCTCAGAGTTATTCTCTCACTTAAACTGTCTGTTTTTGTTCATGACAGCACAGTTATTAGTCCTGAGATCTTTGAGCCCTTGGTCTGTGTGTGTTCCTTGCATATCCTGGCCCCTCTACTCTATAGACATTCCACACTCTCTCATGAAAAACTTGGCCAGTGAAAGTCTCTAAGTAAAAAAAAAAGGCAGTGTAAGTTATGTTTAAAAAACGACAACAACACAAGAGAGAGACCTTAGCTATTAGATTCCTGCTGAAAGGAGTTGATGACTGGGCTTTGCTTCAACATAATAGGTAGAAATAGGGGAAATCAGATGGGGGTAGAAAGGAAACAGTACTGGTCTCAGTTAACCTAATTGAAGCTGAAAGATGAGTACACAAGATTCATTAATATTATTTAATCTACTTTGTATATGTTTCAAAAACTCCAATAAAAGTGTTATTTTTAAGGGGCCAGAGGTTTAGGTAAGTACTATATCTAGGGACTAAATAAAAAGTCAAGGTATAGGAGTACAGAGAGGGTTTTGGCCATTGGGATAGAGTCAGGATGACACCCTTTCTAAAATGAGCTGAATAATAATAATAGAAGCTACCAGTTATAAACTTTTGCTAATGTGCCAGACACTCCTAAGCATCATGGGGACTCGATCTTTAACACAGTGCCGGGAGGGAGGAATGCCTCATTCAAAGCTGTGTAGTGGGATTTAATGAATTAAATTCTTTAATTCCCAAAGAATTCCATATTGGGAATTAACTTTGCATACAGTAGCTACAAAGTTAATATTAGGTGTCTGAATAATTGGCTAAATGATTAAGAAAGTTTGGTTCTTTCTTTGTAAGAAAACTCAAAGGCTCAGGCCAGAGTGTTCATCATCACTTATCTAGACTCAGAGGAGTCTACACATTAGTCTTTGACACACAAATGCACCAACACACACACGGCTGCCAGGTCACTCCTAAGATACTATACTTCTGGAATCACGTACACCTTGAAAACTCCTCAGTAATGCCTTTTTTGGTATCAAGGTCAAGTTTAGCCTCTCATTCGAGGTTCTTCATAATACTGTCCCACATAATTTCCACTAACCAACAAGAATTGGCTTCCTGCCGAGACCGGTTTGGCTCAGTGGATAGAGTGTTGGCCTGCGGACTGAAAGGTCCCAGGTTCAATTCCTGTCAAGGACATGTACCTTGGTTGCGGGCACATCCCCAGTAGGGGGTGTGCAAGAGGCAGCTGGTCGATGATGCTCTCTCATCGATGTTTCAAACTCTCTATCCCATTCTCTTCCTCTCTTAAAAAATCAATAACACATATTTAAAAAAAAAAAAAGAATTGGCTTCCTCCAGTAAACATCCCTCTTTTCACTGTCTCTTGCCTTAACTGCTCATTCATTCATTCATTCATTCTATATTGACCATCTGCTTTGTATCAGGCTCTCTATTTGCCTTTACATCTGTATATACAGAGAGATAAAAATGAGCATTACAGGTATGGTCCTTGCCCTTATTGGGCCATATCCATTCTCAGGTTGACTTTCTCTATTTGGGTTGTTCTCAGTTTTCTAGATCTTACACGTAACATCCTTCAGGAATCCTATTGTGCTTACGTTATCATGTCTTGCTCTCCCTTTCTTAATTGGTGTTACAACACATTTACGTACTTGAATATTTTTTTTCCTGTCTCCCCCCTCCCCACCCAAATGTTTTATTTATGCATGAAATTTCCTCAATTACACTAAATCTCTTAGACAGAAATTGTCTTATATTTCTCTTCATCACTCAACTTAATGTAACTCAACTGAATTCAATGATGTGAATACACCATGCCCTTAAATAGCATTTGGTATTGAAAAGAGTATAGAATAATAAGTCAACCTAACAATAGACCAATATATAATTTATCTTTCAAAAGAGAGATATAAAAATCTCTCAGGAAGGACTAGGAATATGAAGGATATAGTTATGTAAATAGATAGAGAACAGGAACAAAAGGGAAAATTTCTCCTGTATGGTATAACTGTTTCCCAATCGGGCTTATAATACTTTATAAGTTCTATAAAACATCAGTCTTTTTCATTAATTTTTGTATTTTGTAGAACATAATTCAGAGACCATACCATCGGCCAAAATTAATAGGGCTCTGCTAAGATGTCAGTAATATTGATAAAAGTAAATGAAGTTTTTACTTAGTTAACTTTTTAAAAAGAAAAACTATTTTCAACAGGAGCAAAGGTTAATAATATATATAGGGTGTTCCAAAAATGTATAATTTGAATAATTATAAAGGCAGTGTTTAATAAAATACATTTTATTTTCAAAATTGAGCTATCAGCTGCCCAGCCAGCATGGTTCAGTGGTTGAGCATCAACCTAAGAACCAGAAGGTCACGGTTCGATTCCCTGTCAGGTCACAGGCCTGGGTAGTGGGCTAGATCCCCAGTGTAGCGCATGCAGGAGGAAGCCAATCAATAATTCTCTTTCATCATAGAGCATTTGTTAATAAGCAAAATTTTAAGTGCTGGATACTTAACCAACTAATATCTTAACAACAAAATCTGAACAGGTGTATACAAAAGGCTTCAAATTCACTAAAGAAAACTGAAATACTAAGTTTGGCTACTATCTGAAATACACAGAAATTAAGACATAAAAATATTAAATACTAAACTATGTAGATAGTTTGGCAATTAAACATCTCTCTCCAGTACTGTCCAACAGAGTTTTCTGCAATGATGAAAATGTTCCACATTCTGCACTGTTCAAAACAGTAACCAGCAATCACATACAGTTACTGAATACCCGATTTGTGCTTAAAGTGACTGCGGAACTGTTTAAATTCATTTAATTTTAATTAATTAAAATTTAAATAGCCACATGTGAATTGTGGCTACCATATTGGTCATATCAGCTATATGATAAAATAACAACGTATCTCCCCTGTCTCTGAACTTGGAAATAAAGGAAATGCAAAATCACTTTAAAACATTAGAAAGGTTTCAATGTCAGCAAGACTTTACTGTAAGTCATGGTGGGTCAATAAAAAGGAAAACCAGTCAGCAATGAATGCAGTGAGAAAGAACCTAAGAGCAACTATTAAGAACACCTATCTAACTATCAAGGAAAGAAGATCCCTTGCCCAAATGATGGGGCTTGTCTGTTTCCAAGGGCAACATACCCTTGTTGTGGAGCCAGACACAGTCACTTAAAACACCTGATAGAATCAAACTTGGGGATGATCTCCTTACCTCTCTCCTTCCTCTAATTCCATTCCCACCAAATAAACTTCTTATTAAATTATTTTCTCATGGGAATTTAAGCATGAGGAGAGAATGCATCAATCCAAGTGATTAAGAGTTTCTCTTAATTATTTTCCTCACTGTCAATTTAAAAAATTGAGTTTGCTTTATGTATCATTAACTTATGAGTATGATTAATATGAGTCCATCCTTGAGAGATGGAGCCACAGAATTGGTTTCTGAAGTAGGAAGTAGTAAATGTAGGAGTTTGATATCTAAAAAATGGATAATTCAAATAGACAAAGCAAAACCCCCCACACATAATATTACTAGAAATGATTCTGTATAGAGAAGACATCATGTCAAAAAAAAAGTGGTCTCAGATCTTTGAGATATCAAGAGTAATTTCCAGTGGAGGAAGAAAAACTTCATTAAGAACTATGTGACACCCAATATCTGTCTTTAAGAAGAAAAACTAGATCGCACTTTTAAAAACACATGTCAAAATACATAGTTAGGTGACTCACTACTTACAGTTCCAATATAGAACTGAAAGGCCAGCAACATCCAGGAAAACTAATATAGAGATGCATAATGCTATCTGAGTTTTTTTATTAGTTTATATTTTTGTCACTAGAAAGCCTGTAGTGATTATGGCCCCAGGTTGGTAGAATCCGAAAAATAAGCCAGACATGACGGAAGACTTGCTCAAGACCAAGGACTGTTTTTTTAACATTGTTCCTAGAAAAGGCTTAATTCTCTTTTACAAATATATCATGAAAATATTTACAAAAGGACAACTGCATTCTGTTGCAAGAGAAAGTATTCTTCCTAATCTAGATATTTTCTACTGTTACACACTTAAACATTTTTTTTAACTTTTTATCTGCATTAGTGGGAGTTTCTATTCAATTTTTTTAGAGCTGAACATTTGACATTTTGACTTTAACACGATTTGGCTTACAATTACATTAGATAAGGATCCAAAATTCTAAAGGCATTTAATGGTACATAATCAGGATTTGACTATCTTTGAAGGAAAATGCCTATGTATTAAAGGGCAAAAGATGGAAAACCTCTACATATCTCTAATGTTTTTCATGATCATTATTCATTTTTTTCCTCTTCAGTTTGAATAGATAGAAGTAAATGAATATAGAAGAAAGAGTAACATGTAAATCTACTTCAGGGGGAGGGGTAAACAAGAAATAACCTTTCCTATTGCTGACTTTAATTATTATAAAGACAAAAACTATCCTGCTCCAAATGCATATATGTCAGCAGCTACTGATCAGGCATTCTGAATGGCTAATTAGGCTGCTATAGCAAATAGAAATAGCAATATGTATTTTTTAGGTAATCATAAGAAAATGGAACCAACTCTACCATTAAAAAATCATATCTAATTAACTATACATTCATTCTTTTCCTATCTTAAAATAGTGCCTCTACTTCTCTCCATTATTTAGATATATGTCACTCCCCAAAACTCCTCCAGCCCAAATCACATCTTTATTATTTTCTATATCTCCCTGAACAAACTTTAACCTCTGACAAGATGATAAGACCAAAGTCAAAGCAATACTGTGAATTATAAACATATGAAACTGAAGTGCAGGAGCTGTAACAAGATGCTTCTGAAGAAGGAACTGTATTAGTTTTCATGTGCTCTCATATCATATTGCAAGTTCAAGTTATCTGCTTCCTCATTATCACCTTGGATTTTTCCTTTTGTTTTTTCTTTCTCTTTCTTTTTTTGGTCATTTCTATTTTATAAGTACTTCTAATGTCTCTCAGATATTAATTTGATCTATTTTTATATACCATTGAAATGATTCTTCTATTTTTCAGATTTATATTTATACCTCTTCTCTAAGATACATACAATTTCTATTCAGTCTAGATTTCAGCTCTCACTTGTCAATTTAATTGTATTATATATTTCACAAGTAAAGTATAAACTTTAATAATAAAATATCTTAAATACCAACAAGCAACAATGATCTACAATGCCATATAATGGTAAACACTTGCAGATTCTTATTTAAAAATCACCAACTCTTTTAAAATATGTACTAATCACAGTTGTAGCAGTTTTTCATAAAAAACTTTTTGATGTATAAAAATTAAAATTATTTCAATGATAAGAGCATATGGGGTGGTAATCTACTACATTGGGATAATCTCTCCTAATCTACTCTTAAGGGGTTATTGTGAGAACAAACCTTACAAACCATCCCCTATCCAAGTTAGATGTGGAAATGAGTTTCCACACCCAAGTTAAATCTACACTGTGAATACAAAGAAATATAAATTTCTTATGGCTGGAGCATTTTTTTTTATTGGGAGTAAACTCATACAATTTTAAATCACTTTAATATAAGCAAGAAAAGTTTGGTAGATAATCACCAAAGTGACATTGCACTTGTTGTAAAACTAATTCAACATATAATTGTAATAATAAGCATGCATTTTCAGAACATATTATATACAAGATGTTTTACAATCTTAGATATATTAAGAAGAGAGGTTAAAATAAAATTCATTGAATGAATTCTATTTATTCATTTAACAAAGATATTTTGAGTGCTTTCCATGTGTTAGATACTATAAGAGCTGGAGACAGAGCAATGAACCAAACCAAACCAAACAAATACCTTCTTGTAACTTGCATTTGAATGGAAGAGACAGAAAAAGAACTACTTAACTAAATAAATGATAGATAGATAGATAGATAGATAGATAGATGATAGATAGATAAATGTTAGAAGACAAGTATTCTAGAAAAAAAGGCAGTGCTAGAGTTGGAGCAGAAAGTTAGAATTTTAAGCGAACTAGTTATACGATATATATATAAAGCCAGCAACCAGAACGCCATAACGACTGGAATGACTGGTCACTATGATGCCCACTGTGGCCAGCAAATTGGCCTGATCAGGGGTAGGGCCGGCCCATTGGCCAATTGCCCATGGCCTCTCCCCACAGCTGGTCTGGCCCTGATCAGGCCCTGATTGGGGCAGGCTGGCCTGCCAACCTCCCACAGTCTCCACCTCCCAACAGGCCTGGCCCTGATCCACGCTGATTGGGACTGGGCTGGCCAGACCCCACCTGTGCACGAATTTGTGCACTGGGCCTCTAGTCTATACTAATCAGTTATAATCTAGATGGAAAGTCATCAAAAGAACTAAACAACCATAAAAGAAAAGTTAGAGAAATTGCTTCAAGAGGCAGCCAGGCTTAGGAGCAATGGCTAGGATATGGGAAGGATGAGAATAATTCCAGCAAACACAAGGGAGCAGGAAAGTGCTCCAACTGTTGGGGGGCAGAGAGAGGAGAGAGCAAATCAAAAGTGAATAAGGGAATGAAATAAAGACACGAGAAGAGAGAGGGTGGGCTGCTCTAGGAGGATCCCCAAATGGCCAAGTAGGTGGTGGGCAATTCCGAGGCACTGAAGGCACGAGGAATGTGAGTGACAAAAGTAGTGTGTGAAGACAGATGGAGGAGGGGACTGACCATAAAGGGGCAAGAAGGAACTTTGTGAGGTGATTGGAATATTCTTTATCTTGGGTAAGGCAGTTGTTAAGTGACTATACATTTGTTAACTCAGAGAAGTGCACATCTAAAATGAGTGGATTTTTCTATATATAACTGTATCTCAATAAATCAGATTTAAAGAAATTTTAAAGTTCTGCCAGTCAAAAATTATCTCCTTATACACATTCAAAATTTAAAAGGTTAAAGACGAATAGGGAAAAACATTTGCAATGTAAGTAATAGAGTATTCATATCCTCACATATAAAGGTTTCTTTGGAACCAAAATAAGCATCCTAATAAGAAAAATTAGCAAAAGATATGAAAAAATAATTTATAAGAAGAACCTAAAATGGTTGGTAAACATATAGTAAAAGATTAACTTCTCAATAAAAAAATTATAATTAAGATAAAATATCAGTTTTATCTTTGTTAAAACTTTTTAAAAAGCTAAAAGAAAATAATATCCAGAGTTGGTGAGAATAAAAGAAAATAAATATGTACACTCTTGTTAGGATGATAATTTGGTTCAGTATTTAAGGAGGACAACTTAACAATATCAAGAACCTTGTAAAAGTTTGTAGAATTTTGCCCAGTTATTCCTCTTTTAGGAATTTTATTTGAAAGGGAGAACCACAGATATTTATGCACAAAAATGTTGTGGCAGCTTTTATTTTATAATAGCAAATATGAACAACCCAATTGTCTATCAATGGGGAAAAATCTAAATAAATAGCAATACTCCATCCAAATGAATATTACAAATGATATTATCTATCTAATAATAGGGTAACATGCAAATTGGTTGGGACACCATCACAGTAATGACTAATCAGCAGGCTGCGTGTGCAGCAGGCTCAGGTGGGCAGGGACTTGCAGCCTCGGGGGAAGGGGGCGGGGCCATGGTGAAGGGTCTCCATCTGCCTGGACTGGGGGTCCACAGGCCCCCCCCCTCCCCACTCCAGCCCACCTCTTTGGGGCAATCCATTGAGGACCACCGGATGGGTGGGCAGGGCCTACCTCTTTGGGGCGATGGATCGCAGAGCTTCCTCACTGTGACAGGGCACAGGCAATATGCAGTGTATCAGAGCTAAGAAATATTTTGGTGTTTGATTTTTTAATTTCAGCCAACTATAACGTGCCATTACCAACAGCACAGACCACTGGTTTTTAAAAGTACTAAATCTTTCCCTGATAACCTGCATCCATGCTGGAGTCTGGATGTCTAACATTGCTTTCATCATAAAGACCAGTAATTAAAAGGAAGGTGTTTTTTTTTTCGGTTGGTAGAAACTACAAGTTTATACAGTTATGCATCTTCAGATGCCTTCCCATTTCTCCCCACGTGTCCAGGTTTATTTTGGCCTGGCAGTGGGGGCTGACCCAACGACTATATTAATAAGGGGAAAGTAATTCCTTCCTTCCCTACTGCACCCCTCGCCATATGCCCTGATAGGCTCCTCTTAAGAACCCGTGTTGCAGATAAAGACAGGAAACTTATTTGGCTCACCACAATATTATCCCTAGGTCCCCCAAATATTAGCTTCATAAACAAAAGAATCATGACAAATTTTTGTTTTGAAGAAACAGAAGCAGAGAAATGAGAACTATCTACCACGTTATCATCAGTCCGTAGTTAACTAATGGGCATCTCCTACTAAAGGCCACACACTAGGCAGTTCTGTAGTGCATTTGATTCAAATTAAGGAAATGTACCTTTGGTTTAAATCAACTATTAGTATAATATTTCTTAGGAGTTCCTTTGTAAATATCCTGCCCCTCCCCCCATGTTTATATTTATTTATTTTTACCTAAATGGGTACTAACCAAGTACTTTTCCAGTTTGGGAATGCTGACATTTTAAAAATTGATAAAAATTAAAATAAAAGCACATGGCATTTGTTAATGGGTAATAAAATAACTTCAGTCAATTGGCTAGTTCTAAACCATAGATTTCTTTAAATAGTAATGAAATCACTGCTTTAAAAAAAAAATCCATCATTATTAAAAAAAAAAAAAAAAAAAAAGTTGCCTCAGCCTCCACCAAAATTAGATTTGTAAGTTGCTGGTCATTCCTATAATTAAATCTATGTCACAAATTTGCAAGAAAAATGGTCACTGTGACTAATGCATTTACTTGCTACATAAGTCCTGTCAGACAGCATAGAGCATTATGCTGCTAAAATGGAGTAGGTAAGGATTCTATACATTTTTATTAAGTAACAAAAACCATTTTTTATTTACAATGTCTGTACTTTGCATAAGAGTTTGCTTTAGAAAAAAATCCAAATGTAGCTATCATAGGGTTTTTCCTAGACAAGCATTATAGCAGCATATTTTTAACACTAAGAACACGTTGGGCAGCCATGCATTGTGCTTTTCTTGACAAGTGTATATAGAAAACACTCTAAGGAAAGAAACAGTCTCTGGTTCTAGGGGTTTCCTCATTTGACCTCCCCAAATGTTGTTAATTCTCCCTGTGGATGAAGTGAATGAGAATGAAAAAAAAAGCAGGGCTTCCCAAAGTCTAAGAATAGTGCTGTCCCAAGAGGGAGTCAGGGCTAGACGACTTAAAGGACCCACAGACAAAGAATAAGTGATTAAACTTACTCTATTTTCAAAGAAATCCAGACTGCAGGAAGGAACAGTTCCTGGTTTGGTACTTGTTCTAGCTTCATTAGATGGTTTTATTAAAACCATCTAGCATCGGACTCAGAGCCTTATATACGCAGCAGAAGTTAGCTACAATATAACACTAGCTTTTTCCACTTGATTTAATTTCAGTTATCTTCTATTCAAGACAATATTTTTTTTTATTATTTACAGTGTTGATGTAAAGTTTTGCTTAAAAATCAATTTAAATTTTAAACGTGAGTTTTATTTAACCTGATAATACAAATAATATGTCAACAGGGTAAAACTCAGAAAGGTGCCTGAAATTTGGAAAACACCGCATTAAAGGCAGTTCCTATCTTCCCTCTTTCTTAAATCTTTGATTGTTATTTATTGTTTCATGTATTTATGCTTTGTGTATTGGCTTCAGGTATTTAGAAAAGTTGCCTTGATTCAAACAGACTCAGTACTTGTGTGTTAATTTTATACCTTACTTTCCTATTTTGGGCCACAGTGCTAACTGAGCCAATGGTATTTTTAGAGAGAAAGTAGTCTTTCTCAGCAACCTAGCTTTTATGATGTTCATTTGTTCCGAGAGGTGAGGAAATGAAATGTATGGCCTGACGAGGGGTTCCATTTCATAAGGTGGAAACCAGCTCCCCATTGTTTGAACTTAGGGTAAGATATGGGAAAGCTAAGATAGGTTATTTTAAGTCCTGGTTTCATCAAGTCCTTAAGAGTAAAAAGGATGAACTTAAGATAACATTCTATTAGGTGGTGCTGAGCACTGCTGAATGATTCAATTGTTTGTTCTGGCAATGAAAATAAACAAGTCACGAACTTTTTTGGGGGAAACCAAGATCTCAACCGAATAACATGGGTTGGTTAAGATTTTAAGCAAATTAAGGGAAATATCAGCATAGTATTCAGTATTGCACAAAATGGGTATTCTATAAACATAAATTAAATTAAAAATTGACATTCTAGATTTAGGTTACAGGAAAATCAAATGAACCATCGAGTCATCTCTGGTAGCATCCCTAACCCTCTCTGTTAATATTTGAGATCTTGCTCTGTCTTTTCAAAAGCAGTGCTGCCCAGCCATCAACTAGTACCAGAGCAGATGTGCTTCTTCTCTGACCATGCTAAGGGTGGCAGAGTATATTTTTGTCCAAGAAAGGAAGGATAAAGAAGTTACTAAACATACATCCCAAGTTCTTAAAACATGCCATTTGTGTTTGGGATTTCTTTCTCTCGGCAACTAAAATAGCTTAAGTAAACTATTCAAATCTTTCTACAAAGCTGGGTGATAATGGCGGCCCAGACACAGCAAAGAGGGAAGACAGAAGAACTAGGTAAGGGAATGAAAATATGTGCTGGCTAGATCTTCAGCTCAATGCAAGGAGTCCCTTTCACACTTGATCTCACATGAAAAGAATCAAAATTAGTCATCTTAGAATAGCTTCTTCTGGTTGTAGCAATGCCTATTTTAAGAGAAGACTTATGTTATAAAAAAAAAAAAAAGAAAGAAAGAAAGAAAGAAAGAAAGAAAGAAAGAAAGAAAGAAAGGGAAAACCATTTCTTAATACTTTAGATGAAGAGATTTAGAAAGCAAACAATGACTCGAAGATCTTTTATGCTAGGTTCTATTGCATTCACAAGATGACTTTGTTTATAACTGCAGCTGTTTCTGAAATCCTTACATTTCTGTTGCCATGAATTGCTAGGGTTTTCCTCTAAGGTGAGGCAGGGGTCACCAAAAACAAACTAGGCTGAGGAGTCTAGAAAAAAGTAATTCTGCCTTTTCCTTTTAAACTTTAAGGTATAATTCTTAAAGATACAGAAACACCAAATTCAGCCTCTAGACAAAATGCTAAAAGTCTAAGAAATCATGTAACCAAAGTGTTTTTCAACATAGTTCAATTTTTTTTTAATTAAAGGAAGGATTTTTTAGCTGGAATTTTTCAAAAAGTAGCTAATACCTTTTTTTTTTAAATCTTCCTTTTGATTAGGAAGAAACACAGGTGTTTAAACTTGAAGTAGACGGTTTTACATAGAAAATATGTATATAATTTTGTTAACAATTTAGGTATTCAGGGTGGTTGACTATCAAATTCTATTAAAATCCCATGAAGGGAAATCTCAAAACACTTATTATGCTCCACAATTATTGTAAGCAAACAATTTAAATAAGAGGAGGAGATAATGACATTAACTTTTTAACTTAAAGCAATCCTCTGTGGCATGATTTTAAAATATTCTCTTGGTCTGAAATTTATGTAAATTAAATTCATCTACCATTGGTTATTACCAGCCTAGCTACATTTTTAAAAAAGATGATTTTCTGTAACAATTAGTTCTTTAAAACACTGTGTTTTAATTAGACCTGGGACATTATTAAACTAGCTATAAATATGTACAATATTTTATTTGGTATACCCAGATGTCTGAAAATCAACAAGAAGGCCCTCGGAGTTTTTCCTCAAAAATTCTTCTAATAAAAGCCTTTCATTCAAAGTTTTAATGTAATCTAAAGTAAGTACCATTTTCAGATTTCATTATGTAAATACAAAATGGTCACTCATAACCAGACAGTAATAATTGGATCCATGTATTTTAACACTCACAGAAGTGAAGTCAGAGATAACCAATTTCTTCATTATATGAATATCCATGGATACACACACCCAAAATCATGGCAGAGCTTGGACAAAACCTAGGTCAGTTATTTCTACCACATCTTACCCCATTTAATCCTCACCACTGCACAGTTTAGGCACTATCATTATCCCATTTTACAGAGAGGGAAGGTTATATGGTTAGGCTGGTATTCAGTCAAGTATTCAGACAAATCTGACTCAGAAACCATACTACCACCCATTATACTAAGTTTTTAGAATAGGTATCAATAGATATGTTCTATTTATAAAGAAAACTCTCCCCAAATTCTAACATGCACCACCCTTTTTAAGAATAACAAAATTATAACAAAACATGAAAGCTATAATTTGGAGTTCAAATAAGTCCTTTTCCAAGCCCAATAAAAACATCAACTTCTCCCTGAAGACTTCTCTTCTCATTCATCTGAGACTAATCTCTTTCTTCACACTCCTGACAACTGCTGTATAGTGTTCAAAGTGCTGGTTGCCTCTTAAGACCCACTTTCTTCTTCCTTAGTAACAGAAATCCAAAAGTTAGCTCTCAGCAAATTGCCACATGTCCCAAGCCCTCCAGTGGCTAGGTAGAATCATATGACTAGGTTCTACAATAAACTATTACTGCAAGTATGGTGCTGAAATTCTAGGAATGCTGTTTTTAAAAAGCAGACCTAACTTTTAGGGGTGCTCTTTGCCTGGCTGCCCAGGTATCGTTTTGGCTGGAGCTCCAGCAGCGATCTTGGATCCGGAGGCAGCCTGGAGAAAGGGAGCTGCATGCTGCGGAGGTTGGAGGAGGAAAATGGGCGTCTGGGTCCACAAGGAGACCACGCAGCCTGATTGTCATACGTGGACAGCCTCCCTCCAGATGTTACCTAATAGAGAAACAGCCTCTATCTTGTATAAGCTTCTATTGTTTTTTTGTTAAATAAGCTGAACCCAACTCGAATTGATTTAGTTCAGACTCATACATATTTTATAATCCAAGGTTTATTATAACTACAATATGATGGAAAAGGTGAAAAAATAAATTATTTCTTTTATAATATTTGAGCAAACACATCTCCAAACTATAATTTTCACTCTCAAACCCTTTCTGGTACTTTTCAACTTTGGGAAAGGAAAAGGAGGGAAATGAAGCGGGAAGAAAAATGGGAAAAACACACTCTGCCTCTCTGCCGTTGCTCTGTGCGTCCTCTCCTCTCTTCTCCACAGCTAGGTCCTACCATTCTTTGAGGCCCAGCTCAGCGAAACTTTCTATCTGACCTTTGGATTCAAAGTCCATTCGCCCTCTGCCATTTGACAGCCATATATCATACAGTAACATCTTTTGTTTGACTTCTTAACTTTTATACTGTATTTCTTTGTCTATGTGTCATCTTCATGACATAGTGGGACCTGGGTCATATTTCTTTGCACCCCCTAGAGCTTCCAGAGAACGACCTCTGTGTGGTAAGACATCAATGAGTACTTTTGATTGATTAGTTATGTTAAGGTGAGATAGAAGATGAAGAAAGAAAAAGAGCAGAAGACTAAGGAATGAGAATGTACAAACTCTTAGAAGAAAGCATAACAAAAAAAGCTGAAAATTCCCCAGGCCAAGTTTGATTTCACTTACCAAAAAATTGTACCTGTAGAACAAATACCATGAACTGTTCCTTGTGCACACGGCCAGTACAAAGCTTAGCCTGTACCTACTGAGCTTGTTTTCCAAATAAGGGACAGCATCTTTTGCTTCAGTTACTCAGACAATTGTCTCAACCTCACTTTCTTAATTATCTTAAACATCTGACAGAGTAAGAGATTCAGCTTAGGAAACCATGTTTCCATAGTGAATGTATATGATTCCAAGCCATATAATAAAAATTGGCTTCTAGCAAGATCATCTTTAATAAGGTATTCTGTCGATGTGAAAACATATAGAAGATAATAGTTCCATACATGCAATAATTACTTAAAATATTATTGTGTCTAAAGTAAGTAGTTCATGATATCGTTTTCATTAAGCAGACACTATTATCTCTCTTCTAAAACCCAATAATAACACAGCTTTGGGAATAACATTACTATTTTTTAAAACATAAGATGTATTTTAAACATATTTTGCAGAAGCTATGTAAGTAAAAGCTTTGTAACACTGAAACATTAAGATCTGTATAGAAGTATATAGAATTAACACATTTAAACATATCACATGTTTAAAAGCTTTCACTCCATTTAAACACAAACAATAAGTCAAGGATATTTTATACAGAAGCAGTTTACACCCCACTGTAAACTGCTCAATTATTTGTACTACATATCTGCTAATAAGTTATGTACCTAAAAAGAAAGTTTCTAATTTATCTCCATGAATTCAGCATAGTTTTAGGGAGGATATAAGTAAAAATATTCAATTAATAAAAAATTCAACTTCTTTCTCATTCTTTCATAAGAAGTCTTTGTTATATCATCTATTTAAAAATAATGATTAAAAATGATAAAATAGTATTGTCCTTATCATTATATTGGTTCTACTTATGAAAGTTGAACTATTTTTATATAGAATTTGTAGTTTGCCTGTCAAAAAATATTGTATTTTCTTGCAAATTACTCAATAATTTCCTCATTTCAACTTTTTTTCACATAGATTTCTCAGAAGAAACCAAGATAGTAGCTTCTTTGACAATGGAATGTACAAAATAAATGGCATGTCAACAAGTAAATTAGCATTCCCTTTCTGACCAGCTGGGTCATGTTTCCTTTTCAAAATCCTCATTCCCATGATACAAAATAATAATAATCTAAAAGACCTCATTAAATGGTCAATATATTGACATAACCTCTATAAGGAGACACATAGTGTTCTAATTGATTCCATGAATCCATTACATGGAATATTAAACCCAAGTCCCCAATTATATTGTAAGATAAATTTTTTCTTATTTATTAATTAATTTTCTCCCAATTATGAATAATAGAGCATAAAAAAATTAAAACACTTTTATATTTAACTAAACAATAAAAGAAGTCCAATTTCACTAAACCTTTCATATAACAAAAGTTATAATAGACAAGTTAAACCATGTTTACTTACCAGAAAACTTCCAAAGGCTGAATTAAATATTGCTGCTGCCTATAGAGAAAATAAATGGGGGAAAAACTCGCTGAATATGAATAGGAAAAGCAAAAGCAAAGGTTTTCGTTGCCCCATCCCCCACCATTCAAAATCTTAAAACATTGACCCTATAAAGCAAAGTTAATCACTGCTTACAAAATTGCCAGTAGCCTAATTGTTTACTAAGACAGATGAGCTGCAAGTTAGAAATTCATAAATAGTGGGTCCCAAAAGCAAGCAGAAAAGGCGTGCATGAGGTGCTCTGAACCTATACGACAGCACCAAAGAACTGTCACCAGCAGTAAATTGAAACCTTGTTGTTATTGATTTTGCTACTAAAGTTAAAACAATCAGAGGGTGATTTATTCATAAAAATTTTCATATTACTGGAAAGTGAAAGACCAGAATTATATTAAGAAAACATTAACTGCTCTCTATCAGGGAGCCGAAGTCCTCAGAGATACACACAGCAGAGAGATCTGTGGCCTCCATACAACACACATTAAAATTATGAACAGTGTTTTAAGACCATGGAAGTTATTGCAATTCCATTAATTCTAAGGTAGAAATAAGCAAGAAACACTTCTATTGGGTGTTCACCATTTAAAGAAGAAATATTTGACTTCGCTTACCTAAATATCCAGGGAATACACAGTAGATGTAACACAGCTCTTAACTTTCGATCAATCACTGTATTCCTTGAAGCTACACCTGAATCCTAAAAGCTTCTCCTATTACTCAAAAAGGATAGGAACTTGTATAACATCCAATTTGAGGAAAGAACGGAGAAAGAAAGAAAATAATAATAAAAGGCAAAAGGAGGGGTAGAGAAACCTATTGACACTTCCTGAAGATCCACAGCAGAATTATATTAATCACCATGGACATTTGCAGCCACTTCGTGGTACGAAGACGATGCCAGTTTAGCAAGTTTGAACAAAGTCCAGAGCCAGGAGCTAGGAGCTGCAGCCGACATGCCTTCTGCTCCAGAGGAGGAGGCGATGAGAGTGCATGGGTAATGAGATCCTTGGCTCCGGAGAGCTTAGCGCTCCTGTTCAAGTTCATAATTAATTCAAAGCTTTGATAATTTCATTAGATTTCTCCTTTGCTGGCTCCATCAATAAAAGATGGCACTGAACCACACCTCCTCTGTGGCATAAACATAGGTATAGGCAGACCAGGGAACCCTCTGCTTCATGACAGAGACAACGGCATATGGTGTTCCATGTTGTGCAGGGAGCAGTGGAAGAAACAAAGATTTGGCTAAAATAAAACAGGGCAGGGGGCAATGGCAAACGAGAGCAACATACACGTATCTTCCTGGAGTTCCGTTATGGATGATTCAGGAAAAAAGTTTGATGTGGGGAGGAAAAGAAGTAAAACGGTAGAAAGAAATGAGCTGTAGTGAGATCAACTACACTGGGACACTGCCTTCCTTTCTACAAAAATGCACCTTCCCACAAACAATGTTTATTTCCAGGTACTGTGTTCAGCTTACAATGGGTTGATCTCTATATTTAATAAAGAATGAGGCCTTCCTCTTTGAGCTCCTCTCTTCCAAACTCACTCCTTTCCAGTGCCTTTCCCCAACCTTAAACTAGCAACTGATGGTGTTGCCTAGCATTAAAAACAAAAAGAGCCCTAACTGGTTTGGCTCAGTGGATAGAGTGTCAGCCTGTGGATTGAATGGTCCCAGGTTCGATTCCAGTCAAGGGCATGTACCTTGGTTGTGGGCACATCCCAAGTGGGAGGTGTGCAGGAGCAGCTGATTAGTATTTCTCTCTCATCAATGTTTCTAACTCTCTATCCTTCTTCCTTCCTCTCTGTTAAAAATCAATTAAAATATATTATAAATAAACAAAAAAACAAACAAAACAAAACATGATGGTTAGAAGTACCAAGGCTCAGAAGTCAAGTAAAATAAATGTCAATTACTATTAAAATTGCCATATACCCCATCCAGATCTCTTTTTAAATCCAAACACAAGAAATATATTTCATATGATTGGCTGTCTTCCTGAATTTTATAAAATGACGGTGATGACAGTGATGATATCTTAAGTACTCCAAGATGCTGCAGGCTCACTATTCCTAGTTGTGTTTCTGACAGAGGTAATGTATTTGAACTCACTCACCTACACTAGTACCTGGTCCTCCCAGGCAGTGAGCTCAAGCAGTCACTGGTGAAAAGCTTTGGGTACTCTGAAGAATCATGTAAGATCAGACATTAACCCAAGAATGTAGGGCTCAAAATTAATAGATAATTGAACTAATAGTTGGCTCAATCCTGCATTTGTAGCATATAAAGGAATGATGTTTTCCAGGGTTCTGAAGAGTGATGATAAATATTCAGAGTATTTAATTGATGTATAAGGGACATGTGTATCTTTTGACTTGGTGAGGAATACCCAGCTGTTTAGTATCATATACAAAGCTCTCCATATACAGATTTCCATCTGGAGAGAGATGTCATTTCCTGCCTCAAATTTTATATCCTTACAACACTAAATTACTTGTGATTCCCTGAACTCATCATGTGTCTTTTTACCTTTCTTCCCTGGCCTGGAGTGTCTTTCTCTTTCCTCTACTACTGATCCTAGCAACTCAGCTTGGCCATTGTCCTTCCAAAAAGATGACAGTGTCCATGCCTGCTGCCACAACATCTTGAGCCTTTCCTCTGCCATGGCACCGACCACACAATGAAATGACCTTCCTACCTGCCTTCCTGCCCCACTCCAAACTCAAGTCTACTAAGGAAGAAATCTGCTAAAGCTTATCCTAAGCTCCTACATGTTTGCTATGAATTGCTGAAATAAGTAGAATTCCCAAAAACATTCCAAGTCTACCTCTTGTACCAAGTTACTCCATGTGTCTGGCAGAATCCAAGGACTGGAAGACACAAGACTGAATCTGACCAGGCCACAACCAAGCAACACAATGACAGACTTCAGTCTCCCACCCAACCTAAGCATCTCTTTGGCATCCTATTTTGCTTCCTGTTACCTTCTATTATGATAGAGTTACATAAATATGCATAACATAAATGTTTTAAAATCTACCACTGCTAAAAAGCAGTAGAGTTAGTTAAAAATCTACAGTTACCAGGGAATTCTCTGCAGCTATGAGGATGATTTGCCTGTACTGATATGAAAGCACGCTGACATTTAAAGTGAAAAAGCAAGTTTCAAAACAGCGTGTATTATTTCTTCAATATGGTTTTGTCCACACCACAAAGCAATTCTCAGACACCAACTGGGTGTGCTACAAGTCAATGCAATTTGCTACTATCTACCTGAAACTAGTGTCAGCTCCCAGAAGTTAAGGGCTCAGCCCCAGAAGAGTGCTCCCATTTTGGATGTCAATCACAAGTCTAAGTTGTCACCTGTGCTTCTGGCCAACTGGCTGTAAATCAAAGGTTCCCACAACCCCTCCTTGAGTTTGATTATTTTGCCAGAGCAGCTCATAGAACTCAGGAAACCAGCTTCCTCACTAGATGACTGCTTTGCTATAAAGAGATGTAACGCACAAGCAGCCAGATGGGAGAGGCACAGGGCAAGGCATGGGGCAGGGCACAGAGCTCTCAGGCCCTCTCTGAGTGCACCACACTCAGCACCTGCAAGTGTTCACCAACCTGGAAGCTCTTAGAACCCTTCCCTCTGGAGTTTCACTACGTAGACTTTGCTGATGAAATCATCGGCAATTGGTGATTGACCCCACTCTCTAGCCCTTCTCTACTCCCCAGAGGTCTTGGAGTCAAAGGAGAAGTTCCAAACCTCTAACACGGGTTAGTTCCCCTTGCAAACAGTCCTATCCTTAGGTTAGCTAGGGCTTCCCCAAAATCACCTAATTAACAACAATAAACGCCATTACCTGCTCTCTTCCCTTAGGAAATTCCAAGACTTTTAGGATCTCTGTGCCAGGAACTGGGATGAAGACCAAATATATATTTCTTATTATAAAGCATGACTTCTCATTCCTATTGTGTAAACATTTACACACACACATACATATACACAGGTATGTGTAAGAAAACACTATTTTTTATAAAAGGGGTAAAAAATACGAACTATGATTAAATTTGTTGAACAGCATTGAGCAAAGGTCCTTTTTATTTTTCATTTTGTTCATTTTGTTTATTTTGTTTTCTGTCCTGATTAGCTTTTGTTTCTAACATGTTATTTTTCTATATGTCACAAGGGTTTATCTGGCCAAAGAGATGTTCAGCCATTCATTGTTTGCATTTTGAATTCCTTTGTATTAAAATGTAATAAATATTTCATTTTAAAATGAAATTAAGATTGTAATCCCTGCTTTGTACCTTAGAGGTACCTCCTAATGGCTGCTTGACAAGCTGGGGTTGCCCACCCGCTGCACCTCGCTGCCCTGGGGATGAGAGGCCACAAAAGGAGCCCAGGACTGTTTCCAGGAGTGTCTCTAGGGTGTGAATATTTGGTATTGAAAATAAATCAAAATCCATTATTATTTCTGCATTATAACAAACAAGGCTATAGAGAATACAAACCTATGAACTGAGATGGAACATAAGCCACCAAAGACAATTCGATCTGAAGGTAGAACTCCTCAGGTTATATGAGCAGACTTCCTTAGGATATGAGTTTCCTCTCCTCTGCCTACTAAAAGCCATAACTGAGGCAGTTCACTGATTTTTAAATGTAGCATTTCATTGATCTCTTTTGCTAGAAACAATTTAAAAACCTATTCCCCAAGTAGAATGCTTTATCTTAACAGTGTTTCCTAAACTTTTGACATATGTGTACCCCTTCTATAGTTTTTGTGACGCTGAGTACCCCTCGTACTCATGAGAACATAAAATTAGGCGCAGCTAAGCACGGTGCAGTGCATATCCCTACCAAACTCCGATGCAATGCATACCCCCATCAAACTCTTCCCGTACCCCTGGGGGTACGCGTACCACACTTTGGGAAACACTGAATTCTACAGGAATTTCCATTACAGCAAAAATTTTGTCTAATTTGTATAAGATTGTATTCTCAGTGCTTAGAATAGTAGCTGGCTCATGGAAGACCCTCAATACACATTACTGAATGAAAGACTGAGTAAGTGTATGAATGAATACTTCTTGTGCTAACTGAATGCCTTGCACAGTAATATTTTCATTAATGAACTCATGAAACCTACCCACAGTGTATACCTTGGTGTAATCACATCTGATAGGTAATTAGATCAATGCTAACTGGGAGAAAAAGTTCATATTGAGGTGATTTTTTAATACTATGTAGATTGGCTTCCTTTATATTACACATGTTTAAATAACATATTGCTTTTAGTATCAGCCCAATTTTACCCAATATATGGTATTTTACTAATGTTTCATTATATATTGTACAGCCTGTCTTTATTAAATTATTTTTGAAAATTGAGCAAGTTCAATAATGAATTCATTTCTTCATAACCTACTTGGAATTATTTAAAATAAAAGGGTAAATTTAAAAAAGAAACCTGAAAACAATGGTGACAAAGAGTCCTCTGGCTCATAAAAGCAAGCTTTCCCATTGCTGGATGCTTTTCAATGTTGTGAAGTTCTACCTTACAGTAAGCCCCAACCTTCCCCTTCCTTATTGCCATGCATTGACCATGCGTCATGCTCTGCAGTTCTGTAAATATCTAATCTTCTTTGCATTTTTTAATGTTTTTAAATTTATCTTTAATGTTTAAAGTATTACAGATGCCCCCCTTTCCTTTCCCCATTAACCCCCTGCACCTCACACCCGTCCCCCTCCCTCGCCATGACTGCACTTCAAATATATGAACTGCTGGGCCATAGCCACGTCTTCTCAGTCTTCTCTTATAACATTGTATCTGAAACTCATAATGCTGATCCAACACCCCTCTTTATCCTTCTCTCATCAGTGTACTAAATAAAAAACAAACATGAAACCCATTGTGTATAGAGCGCATGAATAACCTACTGCAAGTTAATGTATGAAACTTTCAGTGTTCACTGTCGCATACTCTGCTTCCCCAATCAACGTATAATGTTCACCAAAATGTTAAAAGGGGACATTTATGATTCTTTTAGAATTTCTAATAATGCTCCAAGCTGAGAATGTGTGGTAAGTATCTACTCTAAAGTAAGGTATATATATCCATGTAATACTTATAAAAAGACATGAAAACTAGGCCAGGGACCATTTCACATGCAGGCTATATGGTTACAATCTAGAAATTCTAGAGGAAGAGTAATAAAAGGATATTTCTGGGACTAGAGGGTCTTTTGACTTTTTCTTCCTCCTCTAGGGAAGAAAGCCAGCCTGCCCACCACACCTCCCAAGCTGGGGATGGGGAAAATATATTCAAAAGAGCCAACAGTGGGGAAAGGAGACATTGCTGGAAAGCAAGAATGACATTGCTGTCTTGTGCTGTGTGTTTACTGAGGGGAAAAAAAGCAATGGCTAGGCTACCACAGAGAAGAGCACTCTTTGAGAGTTTTGGGAGCTATATTCCCTAGGATTGAGGAGGTTGGGGGAGAAGGATGTGTAAGTGAACCAGAGAAAGGTACTAGACATAGAGAAGTTAGTCAAAACCAGAAAGGGAAAGCAGGTGAGTGGCTGCTGCACTCTCCTGGGAATGCTGATCACACCCACAGTGCAATTAGCACAGGTTCATCCTGCAAAGGTTGAGGCCGAGAAATGAGACCTGCAGCAGGCGGAGCAGAACAGAAAGGGCTTTCCACTCTGGAAGAGCAACTAGGGACTCTACTTACAAAGTCAAGAAAGGAACACATGGCTGCATCAAGGGTGAGCATGGGCTTAAGTCATACTACCCAAGTGATTCAAGAACCCCAAACGCATGATTAATTCAAAGAACAGGGAAGAGAAAACGGATCAAAGACCAGTGGAACTCCTAAGGCCAGGAAAGAAGCAAATGCAAAGCGTCTCTGAGGTCACTTCCATAATCCAGACCAAAGTGGATTCCCAGACCAAATAGCCCCCACTGCAGGAGTTTACAATCAAACATTACAAACAATATCAGAAAGCTGTCTAGGACAAAAGCTGTCTAGCACTCTAAAGCAGTTAGTAAAGGAGGAGAAACTAAGTTTCCACAATATACTAAAGAAGAAAGTGCTAGATAAACTAAAGACCTAGATTTGAAAGGCAAAACTTTAAGAAATTATGAGAAAAGATCTTTATGCCTTTGGGGGGAAAAAAATAAACACAATTTTTAAAAAGTAAGACACAAAAAATTCACACAAGAAAGGAAAAGCTAGGATTGCCATGCAACAAAGTTCTGGCCAGTGAAATACACACACACACACACACACACACACACACACTAGAGGCCTGGTGCATGAAGGGGGTGGGGTGGGTCCCCTCAGCCCAGCCTACACCCTCTCCAATCTGGGACCCCTTGGGGGATGCCTGACTGCCAGTTTAGGCCCGATCCCAGTCAGACATCCTTCTCACAATCCAGGACCATTGGCTCCTAACTGCTCACCTGCCTGCCTGCCTGATCACACCTAACTGCCCTCCCCCTGCCAGCCTAATCACCCCTAACTGCTTCCCTGCTGCCCTGGTCATCCCCAACTGCCCCCCCCCCACCAGCCTGGTCACCCCTTACAACTCCCACCCCACCCCCGAAAGTCTAGTTGACTCTAACTGTCCCCCTCTGCTGTCCTGGTTGCCCCAAACTGCCCACCTCCTGCCAGTCTGGTTGCCTCTTTGTGAGAGGGATGTCTGACTGCCCTCCCACCACCACCAACCTGGCCATCTCCAACTGCACCCCATGCTGGCCTGATCACCCCCTACGCAGCCTGCTATTCAATTTTCCGTCTGGTCATTTAGGTCATGATGGCCCCTGGCTTTTTATATATTAGGATTGATATAGACTTTGACAGGCATGATGGGCTGCAGTGGGGTAGGGAGGATCGTATCTGACCCTGCCTTTCTTCCCTTCTTCCTCCCCAGAGCCATGAAAGCTATCTTGCACCAGAAGAGAAAGACCGAAAGAAATGCAGAGACAGCCTCTCTAACATCATGGAGCCTCAGAACAAATGCCAGCACCCTTACCCACAGCCATCTTGGTAAATGAGTCCCTGCTTGTTGAAGCTGCGTTCAGTCTCATTTTCTATTATTTAAAGCCTATCTGATATAATCTTGTTCCTAAACAAGGGAGAAAATAATAAAGGACCAATCAGGCCCTATCTCTTATTCCCATTGCCAATAGCATTACACAAAAGATAAGGAAAAGAAGACTGACTGTTGGTGATAACTGTTGGGAGATTAAAGCTGCATTGTCTTACCCCAGAAAAGGTCCTCAACTATGTGAATTTATATCACTTCAGCCTCTGATTCACAAGAACTGACCTTAGTATTTATTTCCTTTCTAAGCATAGGTTCAGTTAAAAAAAAAAAAGACTATAAAGACATCAAAGATTGAATTCTAAACCTTGGGTTTCCATTAAATATGGAAACATAATATTGTCTTTTTACTTGTCAGACATTTTTCAAAGTTTCATAGAAAAGCAAAATATTTTTAAAGAATTAGGAACAAGTTTATTCTGTTTGATTTAAAAGACAATTATAATGGATTTCTGATAAGCACCTTAGTTGCTAGGACATTTTATTTTTTTATTAAATTATTATCTGTGTAAATATTTTACCATTGCCTCTCCCTTCCCATACATACCCACCCTCCCCAGAGTTTTGTGTCCATTGGTTGTACTTATATGCATGTATACAAGTCCTTCGGTTGATCTCTTATCAACCCCAGCCCTCCCTCCCCTCCCCGCTGTAATTTGACAGTCTGCTTGTTGCTTTACTGTTTCTATATCTATCTTTTGGTTCATCAGTTTATAATGTTCACTATTTAATGACCACTATTTTCACTGGATAAATCTCATAACAAGTAAAATTTGTGTTATACATTTCTCTATTACATTTAAGTTCCACTGAACCATGATACAAAAGTGAATATATAAGACATCAATTAAAAAGCAGGTTTATATACCATGTTCAACATTAAAGGAGCACTCTTCATTTGATTCTAGTATTGTTACTGAATTTTTAAGACAGCAATGGCTACAAAGTAAAATATTGTTCTGAAATCAGTGTTGAATCTTTCTTCTCAACAAATAAATATAAACGAGGACTATAATACTGCTACAAGGCATTCGCCAATTTAAAGAAAGATTACGTTTAGAACATGTACCATTAAAAGTCACCATTTTAGTGACCACTTTAACTCCCTGTTCATATATATGCAAGTTAAGAGTAAATGGCATTTCTGAGAGTTAGCTACATTTCTTCCCTATTTCTAAAGGTCCATTTCTTGAAACCAATGGAAAAAATTATTTAATATCTTTAATCTTGAAGTGCACTGGGGGTGGCTATTCTTATTTATAACTATTCATCTAATTTCAGGCAAGGAAAAAAATATATTCAAGTTACTGTTTCTGGGCACTAAATTGAATCAGGTGTCTTCTCCTCTTAAGAAAATTAAGTTGCTTTTGTGCGAGAGTGTTTTAATGAGAACAGAGTGTGCCGACAGTGATGAATGGGAATGACACCAGAGAGAGCATGTAAGCAGGACAATATGTGCATGTAACAGTCTTACAGCCTATTTTTCACTGACTATTCTGAATGACTCCGCTGTTTCTTAAGGGGCCTATTAATCTCAAATTTAGTTATTACACAACGTTTATTTGAACATATATTCTGCGGATGATGACAGTTAATAAAGGAAATCTTTCACAAGCTGTATTTTTACATATTGTTCCAACTGCAGCTCCCAGTCATTTGATGGTATTGATGGAATAACCTGTATTGTGCTGAGGCTTTTTTTAAAAAGGCACATATATTCAGATTCCTTTCTAAGCACATGGGGACTCTTAAATAACTGTTAAAATGCACACAGAAAAATCCTACTATGAAACAGTACAAGTAATAGGACATCTTCACTGTTCAACAAAGATTGTTTAATGTAAAAAGACCCCTCCTAAGACAAACCAGATACTTTTTAAAGCTTTGGTGCATAATGCACAATGCTTCTTGCATGCCAGTCTACATGCTCACAATATGCATGGAGCAGAGAAGGGAAGCCAAAATCAATTTTCCTGAGGTGCAAAAAGAATCAAGTAACACAGCAGTTTTGATTTTTCTCCATGGTGTGCTTTATTTTATTTTATTTTATTTATGTTTTTGTGTGTTTTTTTTTTTTAATAAAACCCCATGTACTTAAAATAGCGGTGCTCCTGTAGTCTGGTAGCATACTTAAAGGCTTAACAGAATTATTTTCACACTTTCCTTTAAAAAAATGTATTTATCAACTCAAATAACTTCATCAATTCAGACTGAGGCTCTTGTTCCAGGAGAAATCTGTTACATTAAATATAACTGGTTCATAATAAGAAAACCTATTAGCAGAAAAATACTTATAGTAGTATTTTTAAATCCCCCTCATAATTGAGATGAATACAGACTTACACACTTTCAATTCCATTCCTGTGAAATCTCAGGCTTCAAAGGTATTCAATTTCAATGAAATCAAAATTTTCAAGTGGGAAGGGCCCTTAGATACTATGACAAGCCCATTATAATGAAGAAACAGAACTCCACGGAGATGAAGGATTTTTCCCAAGGTCATATTGGCTAGTGGCAAAGCTAGAAAGAACTCATCCCCCTATATCCTCTCTATTATACCCACATTGCCTATTTTACATCTTATTTTTAACAGATATTTGTAGCTATATGATACAAAAATGGCATATACCAAAACACTAACTGTGATTATGTTGGGATAATGAGATTATGGGTATTTTTTCCTATGTGCTTTTCCCTTATATTTTCAAGGTTTTATACCGACCATGTGCTTATTAGTAAAAAAGCATACAATAAATATTTTATGTTAAGTACACCTAACATTTTAAAGGCTCTCTCTTTAATCTTTAGGGAAACCTTGAACAATGCTGTGCACATATTAGGTACTCAATCCATGTCTGACCAAAAATTGAGCGAATTTGAGGATAATGCCAAAAAGAATCCACCTAAACAGTCTTACTTGTTATATTAACACTGAATACTCAGAGGAAAAAACTGTGGGTGTGGATGTAACTCAGAATATCAATTATTAAATTTAAAATACATATTATTTATTTATAGCATACTAAACACTCAAATATCTATGATGTGGCTGAATGAAACCTATTTAAAATATTATATACTACTTGAAATGCCAAGTTTTCAATTATTCCTGAGGTTTCATTGTTTTCAATCTTTTGGGTTTCCAATCTCCTGTCAAAAAGGAATAAAATTATTTATTCTTTAATTATAAATTAATTCAACACAAATCTATTAAACAATTTATTAAGTTCAGCACTAGGAATACAAAAATAAATGCCCATAGACTACTGCTCACAGAATAGAGCTAGGAGACAGGCATCATAATGGCTATAATACAAGAACAATAGGATCAAAGTGTTATGGCAGCACAGAAATCAACTACTAAAATTTCCTTTAAAATGGCCTTTTTCAATACCTCCGAGTGATATACGAGGAGCACTTCTCTGATCAATTAATGGACGCTCTGTTTAATGCCAACATATGAACTAAGCTCTCAGCACACCAACAGAGAAATTGCCCAAGAATTCCCCTAACACTTTGTTTAGAAGTGCGTCCACAAAACCTAAGTGACAACCTATGTCAAACCATCTAATGTTTCTTGCAAATTTCAGACCCCACCTACCTAACTCTGTTATTTCTGCTCTTTTCCATCCATTAGGACTGGGAATCTCAGAGCTTCTTAAGAGGGCAATGGATCAATCCCTCAGCAATAACTCTTTCATCCGCTTTTCATTAGCAATAAAATAGCTTCCCCGCTATCTTCTGGGAAATAACTTAGCACAGATTCTGCAGATTCTTACCACAGAACTGCAGTGGACTTCCACACATCATCTAACCTAGGCACTTTTCCTCAAAGAGGGCTACACTGAAATCACTAACCAATAGAACCAACCTATCCTATTCTTCATGATTTCGGGACTACACAATCTCTTTTAGAATTCTAGATTTAAAGTTTATATTTTAAATCACGTTTTCACTAGCAAGTCCTTTCCTCGTCTGAATTAACTTTTCATTGAGATCATTGACAGAGGAGTGAAATATGGATTGGCTGCCTCCTGCACGTCCCCAACCGGGGCCTGAGCCTTCCACCCAGATGGATACCCTGAGTGGGAATTTAACTGGCAACTTTTCGGTAGACGCGACAGTGTCCACCCAATGAAGCCACTCTCATCTGGGCTGTTCTATATTTTTATTGCAGTGGTGTTAATACTCTTTATGTATTTTCCAAAACTAATCAAAATACTTTTAAAGGGTGCATTTTTCTTTCTGCAAATTATGCATCCATAAGCCTGACTTTTTAAAATCATAAAATTAAAAAGTAAACAAATAGTAGGAAAATGTGACATTATGATTTAGCTCTCTCATATTTACTTGGTTTTGATGTTTATACAGAAATGTCAATAAGTAAATATTAATAAAAACAAATAATAACTACAGTTACTATCACTACTTACTACCTATGAAAGCTTAAGATTCAAAGCTCTGTTTATAACTTATAAAAAATGTCTTTTTAAATAATTATTTTAATACATATTGTGGATAATACATAAGACTCTATGGCCTTAGGGGCCCTAATTTTTTTTAAATACAACCTCCTTTTATACTTTTTAAATATGATAATGATTTCATGTCAAATAAACTTTTAATTTAAATTCTTCACAGATGCACCTGTGAAATACTAGGAAAATATTAAAAATGAAGTCAGAAGACCTGGTTTCAAAACAACTTCGTCACATATTCAGCTGTGAAAACTCTAAATCTAAGTTTCTTCATTTTGCTCAATGGGAATAACTGCATCCACTTCATAAATTTTTCTAAGGATTAAAGGAGATGAAAAATATAAAAATCCCTGGGTATCCTACAAAGATATAAAGTACCATATTAAGTAAGACCCAGCAAGCCTTCATTATAGTCAACCCTTGAACAACATGGGTTTGAACTATGAGGGTCAATTTATAGTGGATTATTTTTCAATAAATACTGTTACTGTATTTTCTCTTATGATTTTCTTAATAATATTATCTTTTCTCTAGCTTTATTGTAAGAATACAGTATATAATACATATAACATACAAAATATGTGTCAGTAGACTGTTTATGTTAAGGTAAGGCTTCCAGTCAATAATAGGCTATCAGTAGTTACGTTTTTGGGAGTTAAAAGATATATATAGATTTTTTTATTGCAAGGAGAGGATGAAAGGGGGAGGGGGCACTGCCCCTAGCACTCACATTGTCTAAGGGTCAACTATACAACTGTTCGTCTTCCAAGTCCCCAAAGAACTTGGGTTGTATATGGAAACAAGAGATGTCTTCACAAGAGAAGGTTCACTAATGAACTGATCATTTCTAAAATGATTCCCAAGAAAGCATTCTCACTTCCCACACTCACACTCAAACTATTTCACAATAATATCTATCTCTGTACTTCAGTTTTGGTTGGTTTACCCTCACAGATGGTACAGTTAGATACCTGATAATACATTACAAACAAAATGAAAATATGTTGCTAAATATAACTGCAAGTCCTACAGAAGATGCAGGATTTTATTGAGTCAATGAAACTAAAACAAAGACAATGACAAGTAAGAAAAAAACATAATTGACAAGATATGTGCTTTAAAAGAGATTAATCTGAATCTAAATATACTAATATGTGTGTATATATGTGGTTTTTTAAATTCTTTATTGTTTAAAGTATTACATATGTCTCCTTTTTCTTGCATTGACCTCTTCCTGACCACTGCCACCCTCTAACACATAAAAATATATATGTATTTTTTAATCCTCACATGAAACTATTTTTCCATTGATTTTTAGAGAGAATGAAAGAGAGAGGGAAAGACAGAGGGAAATATCAATGTGAGAGAAACACATGGATTGGTTGCCTCCTGCATGTGCCCTGACCAGGGCCCAGGCAGGGAGGAGCCTGCACCCAGGTACATGCCCTTGACCAGAATCAAACCCAGACCCCTTCAGACTACAGGCTGACAAGCTACTCACTGAGCCAAACCTAGTAGGGCCAGAATATATTTTTAAGTGAGAAAACCTGTAAAAATTGAAGATAACTAAATTCTTTTTGCATATTAGTATATTTATGATTGTTTTGTAAAAATAAATAGGAGGGAGAGTTGTGACATCATGTCATCATACAATTTTCTTGGGAATACTACAATGATATTCCACCCTCCAAAATAATAACTGATTCTTCATTCACACCAAGAATTAGTAAGTAGTTATAATATAACTGGAATTTTATTGATTGGATTACAAAATAAGCTTATTTTCATAATTTCATTTCATTTTTTAAAATAAAAATTAAACATATTTTTAGTAATTACTACTATATCATAATTTTCCTTTTAAAGTTAATTGACATTAAGTGAGCTTTCTACTGTATTATTTACTATTAAGTAATGTGGCTTTTCTTTTTTTTAAATTTTAATTATGCAAATTTTTATAGGGGACCAAATAGAGCAATTCTTTTTATTTCTTATAAAAGCTTAGCTGAGGTTAAAAAAAAAAAAGTTTCACTGTATTACACTCAGCTGAATAGAACTTAAATTTTCTACAAATAATAGAGTAACACAGGAAGAAATATTAGAGAGCGGCTCCCCAGTTCCCTAATCTTACAAATAACAACTGGACAGCAGCTCAGTGTGGGAAGTGACTTGCTCACAATCGCACAGTTTCTGGCAGCAGCCGAGTCAGAACTACAAGGAAGCGCTCCCAAACATTCTTCCTTCTCTAGGCCATTAATCTTTATTGGACTCTAATAGACTACATGGATAAGATATATGTGAATATCAAAAATACACGGAACGGAAATTGTATAGACACACTAAAACGTAAAACACTAGTCAGCAAGCAGTGAAGCACTAAATCGACTTCAAATTTTTATTAAGGTTATCCTTCTGTTAGTGATTGAAGGTATATTAGCTTAGAGGCCCATGCAATAGCTATAGCACCACAACTAATGGACTGCCAAGAGATGATTTAATAAAGAGGCCCAGCTGAACAACGGTGTGTAAGTAACTCTGACAACCTGAGGCTTTCTTCTGGTCAAACGTTTTATATCTGTAAGTGACTTTCTCTAAAGAAATTACCCGAGAAGATACTCTCAAAGGTTTCACTGTAATAACAATAGTCCAAACACTCTTGAGTTCAGAATCTCTGAGATCTTAAGATGTGATTTAAAAAAAAAAAAAAAAAAAAAAAAAGCTGAAAGGTCTTGTCCCCAGATCCTTCTCCAGGCACCATTTATAACATGGTTACAGGTCTAGTTAAATAATGCATTCAGCAACCACAATGCATATGTCTTTGGGTTGAAGTAAAATAAAGAAATAGAGTAACTTTTTAAATGTTCCCCTCTAGATTTTACTCACATAGAGCAATAGAAATTAGGAATGGGAGATGTAATTAAAATGTTAAGATTCACATTTCTATAAAATAGTATTATATATGAATTCCTCATCTTTCCAACAGGGACCAACCTGCGTTGAGATAACAAAAGTAGTGTGGGAGGAAACTATCAAATGAGCAAAGAATTTAAAATATAATAGTAATGCATATGATTGATGAGACTTCTGGGGAAAGGTCCTTGCACATCCTTTATAACCTTGCTGGAAGTGTCACAGGAAGCAGAAAAATTTTAAAAATATCATACATACCCCTTGGCCCACTAATTTCATTTTTAAAAGTCTATTTAAGAAAAGAATACAGCTCTGACCAGTGTTGCTTGATGGTTAGTATTGTCCCACACACCTAAGGGTCTCAAGTTCAATCCCAGTCAAGGGCATGTACCTGGGTTGCAGGTTCGATCCCCACCTCAGTTGGGGTGCAACCAATTGATGTGTCTCTTTAACATTGATATTTCTCTCTCTTTTTCTCTTTCTCTCTCTTTCTCCCACTTCATCCCTCTCTTCCACTCTAAAAAATCAATGGAAAGAATATCCTGGGGTGAGGAATAACAACAACAGCAAAGAATACAGATCCAAAAAATGATTTAGGTAATATAATTTTCTTCATAGCATTATTCTATAATAGCTAACTCATCCAGGGCTGAAGTAAATCATTGTACATCCACACATGAGAATAATAATAAGCATTTGAAAAGAATGTTGTAGAACACTACAAGACATGTTCACAATATGTTTTTAAGTGGACAAATAGAAATATAAAACAGTATGAAATATATGATTTCATTTTATTAAACATACATTTAGATAAAAAGGTCTTGAAGATACACATATAATATCTCAAGTGTGTATGAACCCAGTTATCATTTCTCCAACTCTGGCCTTTCCAGTGGGATTATGGTATTTGTTTTGTTTCTTTGTTTCTATATTTTCTAGATTATTCACTAAAAATACATGCAGATTTTTTAATAAGAAACTTAAGTTAGCAAAAAATTTCAATCAGCACCATAATATAAAATGTTTACAGTCATTCTGGAATATTGCCTGTGACTAGGAGATGGACAGTAAATGAAGAGTAATCTTTTCCCTTGATATGCCATTGGGCAAAAACTATGTTTATGTGATAATGTGAATCTAACCCTCCTCCCCCCAAAAAAGTCATTTCATTAAGAATGACAATACTTTCTGTTATTAGAAAAAGAAACCATGACAGTCATTATCAAAGCAGTCATTTGGGGGAAATTAAATTACAAATGAGGACAATTATGTGGAATGATTTTAGGTTGCAAGCAAAATGAATGAGGGTTTAAATACTTAGAGCCTCAGAGAATATCTTAGGTAAAACCAGAGTTTTTTATTTCCTTTGAAACAGAGTTTATTATTTACTCACTTAAAAAATGTATTCCTTTACCTACTTACTATAGCATTTTTTAAAGGAAGCTCAATTTCTTATGAAGCAAAGACCACCTGAATTTTCACATGAAATATTTCTACTGAGAGAATATTTCAAAAGACTGAAATTAAAAAAAAATTATCCATTTATGGAGGCCAGTAAAATATTAGGTAACCAGTGTGTATAACTAACACAACTCTCTCTCTCTCTCTCTCTCTCTCTCTCTCTCTCTCTCTCTCTCTCTCTCTCTTTCAGAGTGGTTTGTGCATCACATTTATGGCATGATTCATTCAAAATAGGTTTATAAAATAAATATTTTCTTCTTCGAAACACGTTTGAAAATAAATAAATGACTTAAAAATAACCTTTACCTTTCAAACTATGTTT
Source organism: Pipistrellus hanaki (assembly GCF_964339955.1). Taxonomy (NCBI): domain Eukaryota; kingdom Metazoa; phylum Chordata; class Mammalia; order Chiroptera; family Vespertilionidae; genus Pipistrellus; species Pipistrellus hanaki. Next base: position 47,956,143 of record NC_140507.1, read on the forward strand.
AGATCATCTTAAAATGAATTGATTGAAAACATGTTCCTAGAAAAATTTACGAATAAAATGTTACCATAGACAAACACTGCTTAAGTGCAAATTATCTCTGCTCAAAGTGCTATTACATTTAATTATTCATAAAATACCCCTTGGTCAAGATATCGTAAGGAAAATTGAAGTATCATATAACAGTTGGATTGAGAGACCACAGTCACTCTCTGTAGACCTTAAAGATTTCAGTTGAACTGAAGTCTTTATTAGACACCAAGTGAGCTAACATGTACTGAAAGACTCTAAGAATATAAATGAGAAAGTTACTGCAACCAGCCCTCCTTTTTAAACCATAATTAGCTTAAATTCAAGACCTGAACTGTGAACATAGTTTTAACATTTTTCAACGTGTCCTTTACCCTGATTCCTCTCCTTGTCTTCTGTATTTTCCTTATCTATCCAAGCTTAAAGCTAAAAAGGTTTACTTTTTTTTTTTTTTTTTACAAAAAATATGGTTGCTTTTAAAAAATGTATTCCCTTAACTACTCTTTACATCTACTTTCTAATCCCCAACTCACTTAATTAAATTCAGGATGAATATAAATTATAATTAACATCTTTTGAGGGATTACATGTTCTAATCACAGTTATGCAGTGAATATTTGAAATGCATACATTTTGTTATATTATCTGAAATGCAAATTAGAGTCCAAAAAAGATGTTTAATAAAAATGTATAATACTGAAGACTTTATTATGGAACCTGAGGGACCAGAAATGAGATTAAAAGAGTAAAAGAACTGATAAAGTGCAAAAACAAATTGCTTCACCTCCCAAACCCCCAGAAATGGCCCCACTTGGCTCTCATTTAACCTAGCTTCAACACAGTTTAAAAACTGCCTTCCAAGAGCGTTCATTAATCAAACTGGATTTCATTCCCCTCCCCACCCCCAGTCAGGAGCTTCAATTTGAGATGATGCATAAAATTCTCCAAGAGCTAGAGACAAAAATCTGTTTTTCTGATCCAGGAATTTATAATGAAATGACTCTATTTACTTTACTTTCCCTTTAAAATAGCATTTTATAAGCAGAAGAAAAAAGCTGACACGTATTAAGTAAGCATCATCTGTATGCCAGACAATAAGTGTTATTTCACTTAATTCTCAAAATTATCCAATGAGGGATGCATTGTTCTATTTTATAGGTGTTAAAAATGAAGCTCAGAGGAGTGCAGTGCTGCAGACAAATAAGTAAAATGAATCAGCGGATGTAAGTGGGACTTTTAAAACCAGCCTCTCTTGTGAAAGGACCATTGTGAGACCTTAGGAGTGAACGCCGGGACAGACCACCTGCTTGCAACTCTTCATTCCAAATACAATTTCTCAAACAAGCTGTTAGGCTTTCCATGGTCCCAGAAGACACCTTCATCTTAAGTGGTATGCTTGGATAGACAGAATGCCTCAAATTTCATTCTGTGCTCTCAGCGCTCGTTCTGCCAAGTCCAAGTCCTTGCTGGGAGCCAGGCTTACTTCACCATGTTTCCATCAGTGTCCAGCCGTAAGGACAGGCTTTATCATGAAGTAAAAATCTGATTTATTCATGTATGCACAGTTTCCTTTCGGTAACTTTTCTCTGTTATCTTCAGGGTATTTTTGCACATTTATCAGGCTGTTAGGTAGATTCAAGGGTTGACTTTTATTCCCTTCAACTTCTAGTTTTATTTGCCAAGTTTTACTAGTAGTTAGACTAGTTCTTACTTTTTCCTTTGAGATCATCAGTATGAGATAATACCAAATTGCTAAGCTACCTAGCAAGTTAATCCTGAAATGTAGGGTTAAAAAAAACAACCAAACTTGTTAGCATGTTTGGTTTTTTTCTCATTTACTTATGATCCATCCTCCTAGCTCTATGTGACATAATTATCCCTAATGGGATACAACCTCTTGCACAAAAATGGTATGGACACAACCCAATGGTATGTTTGCATCTTTCCTATGAAGTGTATCCCAGTCATCAGTTCCCAAAGACTAGAGGGAGGCTGGTGAGAGAAGACAGCTATGTTTCAGCATGTAATTTACCACTTAAAACAGCCATGTACAGGCATGTACTAGAGGGTGCTAGACTTAGCTTATCTAGGTCTGAATCCAGCTTGATAGCTAAAGGACCTCCAATAAGTTTAATTTAACCATTTCAAGCCTCCCTGTTTTTTCATACCCAAAAATGGGTATTAGTATGTAGTTGTAAGCATTTTGTAAAAATTAAATGAGACTATTGATGTAAATCATTAGCATAGTAAGTGGTTTACAAATAATTAGCCATTACTAACTATATCATCATCAATACTAATGCATATTACTGTGGTGAGAATCATTAATAAAAGATTTTCTAGATTATGAAACTGGAACTAGAGATAATATTTCTGGTAATTTTGGAAAAATAAGAACAAATAAACATATTAAGGTAGAAAGAAGAAGGATGGCCAATAGGGTATGAGGCAAGCCCTTTAAAAAATGCCAAGTTTATTATTTTTAAATATATATATTTTATTGATTTTTTACAGAGAGGAAGAGAGAGGAATAGAGAGTTAGAAACTTATGAGAGAGAAACATCGATCAGCTGCCTCTTGCACAACCCCTACTGGGGATGTACCCGCAACCAGGGTATATGCCTTGACTGGAATCGAACCCAGGACCTTCCAGTCCACAGGCAGATGCTCTATCCACCGAGCCAAACCAGTTTCAGCAAAGTTTATTATTTTTTTACAGTATAACTCACTGTGATTTTAGACTCATAACCTGTTATGTAGAATACATAATATTTAGAGATTTGTGAGACCTAGAAAAATATTCAACAACAAAAATGTTATCATCTTTTAGGGGGGAAACTTAAAAGAAGTGGGAGAAGAGGAGGGTGGGGAGGTGGAATAAACCTTTAAGAAAGAGTACCGGTAGGTCCTAAAATTTTTAATTTGGATTGGGGTTTGGAATAAAATTATCATTAAATGAGCCCCTAAAGTCTCCTAAAAAGCAAAGGCTGAATGTGGAACACAACCTGAAGGGCAGCACAGTCACTGGACAACCTAATGGTACCAGAAGGGCAGAAACCAACTGCTCTGGAAAAATGTTTGCATCTTTCCTATGAAGTGTATCCCAGTCATCAGTTCTCCCACTCCAGCCTTTCTTGTGCCTCTGACAAAATAACAATGTGGGGAGGGTGCAGAGAAGTACAGATGATTGATGGAGGTAGAAAGGTGGCCATGAGCAGTCACCATTGGTGTCAGAGTTTGGAAATCTCAGTCAGAAGCTTCATGAAGCTGCCAAAGGGTTAAGGGGATAATGAGAGCAGTAGGAAAGGTAAGAGAAAACAAGGAGCAACTAGGATCCATGAACTTAATCTGAGTATTATCACCAAAATCAACCCACTATTCAATCAATAAGCAATTGATGAACTCCTATTGTGTATAAGAAATAAGAATTTTTTAAAATATAAGATATGATTCCTGTCCTCAAGAACATTTCAACCTACACGGGAGTACAGGACATGTCAGATCCAGAGCTACTTTAAAGAAAACCAAGCAATGGACAAATATTTGTTTAAAGCAAATAGACTATATAGATTTTCTTCAAAACAGACTTCCTTTAAAACTGAGTTTATTGTTTACTCTGGGATAGACTTCTTTCTATGTATAATGGCTTTGTTTGGGATAGATGTATAATGATGTTCTGATAATAGGTCTACATGATATTGGTGGGAGAACCAGGATGTAAAAAAAAAAAAAAAAAAAAAGGTGTAATCAAACCTTAGACTATTTCTTAACCCATCTCATGGTCTTATGTTTCCTCTAAAGGCTTTTCTTCAAAGTCCTAACAATTAGCAACTATTATTAAAACTTCATGCATTCTTTAAGATGTCATTTTTAAGGAATGTGCTTTACTAGAGCTCCTCCTGAAATGTCCTAATTAAACATTAGATTTTAAGATGTAGATACACATATTAAATATAGCTATAGACATACACATATGTATTTTCCAGTACCCACATGCATATTCATGTATACGTACACATATCTATACACATATCAACACACACACACACACACACACACACACACACACACACAACTAACTAAAAGGGGAAAACAAAGACATATAAAAGAATTTTGCTAAAAGCACAAAGAAAGATTGTTTTGACAGAACTGGTTCCTTCTTGCTTTATTCTGTATGGATAAAATCGAATTCACAATTACCTGTTCAGAAATTCTCTTTTCTAACATAACAGGTATCTACCTTAAACTTCAGACTTTTTGCTGAGGTGTTAAAATTATTAGAAAGAATCATGTGTATTCTTTTTCATCAGATATATGGTAACCATCCTACCAGTTTATGGAGCCTATACTAGACCCAGACTTTAAGCATTTGCTGACCTTTATTATCTCGATGAAGTTCCTATTTTTAAGTCTAGAAGGCATTACCCATGCAGGCAGTTGGCTGGGACATGAGTTGACACTAATAATGCCCACTATTTCCCAGTCCCTCAGTGCACCAGGCTTTTGCGCACACCACTCTCACAGGCATAATCTCATGCAGCAGGGCAGTGCTGAGTAAAAAAATGGATCTATTTAAAGTAGTTTCCAACTGTACAGTAGTTTTAAAAACACAAATATATTAGAAACAGTTACACAGGAATATTTGGAAACTTCCCACATGTGGGCATACACAACAGTCTCTCCAGAAACTATCTAGAACAGTGGCAGAGCTAAACTTTCTTTTCTATTCAGTTTTCTTTTAGTATTTGAAGTATGGCTTACTGTTAAAAAATATATCCTAGTATTGACCCGTTAGGTTAAATAATGTCTATCTGAATATTTTTGTCTCGAATTCTGACTGAAGCTAAGCTCACCCCCATTTGGTAAGGCTCGGTGAGAAAAAGTTAGATAAATAATCTGAAGAAAAAGATAAAAAAAAGTCTTTGATTCATTGATATCCATTGAAAATGTATACAGCCATACATATTAGAATAATGATCTAATAACTAAAAATCATAACTGTAATTTATTAAGACAATTACGTACCATTATTATGGCAAGTATTTCTGAGTACTTACCCTACGTCAGACAGGGTGATTTATATTCATTATCCTCTCACTTAAAATTAATAATACACCCATTTTACAGGTAAGGTGGATAAGCAGGGAAGTAATTTACCGGTATCTAAAACTAGATAGCTAGTAATTAGTATTCCAGGATTTGTACAGGTCTGCAGACACCAAAGCCCACACTCTTTTCATTATGTTGTGGTGTCAATATTAAAAATCTGGCATGGCTCAGTGGTTGAGCCTTGACCTATGAACCAGGAGGTCATGGTTTGATTCCTGGTCAGGACACATGCCTGGGCTGTGGGCTCGATCCCCAGTGTGGGGTGTGCAGGAGGCAGCCAATCAATGATTCTCATCATTGATGTTTCTATCACTCTCTCCCTCTCTCTTCCTCTCTGAAATCAATTAAAAAAAAAACACAAAAAAACTTCAACTAAAACCAAAATGCTACTGAAATTTGAACCCACCACTCATAAAAAACTCAAAAACCCCCAAAACACCCTTCTACTCCATCCAACTATTTCTTCACACCAACCCCACCCACTCTCAAAAGATAGGTTTACTCAGTTTAAGCTGCATCAAAAATAAAGAGCATTAAAAGTAATGTCAATATAAAATATAAGTATTCCAGCATTTAAATAACAACTTTTCTATAAAATACAGTAGAATAACTGAGGGGCCAGTACAAAGGAGTAATGCAGGTGCAAAAAAATGCACCACGGTCAGCACCCTATCTGGGTACCAATGTGTTAGAGCATCTTAGTTGTACACAAACCAACCTAAGAGCCTGTTTTGGAAACCATTGCCATGTCCAGTACACCAGTGTTAGGAAGAAAAGCAGATCCAGGAAGTAATTAAGAAATGAGTGCTTTTACAGAGTGCTCTGAGAAAAAGGACTTTCTAATAAACTTTATCTACTTACAGTGAAATTTTCCTACAGACTTCCTTCCCTCATTTACATATCTGTGCAGGCCTATTCTTTTTTTTTTTTTTTCCTTCCAAGCCCCTTTGCCCTTTCAATCATGAAGCATATTACTCCACTGTCAGTGCAAAGCAGTTCCTAACAACAGGGAACCCAGCTGGGATAGGAAGAGGGCAGCAGGCTCATGCATTAACATAATAATCCAACTGTGTTCCCATAGGCCCTTAGGGCAGACAGCATATTAGGTAGGCCTCCTGTGCAGACCCTAGTGGAAGCTGCCTGATCACCTGCCTATCAACCTGTGGCAGCCACAGCCGGCTCAATAGCACCAGCTCCTGCCAAGCAGTGGTGCCCAATTACCTTACTACGAAAGACAGAAATCCATTTTTCTATGTCTGTTTAATATACTCAATGCATTTTCTTATTTACAAGTTGAATCTAGGTTTCTGCATCGTTTCCAGGGGACTGACTTACTGCCTTTTAACTTTTAAAAGACTTGTTGTCTAAAGGCCCTATCATTGCAGCAGGCAGGAATGAGACTGAAAACCAAATTTCAAATTCAAAAGCCCAGGTTGATAAAGCTAACTGCGTGGTCACCAGTCACTTAAATATTCTTTCATCCCCCATAGCGAGGACGAGAGGCGTGGGTTAGACCTGAATGGCAGCATCACTGTTTCTTCAAGGAGACAAAGTTAGGGGAAATCCTGCCCAATGTCTTCTTTTTAAAATTCACATCCAAGCATATTCTAAGGTTCCCACACATGCTATCTTTGTGCACCCTGATCCCCTCACGTGGAGAGTACCTGGATTGCTACAACTGGCTGAAGGAAGAGGGAATCACAAGGGATGTGCCAAGATTATTTTTTTAATCTCAATTATTGAAGACTTGGGGGGGGGAAAGCTGGCCCAGTGTATGCTTTTTACTGTTTGCATGTATGAAATCCATGTTTTATATTAATGCTGCCCAACTGTGTGATTTTCTTTACAAGCCACAAGACCTATCAAAAGAGGAAAAGCCAATGGCTATATTCCACTAAAGCAGGGGTGGAGAACCTCCTTTTTCTGCCAAGGGCCATTTGAATATTTATAACCTCATTTGAGGGCCATACAAAATTATCAACTTAAAAATTAGCGTGCCGTATTTGGTCAAACATTTAATTAACTCACCCCCAATGCCGTGGCAGGGCCAGGCCGAATGATCTCACAGGTCTTACATGGCACGTGGGCTGGACGTCCCCCTCCCCTGCTAAAGAGATGTTACTTAGACATTTACACGTTACACGGATCCTTAAAACATCACAAATAGATGTTTGAAATTATAATTCACTTCAGTGAATTAAACACAGTAGCCCCACTCCTTGACAAAATGTACCCTTATAAAGGTGGCAAAAAAGTGCATAATTTTGGGTGAAAAAATACTTTTGGAAGTATTCCAAATAATGCAATTTAAAAGAGCATAAGACTATACCAATGTGGCTAGGGAAACATTTTCAACTGATCAAGTATATCTAAAAGAGAGAGAGAGAGAGAGAGAGAGAGAGAGAGAGAGAGAGAGAGAGAGAGAGGGAGGGGGGGAGAGTCTCTAGAAATTTTTTTTCATGGCTATTTTAATAAAAAATAAATCGAGTTAAAGGTGCATTTATCTAACATTTCTAAGAATTTTAAATGTTTGGGAACTAATACTATTATTTAAGCCAACCAACTTGATATGCTTTATGTGCATCCTAATAATTATGCAAAAATTAAGTATTAAGGGCCATTTTTGTACATGATGATGGTTTTTACTGTCACACTCACCTCTGTCACTTTAGCATTAATAGTTTGTGCATTCATTAACAGATGATGGTGTAGCCATTCAACAATTTGTCAGTTCTGTGGAATACCTCCAAACATACCACACAGGTTTTATATAAGGTAAATGTCCTCATTAGGAACAAATTTGTTTGCTCTTTACCAAACAACCAGGGGAAAATTCAAATAAAAAAGGAAAAAAATACTAAAAAAAATTTTTTTTTATTCTTCTCTGAGTAAATCCTGAGCTATGGAGTAGTCTCTAAACAACACACTATATTATACATTGCTGGAAGTATAAATACAAAATATTAAACTCTATAATAAATATGAATGCTTAGTTATGTATTAAACAGCAAAATTATACACATCCCCTTCTTTATTATGACTAAATTTAATGCATATTCCAAGTCATTAAATGTAGAAACCTGATTTTTGGTTAAAAAACAATAAACAGCCAGGTGGTGGCAGGATAAATGGTAGACTTTACCATTTTAATTCCTTCAAGGGGTATGCTTCCATTCTAGGGTAAACAAAAGAAAGGCATTTATATAACATGGAAATCTAGCTATTCTATTAATAAGAACTTGATTTTAACTTAAACAACAACTATGCAGCTAGAATAATTTGGTCTCTAAAGGATGGTAGAGAAGGAAATAGAGGGCAGAGCTTACTATTATTTCTAGCATGAGCTACTGAATTTTAAATGAGGTTAAAATTTAAAGAAAACTAACCATAAATGAAGAAAAGTATTATCTCTAAATTTAAATGGGAGTAAATAGAAATAGCAAGTGATGTGAAAAAAAGCCATATTTATGTGTAAGTATGGAACACCAATTTTAAAAACTGCCCCCTCCCCTCCCTGCAGCAGTTCCTTTAGGCTATATTTTCCTTTATTTAAAATATACCACATATTCATTTTTTTCCTACTGAGCCTTCCCTTCCCTTCAGAGAACTGCTCAGAAAGGACCCTCCTCTCCCTGTGGAAAACAGTTTGATTCTGAAGGACACTGTGCACCAATTCAATTTGGTAGTGCAGATATGGCTTCAGAGATGGTGTGCAGCGAGTGTATTTTGACATTTCTGCCAAGGATCAGATTAAGTATGAAATATCAAAATTACACGTTAAAATAGATGCCATTTTACTTTGTTTCCTACTGAATAGCCCTTCAGCTGTTGAGGCACACACATTTTTCCCCAGGCAAAATCCCCAGGCTAAAATAACTAAGCCTCGAATCTTCAGGAAACCTGGCTTCCCCAACATCATTCTGAGGTGTCTGATTATCTATCAGCTGTAGTTTCATTTCATATTTAATCATGTAAATCTTACATGAAAAAGGAAAAGTGCTACAGTTTTCTGTCAACTGCTCCGATTGGACACAGTCCATGACAATGCTTAATTTTCTGTTTCTTCTTTTTTAAATGTTGATCTTCGTTTTAGCAATAAAGTAAGAAGGCTCAAGAATTCAAGAACTGATCATTTTTATACTGAAAGCATAACTTTCCTTCCAGGACTGCCCTCTCCAGCAGCCCACTACCCCACATTGGCCACTGGGGAAAGGACTTCCCGTCTGCTGAGATCTAATTCTGTCATGTTAGAAGGTCACCATTTTAATCAGTAACAAGATGTTCCAAGGCCATCACTCCAGACCTCAGGTGAGAATAAACACATGTAAATTAGCAATAAAAATATTTATCAAACCAATAAAAAAGTAAATAAATAAGTAGCTCTTACAATCTTCCAGGTCATCATAGATTTAAAAACATTCTTTTTGTTTGCTTGTTTGTTTTAAGGCACATTTTTATTTGCTGATAATAATTGGTCATTAGTAACAAAATAGATAGCATTTAGCTCCACAATTGCACTAGATATTTTATCTTCTTTAGCACTTTTGGAATGATTTTATTTTTAAAAAATTTTAAACATATTTTGAATCTTTTTCTGTTGAAAGTATTACATAAGTCCCTTTTTACCCCGATTCAGCTCCCCACCCCAGACCCTCACCACCCCACTGTCTGCGTCCATGGGTTATACATATACCCATACAAGGTCTTTGGTTGACTACCTCCCACCCACCCACCCTTCCCGCCTTCCCTCCGAGATTCATGCTATCATGTCTCTGGACCCACTCCACTCATCAGTTTATTTTGTCAATTAGATTCCACATATGAATGAGATCATGTGATATTTGTCTTTCTCTGACTGTCTTATTTCACTTAGCATTATACTCTCCAGGTCCCTCCATTTGGTCTCAAAGGGTAAGAGATGAGGAAAGGACTTCCTCTCTGCTGAGATCTAATTCTATCACATTACAACCTCAGACTCTCAGGCAACTTTGAGTCCAAGATCACCATTTTAATCAGTAACAGATGTTCCAAGGCCATCACTCCAAACCTCAGGTGAGAGAGAATAAATAGACATGTAAATTAGAACTAAAGAAATTTATCAACCCAGTGAAAAAGTAAAAAAATAAGTAGCTCTTAAAATCTTTCAGATCATCATAGATTAAAAAAAAAAAAATTAAGGTTAGACACTTAACTTCAAAGCTTTTGAAGCTAAGATAAACTAAAATGTATATTGAACCATCATATTCTAACAAAGCTAACTAGATCTATATCATAAACATTTTTATTTAGCACATAATTCTATCACAGCAAAGTTTACAGATTACTACCTCAATACCCACTCAAGTACTAAACCATTTTGCATTAAGTTATTAAAGAATTTTAAAAAGGGATCTTAGTTGCGTGTTCTTACAATTTAACTGTTACTTCAAATCAGTACCCATCCTGGAAGGCTACAGACAGAATGCTGAAACAGAATTAATGAATTAAAAATGGAAAAGAGAAACAATAAATGACAGGGCAGAGAGTGAGATAATATACAAAGAAAACTGAGTAAGGAAGACAAAGTAAATAAATAAAAAGCAGAAAATAGAGAACTACTGCTCTTCACGTCCTCAAATTTGATAATATCTATTTTTTAAAAAGCATAATTAAATAATTCCCTGTGCATAGTGATGTGAGAGAGATGCCCCACCCAGAGATGATACTGACAGTAATGCTCCTGAAGGTGAGTAGGAGATGAGGAGAAGAGAGGAAAGGGGGGAAGGTAGGGGATAGAATGGGGAAAGTGGGAGAGAGCGCCAACAGCCAATGAAGTAACCCAAGCTGAATACATTATCAGGTTAGTGCCCAGCAACCCTGGCAACTTATAGAAGATGAAAAGAGAAGTTACCCTTTGGTTTTCTCCTTAACAACTCCCTATTTCGTGTGTGTGTGTGTGTGTGTGTGTGTGTGTGTGTGTGTGGTGACTGTCTTGTGAGTGAGGGGGAGAGGGGAGGCATGTGAGGCATTCCATGAAAGGAGAACAACAACCCCTAAAGCCCAGCACAGTGGGATGCTACTTCCACCACTGGGCCTTAGTCCTGGAACTTGGACTCCCATTCCCTCCGGTGAGAAATGAACAATAATACTGTGGTACTAGGAGGCAATTTGTTACTCTAAATACAACTTGCTTAAAGTAAACTATTAACTGGGGCTTAGAACTATTTACAGTACAGTGGTCACAACTGACTCAACTTGCATTCAAAGTAGAAAACAGACAAGCAGACTGGTGACCGCAAGTGGTGTTCACAGTATTCACAGCAGGTAGCCAGTAGCAGGAACCCAGGTGTAAGAGTGAAAACACAGATCACCCACCCTTTGTCACTGAATTAACAACAAATTCTGCTCCGGGGGGGAAAATTCAGTTGGCTCTCCAGTTCTTTGTGCAAGAAGCCAATTTTATTCTTGCTTCAATACTGAAGTCTAGAAACAGAGTGATAAGTCAATGAATCCTTATGAACAGCTGCTAGAGCTTCATTTTCCTCAAGGAGTTAAAGGAAGCCTTGACCACTACACAAAGAATATGAAATCTCTGCGCTCTATTGCTAACACATATCTCCACTTAGGCTTAAAGACATTTTTACAGCTCTTATGTCAAGGGTAGATGGCTAGATGTTAAAGAATGTGTTGCAGCACTTCCCTGCTGAAGCTGGCTAATTGTGCTCTCGATAACAGTGGTTTATGATTGTATCTCAGGAATGCAGGAGTAAGGCCTGTGCACAATCCTGTTGTTCTGTGATGATGCTGAACAGACACAAAAACAAGTGGCAAAGCCAACCAAAACCTTTTTTTTCTCTCTTTTGATACTCTCCTCTAGAGACTAAGGCATCAAAAGTTATCATCAGATTTTTACACATCCTTTGGAATAAATTCAGCTATACTTTAGGATGAAAACTAACTCAAAATAGCCAACGTATTCCTATTTTCCAAATTTCCAACGTATTCCTATTTTCCAAATAGATCCAAAACTGGATCTATAAAGCGAACAGGTGAAGGAAAGCAAGAATTTTTAATCAGCATTTCATTATAACACCAGTGTGAAAAGAAAGAAGTCAACCATTAATAAGGTACCACTTTCCCACCACTGGGATTTATTCTGAATTCGTTTTAACGCCAGGAAGCTATGACCTAAAAATCTCCACTCTGAGGCAGTTAAGAGTGGAAATAACACTACTTCAAAGGTAAGGATTGGAGCTTTAAGAACAGCTCTTTGTACACAAACACCACGGAGTTCCAGACTGTTGATTTGTAATCTTCACCTCGAAACATAAGGCCAATTTTCATGATAATGGATTGCACACTGGACAGCATATCTATTTTGGGGATGAATAACAGCCTAGAGATTTCGATCGAGCACATGAGTGCCTTTTCATCTCTCTTTTTTTGGTATGTGCTCATCTCAAAAGCACACATATCAAAAAAGGAAATACAGTCACTAAAATTTAAGGTTACTCCAACAAAAGGGTTAATTAGAGAAACAAATTTCCTCAGACTGTTAATAACAGGAATGACACATACTATGTGCCCATAAGTAATTCTCAGGTATCTTTGATCTTCAGCCCCACGTGGTTTCTGTTGCCTACTGCAGCCTGGCCTCTGGGACTCTCTCAGAACCAGACATCTGGCTACTTTGTTGTTTTAGACTAATCTCCTCCCAGGAGAGCTCAAGAAATGACACCAGGCAAGGAAGGTCCTGGCAAGGGAAAAAACATTATGGCATTAGCAGATTTTCTTTTCCAGTGGACGAGAGTATCAAAATTGTCTTCAAATTTCTACGGGGGTCTTAGGGGCTCTTCTGTTCTGTGGTCCTACTCCGGCATAATTTAAGTGAAATGCACATATTATATCTTTAAGGCCCATCAATCATCTTTAAGAATTCGCTGAATGTTAATCATAGAATATTATAATGTGTAGGAGAAGGTAGTGGGGGAAAATACAAATCAGATTAATTCTTCACCCATCTGTTAGGGTTGGGTGATGGCTGCTAAAACAAAGATTTTAATTGTTAGCTGAAGGGTTACACCAAAATTGTGGGATAAGGACTCAAATTTGCAAATACAGTTGCATGCCTCCCATTATGCCAATTCCCATGCTGCTGCTTCTTTCAACTGGATTTTTTTTTTTTTTTTTTTTTTTTTTTTTTAAGAATCTTAGCTACTGATTTACCAGAAAGGTTTTATTAACGTGTGCTTCTGCACAGTGCCTCTGAGGAAACCAAGAGGGATCAAGAAGAACTGATATAAGCTTTAAAACACACAGATACGGTCAGGACAAAATGTTATTTTTGAAGTAACACAGATCATCAATATATTTCCCAAGGCAACAAATACATCAACAGCTTAATACCTTTTTAAGGATTACTGCTCAATCCCAAAATCTATACATTCTAAGAAAAAATAATTTACTTTTTGTTACACAAATAGAATATTTTCCATGTGGGATAACTGCTTCATTTGTGAACTTTAATGTTTTATCCTAAAATCACATTTCACTTATTCCTAATACAGTCAGGTAATATATGAAATCAAATGTTACAGTACAATATAATATTTATATTCTTATACAAGATAGAAAATTCACCAAATTGCTAAAATATATAATGCGCTCATCACATACCTACAGCTAAAAGAAAGTCCTTGTTTTACATTTGAATTATCTTTACAATATTCAAAACACATAACTATAGAGTGAGTTTTACCTTCTACTGTATTTCATAAGTTAATGATACCAAAACCCTATTTTATCATAACACCATATATTGTTAATATCCATTATAATTTCCAATGCAGATAAAAATTGTCAGAAGATGCATGTAAGAAAGGCAATCTTAGGCCATAATTATTTATTTATGATTAAATAATTTCCCAAGTAAAGAATTCCCCAATAAAAGAATTACGTTACAGAAATAAGCCAGTCACAAAAAAAAATATTGTATGATTTTTATAAGGTTTCTAGAATAGTCAAATTCATAGACAGAAAATAAAGTTGGTTGCAGGGGCTTTGGGGAAGGGAAGAATGGGAGTTACTGTGTAACAGGTAGGGAGTTTTAATTAGAGAGGATGAAAATTTCTGTAGGAGGATAATGAAAATTCGGAGGTCTTTGTTTTCAGTATCTCTCCTTAACCAAAGATGCACAAAGTTTGTGAGAAGCATCACCAATCACACCTAAATTTATACATTCTTATCACTATCATTCAAGAAATGGGGGGGAAAAAATCAGTCCCAGAACACATTAGCAAATGGATTCCAGAGAGAATGTTTCCAAATTCCATTAGATGTCCAGAATTCTGTACTTTGCTAAGTAACAAAACTATTTCTCAATATTAACCAAAATTTCTAGAAGAATCAACAGAGGTAGAAAATTTAAAACAACCAATGAGATGTTTTTTTACAATACTATACACTATTAGGTTACAATGGACCCAGGAATTAATTCATCACTCCAAGTGCCTTCTTAATTTCATTATTTTGAATTATATTCAGTGTAGCTCCAGTGTTCAGTATACTTTTTTATATTCTATTATTTGATAATTATATTCATACATTTTATATTAATTGTGATTAACTTTAGCTGAACACAAAAGAAAATATACCAAATAACAACAGCTTGCACAGAGGTGTTCACTTTGCTTTCAGGTAAAGAAGCCCAGAGATTGGTGATCCAGGGCTGGCATAGTGGTTCTGAGGGGAAAAGAGACTATTCTTTTTTATTTTTTTAATATATTTTATTGATTTTTTACAGAGAGGAAGAAAGAGGGATAGAGAGTTAGAAACATCGATGAGAGATGAATCATTGATCAGCTGCCTCTTGCACACCCCCTACTGGAGATGTGCCCGCAACCAAGGTACCTGGGACCTTTCAGTCTGCAGGTTGACGCTCAATCCACAGAGCCAAACCAGTTTCGGCAAAAGAGACTATTCTTGCTACTCAACTGTAAGATTACTCTAGTCAATAAGTCAACATTCCAGTAAGCAGAGAGAGGAAAGAAAAATGTCAGCTGTGCCACACACTTTCAAGAAGATGTGCTGGTTGTAACATATAAAACTTCCATTTACACTTCCCAGGCCATACCTGGGTGACATGGCCACTAGAACGCCGGGAAGTTCTAGCGCATATGGTATTTAGCTCATGGCAGTGCGCCCAGCTGAAAGTTTGGGTTCTGTTCTAAAGATGAGGAAAGAATGAACATTAGACAGCAACCAGAGGTGTCTGACACATATTAACTACGATAGTCAGTTAAATGCAACTACTATCAATATTATAGGTAAATAAATGAGTTCTTAAAAAAGAAAAAGCAAATTCATTACTATTACTGGTATCTGATTAGTACAATTCAGATAAAAGAATGGGAATTATCAATAAATCACCATGATGAAAGAAAAAAAAAATTTAAATTGGGTCAGTATGATAAAATAATGTCCAATTAAAGGACAGACACAAGGAATTTCCTTAAGTATGAATTAAGTACTTACTAAATAAATAAATAAATAAATAAATAAATAAATCAGACATCTACCAATGAGTTAATAGTCTGTGTTGGCTTAGACTGAGTCAATGTGGAGACCAGGCATAACTTTAGGTTTTGACTAAAGTCTATGATTTTCCAAGACCCTAACCCCTACCCCTTGCTGCTACTGGGGGAAAAATGTAGGAAAAGGAACAAAAGAGTGTAAATCAGGATTATCTAACTAAATAAAGTGGGAAAGATCACATTTAACTCCTAACACCAAAAGTAATAATACAACATTCGAAACTCAAGTACAAACCATAGGTCACACATATAAGCTATAGAGAGAGCAATGATGAATTTATCCATGATTAACTATATCCAGTAGACTTTCCAATCACAAATTTTTAAAAGGCCAGTAGTTGTCTAATAGCAATAAGATAATTGTATAATGTTTTGTAATTTGCTACATGTTTACACAAAATTAATTTAATAATTTAACTAGATAACAATAAACATATTGCCAGGAGCTATCTTATAACTTAATCAATGGTGTGGATTTAGGGAGGAAAGTGAGTATTTACTAACAGAGTTTCTAACATTGAAGTTAATTTTTTTCTTTATTTAAATGAGTGACATTTAAAGAAAAACCATGTCCATGGTGTCTTACAGTTTCAGATACCAGAATAACATTTGCTAGAAAGAAATCTACTTGCTGCTATGTTCCTGGGTACAACAGGCTTCTTGGTAGTGGAGTTTGGATCTGTGGTACCAAAGCAAATTCAAGACAAAAGGCCTCTCATGTTTGAGGAGTAGTAGGAACCTCAGCTTTGCTTTTACTTTCTAGTCATGCACAGAATGGAAGTTGCTGAGATAGTTATGGAAAATCTCCCAATGGCTAGGGCAATGGCGACCTTTTCTTTTAACTCTATAGCTGCCATGATGTAGGACACACAGCCTTGGCCTACCTGTGCCCCTAACTCACCTATACCACCCAAGTGTTTGGTTATTCCATTCACGTTTTATGTATCTACTTGAGGTTCAGTGCATGAAATTTGTGCCCTGGGGCGAGGGGGAGGGGGAAGTGTTCCTCA
The DNA here is from genome assembly GCF_964339955.1 of Pipistrellus hanaki. Lineage (NCBI taxonomy): Eukaryota > Metazoa > Chordata > Mammalia > Chiroptera > Vespertilionidae > Pipistrellus > Pipistrellus hanaki. Next base: position 47,972,860 of record NC_140507.1, read on the forward strand.
GCCTGGCCTGCACCCTCTCACAGTCCAGGACTCCTTGGGGGATGTCTGTCTGTCAGCTTAGGCCCAGAATTGAGCCTAAGCCGGCAGTCAGACATCCCTCTCACAGTCCGGAACCCCTCACTCCTTACTGCCCGCCTGTTCACTCCTTACTGCTCGGCTCGCTTCTCCTTAGTGTTGCCACAGAGGTGAGAGTGGCTCCCGCCACAGCTACTGTGCTCGCCAGCCCTGTGGGAGTGCACTGACCACAAAGGGGCAGCTCCTGCATTGAGAGTCTGCACCCTGACAGTCAGTGAGTATCATAGTGACCAGTTGTTCCACCATAATAGTCGCTTAGGCTTTTATTATATAGATGGGGCACGGCAAAGTTTTAATTCTGCCGTTGACCAAGTATAAGGCAGCACCATTTGCAACTGACAACCTTGTCAGCATAATGCATGGCCTCCATGGCCAGCCTGCACTCCTCACTTCCACATGCAGGTAAGTCTGTTACATCGACTAGACACTGGGACAGAATTTGCGAGCAGCACCCCTCCCAATCAGACCCATTCTCTTGGATCATCTAACCAGTTTGATATCTGAACCCCACTGGGAAGGCTTTTATAAACTACCCTAACCATTAGGTGGACCTGAAATCCTATCACTTCCAAGAGCTAACTTTCTAACCCAGTGGTTGGCAAATTATTAGTCAACAGAGCCAAATATCAATAGTACAATGGTTGAAATTTCTTTTGAGAACCAAATTTTTTAAACTTAAACTTCTTCTAACGCCACTTCTTCAAAATAGACTCACCCAGGCCACATGGTATTTTGTGGAAGAGCCACACTCAAGGAGCCAGAGAGCTGCATGTGGCTCAAGAGCCGCGGTTTGCCGACCACTGTTCTAACCAGAACTCGGGCCCTCGCTCAAGCTCTAGGGCACATGTGTCAAACACAAGGCCCGCGGGCCAAATCCAGCCCGCCAGGCCTTGCAATGTGGCCCGCACCGCGCTGTCATCACTGCACTCCGCTGTCAGTTTATGACATTGTCAGTTTATGACTGTTCAGTAAACCATTCGGCCCACGATTTAGGCTGGATTTTAGATTTTGGCCCCTTCTCTGATTGAGTTCGACACCCCTACCTAGGGACCTCTCCAGCCCCTCCTTACCCTCTTGCTCATTCACACTCAGCTGCTGTTCATGCTCCTGCTAATTTCCTCCTTTTCATTGCCAACCTCTGTGGAAGCAGACTAGGTTGGATTCTCTTTACACATTAGTTCCCCACTCAAATATTTGCTCAGTGCTCTGTAAATTTCAAGTGCTCAATAATTTGTTTAAGTTAATAGTACACTGACATTCATCTCTTAGAAAAATTTCAAGCCATCTTCCTTTTTTTTTTTTTTTTTTTTTAAGCCATCTACCTTTAGTGAGGAGCCAACAAAAGAGTTGTTCTTTCTTCTGTGACTGATTTCTGGAGTTACACTGTTTTATTTGACACCCTGTATAATGGGGTGAAAGTGTCCTGGAGAAGGAGGCCATACTTCCCGGTTGTGTGACTTCCATCCAGTCACCTCACTGCTAAATCCTAACTTGACCAACTATAAAGATCAGGGTAATATAACATCAGTCCCACCTACTTCATATAATTATTGGAAAGTTATAAGAGGAAAATACAGGTAAAAGTGTTTCATAAGATATGCAAAATAATCTAAATTTTATTTATTATAATAGATAATAGACCTAAAGAACCATTCTCATATAATTTTAATTCTATATATACTAAAAACTTCCATGGAAAAATCACTATTTATTTTAAATAAGGAAATTTTATCTCATTATTCATTTTTAAAAATCAGGTATTTATTAATAGCTTCTAATGTCAAAAATCATTTTTCCTATATGAGAAATTTACTTGACTAGATAGTTTGAGATCATCTCCAATTAAAGGGAAAAGAAAAAAGACTAAAGATCCCATTTTTAGCTACTAAAATGTCTTTCATCATTTGATAGGTTTAAAAATGCATCAACCTATAGAAATCTTTTCTTTCCTTCCAGGAAGAAATCAACCATGTAACAATATCTTCCTTCCTTCAAAGCATTAGAAGCCTTTTATTTCCTCCAGGCACACCAGGTAAACAGCTGGGGCCACTGATGCTGAGACAAAGCACAACAGGGGTGTATTACTGAGAGAAGTTAAAATATTACATGAGACAGCCAAGTATATATCTTGATTTTTCTATAGAATTTTATGACTTTTGTATAAAAGCCTCTTTAACAAAGGACAAAGTGAAAATGGGTATGAATTATTGCCTTAGCAAGGCATATTTAAATCAAGATACTGATGGGGCTCGATTTAAACAAATTCTTTCAAAAATATTAATCTATTCAAACATATTAGTGTCCCAGTATATGTCAAGTACTGCAGTAGACACAGAGGATTCAACTGTGAATAAGACACGTTCCTTGCCTTCTAAGGAAAAGCTCAGTGAGATACACGGGCACTCACGATATTCTGTGCTACATGGGTCTGAGGGCTAAACAGCTCAGGAGTCTGGTGGAGAGAGGCAAAGCTTCCTGAGGGGAGGCTTGCAGTCACGTAAAACAGTCAAGGCCCACACAACTCCTTAGGGATCACTTTTTACCTAACTGCTGGCCTTTCGGTCTACTCAGGGGTCAAACTTTTATTTTTCTCATCTGGGTAGTCCGGGCACCAAGCCATGTGTAGATGGAGAGCTCTTAGTGCCATCTGTCCTACCTCGTGTTAACTTGGAGACTGGCAGCAATGAAACCCAGGCGTTGACAGCAGAATCCAGCTCCTCCTCTTTCTCGCTGTATAACTCTGCACAAGTTCCTTAATCCTTTTTTGGTGTAAGTTTCTCATCTATAAAATGGGATGATAATAGTACCTATCTCAAGAAGTTGTTAAAAGAAATTAATATACGTAAAGTACTGGGAACCAGGACTGACACATATCAAGTACTATAAAAGCACTGGCTAGCCTTATTATTTTGATGGCAAGAGCTTACTGTGATTGCCGTCATCTCTTACCGGGTTTAGCAGCTGGCTAAACCCACTCAGGGTGGAGGTTTGCCCACAACAGGTGAGAGTGCTTCCCAGAATTATGTGATGTTGCAGTTCTGAGCCATTCCAGCGTCCTGCCCTTTCTCCTTGCCCCTTTTCCCTTCTCAGTCAGAAGTTAGGGAAGCATGGAACAGCGCCAGCACTTCTTCACATCCTGAGAGGCTCTGTCAACCAGAGGCTCCCCCCAGAGGGTAAAAGGCTCATTTAGCAAACAAGCTTCAAACTCAGTTAACTTCTTCCCTCTTTCTCTATTGATAATCAATGTTAATGAATTGGGCCTAAAGTTGTAAAAGTTCATCAACCATGGGCAATCGGTTTCTTAAAGCAGACTCTTTTTTTTTTTTACCCTCAGACGTATTTAAACACAATTTGAAAATTAAAAATTTTTAAAGAGAGTCACATAAATTGGCTCCAACAAAAACTAAATTTTGACCTACAAAAAGATAACGCTATCAAACCAACGGAATTCATGTCTCTCTGTATTGACTACTTGAGCATGGTAGGTCCTTTAATGTTAATGCAGCTCTCGCTTCTCATATGGAATTGTGACTAGGGAGCCCACCTTTAACAGCAAGTGTGCGAACTTACAGAGGATAATGGGTAACTAAAACTACTGAGGAACTGGAAATAACAAACTTTGGAGAACAGAAAGAATAAATGCATGCTAGCAACGCCCTAGGACCCATGCAATAGTACTTAGGAAGGCTTATTTGACAAAGATTAATGTAAATTCAAATGAGAGTTAAGGCACATCAGTCCCTGTTGTCCTTAATAAGGGAGGGCCCCAAAAGTAAAAAACATTTCTCAGAGGCTGCCTCATTATAAACTTTAAAAAAAAATATTAGTTCATGTGGACAAAGAAAGGGGTCACATATTCAACCTGACAAGCTCAGGGGAGGCCTGCATGGTGAGCCTTCCAAACTCAGACCGAAAGTAACCACAGGACGGTCTGAACATAAAAGTTCCTAACTAAAAGCAAGTCGTGGCTGGTAGTCCTGGCCTAGGCCTGTGGCTGCCTTGACAAAGGTCAGTTTTCATCTTAAGTGAACCCAGGGCATTGTTCTTATGTATCTAGAATAACATACCTTTTAAATATCAGAGTAATTTTCTTTTCCGATCCCTCAAGGCATAACCACAGGTACCAGAGCAGGAGACCACAGAACCCCTCATAGTTGTCTTGCTCCCACACACCCTCTCCACGTGCTGAAAATTATTATGATTAACTATCCTGTACCCACCAATGTAAAGGAAGCATGTGTCCATTTTGACTTTTTATCCAGTCCCAGAAATTTCTCCACTTTGCTCTCTCCTGTGGCCTTAATCTACCATCAAAGGATTTCATGTAGACCCTCCTTATGTCTCCTCCTTTTATTCTACTGTATTCCAATGTATAAACTAAGCTGCAAAACTGCCATACTCCGGAGCATTTTCTCAATCTGTTCCGATTTTGCTTCCCGGCAACTGTTGTCAAGTTTGGCTCAAAAAAACGCAAAAAAAAAAAAAAAAAAAAAAAAAAAATCCTCTACAAGTTTGGACATTACTTACGTCAACTATGTATAACTACACAAACATGCTTTACCTCATGCGCAGAATTTCTCAGACAGCCAGGTGAGCAATGGTGAAAGAAGACATAAAACACCTGCTTTGATTCTTTGGCACGTGTGTCAGGTGTGCGGCAGCAAAGGGGTGATATTGTGCCACAGTGTGGTAAACCTGCATAGTCCAAATACTTCTCCTCCAAGATCAGGACCGGTCCTATGTCTGTGGCAGAGTTGGACCCAAAAGTGGGGATCAAAGGACTACAACTCCAGAGAGAAGAAGGCCTCAGAAACAAATCTGGCGATGCTAAACATGGTGTTGCAAGATCAGGCCCCTGGAAGAGGCTCCCATTGGGGTGGGAAAGGAGTCAGTCAAGAAGAAAAGGGGTGAAAGGGAGGATCCAAGATGGCTGCTCGGGTATACACCTAGCCGCAGCAGCTCACAACAATTTCAAGGGAATACAACTAAAATGTAGAGTGGACATTGCCCAGAGCTACAGGTAGTCGACTGACTGAAAACTCTACAATAGGAAGGAGGGAGAAAACCAGAAGGAAAATCAGAGGAGCTGAAAAAAAGCCTAAGGTACGGAGACATGCTGCGCGCTCGCACGCACGCGCGCGCGGAGAGGTCGCAGCCGGAGAGGAGGAGAGGGCTGGGGGCTGCATGGCGTTCCCTAGCAGGAAGGAAATAGAACCCCCAGCCTGGGCTGAACCCCCGAACCAGCAGCACTAAGCCCCAAGTTATGGGCCAGACCCTGGGGACCCAGGCTCCGGCAGGGGGAGACAATCCCGGGGGACGGCGAAATGCGGGGCCCATGGAGTCGCGCGCACATGGCGCGCAGAGAACTGAATGTTGACTCTGATGCTGGATTACCCTAGCCGGAAGAAACAAAGCCTCCGGCGGCAGCTCTGAGCCTCAGTCCGGACCGCCCCGAACTCCAGGTCTGGGCCAGTCCCTGGGGACCCAGGCTCGGGCAGGGGGAGACGGAGATGTTAGGTGGAGTCCTAGGAGCGCGGCGAAAGGCCGAGCCCCCGGAGTCGCGCACACTGTGCGCAGAGGACAGTCTGTTGACTCTGATCCTGGACTCCCCTAGTGGGAGGGAGAATGAAAGCTCCAGACTGGAGGAACGCGACGAGGAGCAGGAGCCCCTGCCGGACACCGGCCAGCCGGGCGCCAGCAAGGAGCCGGGCGACGGGGCCCCCAGGGAGGGGGGGTGCCCCTGAGCCTTCGACTGCTGAGCGCGGGCAACGGAGCCAAGGACAGGGGCTGCTTCCTGGGCGGCGCCGACCCCGGCAACAGGCTGGAGCAGCGCGGGAGCCCGCGGAGAACAAAGGGGTGCCACAGGCCAACCTGCTGAGCTCCCAGGACAAGGAGTAAGAAACCAAAGAAGTTCTCAATGTGAAGAAATCAAGTGAGAGCAAATGATAGTAAAATTACTTAAGAAAGAATACAAAGAAGATCTTGAAAAATCAAAGACTAAGTCAGAACTCAACGCACCAGCCAACATTGCAACATAAATGCGTTTTTGTTTTTTTTAAAAAAAAAGAAAAAAAAAAGAGAAAAAAAGGGACAGAATGTTGGAACAGCGGCGACCAGGCCTAGAGTGGCCAGGCACAAGGCAGTGGCAGCTGGGCCCGGAGCAGCAGTGGCCAGGCCCCAGTGCAGCAGCAGCCAGAACAAGAGCATCAACGGCCAGCACTGGAGCAGCCAGACCTGGGGCAGTGGCAGCCAGGCCTGAGGCAGAGGCGGCCAAGCCCAGGGTGGCCAGTCCAGGAACACCCAGACACGGAGTGGCTGGGCCCGGAGAAGCCGGGCCCAGAGCAGCCGGGTTGGGAGCAGCCAGGCCCAGAACAGCAGTAGCCAAGCACGGAGCAGCCGGGTCTGGTGTGGCCAGACCCGGAGCAGCGGCTGCCAGGCTGGGAGCGGCCAGGCCCAGAGCAACAGCTGCCAGGCTGGGAGCGGCCAGGCCCGGAGCAGCCGGGTCTGGTGCGGCCAGGCCTGGAGCAGTGACTGCCAGGCTGGGAGCGGCCAGGCCCGGAGCAGCCGGGTCTGGTGCGGCCAGGCCAGGAGCAGCGGCTGCCAGGCTGGGAGCGGCCAGGCCTGGAGCAGCAGCTGCCAGGCTGGGAGCGGCCAGGCCCGGAGCAGCCGGGTCTGGTGCGGCCAGGCCAGGAGTAGCAGCTGCCAGGCTGGGAGCGGCCAGGCCCGGAGCAGCCGGGTCTGGTGCGGCCAGGCCCGGAGCAGTGGCTGCCAGGCTGGGAGTGGCCAGGCCTAGAGAAGCGGCTGCCAGGCTGGGAGCGGCCAGGCCCGGAGCAGCCGGGTCTGGTGTGGCCAGGCCCGGAGCAGCGGCTGCCAGGCTGTGAGCGGCCAGGCCCGAAGCAGCCGGGTCTGGTGCGGCCAGGCCCGGAGCAGCGGCTGCCAGGCTGGGAGCGGCCAGGCCCAGAGTAGCAGCTGCCAGGCTGGGAGTGGCCAGGCCCGGAGCAGCCGGGTCTGGTGCGGCCAGGCCCGGAGCAGCGGCTGCCAGGCTGGGAGCGGCCAGGCCCGGAGCAGCCGGGTCTGGTGCGGCCAGGCCCGGAGCAGCGGCTGCCAGGCTGGGAGCGGCCAGGCCCGGAGCAGCCGGGTCTGGTGCGGCCAGGGCCGGAGCAGCGGCTGCCAGGCTAGGAGCGGCCAGGCCCGGAGCAGCAGCTGCCAGGCTGGGAGCGGCCAGGCCCGGAGCAGCCGGGTCTGGTGCGGCCAGGCCCGGAGCAGCGGCTGCCAGGCTAGGAGCGGCCAGGCCCGGAGCGGCCGGGACCGGAGCAACCGGGCCCAGAGCAGCCGGGTCGGGTGCGACCAGGCCTGTAGCAGCAACAGCCAAGTCCAGAGCAACTAGGTCGGGAGCGGCAGTGACCAGACCAGGAGCAGCTGGTTGTGGAACGAACCAGAGCAACAGAGGCCAGGCCCGGAGCAGCCAGGCCCGAAACAGCTCGCTCCTCGCCTGTACCTGCCCACGGCTGCCTCTCAGACATGGCTGGAAACTTTTGCGGGAACTTGAGGGTCTGCTGAATCAAGTGATGAAGGCTTAGATCTGGATGTGTTGAGTTAGTATAGCGCTGGGGTGTTGATCTGTGAGTGCCTTGGGTGGGGCCTGGATGAGGCTGGTTGACCTATTTGAAAATGTCTTTTGTGTGAAGTGTATCATTGGGCATGTGGAGGTATTATTGATATGAGAAAATGCTAAGTAACAGATTTACTATCTGAAAAGGGATTTACTATCGGGGAAAGGGAGGGAGGAAGAGACTGAACATAAACTGTGCACCTATGGATGAGGACAATGGGGGATGGGGAGGGGGCAGAGGGTGGGGTGGGAACCTGGTGGAGGGGGGAAGAAATGAGGAACCTTTGTAATAATATGAACAATAAAGATTGATTTAAAAAAAAAAAATAAAAAAAAAATAAAAAAAAAAGAAGAAAAGGGGTGAGGAGAGACATAGGACATTGGGGGCGAGTAGCCATGGGTCAGAGGCTGCAGTTGGGTCACAGAGGATGAGAGCTGAGAACTGGCCACTGGTTTTGGTGAACGGAAATCACTGCCAAGCATCAAGAAGACACTCTTGGTTAAACTGATAGAAATGGAAGACAATGTGAGAGGCAAGAAAGGATTAAAAGAAAGGCTTCTAAATCAACACACAGAAATCTTGGGAAATCTAGGTATATTTCACACGTCTTACAGCAGTTAAAACAAACACACTCAACTCTTGCTAGTGATCCTAAGAATGCTAACCCAACTCAGAAGATGAGACTGAAGTTAAAAGGTAGATATGGAAGAAGAGAGGGGATGGGGCATGTCATGTTGCTGCCAAAGAGAAAAATCTGTTATTTCCCGGATAGCACTGGAGCCCAGAGGGTAAACAGCATATATCTGCCAGCAGGCTTGCAAGAGGGCTCAACACTGCCAGCCTTTCTCAGATACAAGGTTCATCCAAGACGCCATTGAACTTCCAATGCAAGCAAAAGCAGTAACAGCCCCATTTAGCAGAGGAGATGGGGGAGGCCCAGAAGGGCTAAGTGATTGCTGAAGATGACAAGTGACTGACAGATCAGATTTCCATCTCACTCTCAGTTCTCTCTCTCTCTGTTGATCAGATCTCCTCTAAATGCCTTTATAAATGTTTCAATGAATCATATCTTCATTGGCAAGATCAACTCCCCACTGACAATGCAAAATAACCCTGACATGTTCCAGGCCTCCCTGATAAGACAGAAATTGAACTTGTGTCTCCATGTGGACTGTGATATACTTGATCTTTCACCTCTAGCAAAAACCATCTCATAGCTGTAACTTTAAAGTTAGTACCGAGTGCTTCATTTGCTTTCAAAGCAGACAGGAAATCATTTAAAAATACACTCAGGTTGCCATGATCTTCGTCTATGACTTAAAGAGTTCACCATATGTAATAATTTTCTCTGCTCAGGAGACATTCTTAAATTGTCTTTGAAGAGATTTGGGCACTAACCCCATTGATGAAATAAACACACACACACACACACACACACACACACACACACACTTTTAGCTTGTTACCTTTCTACTATACCTGAAATCAGACCTTTCCCTAAAACATATTTGGAATTTACATGACTATCAAAGAATTCCAAAAACCTTCAACCTGCTAAGTAAAATATAATCAAAATGCCAGCAAAGTGTGTTTACATTAAAAGAAGCACACTGTCCGAACCCGGAGCAAGGCAAGAGGACAGCCTCATACCCACAAGAAGCACAGTCAGGTCCCTAAACTGAAGCCCTGGCTGTCCCACACACTGAGTGGGGCTGATCTCACTTGGGGTGCATTTTGTTTTTTTCTAAATAAATAAATTAAAACAAACAAACAAACAAACAAACAAATAAATAAATAAATAAAACCCCGACAATTTGATGATATGGGCCAATCTAAAGCCATTCTACTCTGTTTTGTCTATTTTTGTGAGGTTTACAACATAAAACAGATTTTTTAATAGTATAATGTTATACTAAATGCAGGGATCTGGAAGGCAGACTGTAGATTTTATTCTCCTATTTATTTTCTCTGGTAGAAAATGGTACCTACAAAAAGTGGATGCTTAACTATAGGTAAAGTCACATTCTATTTCTAAAGTGAGATGGAGGACAGTGGTGTTTATTATTATTATTATTATGCTTTAAACTATATACTAGTATATGTATTTAAAGATCTGTTTTTTAAAATTATGTTCTTATTGATAGAGAGAGAGAGAGAGAGAGAGAGAGAGAGAGAGAGAGAGAGAGAGAGAGAGAGAGGAACATCGATGAGATTAGAAACATCGATCTGCTGCCTCCTGTACTCCCCCTAATGGGGGCTGAGCCCACAGCCCAGGCATGTGCCCTCACTGGGAATCGAACAGATGACATATTGGTTCATGGGTCAAGGCTCAACCACAGAGCAATACCAGGTTGGCTAAAAATCTATTTTTTTCATAATTTTTTAAAAAGTAGAATACTGAGGCCCATTCATCACACATTCTAATTCGATAGGTCTAAGGTGAAGATATTTTCCCCTAATCACCTCAGGTAATGCCAGTGGGGTGATATACGGAATCCATTTTGAAAAACAAAAAAACAAGCCAGGATATATAACATGCCTATAGTCAGTATGCTGCATTAGTGCTCAAGGTGCCTTATCTTCATGGTTCAAATTACCAGGCTCAGCCTCAAACACAGATAACATAGAGCTTGGCATAAAATATTACTTTCAGATATGACAGGAGACATCTTCCTAACTCGCCCTGATTTATATCTATTCTGATTCTTAATGCTTTTCTTTCTTTTTTCCTTCAGATATTTGAAGGCATATATTTTTACAAAGCTATACAGCTTTGCAACTTTACCTGAGAATTAAGAACTCATACTAACAAAAATACCCAAGTTATAAAAACAGAAATTGTTTTGTAACTTCAACAATAGGTAATAAGGCTATTTTTAGGCAATGGCTTTTAGCTGAATCCTTTGCTATCTCAGCTTGCAAGTAAATAAATAAATAAACAAACAAACAAACTACTGAAGTTAAAGAAGATAACACATCTTCTCCCAAACCCTACCTTTTTTATTTTTTCATTAAATAGCAGCTAAAGTTATAGAAAAATGAAATATCTCTATAACAGTAGCATTAAAGCTACATAGCACCTTCTCTACAAACTCTGGGAAATGATTTTCCCATTTCTTAAAAAAGAATCTACTTTTATAAAAGGAATCTCTGTGGTAGTGACCACAAGGCAGAAGTTACTAATACTTAAATTTTAATACAATTATTTACTTGGCAAGTCCCATTAGGTTTTAAACCTCGTAAGGCTTTGGGGAGAGGGGAAATCATAGTTTTTAGCACAGAACATTACATTTGGAATAGAAATTTAAACCAAACAAATGTATAGTTTCAAAGGAAGAATAAGAGCTTATCCTATATCTCCCACGCTATAATAAAATAGAAAACATTTTTACCTATCTACTTTCTTATATTTAGAAATAAAATTAGGGTTCACCAAGTCTTATTACTTTTTTGATTATTTAAGAAAGGAGAAGGAATCCCGGGAAGTGCTAGGGAGGAGCAGGGCTGGCAAAGGCTCTGGTACCTTCTTGAATGGGAGACCAGGATGTAGGAGGTGAAGTCTTCGCTGCCAGAAGGTTTCACAGGGCAGCAGGACCCCAGCTCCTGAGGGCCACAACTGTGGCCCTGAGAGAGAGCGTGTATCTATACCATTTCGGGGACTCCTTTGTCCTCTGAGACCTCCCACACTATACATCTCTCATCTGAATTGCCTCCCACTTGCAGCCACATCCTGTCTCCCTCTTCTCAGCCTTCCCCACCATGAACTAGGGACTCTGGTTCAATTTAAATAGAATTGTTCACTGTTTTATTTAATTTGTGTGGGGGTTTTTTAAGACAAAGTAAAAAAAAAAAAAAGAGAGAGAGAGAGAGAAAAGAACTAAACCCTCTCTCTCCACCTCTCTTTCTCTCTCTCTCTCTCTCTCTCTCTCTCTCTCTCAACATGTTCATCAATCAGACCATGTCAACAGCATACTTTTGAAAAGCTTCATTTAAAACACCAGAATAAAAAAAATAACAATCAAAAAAAAGAAAAAGAATCTTGCTATGTTTCCAATATTTAAATAAGTGTACTTTAAAATTTAAAAGCCACAAAATAGGACTGCCAGTCAGATACACCCTTAACAGTCTCACTTTAATACCAAAAGCATACGCTAGCATCCTAGCGCCTGTTATGCATGTACATTGAGTTCCTTCTGCGGTTAGAAGTTACTATAAATTCTGTTGGCTCTCTGAAACAAAAATACCCAAGTTATAAAAACAGAAATTGTTTTATAACTTCAACAAAAGGTAATAAAGCTATGTCTAGCCAAAGGACAAGCTGTGAGTTTAAAGGATGCAGTCACTTCCCACCCATGACAAAAACCTTCTGGTAATCAATAGTTTTATGGAAAAAACAACAACTTTAAAATGGAAGGCATATTAGTAACCGGAAAATATATATATCTTCCTAAGTTATATAACAACTGTGCAAAATAAAACCAAGAGAATCATTTCAAACAACACTATTGTGTCTGAATACATCCCCCAAAATCATTCAAGTACAAATATGCTACATAATCACAGATGTTCTTTTATACATGAGGACATATACTAAACATGTATATATACTGAAGATGTATATGTAAATATATGAGACCATAAACTAAATGTTAAGAAGTTTTGTAATACAAAGTGCAATAATAAAAATAAAGGTTTCTTACAAAAATTTAAAGAAAAAAAAAAGATAGGTTTCTTACAGCCATAAATACTGCAAAGGCTAGTCAGTTTGAAAGGACATGGAAATGTGCCCAGCAATTTTCCTACCGTGTTGAAACCTCGTGGGAAGAAAGCTGCTGCATGGAGACAGAAGAGTGAATCACAGAGATGTAGACTCAGAACCGTCACCCAATGGCACCTGACACTGAATTCAGCTTTTGGACTTTTCATTTGCATGTACCAATAAATTCACTTTTCATCCACAGACTAGGTTAATCTTCCCTTAAATTTACTTCAGCGAAGCTTATATTCAGTTACTTTGTAACATTACTTTAGAAAAACATTAAACTTAAACTTACTATTTTTACTTGCTGATCATATTCTTCCACAAATCTGACAGTATAAGAGTCTATTCATTTCATATCAGAAGATACGGCCAAACTGGACTTCACAAGCTTCATTTCTGAAGCTCAATTTTCAATATGTGTGAAAAATTGCATCTTACTCCCCAATGCTTGATAGTCATGAAGACTCACCATACACACATTTAAAGAGCTAGACCAATGATATTAGAAAACAAAGGAAACCTTTGTAAACTCAACCTTATTAGCATACATTAATGTAAACAAGTAAAATATCTACTGAGGAATGAACATGTAAATACACTTTTTATTGCTATATATTAATGACAAGAAAATTAGTGAACTTTGAACTTCTGCCAAAGTCATTTGAGAACAAAGAGGTTTTTTGGCCTTATGGCTCCTAAGGGAATCACATTAGAATGAAAGAGATAAATGACACATTTACACCCTTAACACCAGTCTCTGATATTACAAAAGAAACCCTTTCCTCAAATTATTTCAAAGTGATAGAAAATCAAAGCAGGAATCAGTCTGACTCCTATAACTCCTCTATCTCACTATTATTAGGTGAAAAAATTAGCTGGAATAATGAAACGCCAGGTTTCCAACTATCTGCCAATTCTATTCCTACACCAAAAAGCTAAATATGCTAAGAAAACACACACAACCGTGATGCCTGGCTTCCCTTTAAATGAATGACTAAATCCCAGCTGGATCCTCAGTGCTGCCTGCAATGCTACCATACTCTCCAGCTAACCCACTCTCCTCAGCTTGGCGGTAATGGCATGTTTCTCCTCTCATCTCAAACATTCATAGCACTTACCCTGTCATCACTATCGGCTGCTGAGAAAAATAAAAGTCATCCAGCTCTCTTTCTACTGTACAGTTCCCAGCATGACAGAAACATGCGGTCATTTCTGTACTTAAAAATCTTAACCCCACATCCCACCTAAATACAACCTCAGTTCTCTAGTCCCTTTATCACAAAGACCTCAAAATGATGTCTATAACTCTTTAATTCCTCTCTTCCCTTTTCCTGTTTTCCCTTAAACCTACTACAAACAAGCTTTTGCCCCCACATTCCACAAAAACCACTCTGGCCAAGGTTACCAGTAACCTCCATGTAGCTTAATTCAAGGGTCAATTCTCAGAATTCACCTTATGCCATTTAATCAGCAGAATTTGACATAGCTGATCATACCCTCTTCCTTCAAACACTTTCATCATCTGGTTTCAGGATACCATAATTTCTTGTTTTTCTTTCCATTTCTCTAATTACAATATGTTTTCTACTAGGAGAAATTTGTGCACTTGAGGGAGTGTCCCTCAGCCCAGCCTGCACCCTTTCCAATCTGGGACCCCTCAGGAGGAAGCGGGCCTAAACCGGCAGTGGGACATCCCTTTCACAATCCAGGACTTGCTGGCTCCCAACCGCTCGCCTGTCTGCCAGCCTGATCACCCTCTAACCACTCCCCTGCCAGCCTGAATGATACCTAACTGGTCTCCCTTGCTGTCCCAATTTCTTCTAACTGCCCTCCCCTGCCGACCTAGTCCCCCACAACTGCCCTCCCTCCCCTGCAGGCCCAGTCACCCCCAAGTACTCTCCCCTGTTGGCCTGGTCGCCCCTAACTGCCCTCCCCTGCTGACCATCTTGTAGCGGCCATCTTTGACCACATGGGGGCAGCCATCTTAAGGGAGGGCATGAGGGTCAATTTGCATATTACTTCTTTATTATATAGGATGTTGCCTTTGCTCCTTAGTCCTCGCTGTCATGACTTCTTAATGATGGAGGGTCCCAGAGCTCAGCTCTTGAACCTGTTTCTTTTCTACATATGCTCTATTCCCAGGTGATCTTCTCCAATCTTGGCTTGAAATACCATTTACTCACTGATGACTCCCTAATTATATCTCCAGTTTAGACCTGAGCTCTAACTCTGTATCTCTAATTGCTTTCTGACATTTTCATTTGGATACATAATAGGTATCTTAATAAAACACAAACTCTTGATCTTTACCCACATGGATGACATCTTTACGAGTGTTCATCAACATCCAGTTCTCTTCTCATTCGGGGCACATCAATGGCAACACATGGTGAAGCTATATGACTTGTTCTGGCCTTTTTAATGTGAGCAGAAGTGCCATGTACCCCTTCCAGCCTGGTCAGTGAAAAGCCCATTGGTGACTCTCCAATCTCTCTCTTTCCCTGCTGTGGCAACTATAAATGCTATGAGTTCCATAGAAATAGGGCCTTCATTAACCAAGGTTCCTTAGTGACAGCAAAGACATTCCAACTGACCCACACGGGATATGTACTATGAGCAAGAAATAAACCTATACAGGTAGCCATCGAGATTTTGGCATTCTTAGTTATCACCAGACTGATGCCTCCCAAACCTGCTCTCACAGTACTCATTTCCATATCAGCAACTCCATCCTTTTAGCTGCTCAGTCAAAAACCTTGAGGTCATTCTTGACACCTGTCTTTCTCTCACATTCCACATCCAACGCATAAGCATATCCTGTGCCTTCAAAATGCATAAGGCATCCAACCTCATTTCAGTGCCTCCACTATCATCCTGCTCTTCAAGACTATGGTAAGAAATTGAAAAAAACAAACCGCACACTGGGAGGAAATATTTACAATGCCTATATCGAATGAGGGGAAATTATATCCAGAATATATAAAACTCTCAAATCTCATCAATAAGAAAATAAAATACCCAATTAAAAAAAGCAAAAGATTTAAGAAACATTTTATTAAAAAAGACATGGATAGTAAATAAGCATATGGAAAGATAATAACACTTACCATCACTAGTCACTGGAAGCAAATTAAATTAAAGCCCCAATGAGATACCACTCCACACCTATCAGAATGGCTGAAATTAAAGACTGACAATGCCAACCATGTAGAACACTGGAAACTCATACGCGGCTGCTTGAAATGTAAAATGGTACAACCCCTTTTGAAAATACTTTGGCAATTTCTTAAAAAGATAAACATGCACCTGTGGTAAAAAGGAGAGTGCCTGCATAGTAAAAGAAATGGTTCAATTCAAAAACTATTTATAGTGATTTATAACTATTTATTGGTGATTCCTCCCTTGGTTAAAATGTACTAAAACAGCCATTCTACTGCTAAGAATTCCCAAGAGAATTGGAAGTTTATGTCCATGTAAAGATCTGTACACAAATATCCATAGCCCCAGCGTGGAAACTACCTGAATGTCCATTAACAAGTGAATGGATAAACAAATTGTGGCACATCCATACAAAATAATACATCTCAGCAATAAAAAGGAATATTATTGATACACACAATATATCAATAGATGAAACTCAAAATAATTATTCTAAGTGAAAAAAAAAAAAGACAGAAAAAAAAGAGTATACACTTTATGATCCATTATATAAAACTCTAGAAAATGCAAACTAATGCACAGTGACAGAAAACAGATCAGTGGTTGCCAGGGGAAGAGAGGTGCTAAGAAGAACAGGAGGGAAGGATTACCAAAGGGTACAAGGAAACTTTTGAGCGTAATGGACATGTTCACTATCTGTGATTTCACAGATATACACTATTATACATATGTCAAAAACATTAAATTGCTTAAATTTGTGCAGTTTATTGTATGTCAATAATATTTCAATGACCCTGTTTTTAAAAAGAATATAGCATGTGATCAAGAAATATTTTTGAAATTAATAAAATGGATGAAAATTTAAATAGATGCTGAGAAAGCAAACTCCTAAGGATGATTGAAGTGACAACACCTTCTATCTTTCCTTCTTCAGAAGTATTCTTTTCTATATGAGGGACTATCAGTGGAAAAGGGGAATAGGCTACTACAAAGCAAAGTGCCTCAGTACAAAGTTGTAGGGCCTTTCAACTCAGAAGAGCCACTTATAAGTAGTTCTTTAAGTGAATAACTGCTATCCCCATACACAAGCACTCATCTTATGCCAGAGTCCGCTAGCTAGCAGTTGGATAATTTTTTTTAACTTATCTTGGAAATCTGGCTTCATTTCCTTTTTATAAAAAAAAATAAAAATAAAAATAAAAATTTATTGATTTTAAAGAGAGAAGAAGAAAGAGATAGAGAGATAGAAACATAAATGAGAAACATTGATCAGCTGCCTCCTGCATGCTCCCTACTGGGGATAGAGCCTAAAACCTGGGCATGTGCCCATACTAGGAATCAAACCAATGACCTCTTTGGTATATGGGTCAGCTCTCAACCACTGAGCCACACCAGCTGGGCTGGCTTCATTTTTCCTTTGTATATCACCTTCACTAGCCATTAAACTTATACTGACCCCTTTCCCACAAAATTAATTCCTTACAATTTTTTAAAGAATTAAGGAATGGTCATAGCAGGTGTCCTCAGTTTGTAAGTCTTGGATGAAAAATCCCTTTCCTTGAATTCCTTTCCTCCGTCTCCCAATTTCCCACTGAAGTAGAGAAATCACCAGCCCTATTTCATTCACCTCCTTTGTAATCTTGAATCCCACTCATTGTCATCAATTTTAGCAGCATCATAATCTACACTTAAAAAAGAGAAAAATGCTAATTGACTGTATCTTCGCTATACCCACAGCCAATCAGAGCAAGTACGCAAATTAACCCAACAAAGATGGTGGTTAATTTGCATACGCTGAGGGAGAGGGGAGTGAGGACTGAAGACAGCATAGAAGGAAGAGGGAGGGAAAGTGGAAAGCAAGGCAGCTGTGGGAGGGAAAGCGTGAAGGGTGGGGGAATCGGTGGCGACAGGAGAAAAAGAGTGGAGTGGGGGCGGGGGCAGAGGCATCAGGGAAAGCACCGGATTTGTGGGGGGGGGGGGGGCGGGAGGGGTGGCAGTGGCAGGAGGGAAGCTCACCAAAAGCCCTGTTCTTGCAGGAATCTTCCTGCAACAAGCCTCTAGCATATAAATAACTCACTTCTTTCATAAGCTGCTATGTTTATGTGTTTTCTGCTACCTGACTCCTATGTCATAAAATAGAATATACCAAAAAAGCACAACACCCATTTTTGTTTAAACAGCCCAGACTCACCTCATTTCCACCAACTGCCTTGGTCAAAATCACTGCAGAAGACACAGGGGGAGGCATGCAACCCACAGTCTGCAAACTGAAAAATAAAAGAAAGTGCAATTATAAATAGCATTTTTCAATCATAAATAGTTTTCACTACATTCATTCTAAAATTGCAGAGCTGCGTAAATGAAAATAGAAGAGTGATTCTCAATACATATACCCTGTTGAGTTCAGACAATTCTATGAGAGGCAATATGGCTTTGCAAGTGCTGGGGGAAGCTCTCATTTCATTCATAGTTTTGGGTGACTTTATTTTTAAAATTATTTAAGCTTTTATTATATAATTTTTAAAAATAGTCAAGTTAGAGTAAGTGTAGTCATCGAAAGATAACCAAAATGTATATAATTTAGCCTGAGTCTTATTTCAGGTATCTTTTCCTTACTTTTTTTTTTTTTTTTTTTTTTGGGAGGGGGGGAGGGTAGAAAGTCCTTAAGGAAAAATAAAACTTTAAAACCACTTCCAAAGTTCAAAAATATTTAACAAAACACAAGCTTGCATGTGTTTATTCCTTTCTATAAAACAGCAATTCTCAAAACTTTCATCTCATGATGCATATATTCTTTCTGATTGGTGTTTTAAGATTCTTAGGATATATTCCCAGAAGTGGAATCGTTGAGTCAAACAGCAGTAAAGGCTATATATTACAAACCTATAGCCAACATCATATTCAAAGGGCAAAAACTAAAACCGTTTCCCTTAGGAACAGAAATGACAGGGTAGTCCTTTCACCTCTTATTAACATAGTACTGGAAGTCCTAGCCATAGCGATCAGATAAGAAGAAGAAATTAAAGGCATCCAAATTGGGAAGTAGGAAGTAAAGAAGCTTTTAATCTTTCCTTCACTAATGTCTCATATATGAAATTTCTGCTTTAGGAGTACACAACCCTTACTGAACCTCTTACCTTTAACTGATTTCACCACTCATCTGACAAATCATATGCTGCCCCACTTGGTTGGTCACTATGATATATATATATATATATATATATATATATATATATATACACACACACACACACACACACACACACACACACACACACACTGTATGTCCTACACATGAACTAAATTGGAAGTTCCTTTAATACAAGCAATTTGAGTTAATATCTTCCTATTTCTTGAGTGCAGATACTTGATAACTGTTGGCTTTTCATATGCATTAAACAGAGGTGGGCAAAAGTAGGGTTTCAGTTATAAGTATGTGAAACAGAGCTTACTGTTGTATTATTATTTATTAATTATTGTATTATTTATTTGTATGACAACTGCAAACCTACTTTTGCCCACCTTGTACATTGTTGCTCTAAAATGATGTCACCATATCTATGTGACATTTTATGGTTTTCAGCAAAATTTTATGTTCACTCTCAACCTCAATCTGGCCACAACAGTCCTCTTGATTTTCCCCTCTTGTTCTAACTCACTTCTCTCCAGGTAAGTAAAGGATGTCACCAATTACCCAGTGGCTCATACCCAAAATCCAGAAGTCATCAGGAAGAAATTCTTCCTGTCCTCCTCTCTCCATATCCTATCCGTCCAGGGGTTCTGAGAACTCCAATTTTAAAATATTTATATCCTTTACACATTCATTTCTCCCTACTGCTGTTTAGCCAAGAGAATCATTTGCAAATATAAATCAGACAACACCGCTTTCTAATTTAATCCCCTCTGGTGGTTTTCTGTACTGCTCAGAATAAACTCTGAATGCTTTACCATGGCCTGCAATGCTGAGTGACTGGTTTCTGCCTACTTTTCCAACCCCAAGACATAGTGTTCCTCCTTCATGTCCGCAAGCTCTGGCCACCGCAGACGCTTTCCTGACCCTCAAACACACCAGGGTTATTCCTGCCTTGGAGCCTTTGAACGTTCTGTTTCCTTTGCCTAGAATGCTCTGCCCCATGAACTCTACAATCTAAATTAATCACCAGTCTGGGCACCCAACCATTTAACGATATCATAGTGCTTTACTTCGCATCACGTATTCCTATCTTAGTTATCCATTTACTTGTTTACTGACAATCACATCCAAAGTCTCTTCTAGTGCAAAACTCACGCTTGGCCCATTTTGTTCAGTGTAGGTTTTCCAATACTTATAATTCCTGGCACATAGCAAGAGCTAAATAAATGATTTCTCCGATATTGTTGTTAAAGTAGGCAATAAAAGCATGATTATCTTCATTCTATGAACTGGCAAACTGAGGTTCAAAACTATGAAATTCCTTTCCTCAAAGTCACATAGCAAGTTAGAGACAGGGTCAGAATGCAATCTTCGGCCTTTAAGTTCAGTATTTTAGCTATTATACCATGATGCTAACATAAGGTCAGTTCTAAACCAATTCAAATAAAATTTTTTAAATCATCAAATCCTTTAAATGGACATGACAACATTTTTAATAGAATAGATTCTAATAAAAATCTATTGTTAAATCAACTACCCAATCAAGCATAAAACAGAACAAGTGAAAATGTAAATGTTTGTCCCTGTATATATTTTTTCTTTTCTATATATTTTTAAAGCTATTATCTCTGTACATTTGGTAAGATTAAACCACAAAAGTTAAAGCACTCAATGGACAGCCTATATTATACATATAATACATACAGATCTTACATCTCTCTAGTCCCTTCCAGTTTTCTCCCAACACAACTCTTTTAAATTCCCACAACTCTTTTAAATTCCTTAAGATGAAGGATAATAATAATGATGTTAAAAGCGTTTTTGTTTTCTCATAAGATATCACACATAAGTTGCTACAGAAACAATGTCTCTACAGATGTCCCATTAAAAGTGGACCCTCCTGCATAGCACATGGACACAGACAACAATGTAGTGAAGGTAGAAGAATGGGGCTGGGTGGACAGGGGCATACATGGGGGAAAGAGAGGGACATCAACAATTTAAAAATTAATTAATTAATTAAAAAGTAGACTCTTCAAAATATTTAAACATACCCTTTTAAAAGCCATTCATTGATCGGTGTGATTGATAAAAGCTGAAGAAAAAGCCACATTGCTGCTGGGAAGAATGCAAGCGTAAAGATCTGAATGAAAAGATGCAGTCGTATATGCACTAAAGCACTGGTCAGCTCCTGCAAAAAAGGACACAAGATTAAAAAAAAGTAAGAAAACCATTTCTCAAGATAGGTTGGCACTAAAATAACATCACACAAATTGCTTTTTTTAATTGAGATATAATTGATATATAACATTATATTAGTTTCAGATGTATAACATGATGATTCAATATTTATATACTAGATGCCTGGTGCACAGATTTGTGCACCAGTGGTGTCCCTCGGCCTGGCCTGTAAGGATTGGGCTGAAACTGGCTCTCTGACATCCCCCGAGGGGTCCTGGATTGCAAGAGGGTGGTACTCAGGTGATGCACCCCAGAATCAGGCTCCCTCCTCTCTGGTTCCAGGTGTGTCACCCGAGAACTGCAGCTGCCAAGTTACCGCAGCTTGGCAGCTCTTGCATTGAACATCTGCCCCCTAGTGGTAATTGAGCATCATAGCTACTGGCTAGTCAGCCAGTCATTTAGGCTTTTATATAGATGGATATTGTAAATTGACCAACACAATAAGTCTGGCTACATCCATCAATTTGGAGTTATTTCATAGCTAAATTTTTTTACCTATGCATAAAAGATTATGCATAAGTATTAAGAGACAAATTTTAAAAGAAAAGTTATTGCAAAAGAGACAACTTTAAGAAAAAAGTTGATGATGGTTATGAAGTTATTTATGAAGATTATAATTTTTATATAAAATTTCTGAAATATTCTAATTGCTTTAAAATATACAATATATCACAATAATTCAGATTTGTGAAATTCTGGACCAGGACTAAACTGCCTACTGGTATATTTCAGAACTGTTGACACTGCAACAAACATGTATGTTTAACCACTGGAAAAAAAAGAAATCTTACTTAAAACTTTAGTAAAACCTGTCACAATTTTATTTTTATTTTTTATTTTTTAAATATATTTTTATTGATTTTTTTTACAGAGAGGAAGGAAGAGAGATAGCTAGAAACGTCGATGAGAGAGAAACACCGACCAGCTGCCTCTTGCACACCCCCTACCAGGGATGTGCCCGCAACCAAAATACATGCCCCTGACCGGAATCGAACCTGGGACCTTTCAGTCCACAGACCGATGCTCTACAACTGAGCCAAACCCATTTCGGCAAACCTGTCACAATTTTATATGATAACTAACCTCAATTTGGCAAGATGTTACTAAATCTACACACCGATCATATTTTTTTAAATGTTCCTCTCAACAATCCTATCTAATAAAAGAGTAATATGCAAATTGACTCCAACACACAAGTTGGCTGCCCCCTTGTGGACACAAAATGGCCACCACAACATGGCCACCACAAGATGGCCAGCAGAGGAGGGCAGTTGGGAGGGATCAGGCCTGCAAGGGAGGGCAGTTGGGGGGAGACCAGGTATGCAAGGGAGGGCAGTTGGGGGCAATCAAGTCTGCAGGGGAGGATGGTTTGGGGCAATCAGTCTGGCAGGGGAGCAGTTAGGCATCAATCAGGCTGACAGAGGAGCAGTTAGGGGGTGATCAGGCTGGCACGCAGAAGCAGTTAGGATCAATCAGGAAGGCAGGCAGGCAAGCAGTTGGGAGCCAGCAGTCCTAGATTGTGAGAGGGATGTCCGGCTGCCCGTTTCCTTGAGAGGTCCCAGATTGGAGAGGGTGTGGGCTGGGCTGAGGGACATGCATCCCCATGCACGAATTTTGTGCACCATGCCTTTAGTATTCTATAATTAAAAACGCTGTTTCCACAAAATCGACTCACTCAATTTAGTAACATTTACTGAATGGTAATAGTTATATGCCATTCTCTGAGTTTGCCAGTTTATGTATGTCATCTCATTTTGTCCTCACATCAACACCTTTAGGTGGATGTTATTTTTCCTGTTTTATTGATAAGGAACTTGAGGTTGAGAGCTACTATACAGTGAAGCTCGGAATCAAACCCAATAAACCTGTCATCCTACTGCCAGGGAGGGAAAAGATTCCCATCAAACAGGACAAGCCAGGCACATGTTATGAGGCTCACAACTAAAAGGTACTCAGTTAAATTTGAGGGTTTAAATATATACTAACTGACAAGAGTTTGCATTTGAATTTCTTTGAGTTGTGTGGTTTTTCAGTGGAAATAAAACACATTCAGAAAGTAGTAGAAAACTGACATAAAACATTCAGGCACTCATTAAAGTGCATTCAAAGTTGCCAGAGAAAGTCACTGTAATAATAATGTCCCGGATCCCACCAGTTCAAGCAAGACTTTCAATAGCCTCAGCCTCATGAGATGGAGTTTATAGTTTAATGAACAGTAGGTCGGTGCAGACTCATTCACTGACCACCACCTCTAGGATCTGTCTCAGAGGCTCCCACTATTTATCTCCCTGTGTGAAGTCACAGAAGCAGTTCCATTTCAGTCACAAGATGTCCTTAACAATATCTAAGGAGCTTCCGGCAATCTGGGACTAATGTAGGGAAACACTGGACAGACCAGAGGCCATACCAGGTCCATAGGTCAGAACTAAAAGAAAAGGAGCCATCCTTGCTCTGAATTAGAAGCTTCACTCCAGAGATCCAGAGACACTTGAGCACCAGCAATTCCCAGAATTCTCAGCAGTCTTGAAACCAAATCTCACACAGATATACTCAGAGGCATTCAAGAAATACCAAATACATATGAGTTTTCAATTGTTTGAATTGTAATAAAATGATTAGCCACAATGCAGTAATTAAGGCATTTGCATATACTTCTCATATTAATATAAAATGGTGTAACTTTCCTAAACAGTAAATTAGAGATATATATCAGGCACTGTAATATAATTTATATTCTTAGATCCCAAAATTTTATATCTACAATTTATCCCAATGATATAAAAAATGGTTCCAAGCATTTATACACAGAACTGATCCTCACAGTATTATCCATTATGGTAAAATCTGGAAACAACTTAAATGTCCAACGATAAGAGTATAACCACTTAAGGTAAGAATTAAACAGTGTTAAGAGCTATTCTAAACCATGTTAAAACTATACAACGATGTAGGAGCACAGGGTCTCTCCCTACTTAATCAGCATGTAAACTGGCACAACCTGTGGACAGCAATCTGGCAACTCATTTCTTCATTGGACAAGTACTTACTGAGCTCCTGCCACCATTCTAGGTACTTGGAGAATGTATCACAACTTAAACTGCATATATCATTTTGACCTATAAATTCCACTTCCAGGAATTAACCCTTCACCTGTGCTCCAAAATGTGGGAAATGGCATGTTTTTGGTTTCCTTTGCAGAGTGTTTATAACAGCAAAACCTTGTAAATACCTAAATGTCCATCAATAGGGGCCCAGGAAAATGTATCATGACACATTCATAAAATGGAGTACTTTTCAGGATACACAAAGAAAACAGGGAGTTCTTTATATGTTGATATAAAATAATCTCCAAGATAGGTTCCTGAGTTAAATAAGGTAAATTGGCAAACAGTATAAAATAACAGTTTAAAGGGGTGGATGGATAGCTGAAACCAGTTTGGCTCAGTGGATAGAGCGTCGGTCTGCAGACTGAAAGGTCCTAAGTTCGATTCTGGTCAAGGGCATGTACATTGGTTGCAGATACATCCCCAGTAGGGGGTGTGCAGCAGACAGCTGGTTGATAGTTCTCTCTCATCAATATTTCTAGCTCTCTGTCCCTCTCCCTTCCTCTCTGTAAAAAATCAATAAAATATATTTTAAAAATATAAATAAAAAAATATAGGGGTGGATACACATATGAATGTTCTGCACAGAATATCTCTGGAAAGATACACAGAAACTGTTATCTCCAGAGAAGAGAACAGGAGAGATAGCTGGTAAAGGGGTGTAAGGAAGACTTTTCATCATATATACTTTTGTCCTTTTGATTTATTAATTGTAATTGGTTTATGTACATAAAAGTAAACAAAATGTAAATTATTTTATTTTTCAATGTATAAGTGAAGAAAAATTAAATAACAGTATTAAATTACATGAAAAAATTGTGTATACCTATATACATATATATAAAGTTAAAAATATTTTATTTTTAAAACATTCTATATGTAAAATATGTTTAAGAAAAAAAAGAACTAAAAAAGCACAGAAATGTTAGAACAGTTATTTTTTCACTCTTTCTAATCTTTCTGCAATAGGGAAATACCACTTCTATAATAAGAAAAGAGTTATGAAAAATAAAATGCAGTTAGAGACTACTGCATGACCTAATAAATGACAATTAGAAACAATTGATATCACATCAGAATAATGGATCAGTAAGAACTCAGCAAAATGAATCACAAGAGTCTGCTGTGTTGGGTCATAAGGGACCTCTTAACAACAGGGAAATAACAGACATGAAGTGTTTCCTAAGAAAGATTTTCAAGACTGTCATAAAAACCTAGAATTATAGATTTTCTAGCTCTTCATACAACAGGAAAGAGAAAATAAGGTAACACTGGAAAGGAAAAAGCAAGTAACACCATAAAATCCTGCTCATCTTTGTTTCTTCCCTTGTGCCAAGCATAGTGTGTTGTAGTGAGAGGCACTTGATAGGTTATTTGTTTAGTAAATAAATTGGTCCTGTTATGGTCTGTTGAGTGATAAATCCTCTGAAACTGTAGGTTTGAAGTTAGCTATATATAAAATATATCTCAAATGTTGACATTATTACATTTCAGTATAATAAGATTTCAGAAACCATTTCAACACATATTTCAAAAACTAGAAATCAACAGTTAAAAAACTGAAGATTTGGCGTTAAATCTTTTTAGTATGAAGTATTAAAACAGAGTTCTTTATAATTTTAATAAATGAGCAAAACAAATTTAGAATACACATCATTACATCAATGTCTGATGTTCAATATGTATCAAATTTGAATGGGACCACAGTAAATCTTTCAAATAAACTCAAGTCAATAATAACTCACCGTCTTCTGTGTGCAAAAATGCACGATTCTAAGACCTAAAAGGATACAAAAATAGTTGTCCCGATTGTAATTAATTTAAGATTATTAACTAGGAAACAAATAACAAGATTGCTACCTTCTAACTTACAACTGTTCAGTTGCCCAAGAAATAAGCAGGGCTTAGAGATGGTTTAACATTACACAAAGATGCAATCTAGGGCATCTTAAGTTAAATGGATCTAGGAAATAACTTAATGTTGTATTCGTTTCAAAAGGGTCTTTCATGGGGGAAATGGTTCTGATGGCTTCTTAGAGACAAAACAAAGCCCAGGGATCCAGGCAGCTCATCATTAGATCAAATTAGTTGGATGACTCTGAAGGTTTCCTAGGTGCTTACAGAAAATCTGGTCCTTAGAGAAATGCTGATAACTGTGACCTTCCTTCTTCAATTTCAGCATCCCACAAAGTTGGCTGCTTTACAGAACAGCATTAAGCAGGAAGCTGAGAAATCTCGTCTCTTGCCAGATTTCCCATAGCACAAGCAACAGTTGTAACCATTAAGAAGCCACCAGGGGGCGTAGTTAGAGCAACCTCCCAAGTAGAGGACTTGGGTGAGGCAGCTGCTTCACAAAGAGCATAAGCCAAGGCCCGCAGGAAGACCTCAAGGAAGATGAGACCAGCAGCAAAGGAGTGGTAAGTTCTGTACCCATTTGAGGACCAATAGCACTCTGGTGTTGACAGGTAAAGCCTATGTCCTCTAAGTACTAATCACAGTCCTTCCTTATCAATATAATTTACAAAAATTGGAATTTGACATATTTAGGAAATCCCATCCATGTCAGCTATTTTCAGAAGACATCAGTGAGGATATTTAGCATTCTGACACAATTCATCTGTCGTATAATAGATATTACACATGGATCCCATCTATATCCCAAATGACCCCAATAGAAAGATTTATACCAACCTGCTACCTATAGAGTGCATCAATTTAGTAAAACCATATTTTTTTTTCTGTGTTGCTACTAGAACGATCAAAAATGAGGTAAGTAAATTTGACCTTCATTCAAATCACAATGAAAGATACCTGAAATAAAGGCAAGATATGATGCACAAACAGAATTGTATGTTTTAAAATCATTTCCTTAAAAAAAAAAAAAAACTTTCATAGTAAAATTAACCTGTCTATGTAAGACTAAGCAGCTTAGCATGATGACTTTTAAAACTCTATGTAGCTGAAGCCGGTTTGGCTCAGTGGTAGAGCGTCGGTCTGCGGACTGAAGGGTCCCAGGTTCGATTCTGGTCAAGGGCATGTACATTGGTTGTGGGCACATCCCCAGTACAGGGTGTGCAAGAGGCAGCTGGTCGATGTTTCTCTCTCATCGATGTTTCTAACTCTCTATCTCTCTCCCTTCCTCTCTGTAAAATATCAATAAAATATATTTAAAAAAACAAACAAAAAAAAAAACAACTCTGTAATTTCCTCAAAAGCAAATGAGTATTTTCTCCTATTTTTTTTTTTTTTTCTATTGTAAGTCAAAAGGGAATCATATATTCTACTCATTCCTATCTCAGGTATAAAAATGTCTAGATATTTAATTCCAAGGAATCCCATATTCAGTGACACCTGGATCAATAAATCATATTACCTGTATAGCTTCATGGTACAGTGAGATTTAGTATAAAAAGTACTAATATTTCCTCAAAACATCTATTAACATTTAGTAACTATACAGTACTAGCAAAGAATATACATTTGTAAAAATATAAATTAGTTTTAAAAAAATTTTAACAAGTATCACTTGTACAGCATCAGTCCTGGGAACAAAAGATAATCCACAAAGTTATGGAAGCCCAAATAAACATCTACAACTTAAAGGGGCCACGGAAGGCACCCCTATTGTTACCACCATAATCTGAGGAAGACCTGAAGGAGAGGCATCACTTCAGCTGCCATCTTAAAAACACACCATCTTCAGCTTCCATGCTGCTCCACTATAAGGTTTGTAGAATATGTACGTACAAAACACAAGTCCTGTGCTGAAGTCAAAGTTACCTTCTGTTATAGTGGAGCTGTCAGACTACAGCTGCACACAGCTTTACAAAAGGATCCTGAAAC
This sequence comes from Pipistrellus hanaki, assembly GCF_964339955.1. Classification (NCBI taxonomy): domain Eukaryota; kingdom Metazoa; phylum Chordata; class Mammalia; order Chiroptera; family Vespertilionidae; genus Pipistrellus; species Pipistrellus hanaki. The sequence goes on from NC_140507.1 coordinate 48,000,790, forward strand.
TTTAAAATGTTAAATACAAACTGAATTTTTCTCCCTGCTTTTCATGTGCCCCATGGGTGACAGTACCTCTGTTTTTAATGATAGTCCACTGTTAAAGAATATTGTTGCAACAGCAATGTAGGAGACAGTTATTTCTGGCTTCAGTGGTCCTAAAGGGAGAGAAATTGGGTACTGTTAGATAAGAGTTTCCAGTCTTCCAGACAAATCCACTGGAGAAGGACAAATGGTACTTTGTTTCTTAGTGCTGACCCGGGTATGTTACTGTCCTGACCGAGTTGAGCATTTGCTGTGATGCCATCTAATTACAGAGAGAAGTTTCCAGAAGGCAAGGACGATGGCTGTCCAGCTCAGCACAGTATCCTTGAACCAGAAGAATAAAAATAAACTCAAAAATAAACTGCTCTCACATAAGAGAGCAGATAGTCAACATCCTTCAACATGGCTCCTAACGATATCTACCACAATATCAATCCCCAAATCAAAGAAGAGAATTTCTCAATGGTAGAACTTACTTTCTCTTCAGCAAGTATTATTTAATTTCTAGGATACCAGAAATAAAAGCTTGCATTCTTGCATATATTCAGTTCACCCCAAGAGTATCCCATCTACAAATATTTATTGAGCACTTACTATGTGATTGAGATGATACAGACAGAGTAATAGAGCACTTAACAACATGTTGTTAAGATTGTAATTATTAAGAAATTGTGCTTGGCCTGGGCATACATACTATAGTGAACCACATAGGCCTGATCTGTGCTCTCCAAAAATTTCCTCTCTGAAGTTAGACTGGCATCATCCCAGACGTGTTAACATTGTGAGTACAATAAGGGGCAACCCTAAACTTTATACCAACAGTTTAAAATCTGAGATTATCTCGTATTTGACATTCTATGCAACCATCTTGTGCTGAGTTGATAGCATCCCTCCAAAAATGTGTGTCCCTCCAGAACATTACTTGGAAACAGGGTCTTTGTAGATATTAATCAAATTAAAATGAGGTCTTATCGGATTAGAGTGGGCCCTCATCAGTGACTGGTGTTCTTATAAAAAGAGGGAAAGATGGCCATGTGAAGACAGAGGCAGACACTACAGTTTATATTATTGGGACTCGGTTGGCCGGCAACCACAACAAACTAGAAGAAGCAAGGACAGAGTCTGCCCTACAGCCTTTGGTGGAAGCATGGCCCTGCCAACATCTTGATCAGACCTTAGCCTCCAGAACTGTGAGAAAATAAATTTGTTGTTTTAAGCCACCCAGTCTGTGATAATTTGCCATGGCAATCCTAAGAAACTAATACACCCTTTAAGCAAAACAACAGAACCGCATTCATGGCTCCTCCGTTCCCTGTAACTCTCCACCAAACACCTACAGATGTTCAGTTCCAAAGTTAGGAAAAATCACCATTCATTCAGTCAACAAATACTTATTGAGCAACTACTGTATTTTAGGTATATGTAGTACATCAGTGAATAAAAGGAGCAAAGGTCTCCTCAAACAATGTCATAAATTCTTTTATGTACCCGGCATTCACACAAATCATTTTGCTGAGATCTGAGACAAGAAAACAAAAGGGAAGAGGTAAGTGCTAATGGTATTACAGACGAGGGCAGTAAAGGCTGTTCAAAAACTTGAAGAAGATACATTATTGTTTTGCTCAAGAGTAAATCTGTCTCAGCAGCTCACACTTAGAAATAATATTTTCTAGCCCAGGCTGGTTTGGCTCAGTGGATAGAGCGTCAGCCTGCGGACTGAAGGGTCCCAGGTTCGATTCCGGTCAAGGGCATGTACCTTGATTGCAGGCATGTACCTTGATTGCGGGCACATCCCCAGTAGGGGGTGTGCAAGAGGCAGCTGATCGATGATTCTCTCTCATCGATGTTTCTGACTCTCTCTCCCTCTCTCTTCCTTTCTATAAGAAAACAATAATATATATATATATATATATATATATATATATATATATATATATATAAATAAATAATATTTCCTCAACAACTGAGAAAAGTGGTTCAGAAGCAGATTTTAAAGTCAAGGAGTCTGGCTTGTTTTGAAAGTAGATGCTTCACAGGAATTTTAAATACCATTAAAAAAAAAAAACAAACCAATAGCATTTTTATTTTCCTCCAGTCTCATGTTTTTTATCAGACCTTATTCTTGTCAACTGTGGTTCTGCCCACAGTGGTGCCTCCAGAATGTCCATGTAAGATGGGTCAGAGTTAGCAATGTGGTCACAAAAGAAAGCCAGGGAACACACCTAAAGATGCATCTCCATAGCCAGCACATGGCATCTGCTTAGATTGTATGTTTCTGTGGGACAGTTAAAACATCTACCTTAATTGGCCAACAACCAAGTTTTTTAAGAACTCTTCCCACAATTCACATGCACATACATAAATACACATGATAACTGTTAACTAATTGGTGTAATTCAGTGGAATGACTCTTGACTTTCAATGTTTTAAATTGTGTGGGGGTTTTTATTAGATGCATCTCTGAATAACTCTACACTGTGAAAAGACATGGGGAGGGTATTCCAGAGCTACCTACAAGATATCTTTTGAAAGGAAAGGAGGAAATTGTTCTGATTTGGGGAAACCTAAGCCCTCTGAGACATGATCACCGATTGCCAATAGACAGCTCAACTTTTGAATGCAGAACCAGAAGTCACCAAGGCTGCAATAAAAACTTGGTAAATATTTGCACAGAAGTGAGAGGTGAAGCTACTATTTAAAAATGATATCTGGCCCTCTCCAAGATAATGATTATATCTTCTATGTCACCAGAATAATCAGCTCCAGATCTTAAGATGGCTATAGAGCTGAAGTGGAAATGTAAATTTTAACTTTTCCTTTTAACAAAAGAAAAAAAAAAATATTTGTCAGTGAAAATGAGGTAGTAAAATCAAAAGAAAATTTTAAAAAATGAAGCAATTTGGGGGCTCCAGAACTCACACTTTTTAATGGGGACCTGGGGGTGAAAGGGAGAGAAAACTATTTGGAATGCTTAAAAATGCAATGAACTATTATCCTATATAATAAAAGCCTAATATGCTAATTGTCCCTTTAACTGAGAATTCAACCAGGGGGTGGGACCAGCTGGCCAACCGCCCATGGCCCCTCCCCCTTGGCTGGCCCCACCCCAGCCAGAAGCAGAGGCAGGCAGCCAGGGGAAGGGAGGTCCTGGTCAAAGCAGGCAATTGGCAGTAACAAGGAACCCTACCCATGCACAAATTTCATGCACTGAGCCTCTAGTTATTTCATAAAATCTACTCATCTTCAAAGTAAATTTCACTTCTAAACATGATCTAAGATATTTGTGTCAATGTACTTAAGCTTATAGCATATTTCTGGTTATGTTCTTTTAATGGAAAAATGAAGCAGTTTCCTTTTTAGGGTTTATGTATTATTAATGGCAAACATTTAAGTTAAGATGCAGGTAGAAATGAAAAAGTTACTCTGTACTTCCAAAGAAGTAAATCTTTCTCTTCCCAAAAATGAATAACATAGTGTTGAACTTGATTAAACTCGAAGGTGTGCATAGCTCAGAGTTTGCCTGGGTCTCAATGAACAGATTAATAATACCTCAGCATCTATATACATTTACATCTATTGGGGCTCTTTATTTTCACACTTCTTCTATTTATTGAAAAGTAAAATGTAAGTGAGTAAACTAAGAATTAAATTATCTAGGCATGTACCTATTATGCTTTTTCCCATTTGGAAAGTCATTCAACTTCTCGAACTTTAGGTTTCCCATATCTATAAATTTCCTGCCATTATAAAACTCTCTAATTGGCTATAAAAATTTTTTTAAATATTTTAATATATTTTTATTGACTTCAGAGAGAGAGAGAGACGGAGAGAGATATAGAAACATCAATGGTGAGAGAGAATCATTGATGGGCTGCCCCCTGCATGCCCCCTACTGGGCATCGAGCCTGCAACCAGGGCATGTGACCTCCAGGTTCATGGGTTCACGTACAACCACTGAACCATACCAGCCAGGCTAAAGATTTTTTTAAAGGGAGGTCAGATGGTAGTTGTGACACTTTAAGTGTAGAAGTCTTACACTTAAAAATAAAGAGTGTAGCCTGGGCTGGGTGGCTCAGTTGGTTGGAACATGGTTCCATATACCAGAGGATTGAGGGTTTGATTTCTGGTCAGGTACATATCTAGGTTGCAGTTTGATCCTAGTTGCACATGTACAGGAGGCAACCGATTGATGTTTCTCTCTCTCTCCCTTCCTCTCACTCTAAAATTATTATTTTTTAAAATAAAATATGCTTGGGTGAGGATTTTTAAAAAAAGAGTGCAATCATTAAGGTACTGATCCAGGCAAAAGTGAAGTGAGCATCTTAAGTTGAAGACTATAAAAACTTCCCTATTTACTATAATTTCTAGAAAACTGTTCTGAAAATTGTTCATCAATGTACTGAGCCCATAAATGGAAACTCTGACTAGAAGCAAAAAGAGGTACCTTAGACCATTCTAAAGAGCAGAATAGGACAGAAACATTTCAGCAACCATTTCTTTCCTTGTTCCTACATTTTTGTTGGATTAGCTAGTGGAGTGAAAGTGTTATTTGTCAATATTTGGAGGTTTATTTTTATTTAAGAGGTTGTAAGGTCAATGAGAAGTTTGACAGAAGTAACAAGTACTTAGCCTGACAGCCTATATAATTGTTTGCTTGACTTTTGGTTTTAGAGAAAGTAACTTTTACACATGGACAGCTAACAAAGAAATCATGTAAGTTTAACTGTTATCTAATACTAGTGGATTCTGGTCTGCTCCTTTGGGCTAAAAATCAGGGCACAGAAAATGTCTTTATTACGGAGGGCTTCTTCTTTATAATGGTTATTCATTTTTAATGATTTTTTCATCAAGAAAATGTGTATGGATTTTGCAACTGGTATGAAGTAAGGGGCAGTCCTAGTCCCCAGTCCTTCCCCTTCCCTAGCTAACTTATCCTAGGGTCAGTCACCTGGTCTCAGGCCTCAGGATCTTCAACTGTGAACGAAGCCTGTTGGCTTAAAATACTTTAAAGACCCCTTTGAGCTCTTAACATTCTACTCTTTTGAAATTAAACAAAGAAATGTATTATCCTAGATGGATGGCATGAGGTCTAGTGAAAATGGGAAATGACATTTCTAAGGTAAAAAAGTTTTAATCCCCACAATCTTTGCTCAAGTCCTTCCTTTTAAATGTTCCCTGAAGCGACTTCTCAATGCAGGTATAGAAGGAAGATGGTAGAAGGAACCACTCTCCTCTTGAGAGATCATATTATCCCCCCAACACCCCCCATCATGGTTTAACCAGGAGCCAATAACTCCAAATATGCTCCTGAGCACTTCCGACCATACAAAGCTTGCCTGCGCTCACTTCTCTCCTCATCTGTCCCCGTTGTATGGCTGATGTATGAAACCTGTCAATAAGCCTGGAAACAGGCAAACAAGGTCAAAAAAAAAAAAAAAAAAGACAGTCCATGGAAGAAATCCAATTCATGCTCATGAAAAGTAGGGCATGCCTGGAGGTGGAGGGGAGAGAGAACGGGTAAGGGCCACAAAAAGGCCAATGATGTCTCCAGTTATGTCCACCCATGCCTCCCCCCTGCCCCCCACATGACAAGGCTCCCACTATCCTGGATCTGCGGGTGATGTCAGCCCGCCCACATTCCCTGGCCAAAACACACACACCACAGAGCCCAGCACAGCCTGCGGCTGTGGGACCCCCGCCGGGTGCAGCCACCCGGCCGGCCCGCAGCACGCGGAAGTGGCATCCCGGCAGGAAAGTGTGCGACGTGTCACTCAGCTGCCTGGGAGCAGCCACGCTGCACAGCATCCCTCCCTCCAGCCTCGGGCGTGTGGGCCCCAAAGGCTGGGCTGCAGGAGGCAGGGGTGTCCCTGCCTCTTTCTCTCCCCCTGCTTTTTTTAATTTTATTTTATTTTTAAGGGGGTGAAGGGTTGGAAATAGACATGGTCATGGTGCCCACCCCAAGACAGACAAGGAACTCCTGGCACCCCAGCATCCGTGGAGCAGGATGCTGCTCTGAAGGGACGAGAAGTAAGTTTCATCCCCGCCTCGGTCCCCTCACTCCTGGACCCGGAGGACAGTCCCTGACTGTTCGCGGAAAGGGGAACCTGCGTCCCAAGTCGCTGCTGGCCCCTTTGGGGGGGGGGGGGGGGGGGGGATCTGCATGGCAAATTCCCCTCTGGGGTCGGCCAACTGAAAACGTCAGCCCAAGGGTCAAAGGGCCAAAGAAGGACACCCCGGGCGGGTCAGCGCCCCAGGGAGAGGTAGACATTCCCCTCCAAAGACCGGGTCTCCCCTCCCGTCCAAGACTCGCCCGCGTGAGTTCCCCAGTGCAGCGTGCGGCGGCGGCGCAGACTTACCCCCGTCCACCCCGATGGACGGCTCCAGCTTCGCCCCGGCGATGGCCAGCACTATTCCAACCATGAACCATTCTTTCCTCATCCTCTCCAGCAGCCTCATGTTGGCCAGGATGGGTAGGGTTTTGTTTATTTGTTTGCCTCCTTTCCTTTTTCGGGGGGCTGCGATCGCTGAGTCCCCGGGGGGCGTCTGCACTCTTTGCACAGTCCCTCTTCCCCAGGCAGCGGAGCAAGTCAAATTGCTACTTGTAAACTGGAGACCTGGGGGCTGCCCGGGCGGCTTCGAGGAGGGCTGGGAGTAGTAGTATCCAGTGACAGGGAAGCCTCACTGAGCGCCGCCATCACTACCGCGCGCCTCCGGGTAGACGCGCACCCGCCGGATCCGATCGGGCCCCAGCCTCTCCCATGCGCGAAGACTCCGAAGCGAACCATTGGGGCCAGGCTGGCCGGCGCGGGCTGTCCGAGGAAAAGAGGCTAGCCGCCGTGGTGGGGCTGACAGACTCGCCACTTCCAGGACCTGCGGAACCTTAAGGATGGCTGGGGCGGGGAGAGCCAGAAGGCGCCACAGCCACCTAGCCTGATCGAGGGTCCTTCTCCAACAAAACTACAGGCACAGACAGCCGCCAGCGCCCCTGGAACACATCTACGGAGAGGTTCTCTCTTTTGCTTCGCCACAAGGCTGTGGGGAGGGCCATCGTGGGCTTGATCAGAAATGTCTCTCTCTGCATCTGCGGCGGGGTGCAACCAGGGTGGTTTTTTTTTTTTAGGCGCACTTATTCTGGGTATTACGACGCTTCCCGGACGCCGGCGCTGACGTGCACGCAGGGGGCGGGGCCAGGCGGCTCCCAGTGCCCCGCCGGATCCGGGAGGCAGACGCGGTCCCGGGCGGCGCTGAGCAGCCGCTCCCTCGGGGGCGTGGCGGTGGGGGGAGGCTCCGGCCGCGCGGGACGGTGGAAAACTGGTTGCCCAGCCGATGCCCAACTTCGCTGGAATTCTTCCTTCCGGCGTCCGTCCGCTGGAGGCCTCGAGATCTGTCGCCCGCAGCGTGCGCTCTGCCCGGAGCCCCCTTGCCTACACCTGCCGGGAGTGGGTGGGCAGCCGGGGGTGGGGACCAAGTCTTCCTCCAGGGCGGAGGGTCAGGGACCCCCAAGGCAAAGAGGTGAAGGGCCTGCCGAGTAGAGAGTGTGGGGGGGGAAAGGGGTTGAAGGGGGGGGTCCTAACTTCCATCGACCCACGTGCTAGAGTCTGTCCCCCAGTTTCTACCTTCAGGTGTTTCCTGGCAGCCACGTGACATTGATAGTTTCAAGGACGACTGCCTACCATGACCCTGCTGGGCCATCAACGCCCTCCCCCCTTATGCACCCAAACAAAGAAATAAAATACCGTGTTTTTATTAAAATACTGTTTTGGAAATAGCCTGGTCTCCAATGGCTCAGTGGTTAACTAAACGTTTGGAAGGGACTTCGGGGATGGTTCAGGGATGCCAGATTTTAATCCTGAATGTATTCAAAGATTGAAAGACACTCATCCTGTATTTCCCTATAGTCGTGTTTCTTGATAACATGGCTTGCTATCCAAAAACGAAGCCGGCTTATGCGCTGTGCCAGCAGTTGAAGGTGGCACAGCATGCAGCGTCATCTAATTATACATCAGGCAGGATAACAAAAAGGGAGCCTCTATAAAAAGAGCTTAACATTAAATAATCTAAAAAGAGAAAGCACAGGAGGTGTGATAAAATCTGATGTTAATTACTTAGGCAGGCACAAGATAAGTGGACATACATGAAAGACAGTCTACAACACAATTATTTTCTTAGAGTAATTTCTCACTAGGTTCAAGAGTCTTGTATCTCAGTCATTGAAGGCATGCCCTTTTATTAAAAGATCATTAAACATTACGCTTACAGAAATTGAGCCAGTTTAACTTTATCACTGTTCGCAAATTCTTATTTACCAAGAACTCTTTGATCTGTGTAGAGCTGAATCTAGCTCCTGAAAGGGTTTTTTTTATTTGTTTGTTTTGTTTTTAATCGTTACTTAAAGGAAAAGAATTCAGTACAGTGTGAATTTTGTTATGTTACGGCTTGGGTTAATTTCCCATAGCTGCTGTAACAAGTACCTTTAACTGGCTAGGAAATAACAGAACTCTATTCTCTCTTAGTCCTGAAAGCCAGGAGTCCAAAATCAAGGTGTTGGTTGCCCAGGCTGCAGGTCCTCTGGAGACTAGGCGGAGAATCCCTTCTTGCCTCTTCCAGCTTCTGGTGATGGCATTACTTAGCTTCCTTGGCTTATGGCCACATCACTCCAATCTCTACCTCTGTCTTCATATTGCCTCCTCTCTGTCTGTGTCTTCTCATTTTCTGTGTCATAAAGACATTTGCCACTGAATTTAGGGCCCACCAGATAAGCCAGAATTATCTCATTTTTTGATCCTCAATTAATGTGAAAATATCCTTTTTTTCAAATTCATTGAATATTGTTCCCCCAATAGTTATGTCTACCTGGAACTTCAGAATGTGACCTTATTTGGAAAGTGAGTCTTTCAGATGTAATTAGTTCAGAGGAAGTCATGCTGGATTAAGATGGGTCCTAAACGCACTGGTTCATTTCCTTTTAAGAAGGTCATGCACACGAAGACTCACAAGAGTCAGAAGAGGAGAAAGTCCTGTGGAACTGGAAGCAGAGATTGGAGTGATGTGTGCAAGCCAAGGATTCATCTTGGAAACAAGCACCAAAAGCTGGGAGAGGCTTGGAACAGATTTTCCCTCTGGGTCTCCAAAAGGAGCCAACCCTGCGGACGCCTGGATTTCAGAGCTTTGGCCTCCTGAAGCGTGAGATAATAAATGTCGTTTTAAGCCATCCAGCCTGTGGTACAGTGGTGCCTCATACAACGAACTTAATTCGTTCCAGGAGCAAGTTTGTTATGCGAAAAGTTCGTTATGTGAAACGCGTTTTCCCATAACAATACATGTTAAAAAAAATAATTCGTTCTGTAGCATAAAATATGCTAAGATGACATAAAAAAAGATAAATTTTTTGTTATTATTTTTATTTTTGTTATTATTTTTATTTAGATACATCTAAAAACATAATTTTTTAAAAAAAAAAAACACATTTTTTTAATTTTAAGACAGACTAAGTAGAGTCTACCGAATCTTGCACATCTTCATCCATTTTCTGCTTTTTGGCCGATGGTTTCATGAAAAACTGTCCAAAGTCGTTTGTTTAACGACTTGAGTTTAACTTAAAAGGACGACTGCCGTGATACGTGCGTGATGAAGAACAATTGCCGCGATACGTGCTTAAGTTAAGCGCAGTGACTAACGACTGCCTGCAGTGCCTGCGCGGAAGGATGCAATACATCGGCAGCGATCGTGGAAGCTCGGGCGAAGCAGTCGTGGAAGCTCGGGCAAAGCGGTCGTGGAAGCTCGGGCGACTTCGTTGTGTGAAATGAAGTTCGTTGTGTGCAGCGTTCGCTGTGCGAGGCGTTCTTTATGCGAGGCACCACTGTATTCTGAAAAGGCCACCCTAGGAAACTTACACAGTGTCACTCAGATTCCAGAGATTTTCTGTGCACCTGTCTTTGGAGTGACCACCATTCAAATAGTCCAGGCAGGAGTTCTAAGTCAATGGAGCAGGAAAAGGCAATCCGTGTAAGAACTGTTAAACAGGAAGAATTTTAAAAAATGTTAATAATACTGGTCATCTTTAGAGCAATGGTGAACCAGTCTGAAATGAATCCCAGAATCTGTCCAGTAGATGCCAGTGCCATCCGCTCAGCCAGGGAGTCTTTACAAAGTAGATTTGGGCACGAGATTACAAATTCAGTTTGTGTCTTGTGTTCAAGGCCAGTGGGGATTGTCACTAGAGATGTCCAGGAGGCAGGTGGAATAGAGGCTTGAGCTCATGAGAACGGAGTTTCTGTAGGGCTGGAGTTCTTCAACAACAGATTAGGGAAACTACAGGCATCAATGTAGCAAATATTTTCTTTTAACCTATATTACATTGGCTACTCGGTCTCTCTGAATGTGACTCAGTACTTACAATATTTATGAATGCTTACTATGTGCCAAGAACACAGAACACCTTATAATTGCTCTGATGGGCTTTATGTTTAACAAAATGGTGGTGGGAGTTCTATCTCATGAGGCTGTTGAAAAGAGTCCATGGGCCAGTGATGTGCATTGCCTTGCCTGAAACAAATGCTCAGCTATTTATTCAACACATATTTATTGAGCTCCTACTTCATGCCGGGCATTCTTCTAGATACTGAAGTTACAAGGAACAGTGAGAGACAAGGTCAGCTTTCCTTGGATAGTACCATTCTGGCATAAAAAGAAAAGCAGCAAATAGTGATAAGTGCTAACGATAAAGTAAAACAGGCCACATGATAAAGTAACAAGGAGGCTACTGTGAGTGACGCAGGAAAGTCTTTCTAAAGGGGAACAATTGAAGCAGAGACCCCATTGGAACCCCTGATGGGGGAAATGTCTATGATGCTAATATCTTGGAGATGAGCACTTTAGGCAGAGGGAACAACTGGTGAGCAACCCGTGTCAATGCTCTAAGGTGGGAATGATCCTGGCATTTGTATTAGTTTCCTGTTGCTGCTGTAACAAATGACTTCTGATTCGTGGCTGAAAATGATACAGATTAATTCTCCTACAGTTCTGGGGCTCAGAAGTCCAAAATGGATCTCATCAGGCTAAAAACATGTCAGCAGGTCTGCTTTGTTTTCTAGGTTTCTTAGAGGAATTCTGTTTCCTTTCCTTCTCCTGCTCCTTGGGGTTGTGTGCATTCCTTGGTTTTCTGCTCCCTTCACCTTTCAAGCCAGCAATCGCCCAGCAACATTTAATATATTCCCACATGGTGATTGGACACAGTAGAGTTTGTGCTTATGAGAGAGTCTCCCTGAGTTTGATCAGTTTTGGGATGTGGTCAGGGAAACTGCCCCTGAAGGGTAGTGAACCCACCACAGTGACCAGCCAGGCAGTCTAATTCTGATAACTCCCCAACTGTAGTTGGCCATTTAAACTCCAATAAGTATTATTTTACAGATGTGACAATGAAGAAAGGTAAAGTAAGTTTTCCCCGTGGCCGGTAAGTGGTAGAGCCAGGCTTCACCTCAGGAGCCCAGGCAGCTGAAACCTGGGCACTGTCCCATAGTGATTAAAAGTTTATATCTAAGCATCCAGCTCCTCAAGTTAAAACCCTAACTCTACTACTTATTGCAATACCCATGTGACTCTGGAAAGTCACTTGACATAGTCTCAGTTTTCACATCTGAAAAGGGGAAATACCTCTCATGAGCTGTTAGGATGATGAGTAAACGTATCAGAAACATAACTGTGTCAAAGATATGGTGATATTGCCTCCCCAATATCTTGACCCACATAATATCTCACATCTTTTATGGAAGCTTTTCCTGTTCCCTTGTTGTAGTGACCATAAAGTTATGTGTGTACATAATTTACTATGACTAGATTGGAAGCTTCTCAAGACTAAGAATTGGCCCTAGCTGGTTTGGCTCAGTGGTTAGAACATTGGCCTATAGACTAAAGGGCCCCGGGTTCAATTCCAGCCAAGGGCACATGCTTGATCCCTAGTAGGGAGCGTGCAGGAGGCAGCCAATAAATGATTCTCATCATTAATGTGTCTGTCTCTCTTTCCCTTTCTGAAATCGATAAAAATACTTTAAAAAAAAAAATTAAGAATTGTGGGTGTTTCCATTATCATCATCCATGCCAGCTAATAATATTTGATAAATGTTTGCTGACTTGAATAATTGATGTAGAGTCAGAGTTACAATGTAGAGAGAGAAAAAACAGCATAGTCTATCTTATGGTAGGTGATACAAAAGGGGTGTTTTATGATTCTTTAACTGTCCTCAAGGTCTGGATAGCTGCAGGGTATCCTAGAAGAGGGTGGCCATTGCAATGTAATAGATGTCACAGGATGGAGGTGAGATGGTAGGAGATGGATGCTACAAAGGACCAGGAATCCGAAAAATCTGTGTTCTGGCCATGACTTTGTTCTCATTAGCTGAGACCTCCAACTGCTAAAGTAAGAAGTTTCTTTACCAACTCAAAGGACTCACATAATAAGTAAACCTGGTCTGTTTATACATTCAGGTTTCTCCTTACCACCTAATCAAGACCTGACTGGTAAACCTAGAATGATCATGTATGGTTAAGAAATGAGGGCGTGAGGATCATTTATTGATTTAGTCATGTATTCAAATAATTCAACAAATATTAAACTGCTTTTAAATTTCAGCCGTTTTATTTACTAGCCATTTACTTTGGGCAAGTAACATAACCTCTCTGTGATCTGGTTAACAAGTGCCTCATGGTGCCAAAACCGGTTTGGCTCAGTGGATAGAGCGTTGGCCTGGGGACTGAAGGGGGGTTCGATTCCGGTCAAGGGAATGTACCTTGATTGCGGGCACATCCCCAATAGGGGGTGTGCAAGAGGCAACTGATTGATGATTCTCTCTCATCAACGTTTCTGACTCTCTACCCCTCTCTCTTCCTCTCTGTGAAAAATCAATATTATATACATATATATATATATATATATATATATATATATATATATATATATTTTTTTTTTTTTTAAAGTGCCTCATGGAGATGTCCCAAAAGTGCCCATGTAAAATGTTTAGATTGGCAAGGAGAACATGCTTAAAAATGGATGGTGGTGATTGGAATTATTGTTGGTAATGTTTGTTCAGTTGTTCTGTGTCAGAAGTTAATACATTCCTGGATCAGTTTATTGTTTCCGTTTTATTTTATTTTTTTAAAATATATTTTATTGATATTTCACGGAGAGAAGGAAGGGAGAGAGAGAGCTAGAAACGTCGATGAGAGAGAAACATCGACCAGCTTCCTCTTGCACACCCCCTACCGGGGATGTGCCCGCAACCAATGTACATGCCCTTGACTGGAATCGAACCTGGGACCTTTCAGTCTGCAGACCGATGCTCTATCACTGAGCCAAACCAGCTTCGTCTTGTTTCTGTTTTATATCATGCTGTCAAATCATTTGTTTGTTAGCACATACCCTGAGTGTCAAAACAGCCAAACCATATGTTTTGGGTCATATAGGCACAAGTGTTTAGTGTTGACACAGCATAAATACCTCCCATGATGATATGAGTATGGTCTTGAGTAACAAAGTCCATACCAGGCACATGAGTTTCTGAACCTAATAAATATCTGATAACATGAAGTGAGTGATAAATGAAAAACAAGTGAAGAATTTAAAATTTAGTCTCTATTAATTCTTGGGTTTAAAATCAAACAAGTAGTTGTTTCCATGTGTTTTAAGTTAGCTGCTTATGCTGTAATAATTTACCTAAACTTCAGCAACACTTTGTGTCCTTATGATGTTCCTAATTAAATCCATTCCCACATCTTCCATCCAGAGTTTCTTAAGTCTTAGCCTGGGTTTGAAAGGAGATTGGAAGTTCAGGACTCCTTTCAGATAACTTAAATAAAAGGCTACCTGGCGATGCATAGAAATAATTTAGGTGGTAGTGTTTGGTTCAGTACTCAACCCCTGTAAATTATTTATCACTTGTGGATAATTTGTGAAAATTATATAGGGCAGAGTAATATTATATAAATATATATATATATATTTTAGAAGTTAAATAAGTCATTGCATTCTTTTTCATCACTTGAAACAATTACAAACTAAACAAAAAGACCCATAAGTACATAATCATTGGCATGCCATGTAATCTTCGAGTGAGCATATTCAAGAACAACTGTTTTGCCGAAACCGGTTTGGCTCAGTGGTAGAGCGTTGGTCTCCGGACTGAAAGGTCCCAGGTTCGATTCCGGTCAAGGGCATGTACATTGGTTGTGGGCATATCCCCGGTAGGGGGTGTGCAAGAGGCAACTGGTCAATGTTTCTCTCATCGACGTTTCTAGCTCTCTATCTCTCTCCCTTCCTCTCTGTAAAAAATCAATAAAATATATTTTAAAAAAAATAACAACTGTTTTGATCAGAGAATGTTTTTTATACTAATGGGTATTGCTAGCTCTAAAATGTTACCATGAAAGGAAATGCTGACTTTTTCTAAATAGAGCAGAGATAAAGATATATAGTGGCCTTGCCAATTACAATGGTATCCCACCAATAAACACATAATTTGTAAACATATTGTAGCCAGCTAGCTAATTTCCCAGATAAATATCCGGTAGTCTGTTTCTCTCCGTGCTGCTAACAATGCTTTACAGAGATAGAGTACTACTTTCTGCTTCGATATTGGTTAGCTCTAGAACAACTCACACACTAATATTAAACAGTTATGAAAATTCCAACTCAAATATGAGGCCATGCCTCACAGTGGATTAGGAAATATAACCACTCCCCTTTTCTGCACATAGGAATTTAGGCACTTAGCTTCTACTGTATTGGTGTTAATGAGAGTTATGCATGTAGATTCCCTCAATTCAAATGTGATTATTCCCTCTTCACATTGAGAACAACTAGGTTTGTCAGCAGGGAAGGGATGCTACTTTCTTTAACCCATAGTGGGTGAGCGTGTCTCTTTGCAGAAGACCTTATGCTCCCATGGTTTGTGGAAACTCTCCATCTACCGGTAATAGTTTCTCAGTCTCTTGAGTGGAAATCTGTCTCAGGAAATTAAGGACAAAGAGGAGAGTCGACAGCAGTGGATGATAAGCTATTGGGAGGCACAGTAAATAATGGAGGGAAATGCAGCCCGAGAGAGAGGGATCATTTAAGGCTATTAGATGACAAATCCACTTCAATGCAGTTATTACACCTGTAAATACAGAAAAATGATAATGTTGACAACTCTTCATCACACAATCTGTCTCATTAATAAATGATGAAGGGTGGAAAGAGTAAAAGAAATAAGGCCAACTCTGCATAACAATATCACAGAAGCGCTGGGAAAAACTAGCTAAGCTAAAACAAAGACGGAACATGGCTGCATTAATGAAGAATGACTAAGGTGAAAAGGGAAGATTCAAAGGCATGTACGTGTAGAAAACAGTATGGATAATACAAGGCTTTTTTGTTTAAAATAAATTATATAACTTCACCTTACATTATCGGGAAAAATTAGCATATAATACTTACCTGTGAAATTTTGTTTTCAATGTTGGTTTCCAGGGAAAAGATAGCTGCCTGCGTTCCTCTAGTGTAAGTCAAAGGTCATTGGCAGGGAGGCTTCCCACCTCACATTCCTGAGAGCAATGAAAAACACATTAAAAGTCTGCAGAAGGCATTTTTATCTCCTCCTGGAAAAGTATCTATAGCTCTATCTCTGATTGTCTTCTAAGAGGGGCATCAGCTGGAGATCTAAGTCCAACTTAAGAAAGGACAAAGGTCTGAAAGACATTGGGGGAGCTTTAAGTCTCTGTGATTGGGGGACCTGTATACATTAAACTAGCTTCATGGAGCTCCCAAAAGCTACATGCTTCAAAGAATAAACTTGATTGATTGATGATTGATTGATTGAAGGGCCGTGTAATTAGAATGGGTGGAAGGAGTTGCTGACAGCCTCCCACTGGCCATTTTCTCCTTTTCTTCTTAGTAATAGAACTCACGATTCTAGCTGAGCATATAGCAGCCAAATACAGAACATAGCTTCCTTTGCAGCTAGTAAATGAGCATGTGATTAAGTTCCAGGAATGGATTCTAATGGGAAGTGCCTGATTTCTAGGAAGATCATTAAAGGAAGAAGACAGTCACTTCTTTATACCCTTCTTCTTCTTGCTAGCTTGTATACAGACATAAAGGCTTAAATCCCAGCAGCCATCTTCCACCAAGACAGGCAGAACATCCCAGAGCCACCTTACTAGCCCTGAATGACCTACCTCTAGAGTGTGTGTGTATAACAGAGAAGCAAACTTCTATCTTGGCTATCACTATTACTTTGAGTTTTCTATTACTTGTAGCCAAACCTAATCTTAATATGCTATGCATTTTTGAAAAGTAGAAAGTAAGCAGTAATCTCTTGGTCTAAAGAGTGATAAAAAAAAAAAAAAAAAAAAAAAAAAAAAAAAAAAAAAAAAAAAAAAAAGTGAATTCCTAAGCCTGACTGATACCTAATTAGTTGCTTTAATTCATACAATATTCTGAACTTACGCAGTGCAAATGGAATTATAGATTGTGTTGTTTTGTTTTTCTTTTTCTACACAATTTATTGTGAGGTTATCAATGTCAAATAAAATACTACTTTTCATCATTTTCTTCTACTCTGTCGTCTTGAACAATTCATTTTTCCTTCCAAAATGTTGCATGCAATAGTTGAGACCAGGAAGAGTTTCTAACCATAGCTAAGGACCTGAACATTCATCTGAACATTCCTATGCTAGTTACATGCAGCTGTCACCTGGTGGTCTCTTTATAGCTAATCTCTATGACAAGTTCCAGGAAAACTCTTATCACAATGACCTTCACACATCTTCAGATCTCACAGGCTTTGTTGCACCTCAAAGGCTCCATCACTGCCTGGAGGCCATACACCTTCCTGCTGGGCAGACTCAGAGATAAGGTTAATGGTTAAGTAGAAAACAAAGACTGAAGTTTGCTGTTATGATTGGCCCACCTTTCTTGGTAAATTCAATCCATATATATTTGAAGAAAGACATTCTAACCTGGCAGCCAGAAACTGTATCTGAAGACCTGTTAGAGCTGTACCATCAAGGCACCTGTAAATATTAATTTTGAATAACCTGCATCTCCTACCATCAATCATGAGGTTGTCTCATGAATTCTTAAGTGACCCTGGGTCTTAGGATAGAAACACTGTACATCAAGGATGGAAACAAGTACCCGTGTTTCCCCGAAAATAAGACATCCTCCGAAAATAAGACCTAGCACACGGAAAGATAAGACATCCCCTGAAAATAAGACCTAGCGCAACTTTGGGAGAAAAAATTAATATAAGACACTGTCTTATTTTCAGGGAAACGGGATACCATTATCATTCTCAAAAAAAAGTGTTAACTTTCTTTTTAATATATTTTATTGATTTTTTTTACAAAGAGGAAGGGAGAAGGATAGAGAGCTAGAAACATCGATGAGAGAGAAACATCGACCAGCTGCCTCTTGCACATCCCCCACTGGGGGGATGTGCCCGCAACCAATGTACATGCCCTTGACCGGAATCAAACCCGGGACCCTTCAGTCCACAGGCCGATGCTCTATCCACTGAGCCAAACTGGTCTTGGCAAGAAGTGTTAACTTTCTTCTTCTCCTTCAAGAACTGTTGCAATTGTGTTCTCCTAGATAGAGGAAAAAATTGAGTAACTGGACCTATGGCATTTCCTAATCTATACAGTTGATCAAAGCAGAGCTCTTGTAAGTAAAGTTTTATTGAAACCTAGCCACAGCTATGTCCTTTTGTTTAGTACTACTGATGGCCGTTTTTACTGTAACAGTAGAGCTGAGTAGTTGCAACTATAATCACATCACCCAGCAAAGCCAAGAATATTTATTTTCTGGCCCATTACAGAAGTTTGCCTCTGCCAAAAAAAAAAAAAAAAAAAAAAAAAAAAAAAAAAAAAAAAAAAAATGGTTTGCTGCCCCCTCTCAATGTATCCTTATACTACCTCAGTTAAGTAAAAGGTAAGGTTTATAAGCTTCCTTTTTTACTTAAGCTTTTTTTTACTAACCTAAAATAACTCCCCATATTTGTCTACCAGATGCAACTTGCTGTTTTGCTAGGGCATGAGTGGCAATTTATTATTAAACTGAGGCCTGATGCATGAAATTCATGCAAGGAGCTCAGCCCTCACAGCCTTTGTCCAGAAGGTCATCTGGAAGGCCATTGGACTGTCCAGTGTAATTAGCATATTACGCTTTTATTATTATAGATCCCATTTGCAAATTTGCCCACATCAATCCAAAAAAAGCAGCACCTTTCTGAAAATGCAACATCTAGACCTGAAGCCAAAACAATGTATTAGTGGAACTTAGTACCTGTATCTAGAAAGTTATGTCCTGGACACAATTTTTGTTTCTTTCTAGAAATGTGGAGGAAATGAAATCAACAAAAGGTCAAAGATACACACACACACACACACACACACACAAAAAAAAAAAATAGATTTAGCAGACAGATATATGGCTTAGTGAAATAAGAAAAGTTAAAGAGAGTAAGACAATTTTAAAACAACGTAGAGGAAAGACAGTATGAGAAGACGTATCCAGGGAGGCAGAAGTAACTCAGATAAGGTGAACAGTTAGACTTTCCCAGTCAAGTTATCCATTTTCAGTTGAAAGTTATCCACATTTCCACCAGGAGCACATAATCAAAAATGATTGTTAGAGAATCTATCTAACAATAGGGTAATATGCAAATTGTCAGGACACTGCTGTCACAGTAATGACCTATCAGCGCAGGTGGGTGGGGGCATGCAGTGTTGGGGATGGAGGCAGAGTCATGGTGGGGGCTTCCATGCACATACGCTGGGGGAGGTCCATAGGCTCCAACCTACCTCTTTGGGGCAATCCATTGAGGAGCCGGATGGGTGGGTGGGGCCTACCTCTTTGGGGCAATGAATCATGGGGCTCCTGCATTGTGACAGGGCACAGGCCAGGCTAGGGTACACCCACCCTGAGTGCACAAATTTTGTGCACTGGGCCACTAGTCAATTATATTTGGATGTATTTGTTTGGAATTTCAGAAATTTAAAAGTGAAGGTGAACTTTAAAATAATTCTAGTTCAACATGCCCGTTATAAAAACAAGAGCCAATTGTGCCCTCCTAAAAATCCCATGCTGCATTGTGGCAGAGCTGGGACACGCACACCCCATGGGGGCCCACCCTTCCAGAAGACTTGTTTTAGTGGGGAATATTATTAAATACAGAACTCAGTTTTAAGAAAGTGTGAAATTTTTAGAAATTTAGAGTTGTCTGAAACAATTGGAAGATAAGCTTTTAGTTCATTTGAAAAATAAAGTCAATTTTTTTTAAAAAAGTCAGTTCTTAAGTGTATATAGGTTAGTTGCAAAATGAATGTAATGAAACAGTACTTGGATAACCCAGACATAGATTAAGATTAGTAATATTAAAATATTATATTAGGAGCAAAATAGGACAGGTTTAGGAAATTTTAGAAATTTTGGAAATTAAGGGGACCAAGGAGGAAGCACAGGGCTGCAGAGCAGCAGAGGGTGCATTTCCATAGAATGAGGGAGCTGGGAACAACAAAAGGTCTCTATTTACAAAATAAAGGGAAGGAAGCCCTTCATCCAGAAGAAGAGGAAGAAAGCCCAAAGGGAATAGGAAAACAATAAGGAAGGAGGGGGAGAGGGGGAACCTCACATGGGACATTGAGCTCAGGAGTTACTATAGTACCCAGTCTAAGGGGATAGTGACCAATCAGAGGGCATATCAAGGCACCAAGATCTGCAGACTTTATAAGCCACAAGGAAAAGGAACTCAGTGGGACTCTTTCCCGCTCCCCACGTGGGAGTCTGTACTTGTCCTTCAATAAATCTCCACCTTTGCTATACTACCCTCTGTCCATGGATTCATTCTTAAGACTCCAGCAGACAAAGAATCCAGGTTCCAATCCAAAAATTCAGTTTCACTCATGTGGCAAATAAGTTAATTTTTAAAATTGAGTGCTTTAGTTATTTTATCTTTTCGGTGTATCTTCCCTGAAGTGTGTATCATCTTCCTCTTACCATATACGTTCAGTAAGAAATTTTCTTACTATTTTTTATTTTCCAATTCTTAAATGCCTTAATTTTTCTGAAAATGATCTCAAACACTTTATTCCCATAAACCACATTAGAGAACAGCGAATCTATTACAGATAGAAGCCAGAATAAAAAGGTGAGCCATACTGTCAGATACTTAGGAATATTAATTTGGGTCTTAACAGTAAGTATGTTTAAGTGCTTCTGTGTAGTTGCAATAGCACATCCTCCTTACAAATTCACTTCTTTGTCTTTACTTGAGTGTCGATAATGTTTTCTGCAGCTCTTCTTCTGCTGGGTACCAGCTGCATTGTCCCAATGGCTTTCAGAAAGAGACTAATGGGCCTAATCCATAAATATGGAGGAGAAGCTGGGAGAAAGGCAAGGGGCTCTGTTTATTAGCCATTAGTCATCAATAAATGATAGCAGTGTTAAACAATAAACACAGAGCTCTGAGAATATCATTAACATTACTTACAAAATAAATGTTTCTGCAATACATCAGTGTTTCATAGACAAATCCCCAGTGGGCTCTAAGATTGGATTTGTCATCTGTTGGTTTTGATACTGAAATCTCTTTTTAAAAAGTGATTTTGGGGTTCTTTGCTCTGATGGGCTTATAGGATGACTATAGATTTAAAAAATAGTAGTAAGATAATTTCCTTTAATTATGTGTCATTTCTTCACTGAGTTAACTTCATGGAAAGCTGGGAATATCTGAAAAATATTTTGTTCTCTTCACAATATGGGTTTCTATACTTGAGGTATATGTTATAAGAAACATGCCTACACTCACAGACTACCTAACCTAAGACAGTAAAGTATAAACCTCAAGACCTTAAGAAGTAACTAACCATAAAACAAGATAAACCTAGTTTTGTCTTGCTTTCTAGAAGAACATAGGGAAAAGCAATAATAAAGTACTTTGAGAACAGTCTGTTTTGCTCTCTGTTTCTTGAAATGATATGCCTCCTCACTTGGTACCACATTGCTAAAAGCTAGGGTCTATCAGATGTCCTAGTATTATTCCCATTAGTTGAAGTTCCTAAAACCAGACACTCTAAGAACAATAGACAGGAACAAGATAAACATGTTTTAAATGATCCCATTTTCATGCTTTATAACGTTTTCATGATTGCTTCAGTCATCTATCCAAAGATTTATTGTGAAGGCTAAGTGGGGATTACAGATGAATACACTTCTCAAATCCATTTGAAATGCCTTCCTTTAAAACACTTAGGATGTAAGACAGTGAAAACCTTAAAACTTCAAACTCCACATCCACCATTTAAGTAAGTTACCTAACTACAGTTATAGGTCTGTTTCTTCATTGATGGAACAGAATAGTCACAAAGTAAGGTTAACATCTGGCAAACTTGAATTCTCAAAAATCACAGGAAAGATGTGATTTTGTTGTTAGTTTTAAGAACTGGATAAAAATCTTATCTTATTGAGAGGCAAATGAGCCTTCCACTCCCCAGTGAAACATGCCATGGTTAATAATACCTACTTCATAAGGTTGTCATGAGGGTCAAATACAGGTAAAAAAAACCTAGCAGTTGAGTTAATGGTTAATAAATATTAATTCTTCCCCTTTTGTCCTTTCTGTTTTTAATGGAAGAAAAGTCTATAATAATTCTAATTTCTGGAATAGAGTGTAGAACAGAATATGATGAAAGTCACACAGGCTTTTTAATGAAAAACATACAGTGATGGCAAGACATCTAATGCCTTTCCAGAACCATAAAATTTAAAAGCAAATACCATAAAATTTCCCTAATTTTAAAAACATAGACATAGAAGCACCAAAATGTTAACCCCTTCTCTGAAGTTACTTATCAAAATCTCCAAGTTTTTGAAGTTCAAAAATTTTAATTACAGGCACATTATTTCTGAGATTGTATTCAGTGTATTTGTAGGTATATCACCAACAGTAGCAAAATCACCACTTATTTTAGGTTATATATTTTTCTTCTGGGAACTTTTACCGTATTTTTCGGACCATAAGACGCACCAGTTTTTAGAGAAGGGAAATGAAGAAAAAAAGATTCTGAAACAAATAGTGTCCTAAAATATTTTATGTGCATTAAAACCCAACATCACAGTCATAAACACATGTAATCAACCCTGTAAAGTAAACAGCAGCATTTAGAACCATTATTAACAAATACAGTCAGCAAAAGACAAAATGTACTGTAAAACACAATAACGAGAGACTTCAGTAATAAATTAGAATAAAGTTGAAGATTTATGGTAAAGGTTCTGCTGAGATCTACAATACGCCTACCCAGTAGTCAAGCACGGCAACAGAGGGCGGAGAGGAATGATTGGGGGAATAGACGCGGCATTCTTCCCGGCACGGAGTACGGGCCAGCAAGGGGTACAGGCGATGATTACGGTTTGGATTACGCAGTTACCGTACACCGCACCTGGGCTGACATGGAGATATGGCTGCAGCGAGGGCATGGAGGCTGACTACCATACATGGGAACTCCTCTACCACTCGGGGTTTACAGAGCAGGGCAGACACTCTGGGCACGGAGGAATGGACAGTGGCTGCAGCAAGCACACATAGCCGGGCAAGTAAAGAAACTTTTTTTTTAAAGTATATGTGTAGGCTATATTTGGACCATAAGACGCAGGGACTTTTTCCCCCCACTTCTGGGGGGGAAAAAGTGCGTCTTATGGTCTGAAAAATACGGTAAATAGATACCCATTACACAGATCAGGAAGGCAAAGAGGGCCTAAGGGTAAGTCCACAGCGGAGGGCAAAGAATGGGATTATGAAGGGTCAAGTGCACTGCAGCTGCTGTGGCTGTGGCTGTTTTAACAGGCTGTTTTGTTTCTGTACAGGGGTCCTCAAACTTTTTAAAGTGGGGGCCAGATCACGGTCCCTCAGAGAACTGGAGGGCCGGACTATATGAACTACTAATTCCTACCGTAACACCTTGGCTGCGCTCACTGCCCAAAAAACCTGGCGGGCAGGATCAGACTCCCCTGGGGGCTGCATGTGGCCCGTGGGCCGTAGTTTGAAGACCCCTGCATAGACCTTTGCCTCTTACTCAAATTTCTGTTTCCAGTGCTGAGTCTGTGCAGCTTAGTTCTATGGGTCTCCATAGCGAGGGCTCACCTGCATGGTTGCCTGGGCTGTCTACCAGGGCTCACACCCAAGACTCATTTTCTTCCTGGTTTTCTCCACTGCACTTGTTGGCTTGGCCTTCTATCAATACACAAAGGCTTCACCAAGTCATCGCCCTCTGCACCCCGTGTGATTTTAGTGTGTGATCTCTGCTAGTCCTAGCTCATCTTTTGTTTGATAAAGACACATCAGTGCCAATGTTAGAGCATCCCTTCGTATGCTTTGTGTTTAATATACAGTGTTTGCATACACGTAGCTCCAAATACGTTCCAGAAACATGGTCCCATTCACAGACCATGACCATCTGAGGGATGAGAGTCCCTCCTGTCATCAGGCTGAAGGTTTTCCAGAGTCACTTGGACGTGGTTTTAGAGTAATCCCAATGAAATGGCTTTAATGTGGCCCAAGGGACGATAGCTAATCACAAGCAGGCTTGGATTCTGCTGCAGATCAATATGCTCTAGATGCCTCTAATCTTAGCTTTCTCCAGACAGGCTGCAATCCACTTGGAGGCTCTAAGACAGAGCCACATGTTCAGATGCTCCTGAATCACAAAGGACCCAGGACAAGGCCATTGACTTTGGATGCCACGTAGAGTGGACGAATCGCACACAGCGATCCACGCTAACATTTTGCCTTATTTGCAGCAAAGGCCCAGCTATGCGATCAGTCTGCTGCTACTTGGCAAAGTGCACTTCAATTTCAAGCTGATGTGTTTACTTTCTAGGGTTGAAATGGTTGTCAGCAATTTTTATTTTAAATAGAAGTTGCAGTCACTGGCCTTTTAGAATACTTCATATTTACAAAGGTGCATTTTATAAGAACATCCTAAAGTGCTGTATGAATATCATTTCATTTATCCTTATAACATCCCTGTGCAGGGGGAAAATAGCCCATATTACTCTCCTCCATCATCACCAGACCCAGTGTTCCTGGGAAAGCACACAAAGAACTCACATAGGCCTGTTAGGGTTGTGTACGAATGTTCAGGCTCTGGTCAAGGGTTGGGGGGCATAATCCTATCACCCCAAGAGAACGACATGTTCATGCGGGAAGAAGAATGGGGTGTGGAAAGAGAAGGCTATGAAATAAACTGTAGTGTTGAAGGCCCTTCATCCCCCCGCCCCCCTGCTTTCTCTAGTTCACCAGTTACCAGTTATTGTCATCACTACACAGAGGGCATGGACGGAGGAATGGAGCAAACTGGTAGGTGACCCCATGAAGTGTCAATCCTGTTAGTTGCTTTTGAAATACCTGTGTTCTAGATCTGAGACCAACTGATTTTTACTCTATAGAATTTTTAACTGATTAGGATAATCCACTAAACATACCCTGAGATCCTGGATTAAATCTATTTGATTCAACTATTTATTCAGTAGAACTTTGGGTAATTATGCACTCTAGTGACAAAATGTGTTGGGAGGGGTGATGGTGATGGAAATCTGTGTCCCTGTTTTACCACGAAGGAAGGAAATGAGTATTTATGGAGGTCTACAGTGTGCCAGGCAGGAGCTCTTATAGGAGCTCATCTATGCAGCTCATTGAACACTGAAATTTAGGAGTTATGATTACCGTGCTGCCTTCCAAGAAACCAAGCCCAGAAAGAATAAACAACTTACTTAGGAAACCCCTGACACAGCTGGAAAGTAAAGTACAGAGTCTGGATTTAACCCACCAGACCTTTCTAATTTTGAAACTCCAGTTAGGCGCTGCCTGGGAGTTGTTCTCATATGCTAATGTGAAGCTACTCAAGACTACTACAGAAATTCTCTTACTAGAGTCATTTGTATTTGTTCCCAACTAGTTTTTGTCTTTTATATTTGTTTTTGAATTGCATAATTTCATTTAATGTTGCCTAGACTAATAGAACATGAATACAAAGAAAAGAGGTCTATTGTAACTAGAATGCTTTGGGAACACTGCTTAAAAATTACGGTCATATATACATGGGTGAGACACCAGAAAAATATTGGGGAAATGCATAGGTCTAGGATTCTACACTGAGATTGTTTCACAGTTCTTATTGCACCTTACTGAAATGGAAAACTGAAAATTATAGATGATGTGTATGGCTGTGTGTTATAATAATGACATGGTCATAAGGAAACCCCTCTAATGTATGAAATAATTATTGTGTGAAATGTTTGCTGTATGGAGACCCCAATAGTCTGTAGTTTCCAAATTGGTGAACACCCCACTATCTTGATGTGAATGCCCTGAGCCCTTAAAGTGTAAATGCCCTGCTCCCAGCATAAGGCACACCGTCTGGCCCACACTGATAAGACTCCAGTTGTTTACTGCCGGCTATATAAGCGTGGGACATTCTTCAGTCGACGTCTCCTGCCTGATGAGGGGAGAACTCCACATTGCTCTGTGTGATGAGTCCCTGACTGACTGCTCTGCTATGCCAGCATGAACCAACTGTGGCCTCCTGTCCGTCTCCATCTGTTGTCTATCTTTCAGTGTGCATCACCGGGTGGCCTTTGCTGGAGTCTAGGACCCACTAGGAATAGGTAAATAAACCCTGTGTGATTACATACCAATTCTGTCTTGTTCCTGTGTTCCGGTTCGATTCAGCTGTCTAGACATTGAAGTACCAGGGGATAGGCCGTTATTGCCGACTCCAGGTCACCTGTGTTTGTCCCACTAAGTCTAGACAGATAATTAATTGGGGCATAATTGGGACACTGTGATTGTTTGGGAAAGATGCCAATTCAAAGAAAAGGATTTAACCTTACATCCAAAGTTGTAAAAAGGAATAGACATTTCTATTTTCAGTGTATATATGTATTTACATACATGCACACACACATATGTAAAATATATCAGTTGTATATAAACTTAAACCTTGAAAAGGTAGTTACCTAGGTCCCTGCTCTGGCTGCTTTTTCCAATGGAATCTCCTACAAAGCTTTCATTCTCTAATCTGGCAATCTTATTAGCTAATCAACTATATATATTTCTACCAATCAGAGGGACCCCATTCATGAGCCTCACTTTCCCTCTGAGTGAGAAGTACTGAAGTGATAGCCAAGTGGGATTCCAAACAGAATTGAGATAAATATAAACACCGAGTAGTCAATAAACCATTTAATGCATGGCTAGATCTTAATGTTAATTTAGAAGCTCACATTGCGTAAAGGTATATGTCTCTGAGCTTTTATGCTCTTGCTTCTATTTGCTTTCATTTCCTAATGAAAGCTTTATTTTGAGAACTGCCAACCGAAGCATTTTCAACAACACTGCTTTCCCAGTCACCCCACATTTCAAACCAAGAAGTCATCCAGGACTCTTACTCACTCCCACTCCAACCCTCAAGGCCCTTGTTCATATCTGCCCCTGGGCTGGCAGGCACGGCTAGACATGGAGGCCAGTTTCCTCAAGACTGTGCACGAGGGCCAGCTCCCACTCGCCTGCATCCCTACCCCTCACTGTTTCATTCTGTGGGATCCTGACAAAGTCAGAAAGAAGGCTGATAACATTCTCTCTCATTTCCTGTCACTTGCTACACAATAACAGGACAGTCTCAAAGTTAAAAGTTTTCCTGAAGCATGTTGTTGAAATTAATTTTGCTGTTCTGCCTGCAGCTAACCGAGGTCAGTGGTAAAAATTGGAATTATTACATAGCCTCCCAATAGGGTTCCTTATTTATCCACCCACCATCATACTGCCCCCTCTCATCTCAAATCTGAGGAGTTACCTTACTTACGGTATGTAGAATCCAAATCTCAGTTTGTAACTGCTCTACTGAAAGCCAGTCAAGGTGCTCTTAGTTTGTTAGACTGAATCCAAACTCCTAGACATGCCACACGGGGCCTCCTGACCTCTGGATCCCTTTCTGTTTTCATAGGTGCACTTTCTCTTCTCTTCCCCCAATAGGTTGCTCTTCTGCACAATTTCAGGATTCACTTGAGTGCCTCCTCCTCTACGAAGTGCCCCTGAAACCCCGGGACACTAGGTGAGGTCTGCCTCTGATTGTGTCTCCAACCCCAAGATGCTCCTATTACATCTCCATAGGAACATCTTGATGTGGAAAGAAGCCAAGGGAATCTTGCCAACATGCCAATAAGCAGAGAACAAAGGCCACTGTACTCCTGGTGGGTCAGGTGAGCTGAACCAGTGTCCAAGACAGCTGTGGATTCCAGCAGAGCCCTTGGCATGTGAAACAAGAAAAAGACTAGCTGTGGGACCAGTCCTCCCTGTCTGAGCTACCCTCTGTAGGGTATTATTCCACAAATGCCAAGATTGGCTTTAATCTTGTATTATTGTATCAAAATCTTCTCTTTATCTACATTGAACAATACCTTGGTTTTTATATTTATCTTAATCTGCTTGGTTAAAGTATTAAGAGGAAAATATAAAAAGAATTATAATTCCTAGCATCTTGAGCTTGCCTTTTATCATTCTAAAAAAATTATAAATTTGATATGGCAATAAAGTGAATTCTTGAGTTATTCTAATTCTTATAACGTCTTTAAGACCAATGTAGATTTAGAATTGGTTATTCTTAAAGTCTGGCATTCATTTAATTGGGATGGAATATATTTGGAAATTATCACTAAATTTAATATTTCTGATTCAATAACTATTTACATATTAAGAGGCTCCATTTTTTCTATTTTGATAATTGTACCAAGTAAAAATTATATTTTATATACAATTATATGTAGCACTTGACTATTATTAAAACCCATATGAATTCACTTACTTTTCACAATTTGTAGCATAGACAGAGCAAGTATTATTATCCCCAGTTTACTGATAAGGAAGCTCGGGTGGTTTCTGACTCTGAGCACATTTGCTCGGGATTAGCTTTGGGTTAAAAACTAATAAATACATCAAGTTACCTGATTCCTGGTAAAAGCCTGTGCACAGGCAGTTGAAGAACATTCATTTTTTCAGAAGAAGGAATCATATGAGATGTGATATTTTGGGTTTGGTAAATCATTTTCTAATTGCTAAAATCTACTGGTACAACCCAAGGAATAGAAAATAATTGGTTCCAAAACGAATTCTGCCCTGATTTCTTTATCACGATCTTATCTATAAGGACAATGGTTTTATTAGTCCTTTTTGTTATTAGCTCATAAAAAGTTCATTTTACCTCTTCAACCATCTTCTCAAGTATATTTCAATATTTATTAAAAAATGAAATGTAAAGGTTTTGCCTGATTTCTGTAATACTGAGAGAAGCATATATACATCTCCATAGAAGGAAATTAAGATAGTGCTTACATTTGTCTTGACTTTTGTAGCAACCCGTGAAACAACATGGGGGAAAAAAAAGAACTTCAGATTTTAATGACTAAAAGGTAACGTTCAAGGAAGCAGGAACTTTGTCTTCTTAAAAACTTTTTTTAATTTATTGATTTTAAAAGAGAGAGAGAGAAAGAGAGAGAGAGAAACAGATCTTTTCTTCCATTTATTGTACTTATGCATTTACTGTTTGATTACTGTATGTGCCCTGACTGAGGATCAAACCTGCAACCTTGGTGTTGCAGACGATGCCCCAAGCACTTGAGCACCCGACCAGGGCAGGAACTGTCTTTTTTTGCATATTCCAAAGGCCTAGAACAGACCTGGAATATAGTTGGTGCTTAATAAGTATTTGTTGAGTGAATAAATGAAAGAACAAAGGAAACAAAGAAATTGAGGCTTGTGACATTTTCTTATTGGAGAAGAAAAATAATTAATTTATCCAACAAATATTTACTGAGCATCTAAGAAGTTCTAGACATGCCAAAACTGGTTTGGCTCAGTGGACAGAGTGCCTGCGGATTGAAAGGTCCCAGATTCGATTCCGGTCAAGGGCATGTACCTTGGTTGCGGGCACATCCCTAGTGGGGGGTGTGCAAGAGGCAGCTGATCGATGATTCTCTCTCATCGATGTTTCTAACTCTCTATCCCTTTCTCTTCCTCTCTGTAAAAAAATCAATAAAATATATTAAAAAAAGAAAAAAGAAAAAAGAAGTTCTAGACAAATTCAGAGGTTCTGGGTGAAAACCACCTGGTCCCGGCCCAGAGCTAGGCATCCTAATGCAGTCAGGGCAACCAGGGAAGGTAGCTGGGAGGAGCTGCCATTTGAGATCTGAGTGAAGTGAGAAAGCAGGCCATGCGCACATAACATAGCCTACCCGATACGGAAACATTAAAGTAGATGCTGTATAGAAAGCACTTACCTCAGGGCCTGGTGCACAGGCAAGGATCAGAAAATAGTTGAGACAGGGTTCATTTAGGACACACACCACCCCAACATATTGCACGTTGGCATATTGAATATTTCAAACTGAAGGGATGTGAGAAGTGAATGATGCAGAAAGGACTCTCTGACCTTTCTCAGAAAGGCACAAAGCCCTCATATGAGAGGTGTCTCCCTAGAAAAGAACATCTATATCTCCAAGGACATCGAGAGGAATGTTAAGGTGCGAGAACTTAGCTCAAACCCTTTTAGGTTTTTGTGGTCTTGTCACATATTTCTGGTCTCTCCAGTCTACATCAAACCGAACATAAACACATTTGGGTTTAATGCTTCATTGGGTCTTGATTCCCAGTCAGGGCACATACCTAGGTTGAGAGTTTGGTAGGATATGGGTCAATGGTGATATTTCTCTCTCACATTGATGTCTCTCTCTCTCTCTCTCTCTCTCTCTCTCTCTCTCTCTCTCTCTCTCTCTCTCTCTCCCCCCCCTTCTCTCTCAAATCAATAAAAACACATCCTTGGGTGAGGATTTTTTTTAAATGTTAGAAAACTATTTTTCTCACTTGAATGCATAGTGTAAAAATCACTACAAATCATCCAATCCATACCTGACATTTTCTTTAGTGACCGTGTAACATTTCCTGGTATGGATGGACCACTATTTGCTTACCTACATCCCTAGTGATGAGCACTCCCTTTGTGTCTGTGACTTTCACCACTATGAGCAAAGCTACACTAAACCTCCCTGTACATGCATCTTCATGTACGGCTAGTTTGCTGGGATAGGGTGTTTGTGTGCTGTCATATTAATAGTTACGTCCAGAATTGCAGTCTCAAAAGATGTTAACAGCCCTGACTGGTTTGGCTCAGTGGATAGAGTGCTGGCCTGTGGACTGAAGGGTCCCGGGTTCGATTCCAGTCAGGGACATGTAACTTGGTTGGGGGCACATCCCCGGAAGGGGGTGTGCAGGAGGCAGATGACCAATGGTTCTCTCTCATGGATGTTTCTAGCTCTCAATCCCTCTCCCTTCCTCTTTGTAAAAATCAATAATATATATATATATATATATATATATATATATATATATATATATATATATATATTTTTTTTTTTTTTTTTTTTTTAAAGATGTTAACAGTGCACATTCCCCTTTGTGCTTCGTCCAATACTTATTTTTAGTGTTTATACACACATATAATTAGGGGAAACTACTATAGACTCTAAGAAATGCTAAAAAAAAATTCAGTCATCACTCAAGTTTTATCTGGCCTGTTGATCTTGTCATCTTCATTCAAAATGTGAGTGAAACAGGCCTTCAATTAGCACATTTCTAAAGCTCCTCCCGGCAGCCGCATTGGTAGAACTGTGGCCGACAGCTCTGAGAGCCACAGTGGGAAGTCACCCTATTTCACCCATTCCTGAAGTTGAGACTGCTCTCTGCCTTCCATTTAGCAGAGGGAAACAGCCTCATTTTGCCAGCATTGCTTTTTGATCTTTATCCTGCTGCTATTATGATATTTGCTTCCAGCACCTGAAAGCAGTATGAAGATGTATTTGAAGTCATTGCATAGAATTTCTATGCTCCAATTTGCATTATGAACTTAAAGATAAAACAATTTAGAGCTTTAAGTCTTAGCTACTTGTAGCATTCTTAATTTTTAAGTTCGGGGGGAAAAAATCAAGATCACCCATCAAAGAAATGTAATGCCATTAACCCACTGTACTGATACATGATGAATTATTTATCATCTAATTATTATAATTAGAGTTAACGCACCAAACACATTCAGACTCCGGTTTCATGGCGACGTTCTGATTGATTTTCTGAAATACATAATAATTGGCCTATGTTGCACAGGTGGAAATTGACATATCCTCCAGGAGATCTACCAGGTATAATAGTCTTTTAACCTTTGACTCTTGTGCCATATTTTCAGTCACTTGTTCAAATAAAAACATTAAATTAACCTCCACTGTAACCTCAAAAAAAAGTTGTCTAAAGATCACTTAAATATTTTTTGAAAGCCTGCTATTGTGGTTATTTGATCCACATCATAACTAGCTATTCATCTCCAAGTATGCTGGAAAAACAATCTTGGGATAGAAACAAAGCACAAACTAGTTTTGAATTCTCAGTCCAGTAGCTGTATATGAACAGAGCAGTGAGTAAGCCCTGAGGAAAATGCCCAGCAGTAATCACTGTGTATATGCCAGTCCCCAGTGAGCAGTATATTAATGTCTGGCTGGTAATTTAATGGCACCTCTAGGCATAAACAAAGGTTTATTAAAATAGTAAGTAAAATATTCCTGAACACGGGATCGCTTTTTAAATTCTCGTATTCTGCTTCTAGAAATTAAGAAAATCTATATTGTGATGCTAAAAGACACTGATTCAGTATACACGTGGCATAGTTTTATTTAGGTTCTTTTTGTTTTGTTCGTTTTTTGGCTAATCCTCACCTGAGGATATTTTCCCATTGATTTTTAGAGAGAGTGGGAAGGAGGGGGAGAGATAGAGAGAAAAACATCGATGAGAGAGACACATCTATTGATTGCCTCCCGGCATGTGCCCCAACCAGGGCCAGGGATTGAACTTGCAACTGAAATACCTGCCTTTGACTGGAATCGAACACTGGACCCTTCTGTCTGAGGGCTGACATTCTATTCACACAGCCAAACCATTTCAGGCTATTTAGGTTCTGTTTAACACAGCCCACAGCACAGAATCTACCTATATGTATATTTAATTATTTTTATTTCCAGGAGAAAAACTATGATGGTAATTAATAGAATCCTTTTCTTTAGATTCTTTTCTTCCATTTACCTCTTAGTTTTACATCCACTTTCTCCCTGCACAGCTCCCCACCTTCTTCATGAACGCAAAATTCCAGGAAGCTTTTTCCCCTCCCATGAAAAACAATCAAACAAATCAATCTTACAGGAATTTTTAATTCATCTTGGACAAGCAGCTTTGAAGTTCTTGTAGTGTTCTTATAACAATTGTATCTGATATGGAATCAATCTTATTTTTTTTTCAAAGAAAATATTCTGAGGCTATTGCCAATACCACTGGCTGTTCTTATAAACTCCCAGCAGGTAGAATACACTGATCTCTTGGGAAATACTGACTTGAAAGAATGTGATATGTGGTATCACTATATTCATTGCTGAAGGTCTTTTATCTTAAAGAAATAACAAAACGATACCTACTAGTGTTATCTATCCTGTCCCCTTCTCCAAATGATGATACAACGCTTTTTGAAGGGACTAGAACTCATTATTCTGAACTTTCTCGTAAATCTATGTCTATCTATTGATCATCTTAGTCAAAAGTTAATCCAATATAATAAAGCAAGCAATGTATGCAAATTTGTCCCTAAGAGTTTTTTTTTTAATGTGGGTTTTGCCTTAAATTATCTCTTTCACTTGGTACTGGCACTTTA